>NC_142641.1:17515000-18765000 GCF_053813885.1 Theobroma cacao | reverse complement strand
TGTAATTGATTGTTTGCCTCGGGAAACGTGGAGCAAAAGCCATCCATTGTCAAGAAAAGTTCATTTATAGTCACTCATGCCTAGAAAAGCCTTATTACTCGATTTAAATGCCTTTATAATCCCATTATTGAATTTATTTTGAATTGTTTTTACATTTTTTGATTAAAACATATTGTAATTGATTGTTTGCCTCAGGAAACGTGGAGCAAAAGCCATCCATTGTCAAGAAAAGTTCATTTATAGTCACTCATGCCTAGAGAAGCCTTATTACTCGGTTTAAATGCCTTTATAATCCCATTATTGAATTTATTTTGATTTTTTTTTACAGTTTTTTATTAAAATAGATTGTAATAGATTGTTTATCTCGGGAAACGTGGAGCAAAAGCCATCCATTGTCAAGAAAAGTTCATTTATAGTCACTCATGCCTAGAGAAGCCTTATTACTCGGTTTAAATGCCTTTATAATCCCATTATTGAATTTATTTTGATTTTTTTTACAGTTTTTGATTAAAACAGATTGTAATAGATTGTTTATCTCGGGAAACATGGAACGAAAGCCATCCATTGTCAAGAAAAGATCATTTATAGTCACTCATGCCTAGAAAAGCCTTATTACTCGGTTTAAATGCTTTTATAATCCCATTATTGAATTTATTTTGAATTTTTTTTACATTTTTTGATTCAAACAGATTGTAATAGATTGTTTATCTCGGGAAACATGGAACGAGAGCCATTCATTGTCAAGAAAAGTTCAATTATAGTCACTCATGCCTAGAAAAAGCCTTATTACTCGGTTTAAATGCCTTTATAATCCCATTATTGGATATATTTACATTTATTTTTACATTTTTTTATTAAAACAGATTGTAATTGATTGTTTACCTCGGGAAACGTGGAGCAAAAGCCATCCATTGTCAAGAAAAGTTCATTTATAGTCACTCATGCCTAGAAAAGCCTTATTACTCGATTTAAATGCCTTTATAATCCCATTATTGAATTTATTTTGAATTTTTTTTACATTTTTTGATTAAAACATATTGTAATTGATTGTTTGCCTCGGGAAACGTGGAGCAAAAGCCATCCATTGTCAAGAAAAGTTCATTTATAGTCACTCATGCCTACAAAAGCCTTATTACTCGGTTGAAATGCCTTTATAATCCCATTATTGAATTTATTTTGAATTGTTTTTACATTTTTTGATTAAAACAGATTGTAATAGATTGTTTATCTCGGGAAACATGGAACGAAAGCCATCCATTGTCAAGAAAAGATCATTTATAGTCACTCATGCCTAGAAAAGCCTTATTACTCGGTTTAAATGCTTTTATAATCCCATTATTGAATTTATTTTGAATTTTTTTTACATTTTTTGATTAAAACAGATTGTAATAGATTGTTTATCTCGGGAAACATGGAACGAAAGCCATCTATTGTCAAGAAAACATCATTTATAGTCACTCATGCCTAGAAAAGCCTTATTACTCAGTTTAAATGCCTTTATAATCCCATTATTGAATTTATTTTGATTTTTTTTTTACATTTTTTGATTCAAACAGATTGTAATAGATTGTTTATCTCGGGAAACATGGAACGAAAGCCATCCATTGTCAAGAAAAGATCATTTATAGTCACTCATGCCTAGAAAAGCCTTATTACTCGGTTTAAATGCTTTTATAATCCCATTATTGAATTTATTTTGAATTTTTTTTAAATTTTTTGATTAAAACAGATTGTAATAGATTGTTTATCTCGGGAAACATGGAACGAAAGCCATCCATTGTCAAGAAAACATCATTTATAGTCACTCATGCCTAGAAAAGCCTTATTACTCGGTTTAAATGCCTTTATAATCCCATTATTGAATTTATTTTCAATTATTTTTACATTTTTTTATTAAAACAGATTGTAATTGATTGTTTGCCTCGGGAAACGTGGAGCAAAAGCCATCCATTGTCAAGAAAAGTTCATTTATAGTCACTCATGCCTAGAAAAGCCTTATAACTCGGTTTAAATGCCTTTATAATCCCATTCTTGAATTTATTTTGATTTTTTTTTTACATTTTTTGATTCAAACAGATTGTAATAGATTGTTTATCTCGGGAAACATGGAACGAAAGCCATCCATTGTCAAGAAAAGTTCATTTATAGTCACTCATGCCTAGAAAAGCCTTATTACTCGGTTTAAATGCCTTTATAATCCCATTATTGGATATATTTACATTTATTTTTAAAGTTTTTGATTAAAACAGATTGTAATTGATTGTTTGCCTCGGGAAACGTGGAGCAAAAGCCATCCAATGTCAAGAAAAGTTCATTTATAGTCACTTATGCCTAGAAAAGCCTTATTACTCGATTTAAATGCCTTTATAATCCCATTATTGAATTTATTTTGAATTTTTTTTACATTTTTTTATTAAAACAGATTGTAATTGATTGTTTTCCTCGGGAAACGTGGAGCAAAAGCCATCCATTGTCAAGAAAAGTTCATTTATAGTCACTCATGCCTAGAAAAGCCTTATAACTCGGTTTAAATGCCTTTATAATCCCATTATTGAATTTATTTTGAATTGTTTTTACATTTTTTGATTAAAACAGATTGTAATTGATTGTTTGCCTTGGGAAACGTGGATCAAAAGCCATCCATTGTCAAGAAAAGTTCATTTATAGTCACTCATGCCTAGAAAAGCCTTATTACTCGATTTAAATGCCTTTATAATCCCATTATTGAATTTATTTTGAATTGTTTTTACATTTTTTGATTAAAACATATTGTAATTGATTGTTTGCCTCGAGAAACGTGGAGCAAAAGCCATCCATTGTCAAGAAAAGTTCATTTATAGTAACTCATGCCTACAAAAGCCTTATTACTCGATTTAAATGCCTTTATAATCCCATTATTGAATTTATTTTGAATTTTTTTTACATTTTTTGATTAAAACAGATTGTAATTGATTGTTTGCCTCGGGAAACGTGGAGCAAAAGCCATCCATTGTCAAGAAAAGTTCATTTATAGTCACTCAAGCCTACAAAAGCCTTATTACTCGGTTTAAATGCCTTTATAATCCCATTATTGAATTTATTTTGAATTTTTTTTAAATTTTTTGATTAAAACAGATTGTAATAGATTGTTTATCTCGGGAAACATGGAACGAAAGCCATCCATTGTCAAGAAAACATCATTTATAGTCACTCATGCCTAGAAAAGCCTTATTACTCGGTTTAAATGCCTTTATAATCCCATTATTGAATTTATTTTCAATTATTTTTACATTTTTTTATTAAAACAGATTGTAATTGATTGTTTGCCTCGGGAAACGTGGAGCAAAAGCCATCCATTGTCAAGAAAAGTTCATTTATAGTCACTCATGCCTAGAAAAGCCTTATAACTCGGTTTAAATGCCTTTATAATCCCATTCTTGAATTTATTTTGATTTTTTTTTTACATTTTTTGATTCAAACAGATTGTAATAGATTGTTTATCTCGGGAAACATGGAACGAAAGCCATCCATTGTCAAGAAAAGTTCATTTATAGTCACTCATGCCTAGAAAAGCCTTATTACTCGGTTTAAATGCCTTTATAATCCCATTATTGAATTTATTTTGATTTTTTTTTACAGTTTTTTATTAAAACAGATTGTAATAGATTGTTTATCTCGGGAAACGTGGAGCAAAAGCCATCCATTGTCAAGAAAAGTTCATTTATAGTCACTCATGCCTAGAGAAGCCTTATTACTCGGTTTAAATGCCTTTATAATCCCATTATTGAATTTATTTTGATTTTTTTTACAGTTTTTGATTAAAACAGATTGTAATAGATTGTTTATCTCGGGAAACATGGAACGAAAGCCATCCATTGTCAAGAAAAGATCATTTATAGTCACTCATGCCTAGAAAAGCCTTATTACTCGGTTTAAATGCTTTTATAATCCCATTATTGAATTTATTTTGAATTTTTTTTACATTTTTTGATTCAAACAGATTGTAATAGATTGTTTATCTCGGGAAACATGGAACGAGAGCCATTCATTGTCAAGAAAAGTTCATTTATAGTCACTCATGCCTAGAAAAGCCTTATTACTCGGTTTAAATGCCTTTATAATCCCATTATTGGATATATTTACATTTATTTTTACATTTTTTTATTAAAACAGATTGTAATTGATTGTTTGCCTCGGGAAACGTGGAGCAAAAGCCATCCATTGTCAAGAAAAGTTCATTTATAGTCACTCATGCCTAGAAAAGCCTTATTACTCGATTTAAATGCCTTTATAATCCCATTATTGAATTTATTTTGAATTTTTTTTACATTTTTTGATTAAAACATATTGTAATTGATTGTTTGCCTCGGGAAACGTGGAGCAAAAGCCATCCATTGTCAAGAAAAGTTCATTTATAGTCACTCATGCCTACAAAAGCCTTATTACTCGGTTGAAATGCCTTTATAATCCCATTATTGAATTTATTTTGAATTGTTTTTACATTTTTTGATTAAAACAGATTGTAATAGATTGTTTATCTCGGGAAACATGGAACGAAAGCCATCCATTGTCAAGAAAAGATCATTTATAGTCACTCATGCCTAGAAAAGCCTTATTACTCGGTTTAAATGCTTTTATAATCCCATTATTGAATTTATTTTGAATTTTTTTTACATTTTTTGATTAAAACAGATTGTAATAGATTGTTTATCTCGGGAAACATGGAACGAAAGCCATCTATTGTCAAGAAAACATCATTTATAGTCACTCATGCCTAGAAAAGCCTTATTACTCAGTTTAAATGCCTTTATAATCCCATTATTGAATTTATTTTGATTTTTTTTTTACATTTTTTGATTCAAACAGATTGTAATAGATTGTTTATCTCGGGAAACATGGAACGAAAGCCATCCATTGTCAAGAAAAGATCATTTATAGTCACTCATGCCTAGAAAAGCCTTATTACTCGGTTTAAATGCTTTTATAATCCCATTATTGAATTTATTTTGAATTTTTTTTAAATTTTTTGATTAAAACAGATTGTAATAGATTGTTTATCTCTGGAAACATGGAACGAAAGCCATCCATTGTCAAGAAAACATCATTTATAGTCACTCATGCCTAGAAAAGCCTTATTACTCGGTTTAAATGCCTTTATAATCCCATTATTGAATTTATTTTCAATTATTTTTACATTTTTTTATTAAAACAGATTGTAATTGATTGTTTGCCTCGGGAAACGTGGAGCAAAAGCCATCCATTGTCAAGAAAAGTTCATTTATAGTCACTCATGCCTAGAAAAGCCTTATAACTCGGTTTAAATGCCTTTATAATCCCATTCTTGAATTTATTTTGATTTTTTTTTACATTTTTTGATTCAAACAGATTGTAATAGATTGTTTATCTCGGGAAACATGGAACGAAAGCCATCCATTGTCAAGAAAAGTTCATTTATAGTCACTCATGCCTAGAAAAGCCTTATTACTCGGTTTAAATGCCTTTATAATCCCATTATTGGATATATTTACATTTATTTTTAAAGTTTTTGATTAAAACAGATTGTAATTGATTGTTTGCCTCGGGAAACGTGGAGCAAAAGCCATCCATTGTCAAGAAAAGTTCATTTATAGTCACTCATGCCTAGAGAAGCCTTATTACTCGATTTAAATGCCTTTATAATCCCATTATTGAATTTATTTTGAATTTTTTTTACATTTTTTTATTAAAACAGATTGTAATTGATTGTTTTCCTCGGGAAACGTGGAGCAAAAGCCATCCATTGTCAAGAAAAGTTCATTTATAGTCACTCATGCCTAGAAAAGCCTTATAACTCGGTTTAAATGCCTTTATAATCCCATTATTGAATTTATTTTGAATTGTTTTTACATTTTTTGATTAAAACAGATTGTAATTGATTGTTTGCCTTGGGAAACGTGGATCAAAAGCCATCCATTGTCAAGAAAAGTTCATTTATAGTCACTCATGCCTAGAAAAGCCTTATTACTCGATTTAAATGCCTTTATAATCCCATTATTGAATTTATTTTGAATTGTTTTTACATTTTTTGATTAAAACATATTGTAATTGATTGTTTGCCTCGAGAAACGTGGAGCAAAAGCCATCCATTGTCAAGAAAAGTTCATTTATAGTAACTCATGCCTACAAAAGCCTTATTACTCGATTTAAATGCCTTTATAATCCCATTATTGAATTTATTTTGAATTTTTTTTACATTTTTTGATTAAAACAGATTGTAATTGATTGTTTGCCTCGGGAAACGTGGAGCAAAAGCCATCCATTGTCAAGAAAAGTTCATTTATAGTCACTCAAGCCTACAAAAGCCTTATTACTCGGTTTAAATGCCTTTATAATCCCATTATTGAATTTATTTTGAATTATTTTTATATTTTTTGATTAAAACAGATTGTAATAGATTGTTTATCTCGGGAAACATGGAACGAAAGCCATCCATTGTCAAGAAAAGATCATTTATAGTCACTCATGCCTAGAAAAGCCTTATTACTCGGTTTAAATGCTTTTATAATCCCATTATTGAATTTATTTTGAATTTTTTTTAAATTTTTTGATTAAAACAGATTGTAATAGATTGTTTATCTCGGGAAACATGGAACGAAAGCCATCCATTGTGAAGAAAAGATCATTTATAGTCACTCATGCCTAGAAAAGCCTTATTACTCGGTTTAAATGCCTTTATAATCCCATTATTGAATTTATTTTCAATTATTCTTACATTTTTTTATTAAAACAGATTGTAATTGATTGTTTGCCTCGGGAAACATGGAGCAAAAGCCATCCATTGTCATGAAAAGTTCATTTATAGTCACTCATGCCTAGAAAAGCCTTATAACTCGGTTGAAATGCCTTTATAATCCCATTATTGAATTTATTTTGAATTTTTTTTACATTTTTTGATTCAAACAGATTGTAATAGATTGTTTATCTCGGGAAACATGGAACGAAAGCCATCCATTGTCAAGAAAAGTTCATTTATAGTCACTCATGCCTAGAAAAGCCTTATTACTCGGTTTAAATGCCTTTATAATCCCATTATTGGATATATTTACATTTATTTTTACATTTTTTGATTAAAACAGATTGTAATTGATTGTTTGCCTCGGGAAACGTGGAGCACAAGCCATCCATTATCAAGAAAAGTTCATTTATAGTCACTCATGCCTAGAAAAGCCTTATTACTCGATTTAAATACCTTTATAATCCCAATATTGAATTTATTTTGAATTTTTTTTACATTTTTTTATTAAAACATATTGTAATTGATTGTTTGCCTCGGGAAACGTGGAGCAAAAGCCATCCATTGTCAAGAAAAGTTCATTTATAGTCACTCATGCCTAGAAAAGCCTTATAACTCGGTTTAAATGCCTTTATAATCCCATTATTGAATTTATTTTGAATTGTTTTTACATTTTTTGATTAAAACAGATTGTAATTGATTGTTTGCCTCGGGAAATGTGGATCAAAAGCCATCCATTGTCAAGAAAAGTTCATTTATAGTCACTCATGCCTAGAAAAGCCTTATTACTCGATTTAAATACCTTTATAATCACAATATTGAATTTATTTTGAATTTTTTTTACATTTTTTGATTAAAACATATTGTAATTGATTGTTTGCCTCGAGAAACGTGGAGCAAAAGCCATCCATTGTCAAGAAAAGTTCATTTATAGTCACTCATGCCTACAAAAGCCTTATTACTCGGTTTAAATGCCTTTATAATCCCATTATTGAATTTATTTTGAATTATTTTTATATTTTTTGATTAAAACAGATTGTAATAGATTGTTTATCTCGGGAAACATGAAACGAAAGCAATCCATTGTCAAGAAAACATCATTTATAGTCACTCATGCCTAGAAAAGCCTTATTACTCGGTTTAAATGCTTTTATAATCCCATTATTGAATTTATTTTGAATTTTTTTTACATTTTTTGATTAAAACAGATTGTAATAGATTGTTTATCTCGGGAAACATGGAACGAAAGCCATCCATTGTCAAGAAAACATCATTTATAGTCACTCATGCCTAGAAAAGCCTTATTACTCGGTTTAAATGCCTTTATAATCCCATTATTGAATTTATTTTGAACTTTTTTGACATTTTTTGATTAAAACAGATTGTAATAGATTGTTTATCTCGGGAAACATGGAACGAAAGCCATCCATTGTCAAGAAAACATCATTTATAGTTACTCATGCCTAGAAAAGCCTTATTACTCGGTTTAAATGCCTTTATAATCCCATTATTGAATTTATTTTCAATTATTCTTACATTTTTTTATTAAAACAGATTGTAATTGATTGTTTGCCTCGGGAAACATGGAGCAAAAGCCATCCATTGTCATGAAAAGTTCATTTATAGTCACTCATGCCTAGAAAAGCCTTATAACTCGGTTGAAATGCCTTTATAATCCCATTATTGAATTTATTTTGAATTTTTTTTACATTTTTTGATTCAAACAGATTGTAATAGATTGTTTATCTTGGGAAACATGGAACGAAAGCCATCCATTGTCAAGAAAAGTTCATTTATAGTCACTCATGCCTAGAAAAGCCTTATTACTCGGTTTAAATGCCTTTATAATCCCATTATTGAATTTATTTTCAATTTTTTTTTACATTTTTTGATTAAAACAGATTCCAATACATTGTTTATCTCGGGAAACATGGAACGAAAGCCATCCATTGTCAAGAAAACATCATTTATAGTCACTCATGCCTAGAAAAGCCTTATTACTCGGTTTAAATGCCTTTATAATCCCATTATTGAATTTATTTTGAACTTTTTTGACATTTTTTGATTAAAACAGATTGTAATTGATTGTTTGCCTCGAGAAACATGGAGCGAAAGCCATCCATTGTCAAGAAAAGATCATTTATAGTCACTCATGCCTAGAAAAGCCTTATTACTCGGTTTAAATGCTTTTATAATCCCATTATCGAATTTATTTTGAATTGTTTTTACATTTTTTGATTAAAACAGATTGTAATTGATTGTTTGCCTCGGGAAACGTGGAGCAAAAGCCATCCATTGTCAAGAAAAGTTCATTTATAGTCACTCATGCCTAGAAAAGCCTTATAACTCGGTTTAAATGCCTTTATAATCCCATTATTGAATTTATTTTGAATTGTTTTTACATTTTTTGATTAAAACAGATTGTAATTGATTGTTTTCCTCGGAAACGTGGAACGAAAGCCATCCATTGTCAAGAAAACATCATTTATAGTCACTCATGCCTAGAAAAGCATTATTACTCGGTTTAAATGCCCTTATAATCCCATTATTGAATTTATTTTGAATTATTTTTACATTTTCTTATTAAAACATATTGTAATTGATTGTTTGCCTCGGGAAACGTGGAGCAAAAGCCATCCATTGTCAAGAAAAGTTCATTTATAGTCACTCATGCCTAGAAAAGCCTTATTACTCGGTTTAAATGCCTTTATAATCCCATTATTGAATTTATTTTGAATTTTTTTTACATTTTTTGATTAAAACAGATTGTAATTGATTGTTTGCCTCGGGAAACGTGGAGCAAAAGCCATCCATTGTCAAGAAAAGTTCATTTATAGTCACTCATGCCTAGAAAAGCCTTATAACTCGGTTTAAATGCCTTTATAATCCCATTATTGAATTTATTTTGAATTGTTTTTACATTTTTTGATTAAAACAGATTGTAATTGATTGTTTTCCTCGGAAACGTGGAACGAAAGCCATCCATTGTCAAGAAAACATCATTTATAGTCACTCATGCCTAGAAAAGCATTATTACTCGGTTTAAATGCCCTTATAATCCCATTATTGAATTTATTTTGAATTATTTTTACATTTTCTTATTAAAACATATTGTAATTGATTGTTTGCCTCGGGAAACGTGGAGCAAAAGCCATCCATTGTCAAGAAAAGTTCATTTATAGTCACTCATGCCTAGAAAAGCCTTATTACTCGGTTTAAATGCCTTTATAATCCCATTATTGAATTTATTTTGAATTTTTTTTACATTTTTTGATTAAAACAGATTCTAATACATTGTTTATCTCGGGAAACATGGAACGAAAGCCATCCATTGTCAAGAAAACATCATTTATAGTCACTCATGCCTAGAAAAGACTTATTACTCGGTTTAAATGCCTTTATAATCCCATTATTGAATTTATTTTGAACTTTTTTGACATTTTTTGATTAAAACAGATTGTAATTGATTGTTTGCCTCGGGAAACATGGAGCGAAAGCCATCCATTGTCAAGAAAAGTTCATTTATAGTCACTCATGCCTAGAAAAGCCTTATTACTCGGTTTAAATTCTTTTATAATCCCATTATCGAATTTATTTTGAATTGTTTTTACATTTTTTGATTAAAACATATTGTAATTGATTGTTTGCCTCGAGAAACGTGGAGCAAAAGCCATCCATTGTCAAGAAAAGTTCATTTATAGTCACTCATGCCTACAAAAGCCTTATTACTCGGTTTAAATGCCTTTATAATCCCATTATTGAATTTATTTTGAATTTTTTTTACATTTTTTGATTAAAACAGATTCTAATACATTGTTTATCTCGGGAAAAATGGAACGAAAGCCATCCATTGTCAAGAAAACATCATTTATAGTCACTCATGCCTAGAAAAGCCTTATTACTCGGTTTAAATGCCTTTATAATCCCATTATTGAATTTATTTTGAACTTTTTTGACATTTTTTTATTAAAACAGATTGTAATTGATTGTTTGCCTCGAGAAACGTGGAGCAAAGGCCATCCATTGTCAAGAAAAGTTCATTTATAGTCACTCATGCCTAGAAAAGCCTTATTACTCGGTTTAAATGCTTTTATAATCCCATTATCGAATTTATTTTGAATTGTTCTTACATTTTTTGATTACAACAGATTGTAATTGATTGTTTGCCTCGGGAAACGTGGAGCAAAAGCCATCCATTGTCAAGAAAAGTTCATTTATAGTCACTCATGCCTAGAAAAGGCTTATAACTCTTTTTAAATGCCTTTATAATCCCATTATTGAATTTATTTTGAATTGTTTTTACATTTTTTGATTAAAACAGATTGTAATTGATTGTTTGCCTCGGGAAACGTGGAGCAAAAGCCATCCATTGTCAAGAAAAGTTCATTTATAGTCACTCATGCCTAGAAAAGCCTTATTACTCGATTTAAATGCCTTTATAATCCCATTATTGAATTTATTTTGAATTGTTTTTATATTTTTTGATTAAAACATATTGTAATTGATTGTTTGCCTCAGGAAACGTGGAGCAAAAGCCATCCATTCTCAAGAAAAGTTCATTTATAGTAACTCATGCCTAGAGAAGCCTTATTACTCGGTTTAAATGCCTTTATAATCCCATTATTGAATTTATTTTGATTTTTTTTTACAGTTTTTGATTAAAACAGATTGTAATAGATTGTTTATCTCGGGAAACATGGAACGAAAGCCATCCATTGTGAAGAAAAGATCATTTATAGTCACTCATGCCTAGAAAAGCCTTATTACTCGGTTTAAATGCTTTTATAATCCCATTATTGAATTTATTTGGAATTTTTTTTACATTTTTTGATTAAAACAGATTGTAATAGATTGTTTATCTCGGGAAACATGGAACGAAAGCCATCCATTGTCAAGAAAAGATCATTTATAGTCACTCATGCCTAGAAAAGCCTTATTACTCGGTTTAAATGCTTTTATAATCCCATTATTGAATTTATTTTGAATTTTTTTTACATTTTTTGATTAAAACAGATTGTAATAGATTGTTTATCTCGGGAAACATGGAACGAAAGCCATCCATTGTCAAGAAAACATCATTTATAGTCACTCATGCCTAGAAAAGCCTTATTACTCGGTTTAAATGCTTTTATAATCCCATTATTGAATTTATTTTGAATTTTTTTTAAATTTTTTTATTAAAACAGATTGTAATAGATTGTTTATCTCGGGAAACATGGAACGAAAGCCATCCATTGTCAAGAAAACATCATTTATAGTCACTCATGCCTAGAAAAGCCTTATTACTCGGTTTAAATGCCTTTATAATCCCATTATTGAATTTATTTTCAATTATTTTTACATTTTTTTATTAAAACAGATTGTAATTGATTGTTTGCCTCGGGAAACGTGGAGCAAAAGCCATCCATTGTCAAGAAAAGTTCATTTATAGTCACTCATGCCTAGAAAAGTCTTATAACTCTTTTTAAATGCCTTTATAATCCCATTATTGAATTTATTTTGAATTGTTTTTACATTTTTTTATTAAAACAGATTGTAATTGATTGTTTGCCTCGGGAAACGTGGAGCAAAAGCCATCCATTGTCAAGAAAAGTTCATTTATAGTCACTCATGCCTAGAAAAGCCTTATTACTCGATTTAAATGCCTTTATAATCCCATTATTGAATTTATTTTGAATTGTTTTTATATTTTTTGATTAAAACATATTGTAATTGATTGTTTGCCTCAGGAAACGTGGAGCAAAAGCCATCCATTCTCAAGAAAAGTTCATTTATAGTAACTCATGCCTAGAGAAGCCTTATTACTCGGTTTAAATGCCTTTATAATCCCATTATTGAATTTATTTTGATTTTTTTTCACAGTTTTTGATTAAAACAGATTGTAATAGATTGTTTATCTCGGGAAACATGGAACGAAAGCCATCCATTGTGAAGAAAAGATCATTTATAGTCACTCATGCCTAGAAAAGCCTTATTACTCGGTTTAAATGCTTTTATAATCCCATTATTGAATTTATTTGGAATTTTTTTTACATTTTTTGATTAAAACAGATTGTAATAGATTGTTTATCTCGGGAAACATGGAACGAAAGCCATCCATTGTCAAGAAAAGATCATTTATAGTCACTCATGCCTAGAAAAGCCTTATTACTCGGTTTAAATGCTTTTATAATCCCATTATTGAATTTATTTTGAATTTTTTTTACATTTTTTGATTAAAACAGATTGTAATAGATTGTTTATCTCGGGAAACATGGAACGAAAGCCATCCATTGTCAAGAAAACATCATTTATAGTCACTCATGCCTAGAAAAGCCTTATTACTCGGTTTAAATGCTTTTATAATCCCATTATTGAATTTATTTTGAATTTTTTTTAAATTTTTTTATTAAAACAGATTGTAATAGATTGTTTATCTCGGGAAACATGGAACGAAAGCCATCCATTGTCAAGAAAACATCATTTATAGTCACTCATGCCTAGAAAAGCCTTATTACTCGGTTTAAATGCTTTTATAATCCCATTATTGAATTTATTTTGAATTTTTTTTAAATTTTTTGATTAAAACAGATTGTAATAGATTGTTTATCTCGGGAAACTTGGAACGAAAGCCATCCATTGTCAAGAAAACAACATTTATAGTCACTCATGCCTAGAAAAGCCTTATTACTCGGTTTAAATGCCTTTATAATCCCATTATTGAATTTATTTTCAATTATTTTTACATTTTTTTATTAAAACAGATTGTAATTGATTGTTTGCCTCGGGAAACATGGAGCAAAAGCCATCCATTGTCAAGAAAAGTTCATTTATAGTCACTCATGCCTACAAAAGCCTTATTACTCGGTTTAAATGCCTTTATAATCCCATTATTGAATTTATTTTGAATTTTTTTTACATTTTTTGATTAAAATAGATTGTAATAGATTGTTTATCTCGGGAAACATGGAACGAAAGCCATCCATTGTCAAGAAAAGATCATTTATAGTCACTCATGCCTAGAAAAGCCTTATTACTCGGTTTAAATGCTTTTATAATCCCATTATTGAATTTATTTTGAATTTTTTTTACATTTTTTGATTAAAACAGATTGTAATAGATTGTTTATCTCGGGAAACATGGAACGAAAGCCATCCATTGTCAAGAAAACATCATTTATAGTCACTCATGCCTAGAAAAGCCTTATTACTCGGTTTAAATGCTTTTATAATCCCATTATTGAATTTATTTTGAATTTTTTTTAAATTGTTTTATTAAAACAGATTGTAATAGATTCTTTATCTCGGGAAACATGGAACGAAAGCCATCCATTGTCAAGAAAACATCATTTATAGTCACTCATGCCTAGAAAAGCCTTATTACTCGGTTTAAATGCTTTTATAATCCCATTATTGAATTTATTTTGAATTTTTTTTAAATTTTTTGATTAAAACAGATTGTAATAGATTGTTTATCTCGGGAAACTTGGAACGAAAGCCATCCATTGTCAAGAAAACATCATTTATAGTCACTCATGCCTAGAAAAGCCTTATTACTCGGTTTAAATGCCTTTATAATCCCATTATTGAATTTATTTTCAATTATTTTTACATTTTTTTATTAAAACAGATTGTAATTGATTGTTTGCCTCGGGAAACATGGAGCAAAAGCCATCCATTGTCAAGAAAAGTTCATTTATAGTCACTCATGCCTACAAAAGCCTTATTACTCGGTTTAAATGCCTTTATAATCCCATTATTGAATTTATTTTGAATTTTTTTTACATTTTTTGATTAAAATAGATTGTAATAGATTGTTTATCTCGGGAAACATGGAACGAAAGCCATCCATTGTCAAGAAAAGATCATTTATAGTCACTCATGCCTAGAAAAGCCTTATTACTCGGTTTAAATGCCCTTATAATCCGATTATTGAATTTATTTTGAATTATTTTTACATTTTTTTATTAAAACAGATTGTAATTGATTGTTTGCCTCGGGAAACGTGGAGCAAAAGCCATCCATTGTCAAGAAAAGTTCATTTATAGTCACTCATGCCTACAAAAGCCTTATTACTCGGTTTAAATGCCTTTATAATCCCATTATTGAATTTATTTTGAATTTTTTTTACATTTTTTGATTAAAACAGATTGTAATAGATTGTTTATCTCGGGAAACATGGAACGAAAGCCATCCATTGTCAAGAAAAGATCATTTATAGTCACTCATGCCTAGAAAAGCGTTATTACTCGGTTTAAATGCCCTTATAATCCCATTATTGAATTTATTTTGAATTATTTTTACATTTTTTTATTAAAACATATTGTAATTGATTGTTTACCTCGGGAAACATGGAGCGAAAGCCATCCATTGTCAAGAAAAGTTCATTTATAGTCACTCATGCCTAGAAAAGCCTTATTACTCGGTTTAAATTCTTTTATAATCCCATTATCGAATTTATTTTGAATTGTTTTTACATTTTTTGATTAAAACATATTGTAATTGATTGTTTGCCTCGAGAAACGTGGAGCAAAAGCCATCCATTGTCAAGAAAAGTTCATTTATAGTCACTCATGCCTAGAAAAGCCTTATAACTCGGTTTAAATGCCTTTATAATCCCATTATTGAATTTATTTTGAACTTTTTTGACATTTTTTTATTAAAACAGATTGTAATTGATTGTTTGCCTCGAGAAACGTGGAGCAAAGGCCATCCATTGTCAAGAAAAGTTCATTTATAGTCACTCATGCCTAGAAAAGCCTTATTACTCGGTTTAAATGCTTTTATAATCCCATTATCGAATTTATTTTGAATTGTTCTTACATTTTTTGATTACAACAGATTGTAATTGATTGTTTGCCTCGGGAAACGTGGAGCAAAAGCCATCCATTGTCAAGAAAAGTTCATTTATAGTCACTCATGCCTAGAAAAGGCTTATAACTCTTTTTAAATGCCTTTATAATCCCATTATTGAATTTATTTTGAATTGTTTTTACATTTTTTGATTAAAACAGATTGTAATTGATTGTTTGCCTCGGGAAACGTGGAGCAAAAGCCATCCATTGTCAAGAAAAGTTCATTTATAGTCACTCATGCCTAGAAAAGCCTTATTACTCGATTTAAATGCCTTTATAATCCCATTATTGAATTTATTTTGAATTGTTTTTATATTTTTTGATTAAAACATATTGTAATTGATTGTTTGCCTCAGGAAACGTGGAGCAAAAGCCATCCATTCTCAAGAAAAGTTCATTTATAGTAACTCATGCCTAGAGAAGCCTTATTACTCGGTTTAATTGCCTTTATAATCCCATTATTGAATTTATTTTGATTTTTTTTTACAGTTTTTGATTAAAACAGATTGTAATAGATTGTTTATCTCAGGAAACATGGAACGAAAGCCATCCATTGTGAAGAAAAGATCATTTATAGTCACTCATGCCTAGAAAAGCCTTATTACTCGGTTTAAATGCTTTTATAATCCCATTATTGAATTTATTTAGAATTTTTTTTACATTTTTTGATTAAAACAGATTGTAATAGATTGTTTATCTCGGGAAACATGGAACGAAAGCCATCCATTGTCAAGAAAAGATCATTTATAGTCACTCATGCCTAGAAAAGCCTTATTACTCGGTTTAAATGCTTTTATAATCCCATTATTGAATTTATTTTGAATTTTTTTTACATTTTTTGATTAAAACAGATTGTAATAGATTGTTTATCTCGGGAAACATGGAACGAAAGCCATCCATTGTCAAGAAAACATCATTTATAGTCACTCATGCCTAGAAAAGCCTTATTACTCGGTTTAAATGCTTTTATAATCCCATTATTGAATTTATTTTGAATTTTTTTTAAATTTTTTTATTAAAACAGATTGTAATAGATTGTTTATCTCGGGAAACATGGAACGAAAGCCATCCATTGTCAAGAAAACATCATTTATAGTCACTCATGCCTAGAAAAGCCTTATTACTCGGTTTAAATGCCTTTATAATCCCATTATTGAATTTATTTTCAATTATTTTTACATTTTTTTATTAAAACAGATTGTAATTGATTGTTTGCCTCGGGAAACGTGGAGCAAAAGCCATCCATTGTCAAGAAAAGTTCATTTATAGTCACTCATGCCTACAAAAGTCTTATAACTCTTTTTAAATGCCTTTATAATCCCATTATTGAATTTATTTTGAATTGTTTTTACATTTTTTTATTAAAACAGATTGTAATTGATTGTTTGCCTCGGGAAACGTGGAGCAAAAGCCATCCATTGTCAAGAAAAGTTCATTTATAGTCACTCATGCCTAGAAAAGCCTTATTACTCGATTTAAATGCCTTTATAATCCCATTATTGAATTTATTTTGAATTGTTTTTATATTTTTTGATTAAAACATATTGTAATTGATTGTTTGCCTCAGGAAACGTGGAGCAAAAGCCATCCATTCTCAAGAAAAGTTCATTTATAGTAACTCATGCCTAGAGAAGCCTTATTACTCGGTTTAAATGCCTTTATAATCCCATTATTGAATTTATTTTGATTTTTTTTCACAGTTTTTGATTAAAACAGATTGTAATAGATTGTTTATCTCGGGAAACATGGAACGAAAGCCATCCATTGTGAAGAAAAGATCATTTATAGTCACTCATGCCTAGAAAAGCCTTATTACTCGGTTTAAATGCTTTTATAATCCCATTATTGAATTTATTTTGAATTTTTTTGACATTTTTTGATTAAAACAGATTGTAATAGATTGTTTATCTCGGGAAACATGGAACGAAAGCCATCCATTGTCAAGAAAAGATCATTTATAGTCACTCATGCCTAGAAAAGCCTTATTACTCGGTTTAAATGCTTTTATAATCCCATTATTGAATTTATTTTGAATTTTTTTTTACATTTTTTGATTAAAACAGATTGTAATAGATTGTTTATCTCGGGAAACATGGAACGAAAGCCATCCATTGTCAAGAAAACATCATTTATAGTCACTCATGCCTAGAAAAGCCTTATTACTCGGTTTAAATGCTTTTATAATCCCATTATTGAATTTATTTTGAATTTTTTTTAAATTTTTTTATTAAAACAGATTGTAATAGATTGTTTATCTCGGGAAACATGGAACGAAAGCCATCCATTGTCAAGAAAACATCATTTATAGTCACTCATGCCTAGAAAAGCCTTATTACTCGGTTTAAATGCTTTTATGATCCCATTATTGAATTTATTTTGAATTTTTTTTAAATTTTTTGATTAAAACAGATTGTAATAGATTGTTTATCTCGGGAAACTTGGAACGAAAGCCATCCATTGTCAAGAAAACATCATTTATAGTCACTCATGCCTAGAAAAGCCTTATTACTCGGTTTAAATGCCTTTATAATCCCATTATTGAATTTATTTTCAATTATTTTTACATTTTTTTATTAAAACAGATTGTAATTGATTGTTTGCCTCGGGAAACATGGAGCAAAAGCCATCCATTGTCAAGAAAAGTTCATTTATAGTCACTCATGCCTACAAAAGCCTTATTACTCGGTTTAAATGCCTTTATAATCCCATTATTGAATTTATTTTGAATTTTTTTTACATTTTTTGATTAAAATAGATTGTAATAGATTGTTTATCTCGGGAAACATGGAACGAAAGCCATCCATTGTCAAGAAAAGATCATTTATAGTCACTCATGCCTAGAAAAGCCTTATTACTCGGTTTAAATGCTTTTATAATCCCATTATTGAATTTATTTTGAATTTTTTTTACATTTTTTGATTAAAACAGATTGTAATAGATTGTTTATCTCGGGAAACATGGAACGAAAGCCATCCATTGTCAAGAAAACATCATTTATAGTCACTCATGCCTAGAAAAGCCTTATTACTCGGTTTAAATGCTTTTATAATCCCATTATTGAATTTATTTTGAATTTTTTTTAAATTGTTTTATTAAAACAGATTGTAATAGATTCTTTATCTCGGGAAACATGGAACGAAAGCCATCCATTGTCAAGAAAACATCATTTATAGTCACTCATGCCTAGAAAAGCCTTATTACTCGGTTTAAATGCTTTTATAATCCCATTATTGAATTTATTTTGAATTTTTTTTAAATTTTTTGATTAAAACAGATTGTAATAGATTGTTTATCTCGGGAAACTTGGAACGAAAGCCATCCATTGTCAAGAAAACATCATTTATAGTCACTCATGCCTAGAAAAGCCTTATTACTCGGTTTAAATGCCTTTATAATCCCATTATTGAATTTATTTTCAATTATTTTTACATTTTTTTATTAAAACAGATTGTAATTGATTGTTTGCCTCGGGAAACATGGAGCAAAAGCCATCCATTGTCAAGAAAAGTTCATTTATAGTCACTCATGCCTACAAAAGCCTTATTACTCGGTTTAAATGCCTTTATAATCCCATTATTGAATTTATTTTGAATTTTTTTTACATTTTTTGATTAAAATAGATTGTAATAGATTGTTTATCTCGGGAAACATGGAACGAAAGCCATCCATTGTCAAGAAAAGATCATTTATAGTCACTCATGCCTAGAAAAGCCTTATTACTCGGTTTAAATGCCCTTATAATCCGATTATTGAATTTATTTTGAATTATTTTTACATTTTTTTATTAAAACAGATTGTAATTGATTGTTTGCCTCGGGAAACGTGGAGCAAAAGCCATCCATTGTCAAGAAAAGTTCATTTATAGTCACTCATGCCTACAAAAGCCTTATTACTCGGTTTAAATGCCTTTATAATCCCATTATTGAATTTATTTTGAATTTTTTTTACATTTTTTGATTAAAACAGATTGTAATAGATTGTTTATCTCGGGAAACATGGAACGAAAGCCATCCATTGTCAAGAAAAGATCATTTATAGTCACTCATGCCTAGAAAAGCGTTATTACTCGGTTTAAATGCCCTTATAATCCCATTATTGAATTTATTTTGAATTATTTTTACATTTTTTTATTAAAACATATTGTAATTGATTGTTTACCTCGGGAAACATGGAGCGAAAGCCATCCATTGTCAAGAAAAGTTCATTTATAGTCACTCATGCCTAGAAAAGCCTTATTACTCGGTTTAAATTCTTTTATAATCCCATTATCGAATTTATTTTGAATTGTTTTTACATTTTTTGATTAAAACATATTGTAATTGATTGTTTGCCTCGAGAAACGTGGAGCAAAAGCCATCCATTGTCAAGAAAAGTTCATTTATAGTCACTCATGCCTAGAAAAGCCTTATAACTCGGTTTAAATGCCTTTATAATCCCATTATTGAATTTATTTTGAACTTTTTTGACATTTTTTTATTAAAACAGATTGTAATTGATTGTTTGCCTCGAGAAACGTGGAGCAAAGGCCATCCATTGTCAAGAAAAGTTCATTTATAGTCACTCATGCCTAGAAAAGCCTTATTACTCGGTTTAAATGCTTTTATAATCCCATTATCGAATTTATTTTGAATTGTTCTTACATTTTTTGATTACAACAGATTGTAATTGATTGTTTGCCTCGGGAAACGTGGAGCAAAAGCCATCCATTGTCAAGAAAAGTTCATTTATAGTCACTCATGCCTAGAAAAGGCTTATAACTCTTTTTAAATGCCTTTATAATCCCATTATTGAATTTATTTTGAATTGTTTTTACATTTTTTGATTAAAACAGATTGTAATTGATTGTTTGCCTCGGGAAACGTGGAGCAAAAGCCATCCATTGTCAAGAAAAGTTCATTTATAGTCACTCATGCCTAGAAAAGCCTTATTACTCGATTTAAATGCCTTTATAATCCCATTATTGAATTTATTTTGAATTGTTTTTATATTTTTTGATTAAAACATATTGTAATTGATTGTTTGCCTCAGGAAACGTGGAGCAAAAGCCATCCATTCTCAAGAAAAGTTCATTTATAGTAACTCATGCCTAGAGAAGCCTTATTACTCGGTTTAATTGCCTTTATAATCCCATTATTGAATTTATTTTGATTTTTTTTTACAGTTTTTGATTAAAACAGATTGTAATAGATTGTTTATCTCAGGAAACATGGAACGAAAGCCATCCATTGTGAAGAAAAGATCATTTATAGTCACTCATGCCTAGAAAAGCCTTATTACTCGGTTTAAATGCTTTTATAATCCCATTATTGAATTTATTTAGAATTTTTTTTACATTTTTTGATTAAAACAGATTGTAATAGATTGTTTATCTCGGGAAACATGGAACGAAAGCCATCCATTGTCAAGAAAAGATCATTTATAGTCACTCATGCCTAGAAAAGCCTTATTACTCGGTTTAAATGCTTTTATAATCCCATTATTGAATTTATTTTGAATTTTTTTTACATTTTTTGATTAAAACAGATTGTAATAGATTGTTTATCTCGGGAAACATGGAACGAAAGCCATCCATTGTCAAGAAAACATCATTTATAGTCACTCATGCCTAGAAAAGCCTTATTACTCGGTTTAAATGCTTTTATAATCCCATTATTGAATTTATTTTGAATTTTTTTTAAATTTTTTTATTAAAACAGATTGTAATAGATTGTTTATCTCGGGAAACATGGAACGAAAGCCATCCATTGTCAAGAAAACATCATTTATAGTCACTCATGCCTAGAAAAGCCTTATTACTCGGTTTAAATGCCTTTATAATCCCATTATTGAATTTATTTTCAATTATTTTTACATTTTTTTATTAAAACAGATTGTAATTGATTGTTTGCCTCGGGAAACGTGGAGCAAAAGCCATCCATTGTCAAGAAAAGTTCATTTATAGTCACTCATGCCTAGAAAAGTCTTATAACTCTTTTTAAATGCCTTTATAATCCCATTATTGAATTTATTTTGAATTGTTTTTACATTTTTTTATTAAAACAGATTGTAATTGATTGTTTGCCTCGGGAAACGTGGAGCAAAAGCCATCCATTGTCAAGAAAAGTTCATTTATAGTCACTCATGCCTAGAAAAGCCTTATTACTCGATTTAAATGCCTTTATAATCCCATTATTGAATTTATTTTGAATTGTTTTTATATTTTTTGATTAAAACATATTGTAATTGATTGTTTGCCTCAGGAAACGTGGAGCAAAAGCCATCCATTCTCAAGAAAAGTTCATTTATAGTAACTCATGCCTAGAGAAGCCTTATTACTCGGTTTAAATGCCTTTATAATCCCATTATTGAATTTATTTTGATTTTTTTTCACAGTTTTTGATTAAAACAGATTGTAATAGATTGTTTATCTCGGGAAACATGGAACGAAAGCCATCCATTGTGAAGAAAAGATCATTTATAGTCACTCATGCCTAGAAAAGCCTTATTACTCGGTTTAAATGCTTTTATAATCCCATTATTGAATTTATTTTGAATTTTTTTTACATTTTTTGATTAAAACAGATTGTAATAGATTGTTTATCTCGGGAAACATGGAACGAAAGCCATCCATTGTCAAGAAAAGATCATTTATAGTCACTCATGCCTAGAAAAGCCTTATTACTCGGTTTAAATGCTTTTATAATCCCATTATTGAATTTATTTTGAATTTTTTTTTACATTTTTTGATTAAAACAGATTGTAATAGATTGTTTATCTCGGGAAACATGGAACGAAAGCCATCCATTGTCAAGAAAACATCATTTATAGTCACTCATGCCTAGAAAAGCCTTATTACTCGGTTTAAATGCTTTTATAATCCCATTATTGAATTTATTTTGAATTTTTTTTAAATTTTTTTATTAAAACAGATTGTAATAGATTGTTTATCTCGGGAAACATGGAACGAAAGCCATCCATTGTCAAGAAAACATCATTTATAGTCACTCATGCCTAGAAAAGCCTTATTACTCGGTTTAAATGCTTTTATGATCCCATTATTGAATTTATTTTGAATTTTTTTTAAATTTTTTGATTAAAACAGATTGTAATAGATTGTTTATCTCGGGAAACTTGGAACGAAAGCCATCCATTGTCAAGAAAACATCATTTATAGTCACTCATGCCTAGAAAAGCCTTATTACTCGGTTTAAATGCCTTTATAATCCCATTATTGAATTTATTTTCAATTATTTTTACATTTTTTTATTAAAACAGATTGTAATTGATTGTTTGCCTCGGGAAACATGGAGCAAAAGCCATCCATTGTCAAGAAAAGTTCATTTATAGTCACTCATGCCTACAAAAGCCTTATTACTCGGTTTAAATGCCTTTATAATCCCATTATTGAATTTATTTTGAATTTTTTTTACATTTTTTGATTAAAATAGATTGTAATAGATTGTTTATCTCGGGAAACATGGAACGAAAGCCATCCATTGTCAAGAAAAGATCATTTATAGTCACTCATGCCTAGAAAAGCCTTATTACTCGGTTTAAATGCTTTTATAATCCCATTATTGAATTTATTTTGAATTTTTTTTACATTTTTTGATTAAAACAGATTGTAATAGATTGTTTATCTCGGGAAACATGGAACGAAAGCCATCCATTGTCAAGAAAACATCATTTATAGTCACTCATGCCTAGAAAAGCCTTATTACTCGGTTTAAATGCTTTTATAATCCCATTATTGAATTTGTTTTGAATTTTTTTTAAATTTTTTTATTAAAACAGATTGTAATAGATTGTTTATCTCGGGAAACATGGAACGAAAGCCATCCATTGTCAAGAAAACATCATTTATAGTCACTCATGCCTAGAAAAGCCTTATTACTCGGTTTAAATGCTTTTATAATCCCATTATTGAATTTATTTTGAATTTTTTTTAAATTTTTTGATTACAACAGATTGTAATAGATTGTTTATCTCGGGAAACTTGGAACGAAAGCCATCCATTGTCAAGAAAACATCATTTATAGTCACTCATGCCTAGAAAAGCCTTATTACTCGGTTTAAATGCCTTTATAATCCCATTATTGAATTTATTTTCAATTATTTTTACATTTTTTTATTAAAACAGATTGTAATTGATTGTTTGCCTCGGGAAACATGGAGCAAAAGCCATCCATTGTCAAGAAAAGTTCATTTATAGTCACTCATGCCTACAAAAGCCTTATTACTCGGTTTAAATGCCTTTATAATCCCATTATTGAATTTATTTTGAATTTTTTTTACATTTTTTGATTAAAATAGATTGTAATAGATTGTTTATCTCGGGAAACATGGAACGAAAGCCATCCATTGTCAAGAAAAGATCATTTATAGTCACTCATGCCTAGAAAAGCCTTATTACTCGATTTAAATGCCTTTAAAATCCCATTATTGAATTTATTTTCAATTATTTTTACATTTTTTTATTAAAACAGATTGTAATTGATTGTTTGCCTCGGGAAACGTGGAGCAAAAGCCATCCATTGTCAAGAAAAGTTCATTTATAGTCACTCATGCCTAGAAAAGCCTTATTACTCGGTTTAAATGCCTTTATAATCCCATTATTGAATTTATTTTGAATTTTTTTTACATTTTTTGATTAAAATAGATTGTAATAGATTGTTTATCTCGGGAAACATGGAACGAAAGCCATCCATTGTCAAGAAAAGATCATTTATAGTCACTCATGCCTAGAAAAGCCTTATTACTCGGTTTAAATGCCCTTATAATCCCATTATTGAATTTATTTTGAATTATTTTTACATTTTTTTATTAAAACAGATTGTAATTGATTGTTTGCCTCGGGAAACGTGGAGCAAAAGCCATCCATTGTCAAGAAAAGTTCATTTATAGTCACTCATGCCTACAAAAGCCTTATTACTCGGTTTAAATGCCTTTATAATCCCATTATTGAATTTATTTTGAATTTTTTTTACATTTTTTGATTAAAACAGATTGTAATAGATTGTTTATCTCGGGAAACATGGAACGAAAGCCATCCATTGTCAAGAAAAGATCATTTATAGTCACTCATGCCTAGAAAAGCGTTATTACTCGGTTTAAATGCCCTTATAATCCCATTATTGAATTTATTTTGAATTATTTTTACATTTTTTTATTAAAACATATTGTAATTGATTGTTTACCTCGGGAAACGTGGAGCAAAAGCCATCCATTGTCAAGAAAAGTTCATTTATAGTCACTCATGCCTAGAAAAGCCTTATTACTCGGTTTAAATGCCTTTATAATCCCATTATTGAATTTATTTTGAATTTTTTTTACATTTTTTGATTAAAACAGATTCTAATACATTGTTTATCTCGGGAAACATGGAACGAAAGCCATCCATTGTCAAGAAAACATCATTTATAGTCACTCATGCCTAGAAAAGCCTTATTACTCGGTTTAAATGCTTTTATAATCCCATTATTGAATTTATTTTGAATTTTTTTTAAATTGTTTTATTAAAACAGATTGTAATAGATTCTTTATCTCGGGAAACATGGAACGAAAGCCATCCATTGTCAAGAAAACATCATTTATAGTCACTCATGCCTAGAAAAGCCTTATTACTCGGTTTAAATGCTTTTATAATCCCATTATTGAATTTATTTTGAATTTTTTTTAAATTTTTTGATTAAAACAGATTGTAATAGATTGTTTATCTCGGGAAACTTGGAACGAAAGCCATCCATTGTCAAGAAAACATCATTTATAGTCACTCATGCCTAGAAAAGCCTTATTACTCGGTTTAAATGCCTTTATAATCCCATTATTGAATTTATTTTCAATTATTTTTACATTTTTTTATTAAAACAGATTGTAATTGATTGTTTGCCTCGGGAAACATGGAGCAAAAGCCATCCATTGTCAAGAAAAGTTCATTTATAGTCACTCATGCCTACAAAAGCCTTATTACTCGGTTTAAATGCCTTTATAATCCCATTATTGAATTTATTTTGAATTTTTTTTACATTTTTTGATTAAAATAGATTGTAATAGATTGTTTATCTCGGGAAACATGGAACGAAAGCCATCCATTGTCAAGAAAAGATCATTTATAGTCACTCATGCCTAGAAAAGCCTTATTACTCGGTTTAAATGCCCTTATAATCCGATTATTGAATTTATTTTGAATTATTTTTACATTTTTTTATTAAAACAGATTGTAATTGATTGTTTGCCTCGGGAAACGTGGAGCAAAAGCCATCCATTGTCAAGAAAAGTTCATTTATAGTCACTCATGCCTACAAAAGCCTTATTACTCGGTTTAAATGCCTTTATAATCCCATTATTGAATTTATTTTGAATTTTTTTTACATTTTTTGATTAAAACAGATTGTAATAGATTGTTTATCTCGGGAAACATGGAACGAAAGCCATCCATTGTCAAGAAAAGATCATTTATAGTCACTCATGCCTAGAAAAGCGTTATTACTCGGTTTAAATGCCCTTATAATCCCATTATTGAATTTATTTTGAATTATTTTTACATTTTTTTATTAAAACATATTGTAATTGATTGTTTACCTCGGGAAACATGGAGCGAAAGCCATCCATTGTCAAGAAAAGTTCATTTATAGTCACTCATGCCTAGAAAAGCCTTATTACTCGGTTTAAATTCTTTTATAATCCCATTATCGAATTTATTTTGAATTGTTTTTACATTTTTTGATTAAAACATATTGTAATTGATTGTTTGCCTCGAGAAACGTGGAGCAAAAGCCATCCATTGTCAAGAAAAGTTCATTTATAGTCACTCATGCCTAGAAAAGCCTTATAACTCGGTTTAAATGCCTTTATAATCCCATTATTGAATTTATTTTGAACTTTTTTGACATTTTTTTATTAAAACAGATTGTAATTGATTGTTTGCCTCGAGAAACGTGGAGCAAAGGCCATCCATTGTCAAGAAAAGTTCATTTATAGTCACTCATGCCTAGAAAAGCCTTATTACTCGGTTTAAATGCTTTTATAATCCCATTATCGAATTTATTTTGAATTGTTCTTACATTTTTTGATTACAACAGATTGTAATTGATTGTTTGCCTCGGGAAACGTGGAGCAAAAGCCATCCATTGTCAAGAAAAGTTCATTTATAGTCACTCATGCCTAGAAAAGGCTTATAACTCTTTTTAAATGCCTTTATAATCCCATTATTGAATTTATTTTGAATTGTTTTTACATTTTTTGATTAAAACAGATTGTAATTGATTGTTTGCCTCGGGAAACGTGGAGCAAAAGCCATCCATTGTCAAGAAAAGTTCATTTATAGTCACTCATGCCTAGAAAAGCCTTATTACTCGATTTAAATGCCTTTATAATCCCATTATTGAATTTATTTTGAATTGTTTTTATATTTTTTGATTAAAACATATTGTAATTGATTGTTTGCCTCAGGAAACGTGGAGCAAAAGCCATCCATTCTCAAGAAAAGTTCATTTATAGTAACTCATGCCTAGAGAAGCCTTATTACTCGGTTTAATTGCCTTTATAATCCCATTATTGAATTTATTTTGATTTTTTTTTACAGTTTTTGATTAAAACAGATTGTAATAGATTGTTTATCTCAGGAAACATGGAACGAAAGCCATCCATTGTGAAGAAAAGATCATTTATAGTCACTCATGCCTAGAAAAGCCTTATTACTCGGTTTAAATGCTTTTATAATCCCATTATTGAATTTATTTAGAATTTTTTTTACATTTTTTGATTAAAACAGATTGTAATAGATTGTTTATCTCGGGAAACATGGAACGAAAGCCATCCATTGTCAAGAAAAGATCATTTATAGTCACTCATGCCTAGAAAAGCCTTATTACTCGGTTTAAATGCTTTTATAATCCCATTATTGAATTTATTTTGAATTTTTTTTACATTTTTTGATTAAAACAGATTGTAATAGATTGTTTATCTCGGGAAACATGGAACGAAAGCCATCCATTGTCAAGAAAACATCATTTATAGTCACTCATGCCTAGAAAAGCCTTATTACTCGGTTTAAATGCTTTTATAATCCCATTATTGAATTTATTTTGAATTTTTTTTAAATTTTTTTATTAAAACAGATTGTAATAGATTGTTTATCTCGGGAAACATGGAACGAAAGCCATCCATTGTCAAGAAAACATCATTTATAGTCACTCATGCCTAGAAAAGCCTTATTACTCGGTTTAAATGCCTTTATAATCCCATTATTGAATTTATTTTCAATTATTTTTACATTTTTTTATTAAAACAGATTGTAATTGATTGTTTGCCTCGGGAAACGTGGAGCAAAAGCCATCCATTGTCAAGAAAAGTTCATTTATAGTCACTCATGCCTACAAAAGTCTTATAACTCTTTTTAAATGCCTTTATAATCCCATTATTGAATTTATTTTGAATTGTTTTTACATTTTTTTATTAAAACAGATTGTAATTGATTGTTTGCCTCGGGAAACGTGGAGCAAAAGCCATCCATTGTCAAGAAAAGTTCATTTATAGTCACTCATGCCTAGAAAAGCCTTATTACTCGATTTAAATGCCTTTATAATCCCATTATTGAATTTATTTTGAATTGTTTTTATATTTTTTGATTAAAACATATTGTAATTGATTGTTTGCCTCAGGAAACGTGGAGCAAAAGCCATCCATTCTCAAGAAAAGTTCATTTATAGTAACTCATGCCTAGAGAAGCCTTATTACTCGGTTTAAATGCCTTTATAATCCCATTATTGAATTTATTTTGATTTTTTTTCACAGTTTTTGATTAAAACAGATTGTAATAGATTGTTTATCTCGGGAAACATGGAACGAAAGCCATCCATTGTGAAGAAAAGATCATTTATAGTCACTCATGCCTAGAAAAGCCTTATTACTCGGTTTAAATGCTTTTATAATCCCATTATTGAATTTATTTTGAATTTTTTTTACATTTTTTGATTAAAACAGATTGTAATAGATTGTTTATCTCGGGAAACATGGAACGAAAGCCATCCATTGTCAAGAAAAGATCATTTATAGTCACTCATGCCTAGAAAAGCCTTATTACTCGGTTTAAATGCTTTTATAATCCCATTATTGAATTTATTTTGAATTTTTTTTTACATTTTTTGATTAAAACAGATTGTAATAGATTGTTTATCTCGGGAAACATGGAACGAAAGCCATCCATTGTCAAGAAAACATCATTTATAGTCACTCATGCCTAGAAAAGCCTTATTACTCGGTTTAAATGCTTTTATAATCCCATTATTGAATTTATTTTGAATTTTTTTTAAATTTTTTTATTAAAACAGATTGTAATAGATTGTTTATCTCGGGAAACATGGAACGAAAGCCATCCATTGTCAAGAAAACATCATTTATAGTCACTCATGCCTAGAAAAGCCTTATTACTCGGTTTAAATGCTTTTATGATCCCATTATTGAATTTATTTTGAATTTTTTTTAAATTTTTTGATTAAAACAGATTGTAATAGATTGTTTATCTCGGGAAACTTGGAACGAAAGCCATCCATTGTCAAGAAAACATCATTTATAGTCACTCATGCCTAGAAAAGCCTTATTACTCGGTTTAAATGCCTTTATAATCCCATTATTGAATTTATTTTCAATTATTTTTACATTTTTTTATTAAAACAGATTGTAATTGATTGTTTGCCTCGGGAAACATGGAGCAAAAGCCATCCATTGTCAAGAAAAGTTCATTTATAGTCACTCATGCCTACAAAAGCCTTATTACTCGGTTTAAATGCCTTTATAATCCCATTATTGAATTTATTTTGAATTTTTTTTACATTTTTTGATTAAAATAGATTGTAATAGATTGTTTATCTCGGGAAACATGGAACGAAAGCCATCCATTGTCAAGAAAAGATCATTTATAGTCACTCATGCCTAGAAAAGCCTTATTACTCGGTTTAAATGCTTTTATAATCCCATTATTGAATTTATTTTGAATTTTTTTTACATTTTTTGATTAAAACAGATTGTAATAGATTGTTTATCTCGGGAAACATGGAACGAAAGCCATCCATTGTCAAGAAAACATCATTTATAGTCACTCATGCCTAGAAAAGCCTTATTACTCGGTTTAAATGCTTTTATAATCCCATTATTGAATTTGTTTTGAATTTTTTTTAAATTTTTTTATTAAAACAGATTGTAATAGATTGTTTATCTCGGGAAACATGGAACGAAAGCCATCCATTGTCAAGAAAACATCATTTATAGTCACTCATGCCTAGAAAAGCCTTATTACTCGGTTTAAATGCTTTTATAATCCCATTATTGAATTTATTTTGAATTTTTTTTAAATTTTTTGATTAAAACAGATTGTAATAGATTGTTTATCTCGGGAAACTTGGAACGAAAGCCATCCATTGTCAAGAAAACATCATTTATAGTCACTCATGCCTAGAAAAGCCTTATTACTCGGTTTAAATGCCTTTATAATCCCATTATTGAATTTATTTTCAATTATTTTTACATTTTTTTATTAAAACAGATTGTAATTGATTGTTTGCCTCGGGAAACATGGAGCAAAAGCCATCCATTGTCAAGAAAAGTTCATTTATAGTCACTCATGCCTACAAAAGCCTTATTACTCGGTTTAAATGCCTTTATAATCCCATTATTGAATTTATTTTGAATTTTTTTTACATTTTTTGATTAAAATAGATTGTAATAGATTGTTTATCTCGGGAAACATGGAACGAAAGCCATCCATTGTCAAGAAAAGATCATTTATAGTCACTCATGCCTAGAAAAGCCTTATTACTCGATTTAAATGCCTTTAAAATCCCATTATTGAATTTATTTTCAATTATTTTTACATTTTTTTATTAAAACAGATTGTAATTGATTGTTTGCCTCGGGAAACGTGGAGCAAAAGCCATCCATTGTCAAGAAAAGTTCATTTATAGTCACTCATGCCTAGAAAAGCCTTATTACTCGGTTTAAATGCCTTTATAATCCCATTATTGAATTTATTTTGAATTTTTTTTACATTTTTTGATTAAAATAGATTGTAATAGATTGTTTATCTCGGGAAACATGGAACGAAAGCCATCCATTGTCAAGAAAAGATCATTTATAGTCACTCATGCCTAGAAAAGCCTTATTACTCGGTTTAAATGCCCTTATAATCCCATTATTGAATTTATTTTGAATTATTTTTACATTTTTTTATTAAAACAGATTGTAATTGATTGTTTGCCTCGGGAAACGTGGAGCAAAAGCCATCCATTGTCAAGAAAAGTTCATTTATAGTCACTCATGCCTACAAAAGCCTTATTACTCGGTTTAAATGCCTTTATAATCCCATTATTGAATTTATTTTGAATTTTTTTTACATTTTTTGATTAAAACAGATTGTAATAGATTGTTTATCTCGGGAAACATGGAACGAAAGCCATCCATTGTCAAGAAAAGATCATTTATAGTCACTCATGCCTAGAAAAGCGTTATTACTCGGTTTAAATGCCCTTATAATCCCATTATTGAATTTATTTTGAATTATTTTTACATTTTTTTATTAAAACATATTGTAATTGATTGTTTACCTCGGGAAACGTGGAGCAAAAGCCATCCATTGTCAAGAAAAGTTCATTTATAGTCACTCATGCCTAGAAAAGCCTTATTACTCGGTTTAAATGCCTTTATAATCCCATTATTGAATTTATTTTGAATTTTTTTTACATTTTTTGATTAAAACAGATTCTAATACATTGTTTATCTCGGGAAACATGGAACGAAAGCCATCCATTGTCAAGAAAACATCATTTATAGTCACTCATGCCTAGAAAAGACTTATTACTCGGTTTAAATGCCTTTATAATCCCATTATTGAATTTATTTTGAACTTTTTTGACATTTTTTGATTAAAACAGATTGTAATTGATTGTTTGCCTCGGGAAACATGGAGCGAAAGCCATCCATTGTCAAGAAAAGTTCATTTATAGTCACTCATGCCTAGAAAAGCCTTATTACTCGGTTTAAATTCTTTTATAATCCCATTATCGAATTTATTTTGAATTGTTTTTACATTTTTTGATTAAAACATATTGTAATTGATTGTTTGCCTCGAGAAACGTGGAGCAAAAGCCATCCATTGTCAAGAAAAGTTCATTTATAGTCACTCATGCCTACAAAAGCCTTATTACTCGGTTTAAATGCCTTTATAATCCCATTATTGAATTTATTTTGAATTTTTTTTACATTTTTTGATTAAAACAGATTCTAATACATTGTTTATCTCGGGAAAAATGGAACGAAAGCCATCCATTGTCAAGAAAACATCATTTATAGTCACTCATGCCTAGAAAAGCCTTATTACTCGGTTTAAATGCCTTTATAATCCCATTATTGAATTTATTTTGAACTTTTTTGACATTTTTTTATTAAAACAGATTGTAATTGATTGTTTGCCTCGAGAAACGTGGAGCAAAGGCCATCCATTGTCAAGAAAAGTTCATTTATAGTCACTCATGCCTAGAAAAGCCTTATTACTCGGTTTAAATGCTTTTATAATCCCATTATCGAATTTATTTTGAATTGTTCTTACATTTTTTGATTACAACAGATTGTAATTGATTGTTTGCCTCGGGAAACGTGGAGCAAAAGCCATCCATTGTCAAGAAAAGTTCATTTATAGTCACTCATGCCTAGAAAAGGCTTATAACTCTTTTTAAATGCCTTTATAATCCCATTATTGAATTTATTTTGAATTGTTTTTACATTTTTTGATTAAAACAGATTGTAATTGATTGTTTGCCTCGGGAAACGTGGAGCAAAAGCCATCCATTGTCAAGAAAAGTTCATTTATAGTCACTCATGCCTAGAAAAGCCTTATTACTCGATTTAAATGCCTTTATAATCCCATTATTGAATTTATTTTGAATTGTTTTTATATTTTTTGATTAAAACATATTGTAATTGATTGTTTGCCTCAGGAAACATGGAGCAAAAGCCATCCATTCTCAAGAAAAGTTCATTTATAGTAACTCATGCCTAGAGAAGCCTTATTACTCGGTTTAAATGCCTTTATAATCCCATTATTGAATTTATTTTGATTTTTTTTTACAGTTTTTGATTAAAACAGATTGTAATAGATTGTTTATCTCGGGAAACATGGAACGAAAGCCATCCATTGTGAAGAAAAGATCATTTATAGTCACTCATGCCTAGAAAAGCCTTATTACTCGGTTTAAATGCTTTTATAATCCCATTATTGAATTTATTTAGAATTTTTTTTACATTTTTTGATTAAAACAGATTGTAATAGATTGTTTATCTCGGGAAACATGGAACGAAAGCCATCCATTGTCAAGAAAAGATCATTTATAGTCACTCATGCCTAGAAAAGCCTTATTACTCGGTGTAAATGCTTTTATAATCCCATTATTGAATTTATTTTGAATTTTTTTTACATTTTTTGATTAAAACAGATTGTAATAGATTGTTTATCTCGGGAAACATGGAACGAAAGCCATCCATTGTCAAGAAAACATCATTTATAGTCACTCATGCCTAGAAAAGCCTTATTACTCGGTTTAAATGCTTTTATAATCCCATTATTGAATTTATTTTGAATTTTTTTTAAATTTTTTTATTAAAACAGATTGTAATAGATTGTTTATCTCGGGAAACATGGAACGAAAGCCATCCATTGTCAAGAAAACATCATTTATAGTCACTCATGCCTAGAAAAGCCTTATTACTCGGTTTAAATGCCTTTATAATCCCATTATTGAATTTATTTTCAATTATTTTTACATTTTTTTATTAAAACAGATTGTAATTGATTATTTGCCTCGGGAAACGTGGAGCAAAAGCCATCCATTGTCAAGAAAAGTTCATTTATAGTCACTCATGCCTAGAAAAGTCTTATAACTCTTTTTAAATGCCTTTATAATCCCATTATTGAATTTATTTTGAATTGTTTTTACATTTTTTTATTAAAACAGATTGTAATTGATTGTTTGCCTCGGGAAACGTGGAGCAAAAGCCATCCATTGTCAAGAAAAGTTCATTTATAGTCACTCATGCCTAGAAAAGCCTTATTACTCGATTTAAATGCCTTTATAATCCCATTATTGAATTTATTTTGATTTTTTTTCACAGTTTTTGATTAAAACAGATTGTAATAGATTGTTTATCTCGGGAAACATGGAACGAAAGCCATCCATTGTGAAGAAAAGATCATTTATAGTCACTCATGCCTAGAAAAGCCTTATTACTCGGTTTAAATGCTTTTATAATCCCATTATTGAATTTATTTTGAATTTTTTTTACATTTTTTGATTAAAACAGATTGTAATAGATTGTTTATCTCGGGAAACATGGAACGAAAGCCATCCATTGTCAAGAAAAGATCATTTATAGTCACTCATGCCTAGAAAAGCCTTATTACTCGGTTTAAATGCTTTTATAATCCCATTATTGAATTTATTTTGAATTTTTTTTACATTTTTTGATTAAAACAGATTGTAATAGATTGTTTATCTCGGGAAACATGGAACGAAAGCCATCCATTGTCAAGAAAACATCATTTATAGTCACTCATGCCTAGAAAAGCCTTGTTACTCGGTTTAAATGCTTTTATAATCCCATTATTGAATTTATTTTGAATTTTTTTTAAATTTTTTTATTAAAACAGATTGTAATAGATTGTTTATCTCGGGAAACATGGAACGAAAGCCATCCATTGTCAAGAAAACATCATTTATAGTCACTCATGCCTAGAAAAGCCTTATTACTCGGTTTAAATGCCTTTATAATCCCATTATTGAATTTATTTTCAATTATTTTTACATTTTTTTATTAAAACAGATTGTAATTGATTGTTTGCCTCGGGAAACGTGGAGCAAAAGCCATCCATTGTCAAGAAAAGTTCATTTATAGTCACTCATGCCTACAAAAGTCTTATAACTCTTTTTAAATGCCTTTATAATCCCATTATTGAATTTATTTTGAATTGTTTTTACATTTTTTTATTAAAACAGATTGTAATTGATTGTTTGCCTCGGGAAACGTGGAGCAAAAGCCATCCATTGTCAAGAAAAGTTCATTTATAGTCACTCATGCCTAGAAAAGCCTTATTACTCGATTTAAATGCCTTTATAATCCCATTATTGAATTTATTTTGAATTGTTTTTATATTTTTTGATTAAAACATATTGTAATTGATTGTTTGCCTCAGGAAACGTGGAGCAAAAGCCATCCATTCTCAAGAAAAGTTCATTTATAGTAACTCATGCCTAGAGAAGCCTTATTACTCGGTTTAAATGCCTTTATAATCCCATTATTGAATTTATTTTGAATTTTTTTCACAGTTTTTGATTAAAACAGATTGTAATAGATTGTTTATCTCGGGAAACATGGAACGAAAGCCATCCATTGTGAAGAAAAGATCATTTATAGTCACTCATGCCTAGAAAAGCCTTATTACTCGGTTTAAATGCTTTTATAATCCCATTATTGAATTTATTTTGAATTTTTTTTACATTTTTTGATTAAAACAGATTGTAATAGATTGTTTATCTCGGGAAACATGGAACGAAAGCCATCCATTGTCAAGAAAAGATCATTTATAGTCACTCATGCCTAGAAAAGCCTTATTACTCGGTTTAAATGCTTTTATAATCCCATTATTGAATTTATTTTGAATTTTTTTTTACATTTTTTGATTAAAACAGATTGTAATAGATTGTTTATCTCGGGAAACATGGAACGAAAGCCATCCATTGTCAAGAAAACATCATTTATAGTCACTCATGCCTAGAAAAGCCTTATTACTCGGTTTAAATGCTTTTATAACCCCATTATTGAATTTATTTTGAATTTTTTTTAAATTTTTTTATTAAAACAGATTGTCATAGATTGTTTATCTCGGGAAACATGGAACGAAAGCCATCCATTGTCAAGAAAACATCATTTATAGTCACTCATGCCTAGAAAAGCCTTATTACTCGGTTTAAATGCTTTTATGATCCCATTATTGAATTTATTTTGAATTTTTTTTAAATTTTTTGATTAAAACAGATTGTAATAGATTGTTTATCTCGGGAAACTTGGAACGAAAGCCATCCATTGTCAAGAAAACATCATTTATAGTCACTCATGCCTAGAAAAGCCTTATTACTCGGTTTAAATGCCTTTATAATCCCATTATTGAATTTATTTTCAATTATTTTTACATTTTTTTATTAAAACATATTGTAATTGATTGTTTGCCTCGGGAAACATGGAGCAAAAGCCATCCATTGTCAAGAAAAGTTCATTTATAGTCACTCATGCCTACAAAAGCCTTATTACTCGGTTTAAATGCCTTTATAATCCCATTATTGAATTTATTTTGAATTTTTTTTACATTTTTTGATTAAAATAGATTGTAATAGATTGTTTATCTCGGGAAACATGGAACGAAAGCCATCCATTGTCAAGAAAAGATCATTTATAGTCACTCATGCCTAGAAAAGCCTTATTACTCGGTTTAAATGCTTTTATAATCCCATTATTGAATTTATTTTGAATTTTTTTTACATTTTTTGATTAAAACAGATTGTAATAGATTGTTTATCTCGGGAAACATGGAACGAAAGCCATCCATTGTCAAGAAAACATCATTTATAGTCACTCATGCCTAGAAAAGCCTTATTACTCGGTTTAAATGCTTTTATAATCCCATTATTGAATTTATTTTGAATTTTTTTTAAATTTTTTTATTAAAACAGATTGTAATAGATTGTTTATCTCGGGAAACATGGAACGAAAGCCATCCATTGTCAAGAAAACATCATTTATAGTCACTCATGCCTAGAAAAGCCTTATTACTCGGTTTAAATGCTTTTATAATCCCATTATTGAATTTATTTTGAATTTTTTTTAAATTTTTTGATTAAAACAGATTGTAATAGATTGTTTATCTCGGGAAACTTGGAACGAAAGCCATCCATTGTCAAGAAAACATCATTTATAGTCACTCATGCCTAGAAAAGCCTTATTACTCGGTTTAAATGCCTTTATAATCCCATTATTGAATTTATTTTCAATTATTTTTACATTTTTTTATTAAAACAGATTGTAATTGATTGTTTGCCTCGGGAAACATGGAGCAAAAGCCATCCATTGTCAAGAAAAGTTCATTTATAGTCACTCATGCCTACAAAAGCCTTATTACTCGGTTTAAATGCCTTTATAATCCCATTATTGAATTTATTTTGAATTTTTTTTACATTTTTTGATTAAAATAGATTGTAATAGATTGTTTATCTCGGGAAACATGGAACGAAAGCCATCCATTGTCAAGAAAAGATCATTTATAGTCACTCATGCCTAGAAAAGCCTTATTACTCGATTTAAATGCCTTTAAAATCCCATTATTGAATTTATTTTCAATTATTTTTACATTTTTTTATTAAAACAGATTGTAATTGATTGTTTGCCTCGGGAAACGTGGAGCAAAAGCCATCCATTGTCAAGAAAAGTTCATTTATAGTCACTCATGCCTAGAAAAGCCTTATTACTCGGTTTAAATGCCTTTATAATCCCATTATTGAATTTATTTTGAATTTTTTTTACATTTTTTGATTAAAATAGATTGTAATAGATTGTTTATCTCGGGAAACATGGAACGAAAGCCATCCATTGTCAAGAAAAGATCATTTATAGTCACTCATGCCTAGAAAAGCCTTATTACTCGGTTTAAATGCCCTTATAATCCCATTATTGAATTTATTTTGAATTATTTTTACATTTTTTTATTAAAACAGACTGTAATTGATTGTTTGCCTCGGGAAACGTGGAGCAAAAGCCATCCATTGTCAAGAAAAGTTCATTTATAGTCACTCATGCCTACAAAAGCCTTATTACTCGGTTTAAATGCCTTTATAATCCCATTATTTAATTTATTTTGAATTTTTTTTACATTTTTTGATTAAAACAGATTGTAATAGATTGTTTATCTCGGGAAACATGGAACGAAAGCCATCCATTGTCAAGAAAAGATCATTTATAGTCACTCATGCCTAGAAAAGCGTTATTACTCGGTTTAAATGCCCTTATAATCCCATTATTGAATTTATTTTGAATTATTTTTACATTTTTTTATTAAAACATATTGTAATTGATTGTTTACCTCGGGAAACGTGGAGCAAAAGCCATCCATTGTCAAGAAAAGTTCATTTATAGTCACTCATGCCTAGAAAAGCCTTATTACTCGGTTTAAATGCCTTTATAATCCCATTATTGAATTTATTTTGAATTTTTTTTACATTTTTTGATTAAAACAGATTCTAATACATTGTTTATCTCGGGAAACATGGAACGAAAGCCATCCATTGTCAAGAAAACATCATTTATAGTCACTCATGCCTAGAAAAGACTTATTACTCGGTTTAAATGCCTTTATAATCCCATTATTGAATTTATTTTGAACTTTTTTGACATTTTTTGATTAAAACAGATTGTAATTGATTGTTTGCCTCGGGAAACATGGAGCGAAAGCCATCCATTGTCAAGAAAAGTTCATTTATAGTCACTCATGCCTAGAAAAGCCTTATTACTCGGTTTAAATTCTTTTATAATCCCATTATCGAATTTATTTTGAATTGTTTTTACATTTTTTGATTAAAACATATTGTAATTGATTGTTTGCCTCGAGAAACGTGGAGCAAAAGCCATCCATTGTCAAGAAAAGTTCATTTATAGTCACTCATGCCTACAAAAGCCTTATTACTCGGTTTAAATGCCTTTATAATCCCATTATTGAATTTATTTTGAATTTTTTTTACATTTTTTGATTAAAACAGATTCTAATACATTGTTTATCTCGGGAAAAATGGAACGAAAGCCATCCATTGTCAAGAAAACATCATTTATAGTCACTCATGCCTAGAAAAGCCTTATTACTCGGTTTAAATGCCTTTATAATCCCATTATTGAATTTATTTTGAACTTTTTTGACATTTTTTTATTAAAACAGATTGTAATTGATTGTTTGCCTCGAGAAACGTGGAGCAAAGGCCATCCATTGTCAAGAAAAGTTCATTTATAGTCACTCATGCCTAGAAAAGCCTTATTACTCGGTTTAAATGCTTTTATAATCCCATTATCGAATTTATTTTGAATTGTTCTTACATTTTTTGATTACAACAGATTGTAATTGATTGTTTGCCTCGGGAAACGTGGAGCAAAAGCCATCCATTGTCAAGAAAAGTTCATTTATAGTCACTCATGCCTAGAAAAGGCTTATAACTCTTTTTAAATGCCTTTATAATCCCATTATTGAATTTATTTTGAATTGTTTTTACATTTTTTGATTAAAACAGATTGTAATTGATTGTTTGCCTCGGGAAACGTGGAGCAAAAGCCATCCATTGTCAAGAAAAGATCATTTATAGTCACTCATGCCTAGAAAAGCCTTATTACTCGGTGTAAATGCTTTTATAATCCCATTATTGAATTTATTTTGAATTTTTTTTACATTTTTTGATTAAAACAGATTGTAATAGATTGTTTATCTCGGGAAACATGGAACGAAAGCCATCCATTGTCAAGAAAACATCATTTATAGTCACTCATGCCTAGAAAAGCCTTATTACTCGGTTTAAATGCTTTTATAATCCCATTATGGAATTTATTTTGAATTTTTTTTAAATTTTTTTATTAAAACAGATTGTAATAGATTGTTTATCTCGGGAAACATGGAACGAAAGCCATCCATTGTCAAGAAAACATCATTTATAGTCACTCATGCCTAGAAAAGCCTTATTACTCGGTTTAAATGCCTTTATAATCCCATTATTGAATTTATTTTCAATTATTTTTATATTTTTTTATTAAAACAGATTGTAATTGATTGTTTGCCTCGGGAAACGTGGAGCAAAAGCCATCCATTGTCAAGAAAAGTTCATTTATAGTCACTCATGCCTAGAAAAGTCTTATAACTCTTTTTAAATGCCTTTATAATCCCATTATTGAATTTATTTTGAATTGTTTTTACATTTTTTTATTAAAACAGATTGTAATTGATTGTTTGCCTCGGGAAACGTGGAGCAAAAGCCATCCATTGTCAAGAAAAGTTCATTTATAGTCACTCATGCCTAGAAAAGCCTTATTACTCGATTTAAATGCCTTTATAATCCCATTATTGAATTTATTTTGATTTTTTTTCACAGTTTTTGATTAAAACAGATTGTAATAGATTGTTTATCTCGGGAAACATGGAACGAAAGCCATCCATTGTGAAGAAAAGATCATTTATAGTCACTCATGCCTAGAAAAGCCTTATTACTCGGTTTAAATGCTTTTATAATCCCATTATTGAATTTATTTTGAATTTTTTTTACATTTTTTGATTAAAACAGATTGTAATAGATTGTTTATCTCGGGAAACATGGAACGAAAGCCATCCATTGTCAAGAAAAGATCATTTATAGTCACTCATGCCTAGAAAAGCCTTATTACTCGGTTTAAATGCTTTTATAATCCCATTATTGAATTTATTTTGAATTTTTTTTACATTTTTTGATTAAAACAGATTGTAATAGATTGTTTATCTCGGGAAACATGGAACGAAAGCCATCCATTGTCAAGAAAACATCATTTATAGTCACTCATGCCTAGAAAAGCCTTATTACTCGGTTTAAATGCTTTTATAATCCCATTATTGAATTTATTTTGAATTTTTTTTAAATTTTTTTATTAAAACAGATTGTAATAGATTGTTTATCTCGGGAAACATGGAACGAAAGCCATCCATTGTCAAGAAAACATCATTTATAGTCACTCATGCCTAGAAAAGCCTTATTACTCGGTTTAAATGCCTTTATAATCCCATTATTGAATTTATTTTCAATTATTTTTACATTTTTTTATTAAAACAGATTGTAATTGATTGTTTGCCTCGGGAAACGTGGAGCAAAAGCCATCCATTGTCAAGAAAAGTTCATTTATAGTCACTCATGCCTACAAAAGTCTTATAACTCTTTTTAAATGCCTTTATAATCCCATTATTGAATTTATTTTGAATTGTTTTTACATTTTTTTATTAAAACAGATTGTAATTGATTGTTTGCCTCGGGAAACGTGGAGCAAAAGCCATCCATTGTCAAGAAAAGTTCATTTATAGTCACTCATGCCTAGAAAAGCCTTATTACTCGATTTAAATGCCTTTATAATCCCATTATTGAATTTATTTTGAATTGTTTTTATATTTTTTGATTAAAACATATTGTAATTGATTGTTTGCCTCAGGAAACGTGGAGCAAAAGCCATCCATTCTCAAGAAAAGTTCATTTATAGTAACTCATGCCTAGAGAAGCCTTATTACTCGGTTTAAATGCCTTTATAATCCCATTATTGAATTTATTTTGAAATTTTTTCACAGTTTTTGATTAAAACAGATTGTAATAGATTGTTTATCTCGGGAAACATGGAACGAAAGCCATCCATTGTGAAGAAAAGATCATTTATAGTCACTCATGCCTAGAAAAGCCTTATTACTCGGTTTAAATGCTTTTATAATCCCATTATTGAATTTATTTTGAATTTTTTTTACATTTTTTGATTAAAACAGATTGTAATAGATTGTTTATCTCGGGAAACATGGAACGAAAGCCATCCATTGTCAAGAAAAGATCATTTATAGTCACTCATGCCTAGAAAAGCCTTATTACTCGGTTTAAATGCTTTTATAATCCCATTATTGAATTTATTTTGAATTTTTTTTACATTTTTTGATTAAAACAGATTGTAATAGATTGTTTATCTCGGGAAACATGGAACGAAAGCCATCCATTGTCAAGAAAACATCATTTATAGTCACTCATGCCTAGAAAAGCCTTATTACTCGGTTTAAATGCTTTTATAATCCCATTATTGAATTTATTTTGAATTTTTTTTAAATTTTTTTATTAAAACAGATTGTAATAGATTGTTTATCTCGGGAAACATGGAACGAAAGCCATCCATTGTCAAGAAAACATCATTTATAGTCACTCATGCCTAGAAAAGCCTTATTACTCGGTTTAAATGCTTTTATAATCCCATTATTGAATTTATTTTGAATTTTTTTTAAATTTTTTGATTAAAACAGATTGTAATAGATTGTTTATCTCGGGAAACTTGGAACGAAAGCCATCCATTGTCAAGAAAACATCATTTATAGTCACTCATGCCTAGAAAAGCCTTATTACTCGGTTTAAATGCCTTTATAATCCCATTATTGAATTTATTTTCAATTATTTTTACATTTTTTTATTAAAACAGATTGTAATTGATTGTTTGCCTCGGGAAACATGGAGCAAAAGCCATCCATTGTCAAGAAAAGTTCATTTATAGTCACTCATGCCTACAAAAGCCTTATTACTCGGTTTAAATGCCTTTATAATCCCATTATTGAATTTATTTTGAATTTTTTTTACATTTTTTGATTAAAATAGATTGTTTATCTCGGGAAACATGGAACGAAAGCCATCCATTGTCAAGAAAAGATCATTTATAGTCACTCATGCCTAGAAAAGCCTTATTACTCGGTTTAAATGCTTTTATAATCCCATTATTGAATTTATTTTGAATTTTTTTTAAATTTTTTTATTAAAACTGATTGTAATAGATTGTTTATCTCGGGAAACATGGAACGAAAGCCATCCATTGTCAAGAAAACATCATTTATAGTCACTCATGCCTAGAAAAGCCTTATTACTCGGTTTAAATGCTTTTATAATCCCATTATTGAATTTATTTTGAATTTTTTTTAAATTTTTTTATTAAAACTGATTGTAATAGATTGTTTATCTCGGGAAACATGGAACGAAAGCCATCCATTGTCAAGAAAACATCATTTATAGTCACTCATGCCTAGAAAAGCCTTATTACTCGGTTTAAATGCTTTTATAATCCCATTATTGAATTTATTTTGAATTTTTTTTAAATTTTTTTATTAAAACAGATTGTAATAGATTGTTTATCTCGGGAAACTTGGAACGAAAGCCATCCATTGTCAAGAAAACATCATTTATAGTCACTCATGCCTAGAAAAGCCTTATTACTCGGTTTAAATGCCTTTATAATCCCATTATTGAATTTATTTTCAATTATTTTTACATTTTTTTATTAAAACAGATTGTAATTGATTGTTTGCCTCGGGAAACATGGAGCAAAAGCCATCCATTGTCAAGAAAAGTTCATTTATAGTCACTCATGCCTACAAAAGCCTTATTACTCGGTTTAAATGCCTTTATAATCCCATTATTGAATTTATTTTGAATTGTTTTTACATTTTTTGATTAAAATAGATTGTAATAGATTGTTTATCTCGGGAAACATGGAACGAAAGCCATCCATTGTCAAGAAAAGATCATTTATAGTCACTCATGCCTAGAAAAGCCTTATTACTCGGTTTAAATGCCCTTATAATCCCATTATTGAATTTATTTTGAATTATTTTTACATTTTTTTATTAAAACAGATTGTAATTGATTGTTTGCCTCGGGAAACGTGGAGCAAAAGCCATCCATTGTCAAGAAAAGTTCATTTATAGTCACTCATGCCTACAAAAGCCTTATTACTCGGTTTAAATGCCTTTATAATCCCATTATTGAATTTATTTTGAATTTTTTTTACATTTTTTGATTAAAACAGATTGTAATAGATTGTTTATCTCGGGAAACATGGAACGAAAGCCATCCATTGTCAAGAAAAGATCATTTATAGTCACTCATGCCTAGAAAAGCGTTATTACTCGGTTTAAATGCCCTTATAATCCCATTATTGAATTTATTTTGAATTATTTTTACATTTTTTTATTAAAACATATTGTAATTGATTGTTTACCTCGGGAAACGTGGAGCAAAAGCCATCCATTGTCAAGAAAAGTTCATTTATAGTCACTCATGCCTAGAAAAGCCTTATTACTCGGTTTAAATGCCTTTATAATCCCATTATTGAATTTATTTTGAATTTTTTTTACATTTTTTGATTAAAACAGATTCTAATACATTGTTTATCTCGGGAAACATGGAACGAAAGCCATCCATTGTCAAGAAAACATCATTTATAGTCACTCATGCCTAGAAAAGACTTATTACTCGGTTTAAATGCCTTTATAATCCCATTATTGAATTTATTTTGAACTTTTTTGACATTTTTTGATTAAAACAGATTGTAATTGATTGTTTGCCTCGGGAAACATGGAGCGAAAGCCATCCATTGTCAAGAAAAGTTCATTTATAGTCACTCATGCCTAGAAAAGCCTTATTACTCGGTTTAAATTCTTTTATAATCCCATTATCGAATTTATTTTGAATTGTTTTTACATTTTTTGATTAAAACATATTGTAATTGATTGTTTGCCTCGAAAACGTGGAGCAAAAGCCATCCATTGTCAAGAAAAGTTCATTTATAGTCACTCATGCCTACAAAAGCCTTATTACTCGGTTTAAATGCCTTTATAATCCCATTATTGAATTTATTTTGAATTTTTTTTACATTTTTTGATTAAAACAGATTCTAATACATTGTTTATCTCGGGAAAAATGGAACGAAAGCCATCCATTGTCAAGAAAACATCATTTATAGTCACTCATGCCTAGAAAAGCCTTATTACTCGGTTTAAATGCCTTTATAATCCCATTATTGAATTTATTTTGAACTTTTTTGACATTTTTTTATTAAAACAGATTGTAATTGATTGTTTGCCTCGAGAAACGTGGAGCAAAGGCCATCCATTGTCAAGAAAAGTTCATTTATAGTCACTCATGCCTAGAAAAGCCTTATTACTCGGTTTAAATGCTTTTATAATCCCATTATCGAATTTATTTTGAATTGTTCTTACATTTTTTGATTACAACAGATTGTAATTGATTGTTTGCCTCGGGAAACGTGGAGCAAAAGCCATCCATTGTCAAGAAAAGTTCATTTATAGTCACTCATGCCTAGAAAAGGCTTATAACTCTTTTTAAATGCCTTTATAATCCCATTATTGAATTTATTTTGAATTGTTTTTACATTTTTTGATTAAAACAGATTGTAATTGATTGTTTGCCTCGGGAAACGTGGAGCAAAAGCCATCCATTGTCAAGAAAAGTTCATTTATAGTCACTCATGCCTAGAAAAGGCTTATAACTCTTTTTAAATGCCTTTATAATCCCATTATTGAATTTATTTTGAATTGTTTTTACATTTTTTGATTAAAACAGATTGTAATTGATTGTTTGCCTCGGGAAACGTGGAGCAAAAGCCATCCATTGTCAAGAAAAGTTCATTTATAGTCACTCATGCCTAGAAAAGCCTTATTACTCGATTTAAATGCCTTTATAATCCCATTATTGAATTTATTTTGAATTGTTTTTATATTTTTTGATTAAAACATATTGTAATTGATTGTTTGCCTCAGGAAACATGGAGCAAAAGCCATCCATTCTCAAGAAAAGTTCATTTATAGTAACTCATGCCTAGAGAAGCCTTATTACTCGGTTTAAATGCCTTTATAATCCCATTATTGAATTTATTTTGATTTTTTTTTACAGTTTTTGATTAAAACAGATTGTAATAGATTGTTTATCTCGGGAAACATGGAACGAAAGCCATCCATTGTGAAGAAAAGATCATTTATAGTCACTCATGCCTAGAAAAGCCTTATTACTCGGTTTAAATGCTTTTATAATCCCATTATTGAATTTATTTAGAATTTTTTTTACATTTTTTGATTAAAACAGATTGTAATAGATTGTTTATCTCGGGAAACATGGAACGAAAGCCATCCATTGTCAAGAAAAGATCATTTATAGTCACTTATGCCTAGAAAAGCCTTATTACTCGGTGTAAATGCTTTTATAATCCCATTATTGAATTTATTTTGAATTTTTTTTACATTTTTTGATTAAAACAGATTGTAATAGATTGTTTATCTCGGGAAACATGGAACGAAAGCCATCCATTGTCAAGAAAACATCATTTATAGTCACTCATGCCTAGAAAAGCCTTATTACTCGGTTTAAATGCTTTTATAATCCCATTATTGAATTTATTTTGAATTTTTTTTAAATTTTTTTATTAAAACAGATTGTAATAGATTGTTTATCTCGGGAAACATGGAACGAAAGCCATCCATTGTCAAGAAAACATCATTTATAGTCACTCATGCCTAGAAAAGCCTTATTACTCGGTTTAAATGCCTTTATAATCCCATTATTGAATTTATTTTCAATTATTTTTACATTTTTTTATTAAAACAGATTGTAATTGATTGTTTGCCTCGGGAAACGTGGAGCAAAAGCCATCCATTGTCAAGAAAAGTTCATTTATAGTCACTCATGCCTAGAAAAGTCTTATAACTCTTTTTAAATGCCTTTATAATCCCATTATTGAATTTATTTTGAATTGTTTTTACATTTTTTTATTAAAACAGATTGTAATTGATTGTTTGCCTCGGGAAACGTGGAGCAAAAGCCATCCATTGTCAAGAAAAGTTCATTTATAGTCACTCATGCCTAGAAAAGCCTTATTACTCGATTTAAATGCCTTTATAATCCCATTATTGAATTTATTTTGAATTGTTTTTATATTTTTTGATTAAAACATATTGTAATTGATTGTTTGCCTCAGGAAACGTGGAGCAAAAGCCATCCATTCTCAAGAAAAGTTCATTTATAGTAACTCATGCCTAGAGAAGCCTTATTACTCGGTTTAAATGCCTTTATAATCCCATTATTGAATTTATTTTGATTTTTTTTCACAGTTTTTGATTAAAACAGATTGTAATAGTTTGTTTATCTCGGGAAACATGGAACGAAAGCCATCCATTGTGAAGAAAAGATCATTTATAGTCACTCATGCCTAGAAAAGCCTTATTACTCGGTTTAAATGCTTTTATAATCCCATTATTGAATTTATTTAGAATTTTTTTTACATTTTTTGATTAAAACAGATTGTAATAGATTGTTTATCTCGGGAAACATGGAACGAAAGCCATCCATTGTCAAGAAAACATCATTTATAGTCACTCATGCCTAGAAAAGCCTTATTACTCGGTTTAAATGCTTTTATAATCCCATTATTGAATTTATTTTGAATTTTTTTTAAATTTTTTTATTAAAACAGATTGTGATAGATTGTTTATCTTGGGAAACATGGAACGAAAGCCATCCATTGTCAAGAAAACATCATTTATAGTCACTCATGCCTAGAAAAGCCTTATTACTCGGTTTAAATGCCTTTATAATCCCATTATTGAATTTATTTTCAATTATTTTTACATTTTTTTATTAAAACAGATTGTAATTGATTGTTTGCCTCGGGAAACGTGGAGCAAAAGCCATCCATTGTCAAGAAAAGTTCATTTATAGTCACTCATGCCTACAAAAGCCTTATTACTCGGTTTAAATGCCTTTATAATCCCATTATTGAATTTATTTTGAATTTTTTTTACATTTTTTGATTAAAACAGATTGTAATAGATTGTTTATCTCGGGAAACATGGAACGAAAGCCATCCATTGTCAAGAAAAGATCATTTATAGTCACTCATGCCTAGAAAAGCCTTATTACTCGGTTTAAATGCCCTTATAATCCCATTATTGAATTTATTTTGAATTATTTTTACATTTTTTTATTAAAACAGATTGTAATTGATTGTTTGCCTCGGGAAACGTGGAGCAAAAGCCATCCATTGTCAAGAAAAGTTCATTTATAGTCACTCATGCCTACAAAAGCCTTATTACTTGGTTTAAATGCCTTTATAATCCCATTATTGAATTTATTTTGAATTTTTTTTACATTTTTTGATTAAAACAGATTGTTTATCTCGGGAAACATGGAACGAAAGCCATCCATTGTCAAGAAAAGTTCATTTATAGTAACTCATGCCTAGAGAAGCCTTATTACTCGGTTTAAATGCCTTTATAATCCCATTATTGAATTTATTTTGATTTTTTTTCACAGTTTTTGATTAAAACAGATTGTAATAGATTGTTTATCTCGGGAAACATGGAACGAAAGCCATCCTTTGTGAAGAAAAGATCATTTATAGTCACTCATGCCTAGAAAAGCCTTATTACTCGGTTTAAATGCTTTTATAATCCCATTATTGAATTTATTTAGAATTTTTTTTACATTTTTTGATTAAAACAGATTGTAATAGATTGTTTATCTCGGGAAACATGGAACGAAAGCCATCCATTGTCAAGAAAAGATCATTTATAGTCACTCATGCCTAGAAAAGCCTTATTACTCGGTTTAAATGCTTTTATAATCCCATTATTGAATTTATTTTGAATTTTTTTTACATTTTTTGATTAAAACAGATTCTAATAGATTGTTTATCTCGGGAAACATGGAACGAAAGCCATCCATTGTCAAGAAAACATCATTTATAGTCACTCATGCCTAGAAAAGCCTTATTACTCGGTTTAAATGCTTTTATAATCCCATTATTGAATTTATTTTGAATTTTTTTTAAATTTTTTTATTAAAACAGATTGTAATAGATTGTTTATCTCGGGAAACATGGAACGAAAGCCATCCATTGTCAAGAAAACATCATTTATAGTCACTCATGCCTAGAAAAGCCTTATTACTCGGTTTAAATGCCTTTATAATCCCATTATTGAATTTATTTTCAATTATTTTTACATTTTTTTATTAAAACAGATTGTAATTGATTGTTTGCCTCGGGAAACGTGGAGCAAAAGCCATCCATTGTCAAGAAAAGTTCATTTATAGTCACTCATGCCTACAAAAGTCTTATAACTCTTTTTAAATGCCTTTATAATCCCATTATTGAATTTATTTTGAATTGTTTTTACATTTTTTTATTAAAACAGATTGTAATTGATTGTTTGCCTCGGGAAACGTGGAGCAAAAGCCATCCATTGTCAAGAAAAGTTCATTTATAGTCACTCATGCCTAGAAAAGCCTTATTACTCGATTTAAATGCCTTTATAATCACATTATTGAATTTATTTTGAATTGTTTTTATATTTTTTGATTAAAACATATTGTAATTGATTGTTTGCCTCAGGAAACGTGGAGCAAAAGCCATCCATTCTCAAGAAAAGTTCATTTATAGTAACTCATGCCTAGAGAAGCCTTATTACTCGGTTTAAATGCCTTTATAATCCCATTATTGAATTTATTTTGATTTTTTTTCACAGTTTTTGATTAAAACAGATTGTAATAGTTTGTTTATCTCGGGAAACATGGAACGAAAGCCATCCATTGTGAAGAAAAGATCATTTATAGTCACTCATGCCTAGAAAAGCCTTATTACTCGGTTTAAATGCTTTTATAATCCCATTATTGAATTTATTTAGAATTTTTTTTACATTTTTTGATTAAAACAGATTGTAATAGATTGTTTATCTCGGGAAACATGGAACGAAAGCCATCCATTGTCAAGAAAACATCATTTATAGTCACTCATGCCTAGAAAAGCCTTATTACTCGGTTTAAATGCTTTTATAATCCCATTATTGAATTTATTTTGAATTTTTTTTAAATTTTTTTATTAAAACAGATTGTGATAGATTGTTTATCTTGGGAAACATGGAACGAAAGCCATCCATTGTCAAGAAAACATCATTTATAGTCACTCATGCCTAGAAAAGCCTTATTACTCGGTTTAAATGCCTTTATAATCCCATTATTGAATTTATTTTCAATTATTTTTACATTTTTTTATTAAAACAGATTGTAATTGATTGTTTGCCTCGGGAAACGTGGAGCAAAAGCCATCCATTGTCAAGAAAAGTTCATTTATAGTCACTCATGCCTACAAAAGCCTTATTACTCGGTTTAAATGCCTTTATAATCCCATTATTGAATTTATTTTGAATTTTTTTTACATTTTTTGATTAAAACAGATTGTAATAGATTGTTTATCTCGGGAAACATGGAACGAAAGCCATCCATTGTCAAGAAAAGATCATTTATAGTCACTCATGCCTAGAAAAGCCTTATTACTCGGTTTAAATGCCCTTATAATCCCATTATTGAATTTATTTTGAATTATTTTTACATTTTTTTATTAAAACAGATTGTAATTGATTGTTTGCCTCGGGAAACGTGGAGCAAAAGCCATCCATTGTCAAGAAAAGTTCATTTATAGTCACTCATGCCTACAAAAGCCTTATTACTTGGTTTAAATGCCTTTATAATCCCATTATTGAATTTATTTTGAATTTTTTTTACATTTTTTGATTAAAACAGATTGTTTATCTCGGGAAACATGGAACGAAAGCCATCCATTGTCAAGAAAAGTTCATTTATAGTAACTCATGCCTAGAGAAGCCTTATTACTCGGTTTAAATGCCTTTATAATCCCATTATTGAATTTATTTTGATTTTTTTTCACAGTTTTTGATTAAAACAGATTGTAATTGATTGTTTATCTCGGGAAACATGGAACGAAAGCCATCCATTGTGAAGAAAAGATCATTTATAGTCACTCATGCCTAGAAAAGCCTTATTACTCGGTTTAAATGCTTTTATAATCCCATTATTGAATTTATTTAGAATTTTTTTTACATTTTTTGATTAAAACAGATTGTAATAGATTGTTTATCTCGGGAAACATGGAACGAAAGCCATCCATTGTCAAGAAAAGATCATTTATAGTCACTCATGCCTAGAAAAGCCTTATTACTCGGTTTAAATGCTTTTATAATCCCATTATTGAATTTATTTTGAATTTTTTTTACATTTTTTGATTAAAACAGATTGTAATAGATTGTTTATCTCGGGAAACATGGAACGAAAGCCATCCATTGTCAAGAAAACATCATTTATAGTCACTCATGCCTAGAAAAGCCTTATTACTCGGTTTAAATGCTTTTATAATCCCATTATTGAATTTATTTTGAATTTTTTTTAAATTTTTTTATTAAAACAGATTGTAATAGATTGTTTATCTCGGGAAACATGGAACGAAAGCCATCCATTGTCAAGAAAACATCATTTATAGTCACTCATGCCTAGAAAAGCCTTATTACTCGGTTTAAATGCCTTTATAATCCCATTATTGAATTTATTTTCAATTATTTTTACATTTTTTTATTAAAACAGATTGTAATTGATTGTTTGCCTCGGGAAACGTGGAGCAAAAGCCATCCATTGTCAAGAAAAGTTCATTTATAGTCACTCATGCCTACAAAAGTCTTATAACTCTTTTTAAATGCCTTTATAATCCCATTATTGAATTTATTTTGAATTGTTTTTACATTTTTTTATTAAAACAGATTGTAATTGATTGTTTGCCTCGGGAAACGTGGAGCAAAAGCCATCCATTGTCAAGAAAAGTTCATTTATAGTCACTCATGCCTACAAAAGCCTTATTACTCGATTTAAATGCCTTTATAATCCCATTATTGAATTTATTTTGAATTGTTTTTATATTTTTTGATTAAAACATATTGTAATTGATTGTTTGCCTCAGGAAACGTGGAGCAAAAGCCATCCATTCTCAAGAAAAGTTCATTTATAGTAACTCATGCCTAGAGAAGCCTTATTACTCGGTTTAAATGCCTTTATAATCCCATTATTGAATTTATTTTGATTTTTTTTCACAGTTTTTGATTAAAACAGATTGTAATAGATTGTTTATCTCGGGAAACATGGAACGAAAGCCATCCATTGTGAAGAAAAGATCATTTATAGTCACTCATGCCTAGAAAAGCCTTATTACTCGGTTTAAATGCTTTTATAATCCCATTATTGAATTTATTTAGATTTTTTTTTACATTTTTTGATTAAAACAGATTGTAATAGATTGTTTATCTCGGGAAACATGGAACGAAAGCCATCCATTGTCAAGAAAAGATCATTTATAGTCACTCATGCCTAGAAAAGCCTTATTACTCGGTTTAAATGCTTTTATAATCCCATTATTGAATTTATTTTGAATTTTTTTTACATTTTTTGATTAAAACAGATTGTAATAGATTGTTTATCTCGGGAAACATGGAACGAAAGCCATCCATTGTCAAGAAAACATCATTTATAGTCACTCATGCCTAGAAAAGCCTTATTACTCGGTTTAAATGCTTTTATGATCCCATTATTGAATTTATTTTGAATTTTTTTTAAATTTTTTGATTAAAACAGATTGTAATAGATTGTTTATCTCGGGAAACTTGGAACGAAAGCCATCCATTGTCAAGAAAACATCATTTATAGTCACTCATGCCTAGAAAAGCCTTATTACTCGGTTTAAATGCCTTTATAATCCCATTATTGAATTTATTTTCAATTATTTTTACATTTTTTTATTAAAACAGATTGTAATTGATTGTTTGCCTCGGGAAACGTGGAGCAAAAGCCATCCATTGTCAAGAAAAGTTCATTTATAGTCACTCATGCCTACAAAAGCCTTATTACTCGGTTTAAATGCCTTTATAATCCCATTATTGAATTTATTTTGAATTTTTTTTACATTTTTTGATTAAAACAGATTGTAATAGATTGTTTATCTCGGGAAACATGGAACGAAAGCCATCCATTGTCAAGAAAAGATCATTTATAGTCACTCATGCCTAGAAAAGCCTTATTACTCGGTTTAAATGCCCTTATAATCCCATTATTGAATTTATTTTGAATTATTTTTACATTTTTTTATTAAAACAGATTGTAATTGATTGTTTGCCTCGGGAAACGTGGAGCAAAAGCCATCCATTGTCAAGAAAAGTTCATTTATAGTCACTCATGCCTACAAAAGCCTTATTACTTGGTTTAAATGCCTTTATAATCCCATTATTGAATTTATTTTGAATTTTTTTTACATTTTTTGATTAAAACAGATTGTTTATCTCGGGAAACATGGAACGAAAGCCATCCATTGTCAAGAAAAGTTCATTTATAGTAACTCATGCCTAGAGAAGCCTTATTACTCGGTTTAAATGCCTTTATAATCCCATTATTGAATTTATTTTGATTTTTTTTCACAGTTTTTGATTAAAACAGATTGTAATTGATTGTTTATCTCGGGAAACATGGAACGAAAGCCATCCATTGTGAAGAAAAGATCATTTATAGTCACTCATGCCTAGAAAAGCCTTATTACTCGGTTTAAATGCTTTTATAATCCCATTATTGAATTTATTTAGAATTTTTTTTACATTTTTTGATTAAAACAGATTGTAATAGATTGTTTATCTCGGGAAACATGGAACGAAAGCCATCCATTGTCAAGAAAAGATCATTTATAGTCACTCATGCCTAGAAAAGCCTTATTACTCGGTTTAAATGCTTTTATAATCCCATTATTGAATTTATTTTGAATTTTTTTTACATTTTTTGATTAAAACAGATTGTAATAGATTGTTTATCTCGGGAAACATGGAACGAAAGCCATCCATTGTCAAGAAAACATCATTTATAGTCACTCATGCCTAGAAAAGCCTTATTACTCGGTTTAAATGCTTTTATAATCCCATTATTGAATTTATTTTGAATTTTTTTTAAATTTTTTTATTAAAACAGATTGTAATAGATTGTTTATCTCGGGAAACATGGAACGAAAGCCATCCATTGTCAAGAAAACATCATTTATAGTCACTCATGCCTAGAAAAGCCTTATTACTCGGTTTAAATGCCTTTATAATCCCATTATTGAATTTATTTTCAATTATTTTTACATTTTTTTATTAAAACAGATTGTAATTGATTGTTTGCCTCGGGAAACGTGGAGCAAAAGCCATCCATTGTCAAGAAAAGTTCATTTATAGTCACTCATGCCTACAAAAGTCTTATAACTCTTTTTAAATGCCTTTATAATCCCATTATTGAATTTATTTTGAATTGTTTTTACATTTTTTTATTAAAACAGATTGTAATTGATTGTTTGCCTCGGGAAACGTGGAGCAAAAGCCATCCATTGTCAAGAAAAGTTCATTTATAGTCACTCATGCCTAGAAAAGCCTTATTACTCGATTTAAATGCCTTTATAATCCCATTATTGAATTTATTTTGAATTGTTTTTATATTTTTTGATTAAAACATATTGTAATTGATTGTTTGCCTCAGGAAACGTGGAGCAAAAGCCATCCATTCTCAAGAAAAGTTCATTTATAGTAACTCATGCCTAGAGAAGCCTTATTACTCGGTTTAAATGCCTTTATAATCCCATTATTGAATTTATTTTGATTTTTTTTCACAGTTTTTGATTAAAACAGATTGTAATAGATTGTTTATCTCGGGAAACATGGAACGAAAGCCATCCATTGTGAAGAAAAGATCATTTATAGTCACTCATGCCTAGAAAAGCCTTATTACTCGGTTTAAATGCTTTTATAATCCCATTATTGAATTTATTTAGATTTTTTTTTACATTTTTTGATTAAAACAGATTGTAATAGATTGTTTATCTCGGGAAACATGGAACGAAAGCCATCCATTGTCAAGAAAAGATCATTTATAGTCACTCATGCCTAGAAAAGCCTTATTACTCGGTTTAAATGCTTTTATAATCCCATTATTGAATTTATTTTGAATTTTTTTTACATTTTTTGATTAAAACAGATTGTAATAGATTGTTTATCTCGGGAAACATGGAACGAAAGCCATCCATTGTCAAGAAAACATCATTTATAGTCACTCATGCCTAGAAAAGCCTTATTACTCGGTTTAAATGCTTTTATAATCCCATTATTGAATTTATTTTGAATTTTTTTTAAATTTTTTTATTAAAACAGATTGTAATAGATTGTTTATCTCGGGAAACATGGAACGAAAGCCATCCATTGTCAAGAAAACATCATTTATAGTCACTCATGCCTAGAAAAGCCTTATTACTCGGTTTAAATGCTTTTATAATCCCATTATTGAATTTATTTTGAATTTTTTTTAAATTTTTTGATTAAAACAGATTGTAATAGATTGTTTATCTCGGGAAACTTGGAACGAAAGCCATCCATTGTCAAGAAAACATCATTTATAGTCACTCATGCCTAGAAAAGCCTTATTACTCGGTTTAAATGCCTTTATAATCCCATTATTGAATTTATTTTCAATTATTTTTACATTTTTTTATTAAAACAGATTGTAATTGATTGTTTGCCTCGGGAAACATGGAGCAAAAGCCATCCATTGTCAAGAAAAGTTCATTTATAGTCACTCATGCCTACAAAAGCCTTATTACTCGGTTTAAATGCCTTTATAATCCCATTATTGAATTTATTTTGAATTTTTTTTACATTTTTTGATTAAAATAGATTGTAATAGATTGTTTATCTCGGGAAACATGGAACGAAAGCCATCCATTGTCAAGAAAAGATCATTTATAGTCACTCATGCCTAGAAAAGCCTTATTACTCGGTTTAAATGCTTTTATAATCCCATTATTGAATTTATTTTGAATTTTTTTTACATTTTTTGATTAAAACAGATTGTAATAGATTGTTTATCTCGGGAAACATGGAACGAAAGCCATCCATTGTCAAGAAAACATCATTTATAGTCACTCATGCCTAGAAAAGCCTTATTACTCGGTTTAAATGCTTTTATAATCCCATTATTGAATTTATTTTGAATTTTTTTTAAATTTTTTTATTAAAACAGATTGTAATAGATTGTTTATCTCGGGAAACATGGAACGAAAGCCATCCATTGTCAAGAAAACATCATTTATAGTCACTCATGCCTAGAAAAGCCTTATTACTCGGTTTAAATGCTTTTATAATCCCATTATTGAATTTATTTTGAATTTTTTTTAAATTTTTTGATTAAAACAGATTGTAATAGATTGTTTATCTCGGGAAACTTGGAACGAAAGCCATCCATTGTCAAGAAAACATCATTTATAGTCACTCATGCCTAGAAAAGCCTTATTACTCGGTTTAAATGCCTTTATAATCCCATTATTGAATTTATTTTCAATTATTTTTACATTTTTTTATTAAAACAGATTGTAATTGATTGTTTGCCTCGGGAAACATGGAGCAAAAGCCATCCATTGTCAAGAAAAGTTCATTTATAGTCACTCATGCCTACAAAAGCCTTATTACTCGGTTTAAATGCCTTTATAATCCCATTATTGAATTTATTTTGAATTTTTTTTACATTTTTTGATTAAAATAGATTGTAATAGATTGTTTATCTCGGGAAACATGGAACGAAAGCCATCCATTGTCAAGAAAAGATCATTTATAGTCACTCATGCCTAGAAAAGCCTTATTACTCGGTTTAAATGCCCTTATAATCCCATTATTGAATTTATTTTGAATTATTTTTACATTTTTTTATTAAAACAGATTGTAATTGATTGTTTGCCTCGGGAAACGTGGAGCAAAAGCCATCCATTGTCAAGAAAAGTTCATTTATAGTCACTCATGCCTACAAAAGCCTTATTACTCGGTTTAAATGCCTTTATAATCCCATTATTGAATTTATTTTGAATTTTTTTTACATTTTTTGATTAAAACAGATTGTAATAGATTGTTTATCTCGGGAAACATGGAACGAAAGCCATCCATTGTCAAGAAAAGATCATTTATAGTCACTCATGCCTAGAAAAGCGTTATTACTCGGTTTAAATGCCCTTATAATCCCATTATTGAATTTATTTTGAATTATTTTTACATTTTTTTATTAAAACATATTGTAATTGGTTGTTTACCTCGGGAAACGTGGAGCAAAAGCCATCCATTGTCAAGAAAAGTTCATTTATAGTCACTCATGCCTAGAAAAGCCTTATTACTCGGTTTAAATGCCTTTATAATCCCATTATTGAATTTATTTTGAATTTTTTTTACATTTTTTGATTAAAACAGATTCTAATACATTGTTTATCTCGGGAAACATGGAACGAAAGCCATCCATTGTCAAGAAAACATCATTTATAGTCACTCATGCCTAGAAAAGACTTATTACTCGGTTTAAATGCCTTTATAATCCCATTATTGAATTTATTTTGAACTTTTTTGACATTTTTTGATTAAAACAGATTGTAATTGATTGTTTGCCTCGGGAAACATGGAGCGAAAGCCATCCATTGTCAAGAAAAGTTCATTTATAGTCACTCATGCCTAGAAAAGCCTTATTACTCGGTTTAAATTCTTTTATAATCCCATTATCGAATTTATTTTGAATTGTTTTTACATTTTTTGATTAAAACATATTGTAATTGATTGTTTGCCTCGAGAAACGTGGAGCAAAAGCCATCCATTGTCAAGAAAAGTTCATTTATAGTCACTCATGCCTACAAAAGCCTTATTACTCGGTTTAAATGCCTTTATAATCCCATTATTGAATTTATGTTGAATTTTTTTTACATTTTTTGATTAAAACAGATTCTAATACATTGTTTATCTCGGGAAAAATGGAACGAAAGCCATCCATTGTCAAGAAAACATCATTTATAGTCACTCATGCCTAGAAAAGCCTTATTACTCGGTTTAAATGCCTTTATAATCCCATTATTGAATTTATTTTGAACTTTTTTGACATTTTTTTATTAAAACAGATTGTAATTGATTGTTTGCCTCGAGAAACGTGGAGCAAAGGCCATCCATTGTCAAGAAAAGTTCATTTATAGTCACTCATGCCTAGAAAAGCCTTATTACTCGGTTTAAATGCTTTTATAATCCCATTATCGAATTTATTTTGAATTGTTCTTACATTTTTTGATTACAACAGATTGTAATTGATTGTTTGCCTCGGGAAACGTGGAGCAAAAGCCATCCATTGTCAAGAAAAGTTCATTTATAGTCACTCATGCCTAGAAAAGGCTTATAACACTTTTTAAATGCCTTTATAATCCCATTATTGAATTTATTTTGAATTGTTTTTACATTTTTTGATTAAAACAGATTGTAATTGATTGTTTGCCTCGGGAAACGTGGAGCAAAAGCCATCCATTGTCAAGAAAAGTTCATTTATAGTCACTCATGCCTAGAAAAGCCTTATTACTCGATTTAAATGCCTTTATAATCCCATTATTGAATTTATTTTGAATTGTTTTTATATTTTTTGATTAAAACATATTGTAATTGATTGTTTGCCTCAGGAAACGTGGAGCAAAAGCCATCCATTCTCAAGAAAAGTTCATTTATAGTAACTCATGCCTAGAGAAGCCTTATTACTCGGTTTAAATGCCTTTATAATCCCATTATTGAATTTATTTTGATTTTTTTTTACAGTTTTTGATTAAAACAGATTGTAATAGATTGTTTATCTCGGGAAACGTGGAACGAAAGCCATCCATTGTCAAGAAAACATCATTTATAGTCACTCATGCCTAGAAAAGCCTTATTACTCGGTTTAAATGCTTTTATAATCCCATTATTGAATTTATTTTGAATTTTTTTTAAATTTTTTTATTAAAACAGATTGTAATAGATTGTTTATCTCGGGAAACATGGAACGAAAGCCATCCATTGTCAAGAAAACATCATTTATAGTCACTCATGCCTAGAAAAGCCTTATTACTCGGTTTAAATGCTTTTATAATCCCATTATTGAATTTATTTTGAATTTTTTTTAAATTTTTTGATTAAAACAGATTGTAATAGATTGTTTATCTCGGGAAACTTGGAACGAAAGCCATCCATTGTCAAGAAAACATCATTTATAGTCACTCATGCCTAGAAAAGCCTTATTACTCTGTTTAAATGCTTTTATAATCCCATTATTGAATTTATTTTGAATTTTTTTTACATTTTTTGATTAAAACAGATTGTAATAGATTGTTTATCTCGGGAAACATGGAACGAAAGCCATCCATTGTCAAGAAAACATCATTTATAGTCACTCATGCCTAGAAAAGCCTTATTACTCGGTTTAAATGCTTTTATAATCCCATTATTGAATTTATTTTGAATTTTTTTTAAATTTTTTTATTAAAACAGATTGTAATAGATTGTTTATCTCGGGAAACATGGAACGAAAGCCATCCATTGTCAAGAAAACATCATTTATAGTCACTCATGCCTAGAAAAGCCTTATTACTCGGTTTAAATGCCTTTATAATCCCATTATTGAATTTATTTTGAATTTTTTTTAAATTTTTTTATTAAAACAGATTGTAATAGATTGTTTATCTCGGGAAACATGGAACGAAAGCCATCCATTGTCAAGAAAACATCATTTATAGTCACTCATGCCTAGAAAAGCCTTATTACTCGGTTTAAATGCTTTTATAATCCCATTATTGAATTTATTTTGAATTTTTTTTAAATTTTTTTATTAAAACAGAATGTAATAGATTGTTTATCTCGGGAAACATGGAACGAAAGCCATCCATTGTCAAGAAAACATCATTTATAGTCACTCATGCCTAGAAAAGCCTTATTACTCGGTTTAAATGCTTTTATAATCCCATTATTGAATTTATTTTGAATTGTTTTTAAATTTTTTTATTAAAACAGATTGTAATAGATTGTTTATCTCGGGAAACATGGAACGAAAGCCATCCATTGTCAAGAAAACATCATTTATAGTCACTCATGCCTAGAAAAGCCTTATTACTCGGTTTAAATGCCTTTATAATCCCATTATTGAATTTATTTTCAATTATTTTTACATTTTTTTATTAAAACAGATTGTAATTGATTGTTTGCCTCGGGAAACGTGGAGCAAAAGCCATCCATTGTCAAGAAAAGTTCATTTATAGTCACTCATGCCTAGAAAAGTCTTATAACTCTTTTTAAATGCCTTTATAATCCCATTATTGAATTTATTTTGAATTGTTTTTACATTTTTTTATTAAAACAGATTGTAATTGATTGTTTGCCTCGGGAAACGTGGAGCAAAAGCCATCCATTGTCAAGAAAAGTTCATTTATAGTCACTCATGCCTAGAAAAGCCTTATTACTCGATTTAAATGCCTTTATAATCCCATTATTGAATTTATTTTGAATTGTTTTTATATTTTTTGATTAAAACATATTGTAATTGATTGTTTGCCTCAGGAAACGTGGAGCAAAAGCCATCCATTCTCAAGAAAAGTTCATTTATAGTAACTCATGCCTAGAGAAGCCTTATTACTCGGTTTAAATGCCTTTGTAATCCCATTATTGAATTTATTTTGATTTTTTTTCACAGTTTTTGATTAAAACAGATTGTAATAGATTGTTTATCTCGGGAAACATGGAACGAAAGCCATCCATTGTGAAGAAAACATCATTTATAGTCACTCATGCCTAGAAAAGCCTTATTACTCGGTTTAAATGCTTTTATAATCCCATTATTGAATTTATTTTGAATTTTTTTTACATTTTTTGATTAAAACAGATTGTAATAGATTGTTTATCTCGGGAAACATGGAACGAAAGCCATCCATTGTCAAGAAAAGATCATTTATAGTCACTCATGCCTAGAAAAGCCTTATTACTCGGTTTAAATGCTTTTATAATCCCATTATTGAATTTATTTTGAATTTTTTTTACATTTTTTGATTAAAACAGATTGTAATAGATTGTTTATCTCGGGAAACATGGAACGAAAGCCATGCATTGTCAAGAAAACATCATTTATAGTCACTCATGCCTAGAAAAGCCTTATTATTCGGTTTAAATGCTTTTATAATCCCATTATTGAATTTATTTTGAATTTTTTTTAAATTTTTTTATTAAAACAGATTGTAATAGATTGTTTATCTCGGGAAACATGGAACGAAAGCCATCCATTGTCAAGAAAACATCATTTATAGTCACTCATGCCTAGAAAAGCCTTATTACTCGGTTTAAATGCTTTTATAATCCCATTATTGAATTTATTTTGAATTTTTTTTAAATTTTTTGATTAAAACAGATTGTAATAGATTGTTTATCTCGGGAAACTTGGAACGAAAGCCATCCATTGTCAAGAAAACATCATTTATAGTCACTCATGCCTAGAAAAGCCTTATTACTCGGTTTAAATGCCTTTATAATCCCATTATTGAATTTATTTTCAATTATTTTTACATTTTTTTATTAAAACAGATTGTAATTGATTGTTTGCCTCGGGAAACATGGAGCAAAAGCCATCCATTGTCAAGAAAAGTTCATTTATAGTCACTCATGCCTACAAAAGCCTTATTACTCGGTTTAAATGCCTTTATAATCCCATTATTGAATTTATTTTGAATTTTTTTTACATTTTTTGATTAAAATAGATTGTAATAGATTGTTTATCTCGGGAAACATGGAACGAAAGCCATCCATTGTCAAGAAAAGATCATTTATAGTCACTCATGCCTAGAAAAGCCTTATTACTCGGTTTAAATGCCCTTATCATCCCATTATTGAATTTATTTTGAATTATTTTTACATTTTTTTATTAAAACAGATTGTAATTGATTGTTTGCCTCGGGAAACGTGGAGCAAAAGCCATCCATTCTCAAGAAAAGTTCATTTATAGTCACTCATGCCTACAAAAGCCTTATTACTCGGTTTAAATGCTTTTATAATCCCATTATTGAATTTATTTAGAATTTTTTTTACATTTTTTGATTAAAACAGATTGTAATAGATTGTTTATCTCGGGAAACATGGAACGAAAGCCATCCATTGTCAAGAAAAGATCATTTATAGTCACTCATGCCTACAAAAGCCTTATTACTCGGTTTAAATGCTTTTATAATCCCATTATTGAATTTATTTTGAATTTTTTTTACATTTTTTGATTAAAACAGATTGTAATAGATTGTTTATCTCGGGAAACATGGAACGAAAGCCATCCATTGTCAAGAAAAGATCATTTATAGTCACTCATGCCTAGAAAAGCCTTATTACTCGGTTTAAATGCTTTTATAATCCCATTATTGAATTTATTTTGAATTTTTTTTACATTTTTTGATTAAAACAGATTGTAATAGATTATTTATCTCGGGAAACATGGAACGAAAGCCATCCATTGTCAAGAAAACATCATTTATAGTCACTCATGCCTAGAAAAGCCTTATTACTCGGTTTAAATGCTTTTATAATCCCATTATTGAATTTATTTTGAATTTTTTTTAAATTTTTTTATTAAAACAGATTGTGATAGATTGTTTATCTCGGGAAACATGGAACGAAAGCCATCCATTGTCAAGAAAACATCATTTATAGTCACTCATGCCTAGAAAAGCCTTATTACTCGGTTTAAATGCCTTTATAATCCCATTATTGAATTTATTTTCAATTATTTTTACATTTTTTTATTAAAACAGATTGTAATTGATTGTTTGCCTCGGGAAACGTGGAGCAAAAGCCATCCATTGTCAAGAAAAGTTCATTTATAGTCACTCATGCCTACAAAAGCCTTATTACTCGGTTTAAATGCCTTTATAATCCCATTATTGAATTTATTTTGAATTTTTTTTACATTTTTTGATTAAAATAGATTGTAATAGATTGTTTATCTCGGGAAACATGGAACGAAAGCCATCCATTGTCAAGAAAAGATCATTTATAGTCACTCATGCCTAGAAAAGCCTTATTACTCGGTTTAAATGCTTTTATAATCCCATTATTGAATTTATTTTGAATTTTTTTTACATTTTTTGATTAAAACAGATTGTAATAGATTGTTTATCTCGGGAAACATGGAACGAAAGCCATCCATTGTCAAGAAAACATCATTTATAGTCACTCATGCCTAGAAAAGCCTTATTACTCGGTTTAAATGCTTTTATAATCCCATTATTGAATTTATTTTGAATTTTTTTTAAATTTTTTTATTAAAACAGATTGTAATAGATTGTTTATCTCGGGAAACATGGAACGAAAGCCATCCATTGTCAAGAAAACATCATTTATAGTCACTCATGCCTAGAAAAGCCTTATTACTCGGTTTAAATGCTTTTATAATCCCATTATTGAATTTATTTTGAATTTTTTTTAAATTTTTTGATTAAAACAGATTGTAATAGATTGTTTATCTCGGGAAACTTGGAACGAAAGCCATCCATTGTCAAGAAAACATCATTTATAGTCACTCATGCCTAGAAAAGCCTTATTACTCGGTTTAAATGCCTTTATAATCCCATTATTGAATTTATTTTCAATTATTTTTACATTTTTTTATTAAAACAGATTGTAATTGATTGTTTGCCTCGGGAAACATGGAGCAAAAGCCATCCATTGTCAAGAAAAGTTCATTTATAGTCACTCATGCCTACAAAAGCCTTATTACTCGGTTTAAATGCCTTTATAATCCCATTATTGAATTTATTTTGAATTTTTTTTACATTTTTTGATTAAAATAGATTGTAATAGATTGTTTATCTCGGGAAACATGGAACGAAAGCCATCCATTGTCAAGAAAACATCATTTATAGTCACTCATGCCTAGAAAAGCCTTATTACTCGGTTTAAATGCCCTTATAATCCCATTATTGAATTTATTTTGAATTATTTTTACATTTTTTTATTAAAACAGATTGTAATTGATTGTTTGCCTCGGGAAACGTGGAGCAAAAGCCATCCATTGTCAAGAAAAGTTCATTTATAGTCACTCATGCCTACAAAAGCCTTATTACTCGGTTTAAATGCCTTTATAATCCCATTATTGAATTTATTTTGAATTTTTTTTACATTTTTTGATTAAAACAGATTGTAATAGATTGTTTATCTCGGGAAACATGGAACGAAAGCCATCCATTGTCAAGAAAAGATCATTTATAGTCACTCATGCCTAGAAAAGCGTTATTACTCGGTTTAAATGCCCTTATAATCCCATTATTGAATTTATTTTGAATTATTTTTACATTTTTTTATTAAAACATATTGTAATTGATTGTTTACCTCGGGAAACGTGGAGCAAAAGCCATCCATTGTCAAGAAAAGTTCATTTATAGTCACTCATGCCTACAAAAGCCTTATTACTCGGTTTAAATGCCTTTATAATCCCATTATTGAATTTATTTTGAATTTTTTTTACATTTTTTGATTAAAACAGATTCTAATACATTGTTTATCTCGGGAAACATGGAACGAAAGCCATCCATTGTCAAGAAAACATCATTTATAGTCACTCATGCCTAGAAAAGACTTATTACTCGGTTTAAATGCCTTTATAATCCCATTATTGAATTTATTTTGAACTTTTTTGACATTTTTTGATTAAAACAAATTGTAATTGATTGTTTGCCTCGGGAAACACGGAGCGAAAGCCATCCATTGTCAAGAAAAGATCATTTATAGTCACTCATGCCTACAAAAGCCTTATTACTCGGTTTAAATGCCTTTATAATCCCATTATTGAATTTATTTTGAATTTTTTTTACATTTTTTGATTAAAACAGATTCTAATACATTGTTTATCTCGGGAAACATGGAACGAAAGCCATCCATTGTCAAGAAAAGATCATTTATAGTCACTCATGCCTAGAAAAGCCTTATTACTCGGTTTAAATGCCCTTATAATCCCATTATTGAATTTATTTTGAATTATTTTTATATTTTTTTATTAAAACAGATTGTAATTGATTGTTTGCCTCGGGAAACGTGGAGCAAAAGCCATCCATTGTCAAGAAAAGTTCATTTATAGTCACTCATGCCTACAAAAGCCTTATTACTTGGTTTAAATGCCTTTATAATCCCATTATTGAATTTATTTTGAATTTTTTTTACATTTTTTGATTAAAACAGATTGTAATAGATTGTTTATCTCGGGAAACATGGAACGAAAGCCATCCATTGTCAAGAAAAGTTGATTTATAGTCACTCATGCCTAGAAAAGCATTATTACTCGATTTAAATGCCCTTATAATCCCATTATTGAATTTATTTTGAATTATTTTTACATTTTCTTATTAAAACATATTGTAATTGATTGTTTGCCTCGGGAAACGTGGAGCAAAAGCCATCCATTGTCAAGAAAAGTTCATTTATAGTCACTCATGCCTAGAAAAGCCTTATTACTCGGTTTAAATGCCTTTATAATCCCATTATTGAATTTATTTTGAATTTGTTTTACATTTTTTGATTAAAACAGATTCTAATACATTGTTTATCTCGGGAAACATGGAACGAAAGCCATCCATTGTCAAGAAAACATCATTTATAGTCACTCATGCCTAGAAAAGACTTATTACTCGGTTTAAATGCCTTTATAATCCCATTATTGAATTTATTTTGAACTTTTTTGACATTTTTTGATTAAAACAGATTGTAATTGATTGTTTGCCTCGGGAAACATGGAGCGAAAGCCATCCATTGTCAAGAAAAGTTCATTTATAGTCACTCATGCCTAGAAAAGCCTTATTACTCGGTTTAAATTCTTTTATAATCCCATTATCGAATTTATTTTGAATTGTTTTTACATTTTTTGATTAAAACATATTGTAATTGATTGTTTGCCTCGAGAAACGTGGAGCAAAAGCCATCCATTGTCAAGAAAAGTTCATTTATAGTCACTCATGCCTACAAAAGCCTTATTACTCGGTTTAAATGCTTTTATAATCCCATTATTGAATTTATTTTGAATTTTTTTTACATTTTTTGATTAAAACAGATTCTAATACATTGTTTATCTCGGGAAAAATGGAACGAAAGCCATCCATTGTCAAGAAAACATCATTTATAGTCACTCATGCCTAGAAAAGCCTTATTACTCGGTTTAAATGCCTTTATAATCCCATTATTGAATTTATTTTGAACTTTTTTGACATTTTTTTATTAAAACAGATTGTAATTGATTGTTTGCCTCGAGAAACGTGGAGCAAAGGCCATCCATTGTCAAGAAAAGTTCATTTATAGTCACTCATGCCTAGAAAAGCCTTATTACTCGGTTTAAATGCTTTTATAATCCCATTATCGAATTTATTTTGAATTGTTCTTACATTTTTTGATTACAACAGATTGTAATTGATTGTTTGCCTCGGGAAACGTGGAGCAAAAGCCATCCATTGTCAAGAAAAGTTCATTTATAGTCACTCATGCCTAGAAAAGGCTTATAACTCTTTTTAAATGCCTTTATAATCCCATTATTGAATTTATTTTGAATTGTTTTTACATTTTTTGATTAAAACAGATTGTAATTGATTGTTTGCCTCGGGAAACGTGGAGCAAAAGCCATCCATTGTCAAGAAAAGTTCATTTATAGTCACTCATGCCTAGAAAAGCCTTATTACTCGATTTAAATGCCTTTATAATCCCATTATTGAATTTATTTTGAATTGTTTTTATATTTTTTAATTAAAACATATTGTAATTGATTGTTTGCCTCAGGAAACGTGGAGCAAAAGCCATCCATTCTCAAGAAAAGTTCATTTATAGTAACTCATGCCTAGAGAAGCCTTATTACTCGGTTTAAATGCCTTTATAATCCCATTATTGAATTTATTTTGATTTTTTTTTACAGTTTTTGATTAAAACAGATTGTAATAGATTGTTTATCTCGGGAAACATGGAACGAAAGCCATCCATTGTGAAGAAAAGATCATTTATAGTCACTCATGCCTACAAAAGCCTTATTACTCGGTTTAAATGCTTTTATAATCCCATTATTGAATTTATTTTGAATTTTTTTTACATTTTTTGATTAAAACAGATTGTAATAGATTGTTTATCTCGGGAAACATGGAACGAAAGCCATCCATTGTCAAGAAAAGATCATTTATAGTCACTCATGCCTAGAAAAGCCTTATTACTCGGTTTAAATGCTTTTATAATCCCATTATTGAATTTATTTTGAATTTTTTTTACATTTTTTGATTAAAACAGATTGTAATAGATTGTTTATCTCGGGAAACATGGAACGAAAGCCATCCATTGTCAAGAAAACATCATTTATAGTCACTCATGCCTAGAAAAGCCTTATTACTCGGTTAAAATGCTTTTATAATCCCATTATTGAATTTATTTTGAATTTTTTTTAAATTTTTTTATTAAAACAGATTGTAATAGATTGTTTATCTCGGGAAACATGGAACGAAAGCCATCCATTGTCAAGAAAACATCATTTATAGTCACTCATGCCTAGAAAAGCCTTATTACTCGGTTTAAATGCCTTTATAATCCCACTATTGAATTTATTTTCAATTATTTTTACATTTTTTTATTAAAACAGATTGTAATTGATTGTTTGCCTCGGGAAACGTGGAGCAAAAGCCATCCATTGTCAAGAAAAGTTCATTTATAGTCACTCATGCCTAGAAAAGGCTTATAACTCTTTTTAAATGCCTTTATAATCCCATTATTGAATTTATTTTGAATTGTTTTTACATTTTTTTATTAAAACAGATTGTAATTGATTGTTTGCCTCGGGAAACGTGGAGCAAAAGCCATCCATTGTCAAGAAAAGTTCATTTATAGTCACTCATGCCTAGAAAAGCCTTATTACTCGATTTAAATGCCTTTATAATCCCATTATTGAATTTATTTTGAATTGTTTTTATATTTTTTGATTAAAACATATTGTAATTGATTGTTTGCCTCAGGAAACGTGGAGCAAAAGCCATCCATTCTCAAGAAAAGTTCATTTATAGTAACTCATGCCTAGAGAAGCCTTATTACTCGGTTTAAATGCCTTTATAATCCCATTATTGAATTTATTTTGATTTTTTTTCACAGTTTTTGATTAAAACAGATTGTAATAGATTGTTTATCTCGGGAAACATGGAACGAAAGCCATCCATTGTGAAGAAAAGATCATTTATAGTCACTCATGCCTACAAAAGCCTTATTACTCGGTTTAAATGCTTTTATAATCCCATTATTGAATTTATTTTGAATTTTTTTTACATTTTTTGATTAAAACAGATTGTAATAGATTGTTTATCTCGGGAAACATGGAACGAAAGCCATCCATTGTCAAGAAAAGATCATTTATAGTCACTCATACCTAGAAAAGCCTTATTACTCGGTTTAAATGCTTTTATAATCCCATTATTGAATTTATTTTGAATTTTTTTTACATTTTTTGATTAAAACAGATTGTAATAGATTGTTTATCTCGGGAAACATGGAACGAAAGCCATCCATTGTCAAGAAAACATCATTTATAGTCACTCATGCCTAGAAAAGCCTTATTACTCGGTTTAAATGCTTTTATAATCCCATTATTGAATTTATTTTGAATTTATTTTGAATTTTTTTTAAATTTTTTTATTAAAACAGATTGTGATAGATTGTTTATCTCGGGAAACATGGAACGAAAGCCATCCATTGTCAAGAAAACATCATTTATAGTCACTCATGCCTAGAAAAGCCTTATTACTCGGTTTAAATGCCTTTATAATCCCATTATTGAATTTATTTTCAATTATTTTTACATTTTTTTATTAAAACAGATTGTAATTGATTGTTTGCCTCGGGAAACGTGGAGCAAAAGCCATCCATTGTCAAGAAAAGTTCATTTATAGTCACTCATGCCTACAAAAGCCTTATTACTCGGTTTAAATGCCTTTATAATCCCATTATTGAATTTATTTTGAATTTTTTTTACATTTTTTGATTAAAACAGATTGTAATAGATTGTTTATCTCGGGAAACATGGAACGAAAGCCATCCATTGTCAAGAAAAGATCATTTATAGTCACTCATGCCTAGAAAAGCCTTATTACTCGGTTTAAATGCCCTTATAATCCCATTATTGAATTTATTTTGAATTATTTTTACATTTTTTTATTAAAACAGATTGTAATTGATTGTTTGCCTCGGGAAACGTGGAGCAAAAGCCATCCATTGTCAAGAAAAGTTCATTTATAGTCACTCATGCCTACAAAAGCCTTATTACTTGGTTTAAATGCCTTTATAATCCCATTATTGAATTTATTTTGAATTTTTTTTACATTTTTTGATTAAAACAGATTGTAATAGATTGTTTATCTCGGGAAACATGGAACGAAAGCCATCCATTGTCAAGAAAAGATCATTTATAGTCACTCATACCTAGAAAAGCATTATTACTCGGTTTAAATGCCCTTATAATCCCATTATTGAATTTATTTTGAATTATTTTTACATTTTCTTATTAAAACATATTGTAATTGATTGTTTGCCTCGGGAAACGTGGAGCAAAAGCCATCCATTGTCAAGAAAAGTTCATTTATAGTCACTCATGCCTAGAAAAGCCTTATTACTCGGTTTAAATGCCTTTATAATCCCATTATTGAATTTATTTTGAATTTTTTTTACATTTTTTGATTAAAACAGATTCTAATACATTGTTTATCTCGGGAAACATGGAACGAAAGCCATCCATTGTCAAGAAAACATCATTTATAGTCACTCATGCCTAGAAAAGACTTATTACTCGGTTTAAATGCCTTTATAATCCCATTATTGAATTTATTTTGAACTTTTTTGACATTTTTTGATTAAAACAGATTGTAATTGATTGTTTGCCTCGGGAAACATGGAGCGAAAGCCATCCATTGTCAAGAAAAGTTCATTTATAGTCACTCATGCCTAGAAAAGCCTTATTACTCGGTTTAAATTCTTTTATAATCCCATTATCGAATTTATTTTGAATTGTTTTTACATTTTTTGATTAAAACATATTGTAATTGATTGTTTGCCTCGAGAAACGTGGAGCAAAAGCCATCCATTGTCAAGAAAAGTTCATTTATAGTCACTCATGCCTACAAAAGCCTTATTACTCGGTTTAAATGCCTTTATAATCCCATTATTGAATTTATTTTGAATTTTTTTTACATTTTTTGATTAAAACAGATTCTAATACATTGTTTATCTCGGGAAAAATGGAACGAAAGCCATCCATTGTCAAGAAAACATCATTTATAGTCACTCATGCCTAGAAAAGCCTTATTACTCGGTTTAAATGCCTTTATAATCCCATTATTGAATTTATTTTGAACTTTTTTGACATTTTTTTATTAAAACAAATTGTAATTGATTGTTTGCCTCGAGAAACGTGGAGCAAAGGCCATCCATTGTCAAGAAAAGTTCATTTATAGTCACTCATGCCTAGAAAAGCCTTATTACTCGGTTTAAATGCTTTTATAATCCCATTATCGAATTTATTTTGAATTGTTCTTACATTTTTTGATTACAACAGATTGTAATTGATTGTTTGCCTCGGGAAACGTGGAGCAAAAGCCATCCATTGTCAAGAAAAGTTCATTTATAGTCACTCATGCCTAGAAAAGGCTTATAACTCTTTTTAAATGCCTTTATAATCCCATTATTGAATTTATTTTGAATTGTTTTTACATTTTTTTATTAAAACAGATTGTAATTGATTGTTTGCCTCGGGAAACGTGGAGCAAAAGCCATCCATTGTCAAGAAAAGTTCATTTATAGTCACTCATGCCTAGAAAAGCCTTATTACTCGATTTAAATGCCTTTATAATCCCATTATTGAATTTATTTTGAATTGTTTTTATATTTTTTGATTAAAACATATTGTAATTGATTGTTTGCCTCAGGAAACGTGGAGCAAAAGCCATCCATTCTCAAGAAAAGTTCATTTATAGTAACTCATGCCTAGAGAAGCCTTATTACTCGGTTTAAAATGCCTTTATAATCCCATTATTGAATTTATTTTGATTTTTTTTTACAGTTTTTGATTAAAACAGATTGTAATAGATTGTTTATCTCGGGAAACATGGAACGAAAGCCATCCATTGTGAAGAAAAGATCATTTATAGTCACTCATGCCTACAAAAGCCTTATTACTCGGTTTAAATGCTTTTATAATCCCATTATTGAATTTATTTTGAATTTTTTTTACATTTTTTGATTAAAACAGATTGTAATAGATTGTTTATCTCGGGAAACATGGAACGAAAGCCATCCATTGTCAAGAAAAGATCATTTATAGTCACTCATGCCTAGAAAAGCCTTATTACTCGGTTTAAATGCTTTTATAATCCCATTATTGAATTTATTTTGAATTTTTTTTACATTTTTTGATTAAAACAGATTGTAATAGATTGTTTATCTCGGGAAACATGGAACGAAAGCCATCCATTGTCAAGAAAACATCATTTATAGTCACTCATGCCTAGAAAAGCCTTATTACTCGGTTTAAATGCTTTTATAATCCCATTATTGAATTTATTTTGAATTTTTTTTAAATTTTTTTATTAAAACAGATTGTAATAGATTGTTTATCTCGGGAAACATGGAACGAAAGCCATCCATTGTCAAGAAAACATCATTTATAGTCACTCATGCCTAGAAAAGCCTTATTACTCGGTTTAAATGCCTTTATAATCCCATTATTGAATTTATTTTCAATTATTTTTACATTTTTTTATTAAAACAGATTGTAATTGATTGTTTGCCTCGGGAAACGTGGAGCAAAAGCCATCCATTGTCAAGAAAAGTTCATTTATAGTCACTCATGCCTAGAAAAGTCTTATAACTCTTTTTAAATGCCTTTATAATCCCATTATTGAATTTATTTTGAATTGTTTTTACATTTTTTTATTAAAACAGATTGTAATTGATTGTTTGCCTCGGGAAACGTGGAGCAAAAGCCATCCATTGTCAAGAAAAGTTCATTTATAGTCACTCATGCCTACAAAAGCCTTATTACTCGATTTAAATGCCTTTATAATCCCATTATTGAATTTATTTTGAATTGTTTTTATATTTTTTGATTAAAACATATTGTAATTGATTGTTTGCCTCAGGAAACGTGGAGCAAAAGCCATCCATTCTCAAGAAAAGTTCATTTATAGTAACTCATGCCTAGAGAAGCCTTATTACTCGGTTTAAATGCCTTTATAATCCCATTATTGAATTTATTTTGATTTTTTTTCACAGTTTTTGATTAAAACATATTGTAATAGATTGTTTATCTCAGGAAACATGGAACGAAAGCCATCCATTGTGAAGAAAAGATCATTTATAGTCACTCATGCCTAGAAAAGCCTTATTACTCGGTTTAAATGCTTTTATAATCCCATTATTGAATTTATTTTGAATTTTTTTTACATTTTTTGATTAAAACAGATTGTAATAGATTGTTTATCTCGGGAAACATGGAACGAAAGCCATCCATTGTCAAGAAAAGATCATTTATAGTCACTCATGCCTAGAAAAGCCTTATTACTCTGTTTAAATGCTTTTATAATCCCATTATTGAATTTATTTTGAATTTTTTTTACATTTTTTGATTAAAACAGATTGTAATAGATTGTTTATCTCGGGAAACATGGAACGAAAGCCATCCATTGTCAAGAAAACATCATTTATAGTCACTCATGCCTAGAAAAGCCTTATTACTCGGTTTAAATGCTTTTATAGTCCCATTATTGAATTTATTTTGAATTTTTTTTAAATTTTTTTATTAAAACAGATTGTAATAGATTGTTTATCTCGGGAAACATGGAACGAAAGCCATCCATTGTCAAGAAAACATCATTTATAGTCACTCATGCCTAGAAAAGCCTTATTACTCGGTTTAAATGCTTTTATAATCCCATTATTGAATTTATTTTGAATTTTTTTTAAATTTTTTGATTAAAACAGATTGTAATAGATTGTTTATCTCGGGAAACTTGGAACGAAAGCCATCCATTGTCAAGAAAACATCATTTATAGTCACTCATGCCCAGAAAAGCCTTATTACTCGGTTTAAATGCCTTTATAATCCCATTATTGAATTTATTTTCAATTATTTTTACATTTTTTTATTAAAACAGATTGTAATTGATTGTTTGCCTCGGGAAACATGGAGCAAAAGCCATCCATTGTCAAGAAAAGTTCATTTATAGTCACTCATGCCTACAAAAGCCTTATTACTCGGTTTAAATGCCTTTATAATCCCATTATTGAATTTATTTTGAATTTTTTTTACATTTTTTGATTAAAATAGATTGTAATAGATTGTTTATCTCGGGAAACATGGAACGAAAGCCATCCATTGTCAAGAAAAGATCATTTATAGTCACTCATGCCTAGAAAAGCCTTATTACTCGGTTTAAATGCTTTTATAATCCCATTATTGAATTTATTTTGAATTTTTTTTACATTTTTTGATTAAAACAGATTGTAATAGATTGTTTATCTCGGGAAACATGGAACAAAAGCCATCCATTGTCAAGAAAACATCATTTATAGTCACTCATGCCTAGAAAAGCCTTATTACTCGGTTTAAATGCTTTTATAATCCCATTATTGAATTTATTTTGAATTTTTTTTAAATTTTTTTATTAAAACAGATTGTAATAGATTGTTTATCTCGGGAAACATGGAACGAAAGCCATCCATTGTCAAGAAAACATCATTTATAGTCACTCATGCCTAGAAAAGCCTTATTACTCGGTTTAAATGCTTTTATAATCCCATTATTGAATTTATTTTGAATTTTTTTTAAATTTTTTGATTAAAACAGATTGTAATAGATTGTTTATCTCGGGAAACTTGGAACGAAAGCCATCCATTGTCAAGAAAACATCATTTATAGTCACTCATGCCTAGAAAAGCCTTATTACTCGGTTTAAATGCCTTTATAATCCCATTATTGAATTTATTTTCAATTATTTTTACATTTTTTTATTAAAACAGATTGTAATTGATTGTTTGCCTCGGGAAACATGGAGCAAAAGCCATCCATTGTCAAGAAAAGTTCATTTATAGTCACTCATGCCTACAAAAGCCTTATTACTCGGTTTAAATGCCTTTATAATCCCATTATTGAATTTATTTTGAATTTTTTTTACATTTTTTGATTAAAATAGATTGTAATAGATTGTTTATCTCGGGAAACATGGAACGAAAGCCATCCATTGTCAAGAAAAGATCATTTATAGTCACTCATGCCTAGAAAAGCCTTATTACTCGGTTTAAATGCCCTTATAATCCCATTATTGAATTTATTTTGAATTATTTTTACATTTTTTTATTAAAACAGATTGTAATTGATTGTTTGCCTCGGGAAACGTGGAGCAAAAGCCATCCATTGTCAAGAAAAGTTCATTTATAGTCACTCATGCCTACAAAAGCCTTATTACTCGGTTTAAATGCCTTTATAATCCCATTATTGAATTTATTTTGAATTTTTTTTACATTTTTTGATTAGAACAGATTGTAATAGATTGTTTATCTCGGGAAACATGGAACGAAAGCCATCCATTGTCAAGAAAAGATCATTTATAGTCACTCATGCCTAGAAAAGCGTTATTACTCGGTTTAAATGCCCTTATAATCCCATTATTGAATTTATTTTGAATTATTTTTACATTTTTTTATTAAAACATATTGTAATTGATTGTTTACCTCGGGAAACGTGGAGCAAAAGCCATCCATTGTCAAGAAAAGTTCATTTATAGTCACTCATGCCTAGAAAAGCCTTATTACTCGGTTTAAATGCCTTTATAATCCCATTATTGAATTTATTTTGAATTTTTTTTACATTTTTTGATTAAAACAGATTCTAATACATTGTTTATCTCGGGAAACATGGAACGAAAGCCATCCATTGTCAAGAAAACATCATTTATAGTCACTCATGCCTAGAAAAGACTTATTACTCGGTTTAAATGCCTTTATAATCCCATTATTGAATTTATTTTGAACTTTTTTGACATTTTTTGATTAAAACAGATTGTAATTGATTGTTTGCCTCGGGAAACATGGAGCGAAAGCCATCCATTGTCAAGAAAAGTTCATTTATAGTCACTCATGCCTACAAAAGCCTTATTACTCGGTTTAAATGCCTTTATAATCCCATTATTGAATTTATTTTGAATTTTTTTTACATTTTTTGATTAAAACAGATTCTAATACATTGTTTATCTTGGGAAAAATGGAACGAAAGCCATCCATTGTCAAGAAAACATCATTTATAGTCACTCATGCCGAGAAAAGCCTTATTACTCGGTTTAAATGCCTTTATAATCCCATTATTGAATTTATTTTGAACTTTTTTGACATTTTTTGATTAAAACAGATTGTAATTGATTGTTTGCCTCGAGAAACGTGGAGCAAAGGCCATCCATTGTCAAGAAAAGTTCATTTATAGTCACTCATGCCTAGAAAAGCCTTATTACTCGGTTTAAATGCTTTTATAATCCCATTATCGAATTTATTTTGAATTGTTTTTACATTTTTTGATTACAACAGATTGTAATTGATTGTTTGCCTCGGGAAACGTGGAGCAAAAGCCATCCATTGTCAAGAAAAGTTCATTTATAGTCACTCATGCCTAGAAAAGGCTTATAACTCTTTTTAAATGCCTTTATAATCCCATTATTGAATTTATTTTGAATTGTTTTTACATTTTTTGATTAAAACAGATTGTAATTGATTGTTTGCCTCGGGAAACGTGGAGCAAAAGCCATCCATTGTCAAGAAAAGTTCATTTATAGTCACTCATGCCTAGAAAAGCCTTATTACTCGATTTAAATGCCTATATAATCCCATTATTGAATTTATTTTGAATTGTTTTTATATTTTTTGATTAAAAGATATTGTAATTGATTGTTTGCCTCAGGAAACGTGGAGCAAAAGCCATCCATTCTCAAGAAAAGTTCATTTATAGTAACTCATGCCTAGAGAAGCCTTATTACTCGGTTTAAATGCCTTTATAATCCCATTATTGAATTTATTTTGATTTTTTTTTACAGTTTTTGATTAAAACAGATTGTAATAGATTGTTTATCTCGGGAAACATGGAACGAAAGCCATCCATTGTGAAGAAAAGATCATTTATAGTCACTCATGCCTAGAAAAGCCTTATTACTCGGTTTAAATGCTTTTATAATCCCATTATTGAATTTATTTTGAATTTTTTTTACATTTTTTGATTAAAACAGATTGTAATAGATTGTTTATCTCGGGAAACATGGAACGAAAGCCATCCATTGTCAAGAAAAGATCATTTATAGTCACTCATGCCTAGAAAAGCCTTATTACTCGGTTTAAATGCTTTTATAATCCCATTATTGAATTTATTTTGAATTTTTTTTACATTTTTTGATTAAAACAGATTGTAATAGATTGTTTATCTCGGGAAACATGGAACGAAAGCCATCCATTGTCAAGAAAACATCATTTATAGTCACTCATGCCTAGAAAAGCCTTATTACTCGATTTAAATGCCTTTATAATCCCATTATTGAATTTATTTTGAATTGATTTTACTTTTTTTGATTAAAACAGATTGTAATTGATTGTTTGCCTCGGGAAACGTGGAGCAAAAGCCATCCATTGTCAAGAAAAGTTCATTTATAGTCACTCATGCCTACAAAAGCCTTATTACTCGGTTTAAATGCCTTTATAATCCCATTATTGAATTTATTTTGAATTTTTTTTGCATTTTTTGATTAAAACAGAGTGTAATAGATTGTTTATCTCGGGAAACATGGAACGAAAGCCATCCATTGCCAAGAAAAGATCATTTCTAGTCACTCATGCCTAGAAAAGCCTTATTACTCGATTTAAATGCCTTTATAATCCCATTATTGAATTTATTTTGAATTGATTTTACTTTTTTTGATTAAAACATATTGTAATTGATTGTTTGCCTCGGGAAACGTGGAGCAAAAGCCATCTATTGTCAAGAAAAGTTCATTTATAGTCACTCATGCCTACAAAAGCCTTATTACTCGGTTTAAATGCCTTTATAATCCCATTATTGAATTTATTTTGAATTTTTTTTACATTTTTTGATTAAAACAGATTGTAATTGATTGTTTGCCTCGGGAAACGTGGAGCAAAAGCCATCCATTGTCAAGAAAAGTTCATTTATAGTCACTCATGCCTAGAAAAGCCTTATTACTCGGTTTAAATGCCCTTATAATCCCATTATTGAATTTATTTTGAATTTTTTTTACATTTTTTGATTAAAACATATTGTAATTGATTGTTTGCCTCGGGAAACGTGGAGCAAAAGCCATCCATTGTCAAGAAAAGTTCATTTATAGTCACTCATGCCTACAAAAGCCTTATTACTGGGTTTAAATGCCTTTATAATCCCATTATTGAATTTATTTTGAATTTTTTTTACATTTTTTGATTAAAACAGATTGTAATAGATTGTTTATCTCGGGAAACATGGAACGAAAGCCATCCATTGTCAAGAAAAGATCATTTATAGTCACTCATGCCTAGAAAAGCCTTATTACTCGGTTTAAATGCTTTTATAATCCCATTATTGAATTTATTTTGAATTTTTTTTACATTTTTTGATTAAAACAGATTGTAATAGATTGTTTATCTCGGGAAACATGGAACGAAAGCCATCCATTGTCAAGAAAACATCATTTATAGTCACTCATGCCTAGAAAAGCCTTATTACTCGGTTTAAATGCTTTTATAATCCCATTATTGAATTTATTTTGAATTTTTTTTAAATTTTTTTATTAAAACAGATTGTAATAGATTGTTTATCTCGGGAAACATGGAACGAAAGCCATCCATTGTCAAGAAAACATCATTTATAGTCACTCATGCCTAGAAAAGCCTTATTACTCGGTTTAAATGCTTTTATAATCCCATTATTGAATTTATTTTGAATTTTTTTTAAATTTTTTGATTAAAACAGATTGTAATAGATTGTTTATCTCGGGAAACTTGGAACGAAAGCCATCCATTGTCAAGAAAACATCATTTATAGTCACTCATGCCTAGAAAAGCCTTATTACTCGGTTTAAATGCCTTTATAATCCCATTATTGAATTTATTTTGAACTTTTTTGACATTTTTTTATTAAAACAGATTGTAATTGATTGTTTGCCTCGAGAAACGTGGAGCAAAGGCCATCCATTGTCAAGAAAAGTTCATTTATAGTCACTCATGCCTAGAAAAGCCTTATTACTCGGTTTAAATGCTTTTATAATCCCATTATCGAATTTATTTTGAATTGTTCTTACATTTTTTGATTACAACAGATTGTAATTGATTGTTTGCCTCGGGAAACGTGGAGCAAAAGCCATCCATTGTCAAGAAAAGTTCATTTATAGTCACTCATGCCTACAAAAGCCTTATTACTCGGTTTAAATGCCTTTATAATCCCATTATTGAATTTATTTTGAATTTTTTTTACATTTTTTGATTAAAATAGATTGTAATAGATTGTTTATCTCGGGAAACATGGAGCGAAAGCCATCCATTGTCAAGAAAAGATCATTTATAGTCACTCATGCCTAGAAAAGCCTTATTACTCGGTTTAAATGCCCTTATAATCCCATTATTGAATTTATTTTGAATTATTTTTACATTTTTTTATTAAAACAGATTGTAATTGATTGTTTGCCTCGGGAAACGTGGAGCAAAAGCCATCCATTGTCAAGAAAAGTTCATTTATAGTCACTCATGCCTACAAAAGCCTTATTACTCGGTTTAAATGCCTTTATAATCCCATTATTGAATTTATTTTGAATTTTTTTTACATTTTTTGATTAGAACAGATTGTAATAGATTGTTTATCTCGGGAAACATGGAACGAAAGCCATCCATTGTCAAGAAAAGATCATTTATAGTCACTCATGCCTAGAAAAGCGTTATTACTCGGTTTAAATGCCCTTATAATCCCATTATTGAATTTATTTTGAATTATTTTTACATTTTTTTATTAAAACATATTGTAATTGATTGTTTACCTCGGGAAACGTGGAGCAAAAGCCATCCATTGTCAAGAAAAGTTCATTTATAGTCACTCATGCCTAGAAAAGCCTTATTACTCGGTTTAAATGCCTTTATAATCCCATTATTGAATTTATTTTGAATTTTTTTTACATTTTTTGATTAAAACAGATTCTAATACATTGTTTATCTCGGGAAACATGGAACGAAAGCCATCCATTGTCAAGAAAACATCATTTATAGTCACTCATGCCTAGAAAAGACTTATTACTCGGTTTAAATGCCTTTATAATCCCATTATTGAATTTATTTTGAACTTTTTTGACATTTTTTGATTAAAACAGATTGTAATTGATTGTTTGCCTCGGGAAACATGGAGCGAAAGCCATCCATTGTCAAGAAAAGTTCATTTATAGTCACTCATGCCTACAAAAGCCTTATTACTCGGTTTAAATGCCTTTATAATCCCATTATTGAATTTATTTTGAATTTTTTTTACATTTTTTGATTAAAACAGATTCTAATACATTGTTTATCTTGGGAAAAATGGAACGAAAGCCATCCATTGTCAAGAAAACATCATTTATAGTCACTCATGCCGAGAAAAGCCTTATTACTCGGTTTAAATGCCTTTATAATCCCATTATTGAATTTATTTTGAACTTTTTTGACATTTTTTGATTAAAACAGATTGTAATTGATTGTTTGCCTCGAGAAACGTGGTGCAAAGGCCATCCATTGTCAAGAAAAGTTCATTTATAGTCACTCATGCCTAGAAAAGCCTTATTACTCGGTTTAAATGCTTTTATAATCCCATTATCGAATTTATTTTGAATTGTTTTTACATTTTTTGATTACAACAGATTGTAATTGATTGTTTGCCTCGGGAAACGTGGAGCAAAAGCCATCCATTGTCAAGAAAAGTTCATTTATAGTCACTCATGCCTAGAAAAGGCTTATAACTCTTTTTAAATGCCTTTATAATCCCATTATTGAATTTATTTTGAATTGTTTTTACATTTTTTGATTAAAACAGATTGTAATTGATTGTTTGCCTCGGGAAACGTGGAGCAAAAGCCATCCATTGTCAAGAAAAGTTCATTTATAGTCACTCATGCCTAGAAAAGCCTTATTACTCGATTTAAATGCCTTTATAATCCCATTATTGAATTTATTTTGAATTGTTTTTATATTTTTTGATTAAAAGATATTGTAATTGATTGTTTGCCTCAGGAAACGTGGAGCAAAAGCCATCCATTCTCAAGAAAAGTTCATTTATAGTAACTCATGCCTAGAGAAGCCTTATTACTCGGTTTAAATGCCTTTATAATCCCATTATTGAATTTATTTTGATTTTTTTTTACAGTTTTTGATTAAAACAGATTGTAATAGATTGTTTATCTCGGGAAACATGGAACGAAAGCCATCCATTGTGAAGAAAAGATCATTTATAGTCACTCATGCCTAGAAAAGCCTTATTACTCGGTTTAAATGCTTTTATAATCCCATTATTGAATTTATTTAGAATTTTTTTTACATTTTTTGATTAAAACAGATTGTAATAGATTGTTTATCTCGGGAAACATGGAACGAAAGCCATCCATTGTCAAGAAAAGATCATTTATAGTCACTCATGCCTAGAAAAGCCTTATTACTCGGTTTAAATGCTTTTATAATCCCATTATTGAATTTATTTTGAATTTTTTTTACATTTTTTGATTAAAACAGATTGTAATAGATTGTTTATCTCGGGAAACATGGAACGAAAGCCATCCATTGTCAAGAAAACATCATTTATAGTCACTCATGCCTAGAAAAGCCTTATTACTCGGTTTAAATGCTTTTATAATCCCATTATTGAATTTATTTTGAATTTTTTTTAAATTTTTTTATTAAAACAGATTGTAATAGATTGTTTATCTCGGGAAACATGGAACGAAAGCCATCCATTGTCAAGAAAACATCATTTATAGTCACTCATGCCTAGAAAAGCCTTATTACTCGGTTTAAATGCCTTTATAATCCCATTATTGAATTTATTTTCAATTATTTTTATATTTTTTTATTAAAACAGATTGTAATTGATTGTTTGCCTCGGGAAACGTGGAGCAAAAGCCATCCATTGTCAAGAAAAGTTCATTTATAGTCACTCATGCCTACAAAAGCCTTATTACTCGGTTTAAATGCCTTTATAATCCCATTATTGAATTTATTTTGAATTTTTTTTACATTTTTTGATTAAAACAGATTGTAATAGATTGTTTATCTCGGGAAACATGGAACGAAAGCCATCCATTGTCAAGAAAAGATCATTTATAGTCACTCATGCCTAGAAAAGCCTTATTACTCGGTTTAAATGCCCTTATAATCCCATTATTGAATTTATTTTGAATTATTTTTACATTTTTTTATTAAAACAGATTGTAATTGATTGTTTGCCTCGGGAAACGTGGAGCAAAAGCCATCCATTGTCAAGAAAAGTTCATTTATAGTCACTCATGCCTACAAAAGCCTTATTACTTGGTTTAAATGCCTTTATAATCCCATTATTGAATTTATTTTGAATTTTTTTTACATTTTTTGATTAAAACAGATTGTAATTGATTGTTTGCCTCGGGAAACGTGGAGCAAAAGCCATCCATTGTCAAGAAAAGTTCATTTATAGTCACTCATGCCTACAAAAGCCTTATTACTCGGTTTAAATGCCTTTATAATCCCATTATTGAATTTATTTTGAATTTTTTTTACATTTTTTGATTAAAACAGAGTGTAATAGATTGTTTATCTCGGGAAACATGGAACGAAAGCCATCCATTGTCAAGAAAAGATCATTTATAGTCACTCATGCCTAGAAAAGCCTTATTACTCGATTTAAATGCCTTTATAATCCCATTATTGAATTTATTTTGAATTGATTTTACTTTTTTTGATTAAAACATATTGTAATTGATTGTTTGCCTCGGGAAACGTGGAGCAAAAGCCATCTATTGTCAAGAAAAGTTCATTTATAGTCACTCATGCCAACAAAAGCCTTATTACTCGGTTTAAATGCCTTTATAATCCCATTATTGAATTTATTTTGAATTTTTTTTACATTTTTTGATTAAAACAGATTGTAATTGATTGTTTGCCTCGGGAAACGTGGAGCAAAAGCCATCCATTGTCAAGAAAAGTTCATTTATAGTCACTCATGCCTAGAAAAGCCTTATTACTCGGTTTAAATACCCTTATAATCCCATTATTGAATTTATTTTGAATTTTTTTTACATTTTTTGATTAAAACATATTGTAATTGATTGTTTGCCTCGGGAAACGTGGAGCAAAAGCCATCCATTGTCAAGAAAAGTTCATTTATAGTCACTCATGCCTACAAAAGCCTTATTACTGGGTTTAAATGCCTTTATAATCCCATTATTGAATTTATTTTGAATTTTTTTTACATTTTTTGATTAAAACAGATTGTAATAGATTGTTTATCTCGGGAAACATGGAACGAAAGCCATCCATTGTCAAGAAAAGATCATTTATAGTCACTCATGCCTAGAAAAGCCTTATTACTCGGTTTAAATGCTTTTATAATCCCATTATTGAATTTATTTTGAATTTTTTTTACATTTTTTGATTAAAACAGATTGTAATAGATTGTTTATCTCGGGAAACATGGAACGAAAGCCATCCATTGTCAAGAAAACATCATTTATAGTCACTCATGCCTAGAAAAGCCTTATTACTCGGTTTAAATGCTTTTATAATCCCATTATTGAATTTATTTTGAATTTTTTTTAAATTTTTTTATTAAAACAGATTGTAATAGATTGTTTATCTCGGGAAACATGGAACGAAAGCCATCCATTGTCAAGAAAACATCATTTATAGTCACTCATGCCTAGAAAAGCCTTATTACTCGGTTTAAATGCTTTTATAATCCCATTATTGAATTTATTTTGAATTTTTTTTAAATTTTTTGATTAAAACAGATTGTAATAGATTGTTTATCTCGAAAAACTTGGAACGAAAGCCATCCATTGTCAAGAAAACATCATTTATAGTCACTCATGCCTAGAAAAGCCTTATTACTCGGTTTAAATGCCTTTATAATCCCATTATTGAATTTATTTTCAATTATTTTTACATTTTTTTATTAAAACAGATTGTAATTGATTGTTTGCCTCGGGAAACATGGAGCAAAAGCCATCCATTGTCAAGAAAAGTTCATTTATAGTCACTCATGCCTACAAAAGCCTTATTACTCGGTTTAAATGCCTTTATAATCCCATTATTGAATTTATTTTGAATTTTTTTTACATTTTTTGATTAAAATAGATTGTAATAGATTGTTTATCTCGGGAAACATGGAACGAAAGCCATCCATTGTCAAGAAAAGATCATTTATAGTCACTCATGCCTAGAAAAGCCTTATTACTCGGTTTAAATGCCCTTATAATCCCATTATTGAATTTATTTTGAATTATTTTTACATTTTTTTATTAAAACAGATTGTAATTGATTGTTTGCCTTGGGAAACGTGGAGCAAAAGCCATCCATTGTCAAGAAAAGTTCATTTATAGTCACTCATGCCTACAAAAGCCTTATTACTCGGTTTAAATGCCTTTATAATCCCATTATTGAATTTATTTTGAATTTTTTTTACATTTTTTGATTAGAACAGATTGTAATAGATTGTTTATCTCGGGAAACATGGAACGAAAGCCATCCATTGTCAAGAAAAGATCATTTATAGTCACTCATGCCTAGAAAAGCGTTATTACTCGGTTTAAATGCCCTTATAATCCCATTATTGAATTTATTTTGAATTATTTTTACATTTTTTTATTAAAACATATTGTAATTGATTGTTTACCTCGGGAAACGTGGAGCAAAAGCCATCCATTGTCAAGAAAAGTTCATTTATAGTCACTCATGCCTAGAAAAGCCTTATTACTCGGTTTAAATGCCTTTATAATCCCATTATTGAATTTATTTTGAATTTTTTTTACATTTTTTGATTAAAACAGATTCTAATACATTGTTTATCTCGGGAAACATGGAACGAAAGCCATCCATTGTCAAGAAAACATCATTTATAGTCACTCATGCCTAGAAAAGACTTATTACTCGGTTTAAATGCCTTTATAATCCCATTATTGAATTTATTTTGAACTTTTTTGACATTTTTTGATTAAAACAGATTGTAATTGATTGTTTGCCTCGGGAAACATGGAGCGAAAGCCATCCATTGTCAAGAAAAGTTCATTTATAGTCACTCATGCCTACAAAAGCCTTATTACTCGGTTTAAATGCCTTTATAATCCCATTATTGAATTTATTTTGAATTTTTTTTACATTTTTTGATTAAAACAGATTCTAATACATTGTTTATCTTGGGAAAAATGGAACGAAAGCCATCCATTGTCAAGAAAACATCATTTATAGTCACTCATGCCGAGAAAAGCCTTATTACTCGGTTTAAATGCCTTTATAATCCCATTATTGAATTTATTTTGAACTTTTTTGACATTTTTTGATTAAAACAGATTGTAATTGATTGTTTTCCTCGAGAAACGTGGAGCAAAGGCCATCCATTGTCAAGAAAAGTTCATTTATAGTCACTCATGCCTAGAAAAGCCTTATTACTCGGTTTAAATGCTTTTATAATCCCATTATCGAATTTATTTTGAATTGTTTTTACATTTTTTGATTACAACAGATTGTAATTGATTGTTTGCCTCGGGAAACGTGGAGCAAAAGCCATCCATTGTCAAGAAAAGTTCATTTATAGTCACTCATGCCTAGAAAAGGCTTATAACTCTTTTTAAATGCCTTTATAATCCCATTATTGAATTTATTTTGAATTGTTTTTACATTTTTTGATTAAAACAGATTGTAATTGATTGTTTGCCTCGGGAAACGTGGAGCAAAAGCCATCCATTGTCAAGAAAAGTTCATTTATAGTCACTCATGCCTAGAAAAGCCTTATTACTCGATTTAAATGCCTTTATAATCCCATTATTGAATTTATTTTGAATTGTTTTTATATTTTTTGATTAAAAGATATTGTAATTGATTGTTTGCCTCAGGAAACGTGGAGCAAAAGCCATCCATTCTCAAGAAAAGTTCATTTATAGTAACTCATGCCTAGAGAAGCCTTATTACTCGGTTTAAATGCCTTTATAATCCCATTATTGAATTTATTTTGATTTTTTTTTACAGTTTTTGATTAAAACAGATTGTAATAGATTGTTTATCTCGGGAAACATGGAACGAAAGCCATCCATTGTGAAGAAAAGATCATTTATAGTCACTCATGCCTAGAAAAGCCTTATTACTCGGTTTAAATGCTTTTATAATCCCATTATTGAATTTATTTTGAATTTTTTTTACATTTTTTGATTAAAACAGATTGTAATAGATTGTTTATCTCGGGAAACATGGAACGAAAGCCATCCATTGTCAAGAAAACATCATTTATAGTCACTCATGCCTAGAAAAGCCTTATTACTCGGTTTAAATGCTTTTATAATCCCATTATTGAATTTATTTTGAATTTTTTTTACATTTTTTGATTAAAACAGATTGTAATAGATTGTTTATCTCGGGAAACATGGAACGAAAGCCATCCATTGTCAAGAAAACATCATTTATAGTCACTCATGCCTAGAAAAGCCTTATTACTCGATTTAAATGCTTTTATAATCCCATTATTGAATTTATTTTGAATTTTTTTTAAATTTTTTTATTAAAACAGATTGTAATAGATTGTTTATCTCGGGAAACATGGAACGAAAGCCATCCATTGTCAAGAAAACATCATTTATAGTCACTCATGCCTAGAAAAGCCTTATTACTCGGTTTAAATGCCTTTATAATCCCATTATTGAATTTATTTTCAATTATTTTTACATTTTTTTATTAAAACAGATTGTAATTGATTGTTTGCCTCGGGAAACGTGGAGCAAAAGCCATCCATTGTCAAGAAAAGTTCATTTATAGTCACTCATGCCTACAAAAGCCTTATTACTCGGTTTAAATGCCTTTATAATCCCATTATTGAATTTATTTTGAATTTTTTTTACATTTTTTGATTAAAATAGATTGTAATAGATTGTTTATCTCGGGAAACATGGAACGAAAGCCATCCATTGTCAAGAAAAGATCATTTATAGTCACTCATGCCTAGAAAAGCCTTATTACTCGGTTTAAATGCTTTTATAATCCCATTATTGAATTTATTTTGAATTTTTTTTACATTTTTTGATTAAAACAGATTGTAATAGATTGTTTATCTCGGGAAACATGGAACGAAAGCCATCCATTGTCAAGAAAACATCATTTATAGTCACTCATGCCTAGAAAAGCCTTATTACTCGGTTTAAATGCTTTTATAATCCCATTATTGAATTTATTTTGAATTTTTTTTAAATTTTTTTATTAAAACAGATTGTAATAGATTGTTTATCTCGGGAAACATGGAACGAAAGCCATCCATTGTCAAGAAAACATCATTTATAGTCACTCATGCCTAGAAAAGCCTTATTACTCGGTTTAAATGCTTTTATAATCCCATTATTGAATTTATTTTGAATTTTTTTTAAATTTTTTTATTAAAACAGATTGTAATAGATTGTTTATCTCGGGAAACTTGGAACGAAAGCCATCCATTGTCAAGAAAACATCATTTATAGTCACTCATGCCTAGAAAAGCCTTATTACTCGGTTTAAATGCTTTTATAATCCCATTATTGAATTTATTTTGAATTTTTTTTACATTTTTTGATTAAAACAGATTGTAATAGATTGTTTATCTCGGGAAACATGGAACGAAAGCCATCCATTGTCAAGAAAACATCATTTATAGTCACTCATGCCTAGAAAAGCCTTATTACTCGGTTTAAATGCTTTTATAATCCCATTATCGAATTTATTTTGAATTGTTTTTACATTTTTTGATTACAACAGATTGTAATTGATTGTTTGCCTCGGGAAACGTGGAGCAAAAGCCATCCATTGTCAAGAAAAGTTCATTTATAGTCACTCATGCCTAGAAAAGGCTTATAACTCTTTTTAAATGCCTTTATAATCCCATTATTGAATTTATTTTGAATTGTTTTTACATTTTTTGATTAAAACAGATTGTAATTGATTGTTTGCCTCGGGAAACGTGGAGCAAAAGCCATCCATTGTCAAGAAAAGTTCATTTATAGTCACTCATGCCTAGAAAAGCCTTATTACTCGATTTAAATGCCTTTATAATCCCATTATTGAATTTATTTTGAATTGTTTTTATATTTTTTGATTAAAAGATATTGTAATTGATTGTTTGCCTCAGGAAACGTGGAGCAAAAGCCATCCATTCTCAAGAAAAGTTCATTTATAGTAACTCATGCCTAGAGAAGCCTTATTACTCGGTTTAAATGCCTTTATAATCCCATTATTGAATTTATTTTGATTTTTTTTTACAGTTTTTGATTAAAACAGATTGTAATAGATTGTTTATCTCGGGAAACATGGAACGAAAGCCATCCATTGTGAAGAAAAGATCATTTATAGTCACTCATGCCTAGAAAAGCCTTATTACTCGGTTTAAATGCTTTTATAATCCCATTATTGAATTTATTTAGAATTTTTTTTACATTTTTTGATTAAAACAGATTGTAATAGATTGTTTATCTCGGGAAACATGGAACGAAAGCCATCCATTGTCAAGAAAAGATCATTTATAGTCACTCATGCCTAGAAAAGCCTTATTACTCGGTTTAAATGCTTTTATAATCCCATTATTGAATTTATTTTGAATTTTTTTTACATTTTTTGATTAAAACAGATTGTAATAGATTGTTTATCTCGGGAAACATGGAACGAAAGCCATCCATTGTCAAGAAAACATCATTTATAGTCACTCATGCCTAGAAAAGCCTTATTACTCGGTTTAAATGCTTTTATAATCCCATTATTGAATTTATTTTGAATTTTTTTTAAATTTTTTTATTAAAACAGATTGTAATAGATTGTTTATCTCGGGAAACATGGAACGAAAGCCATCCATTGTCAAGAAAACATCATTTATAGTCACTCATGCCTAGAAAAGCCTTATTACTCGGTTTAAATGCCTTTATAATCCCATTATTGAATTTATTTTCAATTATTTTTACATTTTTTTATTAAAACAGATTGTAATTGATTGTTTGCCTCGGGAAACGTGGAGCAAAAGCCATCCATTGTCAAGAAAAGTTCATTTATAGTCACTCATGCCTACAAAAGCCTTATTACTCGGTTTAAATGCCTTTATAATCCCATTATTGAATTTATTTTGAATTTTTTTTACATTTTTTGATTAAAATAGATTGTAATAGATTGTTTATCTCGGGAAACATGGAACGAAAGCCATCCATTGTCAAGAAAAGATCATTTATAGTCACTCATGCCTAGAAAAGCCTTATTACTCGGTTTAAATGCTTTTATAATCCCATTATTGAATTTATTTTGAATTTTTTTTACATTTTTTGATTAAAACAGATTGTAATAGATTGTTTATCTCGGGAAACATGGAACGAAAGCCATCCATTGTCAAGAAAACATCATTTATAGTCACTCATGCCTAGAAAAGCCTTATTACTCGGTTTAAATGCTTTTATAATCCCATTATTGAATTTATTTTGAATTTTTTTTAAATTTTTTTATTAAAACAGATTGTAATAGATTGTTTATCTCGGGAAACATGGAACGAAAGCCATCCATTGTCAAGAAAACATCATTTATAGTCACTCATGCCTAGAAAAGCCTTATTACTCGGTTTAAATGCTTTTATAATCCCATTATTGAATTTATTTTGAATTTTTTTTAAATTTTTTGATTAAAACAGATTGTAATAGATTGTTTATCTCGGGAAACTTGGAACGAAAGCCATCCATTGTCAAGAAAACATCATTTATAGTCACTCATGCCTAGAAAAGCCTTATTACTCGGTTTAAATGCCTTTATAATCCCATTATTGAATTTATTTTCAATTATTTTTACATTTTTTTATTAAAACAGATTGTAATTGATTGTTTGCCTCGGGAAACATGGAGCAAAAGCCATCCATTGTCAAGAAAAGTTCATTTATAGTCACTCATGCCTACAAAAGCCTTATTACTCGGTTTAAATGCCTTTATAATCCCATTATTGAATTTATTTTGAATTTTTTTTACATTTTTTGATTAAAACAGATTGTAATAGATTGTTTATCTCGGGAAACATGGAACGAAAGCCATCCATTGTGAAGAAAAGATCATTTATAGTCACTCATGCCTAGAAAAGCCTTATTACTCGGTTTAAATGCTTTTATAATCCCATTATTGAATTTATTTTGAATTTTTTTTACATTTTTTGATTAAAACAGATTGTAATAGATTGTTTATCTCGGGAAACATGGAACGAAAGCCATCCATTGTCAAGAAAAGATCATTTATAGTCACTCATGCCTAGAAAAGCCTTATTACTCGGTTTAAATGCTTTTATAATCCCATTATTGAATTTATTTTGAATTTTTTTTACATTTTTTGATTAAAACAGATTGTAATAGATTGTTTATCTCGGGAAACATGGAACGAAAGCCATCCATTGTCAAGAAAACATCATTTATAGTCACTCATGCCTAGAAAAGCCTTATTACTCGGTTTAAATGCTTTTATAATCCCATTATTGAATTTATTTTGAATTGTTTTTAAATTTTTTTATTAAAACAGATTGTAATAGATTGTTTATCTCGGGAAACATGGAACGAAAGCCATCCATTGTCAAGAAAACATCATTTATAGTCACTCATGCCTAGAAAAGCCTTATTACTCGGTTTAAATGCCTTTATAATCCCATTATTGAATTTATTTTCAATTATTTTTACATTTTTTTATTAAAACAGATTGTAATTGATTGTTTGCCTCGGGAAACGTGGAGCAAAAGCCATCCATTGTCAAGAAAAGTTCATTTATAGTCACTCATGCCTACAAAAGCCTTATTACTCGGTTTAAATGCCTTTATAATCCCATTATTGAATTTATTTTGAATTGTTTTTACATTTTTTGATTAAAACAGATTGTAATTGATTGTTTGCCTCGGGAAACGTGGAGCAAAAGCCATCCATTGTCAAGAAAAGTTCATTTATAGTCACTCATGCCTAGAAAAGCCTTATTACTCGATTTAAATGCCTTTATAATCCCATTATTGAATTTATTTTGAATTGTTTTTATATTTTTTGATTAAAAGATATTGTAATTGATTGTTTGCCTCAGGAAACGTGGAGCAAAAGCCATCCATTCTCAAGAAAAGTTCATTTATAGTAACTCATGCCTAGAGAAGCCTTATTACTCGGTTTAAATGCCTTTATAATCCCATTATTGAATTTATTTTGATTTTTTTTTACAGTTTTTGATTAAAACAGATTGTAATAGATTGTTTATCTCGGGAAACATGGAACGAAAGCCATCCATTGTGAAGAAAAGATCATTTATAGTCACTCATGCCTAGAAAAGCCTTATTACTCGGTTTAAATGCTTTTATAATCCCATTATTGAATTTATTTTGAATTTTTTTTACATTTTTTGATTAAAACAGATTGTAATAGATTGTTTATCTCGGGAAACATGGAACGAAAGCCATCCATTGTCAAGAAAAGATCATTTATAGTCACTCATGCCTAGAAAAGCCTTATTACTCGGTTTAAATGCTTTTATAATCCCATTATTGAATTTATTTTGAATTTTTTTTAAATTTTTTTATTAAAACAGATTGTAATAGATTGTTTATCTCGGGAAACATGAAACGAAAGCCATCCATTGTCAAGAAAACATCATTTATAGTCACTCATGCCTAGAAAAGCCTTATTACTCGGTTTAAATGCCTTTATAATCCCATTATTGAATTTATTTTCAATTATTTTTACATTTTTTTATTAAAACAGATTGTAATTGATTGTTTGCCTCGGGAAACGTGGAGCAAAAGCCATCCATTGTCAAGAAAAGTTCATTTATAGTCACTCATGCCTACAAAAGCCTTATTACTCGGTTTAAATGCCTTTATAATCCCATTATTGAATTTATTTTGAATTTTTTTTACATTTTTTGATTAAAATAGATTGTAATAGATTGTTTATCTCGGGAAACATGGAACGAAAGCCATCCATTGTCAAGAAAAGATCATTTATAGTCACTCATGCCTAGAAAAGCCTTATTACTCGGTTTAAATGCTTTTATAATCCCATTATTGAATTTATTTTGAATTTTTTTTACATTTTTTGATTAAAACAGATTGTAATAGATTGTTTATCTCGGGAAACATGGAACGAAAGCCATCCATTGTCAAGAAAACATCATTTATAGTCACTCATGCCTAGAAAAGCCTTATTACTCGGTTTAAATGCTTTTATAATCCCATTATTGAATTTATTTTGAATTTTTTTTAAATTTTTTTATTAAAACAGATTGTAATAGATTGTTTATCTCGGGAAACATGGAACGAAAGCCATCCATTGTCAAGAAAACATCATTTATAGTCACTCATGCCTAGAAAAGCCTTATTACTCGGTTTAAATGCTTTTATAATCCCATTATTGAATTTATTTTGAATTTTTTTTAAATTTTTTGATTAAAACAGATTGTAATAGATTGTTTATCTCGGGAAACTTGGAACGAAAGCCATCCATTGTCAAGAAAACATCATTTATAGTCACTCATGCCTAGAAAAGCCTTATTACTCGGTTTAAATGCCTTTATAATCCCATTATTGAATTTATTTTCAATTATTTTTACATTTTTTTATTAAAACAGATTGTAATTGATTGTTTGCCTCGGGAAACATGGAGCAAAAGCCATCCATTGTCAAGAAAAGTTCATTTATAGTCACTCATGCCTACAAAAGCCTTATTACTCGGTTTAAATGCCTTTATAATCCCATTATTGAATTTATTTTGAATTTTTTTTACATTTTTTGATTAAAATAGATTGTAATAGATTGTTTATCTCGGGAAACATGGAACGAAAGCCATCCATTGTCAAGAAAAGATCATTTATAGTCACTCATGCCTAGAAAAGCCTTATTACTCGGTTTAAATGCCCTTATAATCCCATTATTGAATTTATTTTGAATTATTTTTACATTTTTTTATTAAAACAGATTGTAATTGATTGTTTGCCTCGGGAAACGTGGAGCAAAAGCCATCCATTGTCAAGAAAAGTTCATTTATAGTCACTCATGCCTACAAAAGCCTTATTACTCGGTTTAAATGCCTTTATAATCCCATTATTGAATTTATTTTGAATTTTTTTTACATTTTTTGATTAAAACAGATTGTAATAGATTGTTTATCTCGGGAAACATGGAACGAAAGCCATCCATTGTCAAGAAAAGATCATTTATAGTCACTCATGCCTAGAAAAGCGTTATTACTCGGTTTAAATGCCCTTATAATCCCATTATTGAATTTATTTTGAATTATTTTTACATTTTTTTATTAAAACATATTGTAATTGATTGTTTACCTCGGGAAACGTGGAGCAAAAGCCATCCATTGTCAAGAAAAGTTCATTTATAGTCACTCATGCCTAGAAAAGCCTTATTACTCGGTTTAAATGCCTTTATAATCCCATTATTGAATTTATTTTGAATTTTTTTTACATTTTTTGATTAAAACAGATTCTAATACATTGTTTATCTCGGGAAACATGGAACGAAAGCCATCCATTGTCAAGAAAACATCATTTATAGTCACTCATGCCTAGAAAAGACTTATTACTCGGTTTAAATGCCTTTATAATCCCATTATTGAATTTATTTTGAACTTTTTTGACATTTTTTGATTAAAACAAATTGTAATTGATTGTTTGCCTCGGGAAACACGGAGCGAAAGCCATCCATTGTCAAGAAAAGTTCATTTATAGTCACTCATGCCTACAAAAGCCTTATTACTCGGTTTAAATGCCTTTATAATCCCATTATTGAATTTATTTTGAATTTTTTTTACATTTTTTGATTGAAACAGATTCTAATACATTGTTTATCTCGGGAAACATGGAACGAAAGCCATCCATTGTCAAGAAAAGATCATTTATAGTCACTCATGCCTAGAAAAGCCTTATTACTCGGTTTAAATGCCCTTATAATCCCATTATTGAATTTATTTTGAATTATTTTTATATTTTTTTATTAAAACAGATTGTAATTGATTGTTTGCCTCGGGAAACGTGGAGCAAAAGCCATCCATTGTCAAGAAAAGTTCATTTATAGTCACTCATGCCTACAAAAGCCTTATTACTTGGTTTAAATGCCTTTATAATCCCATTATTGAATTTATTTTGAATTTTTTTTACATTTTTTGATTAAAACAGATTGTAATAGATTGTTTATCTCGGGAAACATGGAACGAAAGCCATCCATTGTCAAGAAAAGATCATTTAAAGTCACTCATGCCTAGAAAAGCCTTATTACTCGGTTTAAATGCCTTTATAATCCCATTATTGAATTTATTTTGAATTTTTTTTACATTTTTTGATTAAAACAGATTCTAATACATTGTTTATCTCGGGAAACATGGAACGAAAGCCATCCATTGTCAAGAAAACATCATTTATAGTCACTCATGCCTAGAAAAGACTTATTACTCGGTTTAAATGCCTTTATAATCCCATTATTGAATTTATTTTGAACTTTTTTGACATTTTTTGATTAAAACAGATTGTAATTGATTGTTTGCCTCGGGAAACATGGAGCGAAAGCCATCCATTGTCAAGAAAAGTTCATTTATAGTCACTCATGCCTAGAAAAGCCTTATTACTCGGTTTAAATTCTTTTATAATCCCATTATCGAATTTATTTTGAATTGTTTTTACATTTTTTGATTAAAACATATTGTAATTGATTGTTTGCCTCGAGAAACGTGGAGCAAAAGCCATCCATTGTCAAGAAAAGTTCATTTATAGTCACTCATGCCTACAAAAGCCTTATTACTCGGTTTAAATGCTTTTATAGTCCCATTATTGAATTTATTTTGAATTTTTTTTACATTTTTTGATTAAAACAGATTCTAATACATTGTTTATCTCGGGAAAAATGGAACGAAAGCCATCCATTGTCAAGAAAACATCATTTATAGTCACTCATGCCTAGAAAAGCCTTATTACTCGGTTTAAATGCCTTTATAATCCCATTATTGAATTTATTTTGAACTTTTTTGACATTTTTTTATTAAAACAGATTGTAATTGATTGTTTGCCTCGAGAAACGTGGAGCAAAGGCCATCCATTGTCAAGAAAAGTTCATTTATAGTCACTCATGCCTAGAAAAGCCTTATTACTCGGTTTAAATGCTTTTATAATCCCATTATCGAATTTATTTTGAATTGTTCTTACATTTTTTGATTACAACAGATTGTAATTGATTGTTTGCCTCGGGAAACGTGGAGCAAAAGCCATCCATTGTCAAGAAAAGTTCATTTATAGTCACTCATGCCTAGAAAAGGCTTATAACTCTTTTTAAATGCCTTTATAATCCCATTATTGAATTTATTTTGAATTGTTTTTACATTTTTTGATTAAAACAGATTGTAATTGATTGTTTGCCTCGGGAAACGTGGAGCAAAAGCCATCCATTGTCAAGAAAAGTTCATTTATAGTCACTCATGCCTAGAAAAGCCTTATTACTCGATTTAAATGCCTTTATAATCCCATTATTGAATTTATTTTGAATTGTTTTTATATTTTTTGATTAAAACATATTGTAATTGATTGTTTGCCTCAGGAAACGTGGAGCAAAAGCCATCCATTCTCAAGAAAAGTTCATTTATAGTAACTCATGCCTAGAGAAGCCTTATTACTCGGTTTAAATGCCTTTATAATCCCATTATTGAATTTATTTTGATTTTTTTTTACAGTTTTTGATTAAAACAGATTGTAATAGATTGTTTATCTCGGGAAACATGGAACGAAAGCCATCCATTGTGAAGAAAAGATCATTTATAGTCACTCATGCCTAGAAAAGCCTTATTACTCGGTTTAAATGCTTTTATAATCCCATTATTGAATTTATTTAGAATTTTTTTTACATTTTTTGATTAAAACAGATTGTAATAGATTGTTTATCTCGGGAAACATGGAACGAAAGCCATCCATTGTCAAGAAAAGATCATTTATAGTCACTCATGCCTAGAAAAGCCTTATTACTCGGTTTAAATGCTTTTATAATCCCATTATTGAATTTATTTTGAATTTTTTTTACATTTTTTGATTAAAACAGATTGTAATAGATTGTTTATCTCGGGAAACATGGAACGAAAGCCATCCATTGTCAAGAAAACATCATTTATAGTCACTCATGCCTAGAAAAGCCTTATTACTCGGTTAAAATGCTTTTATAATCCCATTATTGAATTTATTTTGAATTTTTTTTAAATTTTTTTATTAAAACAGATTGTAATAGATTGTTTATCTCGGGAAACATGGAACGAAAGCCATCCATTGTCAAGAAAACATCATTTATAGTCACTCATGCCTAGAAAAGCCTTATTACTCGGTTTAAATGCCTTTATAATCCCATTATTGAATTTATTTTCAATTATTTTTACATTTTTTTATTAAAACAGATTGTAATTGATTGTTTGCCTCGGGAAACGTGGAGCAAAAGCCATCCATTGTCAAGAAAAGTTCATTTATAGTCACTCATGCCTAGAAAAGGCTTATAACTCTTTTTAAATGCCTTTATAATCCCATTATTGAATTTATTTTGAATTGTTTTTACATTTTTTTATTAAAACAGATTGTAATTGATTGTTTGCCTCGGGAAACGTGGAGCAAAAGCCATCCATTGTCAAGAAAAGTTCATTTATAGTCACTCATGCCTAGAAAAGCCTTATTACTCGATTTAAATGCCTTTATAATCCCATTATTGAATTTATTTTGAATTGTTTTTATATTTTTTGATTAAAACATATTGTAATTGATTGTTTGCCTCAGGAAACGTGGAGCAAAAGCCATCCATTCTCAAGAAAAGTTCATTTATAGTAACTCATGCCTAGAGAAGCCTTATTACTCGGTTTAAATGCCTTTATAATCCCATTATTGAATTTATTTTGATTTTTTTTTACAGTTTTTGATTAAAACAGATTGTAATAGATTGTTTATCTCGGGAAACATGGAACGAAAGCCATCCATTGTGAAGAAAAGATCATTTATAGTCACTCATGCCTAGAAAAGCCTTATTACTCGGTTTAAATGCTTTTATAATCCCATTATTGAATTTATTTTGAATTTTTTTTACATTTTTTGATTAAAACAGATTGTAATAGATTGTTTATCTCGGGAAACATGGAACGAAAGCCATCCATTGTCAAGAAAAGATCATTTATAGTCACTCATGCCTAGAAAAGCCTTATTACTCGGTTTAAATGCTTTTATAATCCCATTATTGAATTTATTTTGAATTTTTTTTCACAGTTTTTGATTAAAACAGATTGTAATAGATTGTTTATCTCGGGAAACATGGAACGAAAGCCATCCATTGTGAAGAAAAGATCATTTATAGTCACTCATGCCTACAAAAGCCTTATTACTCGGTTTAAATGCTTTTATAATCCCATTATTGAATTTATTTTGAATTTTTTTTACATTTTTTGATTAAAACAGATTGTAATAGATTGTTTATCTCGGGAAACATGGAACGAAAGCCATCCATTGTCAAGAAAAGATCATTTATAGTCACTCATACCTAGAAAAGCCTTATTACTCGATTTAAATGCTTTTATAATCCCATTATTGAATTTATTTTGAATTTTTTTTACATTTTTTGATTAAAACAGATTGTAATAGATTGTTTATCTCGGGAAACATGGAACGAAAGCCATCCATTGTCAAGAAAACATCATTTATAGTCACTCATGCCTAGAAAAGCCTTATTACTCGGTTTAAATGCTTTTATAATCCCATTATTGAATTTATTTTGAATTTTTTTTAAATTTTTTTATTAAAACAGATTGTGATAGATTGTTTATCTCGGGAAACATGGAACGAAAGCCATCCATTGTCAAGAAAACATCATTTATAGTCACTCATGCCTAGAAAAGCCTTATTACTCGGTTTAAATGCCTTTATAATCCCATTATTGAATTTATTTTCAATTATTTTTACATTTTTTTATTAAAACAGATTGTAATTGATTGTTTGCCTCGGGAAACGTGGAGCAAAAGCCATCCATTGTCAAGAAAAGTTCATTTATAGTCACTCATGCCTACAAAAGACTTATTACTCGGTTTAAATGCCTTTATAATCCCATTATTGAATTTATTTTGAATTTTTTTTACATTTTTTGATTAAAACAGATTCTAATACATTGTTTATCTTGGGAAAAATGGAACGAAAGCCATCCATTGTCAAGAAAAGATCATTTATAGTCACTCATGCCTAGAAAAGCCTTATTACTCGGTTTAAATGCCCTTATAATCCCATTATTGAATTTATTTTGAATTATTTTTACATTTTTTTATTAAAACAGATTGTAATTGATTGTTTGCCTCGGGAAACGTGGAGCAAAAGCCATCCATTGTCAAGAAAAGTTCATTTATAGTCACTCATGCCTACAAAAGCCTTATTACTTGGTTTAAATGCCTTTATAATCCCATTATTGAATTTATTTTGAATTTTTTTTACATTTTTTGATTAAAACAGATTGTAATAGATTGTTTATCTCGGGAAACATGGAACGAAAGCCATCCATTGTCAAGAAAAGATCATTTATAGTCACTCATGCCTAGAAAAGCATTATTACTCGGTTTAAATGCCCTTATAATCCCATTATTGAATTTATTTTGAATTATTTTTACATTTTCTTATTAAAACATATTGTAATTGATTGTTTGCCTCGGGAAACGTGGAGCAAAAGCCATCCATTGTCAAGAAAAGTTCATTTATAGTCACTCATGCCTACAAAAGCCTTATTACTCGGTTTAAATGCCTTTATAATCCCATTATTGAATTTATTTTGAATTTTTTTTTACATTTTTTGATTAAAACAGATTCTAATACATTGTTTATCTCGGGAAACATGGAACGAAAGCCATCCATTGTCAAGAAAAGATCATTTATAGTCACTCATGCCTAGAAAAGACTTATTACTCGGTTTAAATGCCTTTATAATCCCATTATTGAATTTATTTTGAACTTTTTTGACATTTTTTGATTAAAACAGATTGTAATTGATTGTTTGCCTCGGGAAACATGGAGCGAAAGCCATCCATTGTCAAGAAAAGTTCATTTATAGTCACTCATGCCTAGAAAAGCCTTATTACTCGGTTTAAATTCTTTTATAATCCCATTATCGAATTTATTTTGAATTGTTTTTACATTTTTTGATTAAAACATATTGTAATTGATTGTTTGCCTCGAGAAACGTGGAGCAAAAGCCATCCATTGTCAAGAAAAGTTCATTTATAGTCACTCATGCCTACAAAAGCCTTATTACTCGGTTTAAATGCCTTTATAATCCCATTATTGAATTTATTTTGAATTTTTTTTACATTTTTTGATTAAAACAGATTCTAATACATTGTTTATCTCGGGAAAAATGGAACGAAAGCCATCCATTGTCAAGAAAACATCATTTATAGTCACTCATGCCTAGAAAAGCCTTATTACTCGGTTTAAATGCCTTTATAATCCCATTATTGAATTTATTTTGAACTTTTTTGACATTTTTTTATTAAAACAGATTGTAATTGATTGTTTGCCTCGAGAAACGTGGAGCAAAGGCCATCCATTGTCAAGAAAAGTTCATTTATAGTCACTCATGCCTAGAAAAGCCTTATTACTCGGTTTAAATGCTTTTATAATCCCATTATCGAATTTATTTTGAATTGTTCTTACATTTTTTGATTACAACAGATTGTAATTGATTGTTTGCCTCGGGAAACGTGGAGCAAAAGCCATCCATTGTCAAGAAAAGTTCATTTATAGTCACTCATGCCTAGAAAAGGCTTATAACTCTTTTTAAATGCCTTTATAATCCCATTATTGAATTTATTTTGAATTGTTTTTACATTTTTTGATTAAAACAGATTGTAATTGATTGTTTGCCTCGGGAAACGTGGAGCAAAAGCCATCCATTGTCAAGAAAAGTTCATTTATAGTCACTCATGCCTAGAAAAGCCTTATTACTCGATTTAAATGCCTTTATAATCCCATTATTGAATTTATTTTGAATTGTTTTTATATTTTTTGATTAAAACATATTGTAATTGATTGTTTGCCTCAGGAAACGTGGAGCAAAAGCCATCCATTCTCAAGAAAAGTTCATTTATAGTAACTCATGCCTAGAGAAGCCTTATTACTCGGTTTAAATGCCTTTATAATCCCATTATTGAATTTATTTTGATTTTTTTTTACAGTTTTTGATTAAAACAGATTGTAATAGATTGTTTATCTCGGGAAACATGGAACGAAAGCCATCCATTGTGAAGAAAAGATCATTTATAGTCACTCATGCCTAGAAAAGCCTTATTACTCGGTTTAAATGCTTTTATAATCCCATTATTGAATTTATTTAGAATTTTTTTTACATTTTTTGATTAAAACAGATTGTAATAGATTGTTTATCTCGGGAAACATGGAACGAAAGCCATCCATTGTCAAGAAAAGATCATTTATAGTCACTCATGCCTAGAAAAGCCTTATTACTCGGTTTAAATGCTTTTATAATCCCATTATTGAATTTATTTTGAATTTTTTTTACATTTTTTGATTAAAACAGATTGTAATAGATTGTTTATCTCGGGAAACATGGAACGAAAGCCATCCATTGTCAAGAAAACATCATTTATAGTCACTCATGCCTAGAAAAGCCTTATTACTCGGTTAAAATGCTTTTATAATCCCATTATTGAATTTATTTTGAATTTTTTTTAAATTTTTTTATTAAAACAGATTGTAATAGATTGTTTATCTCGGGAAACATGGAACGAAAGCCATCCATTGTCAAGAAAACATCATTTATAGTCACTCATGCCTAGAAAAGCCTTATTACTCGGTTTAAATGCCTTTATAATCCCATTATTGAATTTATTTTCAATTATTTTTACATTTTTTTATTAAAACAGATTGTAATTGATTGTTTGCCTCGGGAAACGTGGAGCAAAAGCCATCCATTGTCAAGAAAAGTTCATTTATAGTCACTCATGCCTAGAAAAGGCTTATAACTCTTTTTAAATGCCTTTATAATCCCATTATTGAATTTATTTTGAATTGTTTTTACATTTTTTTATTAAAACAGATTGTAATTGATTGTTTGCCTCGGGAAACGTGGAGCAAAAGCCATCCATTGTCAAGAAAAGTTCATTTATAGTCACTCATGCCTAGAAAAGCCTTATTACTCGATTTAAATGCCTTTATAATCCCATTATTGAATTTATTTTGAATTGTTTTTATATTTTTTGATTAAAACATATTGTAATTGATTGTTTGCCTCAGGAAACGTGGAGCAAAAGCCATCCATTCTCAAGAAAAGTTCATTTATAGTAACTCATGCCTAGAGAAGCCTTATTACTCGGTTTAAATGCCTTTATAATCCCATTATTGAATTTATTTTGATTTTTTTTCACAGTTTTTGATTAAAACAGATTGTAATAGATTGTTTATCTCGGGAAACATGGAACGAAAGCCATCCATTGTGAAGAAAAGATCATTTATAGTCACTCATGCCTACAAAAGCCTTATTACTCGGTTTAAATGCTTTTATAATCCCATTATTGAATTTATTTTGAATTTTTTTTACATTTTTTGATTAAAACAGATTGTAATAGATTGTTTATCTCGGGAAACATGGAACGAAAGCCATCCATTGTCAAGAAAAGATCATTTATAGTCACTCATACCTAGAAAAGCCTTATTACTCGATTTAAATGCTTTTATAATCCCATTATTGAATTTATTTTGAATTTTTTTTACATTTTTTGATTAAAACAGATTGTAATAGATTGTTTATCTCGGGAAACATGGAACGAAAGCCATCCATTGTCAAGAAAACATCATTTATAGTCACTCATGCCTAGAAAAGCCTTATTACTCGGTTTAAATGCTTTTATAATCCCATTATTGAATTTATTTTGAATTTTTTTTAAATTTTTTTATTAAAACATATTGTAATAGATTGTTTATCTCGGGAAACATGGAACGAAAGCCATCCATTGTCAAGAAAAGTTCATTTATAGTCACTCATGCCTACAAAAGCCTTATTACTCGGTTTAAATGCCCTTATAATCCCATTATTGAATTTATTTTGAATTATTTTTACATTTTTTTATTAAAACAGATTGTAATTGATTGTTTGCCTCAGGAAACGTGGAGCAAAAGCCATCCATTGTCAAGAAAAGTTCATTTATAGTCACTCATGCCTACAAAAGCCTTATTACTTGGTTTAAATGCCTTTATAATCCCATTATTGAATTTATTTTGAATTTTTTTTACATTTTTTGATTAAAACAGATTGTAATAGATTGTTTATCTCGGGAAACATGGAACGAAAGCCATCCATTGTCAAGAAAAGATCATTTATAGTCACTCATGCCTAGAAAAGCATTATTACTCGGTTTAAATGCCCTTATAATCCCATTATTGAATTTATTTTGAATTATTTTTACATTTTCTTATTAAAACATATTGTAATTGATTGTTTGCCTCGGGAAACGTGGAGCAAAAGCCATCCATTGTCAAGAAAAGTTCATTTATAGTCACTCATGCCTAGAAAAGCCTTATTACTCGGTTTAAATGCCTTTATAATCCCATTATTGAATTTATTTTGAATTTTTTTTACATTTTTTGATTAAAACAGATTCTAATACATTGTTTATCTCGGGAAACATGGAACGAAAGCCATCCATTGTCAAGAAAACATCATTTATAGTCACTCATGCCTAGAAAAGACTTATTACTCGGTTTAAATGCCTTTATAATCCCATTATTGAATTTATTTTGAACTTTTTTGACATTTTTTGATTAAAACAGATTGTAATTGATTGTTTGCCTCGGGAAACATGGAGCGAAAGCCATCCATTGTCAAGAAAAGTTCATTTATAGTCACTCATGCCTAGAAAAGCCTTATTACTCGGTTTAAATTCTTTTATAATCCCATTATCGAATTTATTTTGAATTGTTTTTACATTTTTTGATTAAAACATATTGTAATTGATTGTTTGCCTCGAGAAACGTGGAGCAAAAGCCATCCATTGTCAAGAAAAGTTCATTTATAGTCACTCATGCCTAGAAAAGCCTTATTACTCGGTTTAAATGCTTTTATAATCCCATTATTGAATTTATTTAGAATTTTTTTTACATTTTTTGATTAAAACAGATTGTAATAGATTGTTTATCTCGGGAAACATGGAACGAAAGCCATCCATTGTCAAGAAAAGATCATTTATAGTCACTCATGCCTAGAAAAGCCTTATTACTCGGTTTAAATGCTTTTATAATCCCATTATTGAATTTATTTTGAATTTTTTTTACATTTTTTGATTAAAACAGATTGTAATAGATTGTTTATCTCGGGAAACATGGAACGAAAGCCATCCATTGTCAAGAAAACATCATTTATAGTCACTCATGCCTAGAAAAGCCTTATTACTCGGTTAAAATGCTTTTATAATCCCATTATTGAATTTATTTTGAATTTTTTTTAAATTTTTTTATTAAAACAGATTGTAATAGATTGTTTATCTCGGGAAACATGGAACGAAAGCCATCCATTGTCAAGAAAACATCATTTATAGTCACTCATGCCTAGAAAAGCCTTATTACTCGGTTTAAATGCCTTTATAATCCCATTATTGAATTTATTTTCAATTATTTTTACATTTTTTTATTAAAACAGATTGTAATTGATTGTTTACCTCGGGAAACGTGGAGCAAAAGCCATCCATTGTCAAGAAAAGTTCATTTATAGTCACTCATGCCTAGAAAAGGCTTATAACTCTTTTTAAATGCCTTTATAATCCCATTATTGAATTTATTTTGAATTGTTTTTACATTTTTTTATTAAAACAGATTGTAATTGATTGTTTGCCTCGGGAAACGTGGAGCAAAAGCCATCCATTGTCAAGAAAAGTTCATTTATAGTCACTCATGCCTAGAAAAGCCTTATTACTCGATTTAAATGCCTTTATAATCCCATTATTGAATTTATTTTGAATTGTTTTTATATTTTTTTATTAAAACATATTGTAATTGATTGTTTGCCTCAGGAAACGTGGAGCAAAAGCCATCCATTCTCAAGAAAAGTTCATTTATAGTAACTCATGCCTAGAGAAGCCTTATTACTCGGTTTAAATGCCTTTATAATCCCATTATTGAATTTATTTTGATTTTTTTTCACAGTTTTTGATTAAAACAGATTGTAATAGATTGTTTATCTCGGGAAACATGGAACGAAAGCCATCCATTGTGAAGAAAAGATCATTTATAGTCACTCATGCCTACAAAAGCCTTATTACTCGGTTTAAATGCTTTTATAATCCCATTATTGAATTTATTTTGAATTTTTTTTACATTTTTTGATTAAAACAGATTGTAATAGATTGTTTATCTCGGGAAACATGGAACGAAAGCCATCCATTGTCAAGAAAAGATCATTTATAGTCACTCATGCCTAGAAAAGCCTTATTACTCGGTTTAAATGCTTTTATAATCCCATTATTGAATTTATTTTGAATTTTTTTTACATTTTTTGATTAAAACAGATTGTAATAGATTGTTTATCTCGGGAAACATGGAACGAAAGCCATCCATTGTCAAGAAAACATCATTTATAGTCACTCATGCCTAGAAAAGCCTTATTACTCGGTTTAAATGCTTTTATAATCCCATTATTGAATTTATTTTGAATTTTTTTTAAATTTTTTTATTAAAACAGATTGTGATAGATTGTTTATCTCGGGAAACATGGAACGAAAGCCATCCATTGTCAAGAAAACATCATTTATAGTCACTCATGCCTAGAAAAGCCTTATTACTCGGTTTAAATGCCTTTATAATCCCATTATTGAATTTATTTTCAATTATTTTTACATTTTTTTATTAAAACAGATTGTAATTGATTGTTTGCCTCGGGAAACATGGAGCAAAAGCCATCCATTGTCAAGAAAAGTTCATTTATAGTCACTCATGCCTACAAAAGCCTTATTACTCGGTTTAAATGCCTTTATAATCCCATTATTGAATTTATTTTGAATTTTTTTTACATTTTTTGATTAAAATAGATTGTAATAGATTGTTTATCTCGGGAAACATGGAACGAAAGCCATCCATTGTCAAGAAAAGATCATTTATAGTCACTCATGCCTAGAAAAGCCTTATTACTCGGTTTAAATGCCCTTATAATCCCATTATTGAATTTATTTTGAATTATTTTTACATTTTTTTATTAAAACAGATTGTAATTGATTGTTTGCCTCGGGAAACGTGGAGCAAAAGCCATCCATTGTCAAGAAAAGTTCATTTATAGTCACTCATGCCTACAAAAGCCTTATTACTCGGTTTAAATGCCTTTATAATCCCATTATTGAATTTATTTTGAATTTTTTTTACATTTTTTGATTAGAACAGATTGTAATAGATTGTTTATCTCGGGAAACATGGAACGAAAGCCATCCATTGTCAAGAAAAGATCATTTACAGTCACTCATGCCTAGAAAAGCGTTATTACTCGGTTTAAATGCCCTTATAATCCCATTATTGAATTTATTTTGAATTATTTTTACATTTTTTTATTAAAACATATTGTAATTGATTGTTTACCTCGGGAAACGTGGAGCAAAAGCCATCCATTGTCAAGAAAAGTTCATTTATAGTCACTCATGCCTAGAAAAGCCTTATTACTCGGTTTAAATGCCTTTATAATCCCATTATTGAATTTATTTTGAATTTTTTTTACATTTTTTGATTAAAACAGATTCTAATACATTGTTTATCTCGGGAAACATGGAACGAAAGCCATCCATTGTCAAGAAAACATCATTTATAGTCACTCATGCCTAGAAAAGACTTATTACTCGGTTTAAATGCCTTTATAATCCCATTATTGAATTTATTTTGAACTTTTTTGACATTTTTTGATTAAAACAGATTGTAATTGATTGTTTGCCTCGGGAAACATGGAGCGAAAGCCATCCATTGTCAAGAAAAGTTCATTTATAGTCACTCATGCCTACAAAAGCCTTATTACTCGGTTTAAATGCCTTTATAATCCCATTATTGAATTTATTTTGAATTTTTTTTACATTTTTTGATTAAAACAGATTCTAATACATTGTTTATCTCGGGAAAAATGGAACGAAAGCCATCCATTGTCAAGAAAACATCATTTATAGTCACTCATGCCGAGAAAAGCCTTATTACTCGGTTTAAATGCCTTTATAATCCCATTATTGAATTTATTTTGAACTTTTTTGACATTTTTTGATTAAAACAGATTGTAATTGATTGTTTGCCTCGAGAAACGTGGAGCAAAGGCCATCCATTGTCAAGAAAAGTTCATTTATAGTCACTCATGCCTAGAAAAGCCTTATTACTCGGTTTAAATGCTTTTATAATCCCATTATCGAATTTATTTTGAATTGTTTTTACATTTTTTGATTACAACAGATTGTAATTGATTGTTTGCCTCGGGAAACGTGGAGCAAAAGCCATCCATTGTCAAGAAAAGTTCATTTATAGTCACTCATGCCTAGAAAAGGCTTATAACTCTTTTTAAATGCCTTTATAATCCCATTATTGAATTTATTTTGAATTGTTTTTACATTTTTTGATTAAAACAGATTGTAATTGATTGTTTGCCTCGGGAAACGTGGAGCAAAAGCCATCCATTGTCAAGAAAAGTTCATTTATAGTCACTCATGCCTAGAAAAGCCTTATTACTCGATTTAAATGCCTTTATAATCCCATTATTGAATTTATTTTGAATTGTTTTTATATTTTTTGATTAAAAGATATTGTAATTGATTGTTTGCCTCAGGAAACGTGGAGCAAAAGCCATCCATTCTCAAGAAAAGTTCATTTATAGTAACTCATGCCTAGAGAAGCCTTATTACTCGGTTTAAATGCCTTTATAATCCCATTATTGAATTTATTTTGATTTTTTTTTACAGTTTTTGATTAAAACAGATTGTAATAGATTGTTTATCTCGGGAAACATGGAACGAAAGCCATCCATTGTGAAGAAAAGATCATTTATAGTCACTCATGCCTAGAAAAGCCTTATTACTCGGTTTAAATGCTTTTATAATCCCATTATTGAATTTATTTTGAATTTTTTTTACATTTTTTGATTAAAACAGATTGTAATAGATTGTTTATCTCGGGAAACATGGAACGAAAGCCATCCATTGTCAAGAAAAGATCATTTATAGTCACTCATGCCTAGAAAAGCCTTATTACTCGGTTTAAATGCTTTTATAATCCCATTATTGAATTTATTTTGAATTTTTTTTACATTTTTTGATTAAAACAGATTGTAATAGATTGTTTATCTCGGGAAACATGGAACGAAAGCCATCCATTGTCAAGAAAACATCATTTATAGTCACTCATGCCTAGAAAAGCCTTATTACTCGGTTTAAATGCTTTTATAATCCCATTATTGAATTTATTTTGAATTTTTTTTAAATTTTTTTATTAAAACAGATTGTAATAGATTGTTTATCTCGGGAAACATGGAACGAAAGCCATCCATTGTCAAGAAAACATCATTTATAGTCACTCATGCCTAGAAAAGCCTTATTACTCGGTTTAAATGCCTTTATAATCCCATTATTGAATTTATTTTCAATTATTTTTATATTTTTTTATTAAAACAGATTGTAATTGATTGTTTGCCTCGGGAAACGTGGAGCAAAAGCCATCCATTGTCAAGAAAAGTTCATTTATAGTCACTCATGCCTACAAAAGCCTTATTACTCTGTTTAAATGCCTTTATAATCCCATTATTGAATTTATTTTGAATTTTTTTTACATTTTTTGATTAAAACAGATTGTAATAGATTGTTTATCTCGGGAAACATGGAACGAAAGCCATCCATTGTCAAGAAAAGATCATTTATAGTCACTCATGCCTAGAAAAGCCTTATTACTCGGTTTAAATGCCCTTATAATCCCATTATTGAATTTATTTTGAATTATTTTTACATTTTTTTATTAAAACAGATTGTAATTGATTGTTTGCCTCGGGAAACGTGGAGCAAAAGCCATCCATTGTCAAGAAAAGTTCATTTATAGTCACTCATGCCTACAAAAGCCTTATTACTTGGTTTAAATGCCTTTATAATCCCATTATTGAATTTATTTTGAATTTTTTTTACATTTTTTGATTAAAACAGATTGTAATTGATTGTTTGCCTCGGGAAACGTGGAGCAAAAGCCATCCATTGTCAAGAAAAGTTCATTTATAGTCACTCATGCCTACAAAAGCCTTATTACTCGGTTTAAATGCCTTTATAATCCCATTATTGAATTTATTTTGAATTTTTTTTACATTTTTTGATTAAAACAGAGTGTAATAGATTGTTTATCTCGGGAAACATGGAACGAAAGCCATCCATTGTCAAGAAAAGATCATTTATAGTCACTCATGCCTAGAAAAGCCTTATTACTCGATTTAAATGCCTTTATAATCCCATTATTGAATTTATTTTGAATTGATTTTACTTTTTTTGATTAAAACATATTGTAATTGATTGTTTGCCTCGGGAAACGTGGAGCAAAAGCCATCTATTGTCAAGAAAAGTTCATTTATAGTCACTCATGCCTACAAAAGCCTTATTACTCGGTTTAAATGCCTTTATAATCCCATTATTGAATTTATTTTGAATTTTTTTTACATTTTTTGATTAAAACAGATTGTAATTGATTGTTTGCCTCGGGAAACGTGGAGCAAAAGCCATCCATTGTCAAGAAAAGTTCATTTATAGTCACTCATGCCTAGAAAAGCCTTATTACTCGGTTTAAATGCCCTTATAATCCCATTATTGAATTTATTTTGAATTTTTTTTACATTTTTTGATTAAAACATATTGTAATTGATTGTTTGCCTCGGGAAACGTGGAGCAAAAGCCATCCATTGTCAAGAAAAGTTCATTTATAGTCACTCATGCCTACAAAAGCCTTATTACTGGGTTTAAATGCTTTTATAATCCCATTATTGAATTTATTTTGAATTTTTTTTACATTTTTTGATTAAAACAGATTGTAATAGATTGTTTATCTCGGGAAACATGGAACGAAAGCCATCCATTGTCAAGAAAAGATCATTTATAGTCACTCATGCCTAGAAAAGCCTTATTACTCGGTTTAAATGCTTTTATAATCCCATTATTGAATTTATTTTGAATTTTTTTTACATTTTTTGATTAAAACAGATTGTAATAGATTGTTTATCTCGGGAAACATGGAACGAAAGCCATCCATTGTCAAGAAAACATCATTTATAGTCACTCATGCCTAGAAAAGCCTTATTACTCGGTTTAAATGCTTTTATAATCCCATTATTGAATTTATTTTGAATTTTTTTTAAATTTTTTTATTAAAACAGATTGTAATAGATTGTTTATCTCGGGAAACATGGAACGAAAGCCATCCATTGTCAAGAAAACATCATTTATAGTCACTCATGCCTAGAAAAGCCTTATTACTCGGTTTAAATGCTTTTATAATCCCATTATTGAATTTATTTTGAATTTTTTTTAAATTTTTTGATTAAAACAGATTGTAATAGATTGTTTATCTCGGGAAACTTGGAACGAAAGCCATCCATTGTCAAGAAAACATCATTTATAGTCACTCATGCCTAGAAAAGCCTTATTACTCGGTTTAAATGCCTTTATAATCCCATTATTGAATTTATTTTCAATTATTTTTACATTTTTTTATTAAAACAGATTGTAATTGATTGTTTGCCTCGGGAAACATGGAGCAAAAGCCATCCATTGTCAAGAAAAGTTCATTTATAGTCACTCATGCCTACAAAAGCCTTATTACTCGGTTTAAATGCCTTTATAATCCCATTATTGAATTTATTTTGAATTTTTTTTACATTTTTTGATTAAAATAGATTGTAATAGATTGTTTATCTCGGGAAACATGGAACGAAAGCCATCCATTGTCAAGAAAAGATCATTTATAGTCACTCATGCCTAGAAAAGCCTTATTACTCGGTTTAAATGCCCTTATAATCCCATTATTGAATTTATTTTGAATTATTTTTACATTTTTTTATTAAAACAGATTGTAATTGATTGTTTGCCTCGGGAAACGTGGAGCAAAAGCCATCCATTGTCAAGAAAAGTTCATTTATAGTCACTCATGCCTACAAAAGCCTTATTACTCGGTTTAAATGCCTTTATAATCCCATTATTGAATTTATTTTGAATTTTTTTTACATTTTTTGATTAGAACAGATTGTAATAGATTGTTTATCTCGGGAAACATGGAACGAAAGCCATCCATTGTCAAGAAAAGATCATTTATAGTCACTCATGCCTAGAAAAGCGTTATTACTCGGTTTAAATGCCCTTATAATCCCATTATTGAATTTATTTTGAATTATTTTTACATTTTTTTATTAAAACATATTGTAATTGATTGTTTACCTCGGGAAACGTGGAGCAAAAGCCATCCATTGTCAAGAAAAGTTCATTTATAGTCACTCATGCCTAGAAAAGCCTTATTACTCGGTTTAAATGCCTTTATAATCCCATTATTGAATTTATTTTGAATTTTTTTTACATTTTTTGATTAAAACAGATTCTAATACATTGTTTATCTCGGGAAACATGGAACGAAAGCCATCCATTGTCAAGAAAACATCATTTATAGTCACTCATGCCTAGAAAAGACTTATTACTCGGTTTAAATGCCTTTATAATCCCATTATTGAATTTATTTTGAACTTTTTTGACATTTTTTGATTAAAACAGATTGTAATTGATTGTTTGCCTCGGGAAACATGGAGCGAAAGCCATCCATTGTCAAGAAAAGTTCATTTATAGTCACTCATGCCTACAAAAGCCTTATTACTCGGTTTAAATGCCTTTATAATCCCATTATTGAATTTATTTTGAATTTTTTTTACATTTTTTGATTAAAACAGATTCTAATACATTGTTTATCTTGGGAAAAATGGAACGAAAGCCATCCATTGTCAAGAAAACATCATTTATAGTCACTCATGCCGAGAAAAGCCTTATTACTCGGTTTAAATGCCTTTATAATCCCATTATTGAATTTATTTTGAATTGTTTTTACATTTTTTGATTACAACAGATTGTAATTGATTGTTTGCCTCGGGAAACGTGGAGCAAAAGCCATCCATTGTCAAGAAAAGTTCATTTATAGTCACTCATGCCTAGAAAAGGCTTATAACTCTTTTTAAATGCCTTTATAATCCCATTATTGAATTTATTTTGAATTGTTTTTACATTTTTTGATTAAAACAGATTGTAATTGATTGTTTGCCTCGGGAAACGTGGAGCAAAAGCCATCCATTGTCAAGAAAAGTTCATTTATAGTCACTCATGCCTAGAAAAGCCTTATTACTCGATTTAAATGCCTTTATAATCCCATTATTGAATTTATTTTGAATTGTTTTTATATTTTTTGATTAAAACATATTGTAATTGATTGTTTGCCTCAGGAAACGTGGAGCAAAAGCCATCCATTCTCAAGAAAAGTTCATTTATAGTAACTCATGCCTAGAGAAGCCTTATTACTCGGTTTAAATGCCTTTATAATCCCATTATTGAATTTATTTTGATTTTTTTTTACAGTTTTTGATTAAAACAGATTGTAATAGATTGTTTATCTCGGGAAACATGGAACGAAAGCCATCCATTGTGAAGAAAAGATCATTTATAGTCACTCATGCCTAGAAAAGCCTTATTACTCGGTTTAAATGCTTTTATAATCCCATTATTGAATTTATTTTGAATTTTTTTTACATTTTTTGATTAAAACAGATTGTAATAGATTGTTTATCTCGGGAAACATGGAACGAAAGCCATCCATTGTCAAGAAAAGATCATTTATAGTCACTCATGCCTAGAAAAGCCTTATTACTCGGTTTAAATGCTTTTATAATCCCATTATTGAATTTATTTTGAATTTTTTTTACATTTTTTGATTAAAACAGATTGTAATAGATTGTTTATCTCGGGAAACATGGAACGAAAGCCATCCATTGTCAAGAAAAGATCATTTATAGTCACTCATGCCTAGAAAAGCCTTATTACTCGGTTTAAATGCTTTTATAATCCCATTATTGAATTTATTTTGAATTTTTTTTAAATTTTTTTATTAAAACAGATTGTAATAGATTGTTTATCTCGGGAAACATGGAACGAAAGCCATCCATTGTCAAGAAAACATCATTTATAGTCACTCATGCCTAGAAAAGCCTTATTACTCGGTTTAAATGCCTTTATAATCCCATTATTGAATTTATTTTCAATTATTTTTATATTTTTTTATTAAAACAGATTGTAATTGATTGTTTGCCTCGGGAAACGTGGAGCAAAAGCCATCCATTGTCAAGAAAAGTTCATTTATAGTCACTCATGCCTACAAAAGCCTTATTACTCGGTTTAAATGCCTTTATAATCCCATTATTGAATTTATTTTGAATTTTTTTTACATTTTTTGATTAAAACAGATTGTAATAGATTGTTTATCTCGGGAAACATGGAACGAAAGCCATCCATTGTCAAGAAAAGATCATTTATAGTCACTCATGCCTAGAAAAGCCTTATTACTCGGTTTAAATGCCCTTATAATCCCATTATTGAATTCATTTTGAATTATTTTTACATTTTTTTATTAAAACAGATTGTAATTGATTGTTTGCCTCGGGAAACGTGGAGCAAAAGCCATCCATTGTCAAGAAAAGTTCATTTATAGTCACTCATGCCTACAAAAGCCTTATTACTTGGTTTAAATGCCTTTATAATCCCATTATTGAATTTATTTTGAATTTTTTTTACATTTTTTGATTAAAACAGATTGTAATTGATTGTTTGCCTCGGGAAACGTGGAGCAAAAGCCATCCATTGTCAAGAAAAGTTCATTTATAGTCACTCATGCCTACAAAAGCCTTATTACTCGGTTTAAATGCCTTTATAATCCCATTATTGAATTTATTTTGAATTTTTTTTACATTTTTTGATTAAAACAGAGTGTAATAGATTGTTTATCTCGGGAAACATGGAACGAAAGCCATCCATTGTCAAGAAAAGATCATTTATAGTCACTCATGCCTAGAAAAGCCTTATTACTCGATTTAAATGCCTTTATAATCCCATTATTGAATTTATTTTGAATTGATTTTACTTTTTTTGATTAAAACATATTGTAATTGATTGTTTGCCTCGGGAAACGTGGAGCAAAAGCCATCTATTGTCAAGAAAAGTTCATTTATAGTCACTCATGCCTACAAAAGCCTTATTACTCGGTTTAAATGCCTTTATAATCCCATTATTGAATTTATTTTGAATTTTTTTTACATTTTTTGATTAAAACAGATTGTAATTGATTGTTTGCCTCGGGAAACGTGGAGCAAAAGCCATCCATTGTCAAGAAAAGTTCATTTATAGTCACTCATGCCTAGAAAAGCCTTATTACTCGGTTTAAATGCCCTTATAATCCCATTATTGAATTTATTTTGAATTTTTTTTACATTTTTTGATTAAAACATATTGTAATTGATTGTTTGCCTCGGGAAACGTGGAGCAAAAGCCATCCATTGTCAAGAAAAGTTCATTTATAGTCACTCATGCCTACAAAAGCCTTATTACTGGGTTTAAATGCCTTTATAATCCCATTATTGAATTTATTTTGAATTTTTTTTACATTTTTTGATTAAAACAGATTGTAATAGATTGTTTATCTCGGGAAACATGGAACGAAAGCCATCCATTGTCAAGAAAAGATCATTTATAGTCACTCATGCCTAGAAAAGCCTTATTACTCGGTTTAAATGCTTTTATAATCCCATTATTGAATTTATTTTGAATTTTTTTTACATTTTTTGATTAAAACAGATTGTAATAGATTGTTTATCTCGGGAAACATGGAACGAAAGCCATCCATTGTCAAGAAAACATCATTTATAGTCACTCATGCCTAGAAAAGCCTTATTACTCGGTTTAAATGCTTTTATAATCCCATTATTGAATTTATTTTGAATTTTTTTTAAATTTTTTTATTAAAACAGATTGTAATAGATTGTTTATCTCGGGAAACATGGAACGAAAGCCATCCATTGTCAAGAAAACATCATTTATAGTCACTCATGCCTAGAAAAGCCTTATTACTCGGTTTAAATGCTTTTATAATCCCATTATTGAATTTATTTTGAATTTTTTTTAAATTTTTTGATTAAAACAGATTGTAATAGATTGTTTATCTCGGGAAACTTGGAACGAAAGCCATCCATTGTCAAGAAAACATCATTTATAGTCACTCATGCCTAGAAAAGCCTTATTACTCGGTTTAAATGCCTTTATAATCCCATTATTGAATTTATTTTCAATTATTTTTACATTTTTTTATTAAAACAGAATGTAATTGATTGTTTGCCTCGGGAAACATGGAGCAAAAGCCATCCATTGTCAAGAAAAGTTCATTTATAGTCACTCATGCCTACAAAAGCCTTATTACTCGGTTTAAATGCCTTTATAATCCCATTATTGAATTTATTTTGAATTTTTTTTACATTTTTTGATTAAAATAGATTGTAATAGATTGTTTATCTCGGGAAACATGGAACGAAAGCCATCCATTGTCAAGAAAAGATCATTTATAGTCACTCATGCCTAGAAAAGCCTTATTACTCGGTTTAAATGCCCTTATAATCCCATTATTGAATTTATTTTGAATTATTTTTACATTTTTTTATTAAAACAGATTGTAATTGATTGTTTGCCTCGGGAAACGTGGAGCAAAAGCCATCCATTGTCAAGAAAAGTTCATTTATAGTCACTCATGCCTACAAAAGCCTTATTACTCGGTTTAAATGCCTTTATAATCCCATTATTGAATTTATTTTGAATTTTTTTTACATTTTTTGATTAGAACAGATTGTAATAGATTGTTTATCTCGGGAAACATGGAACGAAAGCCATCCATTGTCAAGAAAAGATCATTTATAGTCACTCATGCCTAGAAAAGCGTTATTACTCGGTTTAAATGCCCTTATAATCCCATTATTGAATTTATTTTGAATTATTTTTACATTTTTTTATTAAAACATATTGTAATTGATTGTTTACCTCGGGAAACGTGGAGCAAAAGCCATCCATTGTCAAGAAAAGTTCATTTATAGTCACTCATGCCTAGAAAAGCCTTATTACTCGGTTTAAATGCCTTTATAATCCCATTATTGAATTTATTTTGAATTTTTTTTACATTTTTTGATTAAAACAGATTCTAATACATTGTTTATCTCGGGAAACATGGAACGAAAGCCATCCATTGTCAAGAAAACATCATTTATAGTCACTCATGCCTAGAAAAGACTTATTACTCGGTTTAAATGCCTTTATAATCCCATTATTGAATTTATTTTGAACTTTTTTGACATTTTTTGATTAAAACAGATTGTAATTGATTGTTTGCCTCGGGAAACATGGAGCGAAAGCCATCCATTGTCAAGAAAAGTTCATTTATAGTCACTCATGCCTACAAAAGCCTTATTACTCGGTTTAAATGCCTTTATAATCCCATTATTGAATTTATTTTGAATTTTTTTTACATTTTTTGATTAAAACAGATTCTAATACATTGTTTATCTTGGGAAAAATGGAACGAAAGCCATCCATTGTCAAGAAAACATCATTTATAGTCACTCATGCCGAGAAAAGCCTTATTACTCGGTTTAAATGCCTTTATAATCCCATTATTGAATTTATTTTGAACTTTTTTGACATTTTTTGATTAAAACAGATTGTAATTGATCGTTTGCCTCGAGAAACGTGGAGCAAAGGCCATCCATTGTCAAGAAAAGTTCATTTATAGTCACTCATGCCTAGAAAAGCCTTATTACTCGGTTTAAATGCTTTTATAATCCCATTATCGAATTTATTTTGAATTGTTTTTACATTTTTTGATTACAACAGATTGTAATTGATTGTTTGCCTCGGGAAACGTGGAGCAAAAGCCATCCATTGTCAAGAAAAGTTCATTTATAGTCACTCATGCCTAGAAAAGGCTTATAACTCTTTTTAAATGCCTTTATAATCCCATTATTGAATTTATTTTGAATTGTTTTTACATTTTTTGATTAAAACAGATTGTAATTGATTGTTTGCCTCGGGAAACGTGGAGCAAAAGCCATCCATTGTCAAGAAAAGTTCATTTATAGTCACTCATGCCTAGAAAAGCCTTATTACTCGATTTAAATGCCTTTATAATCCCATTATTGAATTTATTTTGAATTGTTTTTATATTTTTTGATTAAAACATATTGTAATTGATTGTTTGCCTCAGGAAACGTGGAGCAAAAGCCATCCATTCTCAAGAAAAGTTCATTTATAGTAACTCATGCCTAGAGAAGCCTTATTACTCGGTTTAAATGCCTTTATAATCCCATTATTGAATTTATTTTGATTTTTTTTTACAGTTTTTGATTAAAACAGATTGTAATAGATTGTTTATCTCGGGAAACATGGAACGAAAGCCATCCATTGTGAAGAAAAGATCATTTATAGTCACTCATGCCTAGAAAAGCCTTATTACTCGGTTTAAATGCTTTTATAATCCCATTATTGAATTTATTTTGAATTTTTTTTACATTTTTTGATTAAAACAGATTGTAATAGATTGTTTATCTCGGGAAACATGGAACGAAAGCCATCCATTGTCAAGAAAAGATCATTTATAGTCACTCATGCCTAGAAAAGCCTTATTACTCGGTTTAAATGCTTTTATAATCCCATTATTGAATTTATTTTGAATTTTTTTTACATTTTTTGATTAAAACAGATTGTAATAGATTGTTTATCTCGGGAAACATGGAACGAAAGCCATCCATTGTCAAGAAAAGATCATTTATAGTCACTCATGCCTAGAAAAGCCTTATTACTCGGTTTAAATGCTTTTATAATCCCATTATTGAATTTATTTTGATTTTTTTTTAAATTTTTTTATTAAAACAGATTGTAATAGATTGTTTATCTCGGGAAACATGGAACGAAAGCCATCCATTGTCAAGAAAACATCATTTATAGTCACTCATGCCTAGAAAAGCCTTATTACTCGGTTTAAATGCCTTTATAATCCCATTATTGAATTTATTTTCAATTATTTTTATATTTTTTTATTAAAACAGATTGTAATTGATTGTTTGCCTCGGGAAACGTGGAGCAAAAGCCATCCATTGTCAAGAAAAGTTCATTTATAGTCACTCATGCCTACAAAAGCCTTATTACTCGGTTTAAATGCCTTTATAATCCCATTATTGAATTTATTTTGAATTTTTTTTACATTTTTTGATTAAAACAGATTGTAATAGATTGTTTATCTCGGGAAACATGGAACGAAAGCCATCCATTGTCAAGAAAAGATCATTTATAGTCACTCATGCCTAGAAAAGCCTTATTACTCGGTTTAAATGCCCTTATAATCCCATTATTGAATTTATTTTGAATTATTTTTACATTTTTTTATTAAAACAGATTGTAATTGATTGTTTGCCTCGGGAAACGTGGAGCAAAAGCCATCCATTGTCAAGAAAAGTTCATTTATAGTCACTCATGCCTACAAAAGCCTTATTACTTGGTTTAAATGCCTTTATAATCCCATTATTGAATTTATTTTGAATTTTTTTTACATTTTTTGATTAAAACAGATTGTAATTGATTGTTTGCCTCGGGAAACGTGGAGCAAAAGCCATCCATTGTCAAGAAAAGTTCATTTATAGTCACTCATGCCTACAAAAGCCTTATTACTCGGTTTAAATGCCTTTATAATCCCATTATTGAATTTATTTTGAATTTTTTTTACATTTTTTGATTAAAACAGAGTGTAATAGATTGTTTATCTCGGGAAACATGGAACGAAAGCCATCCATTGTCAAGAAAAGATCATTTATAGTCACTCATGCCTAGAAAAGCCTTATTACTCGATTTAAATGCCTTTATAATCCCATTATTGAATTTATTTTGAATTGATTTTACTTTTTTTGATTAAAACATATTGTAATTGATTGTTTGCCTCGGGAAACGTGGAGCAAAAGCCATCTATTGTCAAGAAAAGTTCATTTATAGTCACTCATGCCTACAAAAGCCTTATTACTCGGTTTAAATGCCTTTATAATCCCATTATTGAATTTATTTTGAATTTTTTTTACATTTTTTGATTAAAACAGATTGTAATTGATTGTTTGCCTCGGGAAACGTGGAGCAAAAGCCATCCATTGTCAAGAAAAGTTCATTTATAGTCACTCATGCCTAGAAAAGCCTTATTACTCGGTTTAAATGCCCTTATAATCCCATTATTGAATTTATTTTGAATTTTTTTTACATTTTTTGATTAAAACATATTGTAATTGATTGTTTGCCTCGGGAAACGTGGAGCAAAAGCCATCCATTGTCAAGAAAAGTTCATTTATAGTCACTCATGCCTACAAAAGCCTTATTACTGGGTTTAAATGCCTTTATAATCCCATTATTGAATTTATTTTGAATTTTTTTTACATTTTTTGATTAAAACAGATTGTAATAGATTGTTTATCTCGGGAAACATGGAACGAAAGCCATCCATTGTCAAGAAAAGATCATTTATAGTCACTCATGCCTAGAAAAGCCTTATTACTCGGTTTAAATGCTTTTATAATCCCATTATTGAATTTATTTTGAATTTTTTTTACATTTTTTGATTAAAACAGATTGTAATAGATTGTTTATCTCGGGAAACATGGAACGAAAGCCATCCATTGTCAAGAAAACATCATTTATAGTCACTCATGCCTAGAAAAGCCTTATTACTCGGTTTAAATGCTTTTATAATCCCATTATTGAATTTATTTTGAATTTTTTTAAAATTTTTTTATTAAAACAGATTGTAATAGATTGTTTATCTCGGGAAACATGGAACGAAAGCCATCCATTGTCAAGAAAAGATCATTTATAGTCACTCATGCCTAGAAAAGCCTTATTACTCGGTTTAAATGCCCTTATAATCCCATTATTGAATTTATTTTGAATTTTTTTTACATTTTTTGATTAAAACATATTGTAATTGATTGTTTGCCTCGGGAAACGTGGAGCAAAAGCCATCCATTGTCAAGAAAAGTTCATTTATAGTCACTCATGCCTACAAAAGCCTTATTACTTGGTTTAAATGCCTTTATAATCCCATTATTGAATTTATTTTGAATTTTTTTTACATTTTTTGATTAAAACAGATTGTAATAGATTGTTTATCTCGGGAAACATGGAACGAAAGCCATCCATTGTCAAGAAAAGATCATTTATAGTCACTCATGCCTAGAAAAGCCTTATTACTCGGTTTAAATGCTTTTATAATCCCATTATTGAATTTATTTTGAATTTTTTTTACATTTTTTGATTAAAACAGATTGTAATAGATTGTTTATCTCGGGAAACATGGAACGAAAGCCATCCATTGTCAAGAAAACATCATTTATAGTCACTCATGCCTAGAAAAGCCTTATTACTCGGTTTAAATGCTTTTATAATCCCATTATTGAATTTATTTTGAATTTTTTTAAAATTTTTTTATTAAAACAGATTGTAATAGATTGTTTATCTCGGGAAACATGGAACGAAAGCCATCCATTGTCAAGAAAACATCATTTATAGTCACTCATGCCTAGAAAAGACTTATTACTCGGTTTAAATGCCTTTATAATCCCATTATTGAATTTATTTTGAACTTTTTTGACATTTTTTGATTAAAACAGATTGTAATTGATTGTTTGCCTCGGGAAACATGGAGCGAAAGCCATCCATTGTCAAGAAAAGTTCATTTATAGTCACTCATGCCTAGAAAAGCCTTATTACTCGGTTTAAATTCTTTTATAATCCCATTATCGAATTTATTTTGAATTGTTTTTACATTTTTTGATTAAAACATATTGTAATTGAATGTTTGCCTCGAGAAACGTGGAGCAAAAGCCATCCATTGTCAAGAAAAGTTCATTTATAGTCACTCATGCCTACAAAAGCCTTATTACTCGGTTTAAATGCTTTTATAATCCCATTATCGAATTTATTTTGAATTGTTTTTACATTTTTTGATTACAACAGATTGTAATTGATTGTTTGCCTCGGGAAACGTGGAGCAAAAGCCATCCATTGTCAAGAAAAGTTCATTTATAGTCACTCATGCCTAGAAAAGCCTTATTACTCGATTTAAATGCCTTTATAATCCCATTATTGAATTTATTTTGAATTGTTTTTATATTTTTTGATTAAAACATATTGTAATTGATTGTTTGCCTCAGGAAACGTGGAGCAAAAGCCATCCATTCTCAAGAAAAGTTCATTTATAGTAACTCATGCCTAGAGAAGCCTTATTACTCGGTTTAAATGCCTTTATAATCCCATTATTGAATTTATTTTGATTTTTTTTTACAGTTTTTGATTAAAACAGATTGTAATAGATTGTTTATCTCGGGAAACATGGAACGAAAGCCATCCATTGTGAAGAAAAGATCATTTATAGTCACTCATGCCTAGAAAAGCCTTATTACTCGGTTTAAATGCTTTTATAATCCCATTATTGAATTTATTTTGAATTTTTTTTACATTTTTTGATTAAAACAGATTGTAATAGATTGTTTATCTCGGGAAACATGGAACGAAAGCCATCCATTGTCAAGAAAAGATCATTTATAGTCACTCATGCCTAGAAAAGCCTTATTACTCGGTTTAAATGCTTTTATAATCCCATTATTGAATTTATTTTGAATTTTTTTTACATTTTTTGATTAAAACAGATTGTAATAGATTGTTTATCTCGGGAAACATGGAACGAAAGCCATCCATTGTCAAGAAAACATCATTTATAGTCACTCATGCCTAGAAAAGCCTTATTACTCGGTTTAAATGCTTTTATAATCCCATTATTGAATTTATTTTGAATTTTTTTTAAATTTTTTTATTAAAACAGATTGTAATAGATTGTTTATCTCGGGAAACATGGAACGAAAGCCATCCATTATCAAGAAAACATCATTTATAGTCACTCATGCCTAGAAAAGCCTTATTACTCGGTTTAAATGCCTTTATAATCCCATTATTGAATTTATTTTCAATTATTTTTACATTTTTTTATTAAAACAGATTGTAATTGATTGTTTGCCTCGGGAAACGTGGAGCAAAAGCCATCCATTGTCAAGAAAAGTTCATTTATAGTCACTCATGCCTAGAAAAGCCTTATAACTCGGTTTAAATGCCTTTATAATCCCATTATTGAATTTATTTTGAATTGTTTTTACATTTTTTGATTAAAACAGATTGTAATTGATTGTTTTCCTCGGGAAACGTGGATCAAAAGCCATCCATTGTCAAGAAAAGTTCATTTATAGTCACTCATGCCTAGAAAAGCCTTATTACTCGATTTAAATGCCTTTATAATCCCATTATTGAATTTATTTTGAATTGTTTTTACATTTTTTGATTAAAACATATTGTAATTGATTGTTTGCCTCGAGAAACGTGGAGCAAAAGCCATCCATTGTCAAGAAAATTTCATTTATAGTCACTCATGCCTAGAAAAGCCTTATTACTCGGTTTAAATGCCTTTATAATCCCATTATTGAATTTATTTTGAATTTTTTTTACATTTTTTGATTAAAACAGATTGTAATTGATTGTTTGCCTCGGGAAACGTGGAGCAAAAGCCATCCATTGTCAAGAAAAGTTCATTTATAGTCACTCATGCCTACAAAAGCCTTATTACTCGGTTTAAATGCCTTTATAATCCCATTATTGAATTTATTTTGAATTTTTTTTACATTTTTTGATTAAAACAGAGTGTAATAGATTGTTTATCTCGGGAAACATGGAACGAAAGCCATCCATTGTCAAGAAAAGATCATTTATAGTCACTCATGCCTAGAAAAGCCTTATTACTCGATTTAAATGCCTTTATAATCCCATTATTGAATTTATTTTGAATTGATTTTACTTTTTTTGATTAAAACATATTGTAATTGATTGTTTGCCTCGGGAAACGTGGAGCAAAAGCCATCTATTGTCAAGAAAAGTTCATTTATAGTCACTCATGCCTACAAAAGCCTTATTACTCGGTTTAAATGCCTTTATAATCCCATTATTGAATTTATTTTGAATTTTTTTTACATTTTTTGATTAAAACAGATTGTAATTGATTGTTTGCCTCGGGAAACGTGGAGCAAAAGCCATCCATTGTCAAGAAAAGTTCATTTATAGTCACTCATGCCTACAAAAGCCTTATTACTCGGTTTAAATGCCTTTATAATCCCATTATTGAATTTATTTTGAATTTTTTTTACATTTTTTGATTAAAACAGATTGTAATAGATTGTTTATCTCGGGAAACATGGAACGAAAGCCATCCATTGTCAAGAAAAGATCATTTATAGTCACTCATGCCTAGAAAAGCCTTATTACTCGATTTAAATGCCTTTATAATCCCATTATTGAATTTATTTTGAATTGATTTTACTTTTTTTGATTAAAACATATTGTAATTGATTGTTTGCCTCGGGAAACGTGGAGCCAAAGCCATCCATTGTCAAGAAAAGTTCATTTATAGTCACTCATGCCTAGAAAAGCCTTATTACTCGATTTAAATGCCTTTATAATCCCATTATTGAATTTATTTTGAATTGTTTTTATATTTTTTGATTAAAACATATTGTAATTGATTGTTTGCCTCAGGAAACGTGGAGCAAAAGCCATCCATTCTCAAGAAAAGTTCATTTATAGTACCTCATGCCTAGAGAAGCCTTATTACTCGGTTTAAATGCCTTTATAATCCCATTATTGAATTTATTTTGATTTTTTTTTACAGTTTTTGATTAAAACAGATTGTAATAGATTGTTTATCTCGGGAAACATGGAACGAAAGCCATCCATTGTGAAGAAAAGATCATTTATAGTCACTCATGCCTAGAAAAGCCTTATTACTCGGTTTAAATGCTTTTATAATCCCATTATTGAATTTATTTTGAATTTTTTTTACATTTTTTGATTAAAACAGATTGTAATAGATTGTTTATCTCGGGAAACATGGAACGAAAGCCATCCATTGTCAAGAAAAGATCATTTATAGTCACTCATGCCTAGAAAAGCCTTATTACTCGGTTTAAATGCTTTTATAATCCCATTATTGAATTTATTTTGAATTTTTTTAAAATTTTTTGATTAAAACAGATTGTAATAGATTGTTTATCTCGGGAAACATGGAACGAAAGCCATCCATTGTCAAGAAAACATCATTTATAGTCACTCATGCCTAGAAAAGCCTTATTACTCGGTTTAAATGCCTTTATAATCCCATTATTGAATTTATTTTGAACTTTTTTGACATTTTTTGATTAAAACAGATTGTAATTGATTGTTTGCCTCGAGAAACGTGGAGCAAAGGCCATCCATTGTCAAGAAAAGTTCATTTATAGTCACTCATGCCTAGAAAAGCCTTATTACTCGGTTTAAATGCTTTTATAATCCCATTATCAAATTTATTTTGATTTGTTTTTACATTTTTTGATTAAAACAGATTGTAATTGATTGTTTGCCTCGGGAAACGTGGAGCAAAAGCCATCCATTGCCAAGAAAAGTTCATTTATAGTCACTCATGCCTAGAAAAGGCTTATAACTCTTTTTAAATGCCTTTATAATCCCATTATTGAATTTATTTTGAATTGTTTTTACATTTTTTGATTAAAACAGATTGTAATTGACTGTTTGCCTCGGGAAACGTGGAGCAAAAGCCATCCATTGTCAAGAAAAGTTCATTTATAGTCACTCATGCCTACAAAAGCCTTATTACTCGGTTTAAATGCTTTTATAATCCCATTATTGAATTTATTTTGAATTTTTTTTACATTTTTTGATTAAAACAGATTGTAATAGATTGTTTATCTCGGGAAACATGGAACGAAAGCCATCCATTGTGAAGAAAAGATCATTTATAGTCACTCATGCCTAGAAAAGCCTTATTACTCGGTTTAAATGCTTTTATAATCCCATTATTGAATTTATTTTGAATTTTTTTTAAATTTTTTTATTAAAACAGATTGTAATAGATTGTTTATCTCGGGAAACATGGAACGAAAGCCATCCATTGTCAAGAAAACATCATTTATAGTCACTCAAGCCTAGAAAAGCCTTATTACTCGGTTTAAATGCCTTTATAATCCCATTATTGAATTTATTTTCAATTATTTTTACATTTTTTTATTAAAACAGATTGTAATTGATTGTTTGCCTCGGGAAACGTGGAGCAAAAGCCATCCATTGTCAAGAAAAGTTCATTTATAGTCACTCATGCCTAGAAAAGGCTTATAACTCTTTTTAAATGCCTTTATAATCCCATTATTGAATTTATTTTGAATTGTTTTTACATTTTTTGATTAAAACAGATTGTAATTGATTGTTTGCCTCGGGAAACGTGGAGCAAAAGCCATCCATTGTCAAGAAAAGTTCATTTATAGTCACTCATGCCTAGAAAAGCCTTATTACTCGATTTAAATGCCTTTATAATCCCATTATTGAATTTATTTTGAATTGTTTTTATATTTTTTGATTAAAACATATTGTAATTGATTGTTTGCCTTAGGAAACGTGGAGCAAAAGCCATCCATTCTCAAGAAAAGTTCATTTATAGTAACTCATGCCTAGAGAAGCCTTATTACTCGGTTTAAATGCCTTTATAATCCCATTATTGAATTTATTTTGATTTTTTTTCACAGTTTTTGATTAAAACAGATTGTAATAGATTGTTTATCTCGGGAAACATGGAACGAAAGCCATCCATTGTGAAGAAAAGATCATTTATAGTCACTCATGCCTAGAAAAGCCTTATTACTCGGTTTAAATGCTTTTATAATCCCATTATTGAATTTATTTTGAATTTTTTTTACATTTTTTGATTAAAACAGATTGTAATAGATTGTTTATCTCGGGAAACATGGAACGAAAGCCATCCATTGTCAAGAAAAGATCATTTATAGTCACTCATGCCTAGAAAAGCCTTATTACTCGGTTTAAATGCTTTTATAATCCCATTATTGAATTTATTTTGAATTTTTTTTACATTTTTTGATTAAAACAGATTGTAATAGATTGTTTATCTCGGGAAACATGGAACGAAAGCCATCCATTGTCAAGAAAACATCATTTATAGTCACTCATGCCTAGAAAAGCCTTATTACTCGGTTTAAATGCTTTTATAATCCCATTATTGAATTTATTTTGAATTTTTTTTAAATTTTTTTATTAAAACAGATTGTAATAGATTGTTTATCTCGGGAAACATGGAACGAAAGCCATCCATTGTCAAGAAAACATCATTTATAGTCACTCATGCCTAGAAAAGCCTTATTACTCGGTTTAAATGCTTTTATAATCCCATTATTGAATTTATTTTGAATTTTTTTTAAATTTTTTGATTAAAACAGATTGTAATAGATTGTTTATCTCGGGAAACTTGGAACGAAAGCCATCCATTGTCAAGAAAACATCATTTATAGTCACTCATGCCTAGAAAAGCCTTATTACTCGGTTTAAATGCCTTTATAATCCCATTATTGAATTTATTTTCAATTATTTTTACATTTTTTTATTAAAACAGATTGTAATTGATTGTTTGCCTCGGGAAACATGGAGCAAAAGCCATCCATTGTCAAGAAAAGTTCATTTATAGTCACTCATGCCTACAAAAGCCTTATTACTCGGTTTAAATGCCTTTATAATCCCATTATTGAATTTATTTTGAATTTTTTTTACATTTTTTGATTAAAATAGATTGTAATAGATTGTTTATCTCGGGAAACATGGAACGAAAGCCATCCATTGTCAAGAAAAGATCATTTATAGTCACTCATGCCTAGAAAAGCCTTATTACTCGGTTTAAATGCTTTTATAATCCCATTATTGAATTTATTTTGAATTTTTTTTGCATTTTTTGATTAAAACAGATTGTAATAGATTGTTTATCTCGGGAAACATGGAACGAAAGCCATCCATTGTCAAGAAAACATCATTTATAGTCACTCATGCCTAGAAAAGCCTTATTACTCGGTTTAAATGCTTTTATAATCCCATTATTGAATTTATTTTGAATTTTTTTTAAATTTTTTTATTAAAACAGATTGTAATAGATTGTTTATCTCGGGAAACATGGAACGAAAGCCATCCATTGTCAAGAAAACATCATTTATAGTCACTCATGCCTAGAAAAGCCTTATTACTCGGTTTAAATGCTTTTATAATCCCATTATTGAATTTATTTTGAATTTTTTTTAAATTTTTTTATTAAAACAGATTGTAATAGATTGTTTATCTCGGGAAACTTGGAATGAAAGCCATCCATTGTCAAGAAAACATCATTTATAGTCACTCATGCCTAGAAAAGCCTTATTACTCGGTTTAAATGCCTTTATAATCCCATTATTGAATTTATTTTGAATTGTTTTTATATTTTTTGATTAAAACATATTGTAATTGATTGTTTGCCTCAGGAAACGTGGAGCAAAAGCCATCCATTCTCAAGAAAAGTTCATTTATAGTACCTCATGCCTAGAGAAGCCTTATTACTCGGTTTAAATGCCTTTATAATCCCATTATTGAATTTATTTTGATTTTTTTTTACAGTTTTTGATTAAAACAGATTGTAATAGATTGTTTATCTCGGGAAACATGGAACGAAAGCCATCCATTGTGAAGAAAAGATCATTTATAGTCACTCATGCCTAGAAAAGCCTTATTACTCGGTTTAAATGCTTTTATAATCCCATTATTGAATTTATTTTGAATTTTTTTTACATTTTTTGATTAAAACAGATTGTAATAGATTGTTTATCTCGGGAAACATGGAACGAAAGCCATCCATTGTCAAGAAAAGATCATTTATAGTCACTCATGCCTAGAAAAGCCTTATTACTCGGTTTAAATGCTTTTATAATCCCATTATTGAATTTATTTTGAATTTTTTTAAAATTTTTTGATTAAAACAGATTGTAATAGATTGTTTATCTCGGGAAACATGGAACGAAAGCCATCCATTGTCAAGAAAACATCATTTATAGTCACTCATGCCTAGAAAAGCCTTATTACTCGGTTTAAATGCCTTTATAATCCCATTATTGAATTTATTTTGAACTTTTTTGACATTTTTTGATTAAAACAGATTGTAATTGATTGTTTGCCTCGAGAAACGTGGAGCAAAGGCCATCCATTGTCAAGAAAAGTTCATTTATAGTCACTCATGCCTAGAAAAGCCTTATTACTCGGTTTAAATGCTTTTATAATCCCATTATCAAATTTATTTTGATTTGTTTTTACATTTTTTGATTAAAACAGATTGTAATTGATTGTTTGCCTCGGGAAACGTGGAGCAAAAGCCATCCATTGCCAAGAAAAGTTCATTTATAGTCACTCATGCCTAGAAAAGGCTTATAACTCTTTTTAAATGCCTTTATAATCCCATTATTGAATTTATTTTGAATTGTTTTTACATTTTTTGATTAAAACAGATTGTAATTGACTGTTTGCCTCGGGAAACGTGGAGCAAAAGCCATCCATTGTCAAGAAAAGTTCATTTATAGTCACTCATGCCTACAAAAGCCTTATTACTCGGTTTAAATGCTTTTATAATCCCATTATTGAATTTATTTTGAATTTTTTTTACATTTTTTGATTAAAACAGATTGTAATAGATTGTTTATCTCGGGAAACATGGAACGAAAGCCATCCATTGTGAAGAAAAGATCATTTATAGTCACTCATGCCTAGAAAAGCCTTATTACTCGGTTTAAATGCTTTTATAATCCCATTATTGAATTTATTTTGAATTTTTTTTAAATTTTTTTATTAAAACAGATTGTAATAGATTGTTTATCTCGGGAAACATGGAACGAAAGCCATCCATTGTCAAGAAAACATCATTTATAGTCACTCAAGCCTAGAAAAGCCTTATTACTCGGTTTAAATGCCTTTATAATCCCATTATTGAATTTATTTTCAATTATTTTTACATTTTTTTATTAAAACAGATTGTAATTGATTGTTTGCCTCGGGAAACGTGGAGCAAAAGCCATCCATTGTCAAGAAAAGTTCATTTATAGTCACTCATGCCTAGAAAAGGCTTATAACTCTTTTTAAATGCCTTTATAATCCCATTATTGAATTTATTTTGAATTGTTTTTACATTTTTTGATTAAAACAGATTGTAATTGATTGTTTGCCTCGGGAAACGTGGAGCAAAAGCCATCCATTGTCAAGAAAAGTTCATTTATAGTCACTCATGCCTAGAAAAGCCTTATTACTCGATTTAAATGCCTTTATAATCCCATTATTGAATTTATTTTGAATTGTTTTTATATTTTTTGATTAAAACATATTGTAATTGATTGTTTGCCTCAGGAAACGTGGAGCAAAAGCCATCCATTCTCAAGAAAAGTTCATTTATAGTAACTCATGCCTAGAGAAGCCTTATTACTCGGTTTAAATGCCTTTATAATCCCATTATTGAATTTATTTTGATTTTTTTTCACAGTTTTTGATTAAAACAGATTGTAATAGATTGTTTATCTCGGGAAACATGGAACGAAAGCCATCCATTGTGAAGAAAAGATCATTTATAGTCACTCATGCCTAGAAAAGCCTTATTACTCGGTTTAAATGCTTTTATAATCCCATTATTGAATTTATTTTGAATTTTTTTTACATTTTTTGATTAAAACAGATTGTAATAGATTGTTTATCTCGGGAAACATGGAACGAAAGCCATCCATTGTCAAGAAAAGATCATTTATAGTCACTCATGCCTAGAAAAGCCTTATTACTCGGTTTAAATGCTTTTATAATCCCATTATTGAATTTATTTTGAATTTTTTTTACATTTTTTGATTAAAACAGATTGTAATAGATTGTTTATCTCGGGAAACATGGAACGAAAGCCATCCATTGTCAAGAAAACATCATTTATAGTCACTCATGCCTAGAAAAGCCTTATTACTCGGTTTAAATGCTTTTATAATCCCATTATTGAATTTATTTTGAATTTTTTTTAAATTTTTTTATTAAAACAGATTGTAATAGATTGTTTATCTCGGGAAACATGGAACGAAAGCCATCCATTGTCAAGAAAACATCATTTATAGTCACTCATGCCTAGAAAAGCCTTATTACTCGGTTTAAATGCTTTTATAATCCCATTATTGAATTTATTTTGAATTTTTTTTAAATTTTTTGATTAAAACAGATTGTAATAGATTGTTTATCTCGGGAAACTTGGAACGAAAGCCATCCATTGTCAAGAAAACATCATTTATAGTCACTCATGCCTAGAAAAGCCTTATTACTCGGTTTAAATGCCTTTATAATCCCATTATTGAATTTATTTTCAATTATTTTTACATTTTTTTATTAAAACAGATTGTAATTGATTGTTTGCCTCGGGAAACATGGAGCAAAAGCCATCCATTGTCAAGAAAAGTTCATTTATAGTCACTCATGCCTACAAAAGCCTTATTACTCGGTTTAAATGCCTTTATAATCCCATCATTGAATTTATTTTGAATTTTTTTTACATTTTTTGATTAAAATAGATTGTAATAGATTGTTTATCTCGGGAAACATGGAACGAAAGCCATCCATTGTCAAGAAAAGATCATTTATAGTCACTCATGCCTAGAAAAGCCTTATTACTCGGTTTAAATGCTTTTATAATCCCATTATTGAATTTATTTTGAATTTTTTTTACATTTTTTGATTAAAACAGATTGTAATAGATTGTTTATCTCGGGAAACATGGAACGAAAGCCATCCATTGTCAAGAAAACATCATTTATAGTCACTCATGCCTAGAAAAGCCTTATTACTCGGTTTAAATGCTTTTATAATCCCATTATTGAATTTATTTTGAATTTTTTTTAAATTTTTTTATTAAAACAGATTGTAATAGATTGTTTATCTCGGGAAACATGGAACGAAAGCCATCCATTGTCAAGAAAACATCATTTATAGTCACTCATGCCTAGAAAAGCCTTATTACTCGGTTTAAATGCTTTTATAATCCCATTATTGAATTTATTTTGAATTTTTTTTAAATTTTTTTATTAAAACAGATTGTAATAGATTGTTTATCTCGGGAAACTTGGAATGAAAGCCATCCATTGTCAAGAAAACATCATTTATAGTCACTCATGCCTAGAAAAGCCTTATTACTCGGTTTAAATGCCTTTATAATCCCATTATTGAATTTATTTTCAATTATTTTTACATTTTTTTATTAAAACAGATTGTAATTGATTGTTTGCCTCGGGAAACATGGAGCAAAAGCCATCCATTGTCAAGAAAAGTTCATTTATAGTCACTCATGCCTACAAAAGCCTTATTACTCGGTTTAAATGCCTTTATAATCCCATTATTGAATTTATTTTGAATTTTTTTTACATTTTTTGATTAAAATAGATTGTAATAGATTGTTTATCTCGGGAAACATGGAACGAAAGCCATCCATTGTCAAGAAAAGATCATTTATAGTCACTCATGCCTAGAAAAGCCTTATTACTCGGTTTAAATGCCCTTATAATCCCATTATTGAATTTATTTTGAATTATTTTTACATTTTTTTATTAAAACAGATTGTAATTGATTGTTTGCCTCGGGAAACGTGGAGCAAAAGCCATCCATTGTCAAGAAAAGTTCATTTATAGTCACTCATGCCTACAAAAGCCTTATTACTCGGTTTAAATGCCTTTATAATCCCATTATTGAATTTATTTTGAATTTTTTTTACATTTTTTGATTAAAACAGATTGTAATAGATTGTTTATCTCGGGAAACATGGAACGAAAGCCATCCATTGTCAAGAAAACATCATTTATAGTCACTCATGCCGAGAAAAGCCTTATTACTCGGTTTAAATGCCTTTATAATCCCATTATTGAATTTATTTTGAACTTTTTTGACATTTTTTGATTAAAACAGATTGTAATTGATTGTTTGCCTCGAGAAACGTGGAGCAAAGGCCATCCATTGTCAAGAAAAGTTCATTTATAGTCACTCATGCCTAGAAAAGCCTTATTACTCGGTTTAAATGCTTTTATAATCCCATTATCGAATTTATTTTGAATTGTTTTTACATTTTTTGATTACAACAGATTGTAATTGATTGTTTGCCTCGGGAAACGTGGAGCAAAAGCCATCCATTGTCAAGAAATGTTCATTTATAGTCACTCATGCCTAGAAAAGGCTTATAACTCTTTTTAAATGCCTTTATAATCCCATTATTGAATTTATTTTGAATTGTTTTTACATTTTTTGATTAAAACAGATTGTAATTGATTGTTTGCCTCGGGAAACGTGGAGCAAAAGCCATCCATTGTCAAGAAAAGTTCATTTATAGTCACTCATGCCTAGAAAAGCCTTATTACTCGATTTAAATGCCTTTATAATCCCATTATTGAATTTATTTTGAATTGTTTTTATATTTTTTGATTAAAACATATTGTAATTGATTGTTTGCCTCAGGAAACGTGGAGCAAAAGCCATCCATTCTCAAGAAAAGTTCATTTATAGTAACTCATGCCTAGAGAAGCCTTATTACTCGGTTTAAATGCCTTTATAATCCCATTATTGAATTTATTTTGATTTTTTTTACAGTTTTTGATTAAAACAGATTGTAATAGATTGTTTATCTATGGAAACATGGAACGAAAGCCATCCATTGTGAAGAAAAGATCATTTATAGTCACTCATGCCTAGAAAAGCCTTATTACTCGGTTTAAATGCTTTTATAATCCCATTATTGAATTTATTTTGAATTTTTTTTACATTTTTTGATTAAAACAGATTGTAATAGATTGTTTATCTCGGGAAACATGGAACGAAAGCCATCCATTGTCAAGAAAAGATCATTTATAGTCACTCATGCCTAGAAAAGCCTTATTACTCGGTTTAAATGCTTTTATAATCCCATTATTGAATTTATTTTGAATTTTTTTTACATTTTTTGATTAAAACAGATTGTAATAGATTGTTTATCTCGGGAAACATGGAACGAAAGCCATCCATTGTCAAGAAAAGATCATTTATAGTCACTCATGCCTAGAAAAGCCTTATTACTCGGTTTAAATGCTTTTATAATCCCATTATTGAATTTATTTTGAATTTTTTTTACATTTTTTGATTAAAACAGATTGTAATAGATTGTTTATCTCGGGAAACATGGAACGAAAGCCATCCATTGTTAAGAAAAGATCTTTTATAGTCACTCATGCCAAGAAAAGCCTTATTACTCGGTTTAAATGCTTTTATAATCCCATTATTGAATTTATTTTGAATTTTTTTTACATTTTTTGATTAAAACATATTGTAATAGATTGTTTATCTCGGGAAACATGGAACGAAAGCCATCCATTGTCAAGAAAACATCATTTATAGTCACTCATGCCTAGAAAAGCCTTATTACTCGGTTTAAATGCTTTTATAATCCCATTATTGAATTTATTTTGAATTTTTTTTAAATTTTTTTATTAAAACAGATTGTAATAGATTGTTTATCTCGGGAAACATGGAACGAAAGCCATCCATTGTCAAGAAAACATCATTTATAGTCACTCATGCCTAGAAAAGCCTTATTACTCGGTTTAAATGCCTTTATAATCCCATTATTGAATTTATTTTCAATTATTTTTATATTTTTTTATTAAAACAGATTGTAATTGATTGTTTGCCTCGGGAAACATGGAGCAAAAGCCATCCATTGTCAAGAAAAGTTCATTTATAGTCACTCATGCCTACAAAAGCCTTATTACTCGGTTTAAATGCCTTTATAATCCCATTATTGAATTTATTTTGAATTTTTTTTACATTTTTTGATTAAAACAGATTGTAATAGATTGTTTATCTTGGGAAACATGGAACGAAAGCCATCCATTGTCAAGAAAAGATCATTTATAGTCACTCATGCCTAGAAAAGCCTTATTACTCGGTTAAAATGCCCTTATAATCCCATTATTGAATTTATTTTGAATTATTTTTACATTTTTTTATTAAAACAGATTGTAATTGATTGTTTGCCTCGGGAAACGTGGAGCAAAAGCCATCCATTGTCAAGAAAAGTTCATTTATAGTCACTCATGCCTACAAAAGCCTTATTACTTGGTTTAAATGCCTTTATAATCCCATTATTGAATTTATTTTGAATTTTTTTTACATTTTTTGATTAAAACAGATTGTAATAGATTGTTTATCTCGGGAAACATGGAACGAAAGCCATCCATTGTCAAGAAAAGATCATTTATAGTCACTCATGCCTAGAAAAGCATTATTACTCGGTTTAAATGCCCTTATAATCCCATTATTGAATTTATTTTGAATTATTTTTACATTTTCTTATTAAAACATATTGTAATTGATTGTTTGCCTCGGGAAACGTGGAGCAAAAGCCATCCATTGTCAAGAAAAGTTCATTTATAGTCACTCATGCCTAGAAAAGCCTTATTACTCGGTTTAAATGCCTTTATAATCCCTTTATTGAATTTATTTTGAATTTTTTTTACATTTTTTGATTAAAACAGATTCTAATACATTGTTTATCTCGGGAAACATGGAACGAAAGCCATCCATTGTCAAGAAAACATCATTTATAGTCACTCATGCCTAGAAAAGACTTATTACTCGGTTTAAATGCCTTTATAATCCCATTATTGAATTTATTTTGAACTTTTTTGACATTTTTTGATTAAAACAGATTTTAATTGATTGTTTGCCTCGGGAAACATGGAGCGAAAGCCATCCATTGTCAAGAAAAGTTCATTTATAGTCACTCATGCCTAGAAAAGCCTTATTACTCGGTTTAAATTCTTTTATAATCCCATTATCGAATTTATTTTGAATTGTTTTTACATTTTTTGATTAAAACATATTGTAATTGAATGTTTGCCTCGAGAAACGTGGAGCAAAAGCCATCCATTGTCAAGAAAAGTTCATTTATAGTCACTCATGCCTACAAAAGCCTTATTACTCGGTTTAAATGCTTTTATAATCCCATTATCGAATTTATTTTGAATTGTTTTTACATTTTTTGTTTACAACAGATTGTAATTGATTGTTTGCCTCGGGAAACGTGGAGCAAAAGCCATCCATTGTCAAGAAAAGTTCATTTATAGTCACTCATGCCTAGAAAAGCCTTATTACTCGATTTAAATGCCTTTATAATCCCATTATTGAATTTATTTTGAATTGTTTTTATATTTTTTGATTAAAACATATTGTAATTGATTGTTTGCCTCAGGAAACGTGGAGCAAAAGCCATCCATTCTCAAGAAAAGTTCATTTATAGTAACTCATGCCTAGAGAAGCCTTATTACTCGGTTTAAATGCCTTTATAATCCCATTATTGAATTTATTTTGATTTTTTTTTACAGTTTTTGATTAAAACAGATTGTAATAGATTGTTTATCTCGGGAAACATGGAACGAAAGCCATCCATTGTGAAGAAAAGATCATTTATAGTCACTCATGCCTAGAAAAGCCTTATTACTCGGTTTAAATGCTTTTATAATCCCATTATTGAATTTATTTTGAATTTTTTTTACATTTTTTGATTAAAACAGATTGTAATAGATTGTTTATCTCGGGAAACATGGAACGAAAGCCATCCATTGTCAAGAAAAGATCATTTATAGTCACTCATGCCTAGAAAAGCCTTATTACTCGGTTTAAATGCTTTTATAATCCCATTATTGAATTTATTTTGAATTTTTTTTACATTTTTTGATTAAAACAGATTGTAATAGATTGTTTATCTCGGGAAACATGGAACGAAAGCCATCCATTGTCAAGAAAACATCATTTATAGTCACTCATGCCTAGAAAAGCCTTATTACTCGGTTTAAATGCTTTTATAATCCCATTATTGAATTTATTTTCAATTTTTTTTAAATATTTTTATTAAAACAGATTGTAATAGATTGTTTATCTCGGGAAACATGGAACGAAAGCCATCCATTGTCAAGAAAACATCATTTATAGTCACTCATGCCTAGAAAAGCCTTATTACTCGGTTTAAATGCCTTTATAATCCCATTATTGAATTTATTTTCAATTATTTTTACATTTTTTTATTAAAACAGATTGTAATTGATTGTTTGCCTCGGGAAACGTGGAGCAAAAGCCATCCATTGTCAAGAAAAGTTCATTTATAGTCACTCATGCCTAGAAAAGCCTTATAACTCGGTTTAAATGCCTTTATAATCCCATTATTGAATTTATTTTGAATTGTTTTTACATTTTTTGATTAAAACAGATTGTAATTGATTGTTTTCCTCGGGAAACGTGGATCAAAAGCCATCCATTGTCAAGAAAAGTTCATTTATAGTCACTCATGCCTAGAAAAGCCTTATTACTCGATTTAAATGCTTTTATAATCCCATTATTGAATTTATTTTGAATTGTTTTTACATTTTTTGATTAAAACATATTGTAATTGATTGTTTGCCTCCAGAAACGTGGAGCAAAAGCCATCCATTGTCAAGAAAATTTCATTTATAGTCACTCATGCCTACAAAAGCCTTATTACTCGGTTTAAATGCCTTTATAATCCCATTATTGAATTTATTTTGAATTTTTTTTACATTTTTTGATTAAAACAGATTGTAATTGATTGTTTGCCTCGGGAAACGTGGAGCAAAAGCCATCCATTGTCAAGAAAAGTTCATTTATAGTCACTCATGCCTACAAAAGCCTTATTACTCGGTTTAAATGCCTTTATAATCCCATTATTGAATTTATTTTGAATTTTTTTTACATTTTTTGATTAAAACAGAGTGTAATAGATTGTTTATCTCGGGAAACATGGAACGAAAGCCATCCATTGTCAAGAAAAGATCATTTATAGTCACTCATGCCTAGAAAAGCCTTATTACTCGATTTAAATGCCTTTATAATCCCATTATTGAATTTATTTTGAATTGATTTTACTTTTTTTGATTAAAACATATTGTAATTGATTGTTTGCCTCGGGAAACGTGGAGCAAAAGCCATCCATTGTCAAGAAAAGTTCATTTATAGTCACTCATGCCTAGAAAAGCCTTATTACTCGATTTAAATGCCTTTATAATCCCATTATTGAATTTATTTTGAATTGTTTTTATATTTTTTGATTAAAACATATTGTAATTGATTGTTTGCCTCAGGAAACGTGGAGCAAAAGCCATCCATTCTCAAGAAAAGTTCATTTATAGTAACTCATGCCTAGAGAAGCCTTATTACTCGGTTTAAATGCCTTTATAATCCCATTATTGAATTTATTTTGATTTTTTTTTACAGTTTTTGATTAAAACAGATTGTAATAGATTGTTTATCTCGGGAAACATGGAACGAAAGCCATCCATTGTGAAGAAAAGATCATTTATAGTCACTCATGCCTAGAAAAGCCTTATTACTCGGTTTAAATGCTTTTATAATCCCATTATTGAATTTATTTTGAATTTTTTTTACATTTTTTGATTAAAACAGATTGTAATAGATTGTTTATCTCGGGAAACATGGAACGAAAGCCATCCATTGTCAAGAAAAGATCATTTATAGTCACGAATGCCTAGAAAAGCCTTATTACTCGGTTTAAATGCTTTTATAATCCCATTATTGAATTTATTTTGAATTTTTTTTACATTTTTTGATTAAAACAGATTGTAATAGATTGTTTATCTCGGGAAACATGGAACGAAAGCCATCCATTGTCAAGAAAACATCATTTATAGTCACTCATGCCTAGAAAAGCCTTATTACTCGGTTTAAATGCCTTTATAATCCCATTATTGAATTTATTTTGAACTTTTTTGACATTTTTTGATTAAAACAGATTGTAATTGATTGTTTGCCTCGAGAAACGTGGAGCAAAGGCCATCCATTGTCAAGAAAAGTTCATTTATAGTCACTCATGCCTAGAAAAGCCTTATTACTCGGTTTAAATGCTTTTATAATCCCATTATCGAATTTATTTTGATTTGTTTTTACATTTTTTGATTAAAACAGATTGTAATTGATTGTTTGCCTCGGGAAACGTGGAGCAAAAGCCATCCATTGCCAAGAAAAGTTCATTTATAGTCACTCATGCCTAGAAAAGGCTTATAACTCTTTTTAAATGCCTTTATAATCCCATTATTGAATTTATTTTGAATTGTTTTTACATTTTTTGATTAAAACAGATTGTAATTGACTGTTTGCCTCGGGAAACGTGGAGCAAAAGCCATCCATTGTCAAGAAAAGTTCATTTATAGTCACTCATGCCTAGAAAAGCCTTATTACTCGATTTAAATGGCTTTATAATCCCATTATTGAATTTATTTTGAATTGTTTTTACATTTTTTGATTAAAACATATTGTAATTGATTGTTTGCCTCAGGAAACGTGGAGCAAAAGCCATCCATTGTCAAGAAAAGTTCATTTATAGTCACTCATGCCTAGAGAAGCCTTATTACTCGGTTTAAATGCCTTTATAATCCCATTATTGAATTTATTTTGATTTTTTTTTATAGTTTTTGATTAAAACAGATTGTAATAGATTGTTTATCTCGGGAAACATGGAACGAAAGCCATCCATTGTGAAGAAAAGATCATTTATAGTCACTCATGCCTAGAAAAGCCTTATTACTCGGTTTAAATGCTTTTATAATCCCATTATTGAATTTATTTTGAATTTTTTTTACATTTTTTGATTAAAACAGATTGTAATAGATTGTTTATCTCGGGAAACATGGAACGAAAGCCATCCATTGTCAAGAAAAGATCATTTATAGTCACTCATGCCTAGAAAAGCCTTATTACTCGGTTTAAATGCTTTTATAATCCCATTATTGAATTTATTTTGAATTTTTTTTACATTTTTTGATTAAAACAGATTGTAATAGATTGTTTATCTCGGGAAACATGGAACGAAAGCCATCCATTGTCAAGAAAACATCATTTATAGTCACTCATGCCTAGAAAAGCCTTATTACTCGGTTTAAATGCTTTTATAATCCCATTATTGAATTTATTTTGAATTTTTTTAAAATTTTTGATTAAAACAGATTGTAATAGATTGTTTATCTCGGGAAACATGGAACGAAAGCCATCCATTGTCAAGAAAACATCATTTATAGTCACTCATGCCTACAAAAGCCTTATTACTCGGTTTAAATGCCTTTATAATCCCATTATTGAATTTATTTTCAATTATTTTTACATTTTTTTATTAAAACAGATTGTAATTGATTGTTTGCCTCGGGAAACGTGGAGCAAAAGCCATCCATTGTCAAGAAAAGTTCATTTATAGTCACTCATGCCTACAAAAGCCTTATTACTCGGTTTAAATGCCTTTATAATCCCATTATTGAATTTATTTTGAATTTTTTTTACATTTTTTGATTAAAACAGATTGTAATAGATTCGTTATCTCGGGAAACATGGAACGAAAGCCATCCATTGTCAAGAAAGGATCATTTATAGTCACTCATGCCTAGAAAAGCCTTATTACTCGGTTTAAATGCCCTTATAATCCCATTATTGAATTTATTTTGAATTATTTTTACATTTTTTTATTAAAACATATTGTAATTGATTGTTTGCCTTGGGAAACGTGGAGCAAAAGCCATCCATTGTCAAGAAAAGTTTATTTATACTCACTCATGCCTAGAAAAGCCTTATTACTCGATTTAAATGCCTTTATAATCCCATTATTGAATTTATTTTGAATTGTTTTTATATTTTTTGATTAAAACATATTGTAATTGATTGTTTGCCTCAGGAAACGTGGAGCAAAAGCCATCCATTCTCAAGAAAAGTTCATTTATAGTAACTCATGCCTAGAGAAGCCTTATTACTCGGTTTAAATGCCTTTATAATCCCATTATTGAATTTATTTTGATTTTTTTTTACAGTTTTTGATTAAAACAGATTGTAATAGATTGTTTATCTCGGGAAACATGGAACGAAAGCCATCCATTGTGAAGAAAAGATCATTTATAGTCACTCATGCCTAGAAAAGCCTTATTACTCGGTTTAAATGCTTTTATAATCCCATTATTGAATTTATTTTGAATTTTTTTTACATTTTTTGATTAAAACAGATTGTAATAGATTGTTTATCTCGGGAAACATGGAACGAAAGCCATCCATTGTCAAGAAAAGATCATTTATAGTCACTCATGCCTAGAAAAGCCTTATTACTCGGTTTAAATGCTTTTATAATCCCATTATTGAATTTATTTTGAATTTTTTTTACATTTTTTGATTAAAACAGATTGTAATAGATTGTTTATCTCGGGAAACATGGAACGAAAGCCATCCATTGTCAAGAAAACATCATTTATAGTCACTCATGCCTAGAAAAGCCTTATTACTCGGTTTAAATGCTTTTATAATCCCATTATTGAATTTATTTTGAATTTTTTTAAAATTTTTGATTAAAACAGATTGTAATAGATTGTTTATCTCGGGAAACATGGAACGAAAGCCATCCATTGTCAAGAAAACATCATTTATAGTCACTCATGCCTACAAAAGCCTTATTACTCGGTTTAAATGCCTTTATAATCCCATTATTGAATTTATTTTCAATTATTTTTACATTTTTTTATTAAAACAGATTGTAATTGATTGTTTGCCTCGGGAAACGTGGAGCAAAAGCCATCCATTGTCAAGAAAAGTTCATTTATAGTCACTCATGCCTACAAAAGCCTTATTACTCGGTTTAAATGCCTTTATAATCCCATTATTGAATTTATTTTGAATTTTTTTTACATTTTTTGATTAAAACAGATTGTAATAGATTCGTTATCTCGGGAAACATGGAACGAAAGCCATCCATTGTCAAGAAAGGATCATTTATAGTCACTCATGCCTAGAAAAGCCTTATTACTCGGTTTAAATGCCCTTATAATCCCATTATTGAATTTATTTTGAATTATTTTTACATTTTTTTATTAAAACATATTGTAATTGATTGTTTGCCTTGGGAAACGTGGAGCAAAAGCCATCCATTGTCAAGAAAAGTTTATTTATACTCACTCATGCCTAGAAAAGCCTTATTACTCGATTTAAATGCCTTTATAATCCCATTATTGAATTTATTTTGAATTGTTTTTACATTTTTTGATTAAAACATATTGTAATTGATTGTTTGCCTCAGGAAACGTGGAGCAAAAGCCATCCATTCTCAAGAAAAGTTCATTTATAGTAACTCATGCCTAGAGAAGCCTTATTACTCGGTTTAAATGCCTTTATAATCCCATTATTGAATTTATTTTGATTTTTTTTTACAGTTTTTGATTAAAACAGATTGTAATAGATTGTTTATCTCGGGAAACATGGAACGAAAGCCATCCATTGTGAAGAAAAGATCATTTATAGTCACTCATGCCTAGAAAAGCCTTATTACTCGGTTTAAATGCTTTTATAATCCCATTATTGAATTTATTTTGAATTTTTTTTACATTTTTTGATTAAAACAGATTGTAATAGATTGTTTATCTCGGGAAACATGGAACGAAAGCCATCCATTGTCAAGAAAAGATCATTTATAGTCACTCATGCCTAGAAAAGCCTTATTACTCGGTTTAAATGCTTTTATAATCCCATTATTGAATTTATTTTGAATTTTTTTTACATTTTTTGATTAAAACAGATTGTAATAGATTGTTTATCTCGGGAAACATGGAACGAAAGCCATCCATTGTCAAGAAAACATCATTTATAGTCACTCATGCCTAGAAAAGCCTTATTACTCGGTTTAAATGCCTTTATAATCCCATTATTGAATTTATTTTGAACTTTTTTGACATTTTTTGATTAAAACAGATTGTAATTGATTGTTTGCCTCGAGAAACGTGGAGCAAAGGCCATCCATTGTCAAGAAAAGTTCATTTATAGTCACTCATGCCTAGAAAAGCCTTATTACTCGGTTTAAATGCTTTTATAATCCCATTATCGAATTTATTTTGATTTGTTTTTACATTTTTTGATTAAAACAGATTGTAATTGATTGTTTGCCTCGGGAAACGTGGAGCAAAAGCCATCCATTGCCAAGAAAAGTTCATTTATAGTCACTCATGCCTAGAAAAGGCTTATAACTCTTTTTAAATGCCTTTATAATCCCATTATTGAATTTATTTTGAATTGTTTTTACATTTTTTGATTAAAACAGATTGTAATTGACTGTTTGCCTCGGGAAACGTGGAGCAAAAGCCATCCATTGTCAAGAAAAGTTCATTTATAGTCACTCATGCCTAGAAAAGCCTTATTACTCGATTTAAATGGCTTTATAATCCCATTATTGAATTTATTTTGAATTGTTTTTACATTTTTTGATTAAAACATATTGTAATTGATTGTTTGCCTCAGGAAACGTGGAGCAAAAGCCATCCATTGTCAAGAAAAGTTCATTTATAGTCACTCATGCCTAGAGAAGCCTTATTACTCGGTTTAAATGCCTTTATAATCCCATTATTGAATTTATTTTGATTTTTTTTTACAGTTTTTGATTAAAACAGATTGTAATAGATTGTTTATCTCGGGAAACATGGAACGAAAGCCATCCATTGTGAAGAAAAGATCATTTATAGTCACTCATGCCTAGAAAAGCCTTATTACTCGGTTTAAATGCTTTTATAATCCCATTATTGAATTTATTTTGAATTTTTTTTACATTTTTTGATTAAAACAGATTGTAATAGATTGTTTATCTCGGGAAACATGGAACGAAAGCCATCCATTGTCAAGAAAAGATCATTTATAGTCACTCATGCCTAGAAAAGCCTTATTACTCGGTTTAAATGCTTTTATAATCCCATTATTGAATTTATTTTGAATTTTTTTTACATTTTTTGATTAAAACAGATTGTAATAGATTGTTTATCTCGGGAAACATGGAACGAAAGCCATCCATTGTCAAGAAAACATCATTTATAGTCACTCATGCCTAGAAAAGCCTTATTACTCGGTTTAAATGCTTTTATAATCCCATTATTGAATTTATTTTGAATTTTTTTAAAATTTTTGATTAAAACAGATTGTAATAGATTGTTTATCTCGGGAAACATGGAACGAAAGCCATCCATTGTCAAGAAAACATCATTTATAGTCACTCATGCCTACAAAAGCCTTATTACTCGGTTTAAATGCCTTTATAATCCCATTATTGAATTTATTTTCAATTATTTTTACATTTTTTTATTAAAACAGATTGTAATTGATTGTTTGCCTCGGGAAACGTGGAGCAAAAGCCATCCATTGTCAAGAAAAGTTCATTTATAGTCACTCATGCCTACAAAAGCCTTATTACTCGGTTTAAATGCCTTTATAATCCCATTATTGAATTTATTTTGAATTTTTTTTACATTTTTTGATTAAAACAGATTGTAATAGATTCGTTATCTCGGGAAACATGGAACGAAAGCCATCCATTGTCAAGAAAGGATCATTTATAGTCACTCATGCCTAGAAAAGCCTTATTACTCGGTTTAAATGCCCTTATAATCCCATTATTGAATTTATTTTGAATTATTTTTACATTTTTTTATTAAAACATATTGTAATTGATTGTTTGCCTTGGGAAACGTGGAGCAAAAGCCATCCATTGTCAAGAAAAGTTTATTTATACTCACTCATGCCTAGAAAAGCCTTATTACTCGATTTAAATGCCTTTATAATCCCATTATTGAATTTATTTTGAATTGTTTTTATATTTTTTGATTAAAACATATTGTAATTGATTGTTTGCCTCAGGAAACGTGGAGCAAAAGCCATCCATTCTCAAGAAAAGTTCATTTATAGTCACTCATGCCTAGAGAAGCCTTATTACTCGGTTTAAATGCCTTTATAATCCCATTATTGAATTTATTTTGATTTTTTTTTACAGTTTTTGATTAAAACAGATTGTAATAGATTGTTTATCTCGGGAAACATGGAACGAAAGCCATCCATTGTGAAGAAAAGATCATTTATAGTCACTCATGCCTAGAAAAGCCTTATTACTCGGTTTAAATGCTTTTATAATCCCATTATTGAATTTATTTTGAATTTTTTTTACATTTTTTGATTAAAACAGATTGTAATAGATTGTTTATCTCGGGAAACATGGAACGAAAGCCATCCATTGTCAAGAAAAGATCATTTATAGTCACGAATGCCTAGAAAAGCCTTATTACTCGGTTTAAATGCTTTTATAATCCCATTATTGAATTTATTTTGAATTTTTTTTACATTTTTTGATTAAAACAGATTGTAATAGATTGTTTATCTCGGGAAACATGGAACGAAAGCCATCCATTGTCAAGAAAACATCATTTATAGTCACTCATGCCTAGAAAAGCCTTATTACTCGGTTTAAATGCCTTTATAATCCCATTATTGAATTTATTTTGAACTTTTTTGACATTTTTTGATTAAAACAGATTGTAATTGATTGTTTATCTCGGGAAACATGGAACGAAAGCCATCCATTGTCAAGAAAACATCATTTATAGTCACTCATGCCTACAAAAGCCTTATTACTCGGTTTAAATGCCTTTATAATCCCATTATTGAATTTATTTTCAATTATTTTTACATTTTTTGATTAAAACAGATTGTAATAGATTCGTTATCTCGGGAAACATGGAACGAAAGCCATCCATTGTCAAGAAAGGATCATTTATAGTCACTCATGCCTAGAAAAGCCTTATTACTCGGTTTAAATGCCCTTATAATCCCATTATTGAATTTATTTTGAATTATTTTTACATTTTTTTATTAAAACATATTGTAATTGATTGTTTGCCTTGGGAAACGTGGAGCAAAAGCCATCCATTGTCAAGAAAAGTTTATTTATACTCACTCATGCCTAGAAAAGCCTTATTACTCGATTTAAATGCCTTTATAATCCCATTATTGAATTTATTTTGAATTGTTTTTATATTTTTTGATTAAAACATATTGTAATTGATTGTTTGCCTCAGGAAACGTGGAGCAAAAGCCATCCATTCTCAAGAAAAGTTCATTTATAGTAACTCATGCCTAGAGAAGCCTTATTACTCGGTTTAAATGCCTTTATAATCCCATTATTGAATTTATTTTGATTTTTTTTTACAGTTTTTGATTAAAACAGATTGTAATAGATTGTTTATCTCGGGAAACATGGAACGAAAGCCATCCATTGTGAAGAAAAGATCATTTATAGTCACTCATGCCTAGAAAAGCCTTATTACTCGGTTTAAATGCTTTTATAATCCCATTATTGAATTTATTTTGAATTTTTTTTACATTTTTTGATTAAAACAGATTGTAATAGATTGTTTATCTCGGGAAACATGGAACGAAAGCCATCCATTGTCAAGAAAAGATCATTTATAGTCACGAATGCCTAGAAAAGCCTTATTACTCGGTTTAAATGCTTTTATAATCCCATTATTGAATTTATTTTGAATTTTTTTTACATTTTTTGATTAAAACAGATTGTAATAGATTGTTTATCTCGGGAAACATGGAACGAAAGCCATCCATTGTCAAGAAAACATCATTTATAGTCACTCATGCCTAGAAAAGCCTTATTACTCGGTTTAAATGCCTTTATAATCCCATTATTGAATTTATTTTGAACTTTTTTGACATTTTTTGATTAAAACAGATTGTAATTGATTGTTTGCCTCGAGAAACGTGGAGCAAAGGCCATCCATTGTCAAGAAAAGTTCATTTATAGTCACTCATGCCTAGAAAAGCCTTATTACTCGGTTTAAATGCTTTTATAATCCCATTATCGAATTTATTTTGATTTGTTTTTACATTTTTTGATTAAAACAGATTGTAATTGATTGTTTGCCTCGGGAAACGTGGAGCAAAAGCCATCCATTGCCAAGAAAAGTTCATTTATAGTCACTCATGCCTAGAAAAGGCTTATAACTCTTTTTAAATGCCTTTATAATCCCATTATTGAATTTATTTTGAATTGTTTTTACATTTTTTGATTAAAACAGATTGTAATTGACTGTTTGCCTCGGGAAACGTGGAGCAAAAGCCATCCATTGTCAAGAAAAGTTCATTTATAGTCACTCATGCCTAGAAAAGCCTTATTACTCGATTTAAATGGCTTTATAATCCCATTATTGAATTTATTTTGAATTGTTTTTACATTTTTTGATTAAAACATATTGTAATTGATTGTTTGCCTCAGGAAACGTGGAGCAAAAGCCATCCATTGTCAAGAAAAGTTCATTTATAGTCACTCATGCCTAGAGAAGCCTTATTACTCGGTTTAAATGCCTTTATAATCCCATTATTGAATTTATTTTGATTTTTTTTTATAGTTTTTGATTAAAACAGATTGTAATAGATTGTTTATCTCGGGAAACATGGAACGAAAGCCATCCATTGTGAAGAAAAGATCATTTATAGTCACTCATGCCTAGAAAAGCCTTATTACTCGGTTTAAATGCTTTTATAATCCCATTATTGAATTTATTTTGAATTTTTTTTACATTTTTTGATTAAAACAGATTGTAATAGATTGTTTATCTCGGGAAACATGGAACGAAAGCCATCCATTGTCAAGAAAAGATCATTTATAGTCACTCATGCCTAGAAAAGCCTTATTACTCGGTTTAAATGCTTTTATAATCCCATTATTGAATTTATTTTGAATTTTTTTTACATTTTTTGATTAAAACAGATTGTAATAGATTGTTTATCTCGGGAAACATGGAACGAAAGCCATCCATTGTCAAGAAAACATCATTTATAGTCACTCATGCCTAGAAAAGCCTTATTACTCGGTTTAAATGCTTTTATAATCCCATTATTGAATTTATTTTGAATTTTTTTAAAATTTTTGATTAAAACAGATTGTAATAGATTGTTTATCTCGGGAAACATGGAACGAAAGCCATCCATTGTCAAGAAAACATCATTTATAGTCACTCATGCCTACAAAAGCCTTATTACTCGGTTTAAATGCCTTTATAATCCCATTATTGAATTTATTTTCAATTATTTTTACATTTTTTTATTAAAACAGATTGTAATTGATTGTTTGCCTCGGGAAACGTGGAGCAAAAGCCATCCATTGTCAAGAAAAGTTCATTTATAGTCACTCATGCCTACAAAAGCCTTATTACTCGGTTTAAATGCCTTTATAATCCCATTATTGAATTTATTTTGAATTTTTTTTACATTTTTTGATTAAAACAGATTGTAATAGATTCGTTATCTCGGGAAACATGGAACGAAAGCCATCCATTGTCAAGAAAGGATCATTTATAGTCACTCATGCCTAGAAAAGCCTTATTACTCGGTTTAAATGCCCTTATAATCCCATTATTGAATTTATTTTGAATTATTTTTACATTTTTTTATTAAAACATATTGTAATTGATTGTTTGCCTTGGGAAACGTGGAGCAAAAGCCATCCATTGTCAAGAAAAGTTTATTTATACTCACTCATGCCTAGAAAAGCCTTATTACTCGATTTAAATGCCTTTATAATCCCATTATTGAATTTATTTTGAATTGTTTTTATATTTTTTGATTAAAACATATTGTAATTGATTGTTTGCCTCAGGAAACGTGGAGCAAAAGCCATCCATTCTCAAGAAAAGTTCATTTATAGTAACTCATGCCTAGAGAAGCCTTATTACTCGGTTTAAATGCCTTTATAATCCCATTATTGAATTTATTTTGATTTTTTTTTACAGTTTTTGATTAAAACAGATTGTAATAGATTGTTTATCTCGGGAAACATGGAACGAAAGCCATCCATTGTGAAGAAAAGATCATTTATAGTCACTCATGCCTAGAAAAGCCTTATTACTCGGTTTAAATGCTTTTATAATCCCATTATTGAATTTATTTTGAATTTTTTTTACATTTTTTGATTAAAACAGATTGTAATAGATTGTTTATCTCGGGAAACATGGAACGAAAGCCATCCATTGTCAAGAAAAGATCATTTATAGTCACTCATGCCTAGAAAAGCCTTATTACTCGGTTTAAATGCTTTTATAATCCCATTATTGAATTTATTTTGAATTTTTTTTACATTTTTTGATTAAAACAGATTGTAATAGATTGTTTATCTCGGGAAACATGGAACGAAAGCCATCCATTGTCAAGAAAACATCATTTATAGTCACTCATGCCTAGAAAAGCCTTATTACTCGGTTTAAATGCTTTTATAATCCCATTATTGAATTTATTTTGAATTTTTTTAAAATTTTTGATTAAAACAGATTGTAATAGATTGTTTATCTCGGGAAACATGGAACGAAAGCCATCCATTGTCAAGAAAACATCATTTATAGTCACTCATGCCTACAAAAGCCTTATTACTCGGTTTAAATGCCTTTATAATCCCATTATTGAATTTATTTTCAATTATTTTTACATTTTTTTATTAAAACAGATTGTAATTGATTGTTTGCCTCGGGAAACGTGGAGCAAAAGCCATCCATTGTCAAGAAAAGTTCATTTATAGTCACTCATGCCTACAAAAGCCTTATTACTCGGTTTAAATGCCTTTATAATCCCATTATTGAATTTATTTTGAATTTTTTTTACATTTTTTGATTAAAACAGATTGTAATAGATTCGTTATCTCGGGAAACATGGAACGAAAGCCATCCATTGTCAAGAAAGGATCATTTATAGTCACTCATGCCTAGAAAAGCCTTATTACTCGGTTTAAATGCCCTTATAATCCCATTATTGAATTTATTTTGAATTATTTTTACATTTTTTTATTAAAACATATTGTAATTGATTGTTTGCCTTGGGAAACGTGGAGCAAAAGCCATCCATTGTCAAGAAAAGTTTATTTATACTCACTCATGCCTAGAAAAGCCTTATTACTCGATTTAAATGCCTTTATAATCCCATTATTGAATTTATTTTGAATTGTTTTTACATTTTTTGATTAAAACATATTGTAATTGATTGTTTGCCTCAGGAAACGTGGAGCAAAAGCCATCCATTCTCAAGAAAAGTTCATTTATAGTAACTCATGCCTAGAGAAGCCTTATTACTCGGTTTAAATGCCTTTATAATCCCATTATTGAATTTATTTTGATTTTTTTTTACAGTTTTTGATTAAAACAGATTGTAATAGATTGTTTATCTCGGGAAACATGGAACGAAAGCCATCCATTGTGAAGAAAAGATCATTTATAGTCACTCATGCCTAGAAAAGCCTTATTACTCGGTTTAAATGCTTTTATAATCCCATTATTGAATTTATTTTGAATTTTTTTTACATTTTTTGATTAAAACAGATTGTAATAGATTGTTTATCTCGGGAAACATGGAACGAAAGCCATCCATTGTCAAGAAAAGATCATTTATAGTCACTCATGCCTAGAAAAGCCTTATTACTCGGTTTAAATGCTTTTATAATCCCATTATTGAATTTATTTTGAATTTTTTTTACATTTTTTGATTAAAACAGATTGTAATAGATTGTTTATCTCGGGAAACATGGAACGAAAGCCATCCATTGTCAAGAAAACATCATTTATAGTCACTCATGCCTAGAAAAGCCTTATTACTCGGTTTAAATGCCTTTATAATCCCATTATTGAATTTATTTTGAACTTTTTTGACATTTTTTGATTAAAACAGATTGTAATTGATTGTTTGCCTCGAGAAACGTGGAGCAAAGGCCATCCATTGTCAAGAAAAGTTCATTTATAGTCACTCATGCCTAGAAAAGCCTTATTACTCGGTTTAAATGCTTTTATAATCCCATTATCGAATTTATTTTGATTTGTTTTTACATTTTTTGATTAAAACAGATTGTAATTGATTGTTTGCCTCGGGAAACGTGGAGCAAAAGCCATCCATTGCCAAGAAAAGTTCATTTATAGTCACTCATGCCTAGAAAAGGCTTATAACTCTTTTTAAATGCCTTTATAATCCCATTATTGAATTTATTTTGAATTGTTTTTACATTTTTTGATTAAAACAGATTGTAATTGACTGTTTGCCTCGGGAAACGTGGAGCAAAAGCCATCCATTGTCAAGAAAAGTTCATTTATAGTCACTCATGCCTAGAAAAGCCTTATTACTCGATTTAAATGGCTTTATAATCCCATTATTGAATTTATTTTGAATTGTTTTTACATTTTTTGATTAAAACATATTGTAATTGATTGTTTGCCTCAGGAAACGTGGAGCAAAAGCCATCCATTGTCAAGAAAAGTTCATTTATAGTCACTCATGCCTAGAGAAGCCTTATTACTCGGTTTAAATGCCTTTATAATCCCATTATTGAATTTATTTTGATTTTTTTTTACAGTTTTTGATTAAAACAGATTGTAATAGATTGTTTATCTCGGGAAACATGGAACGAAAGCCATCCATTGTGAAGAAAAGATCATTTATAGTCACTCATGCCTAGAAAAGCCTTATTACTCGGTTTAAATGCTTTTATAATCCCATTATTGAATTTATTTTGAATTTTTTTTACATTTTTTGATTAAAACAGATTGTAATAGATTGTTTATCTCGGGAAACATGGAACGAAAGCCATCCATTGTCAAGAAAAGATCATTTATAGTCACTCATGCCTAGAAAAGCCTTATTACTCGGTTTAAATGCTTTTATAATCCCATTATTGAATTTATTTTGAATTTTTTTTACATTTTTTGATTAAAACAGATTGTAATAGATTGTTTATCTCGGGAAACATGGAACGAAAGCCATCCATTGTCAAGAAAACATCATTTATAGTCACTCATGCCTAGAAAAGCCTTATTACTCGGTTTAAATGCTTTTATAATCCCATTATTGAATTTATTTTGAATTTTTTTAAAATTTTTGATTAAAACAGATTGTAATAGATTGTTTATCTCGGGAAACATGGAACGAAAGCCATCCATTGTCAAGAAAACATCATTTATAGTCACTCATGCCTACAAAAGCCTTATTACTCGGTTTAAATGCCTTTATAATCCCATTATTGAATTTATTTTCAATTATTTTTACATTTTTTTATTAAAACAGATTGTAATTGATTGTTTGCCTCGGGAAACGTGGAGCAAAAGCCATCCATTGTCAAGAAAAGTTCATTTATAGTCACTCATGCCTACAAAAGCCTTATTACTCGGTTTAAATGCCTTTATAATCCCATTATTGAATTTATTTTGAATTTTTTTTACATTTTTTGATTAAAACAGATTGTAATAGATTCGTTATCTCGGGAAACATGGAACGAAAGCCATCCATTGTCAAGAAAGGATCATTTATAGTCACTCATGCCTAGAAAAGCCTTATTACTCGGTTTAAATGCCCTTATAATCCCATTATTGAATTTATTTTGAATTATTTTTACATTTTTTTATTAAAACATATTGTAATTGATTGTTTGCCTTGGGAAACGTGGAGCAAAAGCCATCCATTGTCAAGAAAAGTTTATTTATACTCACTCATGCCTAGAAAAGCCTTATTACTCGATTTAAATGCCTTTATAATCCCATTATTGAATTTATTTTGAATTGTTTTTATATTTTTTGATTAAAACATATTGTAATTGATTGTTTGCCTCAGGAAACGTGGAGCAAAAGCCATCCATTCTCAAGAAAAGTTCATTTATAGTAACTCATGCCTAGAGAAGCCTTATTACTCGGTTTAAATGCCTTTATAATCCCATTATTGAATTTATTTTGATTTTTTTTTACAGTTTTTGATTAAAACAGATTGTAATAGATTGTTTATCTCGGGAAACATGGAACGAAAGCCATCCATTGTGAAGAAAAGATCATTTATAGTCACTCATGCCTAGAAAAGCCTTATTACTCGGTTTAAATGCTTTTATAATCCCATTATTGAATTTATTTTGAATTTTTTTTACATTTTTTGATTAAAACAGATTGTAATAGATTGTTTATCTCGGGAAACATGGAACGAAAGCCATCCATTGTCAAGAAAAGATCATTTATAGTCACTCATGCCTAGAAAAGCCTTATTACTCGGTTTAAATGCTTTTATAATCCCATTATTGAATTTATTTTGAATTTTTTTTACATTTTTTGATTAAAACAGATTGTAATAGATTGTTTATCTCGGGAAACATGGAACGAAAGCCATCCATTGTCAAGAAAACATCATTTATAGTCACTCATGCCTAGAAAAGCCTTATTACTCGGTTTAAATGCTTTTATAATCCCATTATTGAATTTATTTTGAATTTTTTTAAAATTTTTGATTAAAACAGATTGTAATAGATTGTTTATCTCGGGAAACATGGAACGAAAGCCATCCATTGTCAAGAAAACATCATTTATAGTCACTCATGCCTACAAAAGCCTTATTACTCGGTTTAAATGCCTTTATAATCCCATTATTGAATTTATTTTCAATTATTTTTACATTTTTTTATTAAAACAGATTGTAATTGATTGTTTGCCTCGGGAAACGTGGAGCAAAAGCCATCCATTGTCAAGAAAAGTTCATTTATAGTCACTCATGCCTACAAAAGCCTTATTACTCGGTTTAAATGCCTTTATAATCCCATTATTGAATTTATTTTGAATTTTTTTTACATTTTTTGATTAAAACAGATTGTAATAGATTCGTTATCTCGGGAAACATGGAACGAAAGCCATCCATTGTCAAGAAAGGATCATTTATAGTCACTCATGCCTAGAAAAGCCTTATTACTCGGTTTAAATGCCCTTATAATCCCATTATTGAATTTATTTTGAATTATTTTTACATTTTTTTATTAAAACATATTGTAATTGATTGTTTGCCTTGGGAAACGTGGAGCAAAAGCCATCCATTGTCAAGAAAAGTTTATTTATACTCACTCATGCCTAGAAAAGCCTTATTACTCGATTTAAATGCCTTTATAATCCCATTATTGAATTTATTTTGAATTGTTTTTACATTTTTTGATTAAAACATATTGTAATTGATTGTTTGCCTCAGGAAACGTGGAGCAAAAGCCATCCATTCTCAAGAAAAGTTCATTTATAGTAACTCATGCCTAGAGAAGCCTTATTACTCGGTTTAAATGCCTTTATAATCCCATTATTGAATTTATTTTGATTTTTTTTTACAGTTTTTGATTAAAACAGATTGTAATAGATTGTTTATCTCGGGAAACATGGAACGAAAGCCATCCATTGTGAAGAAAAGATCATTTATAGTCACTCATGCCTAGAAAAGCCTTATTACTCGGTTTAAATGCTTTTATAATCCCATTATTGAATTTATTTTGAATTTTTTTTACATTTTTTGATTAAAACAGATTGTAATAGATTGTTTATCTCGGGAAACATGGAACGAAAGCCATCCATTGTCAAGAAAAGATCATTTATAGTCACTCATGCCTAGAAAAGCCTTATTACTCGGTTTAAATGCTTTTATAATCCCATTATTGAATTTATTTTGAATTTTTTTTACATTTTTTGATTAAAACAGATTGTAATAGATTGTTTATCTCGGGAAACATGGAACGAAAGCCATCCATTGTCAAGAAAACATCATTTATAGTCACTCATGCCTAGAAAAGCCTTATTACTCGGTTTAAATGCCTTTATAATCCCATTATTGAATTTATTTTGAACTTTTTTGACATTTTTTGATTAAAACAGATTGTAATTGATTGTTTGCCTCGAGAAACGTGGAGCAAAGGCCATCCATTGTCAAGAAAAGTTCATTTATAGTCACTCATGCCTAGAAAAGCCTTATTACTCGGTTTAAATGCTTTTATAATCCCATTATCGAATTTATTTTGATTTGTTTTTACATTTTTTGATTAAAACAGATTGTAATTGATTGTTTGCCTCGGGAAACGTGGAGCAAAAGCCATCCATTGCCAAGAAAAGTTCATTTATAGTCACTCATGCCTAGAAAAGGCTTATAACTCTTTTTAAATGCCTTTATAATCCCATTATTGAATTTATTTTGAATTGTTTTTACATTTTTTGATTAAAACAGATTGTAATTGACTGTTTGCCTCGGGAAACGTGGAGCAAAAGCCATCCATTGTCAAGAAAAGTTCATTTATAGTCACTCATGCCTAGAAAAGCCTTATTACTCGATTTAAATGGCTTTATAATCCCATTATTGAATTTATTTTGAATTGTTTTTACATTTTTTGATTAAAACATATTGTAATTGATTGTTTGCCTCAGGAAACGTGGAGCAAAAGCCATCCATTGTCAAGAAAAGTTCATTTATAGTCACTCATGCCTAGAGAAGCCTTATTACTCGGTTTAAATGCCTTTATAATCCCATTATTGAATTTATTTTGATTTTTTTTTACAGTTTTTGATTAAAACAGATTGTAATAGATTGTTTATCTCGGGAAACATGGAACGAAAGCCATCCATTGTGAAGAAAAGATCATTTATAGTCACTCATGCCTAGAAAAGCCTTATTACTCGGTTTAAATGCTTTTATAATCCCATTATTGAATTTATTTTGAATTTTTTTTACATTTTTTGATTAAAACAGATTGTAATAGATTGTTTATCTCGGGAAACATGGAACGAAAGCCATCCATTGTCAAGAAAAGATCATTTATAGTCACTCATGCCTAGAAAAGCCTTATTACTCGGTTTAAATGCTTTTATAATCCCATTATTGAATTTATTTTGAATTTTTTTTACATTTTTTGATTAAAACAGATTGTAATAGATTGTTTATCTCGGGAAACATGGAACGAAAGCCATCCATTGTCAAGAAAACATCATTTATAGTCACTCATGCCTAGAAAAGCCTTATTACTCGGTTTAAATGCTTTTATAATCCCATTATTGAATTTATTTTGAATTTTTTTAAAATTTTTGATTAAAACAGATTGTAATAGATTGTTTATCTCGGGAAACATGGAACGAAAGCCATCCATTGTCAAGAAAACATCATTTATAGTCACTCATGCCTACAAAAGCCTTATTACTCGGTTTAAATGCCTTTATAATCCCATTATTGAATTTATTTTCAATTATTTTTACATTTTTTTATTAAAACAGATTGTAATTGATTGTTTGCCTCGGGAAACGTGGAGCAAAAGCCATCCATTGTCAAGAAAAGTTCATTTATAGTCACTCATGCCTACAAAAGCCTTATTACTCGGTTTAAATGCCTTTATAATCCCATTATTGAATTTATTTTGAATTTTTTTTACATTTTTTGATTAAAACAGATTGTAATAGATTCGTTATCTCGGGAAACATGGAACGAAAGCCATCCATTGTCAAGAAAGGATCATTTATAGTCACTCATGCCTAGAAAAGCCTTATTACTCGGTTTAAATGCCCTTATAATCCCATTATTGAATTTATTTTGAATTATTTTTACATTTTTTTATTAAAACATATTGTAATTGATTGTTTGCCTTGGGAAACGTGGAGCAAAAGCCATCCATTGTCAAGAAAAGTTTATTTATACTCACTCATGCCTAGAAAAGCCTTATTACTCGATTTAAATGCCTTTATAATCCCATTATTGAATTTATTTTGAATTGTTTTTATATTTTTTGATTAAAACATATTGTAATTGATTGTTTGCCTCAGGAAACGTGGAGCAAAAGCCATCCATTCTCAAGAAAAGTTCATTTATAGTAACTCATGCCTAGAGAAGCCTTATTACTCGGTTTAAATGCCTTTATAATCCCATTATTGAATTTATTTTGATTTTTTTTTACAGTTTTTGATTAAAACAGATTGTAATAGATTGTTTATCTCGGGAAACATGGAACGAAAGCCATCCATTGTGAAGAAAAGATCATTTATAGTCACTCATGCCTAGAAAAGCCTTATTACTCGGTTTAAATGCTTTTATAATCCCATTATTGAATTTATTTTGAATTTTTTTTACATTTTTTGATTAAAACAGATTGTAATAGATTGTTTATCTCGGGAAACATGGAACGAAAGCCATCCATTGTCAAGAAAAGATCATTTATAGTCACTCATGCCTAGAAAAGCCTTATTACTCGGTTTAAATGCTTTTATAATCCCATTATTGAATTTATTTTGAATTTTTTTTACATTTTTTGATTAAAACAGATTGTAATAGATTGTTTATCTCGGGAAACATGGAACGAAAGCCATCCATTGTCAAGAAAACATCATTTATAGTCACTCATGCCTAGAAAAGCCTTATTACTCGGTTTAAATGCTTTTATAATCCCATTATTGAATTTATTTTGAATTTTTTTAAAATTTTTGATTAAAACAGATTGTAATAGATTGTTTATCTCGGGAAACATGGAACGAAAGCCATCCATTGTCAAGAAAACATCATTTATAGTCACTCATGCCTACAAAAGCCTTATTACTCGGTTTAAATGCCTTTATAATCCCATTATTGAATTTATTTTCAATTATTTTTACATTTTTTTATTAAAACAGATTGTAATTGATTGTTTGCCTCGGGAAACGTGGAGCAAAAGCCATCCATTGTCAAGAAAAGTTCATTTATAGTCACTCATGCCTACAAAAGCCTTATTACTCGGTTTAAATGCCTTTATAATCCCATTATTGAATTTATTTTGAATTTTTTTTACATTTTTTGATTAAAACAGATTGTAATAGATTCGTTATCTCGGGAAACATGGAACGAAAGCCATCCATTGTCAAGAAAGGATCATTTATAGTCACTCATGCCTAGAAAAGCCTTATTACTCGGTTTAAATGCCCTTATAATCCCATTATTGAATTTATTTTGAATTATTTTTACATTTTTTTATTAAAACATATTGTAATTGATTGTTTGCCTTGGGAAACGTGGAGCAAAAGCCATCCATTGTCAAGAAAAGTTTATTTATACTCACTCATGCCTAGAAAAGCCTTATTACTCGATTTAAATGCCTTTATAATCCCATTATTGAATTTATTTTGAATTGTTTTTACATTTTTTGATTAAAACATATTGTAATTGATTGTTTGCCTCAGGAAACGTGGAGCAAAAGCCATCCATTCTCAAGAAAAGTTCATTTATAGTAACTCATGCCTAGAGAAGCCTTATTACTCGGTTTAAATGCCTTTATAATCCCATTATTGAATTTATTTTGATTTTTTTTTACAGTTTTTGATTAAAACAGATTGTAATAGATTGTTTATCTCGGGAAACATGGAACGAAAGCCATCCATTGTGAAGAAAAGATCATTTATAGTCACTCATGCCTAGAAAAGCCTTATTACTCGGTTTAAATGCTTTTATAATCCCATTATTGAATTTATTTTGAATTTTTTTTACATTTTTTGATTAAAACAGATTGTAATAGATTGTTTATCTCGGGAAACATGGAACGAAAGCCATCCATTGTCAAGAAAAGATCATTTATAGTCACTCATGCCTAGAAAAGCCTTATTACTCGGTTTAAATGCTTTTATAATCCCATTATTGAATTTATTTTGAATTTTTTTTACATTTTTTGATTAAAACAGATTGTAATAGATTGTTTATCTCGGGAAACATGGAACGAAAGCCATCCATTGTCAAGAAAACATCATTTATAGTCACTCATGCCTAGAAAAGCCTTATTACTCGGTTTAAATGCTTTTATAATCCCATTATTGAATTTATTTTGAATTTTTTTAAAATTTTTGATTAAAACAGATTGTAATAGATTGTTTATCTCGGGAAACATGGAACGAAAGCCATCCATTGTCAAGAAAACATCATTTATAGTCACTCATGCCTACAAAAGCCTTATTACTCGGTTTAAATGCCTTTATAATCCCATTATTGAATTTATTTTCAATTATTTTTACATTTTTTTATTAAAACAGATTGTAATTGATTGTTTGCCTCGGGAAACGTGGAGCAAAAGCCATCCATTGTCAAGAAAAGTTCATTTATAGTCACTCATGCCTACAAAAGCCTTATTACTCGGTTTAAATGCCTTTATAATCCCATTATTGAATTTATTTTGAATTTTTTTTACATTTTTTGATTAAAACAGATTGTAATAGATTCGTTATCTCGGGAAACATGGAACGAAAGCCATCCATTGTCAAGAAAGGATCATTTATAGTCACTCATGCCTAGAAAAGCCTTATTACTCGGTTTAAATGCCCTTATAATCCCATTATTGAATTTATTTTGAATTATTTTTACATTTTTTTATTAAAACATATTGTAATTGATTGTTTGCCTTGGGAAACGTGGAGCAAAAGCCATCCATTGTCAAGAAAAGTTTATTTATACTCACTCATGCCTAGAAAAGCCTTATTACTCGATTTAAATGCCTTTATAATCCCATTATTGAATTTATTTTGAATTGTTTTTATATTTTTTGATTAAAACATATTGTAATTGATTGTTTGCCTCAGGAAACGTGGAGCAAAAGCCATCCATTCTCAAGAAAAGTTCATTTATAGTAACTCATGCCTAGAGAAGCCTTATTACTCGGTTTAAATGCCTTTATAATCCCATTATTGAATTTATTTTGATTTTTTTTTACAGTTTTTGATTAAAACAGATTGTAATAGATTGTTTATCTCGGGAAACATGGAACGAAAGCCATCCATTGTGAAGAAAAGATCATTTATAGTCACTCATGCCTAGAAAAGCCTTATTACTCGGTTTAAATGCTTTTATAATCCCATTATTGAATTTATTTTGAATTTTTTTTACATTTTTTGATTAAAACAGATTGTAATAGATTGTTTATCTCGGGAAACATGGAACGAAAGCCATCCATTGTCAAGAAAAGATCATTTATAGTCACTCATGCCTAGAAAAGCCTTATTACTCGGTTTAAATGCTTTTATAATCCCATTATTGAATTTATTTTGAATTTTTTTTACATTTTTTGATTAAAACAGATTGTAATAGATTGTTTATCTCGGGAAACATGGAACGAAAGCCATCCATTGTCAAGAAAACATCATTTATAGTCACTCATGCCTAGAAAAGCCTTATTACTCGGTTTAAATGCTTTTATAATCCCATTATTGAATTTATTTTGAATTTTTTTAAAATTTTTGATTAAAACAGATTGTAATAGATTGTTTATCTCGGGAAACATGGAACGAAAGCCATCCATTGTCAAGAAAACATCATTTATAGTCACTCATGCCTACAAAAGCCTTATTACTCGGTTTAAATGCCTTTATAATCCCATTATTGAATTTATTTTCAATTATTTTTACATTTTTTTATTAAAACAGATTGTAATTGATTGTTTGCCTCGGGAAACGTGGAGCAAAAGCCATCCATTGTCAAGAAAAGTTCATTTATAGTCACTCATGCCTACAAAAGCCTTATTACTCGGTTTAAATGCCTTTATAATCCCATTATTGAATTTATTTTGAATTTTTTTTACATTTTTTGATTAAAACAGATTGTAATAGATTCGTTATCTCGGGAAACATGGAACGAAAGCCATCCATTGTCAAGAAAGGATCATTTATAGTCACTCATGCCTAGAAAAGCCTTATTACTCGGTTTAAATGCCCTTATAATCCCATTATTGAATTTATTTTGAATTATTTTTACATTTTTTTATTAAAACATATTGTAATTGATTGTTTGCCTTGGGAAACGTGGAGCAAAAGCCATCCATTGTCAAGAAAAGTTTATTTATACTCACTCATGCCTAGAAAAGCCTTATTACTCGATTTAAATGCCTTTATAATCCCATTATTGAATTTATTTTGAATTGTTTTTATATTTTTTGATTAAAACATATTGTAATTGATTGTTTGCCTCAGGAAACGTGGAGCAAAAGCCATCCATTCTCAAGAAAAGTTCATTTATAGTAACTCATGCCTAGAGAAGCCTTATTACTCGGTTTAAATGCCTTTATAATCCCATTATTGAATTTATTTTGATTTTTTTTTACAGTTTTTGATTAAAACAGATTGTAATAGATTGTTTATCTCGGGAAACATGGAACGAAAGCCATCCATTGTGAAGAAAAGATCATTTATAGTCACTCATGCCTAGAAAAGCCTTATTACTCGGTTTAAATGCTTTTATAATCCCATTATTGAATTTATTTTGAATTTTTTTTACATTTTTTGATTAAAACAGATTGTAATAGATTGTTTATCTCGGGAAACATGGAACGAAAGCCATCCATTGTCAAGAAAAGATCATTTATAGTCACTCATGCCTAGAAAAGCCTTATTACTCGGTTTAAATGCTTTTATAATCCCATTATTGAATTTATTTTGAATTTTTTTTACATTTTTTGATTAAAACAGATTGTAATAGATTGTTTATCTCGGGAAACATGGAACGAAAGCCATCCATTGTCAAGAAAACATCATTTATAGTCACTCATGCCTAGAAAAGCCTTATTACTCGGTTTAAATGCTTTTATAATCCCATTATTGAATTTATTTTGAATTTTTTTAAAATTTTTGATTAAAACAGATTGTAATAGATTGTTTATCTCGGGAAACATGGAACGAAAGCCATCCATTGTCAAGAAAACATCATTTATAGTCACTCATGCCTACAAAAGCCTTATTACTCGGTTTAAATGCCTTTATAATCCCATTATTGAATTTATTTTCAATTATTTTTACATTTTTTTATTAAAACAGATTGTAATTGATTGTTTGCCTCGGGAAACGTGGAGCAAAAGCCATCCATTGTCAAGAAAAGTTCATTTATAGTCACTCATGCCTACAAAAGCCTTATTACTCGGTTTAAATGCCTTTATAATCCCATTATTGAATTTATTTTGAATTTTTTTTACATTTTTTGATTAAAACAGATTGTAATAGATTCGTTATCTCGGGAAACATGGAACGAAAGCCATCCATTGTCAAGAAAGGATCATTTATAGTCACTCATGCCTAGAAAAGCCTTATTACTCGGTTTAAATGCCCTTATAATCCCATTATTGAATTTATTTTGAATTATTTTTACATTTTTTTATTAAAACATATTGTAATTGATTGTTTGCCTTGGGAAACGTGGAGCAAAAGCCATCCATTGTCAAGAAAAGTTTATTTATACTCACTCATGCCTAGAAAAGCCTTATTACTCGATTTAAATGCCTTTATAATCCCATTATTGAATTTATTTTGAATTGTTTTTATATTTTTTGATTAAAACATATTGTAATTGATTGTTTGCCTCAGGAAACGTGGAGCAAAAGCCATCCATTCTCAAGAAAAGTTCATTTATAGTAACTCATGCCTAGAGAAGCCTTATTACTCGGTTTAAATGCCTTTATAATCCCATTATTGAATTTATTTTGATTTTTTTTTACAGTTTTTGATTAAAACAGATTGTAATAGATTGTTTATCTCGGGAAACATGGAACGAAAGCCATCCATTGTGAAGAAAAGATCATTTATAGTCACTCATGCCTAGAAAAGCCTTATTACTCGGTTTAAATGCTTTTATAATCCCATTATTGAATTTATTTTGAATTTTTTTTACATTTTTTGATTAAAACAGATTGTAATAGATTGTTTATCTCGGGAAACATGGAACGAAAGCCATCCATTGTCAAGAAAAGATCATTTATAGTCACTCATGCCTAGAAAAGCCTTATTACTCGGTTTAAATGCTTTTATAATCCCATTATTGAATTTATTTTGAATTTTTTTTACATTTTTTGATTAAAACAGATTGTAATAGATTGTTTATCTCGGGAAACATGGAACGAAAGCCATCCATTGTCAAGAAAACATCATTTATAGTCACTCATGCCTAGAAAAGCCTTATTACTCGGTTTAAATGCTTTTATAATCCCATTATTGAATTTATTTTGAATTTTTTTAAAATTTTTGATTAAAACAGATTGTAATAGATTGTTTATCTCGGGAAACATGGAACGAAAGCCATCCATTGTCAAGAAAACATCATTTATAGTCACTCATGCCTACAAAAGCCTTATTACTCGGTTTAAATGCCTTTATAATCCCATTATTGAATTTATTTTCAATTATTTTTACATTTTTTTATTAAAACAGATTGTAATTGATTGTTTGCCTCGGGAAACGTGGAGCAAAAGCCATCCATTGTCAAGAAAAGTTCATTTATAGTCACTCATGCCTACAAAAGCCTTATTACTCGGTTTAAATGCCTTTATAATCCCATTATTGAATTTATTTTGAATTTTTTTTACATTTTTTGATTAAAACAGATTGTAATAGATTCGTTATCTCGGGAAACATGGAACGAAAGCCATCCATTGTCAAGAAAGGATCATTTATAGTCACTCATGCCTAGAAAAGCCTTATTACTCGGTTTAAATGCCCTTATAATCCCATTATTGAATTTATTTTGAATTATTTTTACATTTTTTTATTAAAACATATTGTAATTGATTGTTTGCCTTGGGAAACGTGGAGCAAAAGCCATCCATTGTCAAGAAAAGTTTATTTATACTCACTCATGCCTAGAAAAGCCTTATTACTCGATTTAAATGCCTTTATAATCCCATTATTGAATTTATTTTGAATTGTTTTTATATTTTTTGATTAAAACATATTGTAATTGATTGTTTGCCTCAGGAAACGTGGAGCAAAAGCCATCCATTCTCAAGAAAAGTTCATTTATAGTAACTCATGCCTAGAGAAGCCTTATTACTCGGTTTAAATGCCTTTATAATCCCATTATTGAATTTATTTTGATTTTTTTTTACAGTTTTTGATTAAAACAGATTGTAATAGATTGTTTATCTCGGGAAACATGGAACGAAAGCCATCCATTGTGAAGAAAAGATCATTTATAGTCACTCATGCCTAGAAAAGCCTTATTACTCGGTTTAAATGCTTTTATAATCCCATTATTGAATTTATTTTGAATTTTTTTTACATTTTTTGATTAAAACAGATTGTAATAGATTGTTTATCTCGGGAAACATGGAACGAAAGCCATCCATTGTCAAGAAAAAAGATCATTTATAGTCACTCATGCCTAGAAAAGCCTTATTACTCGGTTTAAATGCTTTTATAATCCCATTATTGAATTTATTTTGAATTTTTTTTACATTTTTTGATTAAAACAGATTGTAATAGATTGTTTATCTCGGGAAACATGGAACGAAAGCCATCCATTGTCAAGAAAACATCATTTATAGTCACTCATGCCTAGAAAAGCCTTATTACTCGGTTTAAATGCTTTTATAATCCCATTATTGAATTTATTTTGAATTTTTTTAAAATTTTTGATTAAAACAGATTGTAATAGATTGTTTATCTCGGGAAACATGGAACGAAAGCCATCCATTGTCAAGAAAACATCATTTATAGTCACTCATGCCTACAAAAGCCTTATTACTCGGTTTAAATGCCTTTATAATCCCATTATTGAATTTATTTTCAATTATTTTTACATTTTTTTATTAAAACAGATTGTAATTGATTGTTTGCCTCGGGAAACGTGGAGCAAAAGCCATCCATTGTCAAGAAAAGTTCATTTATAGTCACTCATGCCTACAAAAGCCTTATTACTCGGTTTAAATGCCTTTATAATCCCATTATTGAATTTATTTTGAATTTTTTTTACATTTTTTGATTAAAACAGATTGTAATAGATTCGTTATCTCGGGAAACATGGAACGAAAGCCATCCATTGTCAAGAAAGGATCATTTATAGTCACTCATGCCTAGAAAAGCCTTATTACTCGGTTTAAATGCCCTTATAATCCCATTATTGAATTTATTTTGAATTATTTTTACATTTTTTTATTAAAACATATTGTAATTGATTGTTTGCCTTGGGAAACGTGGAGCAAAAGCCATCCATTGTCAAGAAAAGTTTATTTATACTCACTCATGCCTAGAAAAGCCTTATTACTCGATTTAAATGCCTTTATAATCCCATTATTGAATTTATTTTGAATTGTTTTTATATTTTTTGATTAAAACATATTGTAATTGATTGTTTGCCTCAGGAAACGTGGAGCAAAAGCCATCCATTCTCAAGAAAAGTTCATTTATAGTAACTCATGCCTAGAGAAGCCTTATTACTCGGTTTAAATGCCTTTATAATCCCATTATTGAATTTATTTTGATTTTTTTTTACAGTTTTTGATTAAAACAGATTGTAATAGATTGTTTATCTCGGGAAACATGGAACGAAAGCCATCCATTGTGAAGAAAAGATCATTTATAGTCACTCATGCCTAGAAAAGCCTTATTACTCGGTTTAAATGCTTTTATAATCCCATTATTGAATTTATTTTGAATTTTTTTTACATTTTTTGATTAAAACAGATTGTAATAGATTGTTTATCTCGGGAAACATGGAACGAAAGCCATCCATTGTCAAGAAAAGATCATTTATAGTCACTCATGCCTAGAAAAGCCTTATTACTCGGTTTAAATGCTTTTATAATCCCATTATTGAATTTATTTTGAATTTTTTTTACATTTTTTGATTAAAACAGATTGTAATAGATTGTTTATCTCGGGAAACATGGAACGAAAGCCATCCATTGTCAAGAAAACATCATTTATAGTCACTCATGCCTAGAAAAGCCTTATTACTCGGTTTAAATGCTTTTATAATCCCATTATTGAATTTATTTTGAATTTTTTTAAAATTTTTGATTAAAACAGATTGTAATAGATTGTTTATCTCGGGAAACATGGAACGAAAGCCATCCATTGTCAAGAAAACATCATTTATAGTCACTCATGCCTACAAAAGCCTTATTACTCGGTTTAAATGCCTTTATAATCCCATTATTGAATTTATTTTCAATTATTTTTACATTTTTTTATTAAAACAGATTGTAATTGATTGTTTGCCTCGGGAAACGTGGAGCAAAAGCCATCCATTGTCAAGAAAAGTTCATTTATAGTCACTCATGCCTACAAAAGCCTTATTACTCGGTTTAAATGCCTTTATAATCCCATTATTGAATTTATTTTGAATTTTTTTTACATTTTTTGATTAAAACAGATTGTAATAGATTCGTTATCTCGGGAAACATGGAACGAAAGCCATCCATTGTCAAGAAAGGATCATTTATAGTCACTCATGCCTAGAAAAGCCTTATTACTCGGTTTAAATGCCCTTATAATCCCATTATTGAATTTATTTTGAATTATTTTTACATTTTTTTATTAAAACATATTGTAATTGATTGTTTGCCTTGGGAAACGTGGAGCAAAAGCCATCCATTGTCAAGAAAAGTTTATTTATACTCACTCATGCCTAGAAAAGCCTTATTACTCGATTTAAATGCCTTTATAATCCCATTATTGAATTTATTTTGAATTGTTTTTATATTTTTTGATTAAAACATATTGTAATTGATTGTTTGCCTCAGGAAACGTGGAGCAAAAGCCATCCATTCTCAAGAAAAGTTCATTTATAGTAACTCATGCCTAGAGAAGCCTTATTACTCGGTTTAAATGCCTTTATAATCCCATTATTGAATTTATTTTGATTTTTTTTTACAGTTTTTGATTAAAACAGATTGTAATAGATTGTTTATCTCGGGAAACATGGAACGAAAGCCATCCATTGTGAAGAAAAGATCATTTATAGTCACTCATGCCTAGAAAAGCCTTATTACTCGGTTTAAATGCTTTTATAATCCCATTATTGAATTTATTTTGAATTTTTTTTACATTTTTTGATTAAAACAGATTGTAATAGATTGTTTATCTCGGGAAACATGGAACGAAAGCCATCCATTGTCAAGAAAAAAGATCATTTATAGTCACTCATGCCTAGAAAAGCCTTATTACTCGGTTTAAATGCTTTTATAATCCCATTATTGAATTTATTTTGAATTTTTTTTACATTTTTTGATTAAAACAGATTGTAATAGATTGTTTATCTCGGGAAACATGGAACGAAAGCCATCCATTGTCAAGAAAACATCATTTATAGTCACTCATGCCTAGAAAAGCCTTATTACTCGGTTTAAATGCTTTTATAATCCCATTATTGAATTTATTTTGAATTTTTTTAAAATTTTTGATTAAAACAGATTGTAATAGATTGTTTATCTCGGGAAACATGGAACGAAAGCCATCCATTGTCAAGAAAACATCATTTATAGTCACTCATGCCTACAAAAGCCTTATTACTCGGTTTAAATGCCTTTATAATCCCATTATTGAATTTATTTTCAATTATTTTTACATTTTTTTATTAAAACAGATTGTAATTGATTGTTTGCCTCGGGAAACGTGGAGCAAAAGCCATCCATTGTCAAGAAAAGTTCATTTATAGTCACTCATGCCTACAAAAGCCTTATTACTCGGTTTAAATGCCTTTATAATCCCATTATTGAATTTATTTTGAATTTTTTTTACATTTTTTGATTAAAACAGATTGTAATAGATTCGTTATCTCGGGAAACATGGAACGAAAGCCATCCATTGTCAAGAAAGGATCATTTATAGTCACTCATGCCTAGAAAAGCCTTATTACTCGGTTTAAATGCCCTTATAATCCCATTATTGAATTTATTTTGAATTATTTTTACATTTTTTTATTAAAACATATTGTAATTGATTGTTTGCCTTGGGAAACGTGGAGCAAAAGCCATCCATTGTCAAGAAAAGTTTATTTATACTCACTCATGCCTAGAAAAGCCTTATTACTCGATTTAAATGCCTTTATAATCCCATTATTGAATTTATTTTGAATTGTTTTTATATTTTTTGATTAAAACATATTGTAATTGATTGTTTGCCTCAGGAAACGTGGAGCAAAAGCCATCCATTCTCAAGAAAAGTTCATTTATAGTAACTCATGCCTAGAGAAGCCTTATTACTCGGTTTAAATGCCTTTATAATCCCATTATTGAATTTATTTTGATTTTTTTTTACAGTTTTTGATTAAAACAGATTGTAATAGATTGTTTATCTCGGGAAACATGGAACGAAAGCCATCCATTGTGAAGAAAAGATCATTTATAGTCACTCATGCCTAGAAAAGCCTTATTACTCGGTTTAAATGCTTTTATAATCCCATTATTGAATTTATTTTGAATTTTTTTTACATTTTTTGATTAAAACAGATTGTAATAGATTGTTTATCTCGGGAAACATGGAACGAAAGCCATCCATTGTCAAGAAAAGATCATTTATAGTCACTCATGCCTAGAAAAGCCTTATTACTCGGTTTAAATGCTTTTATAATCCCATTATTGAATTTATTTTGAATTTTTTTTACATTTTTTGATTAAAACAGATTGTAATAGATTGTTTATCTCGGGAAACATGGAACGAAAGCCATCCATTGTCAAGAAAACATCATTTATAGTCACTCATGCCTAGAAAAGCCTTATTACTCGGTTTAAATGCTTTTATAATCCCATTATTGAATTTATTTTGAATTTTTTTAAAATTTTTGATTAAAACAGATTGTAATAGATTGTTTATCTCGGGAAACATGGAACGAAAGCCATCCATTGTCAAGAAAACATCATTTATAGTCACTCATGCCTACAAAAGCCTTATTACTCGGTTTAAATGCCTTTATAATCCCATTATTGAATTTATTTTCAATTATTTTTACATTTTTTTATTAAAACAGATTGTAATTGATTGTTTGCCTCGGGAAACGTGGAGCAAAAGCCATCCATTGTCAAGAAAAGTTCATTTATAGTCACTCATGCCTACAAAAGCCTTATTACTCGGTTTAAATGCCTTTATAATCCCATTATTGAATTTATTTTGAATTTTTTTTACATTTTTTGATTAAAACAGATTGTAATAGATTCGTTATCTCGGGAAACATGGAACGAAAGCCATCCATTGTCAAGAAAGGATCATTTATAGTCACTCATGCCTAGAAAAGCCTTATTACTCGGTTTAAATGCCCTTATAATCCCATTATTGAATTTATTTTGAATTATTTTTACATTTTTTTATTAAAACATATTGTAATTGATTGTTTGCCTTGGGAAACGTGGAGCAAAAGCCATCCATTGTCAAGAAAAGTTTATTTATACTCACTCATGCCTAGAAAAGCCTTATTACTCGATTTAAATGCCTTTATAATCCCATTATTGAATTTATTTTGAATTGTTTTTATATTTTTTGATTAAAACATATTGTAATTGATTGTTTGCCTCAGGAAACGTGGAGCAAAAGCCATCCATTCTCAAGAAAAGTTCATTTATAGTAACTCATGCCTAGAGAAGCCTTATTACTCGGTTTAAATGCCTTTATAATCCCATTATTGAATTTATTTTGATTTTTTTTTACAGTTTTTGATTAAAACAGATTGTAATAGATTGTTTATCTCGGGAAACATGGAACGAAAGCCATCCATTGTGAAGAAAAGATCATTTATAGTCACTCATGCCTAGAAAAGCCTTATTACTCGGTTTAAATGCTTTTATAATCCCATTATTGAATTTATTTTGAATTTTTTTTACATTTTTTGATTAAAACAGATTGTAATAGATTGTTTATCTCGGGAAACATGGAACGAAAGCCATCCATTGTCAAGAAAAAAGATCATTTATAGTCACTCATGCCTAGAAAAGCCTTATTACTCGGTTTAAATGCTTTTATAATCCCATTATTGAATTTATTTTGAATTTTTTTTACATTTTTTGATTAAAACAGATTGTAATAGATTGTTTATCTCGGGAAACATGGAACGAAAGCCATCCATTGTCAAGAAAACATCATTTATAGTCACTCATGCCTAGAAAAGCCTTATTACTCGGTTTAAATGCTTTTATAATCCCATTATTGAATTTATTTTGAATTTTTTTAAAATTTTTGATTAAAACAGATTGTAATAGATTGTTTATCTCGGGAAACATGGAACGAAAGCCATCCATTGTCAAGAAAACATCATTTATAGTCACTCATGCCTACAAAAGCCTTATTACTCGGTTTAAATGCCTTTATAATCCCATTATTGAATTTATTTTCAATTATTTTTACATTTTTTTATTAAAACAGATTGTAATTGATTGTTTGCCTCGGGAAACGTGGAGCAAAAGCCATCCATTGTCAAGAAAAGTTCATTTATAGTCACTCATGCCTACAAAAGCCTTATTACTCGGTTTAAATGCCTTTATAATCCCATTATTGAATTTATTTTGAATTTTTTTTACATTTTTTGATTAAAACAGATTGTAATAGATTCGTTATCTCGGGAAACATGGAACGAAAGCCATCCATTGTCAAGAAAGGATCATTTATAGTCACTCATGCCTAGAAAAGCCTTATTACTCGGTTTAAATGCCCTTATAATCCCATTATTGAATTTATTTTGAATTATTTTTACATTTTTTTATTAAAACATATTGTAATTGATTGTTTGCCTTGGGAAACGTGGAGCAAAAGCCATCCATTGTCAAGAAAAGTTTATTTATACTCACTCATGCCTAGAAAAGCCTTATTACTCGATTTAAATGCCTTTATAATCCCATTATTGAATTTATTTTGAATTGTTTTTATATTTTTTGATTAAAACATATTGTAATTGATTGTTTGCCTCAGGAAACGTGGAGCAAAAGCCATCCATTCTCAAGAAAAGTTCATTTATAGTAACTCATGCCTAGAGAAGCCTTATTACTCGGTTTAAATGCCTTTATAATCCCATTATTGAATTTATTTTGATTTTTTTTTACAGTTTTTGATTAAAACAGATTGTAATAGATTGTTTATCTCGGGAAACATGGAACGAAAGCCATCCATTGTGAAGAAAAGATCATTTATAGTCACTCATGCCTAGAAAAGCCTTATTACTCGGTTTAAATGCTTTTATAATCCCATTATTGAATTTATTTTGAATTTTTTTTACATTTTTTGATTAAAACAGATTGTAATAGATTGTTTATCTCGGGAAACATGGAACGAAAGCCATCCATTGTCAAGAAAAGATCATTTATAGTCACTCATGCCTAGAAAAGCCTTATTACTCGGTTTAAATGCTTTTATAATCCCATTATTGAATTTATTTTGAATTTTTTTTACATTTTTTGATTAAAACAGATTGTAATAGATTGTTTATCTCGGGAAACATGGAACGAAAGCCATCCATTGTCAAGAAAACATCATTTATAGTCACTCATGCCTAGAAAAGCCTTATTACTCGGTTTAAATGCTTTTATAATCCCATTCTTGAATTTATTTTGAATTTTTTTTAAATTTTTTGATTAAAACAGATTGTAATAGATTGTTTATCTCGGGAAACTTGGAACGAAAGCCATCCATTGTCAAGAAAACATCATTTATAGTCACTCATGCCTAGAAAAGCCTTATTACTCGGTTTAAATGCCTTTATAATCCCATTATTGAATTTATTTTCAATTATTTTTACATTTTTTTATTAAAACAGATTGTAATTGATTGTTAGCCTCGGGAAACGTGGAGCAAAAGCCATCCATTGTCAAGAAAAGTTCATTTATAGTCACTCATGCCTACAAAAGCCTTATTACTCGGTTTAAATGCCTTTATAATCCCATTATTGAATTTATTTTGAATTTTTTTTACATTTTTTGATTAAAACAGATTGTAATAGATTGTTTATCTCGGGAAACATGGAACGAAAGCCATCCATTGTCAAGAAAAGATCATTTATAGTCACTCATGCCTAGAAAAGCCTTATTACTCGGTTTAAATGCCCTTATAATCCCATTATTGAATTTATTTTGAATTAATTTTACATTTTTTTATTAAAACATATTGTAATTGATTGTTTGCCTCGGGAAACGTGGAGCAAAAGCCATCCATTGTCAAGAAAAGTTCATTTATAGTCACTCATGCCTAGAAAAGCCTTATTACTCGGTTTAAATGCCTTTATAATCCCATTATTGAATTTATTTTGAATTTTTTTTACATTTTTTGATTAAAACAGATTCTAATACATTGTTTATCTCGGGAAACATGGAACGAAAGCCATCCATTGTCAAGAAAACATCATTTATAGTCACTCATGCCTAGAAAAGACTTATTACTCGGTTTAAATGCCTTTATAATCCCATTATTGAATTTATTTTGAACTTTTTTGACATTTTTTGATTAAAACAGATTGTAATTGATTGTTTGCCTCGGGAAACATGGAGCGAAAGCCATCCATTGTCAGGAAAAGTTCATTTATAGTCACTCATGCCTAGAAAAGCCTTATTACTCGGTTTAAATTCTTTTATAATCCCATTATCGAATTTATTTTGAATTGTTTTTACATTTTTTGATTAAAACATATTGTAATTGATTGTTTGCCTCGAGAAACGTGGAGCAAAAGCCATCCATTGTCAAGAAAAGTTCATTTATAGTCACTCATGCCTACAAAAGCCTTATTACTCGGTTTAAATGCCTTTATAATCCCATTATTGAATTTATTTTGAATTTTTTTTACATTTTTTGATTAAAACAGATTCTAATACATTGTTTATCTCGGGAAAAATGGAACGAAAGCCATCCATTGTCAAGAAAACATCATTTATAGTCACTCATGCCTAGAAAAGCCTTATTACTCGGTTTAAATGCCTTTATAATCCCATTATTGAATTTATTTTGAACTTTTTTGACATTTTTTGGTTAAAACAGATTGTAATTGATTGTTTGCCTCGAGAAACGTGGAGCAAAGGCCATCCATTGTCAAGAAAAGTTCATTTATAGTCACTCATGCCTAGAAAAGCCTTATTACTCGGTTTAAATGCTTTTATAATCCCATTATCGAATTTATTTTGAATTGTTTTTACATTTTTTGATTAAAACAGATTGTAATTGATTGTTTGCCTCGGGAAACGTGGAGCAAAAGCCATCCATTGTCAAGAAAAGTTCATTTATAGTCACTCATGCCTAGAAAAGGCTTATAACTCTTTTTAAATGCCTTTATAATCCCATTATTGAATTTATTTTGAATTGTTTTTACATTTTTTGATTAAAACAGATTGTAATTGATTGTTTGCCTCGGGAAACGTGGAGCAAAAGCCATCCATTGTCAAGAAAAGTTCATTTATAGTCACTCATGCCTAGAAAAGGCTTATAACTCTTTTTAAATGCCTTTATAATCCCATTATTGAATTTATTTTGAATTGTTTTTACATTTTTTGATTAAAACAGATTGTAATTGATTGTTTGCCTCGGGAAACGTGGAGCAAAAGCCATCCATTGTCAAGAAAAGTTCATTTATAGTCACTCATGCCTAGAAAAGCCTTATTACTCGATTTAAATGCCTTTATAATCCCATTATTGAATTTATTTTGAATTGTTTTTATATTTTTTGATTAAAACATATTGTAATTGATTGTTTGCCTCAGGAAACGTGGAGCAAAAGCCATCCATTCTCAAGAAAAGTTCATTTATAGTAACTCATGCCTAGAGAAGCCTTTTTACTCGGTTTAAATGCCTTTATAATCCCATTATTGAATTTATTTTGATTTTTTTTACAGTTTTTGATTAAAACAGATTGTAATAGATTGTTTATCTCGGGAAACATGGAACGAAAGCCATCCATTGTGAAGAAAAGATCATTTATAGTCACTCATGCCTAGAAAAGCCTTATTACTCGGTTTAAATGCTTTTATAATCCCATTATTGAATTTATTTTGAATTTTTTTTACATTTTTTGATTAAAACAGATTGTAATAGATTGTTTATCTCGGGAAACATGGAACGAAACCCATCCATTGTCAAGAAAAGATCATTTATAGTCACTCATGCCTAGAAAAGCCTTATTACTCGGTTTAAATGCTTTTATAATCCCATTATTGAATTTATTTTGAATTTTTTTTACATTTTTTGATTAAAACAGATTGTAATAGATTGTTTATCTCGGGAAACATGGAACGAAAGCCATCCATTGTCAAGAAAACATCATTTATAGTCACTCATGCCTAGAAAAGCCTTATTACTCGGTTTAAATGCTTTTATAATCCCATTATTGAATTTATTTTGAATTTTTTTTAAATTTTTTGATTAAAACAGATTGTAATAGATTGTTTATCTCGGGAAACATGGAACGAAAGCCATCCATTGTCAAGAAAACATCATTTATAGTCACTCATGCCTAGAAAAGCCTTATTACTCGGTTTAAATGCTTTTATAATCCCATTATCGAATTTATTTTGAATTGTTTTTACATTTTTTGATTAAAACAGATTGTAATTGATTGTTTGCCTCGGGAAACGTGGAGCAAAAGCCATCCATTGTCAAGAAAAGTTCATTTATAGTCACTCATGCCTAGAAAAGGCTTATAACTCTTTTTAAATGCCTTTATAATCCCATTATTGAATTTATTTTGAATTGTTTTTACATTTTTTGATTAAAACAGATTGTAATTGATTGTTTGCCTTGGGAAACATGGAGCGAAAGCCATCCATTGTCAAGAAAAGTTCATTTATAGTCACTCATGCCTAGAAAAGCCTTATTACTCGGTTTAAATGCCTTTATAATCCCATTATTGAATTTATTTTGAACTTTTTTGACATTTTTTGATTAAAACAGATTGTAATTGATTGTTTGCCTCGAGAAACGTGGAGCAAAGGCCATCCATTGTCAAGAAAAGTTCATTTATAGTCACTCATGCCTAGAAAAGCCTTATTACTCGGTTTAAATGCTTTTATAATCCCATTGTCGAATTTATTTTGAATTGTTTTTACATTTTTTGATTAAAACAGATTGTAATTGATTGTTTGCCTTGGGAAACGTGGAGCAAAAGCCATCCATTGTCAAGAAAAGTTCATTTATAGTCACTCATGCCTAGAAAAGGCTTATAACTCTTTTTAAATGCCTTTATAATCCCATTATTGAATTTATTTTGAATTGTTTTTACATTTTTTGATTAAAACAGATTGTAATTGATTGTTTGCCTCGGGAAACGAGGAGCAAAAGCCATCCATTGTCAAGAAAAGTTCATTTATAGTCACTCATGCCTAGAAAAGCCTTATTACTCGATTTAAATGCCTTTATAATCCCATTATTGAATTTATTTTGAATTGTTTTTACATTTTTTGATTAAAACAGATTGTAATTGATTGTTTGCCTCGGGAAACGTGGAGCAAAAGCCATCCATTGTCAAGAAAAGTTTATTTATAGTCACTCATGCCTAGAAAAGGCTTATAACTCTTTTTAAATGCCTTTATAATCCCATTATTGAATTTATTTTGAATTTTTTTTACATTTTTTGATTAAAACAGATTCTAATACATTGTTTATCTCGGGAAAAATGGAACGAAAGCCATCCATTGTCAAGAAAACATCATTTATAGTCACTCATGCCTAGAAAAGCCTTATTACTCGGTTTAAATGCCTTTATAATCCCATTATTGAATTTATTTTGAACTTTTTTGACATTTTTTGATTAAAACAGATTGTAATTGATTGTTTGCCTCGAGAAACATGGAGCAAAGGCCATCCATTGTCAAGAAAAGTTCATTTATAGTCACTCATGCCTAGAAAAGCCTTATTACTCGGTTTAAATGCTTTTATAATCCCATTATCGAATTTATTTTGAATTGTTTTTACATTTTTTGATTAAAACAGATTGTAATTGATTGTTTGCCTCGGGAAACGTGGAGCAAAAGCCATCCATTGTCAAGAAAAGTTCATTTATAGTCACTCATGCCTAGAAAAGGCTTATAACTCTTTTTAAATGCCTTTATAATCCCATTATTGAATTTATTTTGAATTTTTTTTACATTTTTTGATTAAAACAGATTCTAATACATTGTTTATCTCGGGAAAAATGGAACGAAAGCCATCCATTGTCAAGAAAACATCATTTATAGTCACTCATGCCTAGAAAAGCCTTATTACTCGGTTTAAATGCCTTTATAATCCCATTATTGAATTTATTTTGAACTTTTTTGACATTTTTTGATTAAAACAGATTGTAATTGATTGTTTGCCTCGAGAAACATGGAGCAAAGGCCATCCATTGTCAAGAAAAGTTCATTTATAGTCACTCATGCCTAGAAAAGCCTTATTACTCGGTTTAAATGCTTTTATAAACCCATTATCGAATTTATTTTGAATTGTTTTTACATTTTTTGATTAAAACAGATTGTAATTGATTGTTTGCCTCGGGAAACGTGGAGCAAAAGCCATCCATTGTCAAGAAAAGTTCATTTATAGTCACTCATGCCTAGAAAAGGCTTATAACTCTTTTTAAATGCCTTTATAATCCCATTATTGAATTTATTTTGAATTGTTTTTACATTTTTTGATTAAAACAGATTGTAATTGATTGTTTGCCTCGGGAAACGAGGAGCAAAAGCCATCCATTGTCAAGAAAGGTTCATTTATAGTCACTCATGCCTAGAAAAGCCTTATTACTCGATTTAAATGCCTTTATAATCCCATTATTGAATTTATTTTGAATTGTTTTTATATTTTTTGATTAAAACATATTGTAATTGATTGTTTGCCTCAGGAAACGTGGAGCAAAAGCCATCCATTCTCAAGAAAAGTTCATTTATAGTAACTCATGCCTAGAGAAGCCTTATTACTCGGTTTAAATGCCTTTATAATCCCATTATTGAATTTATTTTGATTTTTTTTTACAGTTTTTGATTAAAACATATTGTAATAGATTGTTTATCTCGGGAAACATGGAACGAAAGCCATCCATTGTGAAGAAAAGATCATTTATAGTCACTCATGCCTAGAAAAGCCTTATTACTCGGTTTAAATGCTTTTATAATCCCATTATTGAATTTATTTTGAATTTTTTTTACATTTTTTGATTAAAACAGATTGTAATAAATTGTTTATCTCGGGAATCATGGAACGAAAGCCATCCATTGTCAAGAAAACATCATTTATAGTCACTCATGCCTAGAAAAGCCTTATTACTCGGTTTAAATGCCTTTATAATCCCATTATTGAATTTATTTTCAATTATTTTTACATTTTTTTATTAAAACAGATTGTAATTGATTGTTTGCCTCGGGAAACATGGAGCAAAAGCCATCCATTGTCAAGAAAAGTTCGTTTATAGTCACTCATGCCTACAAAAGCCTTATTACTCGGTTTAAATTCCTTTATAATCCCATTATTGAATTTATTTTGAATTTTTTTTACATTTTTTGATTAAAACAGATTGTAATAGATTGTTTATCTCGGGAAACATGGAACGAAAGCCATCCATTGTCAAGAAAAGATCATTTATAGTCACTCATGCCTAGAAAAGCCTTATTACTCGGTTTAAATGCCCTTATAATCCCATTATTGAATTTATTTTGAATTATTTTTACATTTTTTTATTAAAACATATTGTAATTGATTGTTTGCCTCGGGAAACGTGGAGCAAAAGCCATCCATTGTCAAGAAAAGTTCATTTATAGTCACTCATGCCTAGAAAAGCCTTATTACTCGGTTTAAATGCTTTTATAATCCCATTATTGAATTTATTTTGAATTTTTTTTACATTTTTTGATTAAAACAGATTGTAATAGATTGTTTATCTCGGGAAACATGGAACGAAAGCCATCCATTGTCAAGAAAAGATCATTTATAGTCACTCATGCCTAGAAAAGCCTTATTACTCGGTTTAAATGCTTTTATAATCCCATTATTGAATTTATTTTGAATTTTTTTTACATTTTTTGATTAAAACAGATTGTAATAGATTGTTTATCTCGGGAAACATGGAACGAAAGCCATCCATTGTCAAGAAAACATCATTTATAGTCACTCATGCCTAGAAAAGCCTTATTACTCTGTTTAAATGCTTTTATAATCCCATTATTGAATTTATTTTGAATTTTTTTTAAATTTTTTGATTAAAACAGATTGTAATAGATTGTTTATCTCGGGAAACTTGGAACGAAAGCCATCCATTGTCAAGAAAACATCATTTATAGTCACTCATGCCTAGAAAAGCCTTATTACTCGGTTTAAATGCCTTTATAATCCCATTATTGAATTTATTTTCAATTATTTTTACATTTTTTTATTAAAACAGATTGTAATTGATTGTTAGCCTCGGGAAACGTGGAGCAAAAGCCATCCATTGTCAAGAAAAGTTCATTTATAGTCACTCATGCCTACAAAAGCCTTATTACTCGGTTTAAATGCCTTTATAATCCCATTATTGAATTTATTTTGAATTTTTTTTACATTTTTTGATTAAAACAGATTGTAATAGATTGTTTATCTCGGGAAACATGGAACGAAAGCCATCCATTGTCAAGAAAAGATCATTTATAGTCACTCATGCCTAGAAAAGCCTTATTACTCGGTTTAAATGCCTTTATAATCCCATTATTGAATTTATTTTCAATTATTTTTACATTTTTTTATTAAAACAGATTGTAATTGATTGTTTGCCTCGGGAAACATGGAGCAAAAGCCATCCATTGTCAAGAAAAGTTCGTTTATAGTCACTCATGCCTACAAAAGCCTTATTACTCGGTTTAAATTCCTTTATAATCCCATTATTGAATTTATTTTGAATTTTTTTTACATTTTTTGATTAAAACAGATTGTAATAGATTGTTTATCTCGGGAAACATGGAACGAAAGCCATCCATTGTCAAGAAAAGATCATTTATAGTCACTCATGCCTAGAAAAGCCTTATTACTCGGTTTAAATGCCCTTATAATCCCATTATTGAATTTATTTTGAATTATTTTTACATTTTTTTATTAAAACATATTGTAATTGATTGTTTGCCTCGGGAAACGTGGAGCAAAAGCCATCCATTGTCAAGAAAAGTTCATTTATAGTCACTCATGCCTAGAAAAGCCTTATTACTCGGTTTAAATGCTTTTATAATCCCATTATTGAATTTATTTTGAATTTTTTTTACATTTTTTGATTAAAACAGATTGTAATAGATTGTTTATCTCGGGAAACATGGAACGAAAGCCATCCATTGTCAAGAAAAGATCATTTATAGTCACTCATGCCTAGAAAAGCCTTATTACTCGGTTTAAATGCTTTTATAATCCCATTATTGAATTTATTTTGAATTTTTTTTACATTTTTTGATTAAAACAGATTGTAATAGATTGTTTATCTCGGGAAACATGGAACGAAAGCCATCCATTGTCAAGAAAACATCATTTATAGTCACTCATGCCTAGAAAAGCCTTATTACTCTGTTTAAATGCTTTTATAATCCCATTATTGAATTTATTTTGAATTTTTTTTAAATTTTTTGATTAAAACAGATTGTAATAGATTGTTTATCTCGGGAAACTTGGAACGAAAGCCATCCATTGTCAAGAAAACATCATTTATAGTCACTCATGCCTAGAAAAGCCTTATTACTCGGTTTAAATGCCTTTATAATCCCATTATTGAATTTATTTTCAATTATTTTTACATTTTTTTATTAAAACAGATTGTAATTGATTGTTAGCCTCGGGAAACGTGGAGCAAAAGCCATCCATTGTCAAGAAAAGTTCATTTATAGTCACTCATGCCTACAAAAGCCTTATTACTCGGTTTAAATGCCTTTATAATCCCATTATTGAATTTATTTTGAATTTTTTTTACATTTTTTGATTAAAACAGATTGTAATAGATTGTTTATCTCGGGAAACATGGAACGAAAGCCATCCATTGTCAAGAAAAGATCATTTATAGTCACTCATGCCTAGAAAAGCCTTATTACTCGGTTTAAATGCCCTTATAATCCCATTATTGAATTTATTTTGAATTAATTTTACATTTTTTTATTAAAACATATTGTAATTGATTGTTTGCCTCGGGAAACGTGGAGCAAAAGCCATCCATTGTCAAGAAAAGTTCATTTATAGTCACTCATGCCTAGAAAAGCCTTATTACTCGGTTTAAATGCCTTTATAATCCCATTATTGAATTTATTTTGAATTTTTTTTACATTTTTTGATTAAAACAGATTGTAATTGATTGTTTGCCTCGGGAAACGTGGAGCAAAAGCCATCCATTGTCAAGAAAGGTTCATTTATAGTCACTCATGCCTAGAAAAGCCTTATTACTCGATTTAAATGCCTTTATAATCCCATTATTGAATTTATTTTGAATTGTTTTTATATTTTTTGATTAAAACATATTGTAATTGATTGTTTGCCTCAGGAAACGTGGAGCAAAAGCCATCCATTCTCAAGAAAAGTTCATTTATAGTAACTCATGCCTAGAGAAGCCTTATTACTCGGTTTAAATGCCTTTATAATCCCATTATTGAATTTATTTTGATTTTTTTTTACAGTTTTTGATTAAAACAGATTGTAATAGATTGTTTATCTCGGGAAACATGGAACGAAAGCCATCCATTGTGAAGAAAAGATCATTTATAGTCACTCATGCCTAGAAAAGCCTTATTACTCGGTTTAAATGCTTTTATAATCCCATTATTGAATTTATTTTGAATTTTTTTTACATTTTTTGATTAAAACAGATTGTAATAAATTGTTTATCTCGGGAAACATGGAACGAAAGCCATCCATTGTCAAGAAAACATCATTTATAGTCACTCATGCCTAGAAAAGCCTTATTACTCGGTTTAAATGCCTTTATAATCCCATTATTGAATTTATTTTCAATTATTTTTACATTTTTTTATTAAAACAGATTGTAATTGATTGTTTGCCTCGGGAAACATGGAGCAAAAGCCATCCATTGTCAAGAAAAGTTCGTTTATAGTCACTCATGCCTACAAAAGCCTTATTACTCGGTTTAAATTCCTTTATAATCCCATTATTGAATTTATTTTGAATTTTTTTTACATTTTTTGATTAAAACAGATTGTAATAGATTGTTTATCTCGGGAAACATGGAACGAAAGCCATCCATTGTCAAGAAAAGATCATTTATAGTCACTCATGCCTAGAAAAGCCTTATTACTCGGTTTAAATGCCCTTATAATCCCATTATTGAATTTATTTTGAATTATTTTTACATTTTTTTATTAAAACATATTGTAATTGATTGTTTGCCTCGGGAAACGTGGAGCAAAAGCCATCCATTGTCAAGAAAAGTTCATTTATAGTCACTCATGCCTAGAAAAGCCTTATTACTCGGTTTAAATGCTTTTATAATCCCATTATTGAATTTATTTTGAATTTTTTTTACATTTTTTGATTAAAACAGATTGTAATAGATTGTTTATCTCGGGAAACATGGAACGAAAGCCATCCATTGTCAAGAAAACATCATTTATAGTCACTCATGCCTAGAAAAGCCTTATTACTCTGTTTAAATGCTTTTATAATCCCATTATTGAATTTATTTTGAATTTTTTTTAAATTTTTTGATTAAAACAGATTGTAATAGATTGTTTATCTCGGGAAACTTGGAACGAAAGCCATCCATTGTCAAGAAAACATCATTTATAGTCACTCATGCCTAGAAAAGCCTTATTACTCGGTTTAAATGCCTTTATAATCCCATTATTGAATTTATTTTCAATTATTTTTACATTTTTTTATTAAAACAGATTGTAATTGATTGTTAGCCTCGGGAAACGTGGAGCAAAAGCCATCCATTGTCAAGAAAAGTTCATTTATAGTCACTCATGCCTACAAAAGCCTTATTACTCGGTTTAAATGCCTTTATAATCCCATTATTGAATTTATTTTGAATTTTTTTTATATTTTTTGATTAAAACAGATTGTAATAGATTGTTTATCTCGGGAAACATGGAACGAAAGCCATCCATTGTCAAGAAAAGATCATTTATAGTCACTTATGCCGAGAAAAGCCTTATTACTCGGTTTAAATGCTTTTATAATCCCATTATTGAATTTATTTTGAATTTTTTTTACATTTTTTGATTAAAACAGATTGTAATAGATTGTTTATCTCGGGAAACATGGAACGAAAGCCATCCATTGTCAAGAAAACATCATTTATAGTCACTCATGCCTAGAAAAGCCTTATTACTCGGTTTAAATGCCTTTATAATCCCATTATTGAATTTATTTTGAATTATTTTTATATTTTTTGATTAAAACAGATTGTAATAGATTGTTTATCTCAGGAAACATGGAACGAAAGCCATCCATTGTCAAGAAAAGATCATTTATAGTCACTCATGCCTAGAAAAGCCTTATTACTCGGTTTAAATGCTTTTATAATCCCATTATTGAATTTATTTTGAATTTTTTTTTAAATTTTTTGATTAAAACAGATTGTAATAGATTGTTTATCTCGGGAAACATGAAACGAAAGCCATCCACTGTCAAGAAAACATCATTTATAATCACTCATGCCTAGAAAAGCCTTATTACTCGGTTTAAATGCCTTTATAATCCCATTATTGAATTTATTTTCAATTATTTTTACATTTTTTTATTAAAACAGATTGTAATTGATTGTTTGCCTCGGGAAACGTGGAGCAAAAGCCATCCATTGTCAAGAAAAGTTCATTTATAGTCACTCATGCCTAGAAAAGCCTTATTACTCGGTTCAAATGCCTTTATATTCCCATTATTGAATTTATTTTGAATTTTTTTTACATTTTTTGATTAAAACATATTGTAATTGATTGTTTGCCTCGGGAAACGTGGACCAAAAGCCATCCATTGTCAAGAAAAGTTCATTTATAGTCACTCATGCCTACAAAAGCCTTATTACTCGGTTTAAATGCCTTTATAATCCCATTATTGAATTTATTTTGAATTTTTTTTTACATTTTTTTATTAAAACAGATTGTAATTGATTGTTTATCTCGGGAAACATTGAACCAAAGCCATCCATTGTCAAGAAAAGATCATTTATAGTCACTCATGCCTAGAAAAGCCTTATTACTCGATTTAAATGCTTTTATAATCCCATTATTGAATTTATTTTGAATTTTTTTTACATTTTTTGATTAAAACAGATTGTAATAGATTGTTTATCTCGGGAAACATGGAACGAAAGCCATCCATTGTCAAGAAAACATCATTTATAGTCACTCATGCCTAGAAAAGCCTTATTACTCGGTTTAAATGCCTTTATAATCCCATTATTGAATTTATTTTGAATTATTTTTATATTTTTTGATTAAAACAGATTGTAATAGATTGTTTATCTCGGGAAACATGGAACGAAAGCCATCCATTGTCAAGAAAAGATCATTTATAGTCACTCATGCCTACAAAAGCCTTATTACTCGGTTTAAATGCTTTTATAATCCCATTATTGAATTTATTTCGAATTTTTTTTAAATTTTTTGATTAAAACAGATTGTAATAGATTGTTTATCTCGGGAAACATGGAACGATAGCCATCCATTGTCAAGAAAACATCATTTATAGTCACTCATGCCTAGAAAAGCCTTATTACTCGGTTTAAATGCCCTTATAATCCCATTATTGAATTTATTTTGAATTATTTTTAAATTTTTTGATTAAAACAGATTGTAATAGATTGTTTATCTCGGGAAACATGGAACGATAGCCATCCATTGTCAAGAAAACATCATTTATAGTCACTCATGCCTAGAAAAGCCTTATTACTCGGTTTAAATGCCCTTATAATCCCATTATTGAATTTATTTTGAATTATTTTTACATTTTTTTATTAAAACAGATTGTAATTGATTGTTTGCCTCGGGAAACGTGGAGCAAAAGCCATCCATTGTCAAGAAAAGTTCATTTATAGTCACTCATGCCTAGAAAAGCCTTATTACTCGGTTTAAATGCTTTTATAATCCCATTATTGAATTTATTTTGAATTTTTTTTACATTTTTTGATTAAAACAGATTGTAATAGATTGTTTATCTCGGGAAACATGGAACGAAAGCCATCCATTGTCAAGAAAAGATCATTTATAGTCACTCATGCCTAGAAAAGCCTTATTACTCGGTTTAAATGCTTTTATAATCCAATTATTGAATTTATTTTGAATTTTTTTTACATTTTTTGATTAAAATAGATTGTAATAGATTGTTTATCTCGGGAAACATGGAACGAAAGCCATCCATTGTCAAGAAAACATCATTTATAGTCACTCATGCCTAGAAAAGCCTTATTACTCGGTTTAAATGCTTTTATAATCCCATTATTGAATTTATTTTAAATTTTTTTTAAATTTTTTGATTAAAACAGATTGTAATAGATTGTTTATCTCGGGAAACTTGGAACGAAAGCCATCCATTGTCAAGAAAACACCATTTATAGTCACTCATGCCTAGAAAAGCCTTATTACTCGGTTTAAATGCCTTTATAATCCCATTATTGAATTTATTTTCAATTATTTTTACATTTTTTTATTAAAACAGATTGTAATTGATTGTTAGCCTCGGGAAACGTGGAGCAAAAGCCATCCATTGTCAAGAAAAGTTCATTTATAGTCACTCATGCCTACAAAAGCCTTATTACTCGGTTTAAATGCCTTTATAATCCCATTATTGAATTTATTTTGAATTTTTTTTACATTTTTTGATTAAAACAGATTGTAATAGATTGTTTATCTCGGGAAACATGGAACGAAAGCCATCCATTGTCAAGAAAAGATCATTTATAGTCACTCATGCCTAGAAAAGCCTTATTACTCGGTTTAAATGCCCTTATAATCCCATTATTGAATTTATTTTGAATTAATTTTACATTTTTTTATTAAAACATATTGTAATTGATTGTTTGCCTCGGGAAACGTGGAGCAAAAGCCATCCATTGTCAAGAAAAGTTCATTTATAGTCACTCATGCCTAGAAAAGCCTTATTACTCGGTTTAAATGCCTTTATAATCCCATTATTGAATTTATTTTGAATTTTTTTTACATTTTTTGATTAAAACAGATTCTAATACATTGTTTATCTCGGGAAACATGGAACGAAAGCCATCCATTGTCAAGAAAACATCATTTATAGTCACTCATGCCTAGAAAAGACTTATTACTCGGTTTAAATGCCTTTATAATCCCATTATTGAATTTATTTTGAACTTTTTTGACATTTTTTGATTAAAACAGATTGTAATTGATTGTTTGCCTCGGGAAACATGGAGCGAAAGCCATCCATTGTCAGGAAAAGTTCATTTATAGTCACTCATGCCTAGAAAAGCCTTATTACTCGGTTTAAATTCTTTTATAATCCCATTATCGAATTTATTTTGAATTGTTTTTACATTTTTTGATTAAAACATATTGTAATTGATTGTTTGCCTCGGGAAACGTGGAGCAAAAGCCATCCATTGTCAAGAAAAGTTCATTTATAGTCACTCATGCCTAGAAAAGGCTTATAACTCTTTTTAAATGCCTTTATAATCCCATTATTGAATTTATTTTGAATTTTTTTTACATTTTTTGATTAAAACAGATTCTAATACATTGTTTATCTCGGGAAAAATGGAACGAAAGCCATCCATTGTCAAGAAAACATCATTTATAGTCACTCATGCCTAGAAAAGCCTTATTACTCGGTTTAAATGCCTTTATAATCCCATTATTGAATTTATTTTGAACTTTTTTGACATTTTTTGATTAAAACAGATTGTAATTGATTGTTTGCCTCGAGAAACATGGAGCAAAGGCCATCCATTGTCAAGAAAAGTTCATTTATAGTCACTCATGCCTAGAAAAGCCTTATTACTCGGTTTAAATGCTTTTATAATCCCATTATCGAATTTATTTTGAATTGTTTTTACATTTTTTGATTAAAACATATTGTAATTGATTGTTTGCCTCGGGAAACGTGGAGCAAAAGCCATCCATTGTCAAGAAAAGTTCATTTATAGTCACTCATGCCTAGAAAAGGCTTATAACTCTTTTTAAATGCCTTTATAATCCCATTATTGAATTTATTTTGAATTGTTTTTACATTTTTTGATTAAAACAGATTGTAATTGATTGTTTGCCTCGGGAAACGAGGAGCAAAAGCCATCCATTGTCAAGAAAGGTTCATTTATAGTCACTCATGCCTAGAAAAGCCTTATTACTCGATTTAAATGCCTTTATAATCCCATTATTGAATTTATTTTGAATTGTTTTTATATTTTTTGATTAAAACATATTGTAATTGATTGTTTGCCTCAGGAAACGTGGAGCAAAAGCCATCCATTCTCAAGAAAAGTTCATTTATAGTAACTCATGCCTAGAGAAGCCTTATTACTCGGTTTAAATGCCTTTATAATCCCATTATTGAATTTATTTTGATTTTTTTTTACAGTTTTTGATTAAAACAGATTGTAATAGATTGTTTATCTCGGGAAACATGGAACGAAAGCCATCCATTGTCAAGAAAAGATCATTTATAGTCACTCATGCCTAGAAAAGCCTTATTACTCGGTTTAAATGCTTTTATAATCCCATTATTGAATTTATTTTGAATTTTTTTTACATTTTTTGATTAAAACAGATTGTAATAAATTGTTTATCTCGGGAAACATGGAACGAAAGCCATCCATTGTCAAGAAAACATCATTTATAGTCACTCATGCCTAGAAAAGCCTTATTACTCGGTTTAAATGCCTTTATAATCCCATTATTGAATTTATTTTCAATTATTTTTACATTTTTTTATTAAAACAGATTGTAATTGATTGTTTGCCTCGGGAAACATGGAGCAAAAGCCATCCATTGTCAAGAAAAGTTCGTTTATAGTCACTCATGCCTACAAAAGCCTTATTACTCGGTTTAAATTCCTTTATAATCCCATTATTGAATTTATTTTGAATTTTTTTTACATTTTTTGATTAAAACAGATTGTAATAGATTGTTTATCTCGGGAAACATGGAACGAAAGCCATCCATTGTCAAGAAAAGATCATTTATAGTCACTCATGCCTAGAAAAGCCTTATTACTCGGTTTAAATGCCCTTATAATCCCATTATTGAATTTATTTTGAATTATTTTTACATTTTTTGATTAAAACATATTGTAATTGATTGTTTGCCTCGGGAAACGTGGAGCAAAAGCCATCCATTGTCAAGAAAAGTTCATTTATAGTCACTCATGCCTAGAAAAGGCTTATAACTCTTTTTAAATGCCTTTATAATCCCATTATTGAATTTATTTTGAATTTTTTTTACATTTTTTGATTAAAACAGATTCTAATACATTGTTTATCTCGGGAAAAATGGAACGAAAGCCATCCATTGTCAAGAAAACATCAGTTATAGTCACTCATGCCTAGAAAAGCCTTATTACTCGGTTTAAATGCCTTTATAATCCCATTATCGAATTTATTTTGAATTGTTTTTACATTTTTTGATTAAAACATATTGTAATTGATTGTTTGCCTCGGGAAACGTGGAGCAAAAGCCATCCATTGTCAAGAAAAGTTCATTTATAGTCACTCATGCCTACAAAAGCCTTATTACTCGGTTTAAATGCCTTTATAATCCCATTATTGAATTTATTTTGAATTTTTTTTACATTTTTTGATTAAAACAGATTGTAATAGATTGTTTATCTCGGGAAACATAGAACGAAAGCCATCCATTGTCAAGAAAAGATCATTTATAGTCACTCATGCCTAGAAAAGCCTTATTACTCGGTTTAAATGCTTTTATAATCCCATTATTGAATTTATTTTGAATTTTTTTTACATTTTTTGATTAAAACAGATTCTAATACATTGTTTATCTCGGGAAACATGGAACGAAAGCCATCCATTGTCAAGAAAACATCATTTATAGTCACTCATGCCTAGAAAAGCCTTATTACTCGGTTTAAATGCCTTTATAATCCGATTATTGAATTTATTTTGAACTTTTTTGACATTTTTTGATTAAAACGGATTGTAATTGATTATTTGCCTCGGGAAACATGGAGCGAAAGCCATCCATTGTCAAGAAAAGTTCATTTATAGTCACTCATGCCTAGAAAAGCCTTATTACTCGGTTTAAATGCCTTTATAATCCCATTATTGAATTTATTTTGAATTTTTTTTACATTTTTTGATTAAAACATATTGTAATTGATTGTTTGCCTCGGGAAACTTGGAGCAAAAGCCATCCATTGTCAAGAAAAGTTCATTTATAGTCACTCATGCCTACAAAAGCCTTATTACTCGGTTTAAATGCCTTTATAATCCCATTATTGAATTTATTTTGAATTTTTTTTACATTTTTTGATTAAAACAGATTGTAATAGATTGTTTATCTCGGGAAACATGGAACGAAAGCCATCCATTGTCAAGAAAAGATCATTTATAGTCACTTATGCCGAGAAAAGCCTTATTACTCGGTTTAAATGCTTTTATAATCCCATTATTGAATTTATTTTGAATTTTTTTTACATTTTTTGATTAAAACAGATTGTAATAGATTGTTTATCTCGGGAAACATGGAACGAAAGCCATCCATTGTCAAGAAAACATCATTTATAGTCACTCATGCCTAGAAAAGCCTTATTACTCGGTTTAAATGCCTTTATAATCCCATTATTGAATTTATTTTGAATTATTTTTATATTTTTTGATTAAAACAGATTGTAATAGATTGTTTATCTCAGGAAACATGGAACGAAAGCCATCCATTGTCAAGAAAAGATCATTTATAGTCACTCATGCCTAGAAAAGCCTTATTACTCGGTTTAAATGCTTTTATAATCCCATTATTGAATTTATTTTGAATTTTTTTTTAAATTTTTTGATTAAAACAGATTGTAATAGATTGTTTATCTCGGGAAACATGAAACGAAAGCCATCCACTGTCAAGAAAACATCATTTATAATCACTCATGCCTAGAAAAGCCTTATTACTCGGTTTAAATGCCTTTATAATCCCATTATTGAATTTATTTTCAATTATTTTTACATTTTTTTATTAAAACAGATTGTAATTGATTGTTTGCCTCGGGAAACGTGGAGCAAAAGCCATCCATTGTCAAGAAAAGTTCATTTATAGTCACTCATGCCTAGAAAAGCCTTATTACTCGGTTCAAATGCCTTTATATTCCCATTATTGAATTTATTTTGAATTTTTTTTACATTTTTTGATTAAAACATATTGTAATTGATTGTTTGCCTCGGGAAACGTGGACCAAAAGCCATCCATTGTCAAGAAAAGTTCATTTATAGTCACTCATGCCTACAAAAGCCTTATTACTCGGTTTAAATGCCTTTATAATCCCATTATTGAATTTATTTTGAATTTTTTTTTACATTTTTTTATTAAAACAGATTGTAATTGATTGTTTATCTCGGGAAACATTGAACCAAAGCCATCCATTGTCAAGAAAAGATCATTTATAGTCACTCATGCCTAGAAAAGCCTTATTACTCGATTTAAATGCTTTTATAATCCCATTATTGAATTTATTTTGAATTTTTTTTACATTTTTTGATTAAAACAGATTGTAATAGATTGTTTATCTCGGGAAACATGGAACGAAAGCCATCCATTGTCAAGAAAACATCATTTATAGTCACTCATGCCTAGAAAAGCCTTATTACTCGGTTTAAATGCCTTTATAATCCCATTATTGAATTTATTTTGAATTATTTTTATATTTTTTGATTAAAACAGATTGTAATAGATTGTTTATCTCGGGAAACATGGAACGAAAGCCATCCATTGTCAAGAAAAGATCATTTATAGTCACTCATGCCTAGAAAAGCCTTATTACTCGGTTTAAATGCTTTTATAATCCCATTATTGAATTTATTTTGAATTTTTTTTAAATTTTTTGATTAAAACAGATTGTAATAGATTGTTTATCTCGGGAAACATGGAACGATAGCCATCCATTGTCAAGAAAACATCATTTATAGTCACTCATGCCTAGAAAAGCCTTATTACTCGGTTTAAATGCCTTTATAATCCCATTATTGAATTTATTTTCAATTATTTTTACATTTTTTTATTAAAACAGATTGTAATTGATTTTTTGCCACGGGAAACGTGGAGCAAAAGCCATCCATTGTCAAGAAAAGTTCATTTATAGTCACTCATGCCTAGAAAAGCCTTATTACTCGATTTAAATGCCTTTAAAATCCCATTATTGAATTTATTTTGAATTTTTTTTACATTTTTTGATTAAAACATATTGTAATTGATTGTTTGCCTCGGGAAACGTGGAGCAAAAGCCATCCATTGTCAAGAAAAGCTCATTTATAGTCACTCATGCCTACAAAAGCCTTATTACTCGGTTTAAATGCCTTTATAATCCCATTATTGAATTTATTTTGAATTATTTTTATATTTTTTGGTTAAAACAGATTGTAATAGATTGTTTATCTCGGGAAACATGGAACGAAAGCCATCCATTGTCAAGAAAAGATCATTTATAGTCACTCATGCCTAGAAAAGCCTTATTACTTGGTTTAATTCCCCTTATAATCCCATTATTGAATTTATTTTGAATTATTTTTACATTTTTTTATTAAAACATATTGTAATTGATTGTTTGCCTCGGGAAACGTGGAGCAAAAGCCATCCATTGTCAAGAAAAGTTCATTTATAGTCACTCATGCCTAGAAAAGCCTTATTACTCAGTTTAAATGCCTTTATAATCCCATTATTGAATTTATTTTGAATTTTTTTTACATTTTTTGATTAAAACAGATTCTAATACATTGTTTATCCCGGGAAACATGGAACGAAAGCCATCCATTGTCAAGAAAACATCATTTATAGTCACTAATGCCTAGAAAAGCCTTATTACTCGGTTTAAATGCCTTTATAATCCCATTATTGAATTTATTTTGAACTTTTTTGACATTTTTTGATTAAAACAGATTGTAATTGATTGTTTGCCTCGGGAAACATGGAGCGAAAGCCATCCATTGTCAAGAAAAGTTCATTTATAGTCACTCATGCCTAGAAAAGCCTTATTACTCGATTTAAATGCCTTTAAAATCCCATTATTGAATTTATTTTGAATTTTTTTTACATTTTTTGATTAAAACATATTGTAATTGATTGTTTGCCTCGGGAAACGTGGAGCAAAAGCCATCCATTGTCAAGAAAAGTTCATTTATAGTCACTCATGCCTACAAAAGCCTTATTACTCGGTTTAAATGCCTTTATAATCCCATTATTGAATTTATTTTGAATTTTTTTTACATTTTTTGATTAAAACAGATTGTAATAGATTGTTTATCTCGGGAAACATGGAACGAAAGCCATCCATTGTCAAGAAAAGATCATTTATAGTCACTCATGCCTAGAAAAGCCTTATTACTCGGTTTAAATGCCCTTATAATCCCATTATTGAATTTATTTTGAATTATTTTTACATTTTTTTATTAAAACATATTGTAATTGATTGTTTGCCTCGGGAAACGTGGAGCAAAAGCCATCCATTGTGAAGAAAAGTTCATTTATAGTCACTCATGCCTAGAAAAGCCTTATTACTCGGTTTAAATGCCTTTATAATCCCATTATTGAATTTATTTGGAATTTTTTTTACATTTTTTGATTAAAACAGATTCTAATACATTGTTTATCTCGGGAAACATGGAACGAAAGCCATCCATTGTCAAGAAAACATCATTTATAGTCACTCATGCCTAGAAAAGCCTTATTACTCGGTTTAAATGCCTTTATAATCCCATTATTGAATTTATTTTGAACTTTTTTGACATTTTTTGATTAAAACAGATTGTAATTGATTGTTTGCCTCGGGAAACATGGAGCGAAAGCCATCCATTGTCAAGAAAAGTTCATTTATAGTCACTCATGCCTAGAAAAGCCTTATTACTCGGTTTAAATGCTTTTATAATCCCATTATCGAATTTATTTTGAATTGTTTTTACATTTTTTGATTAAAACAGATTGTAATTGATTGTTTGCCTCGGGAAACGTGGAGCAAAAGCCATCCATTGTCAAGAAAAGTTCATTTATAGTCACTCATGCCTAGAAAAGGCTTATAACTCTTTTTAAATGCCTTTATAATCCCATTATTGAATTTATTTTGAATTTTTTTTACATTTTTTGATTAAAACAGATTCTAATACATTGTTTATCTCGGGAAAAATGGAACGAAAGCCATCCATTGTCAAGAAAACATCATTTATAGTCACTCATGCCTAGAAAAGCCTTATTACTCGGTTTAAATGCCTTTATAATCCCATTATTGAATTTATTTTGAACTTTTTTGACATTTTTTGATTAAAACAGATTGTAATTGATTGTTTGCCTCGAGAAACATGGAGCAAAGGCCATCCATTGTCAAGAAAAGTTCATTTATAGTCACTCATGCCTAGAAAAGCCTTATTACTCGGTTTAAATGCTTTTATAATCCCATTATCGAATTTATTTTGAATTGTTTTTACATTTTTTGATTAAAACAGATTGTAATTGATTGTTTGCCTCGGGAAACGTGGAGCAAAAGCCATCCATTGTCAAGAAAAGTTCATTTATAGTCACTCATGCCTAGAAAAGGCTTATAACTCTTTTTAAATGCCTTTATAATCCCATTATTGAATTTATTTTGAATTGTTTTTACATTTTTTGATTAAAACAGATTGTAATTGATTGTTTGCCTCGGGAAACGAGGAGCAAAAGCCATCCATTGTCAAGAAAGGTTCATTTATAGTCACTCATGCCTAGAAAAGCCTTATTACTCGATTTAAATGCCTTTATAATCCCATTATTGAATTTATTTTGAATTGTTTTTATATTTTTTGATTAAAACATATTGTAATTGATTGTTTGCCTCAGGAAACGTGGAGCAAAAGCCATCCATTCTCAAGAAAAGTTCATTTATAGTAACTCATGCCTAGAGAAGCCTTATTACTCGGTTTAAATGCCTTTATAATCCCATTATTGAATTTATTTTGATTTTTTTTTACAGTTTTTGATTAAAACAGATTGTAATAGATTGTTTATCTCGGGAAACATGGAACGAAAGCCATCCATTGTGAAGAAAAGATCATTTATAGTCACTCATGCCTAGAAAAGCCTTATTACTCGGTTTAAATGCTTTTATAATCCCATTATTGAATTTATTTTGAATTTTTTTTACATTTTTTGATTAAAACAGATTGTAATAAATTGTTTATCTCGGGAAACATGGAACGAAAGCCATCCATTGTCAAGAAAACATCATTTATAGTCACTCATGCCTAGAAAAGCCTTATTACTCGGTTTAAATGCCTTTATAATCCCATTATTGAATTTATTTTCAATTATTTTTACATTTTTTTATTAAAACAGATTGTAATTGATTGTTTGCCTCGGGAAACATGGAGCAAAAGCCATCCATTGTCAAGAAAAGTTCGTTTATAGTCACTCATGCCTACAAAAGCCTTATTACTCGGTTTAAATGCCTTTATAATCCCATTATTGAATTTATTTTGAATTTTTTTTTACATTTTTTGATTAAAACAGATTGTAATAGATTGTTTATCTCGGGAAACATGGAACGAAAGCCATCCATTGTCAAGAAAAGATCATTTATAGTCACTCATGCCTAGAAAAGCCTTATTACTCGGTTTAAATGCCCTTATAATCCCATTATTGAATTTATTTTGAATTATTTTTACATTTTTTTATTAAAACATATTGTAATTGATTGTTTGCCTCGGGAAACGTGGAGCAAAAGCCATCCATTGTCAAGAAAAGTTCATTTATAGTCACTCATGCCTAGAAAAGCCTTATTACTCGGTTTAAATACCTTTATAATCCCATTATTGAATTTATTTTGAATTTTTTTTACATTTTTTGATTAAAACAGATTCTAATACATTGTTTATCTCGGGAAACATGGAACGAAAGCCATCCATTGTCAAGAAAACATCATTTATAGTCACTCATGCCTAGAAAAGACTTATTACTCGGTTTAAATGCCTTTATAATCCCATTATTGAATTTATTTTGAACTTTTTTGACATTTTTTGATTAAAACAGATTGTAATTGATTGTTTGCCTCGGGAAACATGGAGCGAAAGCCATCCATTGTCAAGAAAAGTTCATTTATAGTCACTCATGCCTACAAAAGCCTTATTACTCGGTTTAAATTCTTTTATAATCCCATTATCGAATTTATTTTGAATTGTTTTTACATTTTTTGATTAAAACATATTGTAATTGATTGTTTGCCTCGAGAAACGTGGAGCAAAAGCCATCCATTGTCAAGAAAAGTTCATTTATAGTCACTCATGCCTACAAAAGCCTTATTACTCGGTTTAAATGCTTTTATAATCCCATTATTGAATTTATTTTGAATTTTTTTTACATTTTTTGATTAAAACAGATTCTAATACATTGTTTATCTCGGGAAAAATGGAACGAAAGCCATCCATTGTCAAGAAAACATCAATTATAGTCACTCATGCCTAGAAAAGCCTTATTACTCGGTTTAAATGCCTTTATAATCCCATTATTGAATTTATTTTGAACTTTTTTGACATTTTTTGATTAAAACAGATTGTAATTGATTGTTTGCCTCGAGAAACGTGGAGCAAAGGCCATCCATTGTCAAGAAAAGTTCATTTATAGTCACTCATGCCTAGAAAAGCCTTATTACTCGGTTTAAATGCTTTTATAATCCCATTATCGAATTTATTTTGAATTGTTTTTACATTTTTTGATTAAAACAGATTGTAATTGATTGTTTCGCTCGGGAAACGTGGAGCAAAAGCCATCCATTGTCAAGAAAAGTTCATTTATAGTCACTCATGCCTAGAAAAGGCTTATAACTCTTTTTAAATGCCTTTATAATCCCATTATTGAATTTATTTTGAATTGTTTTTACATTTTTTTATTAAAACAGATTGTAATTGATTGTTTGCCTCGGGAAACGTGGAGCAAAAGCCATCCATTGTCAAGAAAAGTTCATTTATAGTCACTCATGCCTACAAAAGCCTTATTACTCGGTTTAAATGCTTTTATAATCCCATTATTGAATTTATTTTGAATTTTTTTTACATTTTTTGATTAAAACAGATTCTAATACATTGTTTATCTCGGGAAAAATGGAACGAAAGCCATCCATTGTCAAGAAAACATCATTTATAGTCACTCATGCCTAGAAAAGCCTTATTACTCGGTTTAAATGCCTTTATAATCCCATTATTGAATTTATTTTGAACTTTTTTGACATTTTTTGATTAAAACAGATTGTAATTGATTGTTTGCCTCGAGAAACGTGGAGCAAAGGCCATCCATTGTCAAGAAAAGTTCATTTATAGTCACTCATGCCTAGAAAAGCCTTATTACTCGGTTTAAATGCTTTTATAATCCCATTATCGAATTTATTTTGAATTGTTTTTACATTTTTTGATTAAAACAGATTGTAATAGATTGTTTATCTCGGGAAACATGGAACGAAAGCCATCCATTGTCAAGAAAACATCATTTATAGTCACTCATGCCTAGAAAAGCCTTATTACTCGGTTTAAATGCCTTTATAATCCCATTATTGAATTTATTTTGAATTATTTTTATATTTTTTGATTAAAACAGATTGTAATAGATTGTTTATCTCAGGAAACATGGAACGAAAGCCATCCATTGTCAAGAAAAGATCATTTATAGTCACTCATGCCTAGAAAAGCCTTATTACTCGGTTTAAATGCTTTTATAATCCCATTATTGAATTTATTTTGAATTTTTTTTTAAATTTTTTGATTAAAACAGATTGTAATAGATTGTTTATCTCGGGAAACATGAAACGAAAGCCATCCACTGTCAAGAAAACATCATTTATAATCACTCATGCCTAGAAAAGCCTTATTACTCGGTTTAAATGCCTTTATAATCCCATTATTGAATTTATTTTCAATTATTTTTACATTTTTTTATTAAAACAGATTGTAATTGATTGTTTGCCTCGGGAAACGTGGAGCAAAAGCCATCCATTGTCAAGAAAAGTTCATTTATAGTCACTCATGCCTAGAAAAGCCTTATTACTCGGTTCAAATGCCTTTATATTCCCATTATTGAATTTATTTTGAATTTTTTTTACATTTTTTGATTAAAACATATTGTAATTGATTGTTTGCCTCGGGAAACGTGGACCAAAAGCCATCCATTGTCAAGAAAAGTTCATTTATAGTCACTCATGCCTACAAAAGCCTTATTACTCGGTTTAAATGCCTTTATAATCCCATTATTGAATTTATTTTGAATTTTTTTTTACATTTTTTTATTAAAACAGATTGTAATTGATTGTTTATCTCGGGAAACATTGAACCAAAGCCATCCATTGTCAAGAAAAGATCATTTATAGTCACTCATGCCTAGAAAAGCCTTATTACTCGATTTAAATGCTTTTATAATCCCATTATTGAATTTATTTTGAATTTTTTTTACATTTTTTGATTAAAACAGATTGTAATAGATTGTTTATCTCGGGAAACATGGAACGAAAGCCATCCATTGTCATGAAAACATCATTTATAGTCACTCATGCCTAGAAAAGCCTTATTACTCGGTTTAAATGCCTTTATAATCCCATTATTGAATTTATTTTGAATTATTTTTATATTTTTTGGTTAAAACAGATTGTAATAGATTGTTTATCTCGGGAAACATGGAACGAAAGCCATCCATTGTCAAGAAAAGATCATTTATAGTCACTCATGCCTAGAAAAGCCTTATTACTTGGTTTAATTCCCCTTATAATCCCATTATTGAATTTATTTTGAATTATTTTTACATTTTTTTATTAAAACATATTGTAATTGATTGTTTGCCTCAGGAAACGTGGAGCAAAAGCCATCCATTGTCAAGAAAAGTTCATTTATAGTCACTCATGCCTAGAAAAGCCTTATTACTCAGTTTAAATGCCTTTATAATCCCATTATTGAATTTATTTTGAATTTTTTTTACATTTTTTGATTAAAACAGATTCTAATACATTGTTTATCCCGGGAAACATGGAACGAAAGCCATCCATTGTCAAGAAAACATCATTTATAGTCACTAATGCCTAGAAAAGCCTTATTACTCGGTTTAAATGCCTTTATAATCCCATTATTGAATTTATTTTGAACTTTTTTGACATTTTTTGATTAAAACAGATTGTAATTGATTGTTTGCCTCGGGAAACATGGAGCGAAAGCCATCCATTGTCAAGAAAAGTTCATTTATAGTCACTCATGCCTAGAAAAGCCTTATTACTCGATTTAAATGCCTTTAAAATCCCATTATTGAATTTATTTTGAATTTTTTTTACATTTTTTGATTAAAACATATTGTAATTGATTGTTTGCCTCGGGAAACGTGGAGCAAAAGCCATCCATTGTCAAGAAAAGTTCATTTATAGTCACTCATGCCTACAAAAGCCTTATTACTCGGTTTAAATGCCTTTATAATCCCATTATTGAATTTATTTTGAATTTTTTTTACATTTTTTGATTAAAACAGATTGTAATAGATTGTTTATCTCGGGAAACATGGAACGAAAGCCATCCATTGTCAAGAAAAGATCATTTATAGTCACTCATGCCTAGAAAAGCCTTATTACTCGGTTTAAATGCCCTTATAATCCCATTATTGAATTTATTTTGAATTATTTTTACATTTTTTTATTAAAACATATTGTAATTGATTGTTTGCCTCGGGAAACGTGGAGCAAAAGCCATCCATTGTCAAGAAAAGTTCATTTATAGTCACTCATGCCTAGAAAAGCCTTATTACTCGGTTTAAATGCCTTTATAATCCCATTATTGAATTTATTTGGAATTTTTTTTACATTTTTTGATTAAAACAGATTCTAATACATTGTTTATCTCGGGAAACATGGAACGAAAGCCATCCATTGTCAAGAAAACATCATTTATAGTCACTCATGCCTAGAAAAGCCTTATTACTCGGTTTAAATGCCTTTATAATCCCATTATTGAATTTATTTTGAACTTTTTTGACATTTTTTGATTAAAACAGATTGTAATTGATTGTTTGCCTCGGGAAACATGGAGCGAAAGCCATCCATTGTCAAGAAAAGTTCATTTATAGTCACTCATGCCTAGAAAAGCCTTATTACTCGGTTTAAATGCATTTATAATCCCATTATCGAATTTATTTTGAATTGTTTTTACATTTTTTGATTAAAACAGATTGTAATTGATTGTTTGCCTCGGGAAACGTGGAGCAAAAGCCATCCATTGTCAAGAAAAGTTCATTTATAGTCACTCATGCCTAGAAAAGGCTTATAACTCTTTTTAAATGCCTTTATAATCCCATTATTGAATTTATTTTGAATTTTTTTTACATTTTTTGATTAAAACAGATTCTAATACATTGTTTATCTCGGGAAAAATGGAACGAAAGCCATCCATTGTCAAGAAAACATCATTTATAGTCACTCATGCCTAGAAAAGCCTTATTACTCGGTTTAAATGCCTTTATAATCCCATTATTGAATTTATTTTGAACTTTTTTGACATTTTTTGATTAAAACAGATTGTAATTGATTGTTTGCCTCGAGAAACATGGAGCAAAGGCCATCCATTGTCAAGAAAAGTTCATTTATAGTCACTCATGCCTAGAAAAGCCTTATTACTCGGTTTAAATGCTTTTATAATCCCATTATCGAATTTATTTTGAATTGTTTTTACATTTTTTGATTAAAACAGATTGTAATTGATTGTTTGCCTCGGGAAACGTGGAGCAAAAGCCATCCATTGTCAAGAAAAGTTCATTTATAGTCACTCATGCCTAGAAAAGGCTTATAACTCTTTTTAAATGCCTTTATAATCCCATTATTGAATTTTTTTTGAATTGTTTTTACATTTTTTGATTAAAACAGATTGTAATTGATTGTTTGCGTCAGGAAACGAGGAGCAAAAGCCATCCATTGTCAAGAAAGGTTCATTTATAGTCACTCATGCCTAGAAAAGCCTTATTACTCGATTTAAATGCCTTTATAATCCCATTATTGAATTTATTTTGAATTGTTTTTATATTTTTTGATTAAAACATATTGTAATTGATTGTTTGCCTCAGGAAACGTGGAGCAAAAGCCATCCATTCTCAAGAAAAGTTCATTTATAGTAACTCATGCCTAGAGAAGCCTTATTACTCGGTTTAAATGCCTTTATAATCCCATTATTGAATTTATTTTGATTTTTTTTTACAGTTTTTGATTAAAACAGATTGTAATAGATTGTTTATCTCGGGAAACATGGAACGAAAGCCATCCATTGTGAAGAAAAGATCATTTATAGTCACTCATGCCTAGAAAAGCCTTATTACTCGGTTTAAATGCTTTTATAATCCCATTATTGAATTTATTTTGAATTTTTTTTACATTTTTTGATTAAAACAGATTGTAATAAATTGTTTATCTCGGGAAACATGGAACGAAAGCCATCCATTGTCAAGAAAACATCATTTATAGTCACTCATGCCTAGAAAAGCCTTATTACTCGGTTTAAATGCCTTTATAATCCCATTATTGAATTTATTTTCAATTATTTTTACATTTTTTTATTAAAACAGATTGTAATTGATTGTTTGCCTCGGGAAACATGGAGCAAAAGCCATCCATTGTCAAGAAAAGTTCGTTTATAGTCACTCATGCCTACAAAAGCCTTATTACTCGGTTTAAATGCCTTTATAATCCCATTATTGAATTTATTTTGAATTTTTTTTACATTTTTTGATTAAAACAGATTGTAATAGATTGTTTATCTCGGGAAACATGGAACGAAAGCCATCCATTGTCAAGAAAAGATCATTTATAGTCACTCATGCCTAGAAAAGCCTTATTACTCGGTTTAAATGCCCTTATAATCCCATTATTGAATTTATTTTGAATTATTTTTACATTTTTTTATTAAAACATATTGTAATTGATTGTTTGCCTCGGGAAACGTGGAGCAAAAGCCATCCATTGTCAAGAAAAGTTCATTTATAGTCACTCATGCCTAGAAAAGCCTTATTACTCGGTTTAAATACCTTTATAATCCCATTATTGAATTTATTTTGAATTTTTTTTACATTTTTTGATTAAAACAGATTCTAATACATTGTTTATCTCGGGAAACATGGAACGAAAGCCATCCATTGTCAAGAAAACATCATTTATAGTCACTCATGCCTAGAAAAGACTTATTACTCGGTTTAAATGCCTTTATAATCCCATTATTGAATTTATTTTGAACTTTTTTGACATTTTTTGATTAAAACAGATTGTAATTGATTGTTTGCCTCGGGAAACATGGTGCGAAAGCCATCCATTGTCAAGAAAAGTTCATTTATAGTCACTCATGCCTACAAAAGCCTTATTACTCGGTTTAAATTCTTTTATAATCCCATTATCGAATTTATTTTGAATTGTTTTTACATTTTTTGATTAAAACATATTGTAATTGATTGTTTGCCTCGAGAAACGTGGAGCAAAAGCCATCCATTGTCAAGAAAAGTTCATTTATAGTCACTCATGCCTACAAAAGCCTTATTACTCGGTTTAAATGCTTTTATAATCCCATTATTGAATTTATTTTGAATTTTTTTTACATTTTTTGATTAAAACAGATTCTAATACATTGTTTATCTCGGGAAAAATGGAACGAAAGCCATCCATTGTCAAGAAAACATCCTTTATAGTCACTCATGCCTAGAAAAGCCTTATTACTCGGTTTAAATGCCTTTATAATCCCATTATTGAATTTATTTTGAACTTTTTTGACATTTTTTGATTAAAACAGATTGTAATTGATTGTTTGCCTCGAGAAACGTGGAGCAAAGGCCATCCATTGTCAAGAAAAGTTCATTTATAGTCACTCATGCCTAGAAAAGCCTTATTACTCGGTTTAAATGCTTTTATAATCCCATTATCGAATTTATTTTGAATTGTTTTTACATTTTTTGATTAAAACAGATTGTAATTGATTGTTTCGCTCGGGAAACGTGGAGCAAAAGCCATCCATTGTCAAGAAAAGTTCATTTATAGTCACTCATGCCTAGAAAAGGCTTATAACTCTTTTTAAATGCCTTTATAATCCCATTATTGAATTTATTTTGAATTGTTTTTACATTTTTTTATTAAAACAGATTGTAATTGATTGTTTGCCTCGGGAAACGTGGAGCAAAAGCCATCCATTGTCAAGAAAAGTTCATTTATAGTCACTCATGCCTACAAAAGCCTTATTACTCGGTTTAAATGCTTTTATAATCCCATTATTGAATTTATTTTGAATTTTTTTTACATTTTTTGATTAAAACAGATTCTAATACATTGTTTATCTCGGGAAAAATGGAACGAAAGCCATCCATTGTCAAGAAAACATCATTTATAGTCACTCATGCCTAGAAAAGCCTTATTACTCGGTTTAAATGCCTTTATAATCCCATTATTGAATTTATTTTGAACTTTTTTGACATTTTTTGATTAAAACAGATTGTAATTGATTGTTTGCCTCGAGAAACGTGGAGCAAAGGCCATCCATTGTCAAGAAAAGTTCATTTATAGTCACTCATGCCTAGAAAAGCCTTATTACTCGGTTTAAATGCTTTTATAATCCCATTATCGAATTTATTTTGAATTGTTTTTACATTTTTTGATTAAAACAGATTGTAATAGATTGTTTATCTCGGGAAACATGGAACGAAAGCCATCCATTGTCAAGAAAACATCATTTATAGTCACTCATGCCTAGAAAAGCCTTATTACTCGGTTTAAATGCCTTTATAATCCCATTATTGAATTTATTTTGAATTATTTTTATATTTTTTGATTAAAACAGATTGTAATAGATTGTTTATCTCAGGAAACATGGAACGAAAGCCATCCATTGTCAAGAAAAGATCATTTATAGTCACTCATGCCTAGAAAAGCCTTATTACTCGGTTTAAATGCTTTTATAATCCCATTATTGAATTTATTTTGAATTTTTTTTTAAATTTTTTGATTAAAACAGATTGTAATAGATTGTTTATCTCGGGAAACATGAAACGAAAGCCATCCACTGTCAAGAAAACATCATTTATAATCACTCATGCCTAGAAAAGCCTTATTACTCGGTTTAAATGCCTTTATAATCCCATTATTGAATTTATTTTCAATTATTTTTACATTTTTTTATTAAAACAGATTGTAATTGATTGTTTGCCTCGGGAAACGTGGAGCAAAAGCCATCCATTGTCAAGAAAAGTTCATTTATAGTCACTCATGCCTAGAAAAGCCTTATTACTCGGTTCAAATGCCTTTATATTCCCATTATTGAATTTATTTTGAATTTTTTTTACATTTTTTGATTAAAACATATTGTAATTGATTGTTTGCCTCGGGAAACGTGGACCAAAAGCCATCCATTGTCAAGAAAAGTTCATTTATAGTCACTCATGCCTACAAAAGCCTTATTACTCGGTTTAAATGCCTTTATAATCCCATTATTGAATTTATTTTGAATTTTTTTTTACATTTTTTTATTAAAACAGATTGTAATTGATTGTTTATCTCGGGAAACATTGAACCAAAGCCATCCATTGTCAAGAAAAGATCATTTATAGTCACTCATGCCTAGAAAAGCCTTATTACTCGATTTAAATGCTTTTATAATCCCATTATTGAATTTATTTTGAATTTTTTTTACATTTTTTGATTAAAACAGATTGTAATAGATTGTTTATCTCGGGAAACATGGAACGAAAGCCATCCATTGTCAAGAAAACATCATTTATAGTCACTCATGCCTAGAAAAGCCTTATTACTTGGTTTAAATGCCTTTATAATCCCATTATTGAATTTATTTTGAATTATTTTTATATTTTTTGATTAAAACAGATTGTAATAGATTGTTTATCTCGGGAAACATGGAACGAAAGCCATCCATTGTCAAGAAAAGATCATTTATAGTCACTCATGCCTAGAAAAGCCTTATTACTCGGTTTAAATGCTTTTATAATCCCATTATTGAATTTATTTTGAATTTTTTTTAAATTTTTTGATTAAAACAGATTGTAATAGATTGTTTATCTCGGGAAACATGGAACGAAAGCCATCCATTGTCAAGAAAACATCATTTATAGTCACTCATGCCTAGAAAAGCCTTATTACTCGGTTTAAATGCCTTTATAATCCCATTATTGAATTTATTTTCAATTATTTTTATATTTTTTTATTAAAACAGATTGTAATTGATTTTTTGCCTCGGGAAACGTGGAGCAAAAGCCATCCATTGTCAAGAAAAGTTCATTTATAGTCACTCATGCCTAGAAAAGCCTTATTACTCGATTTAAATGCCTTTAAAATCCCATTATTGAATTTATTTTGAATTTTTTTTACATTTTTTGATTAAAACATATTGTAATTGATTGTTTGCCTCAGGAAACGTGGAGCAAAAGCCATCCATTGTCAAGAAAAGCTCATTTATAGTCACTCATGCCTACAAAAGCCTTATTACTCGGTTTAAATGCCTTTATAATCCCATTATTGAATTTATTTTGAATTATTTTTATATTTTTTGGTTAAAACAGATTGTAATAGATTGTTTATCTCGGGAAACATGGAACGAAAGCCATCCATTGTCAAGAAAAGATCATTTATAGTCACTCATGCCTAGAAAAGCCTTATTACTTGGTTTAATTCCCCTTATAATCCCATTATTGAATTTATTTTGAATTATTTTTACATTTTTTTATTAAAACATATTGTAATTGATTGTTTGCCTCGGGAAACGTGGAGCAAAAGCCATCCATTGTCAAGAAAAGTTCATTTATAGTCACTCATGCCTAGAAAAGCCTTATTACTCAGTTTAAATGCCTTTATAATCCCATTATTGAATTTATTTTGAATTTTTTTTACATTTTTTGATTAAAACAGATTCTAATACATTGTTTATCCCGGGAAACATGGAACGAAAGCCATCCATTGTCAAGAAAACATCATTTATAGTCACTAATGCCTAGAAAAGCCTTATTACTCGGTTTAAATGCCTTTCTAATCCCATTATTGAATTTATTTTGAACTTTTTTGACATTTTTTGATTAAAACAGATTGTAATTGATTGTTTGCCTCGGGAAACATGGAGCGAAAGCCATCCATTGTCAAGAAAAGTTCATTTATAGTCACTCATGCCTAGAAAAGCCTTATTACTCGATTTAAATGCCTTTAAAATCCCATTATTGAATTTATTTTGAATTTTTTTTACATTTTTTGATTAAAACATATTGTAATTGATTGTTTGCCTCGGGAAACGTGGAGCAAAAGCCATCCATTGTCAAGAAAAGTTCATTTATAGTCACTCATGCCTACAAAAGCCTTATTACTCGGTTTAAATGCCTTTATAATCCCATTATTGAATTTATTTTGAATTTTTTTTACATTTTTTGATTAAAACAGATTGTAATAGATTGTTTATCTCGGGAAACATGGAACGAAAGCCATCCATTGTCAAGAAAAGATCATTTATAGTCACTCATGCCTAGAAAAGCCTTATTACTCGGTTTAAATGCCCTTATAATCCCATTATTGAATTTATTTTGAATTATTTTTACATTTTTTTATTAAAACATATTGTAATTGATTGTTTGCCTCGGGAAACGTGGAGCAAAAGCCATCCATTGTCAAGAAAAGTTCATTTATAGTCACTCATGCCTAGAAAAGCCTTATTACTCGGTTTAAATGCCTTTATAATCCCATTATTGAATTTATTTGGAATTTTTTTTACATTTTTTGATTAAAACAGATTCTAATACATTGTTTATCTCGGGAAACATGGAACGAAAGCCATCCATTGTCAAGAAAACATCATTTATAGTCACTCATGCCTAGAAAAGCCTTATTACTCGGTTTAAATGCCTTTATAATCCCATTATTGAATTTATTTTGAACTTTTTTGACATTTTTTGATTAAAACAGATTGTAATTGATTGTTTGCCTCGGGAAACATGGAGCGAAAGCCATCCATTGTCAAGAAAAGTTCATTTATAGTCACTCATGCCTAGAAAAGCCTTATTACTCGGTTTAAATACTTTTATAATCCCATTATCGAATTTATTTTGAATTGTTTTTACATTTTTTGATTAAAACAGATTGTAATAGATTGTTTATCTCGGGAAACATGGAACGAAAGCCATCCATTGTCAAGAAAACATCATTTATAGTCACTCATGCCTAGAAAAGCCTTATTACTCGGTTTAAATGCCTTTATAATCCCATTATTGGATATATTTACATTTATTTTGAATTTTTTTTACATTTTTTGATTAAAACATATTGTAATTTATTGTTTGCCTCGAGAAACGTGGAGCAAAAGCCATCCATTGTCAAGAAAAGTTCATTTATAGTCACTCATGCCTACAAAAGCCTTATTACTCGGTTTAAATGCCTTTATAATCCCATTATTGAATTTATTTTGAATTTTTTTTACATTTTTTGATTAAAACAGATTCTAATACATTGTTTATCTCAGGAAAAATGGAACGAAAGCCATCCATTGTCAAGAAAATATCATTTATAGTCACTCATGCCTAGAAAAGCCTTATTACTCGATTTAAATGCCTTTATAATCCCATTATTGAATATATTTTGAATTTTTTTTACATTTTTTGATTAAAACAGATTGTAATTGATTGTTTGCCTCGGGAAACGTGGAGCAAAAGCCATCCATTGTCATGAAAAGTTCATTTATAGTCACTCATGCCTAGAAAAGCCTTATAACTCGGTTTAAATGCCTTTATAATCCCATTATTGAATTTATTTTGAATTGTTTTTACATTTTTTGATTAAAACAGATTGTAATTGATTGTTTTCCTCGGGAAACGTGGATCAAAAGCCATCCATTGTCATGAAAAGTTCATTTATAGTCACTCATGCCTAGAAAAGGCTTATAACTCTTTTTAAATGCCTTTATAATCCCATTATTGAATTTATTTTGAATTGTTTTTATATTTTTTGATTAAAACATATTGTAATTGATTGTTTGCCTCAGGAAACGTGGTGCAAAAGCCATCCATTGTCAAGAAAAGTTCATTTATAGTCACTCATGCCTAGAGAAGCCTTATTACTCGGTTTAAATGCCTTTATAATCCCATTATTGAATTTATTTTGATTTTTTTTTACAGTTTTTGATTAAAACAGATTGTAATAGATTGTTTATCTCGGGAAACATGGAACGAAAGCCATCCATTGTCAAGAAAAGATCATTTATAGTCACTCATGCCTAGAAAAGCCTTATTACTCGGTTTAAATGCTTTTATAATCCCATTATTGAATTTATTTTGAATTTTTTTTACATTTTTTGATTCAAACAGATTGTAATAGATTGTTTATCTCGGGAAACATGGAACGAAAGGCATCCATTGTGAAGAAAAGTTCATTTATAGTCACTCATGCCTAGAAAAGCCTTATTACTCGGTTTAAATGCCTTTATAATCCCATTATTGAATATATTTACATTTATTTTTACATTTTTTGATTAAAACAGATTGTAATTGATTGTTTGCCTCGGGAAACGTGGAGCAAAAGCCATCCATTGTCAAGAAAAGTTCATTTATAGTCACGCATGCCTAGAAAAGCCTTATTACTCGATTTAAATGCCTTTATAATCCCATTATTGAATTTATTTTGAATTTATTTTACATTTTTTGATTAAAACATATTGTAATTGATTGTTTGCCTCAAGAAACGTGGAGCAAAAGCCATCCATTGTCAAGAAAAGTTCATTTATAGTCACTCATGCCTACAAAAGCCTTATTACTCGGTTTAAATGCCTTTATAATCCCATTATTGAATTTATTTTGAATTATTTTTATATTTTTTGGTTAAAACAGATTGTAATAGATTGTTTATCTCGGGAAACATGGAACGAAAGCCATCCATTGTCAAGAAAAGATCATTTATAGTCACTCATGCCTAGAAAAGCCTTATTACTCGGTTTAAATGCTTTTATAATCCCATTATTGAATTTATTTTGAATTTTTTTTACATTTTTTGATTAAAACAGATTGTAATAGATTGTTTATCTCGGGAAACATGGAACGAAAGCCATCCATTGTGAAGAAAACATCATTTATAGTCACTCATGCCTAGAAAAGCCTTATTATTCGGTTTAAATGCCTTTATAATCCCATTATTGAATTTATTTTGAATTATTTTTATATTTTTTGATTAAAACAGATTGTAATAGATTGTTTATCTCGGGAAACATGGAACGAAAGCCATCCATTGTCAAGAAAAGATCATTTATAGTCACTCATGCCTAGAAAAGCCTTATTACTTGGTTTAAATGCCCTTATAATCCCATTATTGAATTTATTTTGAATTATTTTTACATTTTTTTATTAAAACATATTGTAATTGATTGTTTGCCTCGGGAAACGTGGAGCAAAAGCCATCCATTGTCAAGAAAAGTTCATTTATAGTCACTTATGCCTAGAAAAGCCTTATTACTCGGTTTAAATGCCTTTATAATCCCATTATTGAATTTATTTTGATTTTTTTTTATATTTTTTGATTAAAACAGATTCTAATACATTGTTTATCTCGGGAAACATGGAACGAAAGCCATCCATTGTCAAGAAAACATCATTTATAGTCACTCATGCCTAGAAAAGCCTTATTACTCGGTTTAAATGCCTTTATAATCCGATTATTGAATTTATTTTGAACTTTTTTGACATTTTTTGATTAAAACAGATTGTAATTGATTATTTGCCTCGGGAAACGTTGAGCGAAAGCCATCCATTGTCAAGAAAAGTTCATTTATAGTCACTCATGCCTAGAAAAGCCTTATTACTCGGTTTAAATGCTTTTATAATCCCATTATTGAATTTATTTTGAATTTTTTTTTAAATTTTTTGATTAAAACAGATTGTAATAGATTGTTTATCTCGGGAAACATGGAACGAAAGCCATCCATTGTCAAGAAAACATCATTTATAATCACTCATGCCTAGAAAAGCCTTATTACTCGGTTTAAATGCCTTTATAATCCCATTATTGAATTTATTTTCAATTATTTTTACATTTTTTTATTAAAACAGATTGTAATTGATTGTTTGCCTCGGGAAACGTGGAGCAAAAGCCATCCATTGTCAAGAAAAGTTCATTTATAGTCACTCATGCCTAGAAAAGCCTTATAACTCGGTTTAAATGCCTTTATAATCCCATTATTGAATTTATTTTGAATTATTTTTATATTTTTTGATTAAAACAGATTGTAATAGATTGTTTATCTCGGGAAACATGGAACGAAAGCCATCCATTGTCAAGAAAAGATCATTTATAGTCACTCATGCCTAGAAAAGCCTTATTACTTGGTTTAAATGCCCTTATAATCCCATTATTGAATTTATTTTGAATTGTTTTTACATTTTTTGATTAAAACAGATTGTAATTGATTGTTTGCCTCGGGAAACGTGGAGCAAAAGCCATCCATTGTCAACAAAAGTTCATTTATAGTCACTCATGCCTAGAAAAGCCTTATTACTCGGTTTAAATGCCTTTATAATCCCATTATCGAATTTATTTGAATTGTTTTTACATTTTTTTATTAAAACAGATTGTAATTGATTGTTTGCCTCGGGAAACGTGGAGGAAAAGCCATCCATTGTCAAGAAAAGTTCATTTATAGTCACTCATGCCTAGAAAAGCCTTATAACTCGGTTTAAATGCCTTTATAATCCCATTATTGAATTTATTTTGAATTGTTTTTACATTTTTTGATTAAAACAGATTGTAATTGATTGTTTGCCTCGGGAAACGTGGAGCAAAAGCCATCCATTGTCAAGAAAAGTTCATTTATAGTCACTCATGCCTAGAAAAGCCTTATTACTCGATTTAAATGCCTTTATAATCCCATTATTGAATTTATTTTGAATTGTTTTTACATTTTTTGATTAAAACATATTGTAATTGATTGTTTGCCTCGAGAAACGTGGAGCAAAGGCCATCCATTGTCAAGAAAAGTTCATTTATAGTCACTCATGCCTAGAAAAGCCTTATTACTCGGTTTAAATGCCTTTATAATCCCATTTTCGAATTTATTTTGAATTGTTTTTACATTTTTTGATTAAAACAGATTGTAATTGATTGTTTGCCTCGGGAAACGTGGAGCAAAAGCAATCCATTGTCAAGAAAAGTTCATTTATAGTCACTCATGCCTAGATAAGGCTTATAACTCTTTTTAAATGCCTTTATAATCCCATTATTGAATTTATTTTGAATTGTTTTTACATTTTTTGATTAAAACAGATTGTAATTGATTGTTTGCCTCGGGAAACGTGGAGCAAAAGCCATCCATTGTCAAGAAAAGTTCATTTATAGTCACTCATGCCTAGAAAAGCCTTATTACTCGATTTAAATGCCTTTATAATCCCATTATTGAATTTATTTTGAATTGTTTTTACATTTTTTGATTAAAACATATTGTAATTTATTGTTTGCCTCAGGAAACGTGGAGCAAAAGCCATCCTTTGTCAAGAAAAGTTCATTTATAGTCACTCATGCCTAGAGAAGCCTTATTACTCGGTTTAAATGCCTTTATAATCCCATTATTGAATTTATTTTGATTTTTTTTTACAGTTTTTGATTAAAACAGATTGTAATAGATTGTTTATCTCGAGAAACATGGAACGAAAGCCATCCATTGTCAAGAAAAGATCATTTATAGTCACTCATGCCTAGAAAAGCCTTATTACTCGGTTTAAATGCCTTTATAATCCCATTATTGAATTTATTTTGAACTTTTTTGACATTTTTTGATTAAAACAGATTGTAATTGATTGTTTGCCTCGGGAAACATGGAGCGAAAGCCATCCATTGTCAAGAAAAGTTCATTTATAGTCACTCATGCCTAGAAAAGCCTTATTACTCGGTTTAAATGCCTTTATAATCCCATTATTGAATTTATTTTGAATTTTTTTTACATTTTTTGATTAAAACAGATTCTAATACATTGTTTATCTCGGGAAACATGGAACGAAAGCCATCCATTGTCAAGAAAACATCATTTATAGTCACTCATGCCTAGAAAAGACTTATTACTCGGTTTAAATGCCTTTATAATCCCATTATTGAATTTATTTTGAACTTTTTTGACATTTTTTGATTAAAACAGATTGTAATTGATTGTTTGCCTCGGGAAACATGGAGCGAAAGCCATCCATTGTCAAGAAAAGTTCATTTATAGTCACTCATGCCTAGAAAAGCCTTATTACTCGGTTTAAATTCTTTTATAATCCCATTATCGAATTTATTTTGAATTGTTTTTACATTTTTTGATTAAAACATATTGTAATTGATTGTTTACCTCGAGAAACGTGGAGCAAAAGCCATCCATTGTCAAGAAAAGTTCATTTATAGTCACTCATGCCTACAAAAGCCTTATTACTCGGTTTAAATGCCTTTATAATCCCATTATTGAGTTTATTTTGAATTTTTTTTACATTTTTTGATTAAAACAGAGTCTAATACATTGTTTATCTCGGGAAACATGGAACGAAAGCCATCCATTGTCAAGAAAACATCATTTATAGTCACTCATGCCTAGAAAAGACTTATTACTCGGTTTAAATGCCTTTATAATCCCATTATTGAATTTATTTTGAACTTTTTTGACATTTTTTGATTAAAACAGATTGTAATTGATTGTTTGCCTCGGGAAACATGGAGCGAAAGCCATCCATTGTCAAGAAAAGTTCATTTATAGTCACTCATGCCTAGAAAAGGCTTATTACTCGTTTAAATTCTTTTATAATCCCATTATCGAATTTATTTTGAATTGTTTTTACATTTTTTGATTAAAACATATTGTAATTGATTGTTTGCCTCGAGAAACGTGGAGCAAAAGCCATCCATTGTCAAGAAAAGTTAATTTATAGTCACTCATGCCTACAAAAGCCTTATTACTCGGTTTAAATGCTTTTATAATCCCATTATTGAATTTATTTTGATTTTTTTTTACAGTTTTTGATTAAAACAGATTGTAATAGATTGTTTATCTCGAGAAACATGGAACGAAAGCCATCCATTGTCAAGAAAAGATCATTTATAGTCACTCATGCCTAGAAAAGCCTTATTACTCGGTTTAAATGCTTTTATAATCCCATTATTGAATTTATTTTGAATTTTTTTTACATTTTTTGATTCAAACAGATTGTAATAGATTGTTTATCTCGGGAAACATGGAACGAAAGCCATCCATTGTCGAGAAAAGTTCATTTATAGTCACTCATGCCTAGAAAAGCCTTATTACTCGGTTTAAATGCCTTTATAATCCCATTATTGGATATATTTACATTTATTTTTACATTTTTTGATTAAAACAGATTGTAATTGATTGTTTGCCTCGGGAAACGTGGAGCAAAAGCCATCCATTGTCAACAAAAGTTCATTTATAGTCACTCATTCCTAGAAAAGCCTTATTACTCGATTTAAATGCCTTTATAATCCCATTATTGAATTTATTTTTAATTTTTTTTACATTTTTTGATTAAAACATATTGTAATTGATTGTTTGCCTTGAGAAACGTGGAGCAAAAGCCATCCATTGTCAAGAAAAGTTCATTTATAGTCACTCATGCCTACAGAAGCCTTATTACTCGGTTTAAATGCCTTTATAATCCCATTATTGAATTTATTTTGAATTTTTTTTACATTTTTTGATTAAAACAGATTGTAATTGATTGTTTGCCTCGGGAAACGTGGAGCGAAAGCAATCCATTGTCAAGAAAAGTTCATTTATAGTCACTCATGCCTAGAAAAGGCTTATAACTCTTTTTAAATGCCTTTATAATCCCATTATTGAATTTATTTTGAATTGTTTTTACATTTTTTGATTAAAACAGATTGTAATTGATTGTTTGCCTCGGGAAACATGGAGCGAAAGCCATCCATTGTCAAGAAAAGTTCATTTATAGTCACTCATGCCTAGAAAAGGCTTATTACTCGTTTAAATTCTTTTATAATCCCATTATCGAATTTATTTTGAATTGTTTTTACATTTTTTGATTAAAACATATTGTAATTGATTGTTTGCCTCGAGAAACGTGGAGCAAAAGCCATCCATTGTCAAGAAAAGTTAATTTATAGTCACTCATGCCTACAAAAGCCTTATTACTCGGTTTAAATGCTTTTATAATCCCATTATTGAATTTATTTTGATTTTTTTTTACAGTTTTTGATTAAAACAGATTGTAATAGATTGTTTATCTCGAGAAACATGGAACGAAAGCCATCCATTGTCAAGAAAAGATCATTTATAGTCACTCATGCCTAGAAAAGCCTTATTACTCGGTTTAAATGCTTTTATAATCCCATTATTGAATTTATTTTGAATTTTTTTTACATTTTTTGATTCAAACAGATTGTAATAGATTGTTTATCTCGGGAAACATGGAACGAAAGCCATCCATTGTCGAGAAAAGTTCATTTATAGTCACTCATGCCTAGAAAAGCCTTATTACTCGGTTTAAATGCCTTTATAATCCCATTATTGGATATATTTACATTTATTTTTACATTTTTTGATTAAAACAGATTGTAATTGATTGTTTGCCTCGGGAAACGTGGAGCAAAAGCCATCCATTGTCAACAAAAGTTCATTTATAGTCACTCATGCCTAGAAAAGCCTTATTACTCGATTTAAATGCCTTTATAATCCCATTATTGAATTTATTTTTAATTTTTTTTACATTTTTTGATTAAAACATATTGTAATTGATTGTTTGCCTTGGGAAACGTGGAGCAAAAGCCATCCATTGTCAAGAAAAGTTCATTTATAGTCACTCATGCCTACAGAAGCCTTATTACTCGGTTTAAATGCCTTTATAATCCCATTATTGAATTTATTTTGAATTTTTTTTACATTTTTTGATTAAAACAGATTGTAATTGATTGTTTGCCTCGGGAAACGTGGAGCAAAAGCAATCCATTGTCAAGAAAAGTTCATTTATAGTCACTCATGCCTAGAAAAGGCTTATAACTCTTTTTAAATGCCTTTATAATCCCATTATTGAATTTATTTTGAATTGTTTTTACATTTTTTGATTAAAACAGATTGTAATTGATTGTTTGCCTCGGGAAACGTGGAGCAAAAGCCATCCATTGTCAAGAAAAGTTCATTTATAGTCACTCATGCCTAGAAAAGCCTTATTACTCGATTTAAATGCCTTTATAATCCCATTATTGAATTTATTTTGAATTGTTTTTACATTTTTTGATTAAAACATATTGTAATTTATTGTTTGCCTCAGGAAACGTGGAGCAAAAGCCATCCATTGTCAAGAAAAGTTCATTTATAGTCACTCATGCCTAGAGAAGCCTTATTACTCGGTTTAAATGCCTTTATAATCCCATTATTGAATTTATTTTGATTTTTTTTTACAGTTTTTGATTAAAACAGATTGTAATAGATTGTTTATCTCGAGAAACATGGAACGAAAGCCATCCATTGTCAAGAAAAGATCATTTATAGTCACTCATGCCTAGAAAAGCCTTATTACTCGGTTTAAATGCCTTTATAATCCCATTATTGAATTTATTTTGAACTTTTTTGACATTTTTTGATTAAAACAGATTGTAATTGATTGTTTGCCTCGGGAAACATGGAGCGAAAGCCATCCATTGTCAAGAAAAGTTCATTTATAGTCACTCATGCCTAGAAAAGCCTTATTACTCGGTTTAAATGCCTTTATAATCCCATTATTGAATTTATTTTGAATTTTTTTTACATTTTTTGATTAAAACAGATTCTAATACATTGTTTATCTCGGGAAACATGGAACGAAAGCCATCCATTGTCAAGAAAACATCATTTATAGTCACTCATGCCTAGAAAAGACTTATTACTCGGTTTAAATGCCTTTATAATCCCATTATTGAATTTATTTTGAACTTTTTTGACATTTTTTGATTAAAACAGATTGTAATTGATTGTTTGCCTCGGGAAACATGGAGCGAAAGCCATCCATTGTCAAGAAAAGTTCATTTATAGTCACTCATGCCTAGAAAAGCCTTATTACTCGGTTTAAATTCTTTTATAATCCCATTATCGAATTTATTTTGAATTGTTTTTACATTTTTTGATTAAAACATATTGTAATTGATTGTTTACCTCGAGAAACGTGGAGCAAAAGCCATCCATTGTCAAGAAAAGTTCATTTATAGTCACTCATGCCTACAAAAGCCTTATTACTCGGTTTAAATGCCTTTATAATCCCATTATTGAGTTTATTTTGAATTTTTTTTACATTTTTTGATTAAAACAGAGTCTAATACATTGTTTATCTCGGGAAACATGGAACGAAAGCCATCCATTGTCAAGAAAACATCATTTATAGTCACTCATGCCTAGAAAAGACTTATTACTCGGTTTAAATGCCTTTATAATCCCATTATTGAATTTATTTTGAACTTTTTTGACATTTTTTGATTAAAACAGATTGTAATTGATTGTTTGCCTCGGGAAACATGGAGCGAAAGCCATCCATTGTCAAGAAAAGTTCATTTATAGTCACTCATGCCTAGAAAAGGCTTATTACTCGTTTAAATTCTTTTATAATCCCATTATCGAATTTATTTTGAATTGTTTTTACATTTTTTGATTAAAACATATTGTAATTGATTGTTTGCCTCGAGAAACGTGGAGCAAAAGCCATCCATTGTCAAGAAAAGTTAATTTATAGTCACTCATGCCTACAAAAGCCTTATTACTCGGTTTAAATGCTTTTATAATCCCATTATTGAATTTATTTTGATTTTTTTTTACAGTTTTTGATTAAAACAGATTGTAATAGATTGTTTATCTCGAGAAACATGGAACGAAAGCCATCCATTGTCAAGAAAAGATCATTTATAGTCACTCATGCCTAGAAAAGCCTTATTACTCGGTTTAAATGCTTTTATAATCCCATTATTGAATTTATTTTGAATTTTTTTTACATTTTTTGATTCAAACAGATTGTAATAGATTGTTTATCTCGGGAAACATGGAACGAAAGCCATCCATTGTCGAGAAAAGTTCATTTATAGTCACTCATGCCTAGAAAAGCCTTATTACTCGGTTTAAATGCCTTTATAATCCCATTATTGGATATATTTACATTTATTTTTACATTTTTTGATTAAAACAGATTGTAATTGATTGTTTGCCTCGGGAAACGTGGAGCAAAAGCCATCCATTGTCAACAAAAGTTCATTTATAGTCACTCATTCCTAGAAAAGCCTTATTACTCGATTTAAATGCCTTTATAATCCCATTATTGAATTTATTTTTAATTGTTTTTACATTTTTTGATTAAAACATATTGTAATTGATTGTTTACCTCGAGAAACGTGGAGCAAAAGCCATCCATTGTCAAGAAAAGTTCATTTATAGTCACTCATGCCTACAAAAGCCTTATTACTCGGTTTAAATGCCTTTATAATCCCATTATTGAGTTTATTTTGAATTTTTTTTACATTTTTTGATTAAAACAGAGTCTAATACATTGTTTATCTCGGGAAACATGGAACGAAAGCCATCCATTGTCAAGAAAACATCATTTATAGTCACTCATGCCTAGAAAAGACTTATTACTCGGTTTAAATGCCTTTATAATCCCATTATTGAATTTATTTTGAACTTTTTTGACATTTTTTGATTAAAACAGATTGTAATTGATTGTTTGCCTCGGGAAACATGGAGCGAAAGCCATCCATTGTCAAGAAAAGTTCATTTATAGTCACTCATGCCTAGAAAAGGCTTATTACTCGTTTAAATTCTTTTATAATCCCATTATCGAATTTATTTTGAATTGTTTTTACATTTTTTGATTAAAACATATTGTAATTGATTGTTTGCCTCGAGAAACGTGGAGCAAAAGCCATCCATTGTCAAGAAAAGTTAATTTATAGTCACTCATGCCTACAAAAGCCTTATTACTCGGTTTAAATGCTTTTATAATCCCATTATTGAATTTATTTTGATTTTTTTTTACAGTTTTTGATTAAAACAGATTGTAATAGATTGTTTATCTCGAGAAACATGGAACGAAAGCCATCCATTGTCAAGAAAAGATCATTTATAGTCACTCATGCCTAGAAAAGCCTTATTACTCGGTTTAAATGCTTTTATAATCCCATTATTGAATTTATTTTGAATTTTTTTTACATTTTTTGATTCAAACAGATTGTAATAGATTGTTTATCTCGGGAAACATGGAACGAAAGCCATCCATTGTCGAGAAAAGTTCATTTATAGTCACTCATGCCTAGAAAAGCCTTATTACTCGGTTTAAATGCCTTTATAATCCCATTATTGGATATATTTACATTTATTTTTACATTTTTTGATTAAAACAGATTGTAATTGATTGTTTGCCTCGGGAAACGTGGAGCAAAAGCCATCCATTGTCAACAAAAGTTCATTTATAGTCACTCATTCCTAGAAAAGCCTTATTACTCGATTTAAATGCCTTTATAATCCCATTATTGAATTTATTTTTAATTTTTTTTACATTTTTTGATTAAAACATATTGTAATTGATTGTTTGCCTTGAGAAACGTGGAGCAAAAGCCATCCATTGTCAAGAAAAGTTCATTTATAGTCACTCATGCCTACAGAAGCCTTATTACTCGGTTTAAATGCCTTTATAATCCCATTATTGAATTTATTTTGAATTTTTTTTACATTTTTTGATTAAAACAGATTGTAATTGATTGTTTGCCTCGGGAAACGTGGAGCGAAAGCAATCCATTGTCAAGAAAAGTTCATTTATAGTCACTCATGCCTAGAAAAGGCTTATAACTCTTTTTAAATGCCTTTATAATCCCATTATTGAATTTATTTTGAATTGTTTTTACATTTTTTGATTAAAACAGATTGTAATTGATTGTTTGCCTCGGGAAACATGGAGCGAAAGCCATCCATTGTCAAGAAAAGTTCATTTATAGTCACTCATGCCTAGAAAAGGCTTATTACTCGTTTAAATTCTTTTATAATCCCATTATCGAATTTATTTTGAATTGTTTTTACATTTTTTGATTAAAACATATTGTAATTGATTGTTTGCCTCGAGAAACGTGGAGCAAAAGCCATCCATTGTCAAGAAAAGTTAATTTATAGTCACTCATGCCTACAAAAGCCTTATTACTCGGTTTAAATGCTTTTATAATCCCATTATTGAATTTATTTTGATTTTTTTTTACAGTTTTTGATTAAAACAGATTGTAATAGATTGTTTATCTCGAGAAACATGGAACGAAAGCCATCCATTGTCAAGAAAAGATCATTTATAGTCACTCATGCCTAGAAAAGCCTTATTACTCGGTTTAAATGCTTTTATAATCCCATTATTGAATTTATTTTGAATTTTTTTTACATTTTTTGATTCAAACAGATTGTAATAGATTGTTTATCTCGGGAAACATGGAACGAAAGCCATCCATTGTCGAGAAAAGTTCATTTATAGTCACTCATGCCTAGAAAAGCCTTATTACTCGGTTTAAATGCCTTTATAATCCCATTATTGGATATATTTACATTTATTTTTACATTTTTTGATTAAAACAGATTGTAATTGATTGTTTGCCTCGGGAAACGTGGAGCAAAAGCCATCCATTGTCAACAAAAGTTCATTTATAGTCACTCATGCCTAGAAAAGCCTTATTACTCGATTTAAATGCCTTTATAATCCCATTATTGAATTTATTTTTAATTTTTTTTACATTTTTTGATTAAAACATATTGTAATTGATTGTTTGCCTTGGGAAACGTGGAGCAAAAGCCATCCATTGTCAAGAAAAGTTCATTTATAGTCACTCATGCCTACAGAAGCCTTATTACTCGGTTTAAATGCCTTTATAATCCCATTATTGAATTTATTTTGAATTTTTTTTACATTTTTTGATTAAAACAGATTGTAATTGATTGTTTGCCTCGGGAAACGTGGAGCAAAAGCAATCCATTGTCAAGAAAAGTTCATTTATAGTCACTCATGCCTAGAAAAGGCTTATAACTCTTTTTAAATGCCTTTATAATCCCATTATTGAATTTATTTTGAATTGTTTTTACATTTTTTGATTAAAACAGATTGTAATTGATTGTTTGCCTCGGGAAACGTGGAGCAAAAGCCATCCATTGTCAAGAAAAGTTCATTTATAGTCACTCATGCCTAGAAAAGCCTTATTACTCGATTTAAATGCCTTTATAATCCCATTATTGAATTTATTTTGAATTGTTTTTACATTTTTTGATTAAAACATATTGTAATTTATTGTTTGCCTCAGGAAACGTGGAGCAAAAGCCATCCATTGTCAAGAAAAGTTCATTTATAGTCACTCATGCCTAGAGAAGCCTTATTACTCGGTTTAAATGCCTTTATAATCCCATTATTGAATTTATTTTGATTTTTTTTTACAGTTTTTGATTAAAACAGATTGTAATAGATTGTTTATCTCGAGAAACATGGAACGAAAGCCATCCATTGTCAAGAAAAGATCATTTATAGTCACTCATGCCTAGAAAAGCCTTATTACTCGGTTTAAATGCCTTTATAATCCCATTATTGAATTTATTTTGAACTTTTTTGACATTTTTTGATTAAAACAGATTGTAATTGATTGTTTGCCTCGGGAAACATGGAGCGAAAGCCATCCATTGTCAAGAAAAGTTCATTTATAGTCACTCATGCCTAGAAAAGCCTTATTACTCGGTTTAAATGCCTTTATAATCCCATTATTGAATTTATTTTGAATTTTTTTTACATTTTTTGATTAAAACAGATTCTAATACATTGTTTATCTCGGGAAACATGGAACGAAAGCCATCCATTGTCAAGAAAACATCATTTATAGTCACTCATGCCTAGAAAAGACTTATTACTCGGTTTAAATGCCTTTATAATCCCATTATTGAATTTATTTTGAACTTTTTTGACATTTTTTGATTAAAACAGATTGTAATTGATTGTTTGCCTCGGGAAACATGGAGCGAAAGCCATCCATTGTCAAGAAAAGTTCATTTATAGTCACTCATGCCTAGAAAAGCCTTATTACTCGGTTTAAATTCTTTTATAATCCCATTATCGAATTTATTTTGAATTGTTTTTACATTTTTTGATTAAAACATATTGTAATTGATTGTTTACCTCGAGAAACGTGGAGCAAAAGCCATCCATTGTCAAGAAAAGTTCATTTATAGTCACTCATGCCTACAAAAGCCTTATTACTCGGTTTAAATGCCTTTATAATCCCATTATTGAGTTTATTTTGAATTTTTTTTACATTTTTTGATTAAAACAGAGTCTAATACATTGTTTATCTCGGGAAACATGGAACGAAAGCCATCCATTGTCAAGAAAACATCATTTATAGTCACTCATGCCTAGAAAAGACTTATTACTCGGTTTAAATGCCTTTATAATCCCATTATTGAATTTATTTTGAACTTTTTTGACATTTTTTGATTAAAACAGATTGTAATTGATTGTTTGCCTCGGGAAACATGGAGCGAAAGCCATCCATTGTCAAGAAAAGTTCATTTATAGTCACTCATGCCTAGAAAAGGCTTATTACTCGTTTAAATTCTTTTATAATCCCATTATCGAATTTATTTTGAATTGTTTTTACATTTTTTGATTAAAACATATTGTAATTGATTGTTTGCCTCGAGAAACGTGGAGCAAAAGCCATCCATTGTCAAGAAAAGTTAATTTATAGTCACTCATGCCTACAAAAGCCTTATTACTCGGTTTAAATGCTTTTATAATCCCATTATTGAATTTATTTTGATTTTTTTTTACAGTTTTTGATTAAAACAGATTGTAATAGATTGTTTATCTCGAGAAACATGGAACGAAAGCCATCCATTGTCAAGAAAAGATCATTTATAGTCACTCATGCCTAGAAAAGCCTTATTACTCGGTTTAAATGCTTTTATAATCCCATTATTGAATTTATTTTGAATTTTTTTTACATTTTTTGATTCAAACAGATTGTAATAGATTGTTTATCTCGGGAAACATGGAACGAAAGCCATCCATTGTCGAGAAAAGTTCATTTATAGTCACTCATGCCTAGAAAAGCCTTATTACTCGGTTTAAATGCCTTTATAATCCCATTATTGGATATATTTACATTTATTTTTACATTTTTTGATTAAAACAGATTGTAATTGATTGTTTGCCTCGGGAAACGTGGAGCAAAAGCCATCCATTGTCAACAAAAGTTCATTTATAGTCACTCATTCCTAGAAAAGCCTTATTACTCGATTTAAATGCCTTTATAATCCCATTATTGAATTTATTTTTAATTTTTTTTACATTTTTTGATTAAAACATATTGTAATTGATTGTTTGCCTTGAGAAACGTGGAGCAAAAGCCATCCATTGTCAAGAAAAGTTCATTTATAGTCACTCATGCCTACAGAAGCCTTATTACTCGGTTTAAATGCCTTTATAATCCCATTATTGAATTTATTTTGAATTTTTTTTACATTTTTTGATTAAAACAGATTGTAATTGATTGTTTGCCTCGGGAAACGTGGAGCGAAAGCAATCCATTGTCAAGAAAAGTTCATTTATAGTCACTCATGCCTAGAAAAGGCTTATAACTCTTTTTAAATGCCTTTATAATCCCATTATTGAATTTATTTTGAATTGTTTTTACATTTTTTGATTAAAACAGATTGTAATTGATTGTTTGCCTCGGGAAACATGGAGCGAAAGCCATCCATTGTCAAGAAAAGTTCATTTATAGTCACTCATGCCTAGAAAAGGCTTATTACTCGTTTAAATTCTTTTATAATCCCATTATCGAATTTATTTTGAATTGTTTTTACATTTTTTGATTAAAACATATTGTAATTGATTGTTTGCCTCGAGAAACGTGGAGCAAAAGCCATCCATTGTCAAGAAAAGTTAATTTATAGTCACTCATGCCTACAAAAGCCTTATTACTCGGTTTAAATGCTTTTATAATCCCATTATTGAATTTATTTTGATTTTTTTTTACAGTTTTTGATTAAAACAGATTGTAATAGATTGTTTATCTCGAGAAACATGGAACGAAAGCCATCCATTGTCAAGAAAAGATCATTTATAGTCACTCATGCCTAGAAAAGCCTTATTACTCGGTTTAAATGCTTTTATAATCCCATTATTGAATTTATTTTGAATTTTTTTTACATTTTTTGATTCAAACAGATTGTAATAGATTGTTTATCTCGGGAAACATGGAACGAAAGCCATCCATTGTCGAGAAAAGTTCATTTATAGTCACTCATGCCTAGAAAAGCCTTATTACTCGGTTTAAATGCCTTTATAATCCCATTATTGGATATATTTACATTTATTTTTACATTTTTTGATTAAAACAGATTGTAATTGATTGTTTGCCTCGGGAAACGTGGAGCAAAAGCCATCCATTGTCAACAAAAGTTCATTTATAGTCACTCATGCCTAGAAAAGCCTTATTACTCGATTTAAATGCCTTTATAATCCCATTATTGAATTTATTTTTAATTTTTTTTACATTTTTTGATTAAAACATATTGTAATTGATTGTTTGCCTTGGGAAACGTGGAGCAAAAGCCATCCATTGTCAAGAAAAGTTCATTTATAGTCACTCATGCCTACAGAAGCCTTATTACTCGGTTTAAATGCCTTTATAATCCCATTATTGAATTTATTTTGAATTTTTTTTACATTTTTTGATTAAAACAGATTGTAATTGATTGTTTGCCTCGGGAAACGTGGAGCAAAAGCAATCCATTGTCAAGAAAAGTTCATTTATAGTCACTCATGCCTAGAAAAGGCTTATAACTCTTTTTAAATGCCTTTATAATCCCATTATTGAATTTATTTTGAATTGTTTTTACATTTTTTGATTAAAACAGATTGTAATTGATTGTTTGCCTCGGGAAACGTGGAGCAAAAGCCATCCATTGTCAAGAAAAGTTCATTTATAGTCACTCATGCCTAGAAAAGCCTTATTACTCGATTTAAATGCCTTTATAATCCCATTATTGAATTTATTTTGAATTGTTTTTACATTTTTTGATTAAAACATATTGTAATTTATTGTTTGCCTCAGGAAACGTGGAGCAAAAGCCATCCATTGTCAAGAAAAGTTCATTTATAGTCACTCATGCCTAGAGAAGCCTTATTACTCGGTTTAAATGCCTTTATAATCCCATTATTGAATTTATTTTGATTTTTTTTTACAGTTTTTGATTAAAACAGATTGTAATAGATTGTTTATCTCGAGAAACATGGAACGAAAGCCATCCATTGTCAAGAAAAGATCATTTATAGTCACTCATGCCTAGAAAAGCCTTATTACTCGGTTTAAATGCCTTTATAATCCCATTATTGAATTTATTTTGAACTTTTTTGACATTTTTTGATTAAAACAGATTGTAATTGATTGTTTGCCTCGGGAAACATGGAGCGAAAGCCATCCATTGTCAAGAAAAGTTCATTTATAGTCACTCATGCCTAGAAAAGCCTTATTACTCGGTTTAAATGCCTTTATAATCCCATTATTGAATTTATTTTGAATTTTTTTTACATTTTTTGATTAAAACAGATTCTAATACATTGTTTATCTCGGGAAACATGGAACGAAAGCCATCCATTGTCAAGAAAACATCATTTATAGTCACTCATGCCTAGAAAAGACTTATTACTCGGTTTAAATGCCTTTATAATCCCATTATTGAATTTATTTTGAACTTTTTTGACATTTTTTGATTAAAACAGATTGTAATTGATTGTTTGCCTCGGGAAACATGGAGCGAAAGCCATCCATTGTCAAGAAAAGTTCATTTATAGTCACTCATGCCTAGAAAAGCCTTATTACTCGGTTTAAATTCTTTTATAATCCCATTATCGAATTTATTTTGAATTGTTTTTACATTTTTTGATTAAAACATATTGTAATTGATTGTTTGCCTCGAGAAACGTGGAGCAAAAGCCATCCATTGTCAAGAAAAGTTCATTTATAGTCACTCATGCCTACAAAAGCCTTATTACTCGGTTTAAATGCCTTTATAATCCCATTATTGAATTTATTTTGAATTTTTTTTACATTTTTTGATTAAAACAGAGTCTAATACATTGTTTATCTCGGGAAACATGGAACGAAAGCCATCCATTGTCAAGAAAACATCATTTATAGTCACTCATGCCTAGAAAAGACTTATTACTCGGTTTAAATGCCTTTATAATCCCATTATTGAATTTATTTTGCACTTTTTTGACATTTTTTGATTAAAACAGATTGTAATTGATTGTTTGCCTCGGGAAACATGGAGCGAAAGCCATCCATTGTCAAGAAAAGTTCATTTATAGTCACTCATGCCTAGAAAAGGCTTATTACTCGTTTAAATTCTTTTATAATCCCATTATCGAATTTATTTTAAATTGTTTTTACATTTTTTGAATAAAACATATTGTAATTGATTGTTTGCCTCGAGAAACGTGGAGCAAAAGCCATCCATTGTCAAGAAAAGTTAATTTATAGTCACTCATGCCTACAAAAGCCTTATTACTCGGTTTAAATGCCTTTATAATCCCATTATTGAATTTATTTTGAATTTTTTTTACATTTTTTGATTAAACCAGATTCTAATACATTGTTTATCTCGGGAAAAATGGAACGAAAGCCATCCATTGTCAAGAAAACATCATTTATAGTCATTCATGCCTAGAAAAGCCTTATTACTCGGTTTAAATGCCTTTATAATCCCATTATTGAATTTATTTTGAACTTTTTTGACATTTTTTGATTAAAACAGATTGTAATTGATTGTTTGCCTCGAGAAACGTGGAGCAAAGGCCATCCATTGTCAAGAAAAGTTCATTTATAGTCACTCATGCCTAGAAAAGCCTTATTACTCGGTTTAAATGCTTTTATAATCCCATTATCGAATTTATTTTGAATTGTTTTTACATTTTTTGATTAAAACAGATTGTAATTGATTGTTTGCCTCGGGAAACGTGGAGCAAAAGCCATCCATTGTCAAGAAAAGTTCATTTATAGTCACTCATGCCTAGAAAAGGCTTATAACTCTTTTTAAATGCCTTTATAATCCCATTATTGAATTTATTTTGAATTGTTTTTACATTTTTTGATTAAAACAGATTGTAATTGATTGTTTGCCTCGCGAAACGTGGAGCAAAAGCCATCCATTGCCAAGAAAAGTTCATTTATAGTCACTCATGCCTACAAAAGCCTTATTACTCGGTTTAAATGCCTTTATAATCCCATTATTGAATTTATTTTGAATTTTTTTTACATTTTTTGATTAAAACAGATTGTAATAGATTGTTTATCTCGGGAAACATAGAACGAAAGCCATCCATTGTCAAGAAAAGATCATTTATAGTCATTCATGCCTAGAAAAGCCTTATTACTCGGTTTAAATGCCTTTATAATCCCATTATTGAATTTATTTTGAATTATTTTTATATTTTTTGATTAAAACAGATTGTAATAGATTGTTTATCTCGGGAAACATGGAACGAAAGCCATCCATTGTCAAGAAAAGATCATTTATAGTCACTCATGCCTAGAAAAGCCTTATTACTTGGTTTAAATGCCCTTATAATCCCATTATTGAATTTATTTTGAATTATTTTTACATTTTTTTATTAAAACATATTGTAATTGATTGTTTGCCTCGGGAAACGTGGAGCAAAAGCCATCCATTGTCAAGAAAAGTTCATTTATAGTCACTTATGCCTAGAAAAGCCTTATTACTCGGTTTAAATGCCTTTATAATCCCATTATTGAATTTATTTTGATTTTTTTTATATTTTTTGATTAAAACAGATTCTAATACATTGTTTATCTCGGGAAACATGGAACGAAAGCCATCCATTGTCAAGAAAACATCATTTATAGTCACTCATGCCTAGAAAAGCCTTATTACTCGGTTTAAATGCCTTTATAATCCGATTATTGAATTTATTTTGAACTTTTTTGACATTTTTTGATTAAAACAGATTGTAATTGATTATTTGCCTCGGGAAACGTTGAGCGAAAGCCATCCATTGTCAAGAAAAGTTCATTTATAGTCACTCATGCCTAGAAAAGCCTTATTACTCGGTTTAAATGCTTTTATAATCCCATTATTGAATTTATTTTGAATTTTTTTTTAAATTTTTTGATTAAAACAGATTGTAATAGATTGTTTATCTCGGAAAACATGGAACGAAAGCCATCCATTGTCAAGAAAACATCATTTATAATCACTCATGCCTAGAAAAGCCTTATTACTCGGTTTAAATGCCTTTATAATCCCATTATTGAATTTATTTTCAATTATTTTTACATTTTTTTATTAAAACAGATTGTAATTGATTGTTTGCCTCGGGAAACATGGAGCAAAAGCCATCCATTGTCGAGAAAAGTTCATTTATAGTCACTCATGCCTAGAAAAGCCTTATAACTCGGTTTAAATGCCTTTATAATCCCATTATTGAATTTATTTTGAATTGTTTTTACATTTTTTGATTAAAACAAATTGTAATTGATTGTTTGCCTCGGGAAACGTGGAGCAAAAGCCATCCATTGTCAAGAAAAGTTCATTTATAGTCACTCATGCCTAGAAAAGCCTTATTACTCGGTTTAAATGCCTTTATAATCCCATTATCGAATTTATTTGAATTGTTTTTACATTTTTTGATTAAAACAGATTGTAATTGATTGTTTGCCTCGGGAAACGTGGAGCAAAAGCAATCCATTGTCAAGAAAAGTTCATTTATAATCACTCATGCCTAGATAAGGCTTATAACTCTTTTTAAATGCCTTTATAATCCCATTATTGAATTTATTTTGAATTGTTTTTACATTTTTTGATTAAAACATATTGTAATTGATTGTTTGCCTCGAGAAACGTGGAGCAAAAGCCATCCATTGTCAAGAAAAGTTCATTTATAGTCACTCATGCCTAGAAAAGCCTTATTACTCGATTTAAATGCCTTTAAAATCCCATTATTGAATTTATTTTGAATTTTTTTTACATTTTTTGATTAAAACATATTGTAATTGATTGTTTGCCTCGGGAAACATGGAGCGAAAGCCATCCATTGTCAAGAAAAGTTCATTTATAGTCACTCATGCCTAGAAAAGGCTTATTACTCGTTTAAATTCTTTTATAATCCCATTATCGAATTTATTTTGAATTGTTTTTACATTTTTTGATTAAAACATATTGTAATTGATTGTTTGCCTCGAGAAACGTGGAGCAAAAGCCATCCATTGTCAAGAAAAGTTAATTTATAGTCACTCATGCCTACAAAAGCCTTATTACTCGGTTTAAATGCTTTTATAATCCCATTATTGAATTTATTTTGATTTTTTTTTACAGTTTTTGATTAAAACAGATTGTAATAGATTGTTTATCTCGAGAAACATGGAACGAAAGCCATCCATTGTCAAGAAAAGATCATTTATAGTCACTCATGCCTAGAAAAGCCTTATTACTCGGTTTAAATGCTTTTATAATCCCATTATTGAATTTATTTTGAATTTTTTTACATTTTTTGATTCAAACAGATTGTAATAGATTGTTTATCTCGGGAAACATGGAACGAAAGCCATCCATTGTCGAGAAAAGTTCATTTATAGTCACTCATGCCTAGAAAAGCCTTATTACTCGGTTTAAATGCCTTTATAATCCCATTATTGGATATATTTACATTTATTTTTACATTTTTTGATTAAAACAGATTGTAATTGATTGTTTGCCTCGGGAAACGTGGAGCAAAAGCCATCCATTGTCAACAAAAGTTCATTTATAGTCACTCATGCCTAGAAAAGCCTTATTACTCGATTTAAATGCCTTTATAATCCCATTATTGAATTTATTTTTAATTTTTTTTACATTTTTTGATTAAAACATATTGTAATTGATTGTTTGCCTTGGGAAACGTGGAGCAAAAGCCATCCATTGTCAAGAAAAGTTCATTTATAGTCACTCATGCCTACAGAAGCCTTATTACTCGGTTTAAATGCCTTTATAATCCCATTATTGAATTTATTTTGAATTTTTTTTACATTTTTTGATTAAAACAGATTGTAATTGATTGTTTGCCTCGGGAAACGTGGAGCAAAAGCAATCCATTGTCAAGAAAAGTTCATTTATAGTCACTCATGCCTAGAAAAGGCTTATAACTCTTTTTAAATGCCTTTATAATCCCATTATTGAATTTATTTTGAATTGTTTTTACATTTTTTGATTAAAACAGATTGTAATTGATTGTTTGCCTCGGGAAACATGGAGCGAAAGCCATCCATTGTCAAGAAAAGTTCATTTATAGTCACTCATGCCTAGAAAAGGCTTATTACTCGGTTTAAATTCTTTTATAATCCCATTATCGAATTTATTTTGAATTGTTTTTACATTTTTTGATTAAAACATATTGTAATTGATTGTTTACCTCGAGAAACGTGGAGCAAAAGCCATCCATTGTCAAGAAAAGTTCATTTATAGTCACTCATGCCTACAAAAGCCTTATTACTCGGTTTAAATGCCTTTATAATCCCATTATTGAGTTTATTTTGAATTTTTTTTACATTTTTTGATTAAAACAGAGTCTAATACATTGTTTATCTCGGGAAACATGGAACGAAAGCCATCCATTGTCAAGAAAACATCATTTATAGTCACTCATGCCTAGAAAAGACTTATTACTCGGTTTAAATGCCTTTATAATCCCATTATTGAATTTATTTTGAACTTTTTTGACATTTTTTGATTAAAACAGATTGTAATTGATTGTTTGCCTCGGGAAACATGGAGCGAAAGCCATCCATTGTCAAGAAAAGTTCATTTATAGTCACTCATGCCTAGAAAAGGCTTATTACTCGTTTAAATTCTTTTATAATCCCATTATCGAATTTATTTTGAATTGTTTTTACATTTTTTGATTAAAACATATTGTAATTGATTGTTTGCCTCGAGAAACGTGGAGCAAAAGCCATCCATTGTCAAGAAAAGTTAATTTATAGTCACTCATGCCTACAAAAGCCTTATTACTCGGTTTAAATGCTTTTATAATCCCATTATTGAATTTATTTTGATTTTTTTTTACAGTTTTTGATTAAAACAGATTGTAATAGATTGTTTATCTCGAGAAACATGGAACGAAAGCCATCCATTGTCAAGAAAAGATCATTTATAGTCACTCATGCCTAGAAAAGCCTTATTACTCGGTTTAAATGCTTTTATAATCCCATTATTGAATTTATTTTGAATTTTTTTTACATTTTTTGATTCAAACAGATTGTAATAGATTGTTTATCTCGGGAAACATGGAACGAAAGCCATCCATTGTCGAGAAAAGTTCATTTATAGTCACTCATGCCTAGAAAAGCCTTATTACTCGGTTTAAATGCCTTTATAATCCCATTATTGGATATATTTACATTTATTTTTACATTTTTTGATTAAAACAGATTGTAATTGATTGTTTGCCTCGGGAAACGTGGAGCAAAAGCCATCCATTGTCAACAAAAGTTCATTTATAGTCACTCATTCCTAGAAAAGCCTTATTACTCGATTTAAATGCCTTTATAATCCCATTATTGAATTTATTTTTAATTTTTTTTACATTTTTTGATTAAAACATATTGTAATTGATTGTTTGCCTTGAGAAACGTGGAGCAAAAGCCATCCATTGTCAAGAAAAGTTCATTTATAGTCACTCATGCCTACAGAAGCCTTATTACTCGGTTTAAATGCCTTTATAATCCCATTATTGAATTTATTTTGAATTTTTTTTACATTTTTTGATTAAAACAGATTGTAATTGATTGTTTGCCTCGGGAAACGTGGAGCGAAAGCAATCCATTGTCAAGAAAAGTTCATTTATAGTCACTCATGCCTAGAAAAGGCTTATAACTCTTTTTAAATGCCTTTATAATCCCATTATTGAATTTATTTTGAATTGTTTTTACATTTTTTGATTAAAACAGATTGTAATTGATTGTTTGCCTCGGGAAACATGGAGCGAAAGCCATCCATTGTCAAGAAAAGTTCATTTATAGTCACTCATGCCTAGAAAAGGCTTATTACTCGTTTAAATTCTTTTATAATCCCATTATCGAATTTATTTTGAATTGTTTTTACATTTTTTGATTAAAACATATTGTAATTGATTGTTTGCCTCGAGAAACGTGGAGCAAAAGCCATCCATTGTCAAGAAAAGTTAATTTATAGTCACTCATGCCTACAAAAGCCTTATTACTCGGTTTAAATGCTTTTATAATCCCATTATTGAATTTATTTTGATTTTTTTTTACAGTTTTTGATTAAAACAGATTGTAATAGATTGTTTATCTCGAGAAACATGGAACGAAAGCCATCCATTGTCAAGAAAAGATCATTTATAGTCACTCATGCCTAGAAAAGCCTTATTACTCGGTTTAAATGCTTTTATAATCCCATTATTGAATTTATTTTGAATTTTTTTTACATTTTTTGATTCAAACAGATTGTAATAGATTGTTTATCTCGGGAAACATGGAACGAAAGCCATCCATTGTCGAGAAAAGTTCATTTATAGTCACTCATGCCTAGAAAAGCCTTATTACTCGGTTTAAATGCCTTTATAATCCCATTATTGGATATATTTACATTTATTTTTACATTTTTTGATTAAAACAGATTGTAATTGATTGTTTGCCTCGGGAAACGTGGAGCAAAAGCCATCCATTGTCAACAAAAGTTCATTTATAGTCACTCATGCCTAGAAAAGCCTTATTACTCGATTTAAATGCCTTTATAATCCCATTATTGAATTTATTTTTAATTTTTTTTACATTTTTTGATTAAAACATATTGTAATTGATTGTTTGCCTTGGGAAACGTGGAGCAAAAGCCATCCATTGTCAAGAAAAGTTCATTTATAGTCACTCATGCCTACAGAAGCCTTATTACTCGGTTTAAATGCCTTTATAATCCCATTATTGAATTTATTTTGAATTTTTTTTACATTTTTTGATTAAAACAGATTGTAATTGATTGTTTGCCTCGGGAAACGTGGAGCAAAAGCAATCCATTGTCAAGAAAAGTTCATTTATAGTCACTCATGCCTAGAAAAGGCTTATAACTCTTTTTAAATGCCTTTATAATCCCATTATTGAATTTATTTTGAATTGTTTTTACATTTTTTGATTAAAACAGATTGTAATTGATTGTTTGCCTCGGGAAACGTGGAGCAAAAGCCATCCATTGTCAAGAAAAGTTCATTTATAGTCACTCATGCCTAGAAAAGCCTTATTACTCGATTTAAATGCCTTTATAATCCCATTATTGAATTTATTTTGAATTGTTTTTACATTTTTTGATTAAAACATATTGTAATTTATTGTTTGCCTCAGGAAACGTGGAGCAAAAGCCATCCATTGTCAAGAAAAGTTCATTTATAGTCACTCATGCCTAGAGAAGCCTTATTACTCGGTTTAAATGCCTTTATAATCCCATTATTGAATTTATTTTGATTTTTTTTTACAGTTTTTGATTAAAACAGATTGTAATAGATTGTTTATCTCGAGAAACATGGAACGAAAGCCATCCATTGTCAAGAAAAGATCATTTATAGTCACTCATGCCTAGAAAAGCCTTATTACTCGGTTTAAATGCCTTTATAATCCCATTATTGAATTTATTTTGAACTTTTTTGACATTTTTTGATTAAAACAGATTGTAATTGATTGTTTGCCTCGGGAAACATGGAGCGAAAGCCATCCATTGTCAAGAAAAGTTCATTTATAGTCACTCATGCCTAGAAAAGCCTTATTACTCGGTTTAAATGCCTTTATAATCCCATTATTGAATTTATTTTGAATTTTTTTTACATTTTTTGATTAAAACAGATTCTAATACATTGTTTATCTCGGGAAACATGGAACGAAAGCCATCCATTGTCAAGAAAACATCATTTATAGTCACTCATGCCTAGAAAAGACTTATTACTCGGTTTAAATGCCTTTATAATCCCATTATTGAATTTATTTTGAACTTTTTTGACATTTTTTGATTAAAACAGATTGTAATTGATTGTTTGCCTCGGGAAACATGGAGCGAAAGCCATCCATTGTCAAGAAAAGTTCATTTATAGTCACTCATGCCTAGAAAAGCCTTATTACTCGGTTTAAATTCTTTTATAATCCCATTATCGAATTTATTTTGAATTGTTTTTACATTTTTTGATTAAAACATATTGTAATTGATTGTTTACCTCGAGAAACGTGGAGCAAAAGCCATCCATTGTCAAGAAAAGTTCATTTATAGTCACTCATGCCTACAAAAGCCTTATTACTCGGTTTAAATGCCTTTATAATCCCATTATTGAGTTTATTTTGAATTTTTTTTACATTTTTTGATTAAAACAGAGTCTAATACATTGTTTATCTCGGGAAACATGGAACGAAAGCCATCCATTGTCAAGAAAACATCATTTATAGTCACTCATGCCTAGAAAAGACTTATTACTCGGTTTAAATGCCTTTATAATCCCATTATTGAATTTATTTTGAACTTTTTTGACATTTTTTGATTAAAACAGATTGTAATTGATTGTTTGCCTCGGGAAACATGGAGCGAAAGCCATCCATTGTCAAGAAAAGTTCATTTATAGTCACTCATGCCTAGAAAAGGCTTATTACTCGTTTAAATTCTTTTATAATCCCATTATCGAATTTATTTTGAATTGTTTTTACATTTTTTGATTAAAACATATTGTAATTGATTGTTTGCCTCGAGAAACGTGGAGCAAAAGCCATCCATTGTCAAGAAAAGTTAATTTATAGTCACTCATGCCTACAAAAGCCTTATTACTCGGTTTAAATGCTTTTATAATCCCATTATTGAATTTATTTTGATTTTTTTTTACAGTTTTTGATTAAAACAGATTGTAATAGATTGTTTATCTCGAGAAACATGGAACGAAAGCCATCCATTGTCAAGAAAAGATCATTTATAGTCACTCATGCCTAGAAAAGCCTTATTACTCGGTTTAAATGCTTTTATAATCCCATTATTGAATTTATTTTGAATTTTTTTTACATTTTTTGATTCAAACAGATTGTAATAGATTGTTTATCTCGGGAAACATGGAACGAAAGCCATCCATTGTCGAGAAAAGTTCATTTATAGTCACTCATGCCTAGAAAAGCCTTATTACTCGGTTTAAATGCCTTTATAATCCCATTATTGGATATATTTACATTTATTTTTACATTTTTTGATTAAAACAGATTGTAATTGATTGTTTGCCTCGGGAAACGTGGAGCAAAAGCCATCCATTGTCAACAAAAGTTCATTTATAGTCACTCATTCCTAGAAAAGCCTTATTACTCGATTTAAATGCCTTTATAATCCCATTATTGAATTTATTTTTAATTTTTTTTACATTTTTTGATTAAAACATATTGTAATTGATTGTTTGCCTTGAGAAACGTGGAGCAAAAGCCATCCATTGTCAAGAAAAGTTCATTTATAGTCACTCATGCCTACAGAAGCCTTATTACTCGGTTTAAATGCCTTTATAATCCCATTATTGAATTTATTTTGAATTTTTTTTACATTTTTTGATTAAAACAGATTGTAATTGATTGTTTGCCTCGGGAAACGTGGAGCGAAAGCAATCCATTGTCAAGAAAAGTTCATTTATAGTCACTCATGCCTAGAAAAGGCTTATAACTCTTTTTAAATGCCTTTATAATCCCATTATTGAATTTATTTTGAATTGTTTTTACATTTTTTGATTAAAACAGATTGTAATTGATTGTTTGCCTCGGGAAACATGGAGCGAAAGCCATCCATTGTCAAGAAAAGTTCATTTATAGTCACTCATGCCTAGAAAAGGCTTATTACTCGTTTAAATTCTTTTATAATCCCATTATCGAATTTATTTTGAATTGTTTTTACATTTTTTGATTAAAACATATTGTAATTGATTGTTTGCCTCGAGAAACGTGGAGCAAAAGCCATCCATTGTCAAGAAAAGTTAATTTATAGTCACTCATGCCTACAAAAGCCTTATTACTCGGTTTAAATGCTTTTATAATCCCATTATTGAATTTATTTTGATTTTTTTTTACAGTTTTTGATTAAAACAGATTGTAATAGATTGTTTATCTCGAGAAACATGGAACGAAAGCCATCCATTGTCAAGAAAAGATCATTTATAGTCACTCATGCCTAGAAAAGCCTTATTACTCGGTTTAAATGCTTTTATAATCCCATTATTGAATTTATTTTGAATTTTTTTTACATTTTTTGATTCAAACAGATTGTAATAGATTGTTTATCTCGGGAAACATGGAACGAAAGCCATCCATTGTCGAGAAAAGTTCATTTATAGTCACTCATGCCTAGAAAAGCCTTATTACTCGGTTTAAATGCCTTTATAATCCCATTATTGGATATATTTACATTTATTTTTACATTTTTTGATTAAAACAGATTGTAATTGATTGTTTGCCTCGGGAAACGTGGAGCAAAAGCCATCCATTGTCAACAAAAGTTCATTTATAGTCACTCATGCCTAGAAAAGCCTTATTACTCGATTTAAATGCCTTTATAATCCCATTATTGAATTTATTTTTAATTTTTTTTACATTTTTTGATTAAAACATATTGTAATTGATTGTTTGCCTTGGGAAACGTGGAGCAAAAGCCATCCATTGTCAAGAAAAGTTCATTTATAGTCACTCATGCCTACAGAAGCCTTATTACTCGGTTTAAATGCCTTTATAATCCCATTATTGAATTTATTTTGAATTTTTTTTACATTTTTTGATTAAAACAGATTGTAATTGATTGTTTGCCTCGGGAAACGTGGAGCAAAAGCAATCCATTGTCAAGAAAAGTTCATTTATAGTCACTCATGCCTAGAAAAGGCTTATAACTCTTTTTAAATGCCTTTATAATCCCATTATTGAATTTATTTTGAATTGTTTTTACATTTTTTGATTAAAACAGATTGTAATTGATTGTTTGCCTCGGGAAACGTGGAGCAAAAGCCATCCATTGTCAAGAAAAGTTCATTTATAGTCACTCATGCCTAGAAAAGCCTTATTACTCGATTTAAATGCCTTTATAATCCCATTATTGAATTTATTTTGAATTGTTTTTACATTTTTTGATTAAAACATATTGTAATTTATTGTTTGCCTCAGGAAACGTGGAGCAAAAGCCATCCATTGTCAAGAAAAGTTCATTTATAGTCACTCATGCCTAGAGAAGCCTTATTACTCGGTTTAAATGCCTTTATAATCCCATTATTGAATTTATTTTGATTTTTTTTTACAGTTTTTGATTAAAACAGATTGTAATAGATTGTTTATCTCGAGAAACATGGAACGAAAGCCATCCATTGTCAAGAAAAGATCATTTATAGTCACTCATGCCTAGAAAAGCCTTATTACTCGGTTTAAATGCCTTTATAATCCCATTATTGAATTTATTTTGAACTTTTTTGACATTTTTTGATTAAAACAGATTGTAATTGATTGTTTGCCTCGGGAAACATGGAGCGAAAGCCATCCATTGTCAAGAAAAGTTCATTTATAGTCACTCATGCCTAGAAAAGCCTTATTACTCGGTTTAAATGCCTTTATAATCCCATTATTGAATTTATTTTGAATTTTTTTTACATTTTTTGATTAAAACAGATTCTAATACATTGTTTATCTCGGGAAACATGGAACGAAAGCCATCCATTGTCAAGAAAACATCATTTATAGTCACTCATGCCTAGAAAAGACTTATTACTCGGTTTAAATGCCTTTATAATCCCATTATTGAATTTATTTTGAACTTTTTTGACATTTTTTGATTAAAACAGATTGTAATTGATTGTTTGCCTCGGGAAACATGGAGCGAAAGCCATCCATTGTCAAGAAAAGTTCATTTATAGTCACTCATGCCTAGAAAAGCCTTATTACTCGGTTTAAATTCTTTTATAATCCCATTATCGAATTTATTTTGAATTGTTTTTACATTTTTTGATTAAAACATATTGTAATTGATTGTTTGCCTCGAGAAACGTGGAGCAAAAGCCATCCATTGTCAAGAAAAGTTAATTTATAGTCACTCATGCCTACAAAAGCCTTATTACTCGGTTTAAATGCCTTTATAATCCCATTATTGAATTTATTTTGAATTTTTTTTACATTTTTTGATTAAAACAGAGTCTAATACATTGTTTATCTCGGGAAACATGGAACGAAAGCCATCCATTGTCAAGAAAACATCATTTATAGTCACTCATGCCTAGAAAAGACTTATTACTCGGTTTAAATGCCTTTATAATCCCATTATTGAATTTATTTTGCACTTTTTTGACATTTTTTGATTAAAACAGATTGTAATTGATTGTTTGCCTCGGGAAACATGGAGCGAAAGCCATCCATTGTCAAGAAAAGTTCATTTATAGTCACTCATGCCTAGAAAAGGCTTATTACTCGTTTAAATTCTTTTATAATCCCATTATCGAATTTATTTTAAATTGTTTTTACATTTTTTGAATAAAACATATTGTAATTGATTGTTTGCCTCGAGAAACGTGGAGCAAAAGCCATCCATTGTCAAGAAAAGTTAATTTATAGTCACTCATGCCTACAAAAGCCTTATTACTCGGTTTAAATGCCTTTATAATCCCATTATTGAATTTATTTTGAATTTTTTTTACATTTTTTGATTAAACCAGATTCTAATACATTGTTTATCTCGGGAAAAATGGAACGAAAGCCATCCATTGTCAAGAAAACATCATTTATAGTCATTCATGCCTAGAAAAGCCTTATTACTCGGTTTAAATGCCTTTATAATCCCATTATTGAATTTATTTTGAACTTTTTTGACATTTTTTGATTAAAACAGATTGTAATTGATTGTTTGCCTCGAGAAACGTGGAGCAAAGGCCATCCATTGTCAAGAAAAGTTCATTTATAGTCACTCATGCCTAGAAAAGCCTTATTACTCGGTTTAAATGCTTTTATAATCCCATTATCGAATTTATTTTGAATTGTTTTTACATTTTTTGATTAAAACAGATTGTAATTGATTGTTTGCCTCGGGAAACGTGGAGCAAAAGCCATCCATTGTCAAGAAAAGTTCATTTATAGTCACTCATGCCTAGAAAAGGCTTATAACTCTTTTTAAATGCCTTTATAATCCCATTATTGAATTTATTTTGAATTGTTTTTACATTTTTTGATTAAAACAGATTGTAATTGATTGTTTGCCTCGCGAAACGTGGAGCAAAAGCCATCCATTGCCAAGAAAAGTTCATTTATAGTCACTCATGCCTACAAAAGCCTTATTACTCGGTTTAAATGCCTTTATAATCCCATTATTGAATTTATTTTGAATTTTTTTTACATTTTTTGATTAAAACAGATTGTAATAGATTGTTTATCTCGGGAAACATAGAACGAAAGCCATCCATTGTCAAGAAAAGATCATTTATAGTCATTCATGCCTAGAAAAGCCTTATTACTCGGTTTAAATGCCTTTATAATCCCATTATTGAATTTATTTTGAATTATTTTTATATTTTTTGATTAAAACAGATTGTAATAGATTGTTTATCTCGGGAAACATGGAACGAAAGCCATCCATTGTCAAGAAAAGATCATTTATAGTCACTCATGCCTAGAAAAGCCTTATTACTTGGTTTAAATGCCCTTATAATCCCATTATTGAATTTATTTTGAATTATTTTTACATTTTTTTATTAAAACATATTGTAATTGATTGTTTGCCTCGGGAAACGTGGAGCAAAAGCCATCCATTGTCAAGAAAAGTTCATTTATAGTCACTTATGCCTAGAAAAGCCTTATTACTCGGTTTAAATGCCTTTATAATCCCATTATTGAATTTATTTTGATTTTTTTTATATTTTTTGATTAAAACAGATTCTAATACATTGTTTATCTCGGGAAACATGGAACGAAAGCCATCCATTGTCAAGAAAACATCATTTATAGTCACTCATGCCTAGAAAAGCCTTATTACTCGGTTTAAATGCCTTTATAATCCGATTATTGAATTTATTTTGAACTTTTTTGACATTTTTTGATTAAAACAGATTGTAATTGATTATTTGCCTCGGGAAACGTTGAGCGAAAGCCATCCATTGTCAAGAAAAGTTCATTTATAGTCACTCATGCCTAGAAAAGCCTTATTACTCGGTTTAAATGCTTTTATAATCCCATTATTGAATTTATTTTGAATTTTTTTTTAAATTTTTTGATTAAAACAGATTGTAATAGATTGTTTATCTCGGAAAACATGGAACGAAAGCCATCCATTGTCAAGAAAACATCATTTATAATCACTCATGCCTAGAAAAGCCTTATTACTCGGTTTAAATGCCTTTATAATCCCATTATTGAATTTATTTTCAATTATTTTTACATTTTTTTATTAAAACAGATTGTAATTGATTGTTTGCCTCGGGAAACATGGAGCAAAAGCCATCCATTGTCGAGAAAAGTTCATTTATAGTCACTCATGCCTAGAAAAGCCTTATAACTCGGTTTAAATGCCTTTATAATCCCATTATTGAATTTATTTTGAATTGTTTTTACATTTTTTGATTAAAACAAATTGTAATTGATTGTTTGCCTCGGGAAACGTGGAGCAAAAGCCATCCATTGTCAAGAAAAGTTCATTTATAGTCACTCATGCCTAGAAAAGCCTTATTACTCGGTTTAAATGCCTTTATAATCCCATTATCGAATTTATTTGAATTGTTTTTACATTTTTTGATTAAAACAGATTGTAATTGATTGTTTGCCTCGGGAAACGTGGAGCAAAAGCAATCCATTGTCAAGAAAAGTTCATTTATAATCACTCATGCCTAGATAAGGCTTATAACTCTTTTTAAATGCCTTTATAATCCCATTATTGAATTTATTTTGAATTGTTTTTACATTTTTTGATTAAAACATATTGTAATTGATTGTTTGCCTCGAGAAACGTGGAGCAAAAGCCATCCATTGTCAAGAAAAGTTCATTTATAGTCACTCATGCCTAGAAAAGCCTTATTACTCGATTTAAATGCCTTTAAAATCCCATTATTGAATTTATTTTGAATTTTTTTTACATTTTTTGATTAAAACATATTGTAATTGATTGTTTGCCTCGGGAAACATGGAGCGAAAGCCATCCATTGTCAAGAAAAGTTCATTTATAGTCACTCATGCCTAGAAAAGGCTTATTACTCGTTTAAATTCTTTTATAATCCCATTATCGAATTTATTTTGAATTGTTTTTACATTTTTTGATTAAAACATATTGTAATTGATTGTTTGCCTCGAGAAACGTGGAGCAAAAGCCATCCATTGTCAAGAAAAGTTAATTTATAGTCACTCATGCCTACAAAAGCCTTATTACTCGGTTTAAATGCTTTTATAATCCCATTATTGAATTTATTTTGATTTTTTTTTACAGTTTTTGATTAAAACAGATTGTAATAGATTGTTTATCTCGAGAAACATGGAACGAAAGCCATCCATTGTCAAGAAAAGATCATTTATAGTCACTCATGCCTAGAAAAGCCTTATTACTCGGTTTAAATGCTTTTATAATCCCATTATTGAATTTATTTTGAATTTTTTTACATTTTTTGATTCAAACAGATTGTAATAGATTGTTTATCTCGGGAAACATGGAACGAAAGCCATCCATTGTCGAGAAAAGTTCATTTATAGTCACTCATGCCTAGAAAAGCCTTATTACTCGGTTTAAATGCCTTTATAATCCCATTATTGGATATATTTACATTTATTTTTACATTTTTTGATTAAAACAGATTGTAATTGATTGTTTGCCTCGGGAAACGTGGAGCAAAAGCCATCCATTGTCAACAAAAGTTCATTTATAGTCACTCATGCCTAGAAAAGCCTTATTACTCGATTTAAATGCCTTTATAATCCCATTATTGAATTTATTTTTAATTTTTTTTACATTTTTTGATTAAAACATATTGTAATTGATTGTTTGCCTTGGGAAACGTGGAGCAAAAGCCATCCATTGTCAAGAAAAGTTCATTTATAGTCACTCATGCCTACAGAAGCCTTATTACTCGGTTTAAATGCCTTTATAATCCCATTATTGAATTTATTTTGAATTTTTTTTACATTTTTTGATTAAAACAGATTGTAATTGATTGTTTGCCTCGGGAAACGTGGAGCAAAAGCAATCCATTGTCAAGAAAAGTTCATTTATAGTCACTCATGCCTAGAAAAGGCTTATAACTCTTTTTAAATGCCTTTATAATCCCATTATTGAATTTATTTTGAATTGTTTTTACATTTTTTGATTAAAACAGATTGTAATTGATTGTTTGCCTCGGGAAACGTGGAGCAAAAGCCATCCATTGTCAAGAAAAGTTCATTTATAGTCACTCATGCCTAGAAAAGCCTTATTACTCGATTTAAATGCCTTTATAATCCCATTATTGAATTTATTTTGAATTGTTTTTACATTTTTTGATTAAAACATATTGTAATTTATTGTTTGCCTCAGGAAACGTGGAGCAAAAGCCATCCATTGTCAAGAAAAGTTCATTTATAGTCACCCATGCCTAGAGAAGCCTTATTACTCGGTTTAAATGCCTTTATAATCCCATTATTGAATTTATTTTGATTTTTTTTTACAGTTTTTGATTAAAACAGATTGTAATAGATTGTTTATCTCGAGAAACATGGAACGAAAGCCATCCATTGTCAAGAAAAGATCATTTATAGTCACTCATGCCTAGAAAAGCCTTATTACTCGGTTTAAATGCCTTTATAATCCCATTATTGAATTTATTTTGAACTTTTTTGACATTTTTTGATTAAAACAGATTGTAATTGATTGTTTGCCTCGGGAAACATGGAGCGAAAGCCATCCATTGTCAAGAAAAGTTCATTTATAGTCACTCATGCCTAGAAAAGCCTTATTACTCGGTTTAAATGCCTTTATAATCCCATTATTGAATTTATTTTGAATTTTTTTTACATTTTTTGATTAAAACAGATTCTAATACATTGTTTATCTCGGGAAACATGGAACGAAAGCCATCCATTGTCAAGAAAACATCATTTATAGTCACTCATGCCTAGAAAAGACTTATTACTCGGTTTAAATGCCTTTATAATCCCATTATTGAATTTATTTTGAACTTTTTTGACATTTTTTGATTAAAACAGATTGTAATTGATTGTTTGCCTCGGGAAACATGGAGCGAAAGCCATCCATTGTCAAGAAAAGTTCATTTATAGTCACTCATGCCTAGAAAAGCCTTATTACTCGGTTTAAATTCTTTTATAATCCCATTATCGAATTTATTTTGAATTGTTTTTACATTTTTTGATTAAAACATATTGTAATTGATTGTTTGCCTCGAGAAACGTGGAGCAAAAGCCATCCATTGTCAAGAAAAGTTCATTTATAGTCACTCATGCCTACAAAAGCCTTATTACTCGGTTTAAATGCCTTTATAATCCCATTATTGAATTTATTTTGAATTTTTTTTACATTTTTTGATTAAAACAGAGTCTAATACATTGTTTATCTCGGGAAACATGGAACGAAAGCCATCCATTGTCAAGAAAACATCATTTATAGTCACTCATGCCTAGAAAAGACTTATTACTCGGTTTAAATGCCTTTATAATCCCATTATTGAATTTATTTTGAACTTTTTTGACATTTTTTGATTAAAACAGATTGTAATTGATTGTTTGCCTCGGGAAACATGGAGCGAAAGCCATCCATTGTCAAGAAAAGTTCATTTATAGTCACTCATGCCTAGAAAAGGCTTATTACTCGTTTAAATTCTTTTATAATCCCATTATCGAATTTATTTTGAATTGTTTTTACATTTTTTGAATAAAACATATTGTAATTGATTGTTTGCCTCGAGAAACGTGGAGCAAAAGCCATCCATTGTCAAGAAAAGTTAATTTATAGTCACTCATGCCTACAAAAGCCTTATTACTCGGTTTAAATGCCTTTATAATCCCATTATTGAATTTATTTTGAATTTTTTTTACATTTTTTGATTAAACCAGATTCTAATACATTGTTTATCTCGGGAAAAATGGAACGAAAGCCATCCATTGTCAAGAAAACATCATTTATAGTCACTCATGCCTAGAAAAGCCTTATTACTCGGTTTAAATGCCTTTATAATCCCATTATTGAATTTATTTTGAACTTTTTTGACATTTTTTGATTAAAACAGATTGTAATTGATTGTTTGCCTCGAGAAACGTGGAGCAAAGGCCATCCATTGTCAAGAAAAGTTCATTTATAGTCACTCATGCCTAGAAAAGCCTTATTACTCGGTTTAAATGCTTTTATAATCCCATTATCGAATTTATTTTGAATTGTTTTTACATTTTTTGATTAAAACAGATTGTAATTGATTGTTTGCCTCGGGAAACGTGGAGCAAAAGCCATCCATTGTCAAGAAAAGTTCATTTATAGTCACTCATGCCTAGAAAAGGCTTATAACTCTTTTTAAATGCCTTTATAATCCCATTATTGAATTTATTTTGAATTGTTTTTACATTTTTTGATTAAAACAGATTGTAATTGATTGTTTGCCTCGCGAAACGTGGAGCAAAAGCAATCCATTGCCAAGAAAAGTTCATTTATAGTCACTCATGCCTACAAAAGCCTTATTACTCGGTTTAAATGCCTTTATAATCCCATTATTGAATTTATTTTGAATTTTTTTTACATTTTTTGATTAAAACAGATTGTAATAGATTGTTTATCTCGGGAAACATAGAACGAAAGCCATCCATTGTCAAGAAAAGATCATTTATAGTCACTCATGCCTAGAAAAGCCTTATTACTCGGTTTAAATGCCTTTATAATCCCATTATTGAATTTATTTTGAATTATTTTTATATTTTTTGATTAAAACAGATTGTAATAGATTGTTTATCTCGGGAAACATGGAACGAAAGCCATCCATTGTCAAGAAAAGATCATTTATAGTCACTCATGCCTAGAAAAGCCTTATTACTTGGTTTAAATGCCCTTATAATCCCATTATTGAATTTATTTTGAATTATTTTTACATTTTTTTATTAAAACATATTGTAATTGATTGTTTGCCTCGGGAAACGTGGAGCAAAAGCCATCCATTGTCAAGAAAAGTTCATTTATAGTCACTCATGCCTAGAAAAGCCTTATTACTCGGTTTAAATGCCTTTATAATCCCATTATTGAATTTATTTTGAATTTTTTTTACATTTTTTGATTAAAACAGATTGTAATAGATTGTTTATCTCGGGAAACATGGAACGAAAGCCATCCATTGTCAAGAAAACATCATTTATAGTCACTCATGCCTAGAAAAGCCTTATTACTCGGTTTAAATGCCTTTATAATCCCATTATTGAATTTATTTTGAATTATTTTTATATTTTTTGATTAAAACAGATTGTAATAGATTGTTTATCTCAGGAAACATGGAACGAAAGCCATCCATTGTCAAGAAAAGATCATTTATAGTCACTCATGCCTAGAAAAGCCTTATTACTCGGTTTAAATGCTTTTATAATCCCATTATTGAATTTATTTTGAATTTTTTTTTAAATTTTTTGATTAAAACAGATTGTAATAGATTGTTTATCTCGGGAAACATGGAACGAAAGCCATCCATTGTCAAGAAAACATCATTTATAGTCACTCATGCCTAGAAAAGCCTTATTACTTGGTTTAAATGCCCTTATAATCCCATTATTGAATTTATTTTGAATTATTTTTACATTTTTTTATTAAAACATATTGTAATTGATTGTTTGCCTCGGGAAACGTGGAGCAAAAGCCATCCATTGTCAAGAAAAGTTCATTTATAGTCACTCATGCCTAGAAAAGCCTTATTACTCGGTTCAAATGCCTTTATAATCCCATTATTGAATTTATTTTGAATTTTTTTTACATTTTTTGATTAAAACATATTGTAATTGATTGTTTACCTCGGGAAACGTGGAGCAAAAGCCATCCATTGTCAAGAAAAGTTCATTTATAGTCACTCATGCCTACAAAAGCCTTATTACTCGGTTTAAATGCCTTTATAATCCCATTATTGAATTTATTTTGAATTTTTTTTTACATTTTTTTATTAAAACAGATTGTAATTGATTTTTTATCTCGGGAAACATGGAACGAAAGCCATCCATTGTCAAGAAAAGATCATTTATAGTCACTCATGCCTAGAAAAGCCTTATTACTCGATTTAAATGCTTTTATAATCCCATTATTGAATTTATTTTGAATTTTTTTTACATTTTTTGATTAAAACAGATTGTAATAGATTGTTTATCTCGGGAAACATGGAACGAAAGCCATCCATTGTCAAGAAAACATCATTTATAGTCACTCATGCCTAGAAAAGCCTTATTACTCGGTTTAAATGCCTTTATAATCCCATTATTGAATTTATTTTGAATTATTTTTATATTTTTTGATTAAAACAGATTGTAATAGATTGTTTATCTCGGGAAACATGGAACGAAAGCCATCCATTGTCAAGAAAAGATCATTTATAGTCACTCATGCCTAGAAAAGCCTTATTACCCGGTTTAAATGCTTTTATAATCCCATTATTGAATTTATTTTGAATTTTTTTTAAATTTTTTGATTAAAACAGATTGTAATAGATTGTTTATCTCGGGAAACATGGAACGAAAGCCATCCATTGTCAAGAAAACATCATTTATAGTCACTCATGCCTAGAAAAGCCTTATTACTCGGTTTAAATGCCTTTATAATCCCATTATTGAATTTATTTTCAATTATTTTTACATTTTTTTATTAAAACAGATTGTAATTTATTGTTTGCCTCGGGAAACGTGGAGCAAAAGCCATCCATTGTCAAGAAAAGTTCATTTATAGTCACTCATGCCTAGAAAAGCCTTATTACTCGATTTAAATGCCTTTAAAATCCCATTATTGAATTTATTTTGAATTTTTTTTACATTTTTTGATTAAAACATATTGTAATTGATTGTTTGCCTCGGGAAACGTGGAGCAAAAGCCATCCATTGTCAAGAAAAGCTCATTTATAGTCACTCATGCCTACAAAAGCCTTATTACTCGGTTTAAATGCCTTTATAATCCCATTATTGAATTTATTTTGAATATTTTTTACATTTTTTGATTAAAACAGATTGTAATAGATTGTTTATCTCGGGAAACATGGAACGAAAGCCATCCATTGTCAAGAAAAGATCATTTATAGTCACTCATGCCTAGAAAAGCCTTATTACTCGGTTTAAATGCTTTTATAATCCCATTATTGAATTTATTTTGAATTTTTTTTACATTTTTTGATTAAAACAGATTGTAATGGATTGTTTATCTCGGGAAACATGGAACGAAAGCCATCCATTGTCAAGAAAACATCATTTATAGTCACTCATGCCTAGAAAAGCCTTATTACTCGGTTTAAATGCCTTTATAATCCCATTATTGAATTTATTTTGAATTATTTTTATATTTTTTGATTAAAACAGATTGTAATAGATTGTTTATCTCGGGAAACATGGAACGAAAGCCATCCATTGTCAAGAAAAGATCATTTATAGTCACTCATGCCTAGAAAAGCCTTATTACTTGGTTTAAATGCCCTTATAATCCCATTATTGAATTTATTTTGAATTATTTTTACATTTTTTTATTAAAACATATTGTAATTGATTGTTTGCCTCGGGAAACGTGGAGCAAAAGCCATCCATTGTCAAGAAAAGTTCATTTATAGTCACTCATGCCTAGAAAAGCCTTATTACTCGGTTTAAATGCCTTTATAATCCCATTATTGAATTTATTTTGAATTTTTTTTACATTTTTTGATTAAAACAGATTCTAATACATTGTTTATCCCGGGAAACATGGAACGAAAGCCATCCATTGTCAAGAAAACATCATTTATAGTCACTAATGCCTAGAAAAGCCTTATTACTCGATTTAAATGCCTTTATAATCCCATTATTGAATTTATTTTGAATTGTTTTTATATTTTTTGATTAAAACAGATTGTAATAGATTGTTTATCTCGGGAAACATGGAACGAAAGCCATCCATTGTCAAGAAAACATCATTTATAGTCACTCATGCCTAGAAAAGCCTTATTACTCGGTTTAAATGCCTTTATAATCCCATTATTGAATTTATTTTGAATTATTTTTACATTTTTTGATTAAAACAGATTGTAATAGATTGTTTATCTCGGGAAACATGGAACGAAAGCCATCCATTGTCAAGAAAAGATCATTTATAGTCACTCATGCCTAGAAAAGCCTTATTACTCGGTTTAAATGCTTTTATAATCCCATTATTGAATTTATTTTGAATTTTTTTTACATTTTTTGATTAAAACAGATTGTAATAGATTGTTTATCTCGGGAAACATGGAACGAAAGCCATCCATTGTCAAGAAAACATCATTTATAGTCACTCATGCCTAGAAAAGACTTATTACTCGGTTTAAATGCCTTTATAATCCCATTATTGAATTTATTTTGAACTTTTTTGACATTTTTTGATTAAAACAGATTGTAATTGATTGTTTGCCTCGGGAAACATGGAGCGAAAGCCATCCATTGTCAAGAAAAGTTCATTTATAGTCACTCATGCCTAGAAAAGGCTTATTACTCGTTTAAATTCTTTTATAATCCCATTATCGAATTTATTTTGAATTGTTTTTACATTTTTTGAATAAAACATATTGTAATTGATTGTTTGCCTCGAGAAACGTGGAGCAAAAGCCATCCATTGTCAAGAAAAGTTAATTTATAGTCACTCATGCCTACAAAAGCCTTATTACTCGGTTTAAATGCCTTTATAATCCCATTATTGAATTTATTTTGAATTTTTTTTACATTTTTTGATTAAACCAGATTCTAATACATTGTTTATCTCGGGAAAAATGGAACGAAAGCCATCCATTGTCAAGAAAACATCATTTATAGTCACTCATGCCTAGAAAAGCCTTATTACTCGGTTTAAATGCCTTTATAATCCCATTATTGAATTTATTTTGAACTTTTTTGACATTTTTTGATGAAAACAGATTGTAATTGATTGTTTGCCTCGAGAAACGTGGAGCAAAGGCCATCCATTGTCAAGAAAAGTTCATTTATAGTCACTCATGCCTAGAAAAGCCTTATTACTCGGTTTAAATGCTTTTATAATCCCATTATCGAATTTATTTTGAATTGTTTTTACATTTTTTGATTAAAACAGATTGTAATTGATTGTTTGCCTCGGGAAACGTGGAGCAAAAGCCATCCATTGTCAAGAAAAGTTCATTTATAGTCACTCATGCCTAGAAAAGGCTTATAACTCTTTTTAAATGCCTTTATAATCCCATTATTGAATTTATTTTGAATTGTTTTTACATTTTTTGATTAAAACAGATTGTAATTGATTGTTTGCCTCGCGAAACGTGGAGCAAAAGCCATCCATTGCCAAGAAAAGTTCATTTATAGTCACTCATGCCTACAAAAGCCTTATTACTCGGTTTAAATGCCTTTATAATCCCATTATTGAATTTATTTTGAATTTTTTTTACATTTTTTGATTAAAACAGATTGTAATAGATTGTTTATCTCGGGAAACATAGAACGAAAGCCATCCATTGTCAAGAAAAGATCATTTATAGTCACTCATGCCTAGAAAAGCCTTATTACTCGGTTTAAATGCCTTTATAATCCCATTATTGAATTTATTTTGAATTTTTTTTACATTTTTTGATTAAAACATATTGTAATAGATTGTTTATCTCGGGAAACATGGAACGAAAGCCATCCATTGTCAAGAAAACATCATTTATAGTCACTCATGCCTAGAAAAGCCTTATTACTCGGTTTAAATGCCTTTATAATCCCATTATTGAATTTATTTTGAATTATTTTTATATTTTTTGATTAAAACAGATTGTAATAGATTGTTTATCTCAGGAAACATGGAACGAAAGCCATCCATTGTCAAGAAAAGATCATTTATAGTCACTCATGCCTAGAAAAGCCTTATTACTCGGTTTAAATGCTTTTATAATCCCATTATTGAATTTATTTTGAATTTTTTTTTAAATTTTTTGATTAAAACAGATTGTAATAGATTGTTTATCTCGGGAAACATGGAACGAAAGCCATCCATTGTCAAGAAAACATCATTTATAGTCACTCATGCCTAGAAAAGCCTTATTACTTGGTTTAAATGCCCTTATAATCCCATTATTGAATTTATTTTGAATTATTTTTACATTTTTTTATTAAAACATATTGTAATTGATTGTTTGCCTCGGGAAACGTGGAGCAAAAGCCATCCATTGTCAAGAAAAGTTCATTTATAGTCACTCATGCCTAGAAAAGCCTTATTACTCGGTTCAAATGCCTTTATAATCCCATTATTGAATTTATTTTGAATTTTTTTTACATTTTTTGATTAAAACATATTGTAATTGATTGTTTGCCTCGGGAAACGTGGAGCAAAAGCCATCCATTGTCAAGAAAAGTTCATTTATAGTCACTCATGCCTACAAAAGCCTTATTACTCGGTTTAAATGCCTTTATAATCCCATTATTGAATTTATTTTGAATTTTTTTTTACATTTTTTTATTAAAACAGATTGTAATTGATTTTTTATCTCGGGAAACATGGAACGAAAGCCATCCATTGTCAAGAAAAGATCATTTATAGTCACTCATGCCTAGAAAAGCCTTATTACTCGATTTAAATGCTTTTATAATCCCATTATTGAATTTATTTTGAATTTTTTTTACATTTTTTGATTAAAACAGATTGTAATAGATTGTTTATCTCGGGAAACATGGAACGAAAGCCATCCATTGTCAAGAAAACATCATTTATAGTCACTCATGCCTAGAAAAGCCTTATTACTCGGTTTAAATGCCTTTATAATCCCATTATTGAATTTATTTTGAATTATTTTTATATTTTTTGATTAAAACAGATTGTAATAGATTGTTTATCTCGGGAAACATGGAACGAAAGCCATCCATTGTCAAGAAAAGATCATTTATAGTCACTCATGCCTAGAAAAGCCTTATTACCCGGTTTAAATGCTTTTATAATCCCATTATTGAATTTATTTTGAATTTTTTTTAAATTTTTTGATTAAAACAGATTGTAATAGATTGTTTATCTCGGGAAACATGGAACGAAAGCCATCCATTGTCAAGAAAACATCATTTATAGTCACTCATGCCTAGAAAAGCCTTATTACTCGGTTTAAATGCCTTTATAATCCCATTATTGAATTTATTTTCAATTATTTTTACATTTTTTTATTAAAACAGATTGTAATTTATTGTTTGCCTCGGGAAACGTGGAGCAAAAGCCATCCATTGTCAAGAAAAGTTCATTTATAGTCACTCATGCCTAGAAAAGCCTTATTACTCGATTTAAATGCCTTTAAAATCCCATTATTGAATTTATTTTGAATTTTTTTTACATTTTTTGATTAAAACATATTGTAATTGATTGTTTGCCTCGGGAAACGTGGAGCAAAAGCCATCCATTGTCAAGAAAAGCTCATTTATAGTCACTCATGCCTACAAAAGCCTTATTACTCGGTTTAAATGCCTTTATAATCCCATTATTGAATTTATTTTGAATATTTTTTACATTTTTTGATTAAAACAGATTGTAATAGATTGTTTATCTCGGGAAACATGGAACGAAAGCCATCCATTGTCAAGAAAAGATCATTTATAGTCACTCATGCCTAGAAAAGCCTTATTACTCGGTTTAAATGCTTTTATAATCCCATTATTGAATTTATTTTGAATTTTTTTTACATTTTTTGATTAAAACAGATTGTAATAGATTGTTTATCTCGGGAAACATGGAACGAAAGCCATCCATTGTCAAGAAAACATCATTTATAGTCACTCATGCCTAGAAAAGCCTTATTACTCGGTTTAAATGCCTTTATAATCCCATTATTGAATTTATTTTGAATTATTTTTATATTTTTTGATTAAAACAGATTGTAATAGATTGTTTATCTCGGGAAACATGGAACGAAAGCCATCCATTGTCAAGAAAAGATCATTTATAGTCACTCATGCCTAGAAAAGCCTTATTACTTGGTTTAAATGCCCTTATAATCCCATTATTGAATTTATTTTGAATTATTTTTACATTTTTTTATTAAAACATATTGTAATTGATTGTTTGCCTCGGGAAACGTGGAGCAAAAGCCATCCATTGTCAAGAAAAGTTCATTTATAGTCACTCATGCCTAGAAAAGCCTTATTACTCGGTTTAAATGCCTTTATAATCCCATTATTGAATTTATTTTGAATTTTTTTTACATTTTTTGATTAAAACAGATTCTAATACATTGTTTATCCCGGGAAACATGGAACGAAAGCCATCCATTGTCAAGAAAACATCATTTATAGTCACTAATGCCTAGAAAAGCCTTATTACTCGATTTAAATGCCTTTATAATCCCATTATTGAATTTATTTTGAATTGTTTTTATATTTTTTGATTAAAACAGATTGTAATAGATTGTTTATCTCGGGAAACATGGAACGAAAGCCATCCATTGTCAAGAAAACATCATTTATAGTCACTCATGCCTAGAAAAGCCTTATTACTCGGTTTAAATGCCTTTATAATCCCATTATTGAATTTATTTTGAATTATTTTTACATTTTTTGATTAAAACAGATTGTAATAGATTGTTTATCTCGGGAAACATGGAACGAAAGCCATCCATTGTCAAGAAAAGATCATTTATAGTCACTCATGCCTAGAAAAGCCTTATTACTCGGTTTAAATGCTTTTATAATCCCATTATTGAATTTATTTTGAATTTTTTTTACATTTTTTGATTAAAACAGATTGTAATAGATTGTTTATCTCGGGAAACATGGAACGAAAGCCATCCATTGTCAAGAAAACATCATTTATAGTCACTCATGCCTAGAAAAGACTTATTACTCGGTTTAAATGCCTTTATAATCCCATTATTGAATTTATTTTGAACTTTTTTGACATTTTTTGATTAAAACAGATTGTAATTGATTGTTTGCCTCGGGAAACATGGAGCGAAAGCCATCCATTGTCAAGAAAAGTTCATTTATAGTCACTCATGCCTAGAAAAGGCTTATTACTCGTTTAAATTCTTTTATAATCCCATTATCGAATTTATTTTGAATTGTTTTTACATTTTTTGAATAAAACATATTGTAATTGATTGTTTGCCTCGAGAAACGTGGAGCAAAAGCCATCCATTGTCAAGAAAAGTTAATTTATAGTCACTCATGCCTACAAAAGCCTTATTACTCGGTTTAAATGCCTTTATAATCCCATTATTGATTTTATTTTGAATTTTTTTTACATTTTTTGATTAAACCAGATTCTAATACATTGTTTATCTCGGGAAAAATGGAACGAAAGCCATCCATTGTCAAGAAAACATCATTTATAGTCACTCATGCCTAGAAAAGCCTTATTACTCGGTTTAAATGCCTTTATAATCCCATTATTGAATTTATTTTGAACTTTTTTGACATTTTTTGATTAAAACAGATTGTAATTGATTGTTTGCCTCGAGAAACGTGGAGCAAAGGCCATCCATTGTCAAGAAAAGTTCATTTATAGTCACTCATGCCTAGAAAAGCCTTATTACTCGGTTTAAATGCTTTTATAATCCCATTATCGAATTTATTTTGAATTGTTTTTACATTTTTTGATTAAAACAGATTGTAATTGATTGTTTGCCTCGGGAAACGTGGAGCAAAAGCCATCCATTGTCAAGAAAAGTTCATTTATAGTCACTCATGCCTAGAAAAGGCTTATAACTCTTTTTAAATGCCTTTATAATCCCATTATTGAATTTATTTTGAATTGTTTTTACATTTTTTGATTAAAACAGATTGTAATTGATTGTTTGCCTCGCGAAACGTGGAGCAAAAGCCATCCATTGCCAAGAAAAGTTCATTTATAGTCACTCATGCCTACAAAAGCCTTATTACTCGGTTTAAATGCCTTTATAATCCCATTATTGAATTTATTTTGAATTTGTTTTACATTTTTTGATTAAAACAGATTGTAATTGATTGTTTGCCTCGGGAAACGTGGAGCAAAAGCCATCCATTGTCAAGAAAAGTTCATTTATAGTCACTCATGCCTACAAAAGCCTTATTACTCGGTTTAAATGCTTTTATAATCCCATTATTGAACTTATTTTGAATTTTTTTTAAATTTTTTGATTAAAACATATTGTAATAGATTGTTTATCTCGGGAAACATGGAACGAAAGCCATCCATTGTCAAGAAAACATCATTTATAGTCACTCATGCCTAGAAAAGCCTTATTACTCGGTTTAAATGCCTTTATAATCCCATTATTGAATTTATTTTGAAATTTTTTTACATTTTTTGATTAAAACAGATTGTAATAGATTGTTTGCCTCGAGAAACGTGGAGCAAAAGCCATCCATTGTCAAGAAAAGTTCATTTATAGTCACTCATGCCTAGAAAAGGCTTATAACTCTTTTTAAATGCCTTTATAATCCCATTATTGAATTTATTTTGAATTGTTTTTACATTTTTTGATTAAAACAGATTGTAATTGATTGTTTGCCTCGCGAAACGTGGAGCAAAAGCCATCCATTGCCAAGAAAAGTTCATTTATAGTCACTCATGCCTACAAAAGCCTTATTACTCGGTTTAAATGCCTTTATAATCCCATTATTGAATTTATTTTGAATTTTTTTTACATTTTTTGATTAAAACAGATTGTAATAGATTGTTTATCTCGGGAAACATAGAACGAAAGCCATCCATTGTCAAGAAAAGATCATTTATAGTCACTCATGCCTAGAAAAGCCTTATTACTCGGTTTAAATGCCTTTATAATCCCATTATTGAATTTATTTTGAATTATTTTTATATTTTTTGATTAAAACAGATTGTAATAGATTGTTTATCTCGGGAAACATGGAACGAAAGCCATCCATTGTCAAGAAAAGATCATTTATAGTCACTCATGCCTAGAAAAGCCTTATTACTTGGTTTAAATGCCCTTATAATCCCATTATTGAATTTATTTTGAATTATTTTTACATTTTTTTATTAAAACATATTGTAATTGATTGTTTGCCTCGGGAAACGTGGAGCAAAAGCCATCCATTGTCAAGAAAAGTTCATTTATAGTCGCTCATGCCTAGAAAAGCCTTATTACTCGGTTTAAATGCCTTTATAATCCCATTATTGAATTTATTTTGAATTTTTTTTACATTTTTTGATTAAAACAGATTGTAATAGATTGTTTATCTCGGGAAACATGGAACGAAAGCCATCCATTGTCAAGAAAACATCATTTATAGTCACTCATGCCTAGAAAAGCCTTATTACTCGGTTTAAATGCCTTTATAATCCCATTATTGAATTTATTTTGAATTATTTTTATATTTTTTGATTAAAACATATTGTAATAGATTGTTTATCTCAGGAAACATGGAAAGAAAGCCATCCATTGTCAAGAAAAGATCATTTATAGTCACTCATGCCTAGAAAAGCCTTATTACTCGGTTTAAATGCTTTTATAATCCCATTATTGAATTTATTTTGAATTTTTTTTTAAATTTTTTGATTAAAACAGATTGTAATAGATTGTTTATCTCGGGAAACATGGAACGAAAGCCATCCATTGTCAAGAAAACATCATTTATAGTCACTCATGCCTAGAAAAGCCTTATTACTTGGTTTAAATGCCCTTATAATCCCATTATTGAATTTATTTTGAATTATTTTTACATTTTTTTATTAAAACATATTGTAATTGATTGTTTGCCTCGGGAAACGTGGAGCAAAAGCCATCCATTGTCAAGAAAAGTTCATTTATAGTCACTCATGCCTAGAAAAGCCTTATTACTCGGTTCAAATGCCTTTATAATCCCATTATTGAATTTATTTTGAATTTTTTTTACATTTTTTGATTAAAACATATTGTAATTGATTGTTTGCCTCGGGAAACGTGGAGCAAAAGCCATCCATTGTCAAGAAAAGTTCATTTATAGTCACTCATGCCTACAAAAGCCTTATTACTCGGTTTAAATGCCTTTATAATCCCATTATTGAATTTATTTTGAATTTTTTTTTACATTTTTTTATTAAAACAGATTGTAATTGATTTTTTATCTCGGGAAACATGGAACGAAAGCCATCCATTGTCAAGAAAAGATCATTTATAGTCACTCATGCCTAGAAAAGCCTTATTACTCGATTTAAATGCTTTTATAATCCCATTATTGAATTTATTTTGAATTTTTTTTACATTTTTTGATTAAAACAGATTGTAATAGATTGTTTATCTCGGGAAACATGGAACGAAAGCCATCCATTGTCAAGAAAACATCATTTATAGTCACTCATGCCTAGAAAAGCCTTATTACTCGGTTTAAATGCCTTTATAATCCCATTATTGAATTTATTTTGAATTATTTTTATATTTTTTGATTAAAACAGATTGTAATAGATTGTTTATCTCGGGAAACATGGAACGAAAGCCATCCATTGTCAAGAAAAGATCATTTATAGTCACTCATGCCTAGAAAAGCCTTATTACCCGGTTTAAATGCTTTTATAATCCCATTATTGAATTTATTTTGAATTTTTTTTAAATTTTTTGATTAAAACAGATTGTAATAGATTGTTTATCTCGGGAAACATGGAACGAAAGCCATCCATTGTCAAGAAAACATCATTTATAGTCACTCATGCCTAGAAAAGCCTTATTACTCGGTTTAAATGCCTTTATAATCCCATTATTGAATTTATTTTCAATTATTTTTACATTTTTTTATTAAAACAGATTGTAATTGATTGTTTGCCTCGGGAAACGTGGAGCAAAAGCCATCCATTGTCAAGAAAAGTTCATTTATAGTCACTCATGCCTAGAAAAGCCTTATTACTCGATTTAAATGCCGTTAAAATCCCATTATTGAATTTATTTTGAATTTTTTTTACATTTTTTGATTAAAACATATTGTAATTGATTGTTTGCCTCGGGAAACGTGGAGCAAAAGCCATCCATTGTCAAGAAAAGCTCATTTATAGTCACTCATGCCTACAAAAGCCTTATTACTCGGTTTAAATGCCTTTATAATCCCATTATTGAATTTATTTTGAATATTTTTTACATTTTTTGATTAAAACAGATTGTAATAGATTGTTTATCTCGGGAAACATGGAACGAAAGCCATCCATTGTCAAGAAAAGATCATTTATAGTCACTCATGCCTAGAAAAGCCTTATTACTCGGTTTAAATGCTTTTATAATCCCATTATTGAATTTATTTTGAATTTTTTTTACATTTTTTGATTAAAACAGATTGTAATAGATTGTTTATCTCGGGAAACATGGAACGAAAGCCATCCATTGTCAAGAAAACATCATTTATAGTCACTCATGCCTAGAAAAGCCTTATTACTCGGTTTAAATGCCTTTATAATCCCATTATTGAATTTATTTTGAATTATTTTTATATTTTTTGATTAAAACAGATTGTAATAGATTGTTTATCTCGGGAAACATGGAACGAAAGCCATCCATTGTCAAGAAAAGATCATTTATAGTCACTCATGCCTAGAAAAGCCTTATTACTTGGTTTAAATGCCCTTATAATCCCATTATTGAATTTATTTTGAATTATTTTTACATTTTTTTATTAAAACATATTGTAATTGATTGTTTGCCTCGGGAAACGTGGAGCAAAAGCCATCCATTGTCAAGAAAAGTTCATTTATAGTCACTCATGCCTAGAAAAGCCTTATTACTCGGTTTAAATGCCTTTATAATCCCATTATTGAATTTATTTTGAATTTTTTTTACATTTTTTGATTAAAACAGATTCTAATACATTGTTTATCCCGGGAAACATGGAACGAAAGCCATCCATTGTCAAGAAAACATCATTTATAGTCACTAATGCCTAGAAAAGCCTTATTACTCGATTTAAATGCCTTTATAATCCCATTATTGAATTTATTTTGAATTGTTTTTATATTTTTTGATTAAAACAGATTGTAATAGATTGTTTATCTCGGGAAACATGGAACGAAAGCCATCCATTGTCAAGAAAACATCATTTATAGTCACTCATGCCTAGAAAAGCCTTATTACTCGGTTTAAATGCCTTTATAATCCCATTATTGAATTTATTTTGAATTATTTTTACATTTTTTGATTAAAACAGATTGTAATAGATTGTTTATCTCGGGAAACATGGAACGAAAGCCATCCATTGTCAAGAAAAGATCATTTATAGTCACTCATGCCTAGAAAAGCCTTATTACTCGGTTTAAATGCTTTTATAATCCCATTATTGAATTTATTTTGAATTTTTTTTACATTTTTTGATTAAAACAGATTGTAATAGATTGTTTATCTCGGGAAACATGGAACGAAAGCCATCCATTGTCAAGAAAACATCATTTATAGTCACTCATGCCTAGAAAAGCCTTATTACTCGGTTTAAATGCTTTTATAATCCCATTATTGAATTTATTTTGAATTTTTTTTACATTTTTTGATTAAAACAGATTGTAATAGATTGTTTATCTCGGGAAACATGGAACGAAAGCCATCCATTGTCAAGAAAACATCATTTATAGTCACTCATGCCTAGAAAAGCCTTATTACTCGGTTTAAATGCCTTTATAATCCCATTATTGAATTTATTTTGAATTATTTTTATATTTTTTGATTAAAACAGATTGTAATAGATTGTTTATCTCGGGAAACATGGAACGAAAGCCATCCATTGTCAAGAAAAGATCATTTATAGTCACTCATGCCTAGAAAAGCCTTATTACTCGGTTTAAATGCCTTTATAATCCCATTATTGAATTTATTTTGAATTATTTTTACATTTTTTGATTAAAACAGATTGTAATAGATTGTTTATCTCGGGAAACATGGAACGAAAGCCATCCATTGTCAAGAAAAGATCATTTATAGTCACTCATGCCTAGAAAAGCCTTATTACTCGGTTTAAATGCTTTTATAATCCCATTATTGAATTTATTTTGAATTTTTTTTACATTTTTTGATTAAAACAGATTGTAATAGATTGTTTATCTCGGGAAACATGGAACGAAAGCCATCCATTGTCAAGAAAACATCATTTATAGTCACTCATGCCTAGAAAAGCCTTATTACTTGGTTTAAATGCCCTTATAATCCCATTATTGAATTTATTTTGAATTATTTTTACATTTTTTTATTAAAACATACTGTAATTGATTGTTTGCCTCGGGAAACGTGGAGCAAAAGCCATCCATTGTCAAGAAAAGTTCATTTATAGTCACTCATGCCTAGAAAAGGCTTATAACTCTTTTTAAATGCCTTTATAATCCCATTATTGAATTTATTTTGAATTGTTTTTACATTTTTTGATTAAAACAGATTGTAATTGATTGTTTGCCTCGGGAAACGTGGAGCAAAAGCCATCCATTGTCAAGAAAAGTTCATTTATAGTCACTCATGCCTAGAAAAGCCTTATTACTCGATTTAAATGCCTTTATAATCCCATTATTGAATTTATTTTGAATTGTTTTTATATTTTTTGATTAAAACATATTGTAATTGATTGTTTGCCTCAGGAAACGTGGTGCAAAAGCCATCCATTGTCAAGAAAAGTTCATTTATAGTCACTCATGCCTAGAGAAGCCTTATTACTCGGTTTAAATGCCTTTATAATCCCATTATTGAATTTATTTTGATTTTTTTTTACAGTTTTTGATTAAAACAGATTGTAATAGATTGTTTATCTCGGGAAACATGGAACGAAAGCCATCCATTGTCAAGAAAAGATCATTTATAGTCACTCATGCCTAGAAAAGCCTTATTACTCGGTTTAAATGCTTTTATAATCCCATTATTGAATTTATTTTGAATTTTTTTTACATTTTTTGATTCAAACAGATTGTAATAGATTGTTTATCTCGGGAAACATGGAACGAAAGCCATCCATTGTCAAGAAAAGTTCATTTATAGTCACTCATGCCTAGAAAAGCCTTATTACTCGGTTTAAATGCCTTTATAATCCCATTATTGAATATATTTACATTTATTTTTACATTTTTTGATTAAAACAGATTGTAATTGATTGTTTGCCTCGGGAAACGTGGAGCAAAAGCCATCCATTGTCAAGAAAAGATCATTTATAGTCACTCATGCCTAGAAAAGCCTTATTACTCGGTTTAAATGCCTTTATAATCCCATTATTGAATTTATTTTGAATTGTTTTTACATTTTTTGATTAAAACAGATTGTAATTGATTGTTTGCCTCGGGAAACGTGGATCAAAAGCCATCCATTGTCAAGAAAAGTTCATTTATAGTCACTCATGCCTAGAAAAGCCTTATTACTCGATTTAAATGCCTTTATAATCCCATTATTGAATTTATTTTGAATTGTTTTTACATTTTTTGATTAAAACATATTGTAATTGATTGTTTGCCTCGAGAAACGTGGAGCAAAAGCCATCCATTGTCGAGAAAAGTTCATTTATAGTCACTCATGCCTACAAAAGCCTCATTACTCGGTCTAAATGCCTTTATAATCCCATTATTGAATTTATTTTGAATTTTTTTTACATTTTTTGATTAAAACAGATTGTAATTGATTGTTTGCCTCGGGAAACGTGGAGCAAAAGCCATCCATTGTCAAGAAAAGTTCATTTATAGTCACTCATGCCTAGAAAAGCCTTATTACTCGATTTAAATGCCTTTATAATCCCATTATTGAATTTATTTTGAATTGTTTTTACATTTTTTGATTAAAAGATATTGTAATTGATTGTTTGCCTCGGGAAACGTGGAGCAAAAGCCATCCATTGTCAAGAAAAGTTCATTTATAGTCACTCATGCCTACAAAAGCCTTATTACTCGGTTTAAATGCCTTTATAATCCCATTATTGAATTTATTTTGAATTATTTTTACATTTTTTGATTAAAACATATTGTAATTGATTGTTTGCCTCGAGAAACGTGGAGCAAAAGCCATCCATTGTCAAGAAAAGTTCATTTATAGTCACTCATGCCTAGAAAAGCCTTATTACTCGATTTAAATGCCTTTATAATCCCATTATTGAATTTATTTTGAATTTTTTTTACATTTTTTGATTAAAACAGATTGTAATAGATTGTTTATCTCGGGAAACATGGAACGAAAGCCATCCATTGTCAAGAAAACATCATTTATAGTCACTCATGCCTAGAAAAGCCTTATTACTCGGTTTAAATGCCTTTATAATCCCATTATTGAATTTATTTTCAATTATTTTTATATTTTTTGATTAAAACAGATTGTAATAGATTGTTTATCTCGGGAAACATGGAACGAAAGCCATCCATTGTCAAGAAAAGATCATTTATAGTCACTCATGCCTAGAAAAGCCTTATTACTCGGTTTAAATGCTTTTATAATCCCATTATTGAATTTATTTTGAATTTTTTTTACATTTTTTGATTAAAACAGATTGTAATAGATTGTTTATCTCGGGAAACATGGAACGAAAGCCATCCATTGTCAAGAAAACATCATTTATAGTCACTCATGCCTAGAAAAGCCTTATTACTCGGTTTAAATGCCTTTATAATCCCATTATTGAATTTATTTTCAATTATTTTTATATTTTTTGATTAAAACAGATTGTAATAGATTGTTTATCTCGGGAAACATGGAACGAAAGCCATCCATTGTCAAGAAAAGATCATTTATAGTCACTCATGCCTAGAAAAGCCTTATTACTTGGTTTAAATGCCTTTATAATCCCATTATTGAATTTATTTTGAATTATTTTTACATTTTTTTATTAAAACAGATTGTAATTGATTGTTTACCTCGGGAAACGTGGAGCAAAAGCCATCCATTGTCAAGAAAAGTTCATTTATAGTCACTCATGCCTACAAAAGCCTTATTACTCGGTTTAAATGCCTTTATAATCCCATTATTGAATTTATTTTGAAATTTTTTTACATTTTTTGATTAAAACAGATTGTAATAGATTGTTTGCCTCGAGAAACGTGGAGCAAAAGCCATCCATTGTCAAGAAAAGTTCATTTATAGTCACTCATGCCTACAAAAGCCTTATTACTCGGTTTAAATGCCTTTATAATCCCATTATTGAATTTATTTTGAATTTGTTTTACATTTTTTGATTAAAACAGATTGTAATTGATTGTTTGCCTCGGGAAACGTGGAGCAAAAGCCATCCATTCTCAAGAAAAGTTCATTTATAGTCACTCATGCCTACAAAAGGCTTATTACTCGGTTTAAATGCCTTTATAATCCCATTATTGAATTTATTTTGAAATTTTTTTACATTTTTTGATTAAAACAGATTGTAATAGATTGTTTGCCTCGAGAAACGTGGAGCAAAAGCCATCCATTGTCAAGAAAAGCTCATTTATCGTCACTCATGCCTACAAAAGCCTTATTACTCGGTTTAAATGCCTTTATAATCCCATTATTGAATTTATTTTGAATATTTTTTACATTTTTTGATTAAAACAGATTGTAATAGATTGTTTATCTCGGGAAACATGGAACGAAAGCCATCCATTGTCAAGAAAAGATCATTTATAGTCACTCATGCCTAGAAAAGCCTTATTACTCGGTTTAAATGCTTTTATAATCCCATTATTGAATTTATTTTGAATTTTTTTTACATTTTTTGATTAAAACAGATTGTAATAGATTGTTTATCTCGGGAAACATGGAACGAAAGCCATCCATTGTCAAGAAAACATCATTTATAGTCACTCATGCCTAGAAAAGCCTTATTACTCGGTTTAAATGCCTTTATAATCCCATTATTGAATTTATTTTGAATTATTTTTATATTTTTTGATTAAAACAGATTGTAATAGATTGTTTATCTCGGGAAACATGGAACGAAAGCCATCCATTGTCAAGAAAAGATCATTTATAGTCACTCATGCCTAGAAAAGCCTTATTACTTGGTTTAAATGCCCTTATAATCCCATTATTGAATTTATTTTGAATTATTTTTACATTTTTTTATTAAAACATATTGTAATTGATTGTTTGCCTCGGGAAACGTGGAGCAAAAGCCATCCATTGTCAAGAAAAGTTCATTTATAGTCACTCATGCCTAGAAAAGCCTTATTACTCGGTTTAAATGCCTTTATAATCCCATTATTGAATTTATTTTGAATTTTTTTTACATTTTTTGATTAAAACAGATTCTAATACATTGTTTATCCCGGGAAACATGGAACGAAAGCCATCCATTGTCAAGAAAACATCATTTATAGTCACTCATGCCTAGAAAAGCCTTATTACTCGGTTTAAATGCCTTTATAATCCCATTATTGAATATATTTACATTTATTTTTACATTTTTTGATTAAAACAGATTGTAATTGATTGTTTGCCTCGGGAAACGTGGAGCAAAAGCCATCCATTGTCAAGAAAAGATCATTTATAGTCACTCATGCCTAGAAAAGCCTTATTACTCGGTTTAAATGCCTTTATAATCCCATTATTGAATTTATTTTGAATTGTTTTTACATTTTTTGATTAAAACAGATTGTAATTGATTGTTTGCCTCGGGAAACGTGGATCAAAAGCCATCCATTGTCAAGAAAAGTTCATTTATAGTCACTCATGCCTAGAAAAGCCTTATTACTCGATTTAAATGCCTTTATAATCCCATTATTGAATTTATTTTGAATTGTTTTTACATTTTTTGATTAAAACATATTGTAATTGATTGTTTGCCTCGAGAAACGTGGAGCAAAAGCCATCCATTGTCGAGAAAAGTTCATTTATAGTCACTCATGCCTACAAAAGCCTCATTACTCGGTCTAAATGCCTTTATAATCCCATTATTGAATTTATTTTGAATTTTTTTTACATTTTTTGATTAAAACAGATTGTAATTGATTGTTTGCCTCGGGAAACGTGGAGCAAAAGCCATCCATTGTCAAGAAAAGTTCATTTATAGTCACTCATGCCTAGAAAAGCCTTATTACTCGATTTAAATGCCTTTATAATCCCATTATTGAATTTATTTTGAATTGTTTTTACATTTTTTGATTAAAAGATATTGTAATTGATTGTTTGCCTCGGGAAACGTGGAGCAAAAGCCATCCATTGTCAAGAAAAGTTCATTTATAGTCACTCATGCCTACAAAAGCCTTATTACTCGGTTTAAATGCCTTTATAATCCCATTATTGAATTTATTTTGAATTATTTTTACATTTTTTGATTAAAACATATTGTAATTGATTGTTTGCCTCGAGAAACGTGGAGCAAAAGCCATCCATTGTCAAGAAAAGTTCATTTATAGTCACTCATGCCTAGAAAAGCCTTATTACTCGATTTAAATGCCTTTATAATCCCATTATTGAATTTATTTTGAATTATTTTTACATTTTTTGATTAAAACATATTGTAATTGATTGTTTGCCTCGAGAAACGTGGAGCAAAAGCCATCCATTGTCAAGAAAAGTTCATTTATAGTCACTCATGCCTACAAAAGCCTTATTACTCGGTTTAAATGCCTTTATAATCCCATTATTGAATTTATTTTGAATTTTTTTACATTTTTTGATTAAAACAGATTGTAATTGATTGTTTGCCTCGGGAAACGTGGAGCAAAAGCCATCCATTGTCAAGAAAAGTTCATTTATAGTCACTCATGCCTACAAAAGCCTTATTACTCGGTTTAAATGCCTTTATAATCCCATTATTGAATTTATTTTGAAATTTTTTTACATTTTTTGATTAAAACAGATTGTAATAGATTGTTTATCTCGGGAAACATGGAACGAAAGCCATCCATTGTCAAGAAAATATCATTTATAGTCACTCATGCCTAGAAAAGCCTTATTACTCGGTTTAAATGCTTTTATAATCCCATTATTGAATTTATTTTGAATTTTTTTTACATTTTTTGATTAAAACAGATTGTAATAGATTGTTTATCTCGGGAAACATGGAACGAAAGCCATCCATTGTCAAGAAAACATCATTTATAGTCACTCATGCCTAGAAAAGCCTTATTACTCGGTTTAAATGCCTTTATAATCCCATTATTGAATTTATTTTCAATTATTTTTATATTTTTTGATTAAAACAGATTGTAATAGATTGTTTATCTCGGGAAACATGGAACGAAAGCCATCCATTGTCAAGAAAAGATCATTTATAGTCACTCATGCCTAGAAAAGCCTTATTACTCGGTTTAAATGCTTTTATAATCCCATTATTGAATTTATTTTGAATTTTTTTTACATTTTTTGATTAAAACAGATTGTAATAGATTGTTTATCTCGGGAAACATGGAACGAAAGCCATCCATTGTCAAGAAAACATCATTTATAGTCACTCATGCCTAGAAAAGCCTTATTACTCGGTTTAAATGCCTTTATAATCCCATTATTGAATTTATTTTCAATTATTTTTATATTTTTTGATTAAAACAGATTGTAATAGATTGTTTATCTCGGGAAACATGGAACGAAAGCCATCCATTGTCAAGAAAAGATCATTTATAGTCACTCATGCCTAGAAAAGCCTTATTACTTGGTTTAAATGCCTTTATAATCCCATTATTGAATTTATTTTGAATTATTTTTACATTTTTTTATTAAAACAGATTGTAATTGATTGTTTGCCTCGGGAAACGTGGAGCAAAAGCCATCCATTGTCAAGAAAAGTTCATTTATAGTCACTCATGCCTAGAAAAGGCTTATAACTCTTTTTAAATGCCTTTATAATCCCATTATTGAATTTATTTTGAATTGTTTTTACATTTTTTGATTAAAACAGATTGTAATTGATTGTTTGCCTCGGGAAACGTGGAGCAAAAGCCATCCATTGTCAAGAAAAGTTCATTTATAGTCACTCATGCCTAGAAAAGCCTTATTACTCGATTTAAATGCCTTTATAATCCCATTATTGAATTTATTTTGAATTGTTTTTATATTTTTTGATTAAAACATATTGTAATTGATTGTTTGCCTCAGGAAACGTGGTGCAAAAGCCATCCATTGTCAAGAAAAGTTCATTTATAGTCACTCATGCCTAGAGAAGCCTTATTACTCGGTTTAAATGCCTTTATAATCCCATTATTGAATTTATTTTGATTTTTTTTTACAGTTTTTGATTAAAACAGATTGTAATAGATTGTTTATCTCGGGAAACATGGAACGAAAGCCATCCATTGTCAAGAAAAGATCATTTATAGTCACTCATGCCTAGAAAAGCCTTATTACTCGGTTTAAATGCTTTTATAATCCCATTATTGAATTTATTTTGAATTTTTTTTACATTTTTTGATTCAAACAGATTGTAATAGATTGTTTATCTCGGGAAACATGGAACGAAAGCCATCCATTGTCAAGAAAAGTTCATTTATAGTCACTCATGCCTAGAAAAGCCTTATTACTCGGTTTAAATGCCTTTATAATCCCATTATTGAATATATTTACATTTATTTTTACATTTTTTGATTAAAACAGATTGTAATTGATTGTTTGCCTCGGGAAACGTGGAGCAAAAGCCATCCATTGTCAAGAAAAGATCATTTATAGTCACTCATGCCTAGAAAAGCCTTATTACTCGGTTTAAATGCCTTTATAATCCCATTATTGAATTTATTTTGAATTGTTTTTACATTTTTTGATTAAAACAGATTGTAATTGATTGTTTGCCTCGGGAAACGTGGATCAAAAGCCATCCATTGTCAAGAAAAGTTCATTTATAGTCACTCATGCCTAGAAAAGCCTTATTACTCGATTTAAATGCCTTTATAATCCCATTATTGAATTTATTTTGAATTGTTTTTACATTTTTTGATTAAAACATATTGTAATTGATTGTTTGCCTCGAGAAACGTGGAGCAAAAGCCATCCATTGTCGAGAAAAGTTCATTTATAGTCACTCATGCCTACAAAAGCCTCATTACTCGGTCTAAATGCCTTTATAATCCCATTATTGAATTTATTTTGAATTTTTTTTACATTTTTTGATTAAAACAGATTGTAATTGATTGTTTGCCTCGGGAAACGTGGAGCAAAAGCCATCCATTGTCAAGAAAAGTTCATTTATAGTCACTCATGCCTAGAAAAGCCTTATTACTCGATTTAAATGCCTTTATAATCCCATTATTGAATTTATTTTGAATTGTTTTTACATTTTTTGATTAAAAGATATTGTAATTGATTGTTTGCCTCGGGAAACGTGGAGCAAAAGCCATCCATTGTCAAGAAAAGTTCATTTATAGTCACTCATGCCTACAAAAGCCTTATTACTCGGTTTAAATGCCTTTATAATCCCATTATTGAATTTATTTTGAATTATTTTTACATTTTTTGATTAAAACATATTGTAATTGATTGTTTGCCTCGAGAAACGTGGAGCAAAAGCCATCCATTGTCAAGAAAAGTTCATTTATAGTCACTCATGCCTAGAAAAGCCTTATTACTCGATTTAAATGCCTTTATAATCCCATTATTGAATTTATTTTGAATTATTTTTACATTTTTTGATTAAAACATATTGTAATTGATTGTTTGCCTCGAGAAACGTGGAGCAAAAGCCATCCATTGTCAAGAAAAGTTCATTTATAGTCACTCATGCCTACAAAAGCCTTATTACTCGGTTTAAATGCCTTTATAATCCCATTATTGAATTTATTTTGAATTTTTTTACATTTTTTGATTAAAACAGATTGTAATTGATTGTTTGCCTCGGGAAACGTGGACCAAAAGCCATCCATTGTCAAGAAAAGTTCATTTATAGTCACTCATGCCTACAAAAGCCTTATTACTCGGTTTAAATGCCTTTATAATCGCATTATTGAATTTATTTTGAAATTTTTTTACATTTTTTGATTAAAACAGATTGTAATAGATTGTTTATCTCGGGAAACATGGAACGAAAGCCATCCATTGTCAAGAAAAGATCATTTATAGTCACTCATGCCTAGAAAAGCCTTATTACTCGGTTTAAATGCTTTTATAATCCCATTATTGAATTTATTTTGAATTTTTTTTACATTTTTTGATTAAAACAGATTGTAATAGATTGTTTATCTCGGGAAACATGGAACGAAAGCCATCCATTGTCAAGAAAACATCATTTATAGTCACTCATGCCTAGAAAAGCCTTATTACTCGGTTTAAATGCCTTTATAATCCCATTATTGAATTTATTTTGAATTATTTTTATATTTTTTGATTAAAACAGATTGTAATAGATTGTTTATCTCGGGAAACATGGAACGAAAGCCATCCATTGTCAAGAAAAGATCATTTATAGTCACTCATGCCTAGAAAAGCCTTATTACTCGGTTTAAATGCTTTTATAATCCCATTATTGAATTTATTTTGAATTTTTTTTACATTTTTTGATTAAAACAGATTGTAATAGATTGTTTATCTCGGGAAACATGGAACGAAAGCCATCCATTGTCAAGAAAACATCATTTATAGTCACTCATGCCTAGAAAAGCCTTATTACTCGGTTTAAATGCCTTTATAATCCCATTATTGAATTTATTTTGAATTATTTTTATATTTTTTGATTAAAACAGATTGTAATAGATTGTTTATCTCGGGAAACATGGAACGAAAGCCATCCATTGTCAAGAAAAGATCATTTATAGTCACTCATGCCTAGAAAAGCCTTATTACTCGGTTTAAATGCTTTTATAATCCCATTATTGAATTTATTTTGAATTTTTTTTACATTTTTTGATTAAAACAGATTGTAATAGATTGTTTATCTCGGGAAACATGGAACGAAAGCCATCCATTGTCAAGAAAACATCATTTATAATCACTCATGCCTAGAAAAGCCTTATTACTCGGTTTAAATGCCTTTATAATCCCATTATTGAATTTATTTTCAATTATTTTTATATTTTTTGATTAAAACAGATTGTAATAGATTGTTTATCTCGGGAAACATGGAACGAAAGCCATCCATTGTCAAGAAAAGATCATTTATAGTCACTCATGCCTAGAAAAGCCTTATTACTTGGTTTAAATGCCTTTATAATCCCATTATTGAATTTATTTTGAATTATTTTTATATTTTTTTATTAAAACAGATTGTAATTGATTGTTTGCCTCGGGAAACGTGGAGCAAAAGCCATCCATTGTCAAGAAAAGTTCATTTATAGTCACTCATGCCTAGAAAAGGCTTATAACTCTTTTTAAATGCCTTTATAATCCCATTATTGAATTTATTTTGAATTGTTTTTACATTTTTTGATTAAAACAGATTGTAATTGATTGTTTGCCTCGGGAAACGTGGAGCAAAAGCCATCCATTGTCAAGAAAAGTTCATTTATAGTCACTCATGCCTAGAAAAGCCTTATTACTCGATTTAAATGCCTTTATAATCCCATTATTGAATTTATTTTGAATTGTTTTTATATTTTTTGATTAAAACATATTGTAATTGATTGTTTGCCTCAGGAAACGTGGTGCAAAAGCCATCCATTGTCAAGAAAAGTTCATTTATAGTCACTCATGCCTAGAGAAGCCTTATTACTCGGTTTAAATGCCTTTATAATCCCATTATTGAATTTATTTTGATTTTTTTTTACAGTTTTTGATTAAAACAGATTGTAATAGATTGTTTATCTCGGGAAACATGGAACGAAAGCCATCCATTGTCAAGAAAAGATCATTTATAGTCACTCATGCCTAGAAAAGCCTTATTACTCGGTTTAAATGCTTTTATAATCCCATTATTGAATTTATTTTGAATTTTTTTTACATTTTTTGATTCAAACAGATTGTAATAGATTGTTTATCTCGGGAAACATGGAACGAAAGCCATCCATTGTCAAGAAAAGTTCATTTATAGTGACTCATGCCTAGAAAAGCCTTATTACTCGGTTTAAATGCCTTTATAATCCCATTATTGAATATATTTACATTTATTTTTACATTTTTTGATTAAAACAGATTGTAATTGATTGTTTGCCTCGGGAAACGTGGAGCAAAAGCCATCCATTGTCAAGAAAAGATCATTTATAGTCACTCATGCCTAGAAAAGCCTTATTACTCGGTTTAAATGCCTTTATAATCCCATTATTGAATTTATTTTGAATTGTTTTTACATTTTTTGATTAAAACAGATTGTAATTGATTGTTTGCCTCGGGAAACGTGGATCAAAAGCCATCCATTGTCAAGAAAAGTTCATTTATAGTCACTCATGCCTAGAAAAGCCTTATTACTCGATTTAAATGCCTTTATAATCCCATTATTGAATTTATTTTGAATTGTTTTTACATTTTTTGATTAAAACATATTGTAATTGATTGTTTGCCTCGAGAAACGTGGAGCAAAAGCCATCCATTGTCGAGAAAAGTTCATTTATAGTCACTCATGCCTACAAAAGCCTCATTACTCGGTCTAAATGCCTTTATAATCCCATTATTGAATTTATTTTGAATTTTTTTTACATTTTTTGATTAAAACAGATTGTAATTGATTGTTTGCCTCGGGAAACGTGGAGCAAAAGCCATCCATTGTCAAGAAAAGTTCATTTATAGTCACTCATGCCTAGAAAAGCCTTATTACTCGATTTAAATGCCTTTATAATCCCATTATTGAATTTATTTTGAATTGTTTTTACATTTTTTGATTAAAAGATATTGTAATTGATTGTTTGCCTCGGGAAACGTGGAGCAAAAGCCATCCATTGTCAAGAAAAGTTCATTTATAGTCACTCATGCCTACAAAAGCCTTATTACTCGGTTTAAATGCCTTTATAATCCCATTATTGAATTTATTTTGAATTATTTTTACATTTTTTGATTAAAACATATTGTAATTGATTGTTTGCCTCGAGAAACGTGGAGCAAAAGCCATCCATTGTCAAGAAAAGTTCATTTATAGTCACTCATGCCTAGAAAAGCCTTATTACTCGATTTAAATGCCTTTATAATCCCATTATTGAATTTATTTTGAATTATTTTTACATTTTTTGATTAAAACATATTGTAATTGATTGTTTACCTCGAGAAACGTGGAGCAAAAGCCATCCATTGTCAAGAAAAGTTCATTTATAGTCACTCATGCCTACAAAAGCCTTATTACTCGGTTTAAATGCCTTTATAATCCCATTATTGAATTTATTTTGAATTATTTTACATTTTTTGATTAAAACAGATTGTAATTGATTGTTTGCCTCGGGAAACGTGGAGCAAAAGCCATCCATTGTCAAGAAAAGTTCATTTATAGTCACTCATGCCTACAAAAGCCTTATTACTCGGTTTAAATGCCTTTATAATCCCATTATTGAATTTATTTTGAAATTTTTTTACATTTTTTGATTAAAACAGATTGTAATAGATTGTTTATCTCGGGAAACATGGAACGAAAGCCATCCATTGTCAAGAAAATATCATTTATAGTCACTCATGCCTAGAAAAGCCTTATTACTCGGTTTAAATGCTTTTATAATCCCATTATTGAATTTATTTTGAATTTTTTTTACATTTTTTGATTAAAACAGATTGTAATAGATTGTTTATCTCGGGAAACATGGAACGAAAGCCATCCATTGTCAAGAAAACATCATTTATAGTCACTCATGCCTAGAAAAGCCTTATTACTCGGTTTAAATGCCTTTATAATCCCATTATTGAATTTATTTTGAATTATTTTTATATTTTTTGATTAAAACAGATTGTAATAGATTGTTTATCTCGGGAAACATGGAACGAAAGCCATCCATTGTCAAGAAAAGATCATTTATAGTCACTCATGCCTAGAAAAGCCTTATTACTCGGTTTAAATGCTTTTATAATCCCATTATTGAATTTATTTTGAATTTTTTTTACATTTTTTGATTAAAACAGATTGTAATAGATTGTTTATCTCGGGAAACATGGAACGAAAGCCATCCATTGTCAAGAAAACATCATTTATAGTCACTCATGCCTAGAAAAGCCTTATTACTCGGTTTAAATGCCTTTATAATCCCATTATTGAATTTATTTTCAATTATTTTTATATTTTTTGATTAAAACAGATTGTAATAGATTGTTTATCTCGGGAAACATGGAACGAAAGCCATCCATTGTCAAGAAAAGATCATTTATAGTCACTCATGCCTAGAAAAGCCTTATTACTCGGTTTAAATGCTTTTATAATCCCATTATTGAATTTATTTTGAATTTTTTTTACATTTTTTGATTAAAACAGATTGTAATAGATTGTTTATCTCGGGAAACATGGAACGAAAGCCATCCATTGTCAAGAAAACATCATTTATAGTCACTCATGCCTAGAAAAGCCTTATTACTCGGTGTAAATGCCTTTATAATCCCATTATTGAATTTATTTTCAATTATTTTATATTTTTTGATTAAAACAGATTGTAATAGATTGTTTATCTCGGGAAATATGGAACGAAAGCCATCCATTGTCAAGAAAAGATCATTTATAGTCACTCATGCCTAGAAAAGCCTTATTACTTGGTTTAAATGCCTTTATAATCCCATTATTGAATTTATTTTGAATTATTTTTACATTTTTTTATTAAAACATATTGTAATTGATTGTTTGCCTCGGGAAACGTGGAGCAAAAGCCATCCATTGTCAAGAAAAGTTCATTTATAGTCACTCATGCCTACAAAAGCCTTATTACTCGGTTTAAATGCCTTTATAATCCCATTATTGAATTTATTTTGAAATTTTTTTACATTTTTTGATTAAAACATATTGTAATTGATTGTTTGCCTCGAGAAACGTGGAGCAAAAGCCATCCATTGTCAAGAAAAGTTCATTTATAGTCACTCATGCCTACAAAAGCCTTATTACTCGGTTTAAATGCCTTTATAATCCCATTATTGAATTTATTTTGAATTTGTTTTACATTTTTTGATTAAAACAGATTGTAATTGATTGTTTGCCTCGGGAAACGTGGAGCAAAAGCCATCCATTCTCAAGAAAAGTTCATTTATAGTCACTCATGCCTACAAAAGGCTTATTACTCGGTTTAAATGCCTTTATAATCCCATTATTGAATTTATTTTGAAATTTTTTTACATTTTTTGATTAAAACAGATTGTAATAGATTGTTTATCTCGGGAAACATGGAACGAAAGCCATCCATTGTCAAGAAAACATCATTTATAGTCACTCATGCCTAGAAAAGCCTTATTACTCGGTTTAAATGCCTTTATAATCCCATTATTGAATTTATTTTGAATTATTTTTATATTTTTTGATTAAAACAGATTGTAATAGATTGTTTATCTCGGGAAACATGGAACGAAAGCCATCCATTGTCAAGAAAAGATCATTTATAGTCACTCATGCCTAGAAAAGCCTTATTACTCGGTTTAAATGCTTTTATAATCCCATTATTGAATTTATTTTGAATTTTTTTTACATTTTTTGATTAAAACAGATTGTAATAGATTGTTTATCTCGGGAAACATGGAACGAAAGCCATCCATTGTCAAGAAAACATCATTTATAGTCACTCATGCCTAGAAAAGCCTTATTACTCGGTTTAAATGCCTTTATAATCCCATTATTGAATTTATTTTCAATTATTTTTATATTTTTTGATTAAAACAGATTGTAATAGATTGTTTATCTCGGGAAACATGGAACGAAAGCCATCCATTGTCAAGAAAACATCATTTATAGTCACTCATGCCTAGAAAAGCCTTATTACTCGGTTTAAATGCTTTTATAATCCCATTATTGAATTTATTTTGAATTTTTTTTACATTTTTTGATTAAAACAGATTGTAATAGATTGTTTATCTCGGGAAACATGGAACGAAAGCCATCCATTGTCAAGAAAACATCATTTATAGTCACTCATGCCTAGAAAAGCCTTATTACTCGGTTTAAATGCCTTTATAATCCCATTATTGAATTTATTTTCAATTATTTTTATATTTTTTGATTAAAACAGATTGTAATAGATTGTTTATCTCGGGAAACATGGAACGAAAGCCATCCATTGTCAAGAAAAGATCATTTATAGTCACTCATGCCTAGAAAAGCCTTATTACTTGGTTTAAATGCCTTTATAATCCCATTATTGAATTTATTTTGAATTATTTTTACATTTTTTTATTAAAACAGATTGTAATTGATTGTTTGCCTCGGGAAACGTGGAGCAAAAGCCATCCATTGTCAAGAAAAGTTCATTTATAGTCACTCATGCCTACAAAAGCCTTATTACTCGGTTTAAATGCCTTTATAATACCATTATTGAATTTATTTTGAAATTTTTTTACATTTTTTGATTAAAACAGATTGTAATAGATTGTTTGCCTCGAGAAACGTGGAGCAAAAGCCATCCATTGTCAAGAAAAGTTCATTTATAGTCACTCATGCCTACAAAAGCCTTATTACTCGGTTTAAATGCCTTTATAATCCCATTATTGAATTTATTTTGAATTTGTTTTACATTTTTTGATTAAAACAGATTGTAATTGATTGTTTGCCTCGGGAAACGTGGAGCAAAAGCCATCCATTCTCAAGAAAAGTTCATTTATAGTCACTCATGCCTACAAAAGGCTTATTACTCGGTTTAAATGCCTTTATAATCCCATTATTGAATTTATTTTGAAATTTTTTTACATTTTTTGATTAAAACAGATTGTAATAGATTGTTTATCTCGGGAAACATGGAACGAAAGCCATCCATTGTCAAGAAAATATCATTTATAGTCACTCATGCCTAGAAAAGCCTTATTACTCGGTTTAAATGCTTTTATAATCCCATTATTGAATTTATTTTGAATTTTTTTTACATTTTTTGATTAAAACAGATTGTAATAGATTGTTTATCTCGGGAAACATGGAACGAAAGCCATCCATTGTCAAGAAAACATCATTTATAGTCACTCATGCCTAGAAAAGCCTTATTACTCGGTTTAAATGCCTTTATAATCCCATTATTGAATTTATTTTGAATTATTTTTATATTTTTTGATTAAAACAGATTGTAATAGATTGTTTATCTCGGGAAACATGGAACGAAAGCCATCCATTGTCAAGAAAAGATCATTTATAGTCACTCATGCCTAGAAAAGCCTTATTACTCGGTTTAAATGCTTTTATAATCCCATTATTGAACTTATTTTGAATTTTTTTTAAATTTTTTGATTAAAACAGATTGTAATAGATTGTTTATCTCGTGAAACATGGAACGAAAGCCATCCATTGTCAAGAAAACATCATTTATAGTCACTCATGCCTACAAAAGCCTTATTACTCGGTTTAAATGCCTTTATAATCCCATTATTGAATTTATTTTGAAATTTTTTTACATTTTTTGATTAAAACAGATTGTAATAGATTGTTTATCTCGGGAAACATGGAACGAAAGCCATCCATTGTCAAGAAAACATCATTTATAGTCACTCATGCCTAGAAAAGCCTTATTACTCGGTTTAAATGCTTTTATAATCCCATTATTGAATTTATTTTGAATTTTTTTTACATTTTTTGATTAAAACAGATTGTAATAGATTGTTTATCTCGGGAAACATGGAACGAAAGCCATCCATTGTCAAGAAAACATCATTTATAGTCACTCATGCCTAGAAAAGCCTTATTACTCGGTTTAAATGCCTTTATAATCCCATTATTGAATTTATTTTGAATTATTTTTATATTTTCTGATTAAAACAGATTGTAATAGATTGTTTATCTCGGGAAACATGGAACGAAAGCCATCCATTGTCAAGAAAAGATCATTTATAGTCACTCATGCCTAGAAAAGCCTTATTACTTGGTTTAAATGCCCTTATAATCCCATTATTGAATTTATTTTGAATTATTTTTACATTTTTTTATTAAAACATATTGTAATTGATTGTTTGCCTCGGGAAACGTGGAGCAAAAGCCATCCATTGTCAAGAAAAGTTCATTTATAGTCACTCATGCCTAGAAAAGGCTTATAACTCTTTTTAAATGCCTTTATAATCCCATTATTGAATTTATTTTGAATTTTTTTACATTTTTTGATTAAAACAGATTGTAATTGATTGTTTGCCTCGGGAAACGTGGAGCAAAAGCCATCCATTGTCAAGAAAAGTTCATTTATAGTCACTCATGCCTACAAAAGCCTTATTACTCGGTTTAAATGCCTTTATAATCCCATTATTGAATTTATTTTGAAATTTTTTTACATTTTTTGATTAAAACAGATTGTAATAGATTGTTTATCTCGGGAAACATGGAACGAAAGCCATCCATTGTCAAGAAAATATCATTTATAGTCACTCATGCCTAGAAAAGCCTTATTACTCGGTTTAAATGCTTTTATAATCCCATTATTGAATTTATTTTGAATTTTTTTTACATTTTTTGATTAAAACAGATTGTAATAGATTGTTTATCTCGGGAAACATGGAACGAAAGCCATCCATTGTCAAGAAAACATCATTTATAGTCACTCATGCCTAGAAAAGCCTTATTACTCGGTTTAAATGCCTTTATAATCCCATTTTTGAATTTATTTTGAATTTGTTTTACATTTTTTGATTAAAACAGATTGTAATTGATTGTTTGCCTCGGGAAACGTGGAGCAAAAGCCATCCATTCTCAAGAAAAGTTCATTTATAGTCACTCATGCCTACAAAAGGCTTATTACTCGGTTTAAATGCCTTTATAATCCCATTATTGAATTTATTTTGAAATTGTTTTACATTTTTTGATTAAAACAGATTGTAATAGATTGTTTATCTCGGGAAACATGGAACGAAAGCCATCCATTGTCAAGAAAATATCATTTATAGTCACTCATGCCTACAAAAGCCTTATTACTCGGTTTAAATGCTTTTATAATCCCATTATTGAATTTATTTTGAATTTTTTTTACATTTTTTGATTAAAACAGATTGTAATAGATTGTTTATCTCGGGAAACATGGAACGAAAGCCATCCATTGTCAAGAAAACATCATTTATAGTCACTCATGCCTAGAAAAGCCTTATTACTCGGTTTAAATGCCTTTATAATCCCATTATTGAATTTATTTTGAATTATTTTTATATTTTCTGATTAAAACAGATTGTAATAGATTGTTTATCTCGGGAAACATGGAACGAAAGCCATCCATTGTCAAGAAAAGATCATTTATAGTCACTCATGCCTAGAAAAGCCTTATTACTTGGTTTAAATGCCCTTATAATCCCATTATTGAATTTATTTTGAATTATTTTTACATTTTTTTATTAAAACATATTGTAATTGATTGTTTGCCTCGGGAAACGTGGAGCAAAAGCCATCCATTGTCAAGAAAAGTTCATTTATAGTCACTCATGCCTAGAAAAGGCTTATAACTCTTTTTAAATGCCTTTATAATCCCATTATTGAATTTATTTTGAATTGTTTTTACATTTTTTGATTAAAACAGATTGTAATTGATTGTTTGCCTCGGGAAACGTGGAGCAAAAGCCATCCATTGTCAAGAAAAGTTCATTTATAGTCACTCATGCCTAGAAAAGCCTTATTACTCGATTTAAATGCCTTTATAATCCCATTATTGAATTTATTTTGAATTGTTTTTATATTTTTTGATTAAAACATATTGTAATTGATTGTTCGCCTCAGGAAACGTGGTGCAAAAGCCATCCATTGTCAAGAAAAGTTCATTTATAGTCACTCATGCCTAGAGAAGCCTTATTACTCGGTTTAAATGCCTTTATAATCCCATTATTGAATTTATTTTGATTTTTTTTTACAGTTTTTGATTAAAACAGATTGTAATAGATTGTTTATCTCGGGAAACATGGAACGAAAGCCATCCATTGTCAAGAAAAGATCATTTATAGTCACTCATGCCTAGAAAAGCCTTATTACTCGGTTTAAATGCTTTTATAATCCCATTATTGAATTTATTTTGAATTTTTTTTACATTTTTTGATTAAAACAGATTGTAATAGATTGTTTATCTCGGGAAACATGGAACGAAAGCCATCCATTGTCAAGAAAACATCATTTATAGTCACTCATGCCTAGAAAAGCCTTATTACTCGGTTTAAATGCTTTTATAATCCCATTATTGAATTTATTTTGAATTTTTTTTACATTTTTTGATTAAAACAGATTGTAATAGATTGTTTATCTCGGGAAACATGGAACGAAAGCCATCCATTGTCAAGAAAACATCATTTATAGTCACTCATGCCTAGAAAAGCCTTATTACTCGGTTTAAATGCCTTTATAATCCCATTATTGAATTTATTTTCAATTATTTTATATTTTTTGATTAAAACAGATTGTAATAGATTGTTTATCTCGGGAAACATGGAACGAAAGCCATCCATTGTCAAGAAAAGATCATTTATAGTCACTCATGCCTAGAAAAGCCTTATTACTTGGTTTAAATGCCTTTATAATCCCATTATTGAATTTATTTTGAATTATTTTTACATTTTTTTATTAAAACAGATTGTAATTGATTGTTTGCCTCGAGAAACGTGGAGCAAAAGCCATCCATTGTCAAGAAAAGTTCATTTATAGTCACTCATGCCTACAAAAGCCTTATTACTCGGTTTAAATGCCTTTATAATCCCATTATTGAATTTATTTTGAAATTTTTTTACATTTTTTGATTAAAACATATTGTAATTGATTGTTTGCCTCGAGAAACGTGGAGCAAAAGCCATCCATTGTCAAGAAAAGTTCATTTATAGTCACTCATGCCTACAAAAGCCTTATTACTCGGTTTAAATGCCTTTATAATCCCATTATTGAATTTATTTTGAATTTGTTTTACATTTTTTGATTAAAACAGATTGTAATTGATTGTTTGCCTCGGGAAACGTGGAGCAAAAGCCATCCATTCTCAAGAAAAGATCATTTATAGTCACTCATGCCTACAAAAGGCTTATTACTCGGTTTAAATGCCTTTATAATCCCATTATTGAATTTATTTTGAAATTTTTTTACATTTTTTGATTAAAACAGATTGTAATAGATTGTTTATCTCGGGAAACATGGAACGAAAGCCATCCATTGTGAAGAAAACATCATTTATAGTCACTCATGCCTAGAAAAGCCTTATTACTCGGTTTAAATGCCTTTATAATCCCATTATTGAATTTATTTTGAATTATTTTTATATTTTTTGATTAAAACAGATTGTAATAGATTGTTTATCTCGGGAAACATGGAACGAAAGCCATCCATTGTCAAGAAAAGATCATTTATAGTCACTCATGCCTAGAAAAGCCTTATTACTCGGTTTAAATGCCTTTATAATCCCATTATTGAATTTATTTTGAATTATTTTTATATTTTCTGATTAAAACAGATTGTAATAGATTGTTTATCTCGGGAAACATGGAACGAAAGCCATCCATTGTCAAGAAAACATCATTTATAGTCACTCATGCCTAGAAAAGCCTTATTACTCGGTTTAAATGCCTTTATAATCCCATTATTGAATTTATTTTGAATTATTTTTATATTTTCTGATTAAAACAGATTGTAATAGATTGTTTATCTCGGGAAACATGGAACGAAAGCCATCCATTGTCAAGAAAAGATCATTTATAGTCACTCATGCCTAGAAAAGCCTTATTACTTGGTTTAAATGCCCTTATAATCCCATTATTGAATTTATTTTGAATTATTTTTACATTTTTTTATTAAAACATATTGTAATTGATTGTTTGCCTCGGGAAACGTGGAGCAAAAGCCATCCATTGTCAAGAAAAGTTCATTTATAGTCACTCATGCCTAGAAAAGGCTTATAACTCTTTTTAAATGCCTTTATAATCCCATTATTGAATTTATTTTGAATTGTTTTTACATTTTTTGATTAAAACAGATTGTAATTGATTGTTTGCCTCGGGAAACGTGGAGCAAAAGCCATCCATTGTCAAGAAAAGTTCATTTATAGTCACTCATGCCTAGAAAAGCCTTATTACTCGATTTAAATGCCTTTATAATCCCATTATTGAATTTATTTTGAATTGTTTTTATATTTTTTGATTAAAACATATTGTAATTGATTGTTTGCCTCAGGAAACGTGGTGCAAAAGCCATCCATTGTCAAGAAAAGTTCATTTATAGTCACTCATGCCTAGAGAAGCCTTATTACTCGGTTTAAATGCCTTTATAATCCCATTATTGAATTTATTTTGATTTTTTTTTACAGTTTTTGATTAAAACAGATTGTAATAGATTGTTTATCTCGGGAAACATGGAACGAAAGCCATCCATTGTCAAGAAAAGATCATTTATAGTCACTCATGCCTAGAAAAGCCTTATTACTCGGTTTAAATGCTTTTATAATCCCATTATTGAATTTATTTTGAATTTTTTTTACATTTTTTGATTAAAACAGATTGTAATAGATTGTTTATCTCGGGAAACATGGAACGAAAGCCATCCATTGTCAAGAAAACATCATTTATAGTCACTCATGCCTAGAAAAGCCTTATTACTCGGTTTAAATGCCTTTATAATCCCATTATTGAATTTATTTTGAATTATTTTTATATTTTTTGATTAAAACAGATTGTAATAGATTGTTTATCTCGGGAAACATGGAACGAAAGCCATCCATTGTCAAGAAAAGATCATTTATAGTCACTCATGCCTAGAAAAGCCTTATTACTCGGTTTAAATGCTTTTATAATCCCATTATTGAATTTATTTTGAATTTTTTTTACATTTTTTGATTAAAACAGATTGTAATAGATTGTTTATCTCGGGAAACATGGAACGAAAGCCATCCATTGTCAAGAAAACATCATTTATAGTCACTCATGCCTAGAAAAGCCTTATTACTCGGTTTAAATGCCTTTATAATCCCATTATTGAATTTATTTTCAATTATTTTATATTTTTTGATTAAAACAGATTGTAATAGATTGTTTATCTCGGGAAACATGGAACGAAAGCCATCCATTGTCAAGAAAAGATCATTTATAGTCACTCATGCCTAGAAAAGCCTTATTACTTGGTTTAAATGCCTTTATAATCCCATTATTGAATTTATTTTGAATTATTTTTACATTTTTTTATTAAAACAGATTGTAATTGATTGTTTGCCTCGGGAAACGTGGAGCAAAAGCCATCCATTGTCAAGAAAAGTTCATTTATAGTCACTCATGCCTACAAAAGCCTTATTACTCGGTTTAAATGCCTTTATAATCCCATTATTGAATTTATTTTGAAATTTTTTTACATTTTTTGATTAAAACATATTGTAATTGATTGTTTGCCTCGAGAAACGTGGAGCAAAAGCCATCCATTGTCAAGAAAAGTTCATTTATAGTCACTCATGCCTACAAAAGCCTTATTACTCGGTTTAAATGCCTTTATAATCCCATTATTGAATTTATTTTGAATTTGTTTTACATTTTTTGATTAAAACAGATTGTAATTGATTGTTTGCCTCGGGAAACGTGGAGTAAAAGCCATCCATTCTCAAGAAAAGATCATTTATAGTCACTCATGCCTACAAAAGGCTTATTACTCGGTTTAAATGCCTTTATAATCCCATTATTGAATTTATTTTGAAATTTTTTTACATTTTTTGATTAAAACAGATTGTAATAGATTGTTTATCTCGGGAAACATGGAACGAAAGCCATCCATTGTCAAGAAAACATCATTTATAGTCACTCATGCCTAGAAAAGCCTTATTACTCGGTTTAAATGCCTTTATAATCCCATTATTGAATTTATTTTGAATTATTTTTATATTTTTTGATTAAAACAGATTGTAATAGATTGTTTATCTCGGGAAACATGGAACGAAAGCCATCCATTGTCAAGAAAAGATCATTTATAGTCACTCATGCCTAGAAAAGCCTTATTACTCGGTTTAAATGCCTTTATAATCCCATTATTGAATTTATTTTGAATTATTTTTATATTTTCTGATTAAAACAGATTGTAATAGATTGTTTATCTCGGGAAACATGGAACGAAAGCCATCCATTGTCAAGAAAACATCATTTATAGTCACTCATGCCTAGAAAAGCCTTATTACTCGGTTTAAATGCCTTTATAATCCCATTATTGAATTTATTTTGAATTATTTTTATATTTTCTGATTAAAACAGATTGTAATAGATTGTTTATCTCGGGAAACATGGAACGAAAGCCATCCATTGTCAAGAAAAGATCATTTATAGTCACTCATGCCTAGAAAAGCCTTATTACTTGGTTTAAATGCCCTTATAATCCCATTATTGAATTTATTTTGAATTATTTTTACATTTTTTTATTAAAACATATTGTAATTGATTGTTTGCCTCGGGAAACGTGGAGCAAAAGCCATCCATTGTCAAGAAAAGTTCATTTATAGTCACTCATGCCTAGAAAAGGCTTATAACTCTTTTTAAATGCCTTTATAATCCCATTATTGAATTTATTTTGAATTGTTTTTACATTTTTTGATTAAAACAGATTGTAATTGATTGTTTGCCTCGGGAAACGTGGAGCAAAAGCCATCCATTGTCAAGAAAAGTTCATTTATAGTCACTCATGCCTAGAAAAGCCTTATTACTCGATTTAAATGCCTTTATAATCCCATTATTGAATTTATTTTGAATTGTTTTTATATTTTTTGATTAAAACATATTGTAATTGATTGTTTGCCTCAGGAAACGTGGTGCAAAAGCCATCCATTGTCAAGAAAAGTTCATTTATAGTCACTCATGCCTAGAGAAGCCTTATTACTCGGTTTAAATGCCTTTATAATCCCATTATTGAATTTATTTTGATTTTTTTTTACAGTTTTTGATTAAAACAGATTGTAATAGATTGTTTATCTCGGGAAACATGGAACGAAAGCCATCCATTGTCAAGAAAAGATCATTTATAGTCACTCATGCCTAGAAAAGCCTTATTACTCGGTTTAAATGCTTTTATAATCCCATTATTGAATTTATTTTGAATTTTTTTTACATTTTTTGATTAAAACAGATTGTAATAGATTGTTTATCTCGGGAAACATGGAACGAAAGCCATCCATTGTCAAGAAAACATCATTTATAGTCACTCATGCCTAGAAAAGCCTTATTACTCGGTTTAAATGCCTTTATAATCCCATTATTGAATTTATTTTGAATTATTTTTATATTTTTTGATTAAAACAGATTGTAATAGATTGTTTATCTCGGGAAACATGGAACGAAAGCCATCCATTGTCAAGAAAAGATCATTTATAGTCACTCATGCCTAGAAAAGCCTTATTACTCGGTTTAAATGCTTTTATAATCCCATTATTGAATTTATTTTGAATTTTTTTTACATTTTTTGATTAAAACAGATTGTAATAGATTGTTTATCTCGGGAAACATGGAACGAAAGCCATCCATTGTCAAGAAAACATCATTTATAGTCACTCATGCCTAGAAAAGCCTTATTACTCGGTTTAAATGCCTTTATAATCCCATTATTGAATTTATTTTCAATTATTTTATATTTTTTGATTAAAACAGATTGTAATAGATTGTTTATCTCGGGAAACATGGAACGAAAGCCATCCATTGTCAAGAAAAGATCATTTATAGTCACTCATGCCTAGAAAAGCCTTATTACTTGGTTTAAATGCCTTTATAATCCCATTATTGAATTTATTTTGAATTATTTTTACATTTTTTTATTAAAACAGATTGTAATTGATTGTTTGCCTCGGGAAACGTGGAGCAAAAGCCATCCATTGTCAAGAAAAGTTCATTTATAGTCACTCATGCCTACAAAAGCCTTATTACTCGGTTTAAATGCCTTTATAATCCCATTATTGAATTTATTTTGAAATTTTTTTACATTTTTTGATTAAAACATATTGTAATTGATTGTTTGCCTCGAGAAACGTGGAGCAAAAGCCATCCATTGTCAAGAAAAGTTCATTTATAGTCACTCATGCCTACAAAAGCCTTATTACTCGGTTTAAATGCCTTTATAATCCCATTATTGAATTTATTTTGAATTTGTTTTACATTTTTTGATTAAAACAGATTGTAATTGATTGTTTGCCTCGGGAAACGTGGAGCAAAAGCCATCCATTCTCAAGAAAAGTTCATTTATAGTCACTCATGCCTACAAAAGGCTTATTACTCGGTTTAAATGCCTTTATAATCCCATTATTGAATTTATTTTGAAATTTTTTTACATTTTTTGATTAAAACAGATTGTAATAGATTGTTTATCTCGGGAAACATGGAACGAAAGCCATCCATTGTCAAGAAAACATCATTTATAGTCACTCATGCCTAGAAAAGCCTTATTACTCGGTTTAAATGCCTTTATAATCCCATTATTGAATTTATTTTGAATTATTTTTATATTTTTTGATTAAAACAGATTGTAATAGATTGTTTATCTCGGGAAACATGGAACGAAAGCCATCCATTGTCAAGAAAAGATCATTTATAGTCACTCATGCCTAGAAAAGCCTTATTACTCGGTTTAAATGCTTTTATAATCCCATTATTGAATTTATTTTGAATTTTTTTTACATTTTTTGATTAAAACAGATTGTAATAGATTGTTTATCTCGGGAAACATGGAACGAAAGCCATCCATTGTCAAGAAAACATCATTTATAGTCACTCATGCCTAGAAAAGCCTTATTACTCGGTTTAAATGCCTTTATAATCCCATTATTGAATTTATTTTCAATTATTTTTATATTTTTCGATTAAAACAGATTGTAATAGATTGTTTATCTCGGGAAACATGGAACGAAAGCCATCCATTGTCAAGAAAACATCATTTATAGTCACTCATGCCTAGAAAAGCCTTATTACTCGGTTTAAATGCTTTTATAATCCCATTATTGAATTTATTTTGAATTTTTTTTACATTTTTTGATTAAAACAGATTGTAATAGATTGTTTATCTCGGGAAACATGGAACGAAAGCCATCCATTGTCAAGAAAACATCATTTATAGTCACTCATGCCTAGAAAAGCCTTATTACTCGGTTTAAATGCCTTTATAATCCCATTATTGAATTTATTTTCAATTATTTTTATATTTTTTGATTAAAACAGATTGTAATAGATTGTTTATCTCGGGAAACATGGAACGAAAGCCATCCATTGTCAAGAAAAGATCATTTATAGTCACTCATGCCTAGAAAAGCCTTATTACTTGGTTTAAATGCCTTTATAATCCCATTATTGAATTTATTTTGAATTATTTTTACATTTTTTTATTAAAACAGATTGTAATTGATTGTTTGCCTCGGGAAACGTGGAGCAAAAGCCATCCATTGTCAAGAAAAGTTCATTTATAGTCACTCATGCCTACAAAAGCCTTATTACTCGGTTTAAATGCCTTTATAATCCCATTATTGAATTTATTTTGAAATTTTTTTACATTTTTTGATTAAAACAGATTGTAATAGATTGTTTGCCTCGAGAAACGTGGAGCAAAAGCCATCCATTGTCAAGAAAAGTTCATTTATAGTCACTCATGCCTACAAAAGCCTTATTACTCGGTTTAAATGCCTTTATAATCCCATTATTGAATTTATTTTGAATTTGTTTTACATTTTTTGATTAAAACAGATTGTAATTGATTGTTTGCCTCGGGAAACGTGGAGCAAAAGCCATCCATTCTCAAGAAAAGTTCATTTATAGTCACTCATGCCTACAAAAGGCTTATTACTCGGTTTAAATGCCTTTATAATCCCATTATTGAATTTATTTTGAAATTTTTTTACATTTTTTGATTAAAACAGATTGTAATAGATTGTTTATCTCGGGAAACATGGAACGAAAGCCATCCATTGTCAAGAAAATATCATTTATAGTCACTCATGCCTAGAAAAGCCTTATTACTCGGTTTAAATGCTTTTATAATCCCATTATTGAATTTATTTTGAATTTTTTTTACATTTTTTGATTAAAACAGATTGTAATAGATTGTTTATCTCGGGAAACATGGAACGAAAGCCATCCATTGTCAAGAAAACATCATTTATAGTCACTCATGCCTAGAAAAGCCTTATTACTCGGTTTAAATGCCTTTATAATCCCATTATTGAATTTATTTTGAATTATTTTTATATTTTTTGATTAAAACAGATTGTAATAGATTGTTTATCTCGGGAAACATGGAACGAAAGCCATCCATTGTCAAGAAAAGATCATTTATAGTCACTCATGCCTAGAAAAGCCTTATTACTCGGTTTAAATGCTTTTATAATCCCATTATTGAACTTATTTTGAATTTTTTTAAAATTTTTTGATTAAAACAGATTGTAATAGATTGTTTATCTCGTGAAACATGGAACGAAAGCCATCCATTGTCAAGAAAACATCATTTATAGTCACTCATGCCTACAAAAGCCTTATTACTCGGTTTAAATGCCTTTATAATCCCATTATTGAATTTATTTTGAAATTTTTTTACATTTTTTGATTAAAACAGATTGTAATAGATTGTTTATCTCGGGAAACATGGAACGAAAGCCATCCATTGTCAAGAAAACATCATTTATAGTCACTCATGCCTAGAAAAGCCTTATTACTCGGTTTAAATGCTTTTATAATCCCATTATTGAATTTATTTTGAATTTTTTTTACATTTTTTGATTAAAACAGATTGTAATAGATTGTTTATCTCGGGAAACATGGAACGAAAGCCATCCATTGTCAAGAAAACATCATTTATAGTCACTCATGCCTAGAAAAGCCTTATTACTCGGTTTAAATGCCTTTATAATCCCATTATTGAATTTATTTTGAATTATTTTTATATTTTCTGATTAAAACAGATTGTAATAGATTGTTTATCTCGGGAAACATGGAACGAAAGCCATCCATTGTCAAGAAAAGATCATTTATAGTCACTCATGCCTAGAAAAGCCTTATTACTTGGTTTAAATGCCCTTATAATCCCATTATTGAATTTATTTTGAATTATTTTTACATTTTTTTATTAAAACATATTGTAATTGATTGTTTGCCTCGGGAAACGTGGAGCAAAAGCCATCCATTGTCAAGAAAAGTTCATTTATAGTCACTCATGCCTAGAAAAGGCTTATAACTCTTTTTAAATGCCTTTATAATCCCATTATTGAATTTATTTTGAATTTTTTTACATTTTTTGATTAAAACAGATTGTAATTGATTGTTTGCCTCGGGAAACGTGGAGCAAAAGCCATCCATTGTCAAGAAAAGTTCATTTATAGTCACTCATGCCTACAAAAGCCTTATTACTCGGTTTAAATGCTTTTATAATCCCATTATTGAATTTATTTTGAAATTTTTTTACATTTTTTGATTAAAACAGATTGTAATAGATTGTTTATCTCGGGAAACATGGAACGAAAGCCATCCATTGTCAAGAAAATATCATTTATAGTCACTCATGCCTAGAAAAGCCTTATTACTCGGTTTAAATGCTTTTATAATCCCATTATTGAATTTATTTTGAATTTTTTTTACATTTTTTGATTAAAACAGATTGTAATAGATTGTTTATCTCGGGAAACATGGAACGAAAGCCATCCATTGTCAAGAAAACATCATTTATAGTCACTCATGCCTAGAAAAGCCTTATTACTCGGTTTAAATGCCTTTATAATCCCATTTTTGAATTTATTTTGAATTTGTTTTACATTTTTTGATTAAAACAGATTGTAATTGATTGTTTGCCTCGGGAAACGTGGAGCAAAAGCCATCCATTCTCAAGAAAAGTTCATTTATAGTCACTCATGCCTACAAAAGGCTTATTACTCGGTTTAAATGCCTTTATAATCCCATTATTGAATTTATTTTGAAATTTTTTTACATTTTTTGATTAAAACAGATTGTAATAGATTGTTTATCTCGGGAAACATGGAACGAAAGCCATCCATTGTCAAGAAAAGATCATTTATAGTCACTCATGCCTAGAAAAGCCTTATTACTCGGTTTAAATGCCTTTATAATCCCATTATTGAATTTATTTTGAATTATTTTTATATTTTTTGATTAAAACAGATTGTAATAGATTGTTTATCTCGGGAAACATGGAACGAAAGCCATCCATTGTCAAGAAAAGATCATTTATAGTCACTCATGCCTAGAAAAGCCTTATTACTCGGTTTAAATGCTTTTATAATCCCATTATTGAATTTATTTTGAATTTTTTTTACATTTTTTGATTAAAACAGATTGTAATAGATTGTTTATCTCGGGAAACATGGAACGAAAGCCATCCATTGTCAAGAAAACATCATTTATAGTCACTCATGCCTAGAAAAGCCTTATTACTCGGTTTAAATGCCTTTATAATCCCATTATTGAATTTATTTTCAATTATTTTTATATTTTTTGATTAAAACAGATTGTAATAGATTGTTTATCTCGGGAAACATGGAACGAAAGCCATCCATTGTCAAGAAAACATCATTTATAGTCACTCATGCCTAGAAAAGCCTTATTACTCGGTTTAAATGCTTTTATAATCCCATTATTGAATTTATTTTGAATTTTTTTTACATTTTTTGATTAAAACAGATTGTAATAGATTGTTTATCTCGGGAAACATGGAACGAAAGCCATCCATTGTCAAGAAAACATCATTTATAGTCACTCATGCCTAGAAAAGCCTTATTACTCGGTTTAAATGCTTTTATAATCCCATTATTGAATTTATTTTGAATTTTTTTTACATTTTTTGATTAAAACAGATTGTAATAGATTGTTTGCCTCGAGAAACGTGGAGCAAAAGCCATCCATTGTCAAGAAAAGTTCATTTATAGTCACTCATGCCTACAAAAGCCTTATTACTCGGTTTAAATGCCTTTATAATCCCATTATTGAATTTATTTTGAAATTTTTTTACATTTTTTGATTAAAACAGATTGTAATAGATTGTTTGCCTCGAGAAACGTGGAGCAAAAGCCATCCATTGTCAAGAAAAGTTCATTTATAGTCACTCATGCCTACAAAAGCCTTATTACTCGGTTTAAATGCCTTTATAATCCCATTATTGAATTTATTTTGAATTTGTTTTACATTTTTTGATTAAAACAGATTGTAATTGATTGTTTGCCTCGGGAAACGTGGAGCAAAAGCCATCCATTCTCAAGAAAAGTTCATTTATAGTCACTCATGCCTACAAAAGGCTTATTACTCGGTTTAAATGCCTTTATAATCCCATTATTGAATTTATTTTGAAATTTTTTTACATTTTTTGATTAAAACAGATTGTAATAGATTGTTTATCTCGGGAAACATGGAACGAAAGCCATCCATTGTCAAGAAAATATCATTTATAGTCACTCATGCCTAGAAAAGCCTTATTACTCGGTTTAAATGCTTTTATAATCCCATTATTGAATTTATTTTGAATTTTTTTTACATTTTTTGATTAAAACAGATTGTAATAGATTGTTTATCTCGGGAAACATGGAACGAAAGCCATCCATTGTCAAGAAAACATCATTTATAGTCACTCATGCCTAGAAAAGCCTTATTACTCGGTTTAAATGCCTTTATAATCCCATTATTGAATTTATTTTGAATTATTTTTATATTTTTTGATTAAAACAGATTGTAATAGATTGTTTATCTCGGGAAACATGGAACGAAAGCCATCCATTGTCAAGAAAAGATCATTTATAGTCACTCATGCCTAGAAAAGCCTTATTACTCGGTTTAAATGCTTTTATAATCCCATTATTGAACTTATTTTGAATTTTTTTTAAATTTTTTGATTAAAACAGATTGTAATAGATTGTTTATCTCGTGAAACATGGAACGAAAGCCATCCATTGTCAAGAAAACATCATTTATAGTCACTCATGCCTAGAAAAGCCTTATTACTCGGTTTAAATGCTTTTATAATCCCATTATTGAACTTATTTTGAATTTTTTTTAAATTTTTTGATTAAAACAGATTGTAATAGATTGTTTATCTCGTGAAACATGGAACGAAAGCCATCCATTGTCAAGAAAACATCATTTATAGTCACTCATGCCTACAAAAGCCTTATTACTCGGTTTAAATGCCTTTATAATCCCATTATTGAATTTATTTTGAAATTTTTTTACATTTTTTGATTAAAACAGATTGTAATAGATTGTTTATCTCGGGAAACATGGAACGAAAGCCATCCATTGTCAAGAAAACATCATTTATAGTCACTCATGCCTAGAAAAGCCTTATTACTCGGTTTAAATGCTTTTATAATCCCATTATTGAATTTATTTTGAATTTTTTTTACATTTTTTTATTAAAACAGATTGTAATAGATTGTTTATCTCGGGAAACATGGAACGAAAGCCATCCATTGTCAAGAAAACATCATTTATAGTCACTCATGCCTAGAAAAGCCTTATTACTCGGTTTAAATGCCTTTATAATCCCATTATTGAATTTATTTTGAATTATTTTTATATTTTCTGATTAAAACAGATTGTAATAGATTGTTTATCTCGGGAAACATGGAACGAAAGCCATCCATTGTCAAGAAAAGATCATTTATAGTCACTCATGCCTAGAAAAGCCTTATTACTTGGTTTAAATACCCTTATAATCCCATTATTGAATTTATTTTGAATTATTTTTACATTTTTTTATTAAAACATATTGTAATTGATTGTTTGCCTCGGGAAACGTGGAGCAAAAGCCATCCATTGTCAAGAAAAGTTCATTTATAGTCACTCATGCCTAGAAAAGGCTTATAACTCTTTTTAAATGCCTTTATAATCCCATTATTGAATTTATTTTGAATTTTTTTACATTTTTTGATTAAAACAGATTGTAATTGATTGTTTGCCTCGGGAGACGTGGAGCAAAAGCCATCCATTGTCAAGAAAAGTTCATTTATAGTCACTCATGCCTACAAAAGCCTTATTACTCGGTTTAAATGCCTTTATAATCCCATTATTGAATTTATTTTGAAATTTTTTTACATTTTTTGATTAAAACAGATTGTAATAGATTGTTTATCTCGGGAAACATGGAACGAAAGCCATCCATTGTCAAGAAAATATCATTTATAGTCACTCATGCCTAGAAAAGCCTTATTACTCGGTTTAAATGCTTTTATAATCCCATTATTGAATTTATTTTGAATTTTTTTTACATTTTTTGATTAAAACAGATTGTAATAGATTGTTTATCTCGGGAAACATGGAACGAAAGCCATCCATTGTCAAGAAAACATCATTTATAGTCACTCATGCCTAGAAAAGCCTTATTACTCGGTTTAAATGCCTTTATAATCCCATTTTTGAATTTATTTTGAATTTGTTTTACATTTTTTGATTAAAACAGATTGTAATTGATTGTTTGCCTCGGGAAACGTGGAGCAAAAGCCATCCATTCTCAAGAAAAGTTCATTTATAGTCACTCATGCCTACAAAAGGCTTATTACTCGGTTTAAATGCCTTTATAATCCCATTATTGAATTTATTTTGAAATTTTTTTACATTTTTTGATTAAAACAGATTGTAATAGATTGTTTATCTCGGGAAACATGGAACGAAAGCCATCCATTGTCAAGAAAATATCATTTATAGTCACTCATGCCTACAAAAGCCTTATTACTCGGTTTAAATGCTTTTATAATCCCATTATTAAATTTATTTTGAATTTTTTTTACATTTTTTGATTAAAACAGATTGTAATAGATTGTTTATCTCGGGAAACATGGAACGAAAGCCATCCATTGTCAAGAAAACATCATTTATAGTCACTCATGCCTAGAAAAGCCTTATTACTCGGTTTAAATGCCTTTATAATCCCATTATTGAATTTATTTTGAATTATTTTTATATTTTCTGATTAAAACAGATTGTAATAGATTGTTTATCTCGGGAAACATGGAACGAAAGCCATCCATTGTCAAGAAAAGATCATTTATAGTCACTCATGCCTAGAAAAGCCTTATTACTTGGTTTAAATGCCCTTATAATCCCATTATTGAATTTATTTTGAATTATTTTTACATTTTTTTATTAAAACATATTGTAATTGATTGTTTGCCTCGGGAAACGTGGAGCAAAAGCCATCCATTGTCAAGAAAAGTTCATTTATAGTCACTCATGCCTAGAAAAGGCTTATAACTCTTTTTAAATGCCTTTATAATCCCATTATTGAATTTATTTTGAATTGTTTTTACATTTTTTGATTAAAACAGATTGTAATTGATTGTTTGCCTCGGGAAACGTGGAGCAAAAGCCATCCATTGTCAAGAAAAGTTCATTTATAGTCACTCATGCCTAGAAAAGCCTTATTACTCGATTTAAATGCCTTTATAATCCCATTATTGAATTTATTTTGAATTGTTTTTATATTTTTTGATTAAAACATATTGTAATTGATTGTTTGCCTCAGGAAACGTGGTGCAAAAGCCATCCATTGTCAAGAAAAGTTCATTTATAGTCACTCATGCCTAGAGAAGCCTTATTACTCGGTTTAAATGCCTTTATAATCCCATTATTGAATTTATTTTGATTTTTTTTTACAGTTTTTGATTAAAACAGATTGTAATAGATTGTTTATCTCGGGAAACATGGAACGAAAGCCATCCATTGTCAAGAAAAGATCATTTATAGTCACTCATGCCTAGAAAAGCCTTATTACTCGGTTTAAATGCTTTTATAATCCCATTATTGAATTTATTTTGAATTTTTTTTACATTTTTTGATTCAAACAGATTGTAATAGATTGTTTATCTCGGGAAACATGGAACGAAAGCCATCCATTGTCAAGAAAAGTTCATTTATAGTCACTCATGCCTAGAAAAGCCTTATTACTCGGTTTAAATGCCTTTATAATCCCATTATTGAATATATTTACATTTATTTTTACATTTTTTGATTAAAACAGATTGTAATTGATTGTTTGCCTCGGGAAACGTGGAGCAAAAACCATCCATTGTCAAGAAAAGATCATTTATAGTCACTCATGCCTAGAAAAGCCTTATTACTCGGTTTAAATGCCTTTATAATCCCATTATTGAATTTATTTTGAATTGTTTTTACATTTTTTGATTAAAACAGATTGTAATTGATTGTTTGCCTCGGGAAACGTGGATCAAAAGCCATCCATTGTCAAGAAAAGTTCATTTATAGTCACTCATGCCTAGAAAAGCCTTATTACTCGATTTAAATGCCTTTATAATCCCATTATTGAATTTATTTTGAATTGTTTTTACATTTTTTGATTAAAACATATTGTAATTGATTGTTTGCCTCGAGAAACGTGGAGCAAAAGCCATCCATTGTCGAGAAAAGTTCATTTATAGTCACTCATGCCTACAAAAGCCTCATTACTCGGTCTAAATGCCTTTATAATCCCATTATTGAATTTATTTTGAATTTTTTTTACATTTTTTGATTAAAACAGATTGTAATTGATTGTTTGCCTCAGGAAACGTGGAGCAAAAGCCATCCATTGTCAAGAAAAGTTCATTTATAGTCACTCATGCCTAGAAAAGCCTTATTACTCGATTTAAATGCCTTTATAATCCCATTATTGAATTTATTTTGAATTGTTTTTACATTTTTTGATTAAAAGATATTGTAATTGATTGTTTGCCTCGGGAAACGTGGAGCAAAAGCCATCCATTGTCAAGAAAAGTTCATTTATAGTCACTCATGCCTACAAAAGCCTTATTACTCGGTTTAAATGCCTTTATAATCCCATTATTGAATTTATTTTGAATTTTTTTACATTTTTTGATTAAAACAGATTGTAATTGATTGTTTGCCTCGGGAAACGTGGAGCAAAAGCCATCCATTGTCAAGAAAAGTTCATTTATAGTCACTCATGCCTACAAAAGCCTTATTACTCGGTTTAAATGCTTTTATAATCCCATTATTGAATTTATTTTGAATTTTTTTTACATTTTTTGATTAAAACAGATTGTAATAGATTGTTTATCTCGGGAAACATGGAACGAAAGCCATCCATTGTCAAGAAAACATCATTTATAGTCACTCATGCCTAGAAAAGCCTTATTACTCGGTTTAAATGCCTTTATAATCCCATTATTGAATTTATTTTCAATTATTTTTATATTTTTTGATTAAAACAGATTGTAATAGATTGTTTATCTCGGGAAACATGGAACGAAAGCCATCCATTGTCAAGAAAAGATCATTTATAGTCACTCATGCCTAGAAAAGCCTTATTACTTGGTTTAAATGCCTTTATAATCCCATTATTGAATTTATTTTGAATTATTTTTACATTTTTTTATTAAAACAGATTGTAATTGATTGTTTGCCCCGGGAAACGTGGAGCAAAAGCCATCCATTGTCAAGAAAAGTTCATTTATAGTCACTCATGCCTACAAAAGCTTTATTACTTGGTTTAAATGCCTTTATAATCCCATTATTGAATTTATTTTGAAATTTTTTTACATTTTTTGATTAAAACAGATTGTAATAGATTGTTTGCCTCGAGAAACGTGGAGCAAAAGCCATCCATTGTCAAGAAAAGTTCATTTATAGTCACTCATGCCTACAAAAGCCTTATTACTCGGTTTAAATGCCTTTATAATCCCATTATTGAATTTATTTTGAATTTGTTTTACATTTTTTGATTAAAACAGATTGTAATTGATTGTTTGCCTCGGGAAACGTGGAGCAAAAGCCATCCATTGTCAAGAAAAGTTCATTTATAGTCACTCATGCCTACAAAAGCCTTATTACTCGGTTTAAATGCCTTTATAATCCCATTATTGAATTTATTTTGAAATTTTTTTACATTTTTTGATTAAAACAGATTGTAATAGATTGTTTATCTCGGGAAACATGGAACGAAAGCCATCCATTGTCAAGAAAATATCATTTATAGTCACTCATGCCTAGAAAAGCCTTATTACTCGGTTTAAATGCTTTTATAATCCCATTATTGAATTTATTTTGAATTTTTTTTACATTTTTTGATTAAAACAGATTGTAATAGATTGTTTATCTCGGGAAACATGGAACGAAAGCCATCCATTGTCAAGAAAAGATCATTTATAGTCACTCATGCCTAGAAAAGCCTTATTACTCGGTTTAAATGCTTTTATAATCCCATTATTGAACTTATTTTGAATTTTTTTTAAATTTTTTGATTAAAACAGATTGTAATAGATTGTTTATCTCGTGAAACATGGAACGAAAGCCATCCATTGTCAAGAAAACATCATTTATAGTCACTCATGCCTACAAAAGCCTTATTACTCGGTTTAAATGCCTTTATAATCCCATTATTGAATTTATTTTGAAATTTTTTTACATTTTTTGATTAAAACAGATTGTAATAGATTGTTTATCTCGGGAAACATGGAACGAAAGCCATCCATTGTCAAGAAAACATCATTTATAGTCACTCATGCCTAGAAAAGCCTTATTACTCGGTTTAAATGCTTTTATAATCCCATTATTGAATTTATTTTGAATTTTTTTTACATTTTTTGATTAAAACAGATTGTAATAGATTGTTTATCTCGGGAAACATGGAACGAAAGCCATCCATTGTCAAGAAAACATCATTTATAGTCACTCATGCCTAGAAAAGCCTTATTACTCGGTTTAAATGCCTTTATAATCCCATTATTGAATTTATTTTGAATTATTTTTATATTTTCTGATTAAAACAGATTGTAATAGATTGTTTATCTCGGGAAACATGGAACGAAAGCCATCCATTGTCAAGAAAAGATCATTTATAGTCACTCATGCCTAGAAAAGCCTTATTACTTGGTTTAAATACCCTTATAATCCCATTATTGAATTTATTTTGAATTATTTTTACATTTTTTTATTAAAACATATTGTAATTGATTGTTTGCCTCGGGAAACGTGGAGCAAAAGCCATCCATTGTCAAGAAAAGTTCATTTATAGTCACTCATGCCTAGAAAAGGCTTATAACTCTTTTTAAATGCCTTTATAATCCCATTATTGAATTTATTTTGAATTTTTTTACATTTTTTGATTAAAACAGATTGTAATTGATTGTTTGCCTCGGGAAACGTGGAGCAAAAGCCATCCATTGTCAAGAAAAGTTCATTTATAGTCACTCATGCCTACAAAAGCCTTATTACTCGGTTTAAATGCCTTTATAATCCCATTATTGAATTTATTTTGAAATTTTTTTACATTTTTTGATTAAAACAGATTGTAATAGATTGTTTATCTCGGGAAACATGGAACGAAAGCCATCCATTGTCAAGAAAATATCATTTATAGTCACTCATGCCTAGAAAAGCCTTATTACTCGGTTTAAATGCTTTTATAATCCCATTATTGAATTTATTTTGAATTTTTTTTACATTTTTTGATTAAAACAGATTGTAATAGATTGTTTATCTCGGGAAACATGGAACGAAAGCCATCCATTGTCAAGAAAACATCATTTATAGTCACTCATGCCTAGAAAAGCCTTATTACTCGGTTTAAATGCCTTTATAATCCCATTTTTGAATTTATTTTGAATTTGTTTTACATTTTTTGATTAAAACAGATTGTAATTGATTGTTTGCCTCGGGAAACGTGGAGCAAAAGCCATCCATTCTCAAGAAAAGTTCATTTATAGTCACTCATGCCTACAAAAGGCTTATTACTCGGTTTAAATGCCTTTATAATCCCATTATTGAATTTATTTTGAAATTTTTTTACATTTTTTGATTAAAACAGATTGTAATAGATTGTTTATCTCGGGAAACATGGAACGAAAGCCATCCATTGTCAAGAAAATATCATTTATAGTCACTCATGCCTACAAAAGCCTTATTACTCGGTTTAAATGCTTTTATAATCCCATTATTGAATTTATTTTGAATTTTTTTTACATTTTTTGATTAAAACAGATTGTAATAGATTGTTTATCTCGGGAAACATGGAACGAAAGCCATCCATTGTCAAGAAAACATCATTTATAGTCACTCATGCCTAGAAAAGCCTTATTACTCGGTTTAAATGCCTTTATAATCCCATTATTGAATTTATTTTGAATTATTTTTATATTTTCTGATTAAAACAGATTGTAATAGATTGTTTATCTCGGGAAACATGGAACGAAAGCCATCCATTGTCAAGAAAAGATCATTTATAGTCACTCATGCCTAGAAAAGCCTTATTACTTGGTTTAAATGCCCTTATAATCCCATTATTGAATTTATTTTGAATTATTTTTACATTTTTTTATTAAAACATATTGTAATTGATTGTTTGCCTCGGGAAACGTGGAGCAAAAGCCATCCATTGTCAAGAAAAGTTCATTTATAGTCACTCATGCCTAGAAAAGGCTTATAACTCTTTTTAAATGCCTTTATAATCCCATTATTGAATTTATTTTGAATTGTTTTTACATTTTTTGATTAAAACAGATTGTAATTGATTGTTTGCCTCGGGAAACGTGGAGCAAAAGCCATCCATTGTCAAGAAAAGTTCATTTATAGTCACTCATGCCTAGAAAAGCCTTATTACTCGATTTAAATGCCTTTATAATCCCATTATTGAATTTATTTTGAATTGTTTTTATATTTTTTGATTAAAACATATTGTAATTGATTGTTTGCCTCAGGAAACGTGGTGCAAAAGCCATCCATTGTCAAGAAAAGTTCATTTATAGTCACTCATGCCTAGAGAAGCCTTATTACTCGGTTTAAATGCCTTTATAATCCCATTATTGAATTTATTTTGATTTTTTTTTACAGTTTTTGATTAAAACAGATTGTAATAGATTGTTTATCTCGGGAAACATGGAACGAAAGCCATCCATTGTCAAGAAAAGATCATTTATAGTCACTCATGCCTAGAAAAGCCTTATTACTCGGTTTAAATGCTTTTATAATCCCATTATTGAATTTATTTTGAATTTTTTTTACATTTTTTGATTCAAACAGATTGTAATAGATTGTTTATCTCGGGAAACATGGAACGAAAGCCATCCATTGTCAAGAAAAGTTCATTTATAGTCACTCATGCCTAGAAAAGCCTTATTACTCGGTTTAAATGCCTTTATAATCCCATTATTGAATATATTTACATTTATTTTTACATTTTTTGATTAAAACAGATTGTAATTGATTGTTTGCCTCGGGAAACGTGGAGCAAAAACCATCCATTGTCAAGAAAAGATCATTTATAGTCACTCATGCCTAGAAAAGCCTTATTACTCGGTTTAAATGCCTTTATAATCCCATTATTGAATTTATTTTGAATTGTTTTTACATTTTTTGATTAAAACAGATTGTAATTGATTGTTTGCCTCGGGAAACGTGGATCAAAAGCCATCCATTGTCAAGAAAAGTTCATTTATAGTCACTCATGCCTAGAAAAGCCTTATTACTCGATTTAAATGCCTTTATAATCCCATTATTGAATTTATTTTGAATTGTTTTTACATTTTTTGATTAAAACAGATTGTAATAGATTGTTTATCTCGGGAAACATGGAACGAAAGCCATCCATTGTCAAGAAAAGATCATTTATAGTCACTCATGCCTAGAAAAGCCTTATTACTTGGTTTAAATGCCTTTATAATCCCATTATTGAATTTATTTTGAATTATTTTTACATTTTTTTATTAAAACAGATTGTAATTGATTGTTTGCCCCGGGAAACGTGGAGCAAAAGCCATCCATTGTCAAGAAAAGTTCATTTATAGTCACTCATGCCTACAAAAGCTTTATTACTTGGTTTAAATGCCTTTATAATCCCATTATTGAATTTATTTTGAAATTTTTTTACATTTTTTGATTAAAACAGATTGTAATAGATTGTTTGCCTCGAGAAACGTGGAGCAAAAGCCATCCATTGTCAAGAAAAGTTCATTTATAGTCACTCATGCCTACAAAAGCCTTATTACTCGGTTTAAATGCCTTTATAATCCCATTATTGAATTTATTTTGAATTTGTTTTACATTTTTTGATTAAAACAGATTGTAATTGATTGTTTGCCTCGGGAAACGTGGAGCAAAAGCCATCCATTGTCAAGAAAAGTTCATTTATAGTCACTCATGCCTACAAAAGCCTTATTACTCGGTTTAAATGCCTTTATAATCCCATTATTGAATTTATTTTGAAATTTTTTTACATTTTTTGATTAAAACAGATTGTAATAGATTGTTTATCTCGGGAAACATGGAACGAAAGCCATCCATTGTCAAGAAAATATCATTTATAGTCACTCATGCCTAGAAAAGCCTTATTACTCGGTTTAAATGCTTTTATAATCCCATTATTGAATTTATTTTGAATTTTTTTTACATTTTTTGATTAAAACAGATTGTAATAGATTGTTTATCTCGGGAAACATGGAACGAAAGCCATCCATTGTCAAGAAAAGATCATTTATAGTCACTCATGCCTAGAAAAGCCTTATTACTCGGTTTAAATGCTTTTATAATCCCATTATTGAACTTATTTTGAATTTTTTTTAAATTTTTTGATTAAAACAGATTGTAATAGATTGTTTATCTCGTGAAACATGGAACGAAAGCCATCCATTGTCAAGAAAACATCATTTATAGTCACTCATGCCTACAAAAGCCTTATTACTCGGTTTAAATGCCTTTATAATCCCATTATTGAATTTATTTTGAAATTTTTTTACATTTTTTGATTAAAACAGATTGTAATAGATTGTTTATCTCGGGAAACATGGAACGAAAGCCATCCATTGTCAAGAAAACATCATTTATAGTCACTCATGCCTAGAAAAGCCTTATTACTCGGTTTAAATGCTTTTATAATCCCATTATTGAATTTATTTTGAATTTTTTTTACATTTTTTGATTAAAACAGATTGTAATAGATTGTTTATCTCGGGAAACATGGAACGAAAGCCATCCATTGTCAAGAAAACATCATTTATAGTCACTCATGCCTAGAAAAGCCTTATTACTCGGTTTAAATGCCTTTATAATCCCATTATTGAATTTATTTTGAATTATTTTTATATTTTCTGATTAAAACAGATTGTAATAGATTGTTTATCTCGGGAAACATGGAACGAAAGCCATCCATTGTCAAGAAAAGATCATTTATAGTCACTCATGCCTAGAAAAGCCTTATTACTTGGTTTAAATACCCTTATAATCCCATTATTGAATTTATTTTGAATTATTTTTACATTTTTTTATTAAAACATATTGTAATTGATTGTTTGCCTCGGGAAACGTGGAGCAAAAGCCATCCATTGTCAAGAAAAGTTCATTTATAGTCACTCATGCCTAGAAAAGGCTTATAACTCTTTTTAAATGCCTTTATAATCCCATTATTGAATTTATTTTGAATTTTTTTACATTTTTTGATTAAAACAGATTGTAATTGATTGTTTGCCTCGGGAAACGTGGAGCAAAAGCCATCCATTGTCAAGAAAAGTTCATTTATAGTCACTCATGCCTACAAAAGCCTTATTACTCGGTTTAAATGCCTTTATAATCCCATTATTGAATTTATTTTGAAATTTTTTTACATTTTTTGATTAAAACAGATTGTAATAGATTGTTTATCTCGGGAAACATGGAACGAAAGCCATCCATTGTCAAGAAAATATCATTTATAGTCACTCATGCCTAGAAAAGCCTTATTACTCGGTTTAAATGCTTTTATAATCCCATTATTGAATTTATTTTGAATTTTTTTTACATTTTTTGATTAAAACAGATTGTAATAGATTGTTTATCTCGGGAAACATGGAACGAAAGCCATCCATTGTCAAGAAAACATCATTTATAGTCACTCATGCCTAGAAAAGCCTTATTACTCGGTTTAAATGCCTTTATAATCCCATTTTTGAATTTATTTTGAATTTGTTTTACATTTTTTGATTAAAACAGATTGTAATTGATTGTTTGCCTCGGGAAACGTGGAGCAAAAGCCATCCATTCTCAAGAAAAGTTCATTTATAGTCACTCATGCCTACAAAAGGCTTATTACTCGGTTTAAATGCCTTTATAATCCCATTATTGAATTTATTTTGAAATTTTTTTACATTTTTTGATTAAAACAGATTGTAATAGATTGTTTATCTCGGGAAACATGGAACGAAAGCCATCCATTGTCAAGAAAATATCATTTATAGTCACTCATGCCTACAAAAGCCTTATTACTCGGTTTAAATGCTTTTATAATCCCATTATTGAATTTATTTTGAATTTTTTTTACATTTTTTGATTAAAACAGATTGTAATAGATTGTTTATCTCGGGAAACATGGAACGAAAGCCATCCATTGTCAAGAAAACATCATTTATAGTCACTCATGCCTAGAAAAGCCTTATTACTCGGTTTAAATGCCTTTATAATCCCATTATTGAATTTATTTTGAATTATTTTTATATTTTCTGATTAAAACAGATTGTAATAGATTGTTTATCTCGGGAAACATGGAACGAAAGCCATCCATTGTCAAGAAAAGATCATTTATAGTCACTCATGCATAGAAAAGCCTTATTACTTGGTTTAAATGCCCTTATAATCCCATTATTGAATTTATTTTGAATTATTTTTACATTTTTTTATTAAAACATATTGTAATTGATTGTTTGCCTCGGGAAACGTGGAGCAAAAGCCATCCATTGTCAAGAAAAGTTCATTTATAGTCACTCATGCCTAGAAAAGGCTTATAACTCTTTTTAAATGCCTTTATAATCCCATTATTGAATTTATTTTGAATTGTTTTTACATTTTTTGATTAAAACAGATTGTAATTGATTGTTTGCCTCGGGAAACGTGGAGCAAAAGCCATCCATTGTCAAGAAAAGTTCATTTATAGTCACTCATGCCTAGAAAAGCCTTATTACTCGATTTAAATGCCTTTATAATCCCATTATTGAATTTATTTTGAATTGTTTTTATATTTTTTGATTAAAACATATTGTAATTGATTGTTTGCCTCAGGAAACGTGGTGCAAAAGCCATCCATTGTCAAGAAAAGTTCATTTATAGTCACTCATGCCTAGAGAAGCCTTATTACTCGGTTTAAATGCCTTTATAATCCCATTATTGAATTTATTTTGATTTTTTTTTACAGTTTTTGATTAAAACAGATTGTAATAGATTGTTTATCTCGGGAAACATGGAACGAAAGCCATCCATTGTCAAGAAAAGATCATTTATAGTCACTCATGCCTAGAAAAGCCTTATTACTCGGTTTAAATGCTTTTATAATCCCATTATTGAATTTATTTTGAATTTTTTTTACATTTTTTGATTCAAACAGATTGTAATAGATTGTTTATCTCGGGAAACATGGAACGAAAGCCATCCATTGTCAAGAAAAGTTCATTTATAGTCACTCATGCCTAGAAAAGCCTTATTACTCGGTTTAAATGCCTTTATAATCCCATTATTGAATATATTTACATTTATTTTTACATTTTTTGATTAAAACAGATTGTAATTGATTGTTTGCCTCGGGAAACGTGGAGCAAAAACCATCCATTGTCAAGAAAAGATCATTTATAGTCACTCATGCCTAGAAAAGCCTTATTACTCGGTTTAAATGCCTTTATAATCCCATTATTGAATTTATTTTGAATTGTTTTTACATTTTTTGATTAAAACAGATTGTAATTGATTGTTTGCCTCGGGAAACGTGGATCAAAAGCCATCCATTGTCAAGAAAAGTTCATTTATAGTCACTCATGCCTAGAAAAGCCTTATTACTCGATTTAAATGCCTTTATAATCCCATTATTGAATTTATTTTGAATTGTTTTTACATTTTTTGATTAAAACATATTGTAATTGATTGTTTGCCTCGAGAAACGTGGAGCAAAAGCCATCCATTGTCGAGAAAAGTTCATTTATAGTCACTCATGCCTACAAAAGCCTCATTACTCGGTCTAAATGCCTTTATAATCCCATTATTGAATTTATTTTGAATTTTTTTTACATTTTTTGATTAAAACAGATTGTAATTGATTGTTTGCCTCAGGAAACGTGGAGCAAAAGCCATCCATTGTCAAGAAAAGTTCATTTATAGTCACTCATGCCTAGAAAAGCCTTATTACTCGATTTAAATGCCTTTATAATCCCATTATTGAATTTATTTTGAATTGTTTTTACATTTTTTGATTAAAAGATATTGTAATTGATTGTTTGCCTCGGGAAACGTGGAGCAAAAGCCATCCATTGTCAAGAAAAGTTCATTTATAGTCACTCATGCCTACAAAAGCCTTATTACTCGGTTTAAATGCCTTTATAATCCCATTATTGAATTTATTTTGAATTTTTTTACATTTTTTGATTAAAACAGATTGTAATTGATTGTTTGCCTCGGGAAACGTGGAGCAAAAGCCATCCATTGTCAAGAAAAGTTCATTTATAGTCACTCATGCCTACAAAAGCCTTATTACTCGGTTTAAATGCTTTTATAATCCCATTATTGAATTTATTTTGAATTTTTTTTACATTTTTTGATTAAAACAGATTGTAATAGATTGTTTATCTCGGGAAACATGGAACGAAAGCCATCCATTGTCAAGAAAACATCATTTATAGTCACTCATGCCTAGAAAAGCCTTATTACTCGGTTTAAATGCCTTTATAATCCCATTATTGAATTTATTTTCAATTATTTTTATATTTTTTGATTAAAACAGATTGTAATAGATTGTTTATCTCGGGAAACATGGAACGAAAGCCATCCATTGTCAAGAAAAGATCATTTATAGTCACTCATGCCTAGAAAAGCCTTATTACTTGGTTTAAATGCCTTTATAATCCCATTATTGAATTTATTTTGAATTATTTTTACATTTTTTTATTAAAACAGATTGTAATTGATTGTTTGCCCCGGGAAACGTGGAGCAAAAGCCATCCATTGTCAAGAAAAGTTCATTTATAGTCACTCATGCCTACAAAAGCTTTATTACTTGGTTTAAATGCCTTTATAATCCCATTATTGAATTTATTTTGAAATTTTTTTACATTTTTTGATTAAAACAGATTGTAATAGATTGTTTGCCTCGAGAAACGTGGAGCAAAAGCCATCCATTGTCAAGAAAAGTTCATTTATAGTCACTCATGCCTACAAAAGCCTTATTACTCGGTTTAAATGCCTTTATAATCCCATTATTGAATTTATTTTGAATTTGTTTTACATTTTTTGATTAAAACAGATTGTAATTGATTGTTTGCCTCGGGAAACGTGGAGCAAAAGCCATCCATTGTCAAGAAAAGTTCATTTATAGTCACTCATGCCTACAAAAGCCTTATTACTCGGTTTAAATGCCTTTATAATCCCATTATTGAATTTATTTTGAAATTTTTTTACATTTTTTGATTAAAACAGATTGTAATAGATTGTTTATCTCGGGAAACATGGAACGAAAGCCATCCATTGTCAAGAAAATATCATTTATAGTCACTCATGCCTAGAAAAGCCTTATTACTCGGTTTAAATGCTTTTATAATCCCATTATTGAATTAATTTTGAATTTTTTTTACATTTTTTGATTAAAACAGATTGTAATAGATTGTTTATCTCGGGAAACATGGAACGAAAGCCATCCATTGTCAAGAAAAGATCATTTATAGTCACTCATGCCTAGAAAAGCCTTATTACTCGGTTTAAATGCTTTTATAATCCCATTATTGAACTTATTTTGAATTTTTTTTAAATTTTTTGATTAAAACAGATTGTAATAGATTGTTTATCTCGTGAAACATGGAACGAAAGCCATCCATTGTCAAGAAAACATCATTTATAGTCACTCATGCCTACAAAAGCCTTATTACTCGGTTTAAATGCCTTTATAATCCCATTATTGAATTTATTTTGAAATTTTTTTACATTTTTTGATTAAAACAGATTGTAATAGATTGTTTATCTCGGGAAACATGGAACGAAAGCCATCCATTGTCAAGAAAACATCATTTATAGTCACTCATGCCTAGAAAAGCCTTATTACTCGGTTTAAATGCTTTTATAATCCCATTATTGAATTTATTTTGAATTTTTTTTACATTTTTTGATTAAAACAGATTGTAATAGATTGTTTATCTCGGGAAACATGGAACGAAAGCCATCCATTGTCAAGAAAACATCATTTATAGTCACTCATGCCTAGAAAAGCCTTATTACTCGGTTTAAATGCCTTTATAATCCCATTATTGAATTTATTTTGAATTATTTTTATATTTTCTGATTAAAACAGATTGTAATAGATTGTTTATCTCGGGAAACATGGAACGAAAGCCATCCATTGTCAAGAAAAGATCATTTATAGTCACTCATGCCTAGAAAAGCCTTATTACTTGGTTTAAATACCCTTATAATCCCATTATTGAATTTATTTTGAATTATTTTTACATTTTTTTATTAAAACATATTGTAATTGATTGTTTGCCTCGGGAAACGTGGAGCAAAAGCCATCCATTGTCAAGAAAAGTTCATTTATAGTCACTCATGCCTAGAAAAGGCTTATAACTCTTTTTAAATGCCTTTATAATCCCATTATTGAATTTATTTTGAATTTTTTTACATTTTTTGATTAAAACAGATTGTAATTGATTGTTTGCCTCGGGAAACGTGGAGCAAAAGCCATCCATTGTCAAGAAAAGTTCATTTATAGTCACTCATGCCTACAAAAGCCTTATTACTCGGTTTAAATGCCTTTATAATCCCATTATTGAATTTATTTTGAAATTTTTTTACATTTTTTGATTAAAACAGATTGTAATAGATTGTTTATCTCGGGAAACATGGAACGAAAGCCATCCATTGTCAAGAAAATATCATTTATAGTCACTCATGCCTAGAAAAGCCTTATTACTCGGTTTAAATGCTTTTATAATCCCATTATTGAATTTATTTTGAATTTTTTTTACATTTTTTGATTAAAACAGATTGTAATAGATTGTTTATCTCGGGAAACATGGAACGAAAGCCATCCATTGTCAAGAAAACATCATTTATAGTCACTCATGCCTAGAAAAGCCTTATTACTCGGTTTAAATGCCTTTATAATCCCATTTTTGAATTTATTTTGAATTTGTTTTACATTTTTTGATTAAAACAGATTGTAATTGATTGTTTGCCTCGGGAAACGTGGAGCAAAAGCCATCCATTCTCAAGAAAAGTTCATTTATAGTCACTCATGCCTACAAAAGGCTTATTACTCGGTTTAAATGCCTTTATAATCCCATTATTGAATTTATTTTGAAATTTTTTTACATTTTTTGATTAAAACAGATTGTAATAGATTGTTTATCTCGGGAAACATGGAACGAAAGCCATCCATTGTCAAGAAAAGTTCATTTATAGTCACTCATGCCTAGAAAAGGCTTATAACTCTTTTTAAATGCCTTTATAATCCCATTATTGAATTTATTTTGAATTTTTTTTACATTTTTTGATTCAAACAGATTGTAATAGATTGTTTATCTCGGGAAACATGGAACGAAAGCCATCCATTGTCAAGAAAAGTTCATTTATAGTCACTCATGCCTAGAAAAGCCTTATTACTCGGTTTAAATGCCTTTATAATCCCATTATTGAATATATTTACATTTATTTTTACATTTTTTGATTAAAACAGATTGTAATTGATTGTTTGCCTCGGGAAACGTGGAGCAAAAACCATCCATTGTCAAGAAAAGATCATTTATAGTCACTCATGCCTAGAAAAGCCTTATTACTCGGTTTAAATGCCTTTATAATCCCATTATTGAATTTATTTTGAATTGTTTTTACATTTTTTGATTAAAACAGATTGTAATTGATTGTTTGCCTCGGGAAACGTGGATCAAAAGCCATCCATTGTCAAGAAAAGTTCATTTATAGTCACTCATGCCTAGAAAAGCCTTATTACTCGATTTAAATGCCTTTATAATCCCATTATTGAATTTATTTTGAATTGTTTTTACATTTTTTGATTAAAACATATTGTAATTGATTGTTTGCCTCGAGAAACGTGGAGCAAAAGCCATCCATTGTCGAGAAAAGTTCATTTATAGTCACTCATGCCTACAAAAGCCTCATTACTCGGTCTAAATGCCTTTATAATCCCATTATTGAATTTATTTTGAATTTTTTTTACATTTTTTGATTAAAACAGATTGTAATTGATTGTTTGCCTCAGGAAACGTGGAGCAAAAGCCATCCATTGTCAAGAAAAGTTCATTTATAGTCACTCATGCCTAGAAAAGCCTTATTACTCGATTTAAATGCCTTTATAATCCCATTATTGAATTTATTTTGAATTGTTTTTACATTTTTTGATTAAAAGATATTGTAATTGATTGTTTGCCTCGGGAAACGTGGAGCAAAAGCCATCCATTGTCAAGAAAAGTTCATTTATAGTCACTCATGCCTACAAAAGCCTTATTACTCGGTTTAAATGCCTTTATAATCCCATTATTGAATTTATTTTGAATTTTTTTACATTTTTTGATTAAAACAGATTGTAATTGATTGTTTGCCTCGGGAAACGTGGAGCAAAAGCCATCCATTGTCAAGAAAAGTTCATTTATAGTCACTCATGCCTACAAAAGCCTTATTACTCGGTTTAAATGCTTTTATAATCCCATTATTGAATTTATTTTGAATTTTTTTTACATTTTTTGATTAAAACAGATTGTAATAGATTGTTTATCTCGGGAAACATGGAACGAAAGCCATCCATTGTCAAGAAAACATCATTTATAGTCACTCATGCCTAGAAAAGCCTTATTACTCGGTTTAAATGCCTTTATAATCCCATTATTGAATTTATTTTCAATTATTTTTATATTTTTTGATTAAAACAGATTGTAATAGATTGTTTATCTCGGGAAACATGGAACGAAAGCCATCCATTGTCAAGAAAAGATCATTTATAGTCACTCATGCCTAGAAAAGCCTTATTACTTGGTTTAAATGCCTTTATAATCCCATTATTGAATTTATTTTGAATTATTTTTACATTTTTTTATTAAAACAGATTGTAATTGATTGTTTGCCCCGGGAAACGTGGAGCAAAAGCCATCCATTGTCAAGAAAAGTTCATTTATAGTCACTCATGCCTACAAAAGCTTTATTACTTGGTTTAAATGCCTTTATAATCCCATTATTGAATTTATTTTGAAATTTTTTTACATTTTTTGATTAAAACAGATTGTAATAGATTGTTTGCCTCGAGAAACGTGGAGCAAAAGCCATCCATTGTCAAGAAAAGTTCATTTATAGTCACTCATGCCTACAAAAGCCTTATTACTCGGTTTAAATGCCTTTATAATCCCATTATTGAATTTATTTTGAATTTGTTTTACATTTTTTGATTAAAACAGATTGTAATTGATTGTTTGCCTCGGGAAACGTGGAGCAAAAGCCATCCATTGTCAAGAAAAGTTCATTTATAGTCACTCATGCCTACAAAAGCCTTATTACTCGGTTTAAATGCCTTTATAATCCCATTATTGAATTTATTTTGAAATTTTTTTACATTTTTTGATTAAAACAGATTGTAATAGATTGTTTATCTCGGGAAACATGGAACGAAAGCCATCCATTGTCAAGAAAATATCATTTATAGTCACTCATGCCTAGAAAAGCCTTATTACTCGGTTTAAATGCTTTTATAATCCCATTATTGAATTTATTTTGAATTTTTTTTACATTTTTTGATTAAAACAGATTGTAATAGATTGTTTATCTCGGGAAACATGGAACGAAAGCCATCCATTGTCAAGAAAAGATCATTTATAGTCACTCATGCCTAGAAAAGCCTTATTACTCGGTTTAAATGCTTTTATAATCCCATTATTGAACTTATTTTGAATTTTTTTTAAATTTTTTGATTAAAACAGATTGTAATAGATTGTTTATCTCGTGAAACATGGAACGAAAGCCATCCATTGTCAAGAAAACATCATTTATAGTCACTCATGCCTACAAAAGCCTTATTACTCGGTTTAAATGCCTTTATAATCCCATTATTGAATTTATTTTGAAATTTTTTTACATTTTTTGATTAAAACAGATTGTAATAGATTGTTTATCTCGGGAAACATGGAACGAAAGCCATCCATTGTCAAGAAAACATCATTTATAGTCACTCATGCCTAGAAAAGCCTTATTACTCGGTTTAAATGCTTTTATAATCCCATTATTGAATTTATTTTGAATTTTTTTTACATTTTTTGATTAAAACAGATTGTAATAGATTGTTTATCTCGGGAAACATGGAACGAAAGCCATCCATTGTCAAGAAAACATCATTTATAGTCACTCATGCCTAGAAAAGCCTTATTACTCGGTTTAAATGCCTTTATAATCCCATTATTGAATTTATTTTGAATTATTTTTATATTTTCTGATTAAAACAGATTGTAATAGATTGTTTATCTCGGGAAACATGGAACGAAAGCCATCCATTGTCAAGAAAAGATCATTTATAGTCACTCATGCCTAGAAAAGCCTTATTACTTGGTTTAAATACCCTTATAATCCCATTATTGAATTTATTTTGAATTATTTTTACATTTTTTTATTAAAACATATTGTAATTGATTGTTTGCCTCGGGAAACGTGGAGCAAAAGCCATCCATTGTCAAGAAAAGTTCATTTATAGTCACTCATGCCTAGAAAAGGCTTATAACTCTTTTTAAATGCCTTTATAATCCCATTATTGAATTTATTTTGAATTTTTTTACATTTTTTGATTAAAACAGATTGTAATTGATTGTTTGCCTCGGGAAACGTGGAGCAAAAGCCATCCATTGTCAAGAAAAGTTCATTTATAGTCACTCATGCCTACAAAAGCCTTATTACTCGGTTTAAATGCCTTTATAATCCCATTATTGAATTTATTTTGAAATTTTTTTACATTTTTTGATTAAAACAGATTGTAATAGATTGTTTATCTCGGGAAACATGGAACGAAAGCCATCCATTGTCAAGAAAATATCATTTATAGTCACTCATGCCTAGAAAAGCCTTATTACTCGGTTTAAATGCTTTTATAATCCCATTATTGAATTTATTTTGAATTTTTTTTACATTTTTTGATTAAAACAGATTGTAATAGATTGTTTATCTCGGGAAACATGGAACGAAAGCCATCCATTGTCAAGAAAACATCATTTATAGTCACTCATGCCTAGAAAAGCCTTATTACTCGGTTTAAATGCCTTTATAATCCCATTTTTGAATTTATTTTGAATTTGTTTTACATTTTTTGATTAAAACAGATTGTAATTGATTGTTTGCCTCGGGAAACGTGGAGCAAAAGCCATCCATTCTCAAGAAAAGTTCATTTATAGTCACTCATGCCTACAAAAGGCTTATTACTCGGTTTAAATGCCTTTATAATCCCATTATTGAATTTATTTTGAAATTTTTTTACATTTTTTGATTAAAACAGATTGTAATAGATTGTTTATCTCGGGAAACATGGAACGAAAGCCATCCATTGTCAAGAAAATATCATTTATAGTCACTCATGCCTACAAAAGCCTTATTACTCGGTTTAAATGCTTTTATAATCCCATTATTGAATTTATTTTGAATTTTTTTTACATTTTTTGATTAAAACAGATTGTAATAGATTGTTTATCTCGGGAAACATGGAACGAAAGCCATCCATTGTCAAGAAAACATCATTTATAGTCACTCATGCCTAGAAAAGCCTTATTACTCGGTTTAAATGCCTTTATAATCCCATTATTGAATTTATTTTGAATTATTTTTATATTTTCTGATTAAAACAGATTGTAATAGATTGTTTATCTCGGGAAACATGGAACGAAAGCCATCCATTGTCAAGAAAAGATCATTTATAGTCACTCATGCCTAGAAAAGCCTTATTACTTGGTTTAAATGCCCTTATAATCCCATTATTGAATTTATTTTGAATTATTTTTACATTTTTTTATTAAAACATATTGTAATTGATTGTTTGCCTCGGGAAACGTGGAGCAAAAGCCATCCATTGTCAAGAAAAGTTCATTTATAGTCACTCATGCCTAGAAAAGGCTTATAACTCTTTTTAAATGCCTTTATAATCCCATTATTGAATTTATTTTGAATTGTTTTTACATTTTTTGATTAAAACAGATTGTAATTGATTGTTTGCCTCGGGAAACGTGGAGCAAAAGCCATCCATTGTCAAGAAAAGTTCATTTATAGTCACTCATGCCTAGAAAAGCCTTATTACTCGATTTAAATGCCTTTATAATCCCATTATTGAATTTATTTTGAATTGTTTTTATATTTTTTGATTAAAACATATTGTAATTGATTGTTTGCCTCAGGAAACGTGGTGCAAAAGCCATCCATTGTCAAGAAAAGTTCATTTATAGTCACTCATGCCTAGAGAAGCCTTATTACTCGGTTTAAATGCCTTTATAATCCCATTATTGAATTTATTTTGATTTTTTTTTACAGTTTTTGATTAAAACAGATTGTAATAGATTGTTTATCTCGGGAAACATGGAACGAAAGCCATCCATTGTCAAGAAAAGATCATTTATAGTCACTCATGCCTAGAAAAGCCTTATTACTCGGTTTAAATGCTTTTATAATCCCATTATTGAATTTATTTTGAATTTTTTTTACATTTTTTGATTCAAACAGATTGTAATAGATTGTTTATCTCGGGAAACATGGAACGAAAGCCATCCATTGTCAAGAAAAGTTCATTTATAGTCACTCATGCCTAGAAAAGCCTTATTACTCGGTTTAAATGCCTTTATAATCCCATTATTGAATATATTTACATTTATTTTTACATTTTTTGATTAAAACAGATTGTAATTGATTGTTTGCCTCGGGAAACGTGGAGCAAAAACCATCCATTGTCAAGAAAAGATCATTTATAGTCACTCATGCCTAGAAAAGCCTTATTACTCGGTTTAAATGCCTTTATAATCCCATTATTGAATTTATTTTGAATTGTTTTTACATTTTTTGATTAAAACAGATTGTAATTGATTGTTTGCCTCGGGAAACGTGGATCAAAAGCCATCCATTGTCAAGAAAAGTTCATTTATAGTCACTCATGCCTAGAAAAGCCTTATTACTCGATTTAAATGCCTTTATAATCCCATTATTGAATTTATTTTGAATTGTTTTTACATTTTTTGATTAAAACAGATTGTAATAGATTGTTTATCTCGGGAAACATGGAACGAAAGCCATCCATTGTCAAGAAAAGATCATTTATAGTCACTCATGCCTAGAAAAGCCTTATTACTTGGTTTAAATGCCTTTATAATCCCATTATTGAATTTATTTTGAATTATTTTTACATTTTTTTATTAAAACAGATTGTAATTGATTGTTTGCCCCGGGAAACGTGGAGCAAAAGCCATCCATTGTCAAGAAAAGTTCATTTATAGTCACTCATGCCTACAAAAGCTTTATTACTTGGTTTAAATGCCTTTATAATCCCATTATTGAATTTATTTTGAAATTTTTTTACATTTTTTGATTAAAACAGATTGTAATAGATTGTTTGCCTCGAGAAACGTGGAGCAAAAGCCATCCATTGTCAAGAAAAGTTCATTTATAGTCACTCATGCCTACAAAAGCCTTATTACTCGGTTTAAATGCCTTTATAATCCCATTATTGAATTTATTTTGAATTTGTTTTACATTTTTTGATTAAAACAGATTGTAATTGATTGTTTGCCTCGGGAAACGTGGAGCAAAAGCCATCCATTGTCAAGAAAAGTTCATTTATAGTCACTCATGCCTACAAAAGCCTTATTACTCGGTTTAAATGCCTTTATAATCCCATTATTGAATTTATTTTGAAATTTTTTTACATTTTTTGATTAAAACAGATTGTAATAGATTGTTTATCTCGGGAAACATGGAACGAAAGCCATCCATTGTCAAGAAAATATCATTTATAGTCACTCATGCCTAGAAAAGCCTTATTACTCGGTTTAAATGCTTTTATAATCCCATTATTGAATTTATTTTGAATTTTTTTTACATTTTTTGATTAAAACAGATTGTAATAGATTGTTTATCTCGGGAAACATGGAACGAAAGCCATCCATTGTCAAGAAAAGATCATTTATAGTCACTCATGCCTAGAAAAGCCTTATTACTCGGTTTAAATGCTTTTATAATCCCATTATTGAACTTATTTTGAATTTTTTTTAAATTTTTTGATTAAAACAGATTGTAATAGATTGTTTATCTCGTGAAACATGGAACGAAAGCCATCCATTGTCAAGAAAACATCATTTATAGTCACTCATGCCTACAAAAGCCTTATTACTCGGTTTAAATGCCTTTATAATCCCATTATTGAATTTATTTTGAAATTTTTTTACATTTTTTGATTAAAACAGATTGTAATAGATTGTTTATCTCGGGAAACATGGAACGAAAGCCATCCATTGTCAAGAAAACATCATTTATAGTCACTCATGCCTAGAAAAGCCTTATTACTCGGTTTAAATGCTTTTATAATCCCATTATTGAATTTATTTTGAATTTTTTTTACATTTTTTGATTAAAACAGATTGTAATAGATTGTTTATCTCGGGAAACATGGAACGAAAGCCATCCATTGTCAAGAAAACATCATTTATAGTCACTCATGCCTAGAAAAGCCTTATTACTCGGTTTAAATGCCTTTATAATCCCATTATTGAATTTATTTTGAATTATTTTTATATTTTCTGATTAAAACAGATTGTAATAGATTGTTTATCTCGGGAAACATGGAACGAAAGCCATCCATTGTCAAGAAAAGATCATTTATAGTCACTCATGCCTAGAAAAGCCTTATTACTTGGTTTAAATACCCTTATAATCCCATTATTGAATTTATTTTGAATTATTTTTACATTTTTTTATTAAAACATATTGTAATTGATTGTTTGCCTCGGGAAACGTGGAGCAAAAGCCATCCATTGTCAAGAAAAGTTCATTTATAGTCACTCATGCCTAGAAAAGGCTTATAACTCTTTTTAAATGCCTTTATAATCCCATTATTGAATTTATTTTGAATTTTTTTACATTTTTTGATTAAAACAGATTGTAATTGATTGTTTGCCTCGGGAAACGTGGAGCAAAAGCCATCCATTGTCAAGAAAAGTTCATTTATAGTCACTCATGCCTACAAAAGCCTTATTACTCGGTTTAAATGCCTTTATAATCCCATTATTGAATTTATTTTGAAATTTTTTTACATTTTTTGATTAAAACAGATTGTAATAGATTGTTTATCTCGGGAAACATGGAACGAAAGCCATCCATTGTCAAGAAAATATCATTTATAGTCACTCATGCCTAGAAAAGCCTTATTACTCGGTTTAAATGCTTTTATAATCCCATTATTGAATTTATTTTGAATTTTTTTTACATTTTTTGATTAAAACAGATTGTAATAGATTGTTTATCTCGGGAAACATGGAACGAAAGCCATCCATTGTCAAGAAAACATCATTTATAGTCACTCATGCCTAGAAAAGCCTTATTACTCGGTTTAAATGCCTTTATAATCCCATTTTTGAATTTATTTTGAATTTGTTTTACATTTTTTGATTAAAACAGATTGTAATTGATTGTTTGCCTCGGGAAACGTGGAGCAAAAGCCATCCATTCTCAAGAAAAGTTCATTTATAGTCACTCATGCCTACAAAAGGCTTATTACTCGGTTTAAATGCCTTTATAATCCCATTATTGAATTTATTTTGAAATTTTTTTACATTTTTTGATTAAAACAGATTGTAATAGATTGTTTATCTCGGGAAACATGGAACGAAAGCCATCCATTGTCAAGAAAATATCATTTATAGTCACTCATGCCTACAAAAGCCTTATTACTCGGTTTAAATGCTTTTATAATCCCATTATTGAATTTATTTTGAATTTTTTTTACATTTTTTGATTAAAACAGATTGTAATAGATTGTTTATCTCGGGAAACATGGAACGAAAGCCATCCATTGTCAAGAAAACATCATTTATAGTCACTCATGCCTAGAAAAGCCTTATTACTCGGTTTAAATGCCTTTATAATCCCATTATTGAATTTATTTTGAATTATTTTTATATTTTCTGATTAAAACAGATTGTAATAGATTGTTTATCTCGGGAAACATGGAACGAAAGCCATCCATTGTCAAGAAAAGATCATTTATAGTCACTCATGCCTAGAAAAGCCTTATTACTTGGTTTAAATGCCCTTATAATCCCATTATTGAATTTATTTTGAATTATTTTTACATTTTTTTATTAAAACATATTGTAATTGATTGTTTGCCTCGGGAAACGTGGAGCAAAAGCCATCCATTGTCAAGAAAAGTTCATTTATAGTCACTCATGCCTAGAAAAGGCTTATAACTCTTTTTAAATGCCTTTATAATCCCATTATTGAATTTATTTTGAATTGTTTTTACATTTTTTGATTAAAACAGATTGTAATTGATTGTTTGCCTCGGGAAACGTGGAGCAAAAGCCATCCATTGTCAAGAAAAGTTCATTTATAGTCACTCATGCCTAGAAAAGCCTTATTACTCGATTTAAATGCCTTTATAATCCCATTATTGAATTTATTTTGAATTGTTTTTATATTTTTTGATTAAAACATATTGTAATTGATTGTTTGCCTCAGGAAACGTGGTGCAAAAGCCATCCATTGTCAAGAAAAGTTCATTTATAGTCACTCATGCCTAGAGAAGCCTTATTACTCGGTTTAAATGCCTTTATAATCCCATTATTGAATTTATTTTGATTTTTTTTTACAGTTTTTGATTAAAACAGATTGTAATAGATTGTTTATCTCGGGAAACATGGAACGAAAGCCATCCATTGTCAAGAAAAGATCATTTATAGTCACTCATGCCTAGAAAAGCCTTATTACTCGGTTTAAATGCTTTTATAATCCCATTATTGAATTTATTTTGAATTTTTTTTACATTTTTTGATTCAAACAGATTGTAATAGATTGTTTATCTCGGGAAACATGGAACGAAAGCCATCCATTGTCAAGAAAAGTTCATTTATAGTCACTCATGCCTAGAAAAGCCTTATTACTCGGTTTAAATGCCTTTATAATCCCATTATTGAATATATTTACATTTATTTTTACATTTTTTGATTAAAACAGATTGTAATTGATTGTTTGCCTCGGGAAACGTGGAGCAAAAACCATCCATTGTCAAGAAAAGATCATTTATAGTCACTCATGCCTAGAAAAGCCTTATTACTCGGTTTAAATGCCTTTATAATCCCATTATTGAATTTATTTTGAATTGTTTTTACATTTTTTGATTAAAACAGATTGTAATTGATTGTTTGCCTCGGGAAACGTGGATCAAAAGCCATCCATTGTCAAGAAAAGTTCATTTATAGTCACTCATGCCTAGAAAAGCCTTATTACTCGATTTAAATGCCTTTATAATCCCATTATTGAATTTATTTTGAATTGTTTTTACATTTTTTGATTAAAACATATTGTAATTGATTGTTTGCCTCGAGAAACGTGGAGCAAAAGCCATCCATTGTCGAGAAAAGTTCATTTATAGTCACTCATGCCTACAAAAGCCTCATTACTCGGTCTAAATGCCTTTATAATCCCATTATTGAATTTATTTTGAATTTTTTTTACATTTTTTGATTAAAACAGATTGTAATTGATTGTTTGCCTCAGGAAACGTGGAGCAAAAGCCATCCATTGTCAAGAAAAGTTCATTTATAGTCACTCATGCCTAGAAAAGCCTTATTACTCGATTTAAATGCCTTTATAATCCCATTATTGAATTTATTTTGAATTGTTTTTACATTTTTTGATTAAAAGATATTGTAATTGATTGTTTGCCTCGGGAAACGTGGAGCAAAAGCCATCCATTGTCAAGAAAAGTTCATTTATAGTCACTCATGCCTACAAAAGCCTTATTACTCGGTTTAAATGCCTTTATAATCCCATTATTGAATTTATTTTGAATTTTTTTACATTTTTTGATTAAAACAGATTGTAATTGATTGTTTGCCTCGGGAAACGTGGAGCAAAAGCCATCCATTGTCAAGAAAAGTTCATTTATAGTCACTCATGCCTACAAAAGCCTTATTACTCGGTTTAAATGCTTTTATAATCCCATTATTGAATTTATTTTGAATTTTTTTTACATTTTTTGATTAAAACAGATTGTAATAGATTGTTTATCTCGGGAAACATGGAACGAAAGCCATCCATTGTCAAGAAAACATCATTTATAGTCACTCATGCCTAGAAAAGCCTTATTACTCGGTTTAAATGCCTTTATAATCCCATTATTGAATTTATTTTCAATTATTTTTATATTTTTTGATTAAAACAGATTGTAATAGATTGTTTATCTCGGGAAACATGGAACGAAAGCCATCCATTGTCAAGAAAAGATCATTTATAGTCACTCATGCCTAGAAAAGCCTTATTACTTGGTTTAAATGCCTTTATAATCCCATTATTGAATTTATTTTGAATTATTTTTACATTTTTTTATTAAAACAGATTGTAATTGATTGTTTGCCCCGGGAAACGTGGAGCAAAAGCCATCCATTGTCAAGAAAAGTTCATTTATAGTCACTCATGCCTACAAAAGCTTTATTACTTGGTTTAAATGCCTTTATAATCCCATTATTGAATTTATTTTGAAATTTTTTTACATTTTTTGATTAAAACAGATTGTAATAGATTGTTTGCCTCGAGAAACGTGGAGCAAAAGCCATCCATTGTCAAGAAAAGTTCATTTATAGTCACTCATGCCTACAAAAGCCTTATTACTCGGTTTAAATGCCTTTATAATCCCATTATTGAATTTATTTTGAATTTGTTTTACATTTTTTGATTAAAACAGATTGTAATTGATTGTTTGCCTCGGGAAACGTGGAGCAAAAGCCATCCATTCTCAAGAAAAGTTCATTTATAGTCACTCATGCCTACAAAAGGCTTATTACTCGGTTTAAATGCCTTTATAATCCCATTATTGAATTTATTTTGAAATTTTTTTACATTTTTTGATTAAAACAGATTGTAATAGATTGTTTATCTCGGGAAACATGGAACGAAAGCCATCCATTGTAAAGAAAATATCATTTATAGTCACTCATGCCTACAAAAGCCTTATTACTCGGTTTAAATGCTTTTATAATCCCATTATTGAATTTATTTTGAATTTTTTTTACATTTTTTGATTAAAACAGATTGTAATAGATTGTTTATCTCGGGAAACATGGAACGAAAGCCATCCATTGTCAAGAAAAGTTCATTTATAGTCACTCATGCCTACAAAAGCCTTATTACTCGGTTTAAATGCCTTTATAATCCCATTATTGAATTTATTTTGAAATTTTTTTACATTTTTTGATTAAAACAGATTGTAATAGATTGTTTATCTCGGGAAACATGGAACGAAAGCCATCCATTGTCAAGAAAACATCATTTATAGTCACTCATGCCTAGAAAAGCCTTATTACTCGGTTTAAATGCTTTTATAATCCCATTATTGAATTTATTTTGAAATTTTTTTACATTTTTTGATTAAAACAGATTGTAATAGATTGTTTATCTCGGGAAACATGGAACGAAAGCCATCCATTGTCAAGAAAACATCATTTATAGTCACTCATGCCTAGAAAAGCCTTATTACTCGGTTTAAATGCCTTTATAATCCCATTATTGAATTTATTTTGAATTATTTTTATATTTTCTGATTAAAACAGATTGTAATAGATTGTTTATCTCGGGAAACATGGAACGAAAGCCATCCATTGTCAAGAAAAGATCATTTATAGTCACTCATGCCTAGAAAAGCCTTATTACTTGGTTTAAATGCCCTTATAATCCCATTATTGAATTTATTTTGAATTATTTTTACATTTTTTTATTAAAACATATTGTAATTGATTGTTTGCCTCGGGAAACGTGGAGCAAAAGCCATCCATTGTCAAGAAAAGTTCATTTATAGTCACTCATGCCTAGAAAAGGCTTATAACTCTTTTTAAATGCCTTTATAATCCCATTATTGAATTTATTTTGAATTGTTTTTACATTTTTTGATTAAAACAGATTGTAATTGATTGTTTGCCTCGGGAAACGTGGAGCAAAAGCCATCCATTGTCAAGAAAAGTTCATTTATAGTCACTCATGCCTAGAAAAGCCTTATTACTCGATTTAAATGCCTTTATAATCCCATTATTGAATTTATTTTGAATTGTTTTTATATTTTTTGATTAAAACATATTGTAATTGATTGTTTGCCTCAGGAAACGTGGTGCAAAAGCCATCCATTGTCAAGAAAAGTTCATTTATAGTCACTCATGCCTAGAGAAGCCTTATTACTCGGTTTAAATGCCTTTATAATCCCATTATTGAATTTATTTTGATTTTTTTTTACAGTTTTTGATTAAAACAGATTGTAATAGATTGTTTATCTCGGGAAACATGGAACGAAAGCCATCCATTGTCAAGAAAAGATCATTTATAGTCACTCATGCCTAGAAAAGCCTTATTACTCGGTTTAAATGCTTTTATAATCCCATTATTGAATTTATTTTGAATTTTTTTTACATTTTTTGATTAAAACAGATTGTAATAGATTGTTTATCTCGAGAAACATGGAACGAAAGCCATCCATTGTCAAGAAAACATCATTTATAGTCACTCATGCCTAGAAAAGCCTTATTACTCGGTTTAAATGCCTTTATAATCCCATTATTGAATTTATTTTGAATTATTTTTATATTTTTTGATTAAAACAGATTGTAATTGATTATTTGCCTCGGGAAACGTGGAGCAAAAGCCATCCATTGTCAAGAAAAGTTCATTTATAGTCACTCATGCCTACAAAAGCCTTATTACTCGGTTTAAATGCCTTTATAATCCCATTATTGAATTTATTTTCAATTATTTTTACATTTTTTTATTAAAACAGATTGTAATTGATTGTTTGCCTCGGGAAACGTGGAGCAAAAGCCATCCATTGTCAAGAAAAGTTCATTTATAGTCACTCATGCCTAGAAAAGCCTTATTACTCGATTTAAATGCCTTTAAAATCCCATTATTGAATTTATTTTGAATTTTTTTTACATTTTTTGATTAAAACATATTGTAATTGATTGTTTGCCTCGGGAAACGGGGAGCAAAAGCCATCCATTGTCAAGAAAAGATCATTTATAGTCACTCATGCCTACAGAAGCCTTATTACTCGGTTTAAATGCCTTTATAATCCCATTATTGAATTTATTTTGAATTTTTTTACATTTTTTGATTAAAACAGATTGTAATAGATTGTTTATCTCGGGAAACAAAGAACGAAAGCCATCCATTGTCAAGAAAAGATCATTTATAGTCACTCATGCCTAGAAAAGCCTTATTACTCGGTTTAAATGCTTTTATAATCCCATTATTGAATTTATTTTGAATTTTTTTTACATTTTTTGATTAAAACAGATTGTAATAGATTGTTTATCTCGAGAAACATGGAACGAAAGCCATCCATTGTCAAGAAAACATCATTTATAGTCACTCATGCCTAGAAAAGCCTTATTACTCGGTTTAAATGCCTTTATAATCCCATTATTGAATTTATTTTGAATTATTTTTATATTTTTTGATTAAAACAGATTGTAATTGATTATTTGCCTCGGGAAACGTGGAGCAAAAGCCATCCATTGTCAAGAAAAGTTCATTTATAGTCACTCATGCCTACAAAAGCCTTATTACTCGGTTTAAATGCCTTTATAATCCCATTATTGAATTTATTTTGAATTATTTTTACATTTTTTGATTAAAACATATTGTAATTGATTGTTTGCCTCGAGAAACGTGGAGCAAAAGCCATCCATTGTCAAGAAAAGTTCATTTATAGTCACTCATGCCTAGAAAAGCCTTATTACTCGATTTAAATGCCTTTATAATCCCATTATTGAATTTATTTTGAATTATTTTTACATTTTTTGATTAAAACATATTGTAATTGATTGTTTGCCTCGAGAAACGTGGAGCAAAAGCCATCCATTGTCAAGAAAAGTTCATTTATAGTCACTCATGCCTACAAAAGCCTTATTACTCGGTTTAAATGCCTTTATAATCCCATTATTGAATTTATTTTGAATTTTTTTACATTTTTTGATTAAAACAGATTGTAATTGACTGTTTGCCTCGGGAAACGTGGAGCAAAAGCCATCCATTGTCAAGAAAAGTTCATTTATAGTCACTCATGCCTAGAAAAGCCTTATTACTCGATTTAAATGCCTTTATAATCCCATTATTGAATTTATTTTGAATTGTTTTTACATTTTTTGATTAAAAGATATTGTAATTGATTGTTTGCGTCGGGAAACGTGGAGCAAAAGCCATCCATTGTCAAGAAAAGTTCATTTATAGTCACTCATGCCTACAAAAGCCTTATTACTCGGTTTAAATGCCTTTATAATCCCATTATTGAATTTATTTTGAATTATTTTTACATTTTTTGATTAAAACATATTGTAATTGATTGTTTGCCTCGAGAAACGTGGAGCAAAAGCCATCCATTGTCAAGAAAAGTTCATTTATAGTCACTCATGCCTAGAAAAGCCTTATTACTCGATTTAAATGCCTTTATAATCCCATTATTGAATTTATTTTGAATTATTTTTACATTTTTTGATTAAAACATATTGTAATTGATTGTTTGCCTCGACAAACGTGGAGCAAAAGCCATCCATTGTCGAGAAAAGTTCATTTATAGTCACTCATGCCTACAAAAGCCTCATTACTCGGTCTAAATGCCTTTATAATCCCATTATTGAATTTATTTTGAATTTTTTTTACATTTTTTGATTAAAACAGATTGTAATTGATTGTTTGCCTCGGGAAACGTGGAGCAAAAGCCATCCATTGTCAAGAAAAGTTCATTTATAGTCACTCATGCCTAGAAAAGCCTTATTACTCGATTTAAATGCCTTTATAATCCCATTATTGAATTTATTTTGAATTGTTTTTACATTTTTTGATTAAAAGATATTGTAATTGATTGTTTGCCTCGGGAAACGTGGAGCAAAAGCCATCCATTGTCAAGAAAAGTTCATTTATAGTCACTCATGCCTACAAAAGCCTTATTACTCAGTTTAAATGCCTTTATAATCCCATTATTGAATTTATTTTGAATTATTTTTATATTTTTTGATTAAAACATATTGTAATTGATTGTTTGCCTCGAGAAACGTGGAGCAAAAGCCATCCATTGTCAAGAAAAGTTCATTTATAGTCACTCATGCCTAGAAAAGCCTTATTACTCGATTTAAATGCCTTTATAATCCCATTATTGAATTTATTTTGAATTATTTTTACATTTTTTGATTAAAACATATTGTAATTGATTGTTTGCCTCGAGAAACGTGGAGCAAAAGCCATGCATTGTCAAGAAAAGTTCATTTATAGTCACTCATGCCTACAAAAGCCTTATTACTCGGTTTAAATGCCTTTATAATCCCATTATTGAATTTATTTTGAATTTTTTTACATTTTTTGATTAAAACAGATTGTAATTGATTGTTTGCCTCGGGAAACGTGGAGCAAAAGCCATCCATTCTCAAGAAAAGTTCATTTATAGTCACTCATGCCTACAAAAGGCTTATTACTCGGTTTAAATGCCTTTATAATCCCATTATTGAATTTATTTTGAAATTTTTTTACATTTTTTGATTAAAACAGATTGTAATAGATTGTTTATCTCGGGAAACATGGAACGAAAGCCATCCATTGTCAAGAAAACATCATTTATAGTCACTCATGCCTAGAAAAGCCTTATTACTCGGTTTAAATGCCTTTATAATCCCATTATTGAATTTATTTTGAATTATTTTTATATTTTTTGATTAAAACAGATTGTAATAGATTGTTTATCTCGGGAAACATGGAACGAAAGCCATCCATTGTCAAGAAAAGATCATTTATAGTCACTCATGCCTAGAAAAGCCTTATTACTCGGTTTAAATGCTTTTATAATCCCATTATTGAATTTATTTTGAATTTTTTTTACATTTTTTGATTAAAACAGATTGTAATAGATTGTTTATCTCGGGAAACATGGAACGAAAGCCATCCATTGTCAAGAAAACATCATTTATAGTCACTCATGCCTAGAAAAGCCTTATTACTCGGTTTAAATGCCTTTATAATCCCATTATTGAATTTATTTTCAATTATTTTTATATTTTTTGATTAAAACAGATTGTAATAGATTGTTTATCTCGGGAAACATGGAACGAAAGCCATCCATTGTCAAGAAAAGATTATTTATAGTCACTCATGCCTAGAAAAGCCTTATTACTCGGTTTAAATGCTTTTATAATCCCATTATTGAATTTATTTTGAATTTTTTTTACATTTTTTGATTAAAACAGATTGTAATAGATTGTTTATCTCGGGAAACATGGAACGAAAGCCATCCATTGTCAAGAAAACATCATTTATAGTCACTCATGCCTAGAAAAGCCTTATTACTCGGTTTAAATGCCTTTATAATCCCATTATTGAATTTATTTTCAATTATTTTTATATTTTTTGATTAAAACAGATTGTAATAGATTGTTTATCTCGGGAAACATGGAACGAAAGCCATCCATTGTCAAGAAAAGATCATTTATAGTCACTCATGCCTAGAAAAGCCTTATTACTTGGTTTAAATGCCTTTATAATCCCATTATTGAATTTATTTTGAATTATTTTTACATTTTTTTATTAAAACAGATTGTAATTGATTGTTTGCCTCGGGAAACGTGGAGCAAAAGCCATCCATTGTCAAGAAAAGTTCATTTATAGTCACTCATGCCTACAAAAGCCTTATTACTCGGTTTAAATGCCTTTATAATCCCATTATTGAATTTATTTTGAAATTTTTTTACATTTTTTGATTAAAACAGATTGTAATAGATTGTTTGCCTCGAGAAACGTGGAGCAAAAGCCATCCATTGTCAAGAAAAGTTCATTTATAGTCACTCATGCCTACAAAAGCCTTATTACTCGGTTTAAATGCCTTTATAATCCCATTATTGAATTTATTTTGAATTTGTTTTACATTTTTTGATTAAAACAGATTGTAATTGATTGTTTGCCTCGGGAAACGTGGAGCAAAAGCCATCCATTCTCAAGAAAAGTTCATTTATAGTCACTCATGCCTACAAAAGGCTTATTACTCGGTTTAAATGCCTTTATAATCCCATTATTGAATTTATTTTGAAATTTTTTTACATTTTTTGATTAAAACAGATTGTAATAGATTGTTTATCTCGGGAAACATGGAACGAAAGCCATCCATTGTCAAGAAAATATCATTTATAGTCACTCATGCCTAGAAAAGCCTTATTACTCGGTTTAAATGCTTTTATAATCCCATTATTGAATTTATTTTGAATTTTTTTTACATTTTTTGATTAAAACAGATTGTAATAGATTGTTTATCTCGGGAAACATGGAACGAAAGCCATCCATTGTCAAGAAAACATCATTTATAGTCACTCATGCCTAGAAAAGCCTTATTACTCGGTTTAAATGCCTTTATAATCCCATTATTGAATTTATTTTGAATTATTTTTATATTTTTTGATTAAAACAGATTGTAATAGATTGTTTATCTCGGGAAACATGGAACGAAAGCCATCCATTGTCAAGAAAAGATCATTTATAGTCACTCATGCCTAGAAACGCCTTATTACTCGGTTTAAATGCTTTTATAATCCCATTATTGAACTTATTTTGAATTTTTTTTAAATTTTTTGATTAAAACAGATTGTAATAGATTGTTTATCTCGTGAAACATGGAACGAAAGCCATCCATTGTCAAGAAAACATCATTTATAGTCACTCATGCCTACAAAAGCCTTATTACTCGGTTTAAATGCCTTTATAATCCCATTATTGAATTTATTTTGAAATTTTTTTACATTTTTTGATTAAAACAGATTGTAATAGATTGTTTATCTCGGGAAACATGGAACGAAAGCCATCCATTGTCAAGAAAACATCATTTATAGTCACTCATGCCTAGAAAAGCCTTATTACTCGGTTTAAATGCTTTTATAATCCCATTATTGAATTTATTTTGAATTTTTTTTACATTTTTTGATTAAAACAGATTGTAATAGATTGTTTATCTCGGGAAACATGGAACGAAAGCCATCCATTGTCAAGAAAACATCATTTATAGTCACTCATGCCTAGAAAAGCCTTATTACTCGGTTTAAATGCCTTTATAATCCCATTATTGAATTTATTTTGAATTATTTTTATATTTTCTGATTAAAACAGATTGTAATAGATTGTTTATCTCGGGAAACATGGAACGAAAGCCATCCATTGTCAAGAAAAGATCATTTATAGTCACTCATGCCTAGAAAAGCCTTATTACTTAGTTTAAATGCCCTTATAATCCCATTATTGAATTTAGTTTGAATTATTTTTACATTTTTTTATTAAAACATATTGTAATTGATTGTTTGCCTCGGGAAACGTGGAGCAAAAGCCATCCATTGTCAAGAAAAGTTCATTTATAGTCACTCATGCCTAGAAAAGGCTTATAACTCTTTTTAAATGCCTTTATAATCCCATTATTGAATTTATTTTGAATTTTTTTACATTTTTTGATTAAAACAGATTGTAATTGATTGTTTGCCTCGGGAAACGTGGAGCAAAAGCCATCCATTGTCAAGAAAAGTTCATTTATAGTCACTCATGCCTACAAAAGCCTTATTACTCGGTTTAAATGCCTTTATAATCCCATTATTGAATTTATTTTGAAATTTTTTTATATTTTTTGATTAAAACAGATTGTAATAGATTGTTTATCTCGGGAAACATGGAACGAAAGCCATCCATTGTCAAGAAATATCATTTATAGTCACTCATGCCTAGAAAAGCCTTATTACTCGGTTTAAATGCTTTTATAATCCCATTATTGAATTTATTTTGAATTTTTTTTACATTTTTTGATTAAAACAGATTGTAATAGATTGTTTATCTCGGGAAACATGGAACGAAAGCCATCCATTGTCAAGAAAACATCATTTATAGTCACTCATGCCTAGAAAAGCCTTATTACTCGGTTTAAATGCCTTTATAATCCCATTATTGAATTTATTTTGAATTATTTTTATATTTTTTGATTAAAACAGATTGTAATAGATTGTTTATCTCGGGAAACATGGAACGAAAGCCATCCATTGTCAAGAAAAGATCATTTATAGTCACTCATGCCTAGAAAAGCCTTATTACTTAGTTTAAATGCCCTTATAATCCCATTATTGAATTTATTTTGAATTATTTTTACATTTTTTTATTAAAACATATTGTAATTGATTGTTTGCCTCGGGAAACGTGGAGCAAAAGCCATCCATTGTCAAGAAAAGTTCATTTATAGTCACTCATGCCTAGAAAAGGCTTATAACTCTTTTTAAATGCCTTTATAATCCCATTATTGAATTTATTTTGAATTTTTTTACATTTTTTGATTAAAACAGATTGTAATTGATTGTTTGCCTTGGGAAACGTGGAGCAAAAGCCATCCATTGTCAAGAAAAGTTCATTTATAGTCACTCATGCCTACAAAAGCCTTATTACTCGGTTTAAATGCCTTTATAATCCCATTATTGAATTTATTTTGAAATTTTTTTACATTTTTTGATTAAAACAGATTGTAATAGATTGTTTATCTCGGGAAACATGGAACGAAAGCCATCCATTGTCAAGAAATATCATTTATAGTCACTCATGCCTAGAAAAGCCTTATTACTCGGTTTAAATGCTTTTATAATCCCATTATTGAATTTATTTTGAATTTTTTTTACATTTTTTGATTAAAACAGATTGTAATAGATTGTTTATCTCGGGAAACATGGAACGAAAGCCATCCATTGTCAAGAAAACATCATTTATAGTCACTCATGCCTAGAAAAGCCTTATTACTCGGTTTAAATGCCTTTATAATCCCATTATTGAATTTATTTTGAATTATTTTTATATTTTTTGATTAAAACAGATTGTAATAGATTGTTTATCTCGGGAAACATGGAACGAAAGCCATCCATTGTCAAGAAAACATCATTTATGGTCACTCATGCCTAGAAAAGCCTTATTACTCGGTTTAAATGCCTTTATAATCCCATTATTGAATTTATTTTGAATTATTTTTATATTTTTTGATTAAAACAGATTGTAATAGATTGTTTATCTCGGGAAACATGGAACGAAAGCCATCCATTGTCAAGAAAAGATCATTTATAGTCACTCATGCCTAGAAAAGCCTTATTACTCGGTTTAAATGCTTTTATAATCCCATTATTGAACTTATTTTGAATTTTTTTTAAATTTTTTGATTAAAACAGATTGTAATAGATTGTTTATCTCGGGAAACATGGAACGAAAGCCATCCATTGTCAAGAAAACATCATTTATAGTCACTCATGCCTACAAAAGCCTTATTACTCGGTTTAAATGCCTTTATAATCCCATTATTGAATTTATTTTGAAATTTTTTTACATTTTTTGATTAAAACAGATTGTAATAGATTGTTTATCTCGGGAAACATGGAACGAAAGCCATCCATTGTCAAGAAAACATCATTTATAGTCACTCATGCCTAGAAAAGCCTTATTACTCGGTTTAAATGCTTTTATAATCCCATTATTGAATTTATTTTGAATTTTTTTTACATTTTTTGATTAAACTAGATTGTAATAGATTGTTTATCTCGGGAAACATGGAACGAAAGCCATCCATTGTCAAGAAAACATCATTTATAGTCACTCATGCCTAGAAAAGCCTTATTACTCGGTTTAAATGCCTTTATAATCCCATTATTGAATTTATTTTGAATTATTTTTATATTTTCTGATTAAAACAGATTGTAATAGATTGTTTATCTCGGGAAACATGGAACGAAAGCCATCCATTGTCAAGAAAAGATCATTTATAGTCACTCATGCCTAGAAAAGCCTTATTACTTGGTTTAAATGCCCTTATAATCCCATTATTGAATTTATTTTGAATTATTTTTACATTTTTTTATTAAAACATATTGTAATTGATTGTTTGCTTCGGGAAACGTGGAGCAAAAGCCATCCATTGTCAAGAAAAGTTCATTTATAGTCACTCATGCCTAGAAAAGGCTTATAACTCTTTTTAAATGCCTTTATAATCCCATTATTGAATTTATTTTGAATTGTTTTTACATTTTTTGATTAAACAGATTGTAATTGATTGTTTGCCTCGGGAAACGTGGAGCAAAAGCCATCCATTGTCAAGAAAAGTTCATTTATAGTCACTCATGCCTAGAAAAGCCTTATTACTCGATTTAAATGCCTTTATAATCCCATTATTGAATTTATTTTGAATTGTTTTTATATTTTTTGATTAAAACATATTGTAATTGATTGTTTGCCTCAGGAAACGTGGTGCAAAAGCCATCCATTGTCAAGAAAAGTTCATTTATAGTCACTCATGCCTAGAGAAGCCTTATTACTCGGTTTAAATGCCTTTATAATCCCATTATTGAATTTATTTTGATTTTTTTTTACAGTTTTTGATTAAAACAGATTGTAATAGATTGTTTATCTCGGGAAACATGAAACGAAAGCCATCCATTGTCAAGAAAAGATCATTTATAGTCACTCATGCCTAGAAAAGCCTTATTACTCGGTTTAAATGCTTTTATAATCCCATTATTTAATTTATTTTGAATTTTTTTTACATTTTTTGATTCAAACAGATTGTAATAGATTGTTTATCTCGGGAAACATGGAACGAAAGCCATCCATTGTCAAGAAAAGTTCATTTATAGTCACTCATGCCTAGAAAAGCCTTATTACTCGGTTTAAATGCCTTTATAATCCCATTATTGAATATATTTACATTTATTTTTACATTTTTTGATTAAAACAGATTGTAATTGATTGTTTGCCTCGGGAAACGTGGAGCAAAAGCCATCCATTGCCAAGAAAAGATCATTTATAGTCACTCATGCCTAGAAAAGCCTTATTACTCGGTTTAAATGCCTTTATAATCCCATTATTGAATTTATTTTGAATTGTTTTTACATTTTTTGATTAAAACAGATTGTAATTGATTGTTTGCCTCGGGAAACGTGGATCAAAAGCCATCCATTGTCAAGAAAAGTTCATTTATAGTCACTCATGCCTAGAAAAGCCTTATTACTCGATTTAAATGCCTTTATAATCCCATTATTGAATTTATTTTGAATTGTTTTTACATTTTTTGATTAAAACATATTGTAATTGATTGTTTGCCTCGAGAAACGTGGAGCAAAAGCCATCCATTGTCGAGAAAAGTTCATTTATAGTCACTCATGCCTACAAAAGCCTCATTACTCGGTCTAAATGCCTTTATAATCCCATTATTGAATTTATTTTGAATTTTTTTTACATTTTTTGATTAAAACAGATTGTAATTGATTGTTTGCCTCGAGAAACGTGGAGCAAAAGCCATCCATTGTCAAGAAAAGTTCATTTATAGTCACTCATGCCTAGAAAAGCCTTATTACTCGATTTAAATGCCTTTATAATCCCATTATTGAATTTATTTTGAATTGTTTTTACATTTTTTGATTAAAATAGATTGTAATTGATTGTTTGCCTCGGGAAACGTGGAGCAAAAGCCATCCATTGTCAAGAAAAGTTCATTTATAGTCACTCATGCCTACAAAAGCCTTATTACTCGGTTTAAATGCCTTTATAATCCCATTATTGAATTTATTTTGAATTATTTTTACATTTTTTGATTAAAACATATTGTAATTGATTGTTTGCCTCGAGAAACGTGGAGCAAAAGCCATCCATTGTCAAGAAAAGTTCATTTATAGTCACTCATGCCTAGAAAAGCCTTATTACTCGATTTAAATGCCTTTATAATCCCATTATTGAATTTATTTTGAATTATTTTTACATTTTTTGATTAAAACATATTGTAATTGATTGTTTGCCTCGAGAAACGTGGAGCAAAAGCCATCCATTGTCAAGAAAAGTTCATTTATAGTCACTCATGCCTACAAAAGCCTTATTACTCGGTTTAAATGCCTTTATAATCCCATTATTGAATTTATTTTGAATTTTTTTACATTTTTTGATTAAAACAGATTGTAATTGATTGTTTGCCTCGGGAAACGTGGAGCAAAAGCCATCCATTGTCAAGAAAAGTTCATTTATAGTCACTCATGCCTACAAAAGCCTTATTACTCGGTTTAAATGCCTTTATAATCCCATTATTGAATTTATTTTGAAATTTTTTTACATTTTTTGATTAAAACAGATTGTAATAGATTGTTTATCTCGGGAAACATGGAACGAAAGCCATCCATTGTCAAGAAAATATCATTTATAGTCACTCATGCCTAGAAAAGCCTTATTACTCGGTTTAAATGCTTTTATAATCCCATTATTGAATTTATTTTGAATTTTTTTTACATTTTTTGATTAAAACAGATTGTAATAGATTGTTTATCTCGGGAAACATGGAACGAAAGCCATCCATTGTCAAGAAAACATCATTTATAGTCACTCATGCCTAGAAAAGCCTTATTACTCGGTTTAAATGCCTTTATAATCCCATTATTGAATTTCTTTTGAATTATTTTTATATTTTTTGATTAAAACAGATTGTAATAGATTGTTTATCTCGGGAAACATGGAACGAAAGCCATCCATTGTCAAGAAAAGATCATTTATAGTCACTCATGCCTAGAAAAGCCTTATTACTCGGTTTAAATGCTTTTATAATCCCATTATTGAACTTATTTTGAATTTTTTTTAAATTTTTTGATTAAAACAGATTGTAATAGATTGTTTATCTCGGGAAACATGGAACGAAAGCCATCCATGGTCAAGAAAACATCATTTATAGTCACTCATGCCTACAAAAGCCTTATTACTCGGTTTAAATGCCTTTATAATCCCATTATTGAATTTATTTTGAAATTTTTTTACATTTTTTGATTAAAACAGATTGTAATAGATTGTTTGCCTCGAGAAACGTGGAGCAAAAGCCATCCATTGTCAAGAAAAGTTCATTTATAGTCACTCATGCCTACAAAAGCCGTATTACTCGGTTTAAATGCCTTTATAATCCCATTATTGAATTTATTTTGAATTTGTTTTACATTTTTTGATTAAAACAGATTGTAATTGATTGTTTGCCTCGGGAAACGTGGAGCAAAAGCCATCCATTGTCAAGAAAAGTTCATTTATAGTCACTCATGCCTACAAAAGCCTTATTACTCGGTTTAAATGCTTTTATAATCCCATTATTGAATTTATTTTGAATTATTTTTACATTTTTTTATTAAAACATATTGTAATTGATTGTTTGCTTCGGGAAACGTGGAGCAAAAGCCATCCATTGTCAAGAAAAGTTCATTTATAGTCACTCATGCCTAGAAAAGGCTTATAACTCTTTTTAAATGCCTTTATAATCCCATTATTGAATTTATTTTGAATTGTTTTTACATTTTTTGATTAAACAGATTGTAATTGATTGTTTGCCTCGGGAAACGTGGAGCAAAAGCCATCCATTGTCAAGAAAAGTTCATTTATAGTCACTCATGCCTAGAAAAGCCTTATTACTCGATTTAAATGCCTTTATAATCCCATTATTGAATTTATTTTGAATTGTTTTTATATTTTTTGATTAAAACATATTGTAATTGATTGTTTGCCTCAGGAAACGTGGTGCAAAAGCCATCCATTGTCAAGAAAAGTTCATTTATAGTCACTCATGCCTAGAGAAGCCTTATTACTCGGTTTAAATGCCTTTATAATCCCATTATTGAATTTATTTTGATTTTTTTTTACAGTTTTTGATTAAAACAGATTGTAATAGATTGTTTATCTCGGGAAACATGAAACGAAAGCCATCCATTGTCAAGAAAAGATCATTTATAGTCACTCATGCCTAGAAAAGCCTTATTACTCGGTTTAAATGCTTTTATAATCCCATTATTTAATTTATTTTGAATTTTTTTTACATTTTTTGATTCAAACAGATTGTAATAGATTGTTTATCTCGGGAAACATGGAACGAAAGCCATCCATTGTCAAGAAAAGTTCATTTATAGTCACTCATGCCTAGAAAAGCCTTATTACTCGGTTTAAATGCCTTTATAATCCCATTATTGAATATATTTACATTTATTTTTACATTTTTTGATTAAAACAGATTGTAATTGATTGTTTGCCTCGGGAAACGTGGAGCAAAAGCCATCCATTGCCAAGAAAAGATCATTTATAGTCACTCATGCCTAGAAAAGCCTTATTACTCGGTTTAAATGCCTTTATAATCCCATTATTGAATTTATTTTGAATTGTTTTTACATTTTTTGATTAAAACAGATTGTAATTGATTGTTTGCCTCGGGAAACGTGGATCAAAAGCCATCCATTGTCAAGAAAAGTTCATTTATAGTCACTCATGCCTAGAAAAGCCTTATTACTCGATTTAAATGCCTTTATAATCCCATTATTGAATTTATTTTGAATTGTTTTTACATTTTTTGATTAAAACATATTGTAATTGATTGTTTGCCTCGAGAAACGTGGAGCAAAAGCCATCCATTGTCGAGAAAAGTTCATTTATAGTCACTCATGCCTACAAAAGCCTCATTACTCGGTCTAAATGCCTTTATAATCCCATTATTGAATTTATTTTGAATTTTTTTTACATTTTTTGATTAAAACAGATTGTAATTGATTGTTTGCCTCGAGAAACGTGGAGCAAAAGCCATCCATTGTCAAGAAAAGTTCATTTATAGTCACTCATGCCTAGAAAAGCCTTATTACTCGATTTAAATGCCTTTATAATCCCATTATTGAATTTATTTTGAATTGTTTTTACATTTTTTGATTAAAATAGATTGTAATTGATTGTTTGCCTCGGGAAACGTGGAGCAAAAGCCATCCATTGTCAAGAAAAGTTCATTTATAGTCACTCATGCCTACAAAAGCCTTATTACTCGGTTTAAATGCCTTTATAATCCCATTATTGAATTTATTTTGAATTATTTTTACATTTTTTGATTAAAACATATTGTAATTGATTGTTTGCCTCGAGAAACGTGGAGCAAAAGCCATCCATTGTCAAGAAAAGTTCATTTATAGTCACTCATGCCTAGAAAAGCCTTATTACTCGATTTAAATGCCTTTATAATCCCATTATTGAATTTATTTTGAATTATTTTTACATTTTTTGATTAAAACATATTGTAATTGATTGTTTGCCTCGAGAAACGTGGAGCAAAAGCCATCCATTGTCAAGAAAAGTTCATTTATAGTCACTCATGCCTACAAAAGCCTTATTACTCGGTTTAAATGCCTTTATAATCCCATTATTGAATTTATTTTGAATTTTTTTACATTTTTTGATTAAAACAGATTGTAATTGATTGTTTGCCTCGGGAAACGTGGAGCAAAAGCCATCCATTGTCAAGAAAAGTTCATTTATAGTCACTCATGCCTACAAAAGCCTTATTACTCGGTTTAAATGCCTTTATAATCCCATTATTGAATTTATTTTGAAATTTTTTTACATTTTTTGATTAAAACAGATTGTAATAGATTGTTTATCTCGGGAAACATGGAACGAAAGCCATCCATTGTCAAGAAAATATCATTTATAGTCACTCATGCCTAGAAAAGCCTTATTACTCGGTTTAAATGCTTTTATAATCCCATTATTGAATTTATTTTGAATTTTTTTTACATTTTTTGATTAAAACAGATTGTAATAGATTGTTTATCTCGGGAAACATGGAACGAAAGCCATCCATTGTCAAGAAAACATCATTTATAGTCACTCATGCCTAGAAAAGCCTTATTACTCGGTTTAAATGCCTTTATAATCCCATTATTGAATTTCTTTTGAATTATTTTTATATTTTTTGATTAAAACAGATTGTAATAGATTGTTTATCTCGGGAAACATGGAACGAAAGCCATCCATTGTCAAGAAAAGATCATTTATAGTCACTCATGCCTAGAAAAGCCTTATTACTCGGTTTAAATGCTTTTATAATCCCATTATTGAACTTATTTTGAATTTTTTTTAAATTTTTTGATTAAAACAGATTGTAATAGATTGTTTATCTCGGGAAACATGGAACGAAAGCCATCCATGGTCAAGAAAACATCATTTATAGTCACTCATGCCTACAAAAGCCTTATTACTCGGTTTAAATGCCTTTATAATCCCATTATTGAATTTATTTTGAAATTTTTTTACATTTTTTGATTAAAACAGATTGTAATAGATTGTTTGCCTCGAGAAACGTGGAGCAAAAGCCATCCATTGTCAAGAAAAGTTCATTTATAGTCACTCATGCCTACAAAAGCCGTATTACTCGGTTTAAATGCCTTTATAATCCCATTATTGAATTTATTTTGAATTTGTTTTACATTTTTTGATTAAAACAGATTGTAATTGATTGTTTGCCTCGGGAAACGTGGAGCAAAAGCCATCCATTGTCAAGAAAAGTTCATTTATAGTCACTCATGCCTACAAAAGCCTTATTACTCGGTTTAAATGCTTTTATAATCCCATTATTGAACTTATTTTGAATTTTTTTTAAATTTTTTGATTAAAACATATTGTAATAGATTGTTTATCTCGGGAAACATGGAACGAAAGCCATCCATTGTCAAGAAAACATCATTTATAGTCACTCATGCCTACAAAAGCCTTATTACTCGGTTTAAATGCCTTTATAATCCCATTATTGAATTTATTTTGAAATTTTTTTAGATTTTTTGATTAAAACAGATTGTAATAGATTGTTTGCCTCGAGAAACGTGGAGCAAAAGCCATCCATTGTCAAGAAAAGTTCATTTATAGTCACTCATGCCTACAAAAGCCTTATTACTCGGTTTAAATGCCTTTATAATCCCATTATTGAATTTATTTTGAAATTTTTTTACATTTTTTGATTAAAACAGATTGTAATAGATTGTTTATCTCGGGAAACATGGAACGAAAGCCATCCATTGTCAAGAAAAGATCATTTATAGTCACTCATGCCTAGAAAAGCCTTATTACTCGGTTTAAATGCTTTTATAATCCCATTATTGAATTTATTTTGAATTTTTTTTACATTTTTTGATTAAAACAGATTGTAATAGATTGTTTATCTCGGGAAACATGGAACGAAAGCCATCCATTGTCAAGAAAACATCATTTATAGTCACTCATGCCTAGAAAAGCCTTATTACTCGGTTTAAATGCCTTTATAATCCCATTATTGAATTTATTTTCAATTATTTTTATATTTTTTGATTAAAACAGATTGTAATAGATTGTTTATCTCGGGAAACATTGAACGAAAGCCATCCATTGTCAAGAAAAGATCATTTATAGTCACTCATGCCTAGAAAAGCCTTATTACTTGGTTTAAATGCCTTTATAATCCCATTATTGAATTTATTTTGAATTATTTTTACATTTTTTTATTAAAACAGATTGTAATTGATTGTTTGCCTCGGGAAACGTGGAGCAAAAGCCATCCATTGTCAAGAAAAGTTCATTTATAGTCACTCATGCCTACAAAAGCCTTATTACTCGGTTTAAATGCCTTTATAATCCCATTATTGAATTTATTTTGAAATTTTTTTACATTTTTTGATTAAAACAGATTGTAATAGATTGTTTGCCTCGAGAAACGTGGAGCAAAAGCCATCCATTGTCAAGAAAAGTTCATTTATAGTCACTCATGCCTACAAAAGCCTTATTACTCGGTTTAAATGCCTTTATAATCCCATTATTGAATTTATTTTGAATTTGTTTTACATTTTTTGATTAAAATAGATTGTAATTGATTGTTTGCCTCGGGAAACGTGGAGCAAAAGCCATCCATTGTCAAGAAAAGTTCATTTATAGTCACTCATGCCTACAAAAGCCTTATTACTCGGTTTAAATGCCTTTATAATCCCATTATTGAATTTATTTTGAAATTTTTTTACATTTTTTGATTAAAACAGATTGTAATAGATTGTTTATCTCGGGAAACATGGAACGAAAGCCATCCATTGTCAAGAAAATATCATTTATAGTCACTCATGCCTAGAAAAGCCTTATTACTCGGTTTAAATGCTTTTATAATCCCATTATTGAATTTATTTTGAATTTTTTTTACATTTTTTGATTAAAACAGATTGTAATAGATTGTTTATCTCGGGAAACATGGAACGAAAGCCATCCATTGTCAAGAAAACATCATTTATAGTCACTCATGCCTAGAAAAGCCTTATTACTCGGTTTAAATGCCTTTATAATCCCATTATTGAATTTATTTTGAATTATTTTTATATTTTTTGATTAAAACAGATTGTAATAGATTGTTTATCTCGGGAAACATGGAACGAAAGCCATCCATTGTCAAGAAAAGATCATTTATAGTCACTCATGCCTAGAAAAGCCTTATTACTCGGTTTAAATGCTTTTATAATCCCATTATTGAACTTATTTTGAATTTTTTTTAAATTTTTTGATTAAAACAGATTGTAATAGATTGTTTATCTCGGGAAACATGGAACGAAAGCCATCCATGGTCAAGAAAACATCATTTATAGACACTCATGCCTACAAAAGCCTTATTACTCGGTTTAAATGCCTTTATAATCCCATTATTGAATTTATTTTGAAATTTTTTTACATTTTTTGATTAAAACAGATTGTAATAGATTGTTTGCCTCGAGAAACGTGGAGCAAAAGCCATCCATTGTCAAGAAAAGTTCATTTATAGTCACTCATGCCTACAAAAGCCTTATTACTCGGTTTAAATGCCTTTATAATCCCATTATTGAATTTATTTTGAATTTGTTTTACATTTTTTGATTAAAACAGATTGTAATTGATTGTTTGCCTCGGGAAACGTGGAGCAAAAGCCATCCATTGTCAAGAAAAGTTCATTTATAGTCACTCATGCCTACAAAAGCCTTATTACTCGGTTTAAATGCTTTTATAATCCCATTATTGAATTTATTTTGAATTTGTTTTACATTTTTTGATTAAAACAGATTGTAATTGATTGTTTGCCTCGGGAAACGTGGAGCAAAAGCCATCCATTGTCAAGAAAAGTTCATTTATAGTCACTCATGCCTACAAAAGCCTTATTACTCGGTTTAAATGCCTTTATAATCCCATTATTGAATTTATTTTGAATTTGTTTTACATTTTTTGATTAAAACAGATTGTAATTGATTGTTTGCCTCGGGAAACGTGGAGCAAAAGCCATCCATTGTCAAGAAAAGTTCATTTATAGTCACTCATGCCTACAAAAGCCTTATTACTCGGTTTAAATGCCTTTATAATCCCATTATTGAATTTATTTTGAAATTTTTTTACATTTTTTGATTAAAACAGATTGTAATAGATTGTTTATCTCGGGAAACATGGAACGAAAGCCATCCATTGTCAAGAAAATATCATTTATAGTCACTCATGCCTAGAAAAGCCTTATTACTCGGTTTAAATGCTTTTATAATCCCATTATTGAATTTATTTTGAATTTTTTTTACATTTTTTGATTAAAACAGATTGTAATAGATTGTTTATCTCGGGAAACATGGAACGAAAGCCATCCATTGTCAAGAAAACATCATTTATAGTCACTCATGCCTAGAAAAGCCTTATTACTCGGTTTAAATGCCTTTATAATCCCATTATTGAATTTATTTTGAATTTTTTTTATATTTTTTGATTAAAACAGATTGTAATAGATTGTTTATCTCGGGAAACATGGAACGAAAGCCATCCATTGTCAAGAAAAGATCATTTATAGTCACTCATGCCTAGAAAAGCCTTATTACTCGGTTTAAATGCTTTTATAATCCCATTATTGAACTTATTTTGAATTTTTTTTAAATTTTTTGATTAAAACAGATTGTAATAGATTGTTTATCTCGGGAAACATGGAACGAAAGCCATCCATGGTCAAGAAAACATCATTTATAGACACTCATGCCTACAAAAGCCTTATTACTCGGTTTAAATGCCTTTATAATCCCATTATTGAATTTATTTTGAAATTTTTTTACATTTTTTGATTAAAACAGATTGTAATAGATTGTTTGCCTCGAGAAACGTGGAGCAAAAGCCATCCATTGTCAAGAAAAGTTCATTTATAGTCACTCATGCCTACAAAAGCCTTATTACTCGGTTTAAATGCCTTTATAATCCCATTATTGAATTTATTTTGAATTTGTTTTACATTTTTTGATTAAAACAGATTGTAATTGATTGTTTGCCTCGGGAAACGTGGAGCAAAAGCCATCCATTGTCAAGAAAAGTTCATTTATAGTCACTCATGCCTACAAAAGCCTTATTACTCGGTTTAAATGCTTTTATAATCCCATTATTGAATTTATTTTGAATTTGTTTTACATTTTTTGATTAAAACAGATTGTAATTGATTGTTTGCCTCGGGAAACGTGGAGCAAAAGCCATCCATTGTCAAGAAAAGTTCATTTATAGTCACTCATGCCTACAAAAGCCTTATTACTCGGTTTAAATGCCTTTATAATCCCATTATTGAATTTATTTTGAATTTGTTTTACATTTTTTGATTAAAACAGATTGTAATTGATTGTTTGCCTCGGGAAACGTGGAGCAAAAGCCATCCATTGTCAAGAAAAGTTCATTTATAGTCACTCATGCCTACAAAAGCCTTATTACTCGGTTTAAATGCCTTTATAATCCCATTATTGAATTTATTTTGAAATTTTTTTACATTTTTTGATTAAAACAGATTGTAATAGATTGTTTATCTCGGGAAACATGGAACGAAAGCCATCCATTGTCAAGAAAATATCATTTATAGTCACTCATGCCTAGAAAAGCCTTATTACTCGGTTTAAATGCTTTTATAATCCCATTATTGAATTTATTTTGAATTTTTTTTACATTTTTTGATTAAAACAGATTGTAATAGATTGTTTATCTCGGGAAACATGGAACGAAAGCCATCCATTGTCAAGAAAACATCATTTATAGTCACTCATGCCTAGAAAAGCCTTATTACTCGGTTTAAATGCCTTTATAATCCCATTATTGAATTTATTTTGAATTTTTTTTACATTTTTTGATTAAAACAGATTGTAATAGATTGTTTATCTCGGGAAACATGGAACGAAAGCCATCCATTGTCAAGAAAACATCATTTATAGTCACTCATGCCTAGAAAAGCCTTATTACTCGGTTTAAATGCCTTTATAATCCCATTATTGAATTTATTTTCAATTATTTTTATATTTTTTGATTAAAACAGATTGTAATAGATTGTTTATCTCGGGAAACATGGAACGAAAGCCATCCATTGTCAAGAAAAGATCATTTATAGTCACTCATGCCTAGAAAAGCCTTATTACTTGGTTTAAATGCCTTTATAATCCCATTATTGAATTTATTTTGAATTATTTTTACATTTTTTTATTAAAACAGATTGTAATTGATTGTTTGCCTCGGGAAACGTGGAGCAAAAGCCATCCATTGTCAAGAAAAGTTCATTTATAGTCACTCATGCCTACAAAAGCCTTATTACTCGGTTTAAATGCCTTTATAATCCCATTATTGAATTTATTTTGAAATTTTTTTACATTTTTTGATTAAAACAGATTGTAATAGATTGTTTGCCTCGAGAAACGTGGAGCAAAAGCCATCCATTGTCAAGAAAAGTTCATTTATAGTCACTCATGCCTACAAAAGCCTTATTACTCGGTTTAAATGCCTTTATAATCCCATTATTGAATTTATTTTGAATTTGTTTTACATTTTTTGATTAAAACAGATTGTAATTGATTGTTTGCCTCGGGAAACGTGGAGCAAAAGCCATCCATTGTCAAGAAAAGTTCATTTATAGTCACTCATGCCTACAAAAGCCTTATTACTCGGTTTAAATGCCTTTATAATCCCATTATTGAATTTATTTTGAAATTTTTTTACATTTTTTGATTAAAACAGATTGTAATAGATTGTTTGCCTCGAGAAACGTGGAGCAAAAGCCATCCATTGTCAAGAAAAGTTCATTTATAGTCACTCATGCCTAGAAAAGGCTTATAACTCTTTTTAAATGCCTTTATAATCCCATTATTGAATTTATTTTGAATTGTTTTTACATTTTTTGATTAAACAGATTGTAATTGATTGTTTGCCTCGGGAAACGTGGAGCAAAAGCCATCCATTGTCAAGAAAAGTTCATTTATAGTCACTCATGCCTAGAAAAGCCTTATTACTCGATTTAAATGCCTTTATAATCCCATTATTGAATTTATTTTGAATTGTTTTTATATTTTTTGATTAAAACATATTGTAATTGATTGTTTGCCTCGGGAAACATGGAACGAAAGCCATCCATTGTCAAGAAAAGATCATTTATAGTCACTCATGCCTAGAAAAGCCTTATTACTCGGTTTAAATGCTTTTATAATCCCATTATTGAACTTATTTTGAATTTTTTTTAAATTTTTTGATTAAAACAGATTGTAATAGATTGTTTATCTCGGGAAACATGGAACGAAAGCCATCCATGGTCAAGAAAACATCATTTATAGTCACTCATGCCTACAAAAGCCTTATTACTCGGTTTAAATGCCTTTATAATCCCATTATTGAATTTATTTTGAAATTTTTTTACATTTTTTGATTAAAACAGATTGTAATAGATTGTTTGCCTCGAGAAACGTGGAGCAAAAGCCATCCATTGTCAAGAAAAGTTCATTTATAGTCACTCATGCCTACAAAGGCCTTATTACTCGGTTTAAATGCCTTTATAATCCCATTATTGAATTTATTTTGAATTTGTTTTACATTTTTTGATTAAAACAGATTGTAATTGATTGTTTGCCTCGGGAAACGTGGAGCAAAAGCCATCCATTGTCAAGAAAAGTTCATTTATAGTCACTCATGCCTACAAAAGCCTTATTACTCGGTTTAAATGCTTTTATAATCCCATTATTGAACTTATTTTGAATTTTTTTTAAATTTTTTGATTAAAACATATTGTAATAGATTGTTTATCTCGGGAAACATGGAACGAAAGCCATCCATTGTCAAGAAAACATCATTTATAGTCACTCATGCCTAGAAAAGCCTTATTACTCGGTTTAAATGCCTTTATAATCCCATTATTGAATTTATTTTGAAATTTTTTTACATTTTTTGATTAAAACAGATTGTAATAGATTGTTTACCTCGAGAAACGTGGAGCAAAAGCCATCCATTGTCAAGAAAAGTTCATTTATAGTTACTCATGCCTACAAAAGCCTTATTACTCGGTTTAAATGCCTTTATAATCCCATTATTGAATTTATTTTGAATTTGTTTTACATTTTTTGATTAAAACAGATTGTAATTGATTGTTTGCCTCGGGAAACGTGGAGCAAAAGCCATCCATTGTCAAGAAAAGTTCATTTATAGTCACTCATGCCTAGAAAAGCCTTATTACTCGGTTTAAATGCCTTTATAATCCCATTATTGAATTTATTTTGAAATTTTTTGATTAAAACAGATTGTAATAGATTGTTTATCTCGGGAAACATGGAACGAAAGCCATCCATTGTCAAGAAAATATCATTTATAGTCACTCATGCCTAGAAAAGCCTTATTACTCGGTTTAAATGCTTTTATAATCCCATTATTGAATTTATTTTGAATTTTTTTTACATTTTTTGATTAAAACAGATTGTAATAGATTGTTTATCTCGGGAAACATGGAACGAAAGCCATCCATTGTCAAGAAAACATCATTTATAGTCACTCATGCCTAGAAAAGCCTTATTACTCGGTTTAAATGCCTTTATAATCCCATTATTGAATTTATTTTGAATTTTTTTTACATTTTTTGATTAAAACAGATTGTAATAGATTGTTTATCTCGGGAAACATGGAACGAAAGCCATCCATTGTCAAGAAAACATCATTTATAGTCACTCATGCCTAGAAAAGCCTTATTACTCGGTTTAAATGCCTTTATAATCCCATTATTGAATTTATTTTCAATTATTTTTATATTTTTTGATTAAAACAGATTGTAATAGATTGTTTATCTCGGGAAACATGGAACGAAAGCCATCCATTGTCAAGAAAAGATCATTTATAGTCACTCATGCCTAGAAAAGCCTTATTACTTGGTTTAAATGCCTTTATAATCCCATTATTGAATTTATTTTGAATTATTTTTACATTTTTTTATTAAAACAGATTGTAATTGATTGTTTGCCTCGGGAAACGTGGAGCAAAAGCCATCCATTGTCAAGAAAAGTTCATTTATAGTCACTCATGCCTACAAAAGCCTTATTACTCGGTTTAAATGCCTTTATAATCCCATTATTGAATTTATTTTGAAATTTTTTTACATTTTTTGATTAAAACAGATTGTTATAGATTGTTTGCCTCGAGAAACGTGGAGCAAAAGCCATCCATTGTCAAGAAAAGTTCATTTATAGTCACTCATGCCTACAAAAGCCTTATTACTCGGTTTAAATGCCTTTATAATCCCATTATTGAATTTATTTTGAATTTGTTTTACATTTTTTGATTAAAACAGATTGTAATTGATTGTTTACCTCGGGAAACGTGGAGCAAAAGCCATCCATTGTCAAGAAAAGTTCATTTATAGTCACTCATGCCTACAAAAGCCTTATTACTCGGTTTAAATGCCTTTATAATCCCATTATTGAATTTATTTTGAAATTTTTTTACATTTTTTGATTAAAACAGATTGTAATAGATTGTTTGCCTCGAGAAACGTGGAGCAAAAGCCATCCATTGTCAAGAAAAGTTCATTTATAGTCACTCATGCCTAGAAAAGGCTTATAAGTCTTTTTAAATGCCTTTATAATCCCATTATTGAATTTATTTTGAATTGTTTTTACATTTTTTGATGAAACAGATTGTAATTGATTGTTTGCCTCGGGAAACGTGGAGCAAAAGCCATCCATTGTCAAGAAAAGTTCATTTATAGTCACTCATGCCTAGAAAAGCCTTATTACTCGATTTAAATGCCTTTATAATCCCATTATTGAATTTATTTTGAATTGTTTTTATATTTTTTGATTAAAACATATTGTAATTGATTGTTTGCCTCAGGAAACGTGGTGCAAAAGCCATCCATTGTCAAGAAAAGTTCATTTATAGTCACTCATGCCTAGAGAAGCCTTATTACTCGGTTTAAATGCCTTTATAATCCCATTATTGAATTTATTTTGATTTTTTTTTACAGTTTTTGATTAAAACAGATTGTAATAGATTGTTTATCTCGGGAAACATGGAACGAAAGCCATCCATTGTCAAGAAAAGATCATTTATAGTCACTCATGCCTACAAAAGCCTTATTACTCGGTTTAAATGCTTTTATAATCCCATTATTGAATTTATTTTGAATTTTTTTTACATTTTTTGATTCAAACAGATTGTAATAGATTGTTTATCTCGGGAAACATGGAACGAAAGCCATCCATTGTCAAGAAAAGTTCATTTATAGTCACTCATGCCTAGAAAAGCCTTATTACTCGGTTTAAATGCCTTTATAATCCCATTATTGAATATATTTACATTTATTTTTACATTTTTTGATTAAAACAGATTGTAATTGATTGTTTGCCTCGGGAAACGTGGAGCAAAAGCCATCCATTGTCAAGAAAAGATCATTTATAGTCACTCATGCCTAGAAAAGCCTTATTACTCGGTTTAAATGCCTTTATAATCCCATTATTGAATTTATTTTGAATTGTTTTTACATTTTTTGATTAAAACAGATTGTAATTGATTGTTTGCCTCGGGAAACGTGGATCAAAAGCCATCCATTGTCAAGAAAAGTTCATTTATAGTCACTCATGCCTAGAAAAGCCTTATTACTCGATTTAAATGCCTTTATAATCCCATTATTGAATTTATTTTGAATTGTTTTTACATTTTTTGATTAAAACATATTGTAATTGATTGTTTGCCTCGAGAAACGTGGAGCAAAAGCCATCCATTGTCGAGAAAAGTTCATTTATAGTCACTCATGCCTACAAAAGCCTCATTACTCGGTCTAAATGCCTTTATAATCCCATTATTGAATTTATTTTGAATTTTTTTTACATTTTTTGATTAAAACAGATTGTAATTGATTGTTTGCCTCGGGAAACGTGGAGCAAAAGCCATCCATTGTCAAGAAAAGTTCATTTATAGTCACTCATGCCTACAAAAGCCTTATTACTCGGTTTAAATGCCTTTATAATCCCATTATTGAATTTATTTTGAAATTTTTTTACATTTTTTGATTAAAACAGATTGTAATAGATTGTTTATCTCGGGAAACATGGAACGAAAGCCATCCATTGTCAAGAAAATATCATTTATAGTCACTCATGCCTAGAAAAGCCTTATTACTCGGTTTAAATGCTTTTATAATCCCATTATTGAATTTATTTTGAATTTTTTTTACATTTTTTGATTAAAACAGATTGTAATAGATTGTTTATCTCGGGAAACATGGAACGAAAGCCATCCATTGTCAAGAAAACATCATTTATAGTCACTCATGCCTAGAAAAGCCTTATTACTCGGTTTAAATGCCTTTATAATCCCATTATTGAATTTATTTTGAATTATTTTTATATTTTTTGATTAAAACAGATTGTAATAGATTGTTTATCTCGGGAAACATGGAACGAAAGCCATCCATTGTCAAGAAAAGATCATTTATAGTCACTCATGCCTACAAAAGCCTTATTACTCGGTTTAAATGCTTTTATAATCCCATTATTGAATTTATTTTGAATTTGTTTTACATTTTTTGATTAAAACAGATTGTAATTGATTGTTTACCTCGGGAAACGTGGAGCAAAAGCCATCCATTGTCAAGAAAAGTTCATTTATAGTCACTCATGCCTACAAAAGCCTTATTACTCGGTTTAAATGCTTTTATAATCCCATTATTGAACATATTTTGAATTTTTTTTAAATTTTTTGATTAAAACATATTGTAATAGATTGTTTATCTCGGGAAACATGGAACGAAAGCCATCCATTGTCAAGAAAACATCATTTATAGTCACTCATGCCTACAAAAGCCTTATTACTCGGTTTAAATGCCTTTATAATCCCATTATTGAATTTATTTTGAAATTTTTTTACATTTTTTGATTAAAACAGATTGTAATAGATTGTTTGCCTCGAGAAACGTGGAGCAAAAGCCATCCATTGTCAAGAAAAGTTCATTTATAGTCACTCATGCCTACAAAAGCCTTATTACTCGGTTTAAATGCCTTTATAATCCCATTATTGAATTTATTTTGAATTTGTTTTACATTTTTTGATTAAAACAGATTGTAATTGATTGTTTGCCTCGGGAAACGTGGAGCAAAAGCCATCCATTGTCAAGAAAAGTTCATTTATAGTCACTCATGCCTACAAAAGCCTTATTACTCGGTTTAAATGCCTTTATAATCCCATTATTGAATTTATTTTGAAATTTTTTTACATTTTTTGATTAAAACAGATTGTAATAGATTGTTTATCTCGGGAAACATGGAACGAAAGCCATCCATTGTCAAGAAAATATCATTTATAGTCACTCATGCCTAGAAAAGCCTTATTACTCGGTTTAAATGCTTTTATAATCCCATTATTGAATTTATTTTGAATTTTTTTTACATTTTTTGATTAAAACAGATTGTAATAGATTGTTTATCTCGGGAAACATGGAACGAAAGCCATCCATTGTCAAGAAAACATCATTTATAGTCACTCATGCCTAGAAAAGCCTTATTACTCGGTTTAAATGCCTTTATAATCCCATTATTGAATTTATTTTGAATTATTTTTATATTTTTTGATTAAAACAGATTGTAATAGATTGTTTATCTCGGGAAACATGGAACGAAAGCCATCCATTGTCAAGAAAACATCATTTATGGTCACTCATGCCTAGAAAAGCCTTATTACTCGGTTTAAATGCCTTTATAATCCCATTATTGAATTTATTTTGAATTATTTTTATATTTTTTGATTAAAACAGATTGTAATAGATTGTTTATCTCGGGAAACATGGAACGAAAGCCATCCATTGTCAAGAAAAGATCATTTATAGTCACTCATGCCTAGAAAAGCCTTATTACTCGGTTTAAATGCTTTTATAATCCCATTATTGAACTTATTTTGAATTTTTTTTAAATTTTTTGATTAAAACAGATTGTAATAGATTGTTTATCTCGGGAAACATGGAACGAAAGCCATCCATTGTCAAGAAAACATCATTTATAGTCACTCATGCCTACAAAAGCCTTATTACTCGGTTTAAATGCCTTTATAATCCCATTATTGAATTTATTTTGAAATTTTTTTACATTTTTTGATTAAAACAGATTGTAATAGATTGTTTATCTCGGGAAACATGGAACGAAAGCCATCCATTGTCAAGAAAACATCATTTATAGTCACTCATGCCTAGAAAAGCCTTATTACTCGGTTTAAATGCTTTTATAATCCCATTATTGAATTTATTTTGAATTTTTTTTACATTTTTTGATTAAAACAGATTGTAATAGATTGTTTATCTCGGGAAACATGGAACGAAAGCCATCCATTGTCAAGAAAACATCATTTATAGTCACTCATGCCTAGAAAAGCCTTATTACTCGGTTTAAATGCCTTTATAATCCCATTATTGAATTTATTTTGAATTATTTTTATATTTTCTGATTAAAACAGATTGTAATAGATTGTTTATCTCGGGAAACATGGAACGAAAGCCATCCATTGTCAAGAAAAGATCATTTATAGTCACTCATGCCTAGAAAAGCCTTATTACTTGGTTTAAATGCCCTTATAATCCCATTATTGAATTTATTTTGAATTATTTTTACATTTTTTTATTAAAACATATTGTAATTGATTGTTTGCCTCGGGAAACGTGGAGCAAAAGCCATCCATTGTCAAGAAAAGTTCATTTATAGTCACTCATGCCTAGAAAAGGCTTATAACTCTTTTTAAATGCCTTTATAATCCCATTATTGAATTTATTTTGAATTGTTTTTACATTTTTTGATTAAAACAGATTGTAATTGATAGTTTGCCTCGGGAAACGTGGAGCAAAAGCCATCCATTGTCAAGAAAAGTTCATTTATAGTCACTCATGCCTAGAAAAGCCTTATTACTCGATTTAAATGCCTTTATAATCCCATTATTGAATTTATTTTGAATTGTTTTTATATTTTTTGATTAAAACATATTGTAATTGATTGTTTGCCTCAGGAAACGTGGTGCAAAAGCCATCCATTGTCAAGAAAAGTTCATTTATAGTCACTCATGCCTAGAGAAGCCTTATTACTCGGTTTAAATGCCTTTATAATCCCATTATTGAATTTATTTTGATTTTTTTTTACAGTTTTTGATTAAAACAGATTGTAATAGATTGTTTATCTCGGGAAACATGGAACGAAAGCCATCCATTGTCAAGAAAAGATCATTTATAGTCACTCATGCCTAGAAAAGCCTTATTACTCGGTTTAAATGCTTTTATAATCCCATTATTGAATTTATTTTGAATTTTTTTTACATTTTTTGATTCAAACAGATTGTAATAGATTGTTTATCTCGGGAAACATGGAACGAAAGCCATCCATTGTCAAGAAAAGTTCATTTATAGTCACTCATGCCTAGAAAAGCCTTATTACTCGGTTTAAATGCCTTTATAATCCCATTATTGAATATATTTACATTTATTTTTACATTTTTTGATTAAAACAGATTGTAATTGATTGTTTGCCTCGGGAAACGTGGAGCAAAAGCCATCCATTGTCAAGAAAAGATCATTTATAGTCACTCATGCCTAGAAAAGCCTTATTACTCGGTTTAAATGCCTTTATAATCCCATTATTGAATTTATTTTGAATTGTTTTTACATTTTTTGATTAAAACAGATTGTAATTGATTGTTTGCCTCGGGAAACGTGGATCAAAAGCCATCCATTGTCAAGAAAAGTTCATTTATAGTCACTCATGCCTAGAAAAGCCTTATTACTCGGTTTAAATGCCTTTATAATCCCATTATTGAATTTATTTTGAATTGTTTTTACATTTTTTGATTAAAACAGATTGTAATTGATTGTTTGCCTCGGGAAACGTGGAGCAAAAGCCATCCATTGTCAGGAAAAGTTCATTTATAGTCACTCATGCCTAGAAAAGCCTTATTACTCGATTTAAATGCCTTTATAATCCCATTATTGAATTTATTTTGAATTGTTTTTACATTTTTTGATTAAAAGATATTGTAATTGATTGTTTGCCTCGGGAAACGTGGAGCAAAAGCCATCCATTGTCAAGAAAAGTTCATTTATAGTCACTCATGCCTACAAAAGCCTTATTACTCGGTTTAAATGCCTTTATAATCCCATTATTGAATTTATTTTGAATTATTTTTACATTTTTTGATTAAAACATATTGTAATTGATTGTTTGCCTCGAGAAACGTGGAGCAAAAGCCATCCATTGTCAAGAAAAGTTCATTTATAGTCACTCATGCCTAGAAAAGCCTTATTACTCGATTTAAATGCCTTTATAATCCCATTATTGAATTTATTTTGAATTATTTTTACATTTTTTGATTAAAACATATTGTAATTGATTGTTTGCCTCGAGAAACGTGGAGCAAAAGCCATCCATTGTCAAGAAAAGTTCATTTATAGTCACTCATGCCTACAAAAGCCTTATTACTCGGTTTAAATGCCTTTATAATCCCATTATTGAATTTATTTTGAATTTTTTTACATTTTTTGATTAAAACAGATTGTAATTGATTGTTTGCCTCGGGAAACGTGGAGCAAAAGCCATCCATTGTCAAGAAAAGTTCATTTATAGTCACTCATGCCTACAAAAGCCTTATTACTCGGTTTAAATGCCTTTATAATCCCATTATTGAATTTATTTTGAAATTTTTTTACATTTTTTGATTAAAACAGATTGTAATAGATTGTTTATCTCGGGAAACATGGAACGAAAGCCATCCATTGTCAAGAAAATATCATTTATAGTCACTCATGCCTAGAAAAGCCTTATTACTCGGTTTAAATGCTTTTATAATCCCATTATTGAATTTATTTTGAATTTTTTTTACATTTTTTGATTAAAACAGATTGTAATAGATTGTTTATCTCGGGAAACATGGAACGAAAGCCATCCATTGTCAAGAAAACATCATTTATAGTCACTCATGCCTAGAAAAGCCTTATTACTCGGTTTAAATGCCTTTATAATCCCATTATTGAATTTATTTTGAATTATTTTTATATTTTTTGATTAAAACAGATTGTAATAGATTGTTTATCTCGGGAAACATGGAACGAAAGCCATCCATTGTCAAGAAAAGATCATTTATAGTCACTCATGCCTAGAAAAGCCTTATTACTCGGTTTAAATGCTTTTATAATCCCATTATTGAATTTATTTTGAATTTTTTTTACATTTTTTGATTAAAACAGATTGTAATAGATTGTTTATCTCGGGAAACATGGAACGAAAGCCATCCATTGTCAAGAAAACATCATTTATAGTCACTCATGCCTAGAAAAGCCTTATTACTCGGTTTAAATGCCTTTATAATCCCATTATTGAATTTATTTTCAATTATTTTTATATTTTTTGATTAAAACAGATTGTAATAGATTGTTTATCTCGGGAAACATGGAACGAAAGCCATCCATTGTCAAGAAAACATCATTTATAGTCACTCATGCCTACAAAAGCCTTATTACTCGGTTTAAATGCCTTTATAATCCCATTATTGAATTTATTTTGAAATTTTTTTACATTTTTTGATTAAAACAGATTGTAATAGATTGTTTATCTCGGGAAACATGGAACGAAAGCCATCCATTGTCAAGAAAACATCATTTATAGTCACTCATGCCTAGAAAAGCCTTATTACTCGGTTTAAATGCTTTTATAATCCCATTATTGAATTTATTTTGAATTTTTTTTACATTTTTTGATTAAAACAGATTGTAATAGATTGTTTATCTCGGGAAACATGGAACGAAAGCCATCCATTGTCAAGAAAACATCATTTATAGTCACTCATGCCTAGAAAAGCCTTATTACTCGGTTTAAATGCCTTTATAATCCCATTATTGAATTTATTTTGAATTATTTTTATATTTTCTGATTAAAACAGATTGTAATAGATTGTTTATCTCGGGAAACATGGAACGAAAGCCATCCATTGTCAAGAAAAGATCATTTATAGTCACTCATGCCTAGAAAAGCCTTATTACTTGGTTTAAATGCCCTTATAATCCCATTATTGAATTTATTTTGAATTATTTTTACATTTTTTTATTAAAACATATTGTAATTGATTGTTTGCCTCGGGAAACGTGGAGCAAAAGCCATCCATTGTCAAGAAAAGTTCATTTATAGTCACTCATGCCTAGAAAAGGCTTATAACTCTTTTTAAATGCCTTTATAATCCCATTATTGAATTTATTTTGAATTGTTTTTACATTTTTTGATTAAAACAGATTGTAATTGATAGTTTGCCTCGGGAAACGTGGAGCAAAAGCCATCCATTGTCAAGAAAAGTTCATTTATAGTCACTCATGCCTAGAAAAGCCTTATTACTCGATTTAAATGCCTTTATAATCCCATTATTGAATTTATTTTGAATTGTTTTTATATTTTTTGATTAAAACATATTGTAATTGATTGTTTGCCTCAGGAAACGTGGTGCAAAAGCCATCCATTGTCAAGAAAAGTTCATTTATAGTCACTCATGCCTAGAGAAGCCTTATTACTCGGTTTAAATGCCTTTATAATCCCATTATTGAATTTATTTTGATTTTTTTTTACAGTTTTTGATTAAAACAGATTGTAATAGATTGTTTATCTCGGGAAACATGGAACGAAAGCCATCCATTGTCAAGAAAAGATCATTTATAGTCACTCATGCCTAGAAAAGCCTTATTACTCGGTTTAAATGCTTTTATAATCCCATTATTGAATTTATTTTGAATTTTTTTTACATTTTTTGATTCAAACAGATTGTAATAGATTGTTTATCTCGGGAAACATGGAACGAAAGCCATCCATTGTCAAGAAAAGTTCATTTATAGTCACTCATGCCTAGAAAAGCCTTATTACTCGGTTTAAATGCCTTTATAATCCCATTATTGAATATATTTACATTTATTTTTACATTTTTTGATTAAAACAGATTGTAATTGATTGTTTGCCTCGGGAAACGTGGAGCAAAAGCCATCCATTGTCAAGAAAAGATCATTTATAGTCACTCATGCCTAGAAAAGCCTTATTACTCGGTTTAAATGCCTTTATAATCCCATTATTGAATTTATTTTGAATTGTTTTTACATTTTTTGATTAAAACAGATTGTAATTGATTGTTTGCCTCGGGAAACGTGGATCAAAAGCCATCCATTGTCAAGAAAAGTTCATTTATAGTCACTCATGCCTAGAAAAGCCTTATTACTCGGTTTAAATGCCTTTATAATCCCATTATTGAATTTATTTTGAATTGTTTTTACATTTTTTGATTAAAACAGATTGTAATTGATTGTTTGCCTCGGGAAACGTGGAGCAAAAGCCATCCATTGTCAGGAAAAGTTCATTTATAGTCACTCATGCCTAGAAAAGCCTTATTACTCGATTTAAATGCCTTTATAATCCCATTATTGAATTTATTTTGAATTGTTTTTACATTTTTTGATTAAAAGATATTGTAATTGATTGTTTGCCTCGGGAAACGTGGAGCAAAAGCCATCCATTGTCAAGAAAAGTTCATTTATAGTCACTCATGCCTACAAAAGCCTTATTACTCGGTTTAAATGCCTTTATAATCCCATTATTGAATTTATTTTGAATTATTTTTACATTTTTTGATTAAAACATATTGTAATTGATTGTTTGCCTCGAGAAACGTGGAGCAAAAGCCATCCATTGTCAAGAAAAGTTCATTTATAGTCACTCATGCCTAGAAAAGCCTTATTACTCGATTTAAATGCCTTTATAATCCCATTATTGAATTTATTTTGAATTATTTTTACATTTTTTGATTAAAACATATTGTAATTGATTGTTTGCCTCGAGAAACGTGGAGCAAAAGCCATCCATTGTCAAGAAAAGTTCATTTATAGTCACTCATGCCTACAAAAGCCTTATTACTCGGTTTAAATGCCTTTATAATCCCATTATTGAATTTATTTTGAATTTTTTTACATTTTTTGATTAAAACAGATTGTAATTGATTGTTTGCCTCGGGAAACGTGGAGCAAAAGCCATCCATTGTCAAGAAAAGTTCATTTATAGTCACTCATGCCTACAAAAGCCTTATTACTCGGTTTAAATGCCTTTATAATCCCATTATTGAATTTATTTTGAAATTTTTTTACATTTTTTGATTAAAACAGATTGTAATAGATTGTTTATCTCGGGAAACATGGAACGAAAGCCATCCATTGTCAAGAAAATATCATTTATAGTCACTCATGCCTAGAAAAGCCTTATTACTCGGTTTAAATGCTTTTATAATCCCATTATTGAATTTATTTTGAATTTTTTTTACATTTTTTGATTAAAACAGATTGTAATAGATTGTTTATCTCGGGAAACATGGAACGAAAGCCATCCATTGTCAAGAAAACATCATTTATAGTCACTCATGCCTAGAAAAGCCTTATTACTCGGTTTAAATGCCTTTATAATCCCATTATTGAATTTATTTTGAATTATTTTTATATTTTTTGATTAAAACAGATTGTAATAGATTGTTTATCTCGGGAAACATGGAACGAAAGCCATCCATTGTCAAGAAAAGATCATTTATAGTCACTCATGCCTAGAAAAGCCTTATTACTCGGTTTAAATGCTTTTATAATCCCATTATTGAATTTATTTTGAATTTTTTTTACATTTTTTGATTAAAACAGATTGTAATAGATTGTTTATCTCGGGAAACATGGAACGAAAGCCATCCATTGTCAAGAAAACATCATTTATAGTCACTCATGCCTAGAAAAGCCTTATTACTCGGTTTAAATGCCTTTATAATCCCATTATTGAATTTATTTTCAATTATTTTTATATTTTTTGATTAAAACAGATTGTAATAGATTGTTTATCTCGGGAAACATGGAACGAAAGCCATCCATTGTCAAGAAAAGATCATTTATAGTCACTCATGCCTAGAAAAGCCTTATTACTTGGTTTAAATGCCTTTATAATCCCATTATTGAATTTATTTTGAATTATTTTTACATTTTTTTATTAAAACAGATTGTAATTGATTGTTTGCCTCGGGAAACGTGGAGCAAAAGCCATCCATTGTGAAGAAAAGTTCATTTATAGTCACTCATGCCTACAAAAGCCTTATTACTCGGTTTAAATGCCTTTATAATCCCATTATTGAATTTATTTTGAAATTTTTTTACATTTTTTGATTAAAACAGATTGTAATAGATTGTTTGCCTCGAGAAACGTGGAGCAAAAGCCATCCATTGTCAAGAAAAGTTCATTTATAGTCACTCATGCCTACAAAAGCCTTATTACTCGGTTTAAATGCCTTTATAATCCCATTATTGAATTTATTTTGAATTTGTTTTACATTTTTTGATTAAAACATATTGTAATTGATTGTTTGCCTCGGGAAACGTGGAGCAAAAGCCATCCATTGTCAAGAAAAGTTCATTTATAGTCACTCATGCCTACAAAAGCCTTATTACTCGGTTTAAATGCCTTTATAATCCCATTATTGAATTTATTTTGAAATTTTTTTACATTTTTTGATTAAAACAGATTGTAATAGATTGTTTATCTCGGGAAACATGGAACGAAAGCCATCCATTGTCAAGAAAATATCATTTATAGTCACTCATGCCTAGAAAAGCCTTATTACTCGGTTTAAATGCTTTTATAATCCCATTATTGAATTTATTTTGAATTTTTTTTACATTTTTTGATTAAAACAGATTGTAATAGATTGTTTATCTCGGGAAACATGGAACGAAAGCCATCCATTGTCAAGAAAACATCATTTATAGTCACTCATGCCTAGAAAAGCCTTATTACTCGGTTTAAATGCCTTTATAATCCCATTATTGAATTTATTTTGAATTATTTTTATATTTTTTGATTAAAACAGATTGTAATAGATTGTTTATCTCGGGAAACATGGAACGAAAGCCATCCATTGTCAAGAAAAGATCATTTATAGTCACTCATGCCTAGAAAAGCCTTATTACTCGGTTTAAATGCCTTCATAATCCCATTATTGAATTTATTTTGAATTGTTTTTACATTTTTTGATTAAAACAGATTGTAATTGATTGTTTGCCTCGGGAAACGTGGATCAAAAGCCATCCATTGTCAAGAAAAGTTCATTTATAGTCACTCATGCCTAGAAAAGCCTTATTACTCGATTTAAATGCCTTTATAATCCCATTATTGAATTTATTTTGAATTGTTTTTACATTTTTTGATTAAAACATATTGTAATTGATTGTTTGCCTCGAGAAACGTGGAGCAAAAGCCATCCATTGTCGAGAAAAGTTCATTTATAGTCACTCATGCCTACAAAAGCCTCATTACTCGGTCTAAATGCCTTTATAATCCCATTATTGAATTTATTTTGAATTTTTTTTACATTTTTTGATTAAAACAGATTGTAATTGATTGTTTGCCTCGGGAAACGTGGAGCAAAAGCCATCCATTGTCAAGAAAAGTTCATTTATAGTCACTCATGCCTACAAAAGCCTTATTACTCGGTTTAAATGCCTTTATAATCCCATTATTGAATTTATTTTGAATTATTTTTACATTTTTTGATTAAAACATATTGTAATTGATTGTTTGCCTCGAGAAACGTGGAGCAAAAGCCATCCATTGTCAAGAAAAGTTCATTTATAGTCACTCATGCCTAGAAAAGCCTTATTACTCGATTTAAATGCCTTTATAATCCCATTATTGAATTTATTTTGAATTATTTTTACATTTTTTGATTAAAACATATTGTAATTGATTGTTTGCCTCGAGAAACGTGGAGCAAAAGCCATCCATTGTCAAGAAAAGTTCATTTATAGTCACTCATGCCTACAAAAGCCTTATTACTCGGTTTAAATGCCTTTATAATCCCATTATTGAATTTATTTTGAATTTTTTTACATTTTTTGATTAAAACAGATTGTAATTGATTGTTTGCCTCGGGAAACGTGGAGCAAAAGCCATCCATTGTCAAGAAAAGTTCATTTATAGTCACTCATGCCTACAAAAGCCTTATTACTCGGTTTAAATGCCTTTATAATCCCATTATTGAATTTATTTTGAAATTTTTTTACATTTTTTGATTAAAACAGATTGTAATAGATTGTTTATCTCGGGAAACATGGAACGAAAGCCATCCATTGTCAAGAAAAGATCATTTATAGTCACTCATGCCTAGAAAAGCCTTATTACTCGGTTTAAATGCTTTTATAATCCCATTATTGAATTTATTTTGAATTTTTTTTACATTTTTTGATTAAAACAGATTGTAATAGATTGTTTATCTCGGGAAACATGGAACGAAAGCCATCCATTGTCAAGAAAACATCATTTATAGTCACTCATGCCTAGAAAAGCCTTATTACTCGGTTTAAATGCCTTTATAATCCCATTATTGAATTTATTTTGAATTATTTTTATATTTTTTGATTAAAACAGATTGTAATAGATTGTTTATCTCGGGAAACATGGAACGAAAGCCATCCATTGTCAAGAAAAGATCATTTATAGTCACTCATGCCTAGAAAAGCCTTATTACTCGGTTTAAATGCTTTTATAATCCCATTATTGAATTTATTTTGAATTTTTTTTACATTTTTTGATTAAAACAGATTGTAATAGATTGTTTATCTCGGGAAACATGGAACGAAAGCCATCCATTGTCAAGAAAACATCATTTATAGTCACTCATGCCTAGAAAAGCCTTATTACTCGGTTTAAATGCCTTTATAATCCCATTATTGAATTTATTTTCAATTATTTTTATATTTTTTGATTAAAACAGATTGTAATAGATTGTTTATCTCGGGAAACATGGAACGAAAGCCATCCATTGTCAAGAAAAGATCATTTATAGTCACTCATGCCTAGAAAAGCCTTATTACTTGGTTTAAATGCCTTTATAATCCCATTATTGAATTTATTTTGAATTATTTTTACATTTTTTTATTAAAACAGATTGTAATTGATTGTTTGCCTCGGGAAACGTGGAGCAAAAGCCATCCATTGTGAAGAAAAGTTCATTTATAGTCACTCATGCCTACAAAAGCCTTATTACTCGGTTTAAATGCCTTTATAATCCCATTATTGAATTTATTTTGAAATTTTTTTACATTTTTTGATTAAAACAGATTGTAATAGATTGTTTGCCTCGAGAAACGTGGAGCAAAAGCCATCCATTGTCAAGAAAAGTTCATTTATAGTCACTCATGCCTACAAAAGCCTTATTACTCGGTTTAAATGCCTTTATAATCCCATTATTGAATTTATTTTGAATTTGTTTTACATTTTTTGATTAAAACAGATTGTAATTGATTGTTTGCCTCGGGAAACGTGGAGCAAAAGCCATCCATTGTCAAGAAAAGTTCATTTATAGTCACTCATGCCTACAAAAGCCTTATTACTCGGTTTAAATGCCTTTATAATCCCATTATTGAATTTATTTTGAAATTTTTTTACATTTTTTGATTAAAACAGATTGTAATAGATTGTTTATCTCGGGAAACATGGAACGAAAGCCATCCATTGTCAAGAAAATATCATTTATAGTCACTCATGCCTAGAAAAGCCTTATTACTCGGTTTAAATGCTTTTATAATCCCATTATTGAATTTATTTTGAATTTTTTTTACATTTTTTGATTAAAACAGATTGTAATAGATTGTTTATCTCGGGAAACATGGAACGAAAGCCATCCATTGTCAAGAAAACATCATTTATAGTCACTCATGCCTAGAAAAGCCTTATTACTCGGTTTAAATGCCTTTATAATCCCATTATTGAATTTATTTTGAATTATTTTTATATTTTTTGATTAAAACAGATTGTAATAGATTGTTTATCTCGGGAAACATGGAACGAAAGCCATCCATTGTCAAGAAAAGATCATTTATAGTCACTCATGCCTAGAAAAGCCTTATTACTCGGTTTAAATGCCTTTATAATCCCATTATTGAATTTATTTTGAATTGTTTTTACATTTTTTGATTAAAACAGATTGTAATTGATTGTTTGCCTCGGGAAACGTGGATCAAAAGCCATCCATTGTCAAGAAAAGTTCATTTATAGTCACTCATGCCTAGAAAAGCCTTATTACTCGATTTAAATGCCTTTATAATCCCATTATTGAATTTATTTTGAATTGTTTTTACATTTTTTGATTAAAACATATTGTAATTGATTGTTTGCCTCGAGAAACGTGGAGCAAAAGCCATCCATTGTCAAGAAAAGTTCATTTATAGTCACTCATGCCTAGAAAAGCCTTATCACTCGATTTAAATGCCTTTATAATATCATTATTGAATTTATTTTGAATTTTTTTTACATTTTTTGATTAAAACAGATTGTAATAGATTGTTTGCCTCGAGAAACGTGGAGCAAAAGCCATCCATTGTCAAGAAAAGTTCATTTATAGTCACTCATGCCTACAAAAGCCTTATTACTCGGTTTAAATGCCTTTATAATCCCATTATTGAATTTATTTTGAATTTGTTTTACATTTTTTGATTAAAACAGATTGTAATTGATTGTTTGCCTCGGGAAACGTGGAGCAAAAGCCATCCATTGTCAAGAAAAGTTCATTTATAGTCACTCATGCCTAGAAAAGCCTTATTACTCGATTTAAATGCCTTTATAATCCCATTATTGAATTTATTTTGAATTATTTTTACATTTTTTGATTAAAACATATTGTAATTGATTGTTTGCCTCGAGAAACGTGGAGCAAAAGCCATCCATTGTCAAGAAAAGTTCATTTATAGTCACTCATGCCTACAAAAGCCTTATTACTCGGTTTAAATGCCTTTATAATCCCATTATTGAATTTATTTTGAATTTTTTTACATTTTTTGATTAAAACAGATTGTAATTGATTGTTTGCCTCGGGAAACGTGGAGCAAAAGCCATCCATTGTGAAGAAAAGTTCATTTATAGTCACTCATGCCTACAAAAGCCTTATTACTCGGTTTAAATGCCTTTATAATCCCATTATTGAATTTATTTTGAAATTTTTTTACATTTTTTGATTAAAACAGATTGTAATAGATTGTTTATCTCGGGAAACATGGAACGAAAGCCATCCATTGTCAAGAAAATATCATTTATAGTCACTCATGCCTAGAAAAGCCTTATTACTCGGTTTAAATGCTTTTATAATCCCATTATTGAATTTATTTTGAATTTTTTTTACATTTTTTGATTAAAACAGATTGCAATAGATTGTTTATCTCGGGAAACATGGAACGAAAGCCATCCATTGTCAAGAAAACATCATTTATAGTCACTCATGCCTAGAAAAGCCTTATTACTCGGTTTAAATGCCTTTATAATCCCATTATTGAATTTATTTTGAATTATTTTTATATTTTTTGATTAAAACAGATTGTAATAGATTGTTTATCTCGGGAAACATGGAACGAAAGCCATCCATTGTCAAGAAAAGATCATTTATAGTCACTCATGCCTAGAAAAGCCTTATTACTCGGTTTAAATGCTTTTATAATCCCATTATTGAATTTATTTTGAATTTTTTTTACATTTTTTGATTAAAACAGATTGTAATAGATTGTTTATCTCGGGAAACATGGAACGAAAGCCATCCATTGTCAAGAAAACATCATTTATAGTCACTCATGCCTAGAAAAGCCTTATTACTCGGTTTAAATGCCTTTATAATCCCATTATTGAATTTATTTTCAATTATTTTTATATTTTTTGATTAAAACAGATTGTAATAGATTGTTTATCTCGGGAAACATGGAACGAAAGCCATCCATTGTCAAGAAAAGATCATTTATAGTCACTCATGCCTAGAAAAGCCTTATTACTTGGTTTAAATGCCTTTATAATCCCATTATTGAATTTATTTTGAATTATTTTTACATTTTTTTATTAAAACAGATTGTAATTGATTGTTTGCCTCGGGAAACGTGGAGCAAAAGCCATCCATTGTCAAGAAAAGTTCATTTATAGTCACTCATGCCTACAAAAGCCTTATTACTCGGTTTAAATGCCTTTATAATCCCATTATTGAATTTATTTTGAAATTTTTTTACATTTTTTGATTAAAACAGATTGTAATAGATTGTTTGCCTCGAGAAACGTGGAGCAAAAGCCATCCATTGTGAAGAAAAGTTCATTTATAGTCACTCATGCCTACAAAAGCCTTATTACTCGGTTTAAATGCCTTTATAATCCCATTATTGAATTTATTTTGAAATTTTTTTACATTTTTTGATTAAAACAGATTGTAATAGATTGTTTATCTCGGGAAACATGGAACGAAAGCCATCCATTGTCAAGAAAATATCATTTATAGTCACTCATGCCTAGAAAAGCCTTATTACTCGGTTTAAATGCTTTTATAATCCCATTATTGAATTTATTTTGAATTTTTTTTACATTTTTTGATTAAAACAGATTGTAATAGATTGTTTATCTCGGGAAACATGGAACGAAAGCCATCCATTGTCAAGAAAACATCATTTATAGTCACTCATGCCTAGAAAAGCCTTATTACTCGGTTTAAATGCCTTTATAATCCCATTATTGAATTTATTTTGAATTATTTTTATATTTTTTGATTAAAACAGATTGTAATAGATTGTTTATCTCGGGAAACATGGAACGAAAGCCATCCATTGTCAAGAAAAGATCATTTATAGTCACTCATGCCTAGAAAAGCCTTATTACTCGGTTTAAATGCTTTTATAATCCCATTATTGAATTTATTTTGAATTTTTTTTACATTTTTTGATTAAAACAGATTGTAATAGATTGTTTATCTCGGGAAACATGGAACGAAAGCCATCCATTGTCAAGAAAACATCATTTATAGTCACTCATGCCTAGAAAAGCCTTATTACTCGGTTTAAATGCCTTTATAATCCCATTATTGAATTTATTTTCAATTATTTTTATATTTTTTGATTAAAACAGATTGTAATAGATTGTTTATCTCGGGAAACATGGAACGAAAGCCATCCATTGTCAAGAAAAGATCATTTATAGTCACTCATGCCTAGAAAAGCCTTATTACTTGGTTTAAATGCCTTTATAATCCCATTATTGAATTTATTTTGAATTATTTTTACATTTTTTTATTAAAACAGATTGTAATTGATTGTTTGCCTCGGGAAACGTGGAGCAAAAGCCATCCATTGTCAAGAAAAGTTCATTTATAGTCACTCATGCCTACAAAAGCCTTATTACTCGGTTTAAATGCCTTTATAATCCCATTATTGAATTTATTTTGAAATTTTTTTACATTTTTTGATTAAAACAGATTGTAATAGATTGTTTGCCTCGAGAAACGTGGAGCAAAAGCCATCCATTGTCAAGAAAAGTTCATTTATAGTCACTCATGCCTACAAAAGCCTTATTACTCGGTTTAAATGCCTTTATAATCCCATTATTGAATTTATTTTGAATTTGTTTTACATTTTTTGATTAAAACAGATTGTAATTGATTGTTTGCCTCGGGAAACGTGGAGCAAAAGCCATCCATTGTCAAGAAAAGTTCATTTATAGTCACTCATGCCTACAAAAGCCTTATTACTCGGTTTAAATGCCTTTATAATCCCATTATTGAATTTATTTTGAAATTTTTTTACATTTTTTGATTAAAACAGATTGTAATAGATTGTTTATCTCGGGAAACATGGAACGAAAGCCATCCATTGTCAAGAAAATATCATTTATAGTCACTCATGCCTAGAAAAGCCTTATTACTCGGTTTAAATGCTTTTATAATCCCATTATTGAATTTATTTTGAATTTTTTTTACATTTTTTGATTAAAACAGATTGTAATAGATTGTTTATCTCGGGAAACATGGAACGAAAGCCATCCATTGTCAAGAAAACATCATTTATAGTCACTCATGCCTAGAAAAGCCTTATTACTCGGTTTAAATGCCTTTATAATCCCATTATTGAATTTATTTTGAATTATTTTTATATTTTTTGATTAAAACAGATTGTAATAGATTGTTTATCTCGGGAAACATGGAACGAAAGCCATCCATTTTCAAGAAAAGATCATTTATAGTCACTCATGCCTAGAAAAGCCTTATTACTCGGTTTAAATGCCTTTATAATCCCATTATTGAATTTATTTTGAATTGTTTTTACATTTTTTGATTAAAACAGATTGTAATTGATTGTTTGCCTCGGGAAACGTGGATCAAAAGCCATCCATTGTCAAGAAAAGTTCATTTATAGTCACTCATGCCTAGAAAAGCCTTATTACTCGATTTAAATGCCTTTATAATCCCATTATTGAATTTATTTTGAATTGTTTTTACATTTTTTGATTAAAACATATTGTAATTGATTGTTTGCCTCGAGAAACGTGGAGCAAAAGCCATCCATTGTCGAGAAAAGTTCATTTATAGTCACTCATGCCTACAAAAGCCTCATTACTCGGTCTAAATGCCTTTATAATCCCATTATTGAATTTATTTTGAATTTTTTTTACATTTTTTGATTAAAACAGATTGTAATTGATTGTTTGCCTCGGGAAACGTGGAGCAAAAGCCATCCATTGTCAAGAAAAGTTCATTTATAGTCACTCATGCCTAGAAAAGCCTTATTACTCGATTTAAATGCCTTTATAATCCCATTATTGAATTTATTTTGAATTGTTTTTACATTTTTTGATTAAAAGATATTGTAATTGATTGTTTGCCTCGGGAAACGTGGAGCAAAAGCCATCCATTGTCAAGAAAAGTTCATTTATAGTCACTCATGCCTACAAAAGCCTTATTACTCGGTTTAAATGCCTTTATAATCCCATTATTGAATTTATTTTGAATTATTTTTACATTTTTTGATTAAAACATATTGTAATTGATTGTTTGCCTCGAGAAACGTGGAGCAAAAGCCATCCATTGTCAAGAAAAGTTCATTTATAGTCACTCATGCCTAGAAAAGCCTTATTACTCGATTTAAATGCCTTTATAATCCCATTATTGAATTTATTTTGAATTGTTTTTACATTTTTTGATTAAAAGATATTGTAATTGATTGTTTGCCTCGGGAAACGTGGAGCAAAAGCCATCCATTGTCAAGAAAAGTTCATTTATAGTCACTCATGCCTACAAAAGCCTTATTACTCGGTTTAAATGCCTTTATAATCCCATTATTGAATTTATTTTGAAATTTTTTTACATTTTTTGATTAAAACAGATTGTAATAGATTGTTTATCTCGGGAAACATGGAACGAAAGCCATCCATTGTCAAGAAAACATCATTTATAGTCACTCATGCCTAGAAAAGCCTTATTACTCGGTTTAAATGCCTTTATAATCCCATTATTGAATTTATTTTGAATTATTTTTATATTTTTTGATTAAAACAGATTGTAATAGATTGTTTATCTCGGGAAACATGGAACGAAAGCCATCCATTGTCAAGAAAAGATCATTTATAGTCACTCATGCCTAGAAAAGCCTTATTACTCGGTTTAAATGCTTTTATAATCCCATTATTGAATTTATTTTGAATTTTTTTTACATTTTTTGATTAAAACAGATTGTAATAGATTGTTTATCTCGGGAAACATGGAACGAAAGCCATCCATTGTCAAGAAAACATCATTTATAGTCACTCATGCCTAGAAAAGCCTTATTACTCGGTTTAAATGCCTTTATAATCCCATTATTGAATTTATTTTCAATTATTTTTATATTTTTTGATTAAAACAGATTGTAATAGATTGTTTATCTCGGGAAACATGGAACGAAAGCCATCCATTGTCAAGAAAAGATCATTTATAGTCACTCATGCCTAGAAAAGCCTTATTACTTGGTTTAAATGCCTTTATAATCCCATTATTGAATTTATTTTGAATTATTTTTACATTTTTTTATTAAAACAGATTGTAATTGATTGTTTGCCTCGGGAAACGTGGAGCAAAAGCCATCCATTGTCAAGAAAAGTTCATTTATAGTCACTCATGCCTACAAAAGCCTTATTACTCGGTTTAAATGCCTTTATAATCCCATTATTGAATTTATTTTGAAATTTTTTTACATTTTTTGATTAAAACAGATTGTAATAGATTGTTTATCTCGGGAAACATGGAACGAAAGCCATCCATTGTCAAGAAAAGTTCATTTATAGTCACTCATGCCTACAAAAGCCTCATTACTCGGTCTAAATGCCTTTATAATCCCATTATTGAATTTATTTTGAATTTTTTTTACATTTTTTGATTAAAACAGATTGTAATTGATTGTTTGCCTCGGGAAACGTGGAGCAAAAGCCATCCATTGTCAAGAAAAGTTCATTTATAGTCACTCATGCCTAGAAAAGCCTTATTACTCGATTTAAATGCCTTTATAATCCCATTATTGAATTTATTTTGAATTGTTTTTACATTTTTTGATTAAAAGATATTGTAATTGATTGTTTGCCTCGGGAAACGTGGAGCAAAAGCCATCCATTGTCAAGAAAAGTTCATTTATAGTCACTCATGCCTACAAAAGCCTTATTACTCGGTTTAAATGCCTTTATAATCCCATTATTGAATTTATTTTGAAATTTTTTTACATTTTTTGATTAAAACAGATTGTAATAGATTGTTTGCCTCGAGAAACGTGGAGCAAAAGCCATCCATTGTCAAGAAAAGTTCATTTATAGTCACTCATGCCTACAAAAGCCTTATTACTCGGTTTAAATGCCTTTATAATCCCATTATTGAATTTATTTTGAATTTGTTTTACATTTTTTGATTAAAACAGATTGTAATTGATTGTTTGCCTCGGGAAACGTGGAGCAAAAGCCATCCATTGTCAAGAAAAGTTCATTTATAGTCACTCATGCCTAGAAAAGCCTTATTACTCGATTTAAATGCCTTTATAATCCCATTATTGAATTTATTTTGAATTATTTTTACATTTTTTGATTAAAACATATTGTAATTGATTGTTTGCCTCGAGAAACGTGGAGCAAAAGCCATCCATTGTCAAGAAAAGTTCATTTATAGTCACTCATGCCTACAAAAGCCTTATTACTCGGTTTAAATGCCTTTATAATCCCATTATTGAATTTATTTTGAATTTTTTTACATTTTTTGATTAAAACAGATTGTAATTGATTGTTTGCCTCGGGAAACGTGGAGCAAAAGCCATCCATTGTGAAGAAAAGTTCATTTATAGTCACTCATGCCTACAAAAGCCTTATTACTCGGTTTAAATGCCTTTATAATCCCATTATTGAATTTATTTTGAAATTTTTTTACATTTTTTGATTAAAACAGATTGTAATAGATTGTTTATCTCGGGAAACATGGAACGAAAGCCATCCATTGTCAAGAAAATATCATTTATAGTCACTCATGCCTAGAAAAGCCTTATTACTCGGTTTAAATGCTTTTATAATCCCATTATTGAATTTATTTTGAATTTTTTTTACATTTTTTGATTAAAACAGATTGCAATAGATTGTTTATCTCGGGAAACATGGAACGAAAGCCATCCATTGTCAAGAAAACATCATTTATAGTCACTCATGCCTAGAAAAGCCTTATTACTCGGTTTAAATGCCTTTATAATCCCATTATTGAATTTATTTTGAATTATTTTTATATTTTTTGATTAAAACAGATTGTAATAGATTGTTTATCTCGGGAAACATGGAACGAAAGCCATCCATTGTCAAGAAAAGATCATTTATAGTCACTCATGCCTAGAAAAGCCTTATTACTCGGTTTAAATGCTTTTATAATCCCATTATTGAATTTATTTTGAATTTTTTTTACATTTTTTGATTAAAACAGATTGTAATAGATTGTTTATCTCGGGAAACATGGAACGAAAGCCATCCATTGTCAAGAAAACATCATTTATAGTCACTCATGCCTAGAAAAGCCTTATTACTCGGTTTAAATGCCTTTATAATCCCATTATTGAATTTATTTTCAATTATTTTTATATTTTTTGATTAAAACAGATTGTAATAGATTGTTTATCTCGGGAAACATGGAACGAAAGCCATCCATTGTCAAGAAAAGATCATTTATAGTCACTCATGCCTAGAAAAGCCTTATTACTTGGTTTAAATGCCTTTATAATCCCATTATTGAATTTATTTTGAATTATTTTTACATTTTTTTATTAAAACAGATTGTAATTGATTGTTTGCCTCGGGAAACGTGGAGCAAAAGCCATCCATTGTCAAGAAAAGTTCATTTATAGTCACTCATGCCTACAAAAGCCTTATTACTCGGTTTAAATGCCTTTATAATCCCATTATTGAATTTATTTTGAAATTTTTTTACATTTTTTGATTAAAACAGATTGTAATAGATTGTTTGCCTCGAGAAACGTGGAGCAAAAGCCATCCATTGTCAAGAAAAGTTCATTTATAGTCACTCATGCCTACAAAAGCCTTATTACTCGGTTTAAATGCCTTTATAATCCCATTATTGAATTTATTTTGAATTTTTTTACATTTTTTGATTAAAACAGATTGTAATTGATTGTTTGCCTCGGGAAACGTGGAGCAAAAGCCATCCATTGTGAAGAAAAGTTCATTTATAGTCACTCATGCCTACAAAAGCCTTATTACTCGGTTTAAATGCCTTTATAATCCCATTATTGAATTTATTTTGAAATTTTTTTACATTTTTTGATTAAAACAGATTGTAATAGATTGTTTATCTCGGGAAACATGGAACGAAAGCCATCCATTGTCAAGAAAATATCATTTATAGTCACTCATGCCTAGAAAAGCCTTATTACTCGGTTTAAATGCTTTTATAATCCCATTATTGAATTTATTTTGAATTTTTTTTACATTTTTTGATTAAAACAGATTGTAATAGATTGTTTATCTCGGGAAACATGGAACGAAAGCCATCCATTGTCAAGAAAACATCATTTATAGTCACTCATGCCTAGAAAAGCCTTATTACTCGGTTTAAATGCCTTTATAATCCCATTATTGAATTTATTTTGAATTATTTTTATATTTTTTGATTAAAACAGATTGTAATAGATTGTTTATCTCGGGAAACATGGAACGAAAGCCATCCATTGTCAAGAAAAGATCATTTATAGTCACTCATGCCTAGAAAAGCCTTATTACTCGGTTTAAATGCTTTTATAATCCCATTATTGAATTTATTTTGAATTTTTTTTACATTTTTTGATTAAAACAGATTGTAATAGATTGTTTATCTCGGGAAACATGGAACGAAAGCCATCCATTGTCAAGAAAACATCATTTATAGTCACTCATGCCTAGAAAAGCCTTATTACTCGGTTTAAATGCCTTTATAATCCCATTATTGAATTTATTTTCAATTATTTTTATATTTTTTGATTAAAACAGATTGTAATAGATTGTTTATCTCGGGAAACATGGAACGAAAGCCATCCATTGTCAAGAAAAGATCATTTATAGTCACTCATGCCTAGAAAAGCCTTATTACTTGGTTTAAATGCCTTTATAATCCCATTATTGAATTTATTTTGAATTATTTTTACATTTTTTTATTAAAACAGATTGTAATTGATTGTTTGCCTCGGGAAACGTGGAGCAAAAGCCATCCATTGTCAAGAAAAGTTCATTTATAGTCACTCATGCCTACAAAAGCCTTATTACTCGGTTTAAATGCCTTTATAATCCCATTATTGAATTTATTTTGAAATTTTTTTACATTTTTTGATTAAAACAGATTGTAATAGATTGTTTGCCTCGAGAAACGTGGAGCAAAAGCCATCCATTGTCAAGAAAAGTTCATTTATAGTCACTCATGCCTACAAAAGCCTTATTACTCGGTTTAAATGCCTTTATAATCCCATTATTGAATTTATTTTGAATTTGTTTTACATTTTTTGATTAAAACAGATTGTAATTGATTGTTTGCCTCGGGAAACGTGGAGCAAAAGCCATCCATTGTCAAGAAAAGTTCATTTATAGTCACTCATGCCTACAAAAGCCTTATTACTCGGTTTAAATGCCTTTATAATCCCATTATTGAATTTATTTTGAAATTTTTTTACATTTTTTGATTAAAACAGATTGTAATAGATTGTTTATCTCGGGAAACATGGAACGAAAGCCATCCATTGTCAAGAAAATATCATTTATAGTCACTCATGCCTAGAAAAGCCTTATTACTCGGTTTAAATGCTTTTATAATCCCATTATTGAATTTATTTTGAATTTTTTTTACATTTTTTGATTAAAACAGATTGTAATAGATTGTTTATCTCGGGAAACATGGAACGAAAGCCATCCATTGTCAAGAAAACATCATTTATAGTCACTCATGCCTAGAAAAGCCTTATTACTCGGTTTAAATGCCTTTATAATCCCATTATTGAATTTATTTTGAATTATTTTTATATTTTTTGATTAAAACAGATTGTAATAGATTGTTTATCTCGGGAAACATGGAACGAAAGCCATCCATTTTCAAGAAAAGATCATTTATAGTCACTCATGCCTAGAAAAGCCTTATTACTCGGTTTAAATGCCTTTATAATCCCATTATTGAATTTATTTTGAATTGTTTTTACATTTTTTGATTAAAACAGATTGTAATTGATTGTTTGCCTCGGGAAACGTGGATCAAAAGCCATCCATTGTCAAGAAAAGTTCATTTATAGTCACTCATGCCTAGAAAAGCCTTATTACTCGATTTAAATGCCTTTATAATCCCATTATTGAATTTATTTTGAATTGTTTTTACATTTTTTGATTAAAACATATTGTAATTGATTGTTTGCCTCGAGAAACGTGGAGCAAAAGCCATCCATTGTCGAGAAAAGTTCATTTATAGTCACTCATGCCTACAAAAGCCTCATTACTCGGTCTAAATGCCTTTATAATCCCATTATTGAATTTATTTTGAATTTTTTTTACATTTTTTGATTAAAACAGATTGTAATTGATTGTTTGCCTCGGGAAACGTGGAGCAAAAGCCATCCATTGTCAAGAAAAGTTCATTTATAGTCACTCATGCCTAGAAAAGCCTTATTACTCGATTTAAATGCCTTTATAATCCCATTATTGAATTTATTTTGAATTGTTTTTACATTTTTTGATTAAAAGATATTGTAATTGATTGTTTGCCTCGGGAAACGTGGAGCAAAAGCCATCCATTGTCAAGAAAAGTTCATTTATAGTCACTCATGCCTACAAAAGCCTTATTACTCGGTTTAAATGCCTTTATAATCCCATTATTGAATTTATTTTGAATTATTTTTACATTTTTTGATTAAAACATATTGTAATTGATTGTTTGCCTCGAGAAACGTGGAGCAAAAGCCATCCATTGTCAAGAAAAGTTCATTTATAGTCACTCATGCCTAGAAAAGCCTTATTACTCGATTTAAATGCCTTTATAATCCCATTATTGAATTTATTTTGAATTGTTTTTACATTTTTTGATTAAAAGATATTGTAATTGATTGTTTGCCTCGGGAAACGTGGAGCAAAAGCCATCCATTGTCAAGAAAAGTTCATTTATAGTCACTCATGCCTACAAAAGCCTTATTACTCGGTTTAAATGCCTTTATAATCCCATTATTGAATTTATTTTGAAATTTTTTTACATTTTTTGATTAAAACAGATTGTAATAGATTGTTTGCCTCGAGAAACGTGGAGCAAAAGCCATCCATTGTCAAGAAAAGTTCATTTATAGTCACTCATGCCTACAAAAGCCTTATTACTCGGTTTAAATGCCTTTATAATCCCATTATTGAATTTATTTTGAATTTGTTTTACATTTTTTGATTAAAACAGATTGTAATTGATTGTTTGCCTCGGGAAACGTGGAGCAAAAGCCATCCATTGTCAAGAAAAGTTCATTTATAGTCACTCATGCCTAGAAAAGCCTTATTACTCGATTTAAATGCCTTTATAATCCCATTATTGAATTTATTTTGAATTATTTTTACATTTTTTGATTAAAACATATTGTAATTGATTGTTTGCCTCGAGAAACGTGGAGCAAAAGCCATCCATTGTCAAGAAAAGTTCATTTATAGTCACTCATGCCTACAAAAGCCTTATTACTCGGTTTAAATGCCTTTATAATCCCATTATTGAATTTATTTTGAATTTTTTTACATTTTTTGATTAAAACAGATTGTAATTGATTGTTTGCCTCGGGAAACGTGGAGCAAAAGCCATCCATTGTGAAGAAAAGTTCATTTATAGTCACTCATGCCTACAAAAGCCTTATTACTCGGTTTAAATGCCTTTATAATCCCATTATTGAATTTATTTTGAAATTTTTTTACATTTTTTGATTAAAACAGATTGTAATAGATTGTTTATCTCGGGAAACATGGAACGAAAGCCATCCATTGTCAAGAAAATATCATTTATAGTCACTCATGCCTAGAAAAGCCTTATTACTCGGTTTAAATGCTTTTATAATCCCATTATTGAATTTATTTTGAATTTTTTTTACATTTTTTGATTAAAACAGATTGCAATAGATTGTTTATCTCGGGAAACATGGAACGAAAGCCATCCATTGTCAAGAAAACATCATTTATAGTCACTCATGCCTAGAAAAGCCTTATTACTCGGTTTAAATGCCTTTATAATCCCATTATTGAATTTATTTTGAATTATTTTTATATTTTTTGATTAAAACATATTGTAATAGATTGTTTATCTCGGGAAACATGGAACGAAAGCCATCCATTGTCAAGAAAAGATCATTTATAGTCACTCATGCCTAGAAAAGCCTTATTACTCGGTTTAAATGCTTTTATAATCCCATTATTGAATTTATTTTGAATTTTTTTTACATTTTTTGATTAAAACAGATTGTAATAGATTGTTTATCTCGGGAAACATGGAACGAAAGCCATCCATTGTCAAGAAAACATCATTTATAGTCACTCATGCCTAGAAAAGCCTTATTACTCGGTTTAAATGCCTTTATAATCCCATTATTGAATTTATTTTCAATTATTTTTATATTTTTTGATTAAAACAGATTGTAATAGATTGTTTATCTCGGGAAACATGGAACGAAAGCCATCCATTGTCAAGAAAAGATCATTTATAGTCACTCATGCCTAGAAAAGCCTTATTACTTGGTTTAAATGCCTTTATAATCCCATTATTGAATTTATTTTGAATTATTTTTACATTTTTTTATTAAAACAGATTGTAATTGATTGTTTGCCTCGGGAAACGTGGAGCAAAAGCCATCCATTGTCAAGAAAAGTTCATTTATAGTCACTCATGCCTAGAAAAGCCTTATTACTCGGTTTAAATGCCTTTATAATCCCATTATTGAATTTATTTTGAAATTTTTTTACATTTTTTGATTAAAACAGATTGTAATAGATTGTTTGCCTCGAGAAACGTGGAGCAAAAGCCATCCATTGTCAAGAAAAGTTCATTTATAGTCACTCATGCCTACAAAAGCCTTATTACTCGGTTTAAATGCCTTTATAATCCCATTATTGAATTTATTTTGAATTTTTTTACATTTTTTGATTAAAACAGATTGTAATTGATTGTTTGCCTCGGGAAACGTGGAGCAAAAGCCATCCATTGTGAAGAAAAGTTCATTTATAGTCACTCATGCCTACAAAAGCCTTATTACTCGGTTTAAATGCCTTTATAATCCCATTATTGAATTTATTTTGAAATTTTTTTACATTTTTTGATTAAAACAGATTGTAATAGATTGTTTATCTCGGGAAACATGGAACGAAAGCCATCCATTGTCAAGAAAATATCATTTATAGTCACTCATGCCTAGAAAAGCCTTATTACTCGGTTTAAATGCTTTTATAATCCCATTATTGAATTTATTTTGAATTTTTTTTACATTTTTTGATTAAAATAGATTGTAATAGATTGTTTATCTCGGGAAACATGGAACGAAAGCCATCCATTGTCAAGAAAACATCATTTATAGTCACTCATGCCTAGAAAAGCCTTATTACTCGGTTTAAATGCCTTTATAATCCCATTATTGAATTTATTTTGAATTATTTTTATATTTTTTGATTAAAACAGATTGTAATAGATTGTTTATCTCGGGAAACATGGAACGAAAGCCATCCATTGTCAAGAAAAGATCATTTATAGTCACTCATGCCTAGAAAAGCCTTATTACTCGGTTTAAATGCTTTTATAATCCCATTATTGAATTTATTTTGAATTTTTTTTACATTTTTTGATTAAAACAGATTGTAATAGATTGTTTATCTCGGGAAACATGGAACGAAAGCCATCCATTGTCAAGAAAACATCATTTATAGTCACTCATGCCTAGAAAAGCCTTATTACTCGGTTTAAATGCCTTTATAATCCCATTATTGAATTTATTTTCAATTATTTTTATATTTTTTGATTAAAACAGATTGTAATAGATTGTTTATCTCGGGAAACATGGAACGAAAGCCATCCATTGTCAAGAAAAGATCATTTATAGTCACTCATGCCTAGAAAAGCCTTATTACTTGGTTTAAATGCCTTTATAATCCCATTATTGAATTTATTTTGAATTATTTTTACATTTTTTTATTAAAACAGATTGTAATTGATTGTTTGCCTCGGGAAACGTGGAGCAAAAGCCATCCATTGTCAAGAAAAGTTCATTTATAGTCACTCATGCCTACAAAAGCCTTATTACTCGGTTTAAATGCCTTTATAATCCCATTATTGAATTTATTTTGAAATTTTTTTACATTTTTTGATTAAAACAGATTGTAATAGATTGTTTGCCTCGAGAAACGTGGAGCAAAAGCCATCCATTGTCAAGAAAAGTTCATTTATAGTCACTCATGCCTACAAAAGCCTTATTACTCGGTTTAAATGCCTTTATAATCCCATTATTGAATTTATTTTGAATTTGTTTTACATTTTTTGATTAAAACAGATTGTAATTGATTGTTTGCCTCGGGAAACGTGGAGCAAAAGCCATCCATTGTCAAGAAAAGTTCATTTATAGTCACTCATGCCTACAAAAGCCTTATTACTCGGTTTAAATGCCTTTATAATCCCATTATTGAATTTATTTTGAAATTTTTTTACATTTTTTGATTAAAACAGATTGTAATAGATTGTTTATCTCGGGAAACATGGAACGAAAGCCATCCATTGTCAAGAAAATATCATTTATAGTCACTCATGCCTAGAAAAGCCTTATTACTCGGTTTAAATGCTTTTATAATCCCATTATTGAATTTATTTTGAATTTTTTTTACATTTTTTGATTAAAACAGATTGTAATAGATTGTTTATCTCGGGAAACATGGAACGAAAGCCATCCATTGTCAAGAAAACATCATTTATAGTCACTCATGCCTAGAAAAGCCTTATTACTCGGTTTAAATGCCTTTATAATCCCATTATTGAATTTATTTTGAATTATTTTTATATTTTTTGATTAAAACAGATTGTAATAGATTGTTTATCTCGGGAAACATGGAACGAAAGCCATCCATTTTCAAGAAAAGATCATTTATAGTCACTCATGCCTAGAAAAGCCTTATTACTCGGTTTAAATGCCTTTATAATCCCATTATTGAATTTATTTTGAATTGTTTTTACATTTTTTGATTAAAACAGATTGTAATTGATTGTTTGCCTCGGGAAACGTGGATCAAAAGCCATCCATTGTCAAGAAAAGTTCATTTATAGTCACTCATGCCTAGAAAAGCCTTATTACTCGATTTAAATGCCTTTATAATCCCATTATTGAATTTATTTTGAATTGTTTTTACATTTTTTGATTAAAACATATTGTAATTGATTGTTTGCCTCGAGAAACGTGGAGCAAAAGCCATCCATTGTCGAGAAAAGTTCATTTATAGTCACTCATGCCTACAAAAGCCTCATTACTCGGTCTAAATGCCTTTATAATCCCATTATTGAATTTATTTTGAATTTTTTTTACATTTTTTGATTAAAACAGATTGTAATTGATTGTTTGCCTCGGGAAACGTGGAGCAAAAGCCATCCATTGTCAAGAAAAGTTCATTTATAGTCACTCATGCCTAGAAAAGCCTTATTACTCGATTTAAATGCCTTTATAATCCCATTATTGAATTTATTTTGAATTGTTTTTACATTTTTTGATTAAAAGATATTGTAATTGATTGTTTGCCTCGGGAAACGTGGAGCAAAAGCCATCCATTGTCAAGAAAAGTTCATTTATAGTCACTCATGCCTACAAAAGCCTTATTACTCGGTTTAAATGCCTTTATAATCCCATTATTGAATTTATTTTGAATTATTTTTACATTTTTTGATTAAAACATATTGTAATTGATTGTTTGCCTCGAGAAACGTGGAGCAAAAGCCATCCATTGTCAAGAAAAGTTCATTTATAGTCACTCATGCCTAGAAAAGCCTTATTACTCGATTTAAATGCCTTTATAATCCCATTATTGAATTTATTTTGAATTATTTTTACAATTTTTGATTAAAACATATTGTAATTGATTGTTTGCCTCGAGAAACGTGGAGCAAAAGCCATCCATTGTCGAGAAAAGTTCATTTATAGTCACTCATGCCTACAAAAGCCTTATTACTCGGTTTAAATGCCTTTATAATCCCATTATTGAATTTATTTTGAATTTTTTTACATTTTTTGATTAAAACAGATTGTAATTGATTGTTTGCCTCGGGAAACGTGGAGCAAAAGCCATCCATTGTGAAGAAAAGTTCATTTATAGTCACTCATACCTACAAAAGCCTTATTACTCGGTTTAAATGCCTTTATAATCCCATTATTGAATTTGTTTTGAAATTTTTTTACATTTTTTGATTAAAACAGATTGTAATAGATTGTTTATCTCGGGAAACATGGAACGAAAGCCATCCATTGTCAAGAAAATATCATTTATAGTCACTCATGCCTAGAAAAGCCTTATTACTCGGTTTAAATGCTTTTATAATCCCATTATTGAATTTATTTTGAATTTTTTTTACATTTTTTGATTAAAACAGATTGTAATAGATTGTTTATCTCGGGAAACATGGAACGAAAGCCATCCATTGTCAAGAAAACATCATTTATAGTCACTCATGCCTAGAAAAGCCTTATTACTCGGTTTAAATGCCTTTATAATCCCATTATTGAATTTATTTTGAATTATTTTTATATTTTTTGATTAAAACAGATTGTAATAGATTGTTTATCTCGGGAAACATGGAACGAAAGCCATCCATTGTCAAGAAAAGATCATTTATAGTCACTCATGCCTAGAAAAGCCTTATTACTCGGTTTAAATGCTTTTATAATCCCATTATTGAATTTATTTTGAATTTTTTTTACATTTTTTGATTAAAACAGATTGTAATAGATTGTTTATCTCGGGAAACATGGAACGAAAGCCATCCATTGTCAAGAAAACATCATTTATAGTCACTCATGCCTAGAAAAGCCTTATTACTCGGTTTAAATGCCTTTATAATCCCATTATTGAATTTATTTTCAATTATTTTTATATTTTTTGATTAAAACAGATTGTAATAGATTGTTTATCTCGGGAAACATGGAACGAAAGCCATCCATTGTCAAGAAAAGATCATTTATAGTCACTCATGCCTAGAAAAGCCTTATTACTTGGTTTAAATGCCTTTATAATCCCATTATTGAATTTATTTTGAATTATTTTTACATTTTTTTATTAAAACAGATTGTAATTGATTGTTTGCCTCGGGAAACGTGGAGCAAAAGCCATCCATTGTCAAGAAAAGTTCATTTATAGTCACTCATGCCTACAAAAGCCTTATTACTCGGTTTAAATGCCTTTATAATCCCATTATTGAATTTATTTTGAAATTTTTTTACATTTTTTGATTAAAACAGATTGTAATAGATTGTTTGCCTCGAGAAACGTGGAGCAAAAGCCATCCATTGTCAAGAAAAGTTCATTTATAGTCACTCATGCCTACAAAAGCCTTATTACTCGGTTTAAATGCCTTTATAATCCCATTATTGAATTTATTTTGAATTTGTTTTACATTTTTTGATTAAAACAGATTGTAATTGATTGTTTGCCTCGGGAAACGTGGAGCAAAAGCCATCCATTGTCAAGAAAAGTTCATTTATAGTCACTCATGCCTACAAAAGCCTTATTACTCGGTTTAAATGCCTTTATAATCCTATTATTGAATTTATTTTGAAATTTTTTTACATTTTTTGATTAAAACAGATTGTAATAGATTGTTTATCTCGGGAAACATGGAACGAAAGCCATCCATTGTCAAGAAAATATCATTTATAGTCACTCATGCCTAGAAAAGCCTTATTACTCGGTTTAAATGCTTTTATAATCCCATTATTGAATTTATTTTGAATTTTTTTTACATTTTTTGATTAAAACAGATTGTAATAGATTGTTTATCTCGGGAAACATGGAACGAAAGCCATCCATTGTCAAGAAAACATCATTTATAGTCACTCATGCCTAGAAAAGCCTTATTACTCGGTTTAAATGCCTTTATAATCCCATTATTTAATTTATTTTGAACTATTTTTATATTTTTTGATTAAAACAGATTGTAATAGATTGTTTATCTCGGGAAACATGGAACGAAAGCCATCCATTGTCAAGAAAAGATCATTTATAGTCACTCATGCCTAGAAAAGCCTTATTACTCGGTTTAAATGCTTTTATAATCCCATTATTGAACTTATTTTGAATTTTTTTTAAATTTTTTGATTAAAACAGATTGTAATAGATTGTTTATCTCGGGAAACATGGAACGAAAGCCATCCATGGTCAAGAAAACATCATTTATAGACACTCATGCCTACAAAAGCCTTATTACTCGGTTTAAATGCCTTTATAATCCCATTATTGAATTTATTTTGAAATTTTTTTACATTTTTTGATTAAAACAGATTGTAATAGATTGTTTGCCTCGAGAAACGTGGAGCAAAAGCCATCCATTGTCAAGAAAAGTTCATTTATAGTCACTCATGCCTACAAAAGCCTTATTACTCGGTTTAAATGCCTTTATAATCCCATTATTGAATTTATTTTGAATTTGTTTTACATTTTTTGATTAAAACAGATTGTAATTGATTGTTTGCCTCGGGAAACGTGGAGCAAAAGCCATCCATTGTCAAGAAAAGTTCATTTATAGTCACTCATGCCTACAAAAGCCTTATTACTCGGTTTAAATGCTTTTATAATCCCATTATTGAACTTATTTTGAATTTTTTTTAAATTTTTTGATTAAAACATATTGTAATAGATTGTTTATCTCGGGAAACATGGAACGAAAGCCATCCATTGTCAAGAAAACATCATTTATAGTCACTCATGCCTACAAAAGCCTTATTACTCGGTTTAAATGCCTTTATAATCCCATTATTGAATTTATTTTGAAATTTTTTTACATTTTTTGATTAAAACAGATTGTAATAGATTGTTTGCCTCGAGAAACGTGGAGCAAAAGCCATCCAATGTCAAGAAAAGTTCATTTATAGTCACTCATGCCTACAAAAGCCTTATTACTCGGTTTAAATGCCTTTATAATCCCATTATTGAATTTATTTTGAATTTGTTTTACATTTTTTGATTAAAACAGATTGTAATTGATTGTTTGCCTCGGGAAACGTGGAGCAAAAGCCATCCATTGTCAAGAAAAGTTCATTTATAGTCACTCATGCCTACAAAAGCCTTATTACTCGGTTTAAATGCCTTTATAATCCCATTATTGAATTTATTTTGAAATTTTTTTACATTTTTTGATTAAAACAGATTGTAATAGATTGTTTATCTCGGGAAACATGGAACGAAAGCCATCCATTGTCAAGAAAATATCATTTATAGTCACTCATGCCTAGAAAAGCCTTATTACTCGGTTTAAATGCTTTTATAATCCCATTATTGAATTTATTTTGAATTTTTTTTACATTTTTTGATTAAAACAGATTGTAATAGATTGTTTATCTCGGGAAACATGGAACGAAAGCCATCCATTGTCAAGAAAACATCATTTATAGTCACTCATGCCTAGAAAAGCCTTATTACTCGGTTTAAATGCCTTTATAATCCCATTATTGAATTTATTTTGAATTATTTTTATATTTTTTGATTAAAACAGATTGTAATAGATTGTTTATCTCGGGAAACATGGAACGAAAGCCATCCATTGTCAAGAAAAGATCATTTATAGTCACTCATGCCTAGAAAAGCCTTATTACTCGGTTTAAATGCTTTTATAATCCCATTATTGAACTTATTTTGAATTTTTTTTAAATTTTTTGATTAAAACAGATTGTAATAGATTGTTTATCTCGGGAAACATGGAACGAAAGCCATCCATTGTCAAGAAAACATCATTTATAGTCACTCATGCCTAGAAAAGCCTTATTACTCGGTTTAAATGCCTTTATAATCCCATTATTGAATTTATTTTCAATTATTTTTACATTTTTTTATTAAAACAGATTGTAATTGATTGTTTGCCTCGGGAAACGTGGAGCAAAAGCCATCCATTGTCAAGAAAAGTTTCATTTATAGTCACTCATGCCTAGAAAAGCCTTATTACTCGATTTAAATGCCTTTAAAATCCCATTATTGAATTTATTTTGAATTTTTTTTACATTTTTTGATTAAAACATATTGTAATTGATTGTTTGCCTCGGGAAACGGGGAGCAAAAGCCATCCATTGTCAAGAAAAGCTCATTTATAGTCACTCATGCCTACAGAAGCCTTATTACTCGGTTTAAATGCCTTTATAATCCCATTATTGAATTTATTTTGAATTTTTTTACATTTTTTGATTAAAACAGATTGTAATAGATTGTTTATCTCGGGAAACATGGAACGAAAGCCATCCATTGTCAAGAAAACATCATTTATAGTCACTCATGCCTAGAAAAGCCTTATTACTCGGTTTAAATGCTTTTATAATCCCATTATTGAATTTATTTTGAATTTTTTTTACATTTTTTGATTAAAACAGATTGTAATAGATTGTTTATCTCGAGAAACATGGAACGAAAGCCATCCATTGTCAAGAAAACATCATTTATAGTCACTCATGCCTAGAAAAGCCTTATTACTCGGTTTAAATGCCTTTATAATCCCATTATTGAATTTATTTTGAATTATTTTTATATTTTTTGATTAAAACAGATTGTAATTGATTGTTTGCCTCGGGAAACGTGGAGCAAAAGCCATCCATTGTCAAGAAAAGTTCATTTATAGTCACTCATGCCTACAAAAGCCTTATTACTCGGTTTAAATGCCTTTATAATCCCATTATTGAATTTATTTTGAATTATTTTTACATTTTTTGATTAAAACATATTGTAATTGATTGTTTGCCTCGAGAAACGTGGAGCAAAAGCCATCCATTGTCAAGAAAAGTTCATTTATAGTCACTCATGCCTAGAAAAGCCTTATTACTCGATTTAAATGCCTTTATAATCCCATTATTGAATTTATTTTGAATTATTTTTACATTTTTTGATTAAAACATATTGTAATTGATTGTTTGCCTCGAGAAACGTGGAGCAAAAGCCATCCATTGTCAAGAAAAGTTCATTTATAGTCACTCATGCCTAGAAAAGCCTTATTACTCGGTCTAAATGCTTTTATAATCCCATTATTGAACTTATTTTGAATTTTTTTTAAATTTTTTGATTAAAACAGATTGTAATAGATTGTTTATCTCGGGAAACATGGAACGAAAGCCATCCATTGTCAAGAAAAGATCATTTATAGTCACTCATGCCTAGAAAAGCCTTATTACTCGGTCTAAATGCTTTTATAATCCCATTATTGAACTTATTTTGAATTTTTTTTAAATTTTTTGATTAAAACAGATTGTAATAGATTGTTTATCTCGGGAAACATGGAACGAAAGCCATCCATGGTCAAGAAAACATCATTTATAGACACTCATGCCTACAAAAGCCTTATTACTCGGTTTAAATGCATTTATAATCCCATTATTGAATTTATTTTGAATTTGTTTTACATTTTTTGATTAAAACAGATTGTAATTGATTGTTTGCCTCGGGAAACGTGGAGCAAAAGCCATCCATTGTCAAGAAAAGTTCATTTATAGTCACTCATGCCTACAAAAGCCTTATTACTCGGTTTAAATGCTTTTATAATCCCATTATTGAACTTATTTTGAATTTTTTTTAAATTTTTTGATTAAAACATATTGTAATAGATTGTTTATCTCGGGAAACATGGAACGAAAGCCATCCATTGTCAATAAAACATCATTTATAGTCACTCATGCCTACAAAAGCCTTATTACTCGGTTTAAATGCCTTTATAATCCCATTATTGAATTTATTTTGAAATTTTTTTACATTTTTTGATTAAAACAGATTGTAATAGATTGTTTGCCTCGAGAAACGTGGAGCAAAAGCCATCCATTGTCAAGAAAAGTTCATTTATAGTCACTCATGCCTACAAAAGCCTTATTACTCGGTTTAAATGCCTTTATAATCCCATTATTGAATTTATTTTGAATTATTTTTACATTTTTTGATTAAAACATATTGTAATTGATTGTTTGCCTCGAGAAACGTGGAGCAAAAGCCATCCATTGTCAAGAAAAGTTCATTTATAGTCACTCATGCCTAGAAAAGCCTTATTACTCGATTTAAATGCCTTTATAATCCCATTATTGAATTTATTTTGAATTATTTTTACATTTTTTGATTAAAACATATTGTAATTGATTGTTTGCCTCGAGAAACGTGGAGCAAAAGCCATCCATTGTCAAGAAAAGTTCATTTATAGTCACTCATGCCTAGAAAAGCCTTATTACTCGGTCTAAATGCTTTTATAATCCCATTATTGAACTTATTTTGAATTTTTTTACATTTTTTGATTAAAACAGATTGTAATAGATTGTTTATCTCAGGAAACATGGAACGAAAGCCATCCATTGTCAAGAAAAGATCATTTATAGTCACTCATGCCTAGAAAAGCCTTATTACTCGGTCTAAATGCTTTTATAATCCCATTATTGAACTTATTTTGAATTTTTTTTAAATTTTTTGATTAAAACAGATTGTAATAGATTGTTTATCTCGGGAAACATGGAACGAAAGCCATCCATGGTCAAGAAAACATCATTTATAGACACTCATGCCTACAAAAGCCTTATTACTCGGTTTAAATGCATTTATAATCCCATTATTGAATTTATTTTGAAATTTTTTTACATTTTTTGATTAAAACAGATTGTAATAGATTGTTTGCCTCGAGAAACGTGGAGCAAAAGCCATCCATTGTCAAGAAAAGTTCATTTATAGTCACTCATGCCTACAAAAGCCTTATTACTCGGTTTAAATGCCTTTATAATCCCATTATTGAATTTATTTTGAATTTGTTTTACATTTTTTGATTAAAACAGATTGTAATTGATTGTTTGCCTCGGGAAACGTGGAGCAAAAGCCATCCATTGTCAAGAAAAGTTCATTTATAGTCACTCATGCCTACAAAAGCCTTATTACTCGGTTTAAATGCTTTTATAATCCCATTATTGAACTTATTTTGAATTTTTTTTAAATTTTTTGATTAAAACATATTGTAATAGATTGTTTGCCTCGAGAAACGTGGAGCAAAAGCCATCCATTGTCAAGAAAAGTTCATTTATAGTCACTCATGCCTACAAAAGCCTTATTACTCGGTTTAAATGCCTTTATAATCCCATTATTGAATTTATTTTGAATTTGTTTTACATTTTTTGATTAAAACAGATTGTAATTGATTGTTTGCCTCGGGAAACGTGGAGCAAAAGCCATCCATTGTCAAGAAAAGTTCATTTATAGTCACTCATGCCTACAAAAGCCTTATTACTCGGTTTAAATGCCTTTATAATCCCATTATTGAATTTATTTTGAATTTTTTTACATTTTTTGATTAAAACAGATTGTAATTGATTGTTTGCTTCGGGAAACGTGGAGCAAAAGCCATCCATTGTCAAGAAAAGTTCATTTATAGTCACTCATGCCTACAAAAGCCTTATTACTCGGTTTAAATGCCTTTATAATCCCATTATTGAATTTATTTTGAATTTGTTTTACATTTTTTGATTAAAACATATTGTAATTGATTGTTTGCCTCGGGAAACGTGGAGCAAAAGCCATCCATTGTCAAGAAAAGTTCATTTATAGTCACTCATGCCTACAAAAGCCTTATTACTCGGTTTAAATGCTTTTATAATCCCATTATTGAACTTATTTTGAATTTTTTTTAAATTTTTTGATTAAAACATATTGTAATAGATTGTTTATCTCGGGAAACATGGAACGAAAGCCATCCATTGTCAAGAAAACATCATTTATAGTCACTCATGCCTACAAAAGCCTTATTACTCGGTTTAAATGCCTTTATAATCCCATTATTGAATTTATTTTGAAATTTTTTTACATTTTTTGATTAAAACAGATTGTAATAGATTGTTTGCCTCGAGAAACGTGGAGCAAAAGCCATCCATTGTCAAGAAAAGTTCATTTATAGTCACTCATGCCTACAAAAGCCTTATTACTCGGTTTAAATGCCTTTATAATCCCATTATTGAATTTATTTTGAATTTGTTTTACATTTTTTGATTAAAACAGATTGTAATTGATTGTTTGCCTCGGGAAACGTGGAGCAAAAGCCATCCATTGTCAAGAAAAGTTCATTTATAGTCACTCATGCCTACAAAAGACTTATTACTCGGTTTAAATGCCTTTATAATCCCATTATTGAATTTATTTTGAAATTTTTTTACATTTTTTGATTAAAACAGATTGTAATAGATTGTTTATCTCGGGAAACATGGAACGAAAGCCATCCATTGTCAAGAAAATATCATTTATAGTCACTCATGCCTAGAAAAGCCTTATTACTCGGTTTAAATGCTTTTATAATCCCATTATTGAATTTATTTTGAATTATTTTTATATTTTTTGATTAAAACAGATTGTAATAGATTGTTTATCTCGGGAAACATGGAACGAAAGCCATCCATTGTCAAGAAAAGATCATTTATAGTCACTCATGCCTAGAAAAGCCTTATTACTCGGTTTAAATGCCCTTATAATCCCATTATTGAATTTATTTTGAATTATTTTTACATTTTTTATTAAAACATATTGTAATTGATTGTTTGCCTCGGGAATCGTGGAACAAAAGCCATCCATTGTCAAGAAAAGTTAATTTATAGTCACTCATGCCTAGAAAAGCCTTATTACTCGGTTTAAATGCCTTTATAATCCCATTATTGACTTTATTTGGAATTTTTTTTGCATTTTCTGATTAAAACAGATTCTAATACATTGTTTATCTCGGGAAACATGGAACGAAAGCCATCCATTGTCAAGAAAAGATCATTTATAGTCACTCATGCCTAGAAAAGCCTTATTACTCGGTTTAAATGCCCTTATAATCCCATTATTGAATTTATTTTGAATTATTTTTACATTTTTTATTAAAACATATTGTAATTGATTGTTTGCCTCGGGAATCGTGGAACAAAAGCCATCCATTGTCAAGAAAAGTTAATTTATAGTCACTCATGCCTAGAAAAGCCTTATTACTCGGTTTAAATGCCTTTATAATCCCATTATTGACTTTATTTGGAATTTTTTTTGCATTTTCTGATTAAAACAGATTCTAATACATTGTTTATCTCGGGAAACATGGAACGAAAGCCATCCATTGTCAAGAAAACATCATTTATAGTCACTCATGCCTAGAAAAGCCTTATTACTCGGTTTAAATGCCTTTATAATCCCATTATTGAATTAATTTTGAACTTTTTTGACATTTTTTGATTAAAACAGATTGTAATTGATTGTTTGCCTCGGGAAACATGGAGCGAAAGCCATCCATTGTCAAGAAAAGTTCATTTATAGTCACTCATGCCTAGAAAAGCCTTATTACTCGGTTTAAATGCCTTTATAATCCCATTATTGAATTTATTTTGAATTTTTTTTACATTTTTTGATTAAAACAGATTGTAATAGATTGTTTATCTCGGGAAACATGGAACGAAAGCCATCCATTGTCAAGAAAAGATCATTTATAGTCACTCATGCCTAGAAAAGCCTTATTACTCGGTTTAAATGCCTTTATAATCCCATTATTGAATTTATTTTGAATTGTTTTTACATTTTTTGATTAAAACAGATTGTAATTGATTGTTTGCTTCGGGAAACGTGGAGCAAAAGCCATCCATTGTCAAGAAAAGTTCATTTATAGTCACTCATGCCTACAAAAGCCTTATTACTCGGTTTAAATGCCTTTATAATCCCATTATTGAATTTATTTTGAATTTGTTTTACATTTTTTGATTAAAACATATTGTAATTGATTGTTTGCCTCGGGAAACGTGGAGCAAAAGCCATCCATTGTCAAGAAAAGTTCATTTATAGTCACTCATGCCTACAAAAGCCTTATTACTCGGTTTAAATGCTTTTATAATCCCATTATTGAACTTATTTTGAATTTTTTTTAAATTTTTTGATTAAAACATATTGTAATAGATTGTTTATCTCGGGAAACATGGAACGAAAGCCATCCATTGTCAAGAAAACATCATTTATAGTCACTCATGCCTACAAAAGCCTTATTACTCGGTTTAAATGCCTTTATAATCCCATTATTGAATTTATTTTGAAATTTTTTTACATTTTTTGATTAAAACAGATTGTAATAGATTGTTTGCCTCGAGAAACGTGGAGCAAAAGCCATCCATTGTCAAGAAAAGTTCATTTATAGTCACTCATGCCTAGAAAAGCCTTATTACTCGGTTTAAATGCCTTTATAATCCCATTATTGAATTTATTTTGAATTTGTTTTACATTTTTTGATTAAAACAGATTGTAATTGATTGTTTGCCTCGGGAAACGTGGAGCAAAAGCCATCCATTGTCAAGAAAAGTTCATTTATAGTCACTCATGCCTACAAAAGACTTATTACTCGGTTTAAATGCCTTTATAATCCCATTATTGAATTTATTTTGAAATTTTTTTACATTTTTTGATTAAAACAGATTGTAATAGATTGTTTATCTCGGGAAACATGGAACGAAAGCCATCCATTGTCAAGAAAATATCATTTATAGTCACTCATGCCTAGAAAAGCCTTATTACTCGGTTTAAATGCTTTTATAATCCCATTATTGAATTTATTTTGAATTATTTTTATATTTTTTGATTAAAACAGATTGTAATAGATTGTTTATCTCGGGAAACATGGAACGAAAGCCATCCATTGTCAAGAAAAGATCATTTATAGTCACTCATGCCTAGAAAAGCCTTATTACTCGGTTTAAATGCCCTTATAATCCCATTATTGAATTTATTTTGAATTATTTTTACATTTTTTATTAAAACATATTGTAATTGATTGTTTGCCTCGGGAATCGTGGAACAAAAGCCATCCATTGTCAAGAAAAGTTAATTTATAGTCACTCATGCCTAGAAAAGCCTTATTACTCGGTTTAAATGCCTTTATAATCCCATTATTGACTTTATTTGGAATTTTTTTTGCATTTTCTGATTAAAACAGATTCTAATACATTGTTTATCTCGGGAAACATGGAACGAAAGCCATCCATTGTCAAGAAAAGATCATTTATAGTCACTCATGCCTAGAAAAGCCTTATTACTCGGTTTAAATGCCCTTATAATCCCATTATTGAATTTATTTTGAATTATTTTTACATTTTTTATTAAAACATATTGTAATTGATTGTTTGCCTCGGGAATCGTGGAACAAAAGCCATCCATTGTCAAGAAAAGTTAATTTATAGTCACTCATGCCTAGAAAAGCCTTATTACTCGGTTTAAATGCCTTTATAATCCCATTATTGACTTTATTTGGAATTTTTTTTGCATTTTCTGATTAAAACAGATTCTAATACATTGTTTATCTCGGGAAACATGGAACGAAAGCCATCCATTGTCAAGAAAACATCATTTATAGTCACTCATGCCTAGAAAAGCCTTATTACTCGGTTTAAATGCCTTTATAATCCCATTATTGAATTAATTTTGAACTTTTTTGACATTTTTTGATTAAAACAGATTGTAATTGATTGTTTGCCTCGGGAAACATGGAGCGAAAGCCATCCATTGTCAAGAAAAGTTCATTTATAGTCACTCATGCCTAGAAAAGCCTTATTACTCGGTTTAAATGCCTTTATAATCCCATTATTGAATTTATTTTGAATTTTTTTTACATTTTTTGATTAAAACATATTGTAATAGATTGTTTATCTCGGGAAACATGGAACGAAAGCCATCCATTGTCAAGAAAAGATCATTTATAGTCACTCATGCCTAGAAAAGCCTTATTACTCGGTTTAAATGCCTTTATAATCCCATTATTGAATTTATTTTGAATTGTTTTTACATTTTTTGATTAAAACAGATTGTAATTGATTGTTTGCCTCGGGAAACGTGGAGCAAAAGCCATCCATTGTCAAGAAAAGTTCATTTATAGTCACTCATGCCTACAAAAGCCTTATTACTCGGTTTAAATGCCTTTATAATCCCATTATTGAATTTATTTTGAATTTTTTTTACATTTTTTGATTAAAACAGATTGTAATTGATTGTTTGCCTCGGGAAACGTGGAGCAAAAGCCATCCATTGTCAAGAAAAGTTCATTTATAGTCACTCATGCCTACAAAAGCCTTATTACTCGGTTTAAATGCCTTTATAATCCCATTATTGAATTTATTTTGAAATTTTTTTACATTTTTTGATTAAAACAGATTGTAATAGATTGTTTATCTCGGGAAACATGGAAAGAAAGCCATCCATTGTCAAGAAAATATCATTTATAGTCACTCATGCCTAGAAAAGCCTTATTACTCGGTTTAAATGCCTTTATAATCCCATTATTGAATTTATTTTGAATTTTTTTTACATTTTTTGATTAAAACAGATTGTAATAGATTGTTTATCTCGGGAAACAAGGAACGAAAGCCATCCATTGTCAAGAAAAGATCATTTATAGTCACTCATGCCTAGAAAAGCCTTATTACTCGGTTTAAATGCTTTTATAATCCCGTTATTGAATTTATTTTGAATTTTTTTTAAATTTTTTGATTAAAACAGATTGTAATAGATTGTTTATCTCGGGAAACATGGAACGAAAGCCATCCATTGTCAAGAAAACATCATTTATAGTCATTCATGCCTACAAAAGCCTTATTACTCGGTTTAAATGCCTTTATAATCCCATTATTGAATTTATTTTCAATTATTTTTACATTTTTTTATTAAAACAGATTGTAATTGATTGTTTGCCTCGGGAAACGTGGAGCAAAAGCCATCCATTGTCAAGAAAAGTTCATTTATAGTCACTCATGCCTACAGAAGCCTTATTACTCGGTTTAAATGCCTTTATAATCCCATTATTAAATTTATTTTGAAATTTTTTTACATTTTTTGATTAAAACAGATTGTAATAGATTGTTTATCTCGGGAAACATGGAACGAAAGCCATCCATTGTCAAGAAAACATCATTTATAGTCACTCATGCCTAGAAAAGCCTTATTACTCGGTTTAAATGCTTTTATAATCCCATTATTGAATTTATTTTGAATTTTTTTTACATTTTTTGATTAAAACAGATTGTAATTGATTGTTTATCTCGGGAAACATGGAACGAAAGCCATCCATTGTCAAGAAAAGATCATTTATAGTCACTCATGCCTAGAAAAGCCTTATTACTCGGTTTAAATGCCTTTATAATCCCATTATTGACTTTATTTGGAATTTTTTTTGCATTTTCTGATTAAAACAGATTCTAATACATTGTTTATCTCGGGAAACATGGAACGAAAGCCATCCATTGTCAAGAAAAGATCATTTATAGTCACTCATGCCTAGAAAAGCCTTATTACTCGGTTTAAATGCCTTTATAATCCCATTATTGAATTTATTTTGAATTATTTTTATATTTTTTTATTAAAACAGATTGTAATTGATTGTTTGCCTCGGGAAACGCGGAGCAAAAGCCATCCATTGTCCAGAAAAGTTCATTTATAGTCACTCATGCCTAGAAAAGCCTTAGTACTCGATTTAAATGCCTTTATAATCCCATTATTGAATATATTTACATTTATTTTTATATTTTTTTATTAAAACAGATTGTAATTGATTGTTTGCCTCGGGAAACGTGGAGCAAAAGCCATCCATTGTCAAGAAAAGTTCAGTTATAGTCACTCATGCCTAGAAAAGCCTTATTACTCGATTTAAATGCCTTTAAAATCCCATTATTGAATTTATTTTGAATTTTTTTTACATTTTTTGATTAAAACAGATTGTAATAGATTGTTTATCTCGGGAAACATGGAACGAAAGCCATCCATTGTCAAGAAAACATCATTTATAGTCACTCATGCCTAGAAAAGCCTTATTACTCGGTTTAAATGCCTTTATAATCCCATTATTGAATTTATTTTGAATTTTTTTTGCATTTTTTGATTAAAACAGATTCTAATACATTGTTTATCTCGGGAAACATGGAACGAAAGCCATCCATTGTCAAGAAAACATCATTTATAGTCACTCATGCCTAGAAAAGCCTTATTACTTGGTTTAAATGCCCTTATAATCCCATTATTGAATTTATTTTGAATTATTTTTACATTTTTTTATTAAAACATATTGTAATTGATTGTTTGCCTCGGGAAACGTGGAGCAAAAGCCATCCATTGTCAAGAAAAGTTCATTTATAGTCACTCATGCCTAGAAAAGGCTTATAACTCTTTTTAAATGCCTTTATAATCCCATTATTGAATTTATTTTGAATTGTTTTTACATTTTTTGATTAAAACAGATTGTAATTGATTGTTTGCCTCGGGAAACGTGGAGCAAAAGCCATCCATTGTCAAGAAAAGTTCATTTATAGTCACTCATGCCTAGAAAAGCCTTATTACTCGATTTAAATGCCTTTATAATCCCATTATTGAATTTATTTTGAATTGTTTTTATATTTTTTGATTAAAACATATTGTAATTGATTGTTTGCCTCAGGAAACGTGGTGCAAAAGCCATCCATCGTCAAGAAAAGTTCATTTATAGTCACTCATGCCTAGAGAAGCCTTATTACTCGGTTTAAATGCCTTTATAATCCCATTATTGAATTTATTTTGATTTTTTTTTACAGTTTTTGATTAAAACAGATTGTAATAGATGGTTTATCTCGGGAAACATGGAACGAAAGCCATCCATTGTCAAGAAAAGATCATTTATAGTCACTCATGCCTAGAAAAGCCTTATTACTCGGTTTAAATGCCTTTATAATCCCATTATTGAATATATTTACATTTATTTTTACATTTTTTGATTAAAACAGATTGTAATTGATTGTTTGCCTCAGGAAACGTGGAGCAAAAGCCATCCATTGTCAAGAAAAGATCATTTATAGTCACTCATGCCTAGAAAAGCCTTATTACTCGGTTTAAATGCCTTTATAATCCCATTATTGAATTTATTTTGAATTGTTTTTACATTTTTTGATTAAAACAGATTGTAATTGATTGTTTGCCTCGGGAAACGTGGATCAAAAGCCATCCATTGTCAAGAAAAGTTCATTTATAGTCACTCATGCCTAGAAAAGCCTTATTACTCGATTTAAATGCCTTTATAATCCCATTATTGAATTTATTTTGAATTGTTTTTACATTTTTTGATTAAAACATATTGTAATTGATTGTTTGCCTCGAGAAACGTGGAGCAAAAGCCATCCATTGTCGAGAAAAGTTCATTTATAGTCACTCATGCCTACAAAAGCCTCATTACTCGGTCTAAATGCCTTTATAATCCCATTATTGAATTTATTTTGAATTTTTTTTACATTTTTTGATTAAAACAGATTGTAATTGATTGTTTGCCTCGGGAAACGTGGAGCAAAAGCCATCCATTGTCAAGAAAAGTTCATTTATAGTCACTCATGCCTAGAAAAGCCTTATTACTCGATTTAAATGCCTTTATAATCCCATTATTGAATTTATTTTGAATTGTTTTTACATTTTTTGATTAAAAGATATTGTAATTGATTGTTTGCCTCGGGAAACGTGGAGCAAAAGCCATCCATTGTCAAGAAAAGTTCATTTATAGTCACTCATGCCTACAAAAGCCTTATTACTCGGTTTAAATGCCTTTATAATCCCATTATTGAATTTATTTTGAATTATTTTTACATTTTTTGATTAAAACATATTGTAATTGATTGTTTGCCTCGAGAAACGTGGAGCAAAAGCCATCCATTGTCAAGAAAAGTTCATTTATAGTCACTCATGCCTAGAAAAGCCTTATTACTCGATTTAAATGCCTTTATAATCCCATTATTGAATTTATTTTGAATTATTTTTACATTTTTTGATTAAAACATATTGTAATTGATTGTTTGCCTCGAGAAACGTGGAGCAAAAGCCATCCATTGTCGAGAAAAGTTCATTTATAGTCACTCATGCCTACAAAAGCCTTATTACTCGGTTTAAATGCCTTTATAATCCCATTATTGAATTTATTTTGAATTTTTTTACATTTTTTGATTAAAACAGATTGTAATTGATTGTTTGCTTCGGGAAACGTGGAGCAAAAGCCATCCATTGTCAAGAAAAGTTCATTTATAGTCACTCATGCCTACAAAAGCCTTATTACTCGGTTTAAATGCCTTTATAATCCCATTATTGAATTTATTTTGAATTTGTTTTACATTTTTTGATTAAAACATATTGTAATTGATTGTTTGCCTCGGGAAACGTGGAGCAAAAGCCATCCATTGTCAAGAAAAGTTCATTTATAGTCACTCATGCCTACAAAAGCCTTATTACTCGGTTTAAATGCTTTTATAATCCCATTATTGAACTTATTTTGAATTTTTTTTAAATTTTTTGATTAAAACATATTGTAATAGATTGTTTATCTCGGGAAACATGGAACGAAAGCCATCCATTGTCAAGAAAACATCATTTATAGTCACTCATGCCTACAAAAGCCTTATTACTCGGTTTAAATGCCTTTATAATCCCATTATTGAATTTATTTTGAAATTTTTTTACATTTTTTCATTAAAACAGATTGTAATAGATTGTTTGCCTCGAGAAACGTGGAGCAAAAGCCATCCATTGTCAAGAAAAGTTCATTTATAGTCACTCATGCCTACAAAAGCCTTATTACTCGGTTTAAATGCCTTTATAATCCCATTATTGAATTTATTTTGAATTTGTTTTACATTTTTTGATTAAAACAGATTGTAATTGATTGTTTGCCTCGGGAAACGTGGAGCAAAAGCCATCCATTGTCAAGAAAAGTTCATTTATAGTCACTCATGCCTACAAAAGCCTTATTACTCGGTTTAAATGCCTTTATAATCCCATTATTGAATTTATTTTGAAATTTTTTTACATTTTTTGATTAAAACAGATTGTAATAGATTGTTTATCTCGGGAAACATGGAACGAAAGCCATCCATTGTCAAGAAAATATCATTTATAGTCACTCATGCCTAGAAAAGCCTTATTACTCGGTTTAAATGCTTTTATAATCCCATTATTGAATTTATTTTGAATTTTTTTTACATTTTTTGATTAAAACAGATTGTAATAGATTGTTTATCTCGGGAAACATGGAACGAAAGCCATCCATTGTCAAGAAAACATCATTTATAGTCACTCATGCCTAGAAAAGCCTTATTACTCGGTTTAAATGCCTTTATAATCCCATTATTGAATTTATTTTGAATTATTTTTATATTTTTTGATTAAAACAGATTGTAATAGATTGTTTATCTCGGGAAACATGGAACGAAAGCCATCCATTGTCAAGAAAAGATCATTTATAGTCACTCATGCCTAGAAAAGCCTTATTACTCGGTTTAAATGCTTTTATAATCCCATTATTGAACTTATTTTGAATTTTTTTTAAATTTTTTGATTAAAACAGATTGTAATAGATTGTTTATCTCGGGAAACATGGAACGAAAGCCATCCATTGTCAAGAAAACATCATTTATAGTCACTCATGCCTAGAAAAGCCTTATTACTCGGTTTAAATGCCTTTATAATCCCATTATTGAATTTATTTTCAATTATTTTTACATTTTTTTATTAAAACAGATTGTAATTGATTGTTTGCCTCGGGAAACGTGGAGCAAAAGCCATCCATTGTCAAGAAAAGTTCATTTATAGTCACTCATGCCTAGAAAAGCCTTATTACTCGATTTAAATGCCTTTAAAATCCCATTATTGAATTTATTTTGAATTTTTTTTACATTTTTTGATTAAAACATATTGTAATTGATTGTTTGCCTCGGGAAACGGGGAGCAAAAGCCATCCATTGTCAAGAAAAGCTCATTTATAGTCACTCATGCCTACAGAAGCCTTATTACTCGGTTTAAATGCCTTTATAATCCCATTATTGAATTTATTTTGAATTTTTTTACATTTTTTGATTAAAACAGATTGTAATAGATTGTTTATCTCGGGAAACATAGAACGAAAGCCATCCATTGTCAAGAAAAGATCATTTATAGTCACTCATGCCTAGAAAAGCCTTATTACTCGGTTTAAATGCTTTTATAATCCCATTATTGAATTTATTTTGAATTTTTTTTACATTTTTTGATTAAAACAGATTGTAATAGATTGTTTATCTCGGGAAACATGGAACGAAAGCCATCCATTGTCAAGAAAACATCATTTATAGTCACTCATGCCTAGAAAAGCCTTATTACTCGGTTTAAATGCCTTTATAATCCCATTATTGAATTTATTTTGAATTATTTTTATATTTTTTGATTAAAACAGATTGTAATTGATTGTTTGCCTCGGGAAACGCGGAGCAAAAGCCATCCATTGTCCAGAAAAGTTCATTTATAGTCACTCATGCCTAGAAAAGCCTTAGTACTCGATTTAAATGCCTTTATAATCCCATTATTGAATATATTTACATTTATTTTTACATTTTTTTATTAAAACAGATTGTAATTGATTGTTTGCCTCGGGAAACGTGGAGCAAAAGCCATCCATTGTCAAGAAAAGTTCATTTATAGTCACTCATGCCTACAGAAGCCTTATTACTCGGTTTAAATGCCTTTATAATCCCATTATTAAATTTATTTTGAAATTTTTTTACATTTTTTGATTAAAACAGATTGTAATAGATTGTTTATCTCGGGAAACATGGAACGAAAGCCATCCATTGTCAAGAAAAGTTCATTTATAGTCACTCATGCCTAGAAAAGCCTTATTACTCGGTTTAAATGCCTTTATAATCCCATTATTGAATTTATTTTGAATTATTTTTACATTTTTTGATTAAAACATATTGTAATTGATTGTTTGCCTCGAGAAACGTGGAGCAAAAGCCATCCATTGTCAAGAAAAGTTCATTTATAGTCACTCATGCCTAGAAAAGCCTTATTACTCGATTTAAATGCCTTTAAAATCCCATTATTGAATTTATTTTGAATTTTTTTTACATTTTTTGATTAAAAGATATTGTAATTGATTGTTTGCCTCGGGAAACGTGGAGCAAAAGCCATCCATTGTCAAGAAAAGTTCATTTATAGTCACTCATGCCTACAAAAGCCTTATTACTCGGTTTAAATGCCTTTATAATCCCATTATTGAATTTATTTTGAATTTTTTTTACATTTTTTGATTAAAACAGATTGTAATAGATTGTTTATCTCGGGAAACATGGAACGAAAGCCATCCGTTGTCAAGAAAAGATCATTTATAGTCACTCATGCCTAGAAAAGCCTTATTACTCGATTTAAATGCCTTTATAATCCCATTATTGAATTTATTTTGAATTATTTTTACATTTTTTATTAAAACATATTGTAATTGATTGTTTGCCTCGGGAATCGTGGAGCAAAAGCCATCCATTGTCAAGAAAAGTTCATTTATAGTCACTCATGCCTAGAAAAGCCTTATTACTCGGTTTAAATGCCTTTATAATCCCATTATTGAATTTATTTGGAATTTTTTTTGCATTTTTTGATTAAAACATATTGTAATTGATTGTTGGCCTCGGGAAACGTGGAGCAAAAGCCATCCATTGTCAAGAAAAGTTCATTTATAGTCACTCATGCCTACAAAAGCCTTATTACTCGGTTTAAATGCCTTTATAATCCCATTATTGACTTTATTTGGAATTTTTTTTGCATTTTCTGATTAAAACAGATTCTAATACATTGTTTATCTCGGGAAACATGGAACGAAAGCCATCCATTGTCAAGAAAACATCATTTATAGTCACTCATGCCTAGAAAAGCCTTATTACTCGGTTTAAATGCCTTTATAATCCCATTATTGAATTAATTTTGAACTTTTTTGACATTTTTTGATTAAAACAGATTGTAATTGATTGTTTGCCTCGGGAAACATGGAGCGAAAGCCATCCATTGTCAAGAAAAGTTCATTTATAGTCACTCATGCCTAGAAAAGCCTTATTACTCGTTTTAAATGCCTTTATAATCCCATTATTGAATTTATTTTGAATTTTTTTTACATTTTTTGATTAAAACAGATTGTAATAGATTGTTTATCTCGGGAAACATGGAACGAAAGCCATCCATTGTCAAGAAAAGATCATTTATAGTCACTCATGCCTAGAAAAGCCTTATTACTCGGTTTAAATGCCTTTATAATCCCATTATTGAATTTATTTTGAATTGTTTTTACATTTTTTGATTAAAACAGATTGTAATTGATTGTTTGCCTCGGGAAACGTGGATCAAAAGCCATCCATTGTCAAGAAAAGTTCATTTATAGTCACTCATGCCTAGAAAAGCCTTATTACTCGATTTAAATGCCTTTCTAATCCCATTATTGAATTTATTTTGAATTGTTTTTACATTTTTTGATTAAAACATATTGTAATTGATTGTTTGCCTCGGGAAACATGGAGCGAAAGCCATCCATTGTCAAGAAAAGTTCATTTATAGTCACTCATGCCTAGAAAAGCCTTATTACTCGGTTTAAATGCCTTTATAATCCCATTATTGAATTTATTTTGAATTTTTTTTACATTTTTTGATTAAAACAGATTGTAATTGATTGTTTGCCTCGGGAAACGTGGAGCAAAAGCCATCCATTGTCAAGAAAAGTTCATTTATAGTCACTCATGCCTACAAAAGCCTTATTACTCGGTTTAAATGCCTTTATAATCCCATTATTGAATTTATTTTGAATTTTTTTTACATTTTTTGATTAAAACAGATTGTAATTGATTGTTTGCCTCGGGAAACGTGGAGCAAAAGCCATCCATTGTCAAGAAAAGTTCATTTATAGTCACTCATGCCTACAAAAGCCTTATTACTCGGTTTAAATGCCTTTATAATCCCATTATTGAATTTATTTTGAAATTTTTTTACATTTTTTGATTAAAACAGATTGTAATAGATTGTTTATCTCGGGAAACATGGAACGAAAGCCATCCATTGTCAAGAAAACATCATTTATAGTCACTCATGCCTACAAAAGCCTTATTACTCGGTTTAAATGCCTTTATAATCCCATTATTGAATTTATTTTCAATTATTTTTACATTTTTTTATTAAAACAGATTGTAATTGATTGTTTGCCTCGGGAAACGTGGAGCAAAAGCCATCCATTATCAAGAAAAGTTCATTTATAGTCACTCATGCCTACAGAAGCCTTATTACTCGGTTTAAATGCCTTTATAATCCCATTATTGAATTTATTTTGAAATTTTTTTACATTTTTTGATTAAAACAGATTGTAATAGATTGTTTATCTCGGGAAACATGGAACGAAAGCCATCCATTGTCAAGAAAATATCATTTATAGTCACTCATGCCTAGAAAAGCCTTATTACTCGGTTTAAATGCCTTTATAATCCCATTATTGAATTTATTTTGAATTTTTTTTACATTTTTTGATTAAAACAGATTGTAATAGATTGTTTATCTCGGGAAACATGGAACGAAAGCCATCCATTGTCAAGAAAACATCATTTATAGTCACTCATGCCTAGAAAAGCCTTATTACTCGGTTTAAATGCCTTTATAATCCCATTATTGAATTTATTTTCAATTATTTTTACATTTTTTTATTAAAACAGATTGTAATTGATTGTTTGCCTCGGGAAACGTGGAGCAAAAGCCATCCATTGTCAAGAAAAGTTCATTTATAGTCACTCATGCCTAGAAAAGCCTTATTACTCGATTTAAATGCCTTTAAAATCCCATTATTGAATTTATTTTGAATTTTTTTTACATTTTTTGATTAAAACATATTGTAATTGATTGTTGGCCTCGGGAAACGTGGAGCAAAAGCCATCCATTGTCAAGAAAAGTTCATTTATAGTCACTCATGCCTACAAAAGCCTTATTACTCGGTTTAAATGCCTTTATAATCCCATTATTGAATTTATTTTGAATTTTTTTTGCATTTTTTGATTAAAACAGATTCTAATACATTGTTTATCTCGGGAAACATGGAACGAAAGCCATCCATTGTCAAGAAAAGATCATTTATAGTCACTCATGCCTAGAAAAGCCTTATTACTCGGTTTAAATGCCTTTATAATCCCATTATTGAATTTATTTTGAATTATTTTTATATTTTTTTATTAAAACAGATTGTAATTGATTGTTTGCCTCGGGAAACGCGGAGCAAAAGCCATCCATTGTCCAGAAAAGTTCATTTATAGTCACTCATGCCTAGAAAAGCCTTAGTACTCGATTTAAATGCCTTTATAATCCCATTATTGAATATATTTACATTTATTTTTACATTTTTTTATTAAAACAGATTGTAATTGATTGTTTGCCTCGGGAAACGTGGAGCAAAAGCCATCCATTGTCAAGAAAAGTTCAGTTATAGTCACTCATGCCTAGAAAAGCCTTATTACTCGATTTAAATGCCTTTAAAATCCCATTATTGAATTTATTTTGAATTTTTTTTACATTTTTTGATTAAAAGATATTGTAATTGATTGTTTGCCTCGGGAAACGTGGAGCAAAAGCCATCCATTGTCAAGAAAAGTTCATTTATAGTCACTCATGCCTACAAAAGCCTTATTACTCGGTTTAAATGCCTTTATAATCCCATTATTGAATTTATTTTGAATTTTTTTTACATTTTTTGATTAAAACAGATTGTAATAGATTGTTTATCTCGGGAAACATGGAACGAAAGCCATCCGTTGTCAAGAAAAGATCATTTATAGTCACTCATGCCTAGAAAAGCCTTATTACTCGGTTTAAATGCCCTTATAATCCCATTATTGAATTTATTTTGAATTATTTTTATATTTTTTATTAAAACATATTGTAATTGATTGTTTGCCTCGGGAATCGTGGAGCAAAAGCCATCCATTGTCAAGAAAAGTTAATTTATAGTCACTCATGCCTAGAAAAGCCTTATTACTCGGTTTAAATGCCTTTATAATCCCATTATTGAATTTATTTAGAATTTTTTTTGCATTTTCTGATTAAAACAGATTCTAATACATTGTTTATCTCGGGAAACATGGAACGAAAGCCATCCATTGTCAAGAAAACATCATTTATAGTCACTCATGCCTAGAAAAGCCTTATTACTCGGTTTAAATGCCTTTATAATCCCATTATTGAATTAATTTTGAACTTTTTTGACATTTTTTGATTAAAACAGATTGTAATTGATTGTTTGCCTCGGGAAACATGGAGCGAAAGCCATCCATTGTCAAGAAAAGTTCATTTATAGTGACTCATGCTTAGAGAAGCCTTATTACTCGGTTTAAATGCCTTTATCATCCCATTATTGAATTTATTTTGAATTGTTTTTACATTTTTTGATTAAAACAGATTGTAATTGATTGTTTGCCTCGGGAAACGTGGATCAAAAGCCATCCATTGTCAAGAAAAGGTCATTTATAGTGACTCATGCCTAGAGAAGCCTTATTACTCGGTTTAAATGCCTTTATCATCCCATTATTGAATTTATTTTGAATTGTTTTTACATTTTTTGATTAAAACAGATTGTAATTGATTGTTTGCCTCGGGAAACGTGGATCAAAAGCCATCCATTGTCAAGAAAAGTTCATTTATAGTCACTCATGCCTAGAAAAGCCTTATTACTCGATTTAAATGCCTTTATAATCCCATTATTGAATTTATTTTGAATTGTTTTTACATTTTTTGATTAAAACATATTGTAATTGATTGTTTGCCTCGGGAAACATGGAGCGAAAGCCATCCATTGTCAAGAAAAGTTCATTTATAGTCACTCATGCCTAGAAAAGCCTTATTACTCGGTTTAAATGCCCTTATAATCCCATTATTGAATTTATTTTGAATTATTTTTATATTTTTTATTAAAACATATTGTAATTGATTGTTTGCCTCGGGAATCGTGGAGCAAAAGCCATCCATTGTCAAGAAAAGTTAATTTATAGTCACTCATGCCTAGAAAAGCCTTATTACTCGGTTTAAATGCCTTTATAATCCCATTATTGAATTTATTTAGAATTTTTTTTGCATTTTCTGATTAAAACAGATTCTAATACATTGTTTATCTCGGGAAACATGGAACGAAAGCCATCCATTGTCAAGAAAACATCATTTATAGTCACTCATGCCTAGAAAAGCCTTATTACTCGGTTTAAATGCCTTTATAATCCCATTATTGAATTAATTTTGAACTTTTTTGACATTTTTTGATTAAAACAGATTGTAATTGATTGTTTGCCTCGGGAAACATGGAGCGAAAGCCATCCATTGTCAAGAAAAGTTCATTTATAGTGACTCATGCTTAGAGAAGCCTTATTACTCGGTTTAAATGCCTTTATCATCCCATTATTGAATTTATTTTGAATTGTTTTTACATTTTTTGATTAAAACAGATTGTAATTGATTGTTTGCCTCGGGAAACGTGGATCAAAAGCCATCCATTGTCAAGAAAAGGTCATTTATAGTGACTCATGCCTAGAGAAGCCTTATTACTCGGTTTAAATGCCTTTATCATCCCATTATTGAATTTATTTTGAATTGTTTTTACATTTTTTGATTAAAACAGATTGTAATTGATTGTTTGCCTCGGGAAACGTGGATCAAAAGCCATCCATTGTCAAGAAAAGTTCATTTATAGTCACTCATGCCTAGAAAAGCCTTATTACTCGATTTAAATGCCTTTATAATCCCATTATTGAATTTATTTTGAATTGTTTTTACATTTTTTGATTAAAACATATTGTAATTGATTGTTTGCCTCGGGAAACATGGAGCGAAAGCCATCCATTGTCAAGAAAAGTTCATTTATAGTCACTCATGCCTAGAAAAGCCTTATTACTCGGTTTAAATGCCTTTATAATCCCATTATTGAATTTATTTTGAATTTTTTTTACATTTTTTGATTAAAACAGATTGTAATTGATTGTTTGCCTCGGGAAACGTGGAGCAAAAGCCATCCATTGTCAAGAAAAGTTCATTTATAGTCACTCATGCCTACAAAAGCCTTATTACTCGGTTTAAATGCCTTTATAATCCCATTATTGAATTTATTTTGAATTTTTTTTACATTTTTTGATTAAAACAGATTGTAATTGATTGTTTGCCTCGGGAAACGTGGAGTTAAAAGCCATCCATTGTCAAGAAAAGTTCATTTATAGTCACTCATGCCTACAAAAGCCTTATTACTCGGTTTAAATGCCTTTATAATCCCATTATTGAATTTATTTTGAAATTTTTTTACATTTTTTGATTAAAACAGATTGTAATAGATTGTTTATCTCGGGAAACATGGAAAGAAAGCCATCCATTTTCAAGAAAAGATCATTTATAGTCACTCATGCCTAGAAAAGCCTTATTACTCGGTTTAAATGCCTTTATAATCCCATTATTGAATTTATTTTGAATTTTTTTTACATTTTTTGATTAAAACAGATTGTAATAGATTGTTTATCTCGGGAAACAAGGAACGAAAGCCATCCATTGTCAAGAAAAGATCATTTATAGTCACTCATGCTTAGAAAAGCCTTATTACTCGGTTTAAATGCTTTTATAATCCCATTATTGAATTTATTTTGAATTTTTTTTAAATTTTTTGATTAAAACAGATTGTAATAGATTGTTTATCTCGGGAAACATGGAACGAAAGCCATCCATTGTCAAGAAAACATCATTTATAGTCACTCATGCCTACAAAAGCCTTATTACTCGGTTTAAATGCCTTTATAATCCCATTATTGAATTTATTTTCAATTATTTTTACATTTTTTTATTAAAACAGATTGTAATTGATTGTTTGCCTCGGGAAACGTGGAGCAAAAGCCATCCATTGTCAAGAAAAGTTCATTTATAGTCACTCATGCCTAGAAAAGCCTTATTACTCGATTTAAATGCCTTTAAAATCCCATTATTGAATTTATTTTGAATTTTTTTTACATTTTTTGATTAAAACATATTGTAATTGATTGTTGGCCTCGGGAAACGTGGAGCAAAAGCCATCCATTGTCAGGAAAGGTTCATTTATAGTCACTCATGCCTAGAAAAGCCTTATTACTCGGTTTAAATGCCTTTATCATCCCATTATTGAATTTATTTTGAATTTTTTTTGCATTTTTTGATTAAAACAGATTGTAATAGATTGTTTATCTCGGGAAACATGGAACGAAAGCCATCCATTGTCAAGAAAAGATCATTTATAGTCACTCATGCCTAGAAAAGCCTTATTACTCGGTTTAAATGCTTTTATAATCCCATTATTGAATTTATTTTGAATTTTTTTTAAATTTTTTGATTAAAACAGATTGTAATAGATTGTTTATCTCGGGAAACATGGAACGAAAGCCATCCATTGTCAAGAAAACATCATTTATAGTCACTCATGCCTAGAAAAGCCTTATTACTCGGTTTAAATGCCTTTATAATCCCATTATTGAATTTATTTTCAATTATTTTTACATTTTTTTATTAAAACAGATTGTAATTGATTGTTTGCCTCGGGAAACGTGGAGCAAAAGCCATCCATTGTCAAGAAAAGTTCATTTATAGTCACTCATGCCTAGAAAAGCCTTATTACTCGGTTTAAATGCCTTTATAATCCCATTATTGAATTTATTTTGAATTGTTTTTACATTTTTTGATTAAAACAGATTGTAATTGATTGTTTGCCTCGGGAAACGTGGATCAAAAGCCATCCATTGTCAAGAAAAGTTCATTTATAGTCACTCATGCCTAGAAAAGCCTTATTACTCGATTTAAATGCCTTTATAATCCCATTATTGAATTTATTTAGAATTTTTTTTGCATTTTCTGATTAAAACAGATTCTAATACATTGTTTATCTCGGGAAACATGGAACGAAAGCCATCCATTGTCAAGAAAACATCATTTATAGTCACTCATGCCTAGAAAAGCCTTATTACTCGGTTTAAATGCCTTTATAATCCCATTATTGAATTAATTTTGAACTTTTTTGACATTTTTTGATTAAAACAGATTGTAATTGATTGTTTGCCTCGGGAAACATGGAGCGAAAGCCATCCATTGTCAAGAAAAGTTCATTTATAGTGACTCATGCTTAGAGAAGCCTTATTACTCGGTTTAAATGCCTTTATCATCCCATTATTGAATTTATTTTGAATTGTTTTTACATTTTTTGATTAAAACAGATTGTAATTGATTGTTTGCCTCGGGAAACGTGGATCAAAAGCCATCCATTGTCAAGAAAAGGTCATTTATAGTGACTCATGCCTAGAGAAGCCTTATTACTCGGTTTAAATGCCTTTATCATCCCATTATTGAATTTATTTTGAATTGTTTTTACATTTTTTGATTAAAACAGATTGTAATTGATTGTTTGCCTCGGGAAACGTGGATCAAAAGCCATCCATTGTCAAGAAAAGTTCATTTATAGTCACTCATGCCTAGAAAAGCCTTATTACTCGATTTAAATGCCTTTATAATCCCATTATTGAATTTATTTTGAATTGTTTTTACATTTTTTGATTAAAACATATTGTAATTGATTGTTTGCCTCGGGAAACATGGAGCGAAAGCCATCCATTGTCAAGAAAAGTTCATTTATAGTCACTCATGCCTAGAAAAGCCTTATTACTCGGTTTAAATGCCTTTATAATCCCATTATTGAATTTATTTTGAATTATTTTTACATTTTTTGATTAAAACATATTGTAATTGATTGTTTGCCTCGAGAAACGTGGAGCAAAAGCCATCCATTGTCAAGAAAAGTTCATTTATAGTCACTCATGCCTAGAAAAGCCTTATTACTCGATTTAAATGCCTTTATAATCCCATTATTGAATTTATTTTGAATTATTTTTACATTTTTTGATTAAAACATATTGTAATTGATTGTTTGCCTCGAGAAACGTGGAGCAAAAGCCATCCATTGTCGAGAAAAGTTCATTTATAGTCACTCATGCCTACAAAAGCCTTATTACTCGGTTTAAATGCCTTTATAATCCCATTATTGAATTTATTTTGAATTTTTTTACATTTTTTGATTAAAACAGATTGTAATTGATTGTTTGCTTCGGGAAACGTGGAGCAAAAGCCATCCATTGTCAAGAAAAGTTCATTTATAGTCACTCATGCCTACAAAAGCCTTATTACTCGGTTTAAATGCCTTTTATAATCCCATTATTGAATTTATTTTGAATTTGTTTTACATTTTTTGATTAAAACATATTGTTATTGATTGTTTGCCTCGGGAAACGTGGAGCAAAAGCCATCCATTGTCAAGAAAAGTTCATTTATAGTCACTCATGCCTACAAAAGCCTTATTACTCGGTTTAAATGCTTTTATAATCCCATTATTGAACTTATTTTGAATTTTTTTTAAATTTTTTGATTAAAACATATTGTAATAGATTGTTTATCTCGGGAAACATGGAACGAAAGCCATCCATTGTCAAGAAAACATCATTTATAGTCACTCATGCCTACAAAAGCCTTATTACTCGGTTTAAATGCCTTTATAATCCCATTATTGAATTTATTTTGAAATTTTTTTACATTTTTTCATTAAAACAGATTGTAATAGATTGTTTGCCTCAAGAAACGTGGAGCAAAAGCCATCCATTGTCAAGAAAAGTTCATTTATAGTCACTCATGCCTACAAAAGCCTTATTACTCGGTTTAAATGCCTTTATAATCCCATTATTGAATTTATTTTGAATTTGTTTTACATTTTTTGATTAAAACAGATTGTAATTGATTGTTTGCCTCGGGAAACGTGGAGCAAAAGCCATCCATTGTCAAGAAAAGTTCATTTATAGTCACTCATGCCTACAAAAGCCTTATTACTCGGTTTAAATGCCTTTATAATCCCATTATTGAATTTATTTTGAAATTTTTTTACATTTTTTGATTAAAACAGATTGTAATAGATTGTTTATCTCGGGAAACATGGAACGAAAGCCATCCATTGTCAAGAAAATATCATTTATAGTCACTCATGCCTAGAAAAGCCTTATTACTCGGTTTAAATGCTTTTATAATCCCATTATTGAATTTATTTTGAATTTTTTTTACATTTTTTGATTAAAACAGATTGTAATAGATTGTTTATCTCGGGAAACATGGAACGAAAGCCATCCATTGTCAAGAAAACATCATTTATAGTCACTCATGCCTAGAAAAGCCTTATTACTCGGTTTAAATGCCTTTATAATCCCATTATTGAATTTATTTTGAATTATTTTTATATTTTTTGATTAAAACAGATTGTAATAGATTGTTTATCTCGGGAAACATGGAACGAAAGCCATCCATTGTCAAGAAAAGATCATTTATAGTCACTCATGCCTAGAAAAGCCTTATTACTCGGTTTAAATGCTTTTATAATCCCATTATTGAACTTATTTTGAATTTTTTTTAAATTTTTTGATTAAAACAGATTGTAATAGATTGTTTATCTCGGGAAACATGGAACGAAAGCCATCCATTGTCAAGAAAACATCATTTATAGTCACTCATGCCTAGAAAAGCCTTATTACTCGGTTTAAATGCCTTTATAATCCCATTATTGAATTTATTTTCAATTATTTTTACATTTTTTTATTAAAACAGATTGTAATTGATTGTTTGCCTCGGGAAACGTGGAGCAAAAGCCATCCATTGTCAAGAAAAGTTCATTTATAGTCACTCATGCCTAGAAAAGCCTTATTACTCGATTTAAATGCCTTTAAAATCCCATTATTGAATTTATTTTGAATTTTTTTTACATTTTTTGATTAAAACATATTGTAATTGATTGTTTGCCTCGGGAAACGGGGAGCAAAAGCCATCCATTGTCAAGAAAAGCTCATTTATAGTCACTCATGCCTACAGAAGCCTTATTACTCGGTTTAAATGCCTTTATAATCCCATTATTGAATTTATTTTGAATTTTTTTACATTTTTTGATTAAAACAGATTGTAATAGATTGTTTATCTCGGGAAACATAGAACGAAAGCCATCCATTGTCAAGAAAAGATCATTTATAGTCAATCATGCCTAGAAAAGCCTTATTACTCGGTTTAAATGCTTTTATAATCCCATTATTGAATTTATTTTGAATTTTTTTTACATTTTTTGATTAAAACAGATTGTAATAGATTGTTTATCTCGGGAAACATGGAACGAAAGCCATCCATTGTCAAGAAAACATCATTTATAGTCACTCATGCCTAGAAAAGCCTTATTACTCGGTTTAAATGCCTTTATAATCCCATTATTGAATTTATTTTGAATTATTTTTATATTTTTTGATTAAAACAGATTGTAATTGATTGTTTGCCTCGGGAAACGCGGAGCAAAAGCCATCCATTGTCCAGAAAAGTTCATTTATAGTCACTCATGCCTAGAAAAGCCTTAGTACTCGATTTAAATGCCTTTATAATCCCATTATTGAATATATTTACATTTATTTTTACATTTTTTTATTAAAACAGATTGTAATTGATTGTTTGCCTCGGGAAACGTGGAGCAAAAGCCATCCATTGTCAAGAAAAGTTCATTTATAGTCACTCATGCCTAGAAAAGCCTTATTACTCGATTTAAATGCCTTTAAAATCCCATTATTGAATTTATTTTGAATTTTTTTTACATTTTTTGATTAAAAGATATTGTAATTGATTGTTTGCCTCGGGAAACGTGGAGCAAAAGCCATCCATTGTCAAGAAAAGTTCATTTATAGTCACTCATGCCTACAAAAGCCTTATTACTCGGTTTAAATGCCTTTATAATCCCATTATTGAATTTATTTTGAATTTTTTTTACATTTTTTGATTAAAACAGATTGTAATAGATTGTTTATCTCGGGAAACATGGAACGAAAGCCATCCGTTGTCAAGAAAAGATCATTTATAGTCACTCATGCCTAGAAAAGCCTTATTACTCGATTTAAATGCCTTTATAATCCCATTATTGAATTTATTTTGAATTATTTTTACATTTTTTATTAAAACATATTGTAATTGATTGTTTGCCTCGGGAATCGTGGAGCAAAAGCCATCCATTGTCAAGAAAAGTTCATTTATAGTCACTCATGCCTAGAAAAGCCTTATTACTCGGTTTAAATGCCTTTATAATCCCATTATTGAATTTATTTGGAATTTTTTTTGCATTTTTTGATTAAAACATATTGTAATTGATTGTTGGCCTCGGGAAACGTGGAGCAAAAGCCATCCATTGTCAAGAAAAGTTCATTTATAGTCACTCATGCCTACAAAAGCCTTATTACTCGGTTTAAATGCCTTTATAATCCCATTATTGACTTTATTTGGAATTTTTTTTGCATTTTCTGATTAAAACAGATTCTAATACATTGTTTATCTCGGGAAACATGGAACGAAAGCCATCCATTGTCAAGAAAACATCATTTATAGTCACTCATGCCTAGAAAAGCCTTATTACTCGGTTTAAATGCCTTTATAATCCCATTATTGAATTAATTTTGAACTTTTTTGACATTTTTTGATTAAAACAGATTGTAATTGATTGTTTGCCTCGGGAAACATGGAGCGAAAGCCATCCATTGTCAAGAAAAGTTCATTTATAGTCACTCATGCCTAGAAAAGCCTTATTACTCGTTTTAAATGCCTTTATAATCCCATTATTGAATTTATTTTGAATTTTTTTTACATTTTTTGATTAAAACAGATTGTAATAGATTGTTTATCTCGGGAAACATGGAACGAAAGCCATCCATTGTCAAGAAAAGATCATTTATAGTCACTCATGCCTAGAAAAGCCTTATTACTCGGTTTAAATGCCTTTATAATCCCATTATTGAATTTATTTTGAATTGTTTTTACATTTTTTGATTAAAACAGATTGTAATTGATTGTTTGCCTCGGGAAACGTGGATCAAAAGCCATCCATTGTCAAGAAAAGTTCATTTATAGTCACTCATGCCTAGAAAAGCCTTATTACTCGATTTAAATGCCTTTCTAATCCCATTATTGAATTTATTTTGATTTGTTTTTACATTTTTTGATTAAAACATATTGTAATTGATTGTTTGCCTCGGGAAACATGGAGCGAAAGCCATCCATTGTCAAGAAAAGTTCATTTATAGTCACTCATGCCTAGAAAAGCCTTATTACTCGGTTTAAATGCCTTTATAATCCCATTATTGAATTTATTTTGAATTTTTTTTACATTTTTTGATTAAAACAGATTGTAATTGATTGTTTGCCTCGGGAAACGTGGAGCAAAAGCCATCCATTGTCAAGAAAAGTTCATTTATAGTCACTCATGCCTACAAAAGCCTTATTACTCGGTTTAAATGCCTTTATAATCCCATTATTGAATTTATTTTGAATTTTTTTTACATTTTTTGATTAAAACAGATTGTAATTGATTGTTTGCCTCGGGAAACGTGGAGCAAAAGCCATCCATTGTCAAGAAAAGTTCATTTATAGTCACTCATGCCTACAAAAGCCTTATTACTCGGTTTAAATGCCTTTATAATCCCATTATTGAATTTATTTTGAAATTTTTTTACATTTTTTGATTAAAACAGATTGTAATAGATTGTTTATCTCGGGAAACATGGAACGAAAGCCATCCATTGTCAAGAAAACATCATTTATAGTCACTCATGCCTACAAAAGCCTTATTACTCGGTTTAAATGCCTTTATAATCCCATTATTGAATTTATTTTCAATTATTTTTACATTTTTTTATTAAAACAGATTGTAATTGATTGTTTGCCTCGGGAAACGTGGAGCAAAAGCCATCCATTATCAAGAAAAGTTCATTTATAGTCACTCATGCCTACAGAAGCCTTATTACTCGGTTTAAATGCCTTTATAATCCCATTATTGAATTTATTTTGAAATTTTTTTACATTTTTTGATTAAAACAGATTGTAATAGATTGTTTATCTCGGGAAACATGGAACGAAAGCCATCCATTGTCAAGAAAATATCATTTATAGTCACTCATGCCTAGAAAAGCCTTATTACTCGGTTTAAATGCCTTTATAATCCCATTATTGAATTTATTTTGAATTTTTTTTACATTTTTTGATTAAAACAGATTGTAATAGATTGTTTATCTCGGGAAACATGGAACGAAAGCCATCCATTGTCAAGAAAACATCATTTATAGTCACTCATGCCTAGAAAAGCCTTATTACTCGGTTTAAATGCCTTTATAATCCCATTATTGAATTTATTTTCAATTATTTTTACATTTTTTTATTAAAACAGATTGTAATTGATTGTTTGCCTCGGGAAACGTGGAGCAAAAGCCATCCATTGTCAAGAAAAGTTCATTTATAGTCACTCATGCCTAGAAAAGCCTTATTACTCGATTTAAATGCCTTTAAAATCCCATTATTGAATTTATTTTGAATTTTTTTTACATTTTTTGATTAAAACATATTGTAATTGATTGTTGGCCTCGGGAAACGTGGAGCAAAAGCCATCCATTGTCAAGAAAAGTTCATTTATAGTCACTCATGCCTACAAAAGCCTTATTACTCGGTTTAAATGCCTTTATAATCCCATTATTGAATTTATTTTGAATTTTTTTTGCATTTTTTGATTAAAACAGATTCTAATACATTGTTTATCTCGGGAAACATGGAACGAAAGCCATCCATTGTCAAGAAAAGATCATTTATAGTCACTCATGCCTAGAAAAGCCTTATTACTCGGTTTAAATGCCTTTATAATCCCATTATTGAATTTATTTTGAATTATTTTTATATTTTTTTATTAAAACAGATTGTAATTGATTGTTTGCCTCGGGAAACGCGGAGCAAAAGCCATCCATTGTCCAGAAAAGTTCATTTATAGTCACTCATGCCTAGAAAAGCCTTAGTACTCGATTTAAATGCCTTTATAATCCCATTATTGAATATATTTACATTTATTTTTACATTTTTTTATTAAAACAGATTGTAATTGATTGTTTGCCTCGGGAAACGTGGAGCAAAAGCCATCCATTGTCAAGAAAAGTTCAGTTATAGTCACTCATGCCTAGAAAAGCCTTATTACTCGATTTAAATGCCTTTAAAATCCCATTATTGAATTTATTTTGAATTTTTTTTACATTTTTTGATTAAAAGATATTGTAATTGATTGTTTGCCTCGGGAAACGTGGAGCAAAAGCCATCCATTGTCAAGAAAAGTTCATTTATAGTCACTCATGCCTACAAAAGCCTTATTACTCGGTTTAAATGCCTTTATAATCCCATTATTGAATTTATTTTGAATTTTTTTTACATTTTTTGATTAAAACAGATTGTAATAGATTGTTTATCTCGGGAAACATGGAACGAAAGCCATCCGTTGTCAAGAAAAGATCATTTATAGTCACTCATGCCTAGAAAAGCCTTATTACTCGGTTTAAATGCCCTTATAATCCCATTATTGAATTTATTTTGAATTATTTTTATATTTTTTATTAAAACATATTGTAATTGATTGTTTGCCTCGGGAATCGTGGAGCAAAAGCCATCCATTGTCAAGAAAAGTTAATTTATAGTCACTCATGCCTAGAAAAGCCTTATTACTCGGTTTAAATGCCTTTATAATCCCATTATTGAATTTATTTAGAATTTTTTTTGCATTTTCTGATTAAAACAGATTCTAATACATTGTTTATCTCGGGAAACATGGAACGAAAGCCATCCATTGTCAAGAAAACATCATTTATAGTCACTCATGCCTAGAAAAGCCTTATTACTCGGTTTAAATGCCTTTATAATCCCATTATTGAATTAATTTTGAACTTTTTTGACATTTTTTGATTAAAACAGATTGTAATTGATTGTTTGCCTCGGGAAACATGGAGCGAAAGCCATCCATTGTCAAGAAAAGTTCATTTATAGTGACTCATGCTTAGAGAAGCCTTATTACTCGGTTTAAATGCCTTTATCATCCCATTATTGAATTTATTTTGAATTGTTTTTACATTTTTTGATTAAAACAGATTGTAATTGATTGTTTGCCTCGGGAAACGTGGATCAAAAGCCATCCATTGTCAAGAAAAGGTCATTTATAGTGACTCATGCCTAGAGAAGCCTTATTACTCGGTTTAAATGCCTTTATCATCCCATTATTGAATTTATTTTGAATTGTTTTTACATTTTTTGATTAAAACAGATTGTAATTGATTGTTTGCCTCGGGAAACGTGGATCAAAAGCCATCCATTGTCAAGAAAAGTTCATTTATAGTCACTCATGCCTAGAAAAGCCTTATTACTCGATTTAAATGCCTTTATAATCCCATTATTGAATTTATTTTGAATTGTTTTTACATTTTTTGATTAAAACATATTGTAATTGATTGTTTGCCTCGGGAAACATGGAGCGAAAGCCATCCATTGTCAAGAAAAGTTCATTTATAGTCACTCATGCCTAGAAAAGCCTTATTACTCGGTTTAAATGCCTTTATAATCCCATTATTGAATTTATTTTGAATTTTTTTTACATTTTTTGATTAAAACAGATTGTAATTGATTGTTTGCCTCGGGAAACGTGGAGCAAAAGCCATCCATTGTCAAGAAAAGTTCATTTATAGTCACTCATGCCTACAAAAGCCTTATTACTCGGTTTAAATGCCTTTATAATCCCATTATTGAATTTATTTTGAATTTTTTTTACATTTTTTGATTAAAACAGATTGTAATTGATTGTTTGCCTCGGGAAACGTGGAGTTAAAAGCCATCCATTGTCAAGAAAAGTTCATTTATAGTCACTCATGCCTACAAAAGCCTTATTACTCGGTTTAAATGCCTTTATAATCCCATTATTGAATTTATTTTGAAATTTTTTTACATTTTTTGATTAAAACAGATTGTAATAGATTGTTTATCTCGGGAAACATGGAAAGAAAGCCATCCATTTTCAAGAAAAGATCATTTATAGTCACTCATGCCTAGAAAAGCCTTATTACTCGGTTTAAATGCCTTTATAATCCCATTATTGAATTTATTTTGAATTTTTTTTACATTTTTTGATTAAAACAGATTGTAATAGATTGTTTATCTCGGGAAACAAGGAACGAAAGCCATCCATTGTCAAGAAAAGATCATTTATAGTCACTCATGCTTAGAAAAGCCTTATTACTCGGTTTAAATGCTTTTATAATCCCATTATTGAATTTATTTTGAATTTTTTTTAAATTTTTTGATTAAAACAGATTGTAATAGATTGTTTATCTCGGGAAACATGGAACGAAAGCCATCCATTGTCAAGAAAACATCATTTATAGTCACTCATGCCTACAAAAGCCTTATTACTCGGTTTAAATGCCTTTATAATCCCATTATTGAATTTATTTTCAATTATTTTTACATTTTTTTATTAAAACAGATTGTAATTGATTGTTTGCCTCGGGAAACGTGGAGCAAAAGCCATCCATTGTCAAGAAAAGTTCATTTATAGTCACTCATGCCTAGAAAAGCCTTATTACTCGATTTAAATGCCTTTAAAATCCCATTATTGAATTTATTTTGAATTTTTTTTACATTTTTTGATTAAAACATATTGTAATTGATTGTTGGCCTCGGGAAACGTGGAGCAAAAGCCATCCATTGTCAGGAAAGGTTCATTTATAGTCACTCATGCCTAGAAAAGCCTTATTACTCGGTTTAAATGCCTTTATCATCCCATTATTGAATTTATTTTGAATTTTTTTTGCATTTTTTGATTAAAACAGATTGTAATAGATTGTTTATCTCGGGAAACATGGAACGAAAGCCATCCATTGTCAAGAAAAGATCATTTATAGTCACTCATGCCTAGAAAAGCCTTATTACTCGGTTTAAATGCTTTTATAATCCCATTATTGAATTTATTTTGAATTTTTTTTAAATTTTTTGATTAAAACAGATTGTAATAGATTGTTTATCTCGGGAAACATGGAACGAAAGCCATCCATTGTCAAGAAAACATCATTTATAGTCACTCATGCCTAGAAAAGCCTTATTACTCGGTTTAAATGCCTTTATAATCCCATTATTGAATTTATTTTCAATTATTTTTACATTTTTTTATTAAAACAGATTGTAATTGATTGTTTGCCTCGGGAAACGTGGAGCAAAAGCCATCCATTGTCAAGAAAAGTTCATTTATAGTCACTCATGCCTAGAAAAGCCTTATTACTCGGTTTAAATGCCTTTATAATCCCATTATTGAATTTATTTTGAATTGTTTTTACATTTTTTGATTAAAACAGATTGTAATTGATTGTTTGCCTCGGGAAACGTGGATCAAAAGCCATCCATTGTCAAGAAAAGTTCATTTATAGTCACTCATGCCTAGAAAAGCCTTATTACTCGATTTAAATGCCTTTATAATCCCATTATTGAATTTATTTTGAATTGTTTTTACATTTTTTGATTAAAACATATTGTAATTGATTGTTTGCCTCGAGAAACGTGGAGCAAAAGCCATCCATTGTCAAGAAAAGTTCATTTATAGTCACTCATGCCTACAAAAGCCTTATTACTCGGTCTAAATGCCTTTATAATCCCATTATTGAATTTTTTTTGAATTTTTTTTTACATTTTTTGATTAAAACAGATTGTAATTGATTGTTTGCCTCGGGAAACGTGGAGCAAAAGCCATCCATTGTCAAGAAAAGTTCATTTATAGTCACTCATGCCTACAAAAGCCTTATTACTCGGTTTAAATGCCTTTATAATCCCATTATTGAATTTATTTTGAAATTTTTTTACATTTTTTGATTACAACAGATTGTAATAGATTGTTTATCTCGGGAAACATGGAACGAAAGCCATCCATTGTCAAGAAAACATCATTTATAGTCACTCATGCCTAGAAAAGCCTTATTACTCGGTTTAAATGCCTTTATCATCCCATTATTGAATTTATTTTGAATTTTTTTTACATTTTTTGATTAAAACAAATTGTAATAGATTGTTTATCTCGGGAAACATGGAACGAAAGCCATCCATTGTCAAGAAAAGATCATTTATAGTCACTCATGCCTAGAAAAGCCTTATTACTCGGTTTAAATGCTTTTATAATCCCATTATTGAATTTATTTTGAATTTTTTTTAAATTTTTTGATTAAAACAGATTGTAATAGATTGTTTATCTCGGGAAACATGGAACGAAAGCCATCCATTGTCAAGAAAACATCATTTATAGTCACTCATGCCTAGAAAAGCCTTATTACTCGGTTTAAATGCCTTTATAATCCCATTATTGAATTTATTTTCAATTATTTTTACATTTTTTTATTAAAACAGATTGTAATTGATTGTTTGCCTCGGGAAACGTGGAGCAAAAGCCATCCATTGTCAAGAAAAGTTCATTTATAGTCACTCATGCCTAGAAAAGCCTTATTACTCGATTTAAATGCCTTTAAAATCCCATTATTGAATTTATTTTGAATTTTTTTTACATTTTTTGAGTAAAACATATTGTAATTGATTGCTTGCCTCGGGAAACGTTGAGCAAAAGCCATCCATTGTCAAGAAAAGTTCATTTATAGTCACTCATGCCTACAAAAGCCTTATTACTCGATTTAAATGCCTTTATAATCCCATTATTGAATTTATTTTGAATTTTTTTTGCATTTTTTGATTAAAACAGATTCTAATACATTGTTTATCTCGGGAAACATGGAACGAAAGCCATCCATTGTCAAGAAAACATCATTTATAGTCACTCATGCCTAGAAAAGCCTTATTACTCGGTTTAAATGCCTTTATAATCCCATTATTGAATTTATTTTGAATTGTTTTTACATTTTTTGATTAAAACAGATTGTAATTGATTGTTTGCCTCGGGAAACGTGGAGCAAAAGCCATCCATTGTCAAGAAAAGTTCATTTATAGTCACTCATGCCTAGAAAAGCCTTATTACTCGATTTAAATGCCTTTATAATCCCATTATTGAATTTATTTTGAATTGTTTTTATATTTTTTGATTAAAACAGATTGTAATTGATTGTTTGCCTCGGGAAACGTGGAGAAAAAGCCATCCATTGTCAAGAAAAGTTCATTTATAGTCACTCATGCCTAGAAAAGCCTTATAACTCGGTTTAAATGCCTTTATAATCCCATTATTGAATGTATTTTGAATTGTTTTTACATTTTTTGATTAAAACAGATTGTAATTGATTGTTTGCCTCAGGAAACGTGGAGCAAAAGCCATCCATTGTCAAGAAAAGTTCATTTATAGTCACTCATGCCTAGAAAAGCCTTATTACTCGATTTAAATGCCTTTATAATCCCATTATTGAATTTATTTTGAATCGTTTTTACTTTTTTTGATTAAAACATATTGTAATTGATTGTTTGCCTCGAGAAACGTGGAGCAAAGGCCATCCATTGTCAAGAAAAGTTCATTTATAGTCACTCATGCCTAGAAAAGCCTTATTACTCGGTTTAAATGCCTTTATAATCCCATTATCGAATTTATTTTGAATTGTTTTTACATTTTTTGATTAAAACAGATTGTAATTGATTGTTTGCCTCGGGAAACGTGGAGCAAAAGCAATCCATTGTCAAGAAAAGTTCATTTATAGTCACTCATGCCTAGAAAAGGCTTATAACTCTTTTTAAATGCCTTTATAATCCCATTATTGAATTTATTTTGAAATGTTTTTACATTTTTTGATTAAAACAGATTGTAATTGATTGTTTGCTTCGGGAAACGTGGAGCAAAAGCCATCCATTGTCAAGAAAAGTTCATTTATAGTCACTCATGCCTAGAAAAGCCTTATTACTCGATTTAAATGCCTTTATAATCCGATTATTGAATTTATTTTGAACTTTTTTGACATTTTTTGATTAAAACAGATTGTAATTGATTATTTGCCTCGAGAAACATGGAGCGAAAGCCATCCATTGTCAAGAAAAGTTCATTTATAGTCACTCATGCCTAGAAAAGCCTTATTACTCGGTTTAAATGCTTTTATAATCCCATTATCGAATTTATTTTGAATTGTTTTTACAATTTTTGATTAAAACAGATTGTAATTGATTGTTTGCCTCGGGAAACGTGGAGAAAAAGCAATCCATTGTCAAGAAAAGTTCATTTATAGTCACTCATGCCTAGAAAAGCCTTATTACTCGGTTTAAATGCCTTTATAATCCCATTATCGAATTTATTTTGAATTGTTTTTACATTTTTTGATTAAAACAGATTGTAATTGATTGTTTGCCTCGGGAAACGTGGAGCAAAAGCAATCCATTGTCAAGAAAAGTTCATTTAAAGTCACTCATGCCTAGAAAAGCCTTATTACTCGATTTAAATGCCTTTATAATCCTATTATTGAATTTATTTTGAATTGTTTTTACATTTTTTGATTAAAACAGATTGTAATTGATTGTTTGCCTTGGGAAACGTGGAGCAAAAGCCATCCATTGTCAAGAAAAGTTCATTTATAGTCACTCATGCCTAGAAAAGCCTTATTACTCGATTTAAATGCCTTTATAATCCCATTATTGAATTTATTTTGAATTGTTTTTACATTTTTTGATTAAAACATATTGTAATTGATTGTTTGCCTCGAGAAACGTGGAGCAAAGGCCATCCATTGTCAAGAAAAGTTCATTTATAGTCACTCATGCCTAGAAAAGCCTTATTACTCGGTTTAAATGCCTTTATAATCCCATTATCGAATTTATTTTGAATTGTTTTTACATTTTTTGATTAAAACAGATTGTAATTGATTGTTTGCCTCGGGAAACGTGGAGCAAAAGCAATCCATTGTCAAGAAAAGTTCATTTATAGTCACTCATGCCTAGAAAAGGCTTATAACTCTTTTTAAATGCCTTTATAATCCCATTATTAAATTTATTTTGAATTGTTTTTACATTTTTTGATTAAAACAGATTGTAATTGATTGTTTGCCTCGGGAAACGTGGAGCAAAAGCCATCCATTGTCAAGAAAAGTTCATTTATAGTCACTCATGCCTAGAAAAGCCTTATTACTCGATTTAAATGCCTTTATAATCCCATTATTGAATTTATTTTGAATTGTTTTTACATTTTTTGATTAAAACATATTGTAATTGATTGTTTGCCTCAGGAAACGTGGAGCAAAAGCCATCCATTGTCAAGAAAAGTTCATTTATAGTCACTCATGCCTAGAGAAGCCTTATTACTCGGTTTAAATGCCTTTATAATCCCATTATTGAATTTATTTTGATTTTTTTTTACAGTTTTTGATTAAAACAGATTGTAATAGATTGTTTATCTCGGGAAACATGGAACGAAAGCCATCCATTGTGAAGAAAAGATCATTTATAGTCACTCATGCCTAGAAAAGCCTTATTACTCGGTTTAAATGCTTTTATAATCCCATTATTGAATTTATTTTGAATTTTTTTTACCTTTTTTCATTCAAACAGATTCTAATAGATTGTTTATCTCGGGAAACATGGAACGAAAGCCATCTATTGTCAAGAAAAGTTTATTTATAGTCACTCATGCCTAGAGAAGCCTTATTACTCGGTTTAAAAGCCTTTATAATCCCATTATTGAATTTATTTTGATTTTTTTTTACAGTTTTTGATTAAAACAGATTGTAATAGATTGTTTATCTCGGGAAACATGGAACGAAAGCCATCCATTGTCAAGAAAAGATCATTTATAGTCACTCATGCCTAGAAAAGCCTTTTTACTCGGTTTAAATGCCTTTATAATCCGATTATTGAATTTCTTTTGAACTTTTTTGACATTTTTTGATTAAAACAGATTGTAATTGATTATTTGCCTCGGGAAACATGGAGAAAAAGCCATCCATTGTCAAGAAAAGTTCATTTATAGTCACTCATGCCTAGAAAAGCCTTATTACTCGGTTTAAATGCTTTTATAATCCCATTATCGAATTTATTTTGAATTGTTTTTACATTTTTTGATTAAAACAGATTGTAATTGATTGTTTGCCTCGGGAAACGTGGAGAAAAAGCCATCCATTGTCAAGAAAAGTTCATTTATAGTCACTCATGCCTAGAAAAGCCTTATAACTCGGTTTAAATGCCTTTATAATCCCATTATTGAATTTATTTTGAATTGTTTTTACATTTTTTGATTAAAACAGATTGTAATTGATTGTTTGCCTCGGGAAACGTGGAGCAAAAGCCATCCATTGTCAAGAAAAGTTCATTTATAGTCACTCATGCCTAGAAAAGCCTTATTACTCGGTTTAAATGCCTTTATAATCCCATTATTGAATTTATTTTGAATTTTTTTTACATTTTTTGATTAAAACAGATTGTAATTGATTGTTTGCCTCGGGAAACGGGGAGCAAAAGCCATCCATTGTCAAGAAAAGTTCATTTATAGTCACTCATGCCTACAAAAGCCTTATTACTCGGTTTAAATGCCTTTATAATCCCATTATTGAATTTATTTTGAATTTTTTTTACATTTTTTGATTAAAACAGATTGTAATTGATTGTTTGCCTCGGGAAACGTGGAGTTAAAAGCCATCCATTGTCAAGAAAAGTTCATTTATAGTCACTCATGCCTACAAAAGCCTTATTACTCGGTTTAAATGCCTTTATAATCCCATTATTGAATTTATTTTGAAATTTTTTTACATTTTTTGATTAAAACAGATTGTAATAGATTGTTTATCTCGGGAAACATGGAAAGAAAGCCATCCATTGTCAAGAAAATATCATTTATAGTCACTCATGCCTAGAAAAGCCTTATTACTCGGTTTAAATGCCTTTATAATCCCATTATTGAATTTATTTTGAATTGTTTTTATATTTTTTGATTAAAACAGATTGTAATTGATTGTTTGCCTCGGGAAACGTGGAGAAAAAGCCATCCATTGTCAAGAAAAGTTCATTTATAGTCACTCATGCCTAGAAAAGCCTTATAACTCGGTTTAAATGCCTTTATAATCCCATTATTGAATTTATTTTGAATTGTTTTTACATTTTTTGATTAAAACAGATTGTAATTGATTGTTTGCCTCGGGAAACGTGGAGCAAAAGCCATCCATTGTCAAGAAAAGTTCATTTATAGTCACTCATGCCTAGAAAAGCCTTATTACTCGATTTAAATGCCTTTATAATCCCATTATTGAATTTATTTTGAATTGTTTTTATATTTTTTGATTAAAACAGATTGTAATTGATTGTTTGCCTCGGGAAACGTGGAGAAAAAGCCATCCATTGTCAAGAAAAGTTCATTTATAGTCACTCATGCCTAGAAAAGCCTTATAACTCGGTTTAAATGCCTTTATAATCCCATTATTGAATTTATTTTGAATTGTTTTTACATTTTTTGATTAAAACAGAATGTAATTGATTGTTTGCCTCAGGAAACGTAGAGCAAAAGCCATCCATTGTCAAGAAAAGTTCATTTATAGTCACTCATGCCTAGAAAAGCCTTATTACTCGATTTAAATGCCTTTATAATCCCATTATTGAATTTATTTTGAATCGTTTTTACTTTTTTTGATTAAAACATATTGTAATTGATTGTTTGCCTCGAGAAACGTGGAGCAAAGGCCATCCATTGTCAAGAAAAGTTCATTTATAGTCACTCATGCCTAGAAAAGCCTTATTACTCGGTTTAAATGCCTTTATAATCCCATTATCGAATTTATTTTGAATTGTTTTTACATTTTTTGATTAAAACAGATTGTAATTGATTGTTTGCCTCGGGAAACGTGGAGCAAAAGCAATCCATTGTCAAGAAAAGTTCATTTATAGTCACTCATGCCTAGAAAAGGCTTATAACTCTTTTTAAATGCCTTTATAATCCCATTATTGAATTTATTTTGAAATGTTTTTACATTTTTTGATTAAAACAGATTGTAATTGATTGTTTGCTTCGGGAAACGTGGAGCAAAAGCCATCCATTGTCAAGAAAAGTTCATTTATAGTCACTCATGCCTAGAAAAGCCTTATTACTCGATTTAAATGCCTTTATAATCCGATTATTGAATTTATTTTGAACTTTTTTGACATTTTTTGATTAAAACAGATTGTAATTGATTATTTGCCTCGAGAAACATGGAGCGAAAGCCATCCATTGTCAAGAAAAGTTCATTTATAGTCACTCATGCCTAGAAAAGCCTTATTACTCGGTTTAAATGCCTTTATAATCCCATTATTGAATTTATTTTGAATTTTTTTTACATTTTTTGATTAAAACAGATTGTAATTGATTGTTTGCCTCGGGAAACGTGGAGCAAAAGCCATCCATTGTCAAGAAAAGTTCATTTATAGTCACTCATGCCTACAAAAGCCTTATTACTCGGTTTAAATGACTTTATAATCCTATTATTGAATTTATTTTGAATTTTTTTTACATTTTTTGATTAAAACAGATTGTAATTGATTGTTTGCCTCGGGAAACGTGGAGTTAAAAGCCATCCATTGTCAAGAAAAGTTCATTTATAGTCACTCATGCCTACAAAAGCCTTATTACTCGGTTTAAATGCCTTTATAATCCCATTATTGAATTTATTTTGAAATTTTTTTACATTTTTTGATTAAAACAGATTGTAATAGATTGTTTATCTCGGGAAACATGGAAAGAAAGCCATCCATTGTCAAGAAAATATCATTTATAGTCACTCATGCCTAGAAAAGCCTTATTACTCGGTTTAAATGCCTTTATAATCCCATTATTGAATTTATTTTGAATTTTTTTTACATTTTTTGATTAAAACAGATTGTAATAGATTGTTTATCTCGGGAAACAAGGAACGAAAGCCATCCATTGTCAAGAAAAGATCATTTATAGTCACTCATGCTTAGAAAAGCCTTATTACTCGGTTTAAATGCTTTTATAATCCCATTATTGAATTTATTTTGAATTTTTTTTAAATTTTTTGATTAAAACAGATTGTAATAGATTGTTTATCTCGGGAAACATGGAACGAAAGCCATCCATTGTCAAGAAAACATCATTTATAGTCACTCATGCCTACAAAAGCCTTATTACTCGGTTTAAATGCCTTTATAATCCCATTATTGAATTTATTTTCAATTATTTTTACATTTTTTTATTAAAACAGATTGTAATTGATTGTTTGCCTCGGGAAACGTGGAGCAAAAGCCATCCATTGTCAAGAAAAGTTCATTTATAGTCACTCATGCCTAGAAAAGCCTTATTACTCGGTTTAAATGCCTTTATAATCCCATTATTGAATTTATTTTGAATTTTTTTTACATTTTTTGATTAAAACAGATTGTAATAGATTGTTTATCTCGGGAAACATGGAACGAAAGCCATCCATTGTCAAGAAAGGTTCATTTATAGTCACTCATGCCTAGAAAAGCCTTATTACTCGATTTAAATGCCTTTAAAATCCCATTATTGAATTTATTTTGAATTTTTTTTACATTTTTTGATTAAAACATATTGTAATTGATTGTTGGCCTCGGGAAACGTGGAGCAAAAGCCATCCATTGTCAAGAAAGGTTCATTTATAGTCACTCATGCCTACAAAAGCCTTATTACTCGGTTTAAATGCCTTTATCATCCCATTATTGAATTTATTTTGAATTTTTTTTGCATTTTTTGATTAAAACAGATTCTAATACATTGTTTATCTCGGGAAACATGGAACGAAAGCCATCCATTGTCAAGAAAAGATCATTTATAGTCACTCATGCCTAGAAAAGCCTTATTACTCGGTTTAAATGCCTTTATAATCCCATTATTGAATTTATTTTGAATTGTTTTTACATTTTTTGATTAAAACAGATTGTAATTGATTGTTTGCCTCGGGAAACGTGGATCAAAAGCCATCCATTGTCAAGAAAAGTTCATTTATAGTCACTCATGCCTAGAAAAGCCTTATTACTCGATTTAAATGCCTTTATAATCCCATTATTGAATTTATTTTGAATTGTTTTTACATTTTTTGATTAAAAGATATTGTAATTGATTGTTTGCCTCGGGAAACGTGGAGCAAAAGCCATCCATTGTCAAGAAAAGTTCATTTATAGTCACTCATGCCTACAAAAGCCTTATTACTCGGTTTAAATGCCTTTATAATCCCATTATTGAATTTATTTTGAATTTTTTTTACATTTTTTGATTAAAACAGATTGTAATAGATTGTTTATCTCGGGAAACATGGAACGAAAGCCATCCATTGTCAAGAAAAGATCATTTATAGTCACTCATGCCTAGAAAAGCCTTATTACTCGGTTTAAATGCCCTTATAATCCCATTATTGAATTTATTTTGAATTATTTTTACATTTTTTTATTAAAACATATTGTAATTGGTTGTTTGCCTCGGGAATCGTGGAGCAAAAGCCATCCATTGTCAAGAAAAGTTAATTTATAGTCACTCATGCCTAGAAAAGCCTTATTACTCGGTTTAAATGCCTTTATAATCCCATTATTGAATTTATTTGGAATTTTTTTTACATTTTCTGATTAAAACAGATTCTAATACATTGTTTATCTCGGGAAACATGGAACGAAAGCCATCCATTGTCAAGAAAACATCATTTATAGTCACTCATGCCTAGAAAAGCCTTATTACTCGGTTTAAATGCCTTTATAATCCCATTATTGAATTAATTTTGAACTTTTTTGACATTTTTTGATTAAAACAGATTGTAATTGATTGTTTGCCTCGGGAAACATGGAGCGAAAGCCATCCATTGTCAAGAAAAGTTCATTTATAGTCACTCATGCCTAGAAAAGCCTTATTACTCGGTTTAAATGCCTTTATAATCCCATTATTGAATTTATTTTGAATTTTTTTTACATTTTTTGATTAAAACAGATTGTAATAGATTGTTTATCTCGGGAAACATGGAACGAAAGCCATCCATTGTCAAGAAAAGATCATTTATAGTCACTCATGCCTAGAAAAGCCTTATTACTCGGTTTAAATGCCTTTATAATCCCATTATTGAATTTATTTTGAATTGTTTTTACATTTTTTGATTAAAACAGATTGTAATTGATTGTTTGCCTCGGGAAACGTGGATCAAAAGCCATCCATTGTCAAGCAAAGTTCATTTATAGTCACTCATGCCTAGAAAAGCCTTATTACTCGATTTAAATGCCTTTATAATCCCATTATTGAATTTATTTTGAATTGTTTTTACATTTTTTGATTAAAACATATTGTAATTGATTGTTTGCCTCGAGAAACGTGGAGCAAAAGCCATCCATTGTCAAGAAAAGTTCATTTATAGTCACTCATGCCTACAAAAGCCTTATTACTCGGTCTAAATGCCTTTATAATCCCATTATTGAATTTTTTTTGAATTTTTTTTTGCATTTTTTGATTAAAACAGATTGTAATTGATTGTTTGCCTCGGGAAACGTGGAGCAAAAGCCATCCATTGTCAAGAAAAGTTCATTTATAGTCACTCATGCCTACAAAAGCCTTATTACTCGGTTTAAATGCCTTTATAATCCCATTATTGAATTTATTTTGAATTTTTTTTACATTTTTTGATTAAAACAGATTGTAATTGATTGTTTGCCTCGGGAAACGTGAAGCAAAAGCCATCCATTGTCAAGATAAGTTCATTTATAGTCACTCATGCCTACAAAAGCCTTATTACTCGGTTTAAATGCCTTTATAATCCCATTATTGAATTTATTTTGAAATTTTTTTACATTTTTTGATTAAAACAGATTGTAATAGATTGTTTATCTCGGGAAACATGGAACGAAAGCCATCCATTGTCAAGAAAATATCATTTATAGTCACTCATGCCTAGAAAAGCCTTATTACTCGGTTTAAATGCCTTTATCATCCCATTATTGAATTTATTTTGAATTTTTTTTACATTTTTTGATTAAAACAGATTGTAATAGATTGTTTATCTCGGGAAACATGGAACGAAAGCCATCCATTGTCAAGAAAAGATCATTTATAGTCACTCATGCCTAGAAAAGCCTTATTACTCGGTTTAAATGCTTTTATAATCCCATTATTGAATTTATTTTGAATTTTTTTTAAATTTTTTGATTAAAACAGATTGTAATAGATTGTTTATCTCGGGAAACATGGAACGAAAGCCATCCATTGTCAAGAAAACATCATTTATAGTCACTCATGCCTAGAAAAGCCTTATTACTCGGTTTAAATGCCTTTATAATCCCATTATTGAATTTATTTTCAATTATTTTTACATTTTTTTATTAAAACAGATTGTAATTGATTGTTTGCCTCGGGAAACGTGGAGCAAAAGCCATCCATTGTCAAGAAAAGTTCATTTATAGTCACTCATGCCTAGAAAAGCCTTATTACTCGATTTAAATGCCTTTAAAATCCCATTATTGAATTTATTTTGAATTTTTTTTACATTTTTTGAGTAAAACATATTGTAATTGATTGTTTGCCTTGGGAAACGTGGAGCAAAAGCCATCCATTGTCAAGAAAAGTTCATTTATAGTCACTCATGCCTACAAAAGCCTTATTACTCGATTTAAATGCCTTTATAATCCCATTATTGAATTTATTTTGAATTTTTTTTGCATTTTTTGATTAAAACAGATTCTAATACATTGTTTATCTCGGGAAACATGGAACGAAAGCCATCCATTGTCAAGAAAACATCATTTATAGTCACTCATGCCTAGAAAAGCCTTATTACTCGGTTTAAATGCCTTTATAATCCCATTATTGAATTTATTTTGAATTGTTTTTACATTTTTTGATTAAAACAGATTTTAATTGATTGTTTGCCTCGGGAAACGTGGAGCAAAAGCCATCCATTGTCAAGAAAAGTTCATTTATAGTCACTCATGCCTAGAAAAGCCTTATTACTCGATTTAAATGCCTTTATAATCCCATTATTGAATTTATTTTGAATTGTTTTTATATTTTTTGATTAAAACAGATTGTAATTGATTGTTTGCCTCGGGAAACGTGGAGAAAAAGCCATCCATTGTCAAGAAAAGTTCATTTATAGTCACTCATGCCTAGAAAAGCCTTATAACTCGGTTTAAATGCCTTTATAATCCCATTATTGAATTTATTTTGAATTGTTTTTACATTTTTTGATTAAAACAGATTGTAATTGATTGTTTGCCTCAGGAAACGTGGAGCAAAAGCCATCCATTGTCAAGAAAAGTTCATTTATAGTCACTCATGCCTAGAAAAGCCTTATTACTCGATTTAAATGCCTTTATAATCCCATTATTGAATTTATTTTGAATCGTTTTTACTTTTTTTGATTAAAACATATTGTAATTGATTGTTTGCCTCGAGAAACGTGGAGCAAAGGCCATCCATTGTCAAGAAAAGTTCATTTATAGTCACTCATGCCTAGAAAAGCCTTATTACTCGGTTTAAATGCCTTTATAATCCCATTATCGAATTTATTTTGAATTGTTTTTACATTTTTTGATTAAAACAGATTGTAATTGATTGTTTGCCTCGGGAAACGTGGAGCAAAAGCAATCCATTGTCAAGAAAAGTTCATTTATAGTCACTCATGCCTAGAAAAGGCTTATAACTCTTTTTAAATGCCTTTATAATCCCATTATTGAATTTATTTTGAAATGTTTTTACATTTTTTGATTAAAACAGATTGTAATTGATTGTTTGCTTCGGGAAACGTGGAGCAAAAGCCATCCATTGTCAAGAAAAGTTCATTTATAGTCACTCATGCCTAGAAAAGCCTTATTACTCGATTTAAATGCCTTTATAATCCGATTATTGAATTTATTTTGAACTTTTTTGACATTTTTTGATTAAAACATATTGTAATTGATTATTTGCCTCGAGAAACATGGAGCGAAAGCCATCCATTGTCAAGAAAAGTTCATTTATAGTCACTCATGCCTAGAAAAGCCTTATTACTCGGTTTAAATGCCTTTATAATCCCATTATTGAATTTATTTTGAATTTTTTTTACATTTTTTGATTAAAACAGATTGTAATTGATTGTTTGCCTCGGGAAACGTGGAGCAAAAGCCATCCATTGTCAAGAAAAGTTCATTTATAGTCACTCATGCCTACAAAAGCCTTATTACTCGGTTTAAATGACTTTATAATCCTATTATTGAATTTATTTTGAATTTTTTTTACATTTTTTGATTAAAACAGATTGTAATTGATTGTTTGCCTCGGGAAACGTGGAGTTAAAAGCCATCCATTGTCAAGAAAAGTTCATTTATAGTCACTCATGCCTACAAAAGCCTTATTACTCGGTTTAAATGCCTTTATAATCCCATTATTGAATTTATTTTGAAATTTTTTTACATTTTTTGATTAAAACAGATTGTAATAGATTGTTTATCTCGGGAAACATGGAAAGAAAGCCATCCATTGTCAAGAAAATATCATTTATAGTCACTCATGCCTAGAAAAGCCTTATTACTCGGTTTAAATGCCTTTATAATCCCATTATTGAATTTATTTTGAATTTTTTTTACATTTTTTGATTAAAACAGATTGTAATAGATTGTTTATCTCGGGAAACAAGGAACGAAAGCCATCCATTGTCAAGAAAAGATCATTTATAGTCACTCATGCTTAGAAAAGCCTTATTACTCGGTTTAAATGCTTTTATAATCCCATTATTGAATTTATTTTGAATTTTTTTTAAATTTTTTGATTAAAACAGATTGTAATAGATTGTTTATCTCGGGAAACATGGAACGAAAGCCATCCATTGTCAAGAAAACGTCATTTATAGTCACTCATGCCTACAAAAGCCTTATTACTCGGTTTAAATGCCTTTATAATCCCATTATTGAATTTATTTTCAATTATTTTTACATTTTTTTATTAAAACAGATTGTAATTGATTGTTTGCCTCGGGAAACGTGGAGCAAAAGCCATCCATTGTCAAGAAAAGTTCATTTATAGTCACTTATGCCTAGAAAAGCCTTATTACTCGATTTAAATGCCTTTAAAATCCCATTATTGAATTTATTTTGAATTTTTTTTACATTTTTTGATTAAAACATATTGTAATTGATTGTTGGCCTCGGGAAACGTGGAGCAAAAGCCATCCATTGTCAAGAAAGGTTCATTTATAGTCACTCATGCCTACAAAAGCCTTATTACTCGGTTTAAATGCCTTTATCATCCCATTATTGAATTTATTTTGAATTTTTTTTGCATTTTTTGATTAAAACAGATTCTAATACATTGTTTATCTCGGGAAACATGGAACGAAAGCCATCCATTGTCAAGAAAAGATCATTTATAGTCACTCATGCCTAGAAAAGCCTTATTACTCGGTTTAAATGCCTTTATAATCCCATTATTGAATTTATTTTGAATTGTTTTTACATTTTTTGATTAAAACAGATTGTAATTGATTGTTTGCCTCGGGAAACGTGGATCAAAAGCCATCCATTGTCAAGAAAAGTTCATTTATAGTCACTCATGCCTAGAAAAGCCTTATTACTCGATTTAAATGCCTTTATAATCCCATTATTGAATTTATTTTGAATTGTTTTTACATTTTTTGATTAAAAGATATTGTAATTGATTGTTTGCCTCGGGAAACGTGGAGCAAAAGCCATCCATTGTCAAGAAAAGTTCATTTATAGTCACTCATGCCTACAAAAGCCTTATTACTCGGTTTAAATGCCTTTATAATCCCATTATTGAATTTATTTTGAATTTTTTTTACATTTTTTGATTAAAACAGATTGTAATAGATTGTTTATCTCGGGAAACATGGAACGAAAGCCATCCATTGTCAAGAAAAGATCATTTATAGTCACTCATGCCTAGAAAAGCCTTATTACTCGGTTTAAATGCCCTTATAATCCCATTATTGAATTTATTTTGAATTATTTTTACATTTTTTTATTAAAACATATTGTAATTGGTTGTTTGCCTCGGGAATCGTGGAGCAAAAGCCATCCATTGTCAAGAAAAGTTAATTTATAGTCACTCATGCCTAGAAAAGCCTTATTACTCGGTTTAAATGCCTTTATAATCCCATTATTGAATTTATTTGGAATTTTTTTTACATTTTCTGATTAAAACAGATTCTAATACATTGTTTATCTCGGGAAACATGGAACGAAAGCCATCCATTGTCAAGAAAACATCATTTATAGTCACTCATGCCTAGAAAAGCCTTATTACTCGGTTTAAATGCCTTTATAATCCCATTATTGAATTAATTTTGAACTTTTTTGACATTTTTTGATTAAAACAGATTGTAATTGATTGTTTGCCTCGGGAAACATGGAGCGAAAGCCATCCATTGTCAAGAAAAGTTCATTTATAGTCACTCATGCCTAGAAAAGCCTTATTACTCGGTTTAAATGCCTTTATAATCCCATTATTGAATTTATTTTGAATTTTTTTTACATTTTTTGATTAAAACAGATTGTAATAGATTGTTTATCTCGGGAAACTTGGAACGAAAGCCATCCATTGTCAAGAAAAGATCATTTATAGTCACTCATGCCTAGAAAAGCCTTATTACTCGGTTTAAATGCCTTTATAATCCCATTATTGAATTTATTTTGAATTGTTTTTACATTTTTTGATTAAAACAGATTGTAATTGATTGTTTGCCTCGGGAAACGTGGATCAAAAGCCATCCATTGTCAAGAAAAGTTCATTTATAGTCACTCATGCCTAGAAAAGCCTTATTACTCGATTTAAATGCCTTTATAATCCCATTATTGAATTTATTTTGAATTGTTTTTACATTTTTTGATTAAAACATATTGTAATTGATTGTTTGCCTCGAGAAACGTGGAGCAAAAGCCATCCATTGTCAAGAAAAGTTCATTTATAGTCACTCATGCCTACAAAAGCCTTATTACTCGGTCTAAATGCCTTTATAATCCCATTATTGAATTTTTTTTGAATTTTTTTTTGCATTTTTTGATTAAAACAGATTGTAATTGATTGTTTGCCTCGGGAAACGTGGAGCAAAAGCCATCCATTGTCAAGAAAAGTTCATTTATAGTCACTCATGCCTACAAAAGCCTTATTACTCGGTTTAAATGCCTTTATAATCCCATTATTGAATTTATTTTGAATTTTTTTTACATTTTTTGATTAAAACAGATTGTAATTGATTGTTTGCCTCGGGAAACGTGAAGCAAAAGCCATCCATTGTCAAGATAAGTTCATTTATAGTCACTCATGCCTACAAAAGCCTTATTACTCGGTTTAAATGCCTTTATAATCCCATTATTGAATTTATTTTGAAATTTTTTTACATTTTTTGATTAAAACAGATTGTAATAGATTGTTTATCTCGGGAAACATGGAACGAAAGCCATCCATTGTCAAGAAAATATCATTTATAGTCACTCATGCCTAGAAAAGCCTTATTACTCGGTTTAAATGCCTTTATCATCCCATTATTGAATTTATTTTGAATTTTTTTTACATTTTTTGATTAAAACAGATTGTAATAGATTGTTTATCTCGGGAAACATGGAACGAAAGCCATCCATTGTCAAGAAAAGATCATTTATAGTCACTCATGCCTAGAAAAGCCTTATTACTCGGTTTAAATGCTTTTATAATCCCATTATTGAATTTATTTTGAATTTTTTTTAAATTTTTTGATTAAAACAGATTGTAATAGATTGTTTATCTCGGGAAACATGGAACGAAAGCCATCCATTGTCAAGAAAACATCATTTATAGTCACTCATGCCTAGAAAAGCCTTATTACTCGGTTTAAATGCCTTTATAATCCCATTATTGAATTTATTTTCAATTATTTTTACATTTTTTTATTAAAACAGATTGTAATTGATTGTTTGCCTCGGGAAACGTGGAGCAAAAGCCATCCATTGTCAAGAAAAGTTCATTTATAGTCACTCATGCCTAGAAAAGCCTTATTACTCGATTTAAATGCCTTTAAAATCCCATTATTGAATTTATTTTGAATTTTTTTTACATTTTTTGAGTAAAACATATTGTAATTGATTGTTTGCCTTGGGAAACGTGGAGCAAAAGCCATCCATTGTCAAGAAAAGTTCATTTATAGTCACTCATGCCTACAAAAGCCTTATTACTCGATTTAAATGCCTTTATAATCCCATTATTGAATTTATTTTGAATTTTTTTTGCATTTTTTGATTAAAACAGATTCTAATACATTGTTTATCTCGGGAAACATGGAACGAAAGCCATCCATTGTCAAGAAAACATCATTTATAGTCACTCATGCCTAGAAAAGCCTTATTACTCGGTTTAAATGCCTTTATAATCCCATTATTGAATTTATTTTGAATTGTTTTTACATTTTTTGATTAAAACAGATTTTAATTGATTGTTTGCCTCGGGAAACGTGGAGCAAAAGCCATCCATTGTCAAGAAAAGTTCATTTATAGTCACTCATGCCTAGAAAAGCCTTATTACTCGATTTAAATGCCTTTATAATCCCATTATTGAATTTATTTTGAATTGTTTTTATATTTTTTGATTAAAACAGATTGTAATTGATTGTTTGCCTCGGGAAACGTGGAGAAAAAGCCATCCATTGTCAAGAAAAGTTCATTTATAGTCACTCATGCCTAGAAAAGCCTTATAACTCGGTTTAAATGCCTTTATAATCCCATTATTGAATTTATTTTGAATTGTTTTTACATTTTTTGATTAAAACAGATTGTAATTGATTGTTTGCCTCAGGAAACGTGGAGCAAAAGCCATCCATTGTCAAGAAAAGTTCATTTATAGTCACTCATGCCTAGAAAAGCCTTATTACTCGATTTAAATGCCTTTATAATCCCATTATTGAATTTATTTTGAATCGTTTTTACTTTTTTTGATTAAAACATATTGTAATTGATTGTTTGCCTCGAGAAACGTGGAGCAAAGGCCATCCATTGTCAAGAAAAGTTCATTTATAGTCACTCATGCCTAGAAAAGCCTTATTACTCGGTTTAAATGCCTTTATAATCCCATTATCGAATTTATTTTGAATTGTTTTTACATTTTTTGATTAAAACAGATTGTAATTGATTGTTTGCCTCGGGAAACGTGGAGCAAAAGCAATCCATTGTCAAGAAAAGTTCATTTATAGTCACTCATGCCTAGAAAAGGCTTATAACTCTTTTTAAATGCCTTTATAATCCCATTATTGAATTTATTTTGAAATGTTTTTACATTTTTTGATTAAAACAGATTGTAATTGATTGTTTGCTTCGGGAAACGTGGAGCAAAAGCCATCCATTGTCAAGAAAAGTTCATTTATAGTCACTCATGCCTAGAAAAGCCTTATTACTCGATTTAAATGCCTTTATAATCCGATTATTAAATTTATTTTGAACTTTTTTGACATTTTTTGATTAAAACAGATTGTAATTGATTATTTGCCTCGAGAAACATGGAGCGAAAGCCATCCATTGTCAAGAAAAGTTCATTTATAGTCACTCATGCCTAGAAAAGCCTTATTACTCGGTTTAAATGCTTTTATAATCCCATTATCGAATTTATTTTGAATTGTTTTTACAATTTTTGATTAAAACAGATTGTAATTGATTGTTTGCCTCGGGAAACGTGGAGAAAAAGCAATCCATTGTCAAGAAAAGTTCATTTATAGTCACTCATGCCTAGAAAAGCCTTATAACTCGGTTTAAATGCCTTTATAATCCCATTATTGAATTTATTTTGAATTGTTTTTACATTTTTTGATTAAAACAGATTGTAATTGATTGTTTGCCTTGGGAAACGTGGAGCAAAAGCCATCCATTGTCAAGAAAAGTTCATTTATAGTCACTCATGCCTAGAAAAGCCTTATTACTCGATTTAAATGCCTTTATAATCCCATTATTGAATTTATTTTGAATTGTTTTTACATTTTTTGATTAAAACATATTGTAATTGATTGTTTGCCTCGAGAAACGTGGAGCAAAGGCCATCCATTGTCAAGAAAAGTTCATTTATAGTCACTCATGCCTAGAAAAGCCTTATTACTCGGTTTAAATGCCTTTATAATCCCATTATCGAATTTATTTTGAATTGTTTTTACATTTTTTGATTAAAACAGATTGTAATTGATTGTTTACCTCGGGAAACGTGGAGCAAAAGCAATCCATTGTCAAGAAAAGTTCATTTATAGTCACTCATGCCTAGAAAAGGCTTATAACTCTTTTTAAATGCCTTTATAATCCCATTATTGAATTTATTTTGAATTGTTTTTACATTTTTTGATTAAAACAGATTGTAATTGATTGTTTGCCTCGGGAAACGTGGAGCAAAAGCCATCCATTGTCAAGAAAAGTTCATTTATAGTCACTCATGCCTAGAAAAGCCTTATTACTCGATTTAAATGCCTTTATAATCCCATTATTGAATTTATTTTGAATTGTTTTTACATTTTTTGATTAAAACATATTGTAATTGATTGTTTGCCTCAGGAAACGTGGAGCAAAAGCCATCCATTGTCAAGAAAAGTTCATTTATAGTCACTCATGCCTAGAGAAGCCTTATTACTCGGTTTAAATGCCTTTATAATCCCATTATTGAATTTATTTTGATTTTTTTTTACAGTTTTTGATTAAAACAGATTGTAATAGATTGTTTATCTCGGGAAACATGGAACGAAAGCCATCCATTGTGAAGAAAAGATCATTTATAGTCACTCATGCCTAGAAAAGCCTTATTGCTCGGTTTAAATGCTTTTATAATCCCATTATTGAATTTATTTTGAATTTTTTTTACCTTTTTTGATTCAAACAGATTCTAATAGATTGTTTATCTCGGGAAACATGGAACGAAAGCCATCTATTGTCAAGAAAAGTTTATTTATAGTCACTCATGCCTAGAGAAGCCTTATTACTCGGTTTAAAAGCCTTTATATTCCCATTATTGAATTTATTTTGATTTTTTTTTACAGTTTTTGATTAAAACAGATTGTAATAGATTGTTTATCTCGGGAAACATGGAACGAAAGCCATCCATTGTCAAGAAAAGATCATTTATAGTCACTCATGCCTAGAAAAGCCTTTTTACTCGGTTTAAATGCCTTTATAATCCGATTATTGAATTTCTTTTGAACTTTTTTGACATTTTTTGATTAAAACAGATTGTAATTGATTATTTGCCTCGGGAAACATGGAGCGAAAGCCATCCATTGTCAAGAAAAGTTCATTTATAGTCACTCATGCCTAGAAAAGCCTTATTACTCGGTTTAAATGCTTTTATAATCCCATTATCGAATTTATTTTGAATTGTTTTTACATTTTTTGATTAAAACAGATTGTAATTGATTGTTTGCCTCGGGAAACGTGGAGAAAAAGCCATCTATTGTCAAGAAAAGTTCATTTATAGTCACTCATGCCTAGAAAAGCCTTATAACTCGGTTTAAATGCCTTTATAATCCCATTATTGAATTTATTTTGAATTGTTTTTACATTTTTTGATTAAAACAGATTGTAATTGATTGTTTGCCTCGGGAAACGTGGAGCAAAAGCCATCCATTGTCAAGAAAAGTTCATTTATAGTCACTCATGCCTAGAAAAGCCTTATTACTCTATTTAAATGCCTTTATAATCCCATTATCGAATTTATTTTGAATTGTTTTTACATTTTTTGATTAAAACATATTGTAATTGATTGTTTGCCTCGAGAAACGTGGAGCAAAGGCCATCCATTGTTAAGAAAAGTTCATTTATAGTCACTCATGCCTAGAAAAGCCTTATTACTCGGTTTAAATGCCTTTATAATCCCATTATCGAATTTATTTTGAATTGTTTTTACATTTTTTGATTAAAACAGATTGTAATTGATTGTTTGCCTCGGGAAACGTGGAGCAAAAGCCATCCATTCTCAAGAAAAGTTCATTTATAGTCACTCATGCCTAGAAAAGCCTTATTACTCGATTTAAATGCCTTTATAATCCGATTATTGAATTTATTTTGAACTTTTTTGACATTTTTTGATTAAAACAGATTGTAATTGATTATTTGCCTCGAGAAACATGGAGCGAAAGCCATCCATTGTCAAGAAAAGTTCATTTATAGTCACTCATGCCTAGAAAAGCCTTATTACTCGGTTTAAATGCTTTTATAATCCCATTATCGAATTTATTTTGAATTGTTTTTACATTTTTTGATTAAAACATATTGTAATTGATTGTTTGCCTCGAGAAACGTGGAGCAAAGGCCATCCATTGTTAAGAAAAGTTCATTTATAGTCACTCATGCCTAGAAAAGCCTTATTACTCGGTTTAAATGCCTTTATAATCCCATTATCGAATTTATTTTGAATTGTTTTTACATTTTTTGATTAAAACATATTGTAATTGATTGTTTGCCTCGAGAAACGTGGAGCAAAGGCCATCCATTGTTAAGAAAAGTTCATTTATAGTCTCTCATGCCTAGAAAAGCCTTATTACTCGGTTTAAATGCCTTTATAATCCCATTATCGAATTTATTTTGAATTGTTTTTACATTTTTTGATTAAAACAGATTGTAATTGATTGTTTGCCTCGGGAAACGTGGAGCAAAAGCAATCCATTGTCAAGAAAAGTTCATTTATAGTCACTCATGCCTAGAAAAGGCTTATAACTCTTTTTAAATGCCTTTATAATCCCATTATTGAATTTATTTTGATTTTTTTTTACAGTTTTTGATTAAAACAGATTGTAATAGATTGTTTATCTCGGGAAACATGGAACGAAAGCCATCCATTGTCAAGAAAAGATCATTTATAGTCACTCATACCTAGAAAAGCCTTATTACTTGGTTTAAATGCTTTTATAATCCCATTATTGAATTTATTTTGAATTTTTTTTACATTTTTTGTTTCAAACAGATTGTAATAGATTGTTTATCTCGGGAAACATGCAACGAAAGCCATCTATTGTCAAGAAACGTTCATTTATAGTCACTCATGCCTAGAAAAGCCTTATTACTCGATTTAAATGCCTTTATAATCCCATTATTAAATTTATTTTGAATTGTTTTTACATTTTTTGATTAAAACGGATTGCAATTGATTGTTTGCCTCAGGAAACGTGGAGCAAAAGCCATCCATTGTCAAGAAAAGTTCATTTATAGTCACTCATGCCTAGAAAAGCCTTATTACTCGATTTAAATGCCTTTATAATCCCATTATTGAATATATTTACATTTATTTTTACATTTTTTTATTAAAACAGATTGTAATTGATTGTTTGCCTCGGGAAACGTGGAGCAAAAGCCATCCATTGTCAAGAAAAGTTCATTTATAGTCACTCATGCCTAGAAAAGCCTTATAACTCGGTTTAAATGCCTTTATAATCCCATTATTGAATTTATTTTGAATTGTTTTTACATTTTTTGATTAAAACAGATTGTAATTGATTGTTTGCCTCGGGAAACGTGGAGCAAAGGCCATCCATTGTCAAGAAAAGTTCATTTATAGTCACTCATGCCTAGAAAAGCCTTATTACTCGATTTAAATGCCTTTATAATCCCATTATTGAATTTATTTTGAATTGTTTTTACATTTTTTGATTAAAACATATTGTAATTGATTGTTTGCCTCGGGAAACGTGGAGCAAAAGCCATCCATTGTCAAGAAAAGTTCATTTATAGTCACTCATGCCTACAAAAGCCTTATTGCTCGGTTTAAATGCCTTTATAATCCCATTATTGAATTTATTTTAAAATTTTTTTACATTTTTTGATTAAAACAGATTGTAATAGATTGTTTATCTCGGGAAACATGGAACGAAAGCCATCCATTGTCAAGAAAAGATCATTTATAGTCACTCATGCCTAGAAAAGCCTTTTTACTCGGTTTAAATGCCTTTATAATCCGATTATTGAATTTCTTTTGAACTTTTTTGACATTTTTTGATTAAAACAGATTGTAATTGATTATTTGCCTCGGGAAACATGGAGCGAAAGCCATCCATTCTCAAGAAAAGTTCATTTATAGTCACTCATGCCTAGAAAAGCCTTATTACTCGGTTTAAATGCTTTTATAATCCCATTATCGAATTTATTTTGAATTGTTTTTACATTTTTTGATTAAAACAGATTGTAATTGATTGTTTGCCTCGGGAAACGTGGAGAAAAAGCCATCCATTGTCAAGAAAAGTTCATTTATAGTCACTCATGCCTAGAAAAGCCTTATAACTCGGTTTAAATGCCTTTATAATCCCATTATTGAATTTATTTTGAATTGTTTTTACATTTTTTGATTAAAACAGATTGTAATTGATTGTTTGCCTCGGGAAACGTGGAGCAAAAGCCATCCATTGTCAAGAAAAGTTCATTTATAGTCACTCATGCCTAGAAAAGCCTTATTACTCGATTTAAATGCCTTTATAATCCCATTATTGAATTTATTTTGAATTGTTTTTACATTTTTTGATTAAAACATATTGTAATTGATTGTTTGCCTCGAGAAACGTGGAGCAAAGGCCATCCATTGTTAAGAAAAGTTCATTTATAGTCACTCATGCCTAGAAAAGCCTTATTACTCGGTTTAAATGCCTTTATAATCCCATTATCGAATTTATTTTGAATTGTTTTTACATTTTTTGATTAAAACAGATTGTAATTGATTGTTTGCCTCGGGAAACGTGGAGCAAAAGCAATCCATTGTCAAGAAAAGTTCATTTATAGTCACTCATGCCTAGAAAAGGCTTATAACTCTTTTTAAATGCCTTTATAATCCCATTATTGAATTTATTTTGATTTTTTTTTACAGTTTTTGATTAAAACAGATTGTAATAGATTGTTTATCTCGGGAAACATGGAACGAAAGCCATCCATTGTCAAGAAAAGATCATTTATAGTCACTCATACCTAGAAAAGCCTTATTACTTGGTTTAAATGCTTTTATAATCCCATTATTGAATTTATTTTGAATTTTTTTTACATTTTTTGTTTCAAACAGATTGTAATAGATTGTTTATCTCGGGAAACATGCAACGAAAGCCATCTATTGTCAAGAAACGTTCATTTATAGTCACTCATGCCTAGAAAAGCCTTATTACTCGATTTAAATGCCTTTATAATCCCATTATTAAATTTATTTTGAATTGTTTTTACATTTTTTGATTAAAACGGATTGCAATTGATTGTTTGCCTCAGGAAACGTGGAGCAAAAGCCATCCATTGTCAAGAAAAGTTCATTTATAGTCACTCATGCCTAGAAAAGCCTTATTACTCGATTTAAATGCCTTTATAATCCCATTATTGAATATATTTACATTTATTTTTACATTTTTTTATTAAAACAGATTGTAATTGATTGTTTGCCTCGGGAAACGTGGAGCAAAAGCCATCTATTGTCAAGAAAAGTTCATTTATAGTCACTCATGCCTAGAAAAGCCTTATAACTCGGTTTAAATGCCTTTATAATCCCATTATTGAATTTATTTTGAATTGTTTTTACATTTTTTGATTAAAACAGATTGTAATTGATTGTTTGCCTCGGGAAACGTGGAGCAAAAGCCATCCATTGTCAAGAAAAGTTCATTTATAGTCACTCATGCCTAGAAAAGCCTTATTACTCGATTTAAATGCCTTTATAATCCCATTATTGAATTTATTTTGAATTGTTTTTACATTTTTTGATTAAAACATATTGTAATTGATTGTTTGCCTCGAGAAACGTGGAGCAAAGGCCATCCATTGTTAAGAAAAGTTCATTTATAGTCACTCATGCCTAGAAAAGCCTTATTACTCGGTTTAAATGCCTTTATAATCCCATTATCGAATTTATTTTGAATTGTTTTTACATTTTTTGATTAAAACAGATTGTAATTGATTGTTTGCCTCGGGAAACGTGGAGCAAAAGCCATCCATTGTCAAGAAAAGTTCATTTATAGTCACTCATGCCTAGAAAAGGCTTATAACTCTTTTTAAATGCCTTTATAATCCCATTATTGAATTTATTTTGATTTTTTTTTACAGTTTTTGATTAAAACAGATTGTAATAGATTGTTTATCTCGGGAAACATGGAACGAAAGCCATCCATTGTCAAGAAAAGATCATTTATAGTCACTCATACCTAGAAAAGCCTTATTACTTGGTTTAAATGCTTTTATAATCCCATTATTGAATTTATTTTGAATTTTTTTTACATTTTTTGTTTCAAACAGATTGTAATAGATTGTTTATCTCGGGAAACATGCAACGAAAGCCATCTATTGTCAAGAAACGTTCATTTATAGTCACTCATGCCTAGAAAAGCCTTATTACTCGATTTAAATGCCTTTATAATCCCATTATTAAATTTATTTTGAATTGTTTTTACATTTTTTGATTAAAACGGATTGCAATTGATTGTTTGCCTCAGGGAACGTGGAGCAAAAGCCATCCATTGTCAAGAAAAGTTCATTTATAGTCACTCATGCCTAGAAAAGCCTTATTACTCGATTTAAATGCCTTTATAATCCCATTATTGAATATATTTACATTTATTTTTACATTTTTTTATTAAAACAGATTGTAATTGATTGTTTGCCTCGGGAAACGTGGAGCAAAAGCCATCCATTGTCAAGAAAAGTTCATTTATAGTCACTCATGCCTAGAAAAGCCTTATAACTCGGTTTAAATGCCTTTATAATCCCATTATTGAATTTATTTTGAATTGTTTTTACATTTTTTGATTAAAACAGATTGTAATTGATTGTTTGCCTCGGGAAACGTGGAGCAAAGGCCATCCATTGTCAAGAAAAGTTCATTTATAGTCACTCATGCCTAGAAAAGCCTTATTACTCGATTTAAATGCCTTTATAATCCCATTATTGAATTTATTTTGAATTGTTTTTACATTTTTTGATTAAAACATATTGTAATTGATTGTTTGCCTCGGGAAACGTGGAGCAAAAGCCATCCATTGTCAAGAAAAGTTCATTTATAGTCACTCATGCCTACAAAAGCCTTATTGCTCGGTTTAAATGCCTTTATAATCCCATTATTGAATTTATTTTAAAATTTTTTTACATTTTTTGATTAAAACAGATTGTAATAGATTGTTTATCTCGGGAAACATGGAACGAAAGCCATCCATTGTCAAGAAAAGATCATTTATAGTCACTCATGCCTAGAAAAGCCTTTTTACTCGGTTTAAATGCCTTTATAATCCGATTATTGAATTTCTTTTGAACTTTTTTGACATTTTTTGATTAAAACAGATTGTAATTGATTATTTGCCTCGGGAAACATGGAGCGAAAGCCATCCATTGTCAAGAAAAGTTCATTTATAGTCACTCATGCCTAGAAAAGCCTTATTACTCGGTTTAAATGCTTTTATAATCCCATTATCGAATTTATTTTGAATTGTTTTTACATTTTTTGATTAAAACAGATTGTAATTGATTGTTTGCCTCGGGAAACGTGGAGAAAAAGCCATCCATTGTCAAGAAAAGTTCATTTATAGTCACTCATGCCTAGAAAAGCCTTATAACTCGGTTTAAATGCCTTTATAATCCCATTATCGAATTTATTTTGAATTGTTTTTACATTTTTTGATTAAAACAGATTGTAATTGATTGTTTGCCTCGGGAAACGTGGAGCAAAAGCCATCCATTGTCAAGAAAAGTTCATTTATAGTCACTCATGCCTAGAAAAGCCTTATTACTCGATTTAAATGCCTTTATAATCCGATTATTGAATTTATTTTGAACTTTTTTGACATTTTTTGATTAAAACAGATTGTAATTGATTATTTGCCTCGAGAAACATGGAGCGAAAGCCATCCATTGTCAAGAAAAGTTCATTTATAGTCACTCATGCCTAGAAAAGCCTTATTACTCGGTTTAAATGCTTTTATAATCCCATTATCGAATTTATTTTGAATTGTTTTTACATTTTTTGATTAAAACATATTGTAATTGATTGTTTGCCTCGAGAAACGTGGAGCAAAGGCCATCCATTGTTAAGAAAAGTTCATTTATAGTCACTCATGCCTAGAAAAGCCTTATTACTCGGTTTAAATGCCTTTATAATCCCATTATCGAATTTATTTTGAATTGTTTTTACATTTTTTGATTAAAACATATTGTAATTGATTGTTTGCCTCGAGAAACGTGGAGCAAAGGCCATCCATTGTTAAGAAAAGTTCATTTATAGTCACTCATGCCTAGAAAAGCCTTATTACTCGGTTTAAATGCCTTTATAATCCCATTATCGAATTTATTTTGAATTGTTTTTACATTTTTTAATTAAAACAGATTGTAATTGATTGTTTGCCTCGGGAAACGTGGAGCAAAAGCAATCCATTGTCAAGAAAAGTTCATTTATAGTCACTCATGCCTAGAAAAGGCTTATAACTCTTTTTAAATGCCTTTATAATCCCATTATTGAATTTATTTTGATTTTTTTTTACAGTTTTTGATTAAAACAGATTGTAATAGATTGTTTATCTCGGGAAACATGGAACGAAAGCCATCCATTGTCAAGAAAAGATCATTTATAGTCACTCATACCTAGAAAAGCCTTATTACTTGGTTTAAATGCTTTTATAATCCCATTATTGAATTTATTTTGAATTTTTTTTACATTTTTTGTTTCAAACAGATTGTAATAGATTGTTTATCTCGGGAAACATGCAACGAAAGCCATCTATTGTCAAGAAACGTTCATTTATAGTCACTCATGCCTAGAAAAGCCTTATTACTCGATTTAAATGCCTTTATAATCCCATTATTAAATTTATTTTGAATTGTTTTTACATTTTTTGATTAAAACGGATTGCAATTGATTGTTTGCCTCAGGAAACGTGGAGCAAAAGCCATCCATTGTCAAGAAAAGTTCATTTATAGTCACTCATGCCTAGAAAAGCCTTATTACTCGATTTAAATGCCTTTATAATCCCATTATTGAATATATTTACATTTATTTTTACATTTTTTTATTAAAACAGATTGTAATTGATTGTTTGCCTCGGGAAACGTGGAGCAAAAGCCATCTATTGTCAAGAAAAGTTCATTTATAGTCACTCATGCCTAGAAAAGCCTTATAACTCGGTTTAAATGCCTTTATAATCCCATTATTGAATTTATTTTGAATTGTTTTTACATTTTTTGATTAAAACAGATTGTAATTGATTGTTTGCCTCGGGAAACGTGGAGCAAAAGCCATCCATTGTCAAGAAAAGTTCATTTATAGTCACTCATGCCTAGAAAAGCCTTATTACTCGATTTAAATGCCTTTATAATCCCATTATTGAATTTATTTTGAATTGTTTTTACATTTTTTGATTAAAACATATTGTAATTGATTGTTTGCCTTGAGAAACGTGGAGCAAAGGCCATCCATTGTTAAGAAAAGTTCATTTATAGTCACTCATGCCTAGAAAAGCCTTATTACTCGGTTTAAATGCCTTTATAATCCCATTATCGAATTTATTTTGAATTGTTTTTACATTTTTTGATTAAAACAGATTGTAATTGATTGTTTGCCTCGGGAAACGTGGAGCAAAAGCAATCCATTGTCAAGAAAAGTTCATTTATAGTCACTCATGCCTAGAAAAGGCTTATAACTCTTTTTAAATGCCTTTATAATCCCATTATTGAATTTATTTTGATTTTTTTTTACAGTTTTTGATTAAAACAGATTGTAATAGATTGTTTATCTCGGGAAACATGGAACGAAAGCCATCCATTGTCAAGAAAAGATCATTTATAGTCACTCATACCTAGAAAAGCCTTATTACTTGGTTTAAATGCTTTTATAATCCCATTATTGAATTTATTTTGAATTTTTTTTACATTTTTTGTTTCAAACAGATTGTAATAGATTGTTTATCTCGGGAAACATGCAACGAAAGCCATCTATTGTCAAGAAACGTTCATTTATAGTCACTCATGCCTAGAAAAGCCTTATTACTCGATTTAAATGCCTTTATAATCCCATTATTAAATTTATTTTGAATTGTTTTTACATTTTTTGATTAAAACGGATTGCAATTGATTGTTTGCCTCAGGAAACGTGGAGCAAAAGCCATCCATTGTCAAGAAAAGTTCATTTATAGTCACTCATGCCTAGAAAAGCCTTATTACTCGATTTAAATGCCTTTATAATCCCATTATTGAATATATTTACATTTATTTTTACATTTTTTTATTAAAACAGATTGTAATTGATTGTTTGCCTCGGGAAACGTGGAGCAAAAGCCATCCATTGTCAAGAAAAGTTCATTTATAGTCACTCATGCCTAGAAAAGCCTTATAACTCGGTTTAAATGCCTTTATAATCCCATTATTGAATTTATTTTGAATTGTTTTTACATTTTTTGATTAAAACAGATTGTAATTGATTGTTTGCCTCGGGAAACGTGGAGCAAAGGCCATCCATTGTCAAGAAAAGTTCATTTATAGTCACTCATGCCTAGAAAAGCCTTATTACTCGATTTAAATGCCTTTATAATCCCATTATTGAATTTATTTTGAATTGTTTTTACATTTTTTGATTAAAACATATTGTAATTGATTGTTTGCCTCGGGAAACGTGGAGCAAAAGCCATCCATTGTCAAGAAAAGTTCATTTATAGTCACTCATGCCTACAAAAGCCTTATTGCTCGGTTTAAATGCCTTTATAATCCCATTATTGAATTTATTTTACAATTTTTTTACATTTTTTGATTAAAACAGATTGTAATAGATTGTTTATCTCGGGAAACATGGAACGAAAGCCATCCATTGTCAAGAAAAGATGATTTATAGTCACTCATGCCTAGAAAAGCCTTATTACTTGGTTTAAATGCCCTTATAATCCCATTATTGAATTTATTTTGAATTATTTTTACATTTTTTTATTAAAACATATTGTAATTGATTGTTTGCCTCGGGAACGTGGAGCAAAAGCCATCCATTGTCAAGAAAAGTTCATTTATAGTCACTCATGCCTACAAAAGCCTTATTACTCGGTTTAAATGCCTTTATAATCCCATTATTGAATTTATTTTGAATTTTTTTTACATTTTTTGATTAAAACAGATTCTAATACATTGTTTATCTCGGGAAACGTGGAACGAAAGCCATCCATTGTCAAGAAAACATCATTTTTAGTCACTCATGCCTAGAAAAGCCTTATTACTCGGTTTAAATGCCTTTATAATCCGATTATTGAATTTATTTTGAACTTTTTTGACATTTTTTGATTAAAACATATTGTAATTGATTATTTGCCTCGGGAAACATGGAGCGAAAGCCATCCATTGTCAAGAAAAGTTCATTTATAGTCACTCATGCCTAGAAAAGCCTTATTACTCGGTTTAAATGCTTTTATAATCCCATTATCGAATTTATTTTGAATTGTTTTTACATTTTTTTATTAAAACAGATTGTAATTGATTGTTTGCCTCGGGAAACGTGGAGAAAAAGCCATCCATTGTCAAGAAAAGTTCATTTATAGTCACTCATGCCTAGAAAAGCCTTATAACTCGGTTTAAATGCCTTTATAATCCCATTATTGAATTTATTTTGAATTGTTTTTACATTTTTTGATTAAAACAGATTGTAATTGATTGTTTGCCTCGGGAAACGTGGAGCAAAAGCCATCCATTGTCAAGAAAAGTTCATTTATAGTCACTCATGCCTAGAAAAGCCTTATTACTCGATTTAAATGCCTTTATAATCCCATTATTGAATTTATTTTGAATTGTTTTTACATTTTTTGATTAAAACATATTGTAATTGATTGTTTGCCTCGAGAAACGTGGAGCAAAGGCCATCCATTGTCAAGAAAAGTTCATTTATAGTCACTCATGCCTAGAAAAGCCTTATTACTCGGTTTAAATGCCTTTATAATCCCATTATCGAATTTATTTTGAATTGTTTTTACATTTTTTGATTAAAACAGATTGTAATTGATTGTTTGCCTCGGGAAACGTGGAGCAAAAGCAATCCATTGTCAAGAAAAGTTCATTTATAGTCACTCATGCCTAGAAAAGGCTTATAACTCTTTTTAAATGCCTTTATAATCCCATTATTAAATTTATTTTGAATTGTTTTTACATTTTTTGATTAAAACAGATTGTAATTGATTGTTTGCCTCGGGAAACGTGGAGCAAAAGCCATCCATTGTCAAGAAAAGTTCATTTATAGTCACTCATGCCTAGAAAAGCCTTATTACTCGATTTAAATGCCTTTATAATCCCATTATTGAATTTATTTTGAATTGTTTTTACATTTTTTGATTAAAACATATTGTAATTGATTGTTTGCCTCAGGAAACGCGGAGCAAAAGCCATCCATTGTCAAGAAAAGTTCATTTATAGTCACTCATGCCTAGAGAAGCCTTATTACTCGGTTTAAATGCCTTTATAATCCCATTATTGAATTTATTTTGATTTTTTTTTACAGTTTTTGATTAAAACAGATTGTAATAGATTGTTTATCTTGGGAAACATGGAACGAAAGCCATCCATTGTCAAGAAAACATCATTTTTAGTCACTCATGCCTAGAAAAGCCTTATTACTCGGTTTAAATGCCTTTATAATCCGATTATTGAATTTATTTTGAACTTTTTTGACATTTTTTGATTAAAACATATTGTAATTGATTATTTGCCTCGGGAAACATGGAGCGAAAGCCATCCATTGTCAAGAAAAGTTCATTTATAGTCACTCATGCCTAGAAAAGCCTTATTACTCGGTTTAAATGCTTTTATAATCCCATTATCGAATTTATTTTGAATTGTTTTTACATTTTTTGATTAAAACAGATTGTAATTGATTGTTTGCCTCGGGAAACGTGGAGAAAAAGCCATCCATTGTCAAGAAAAGTTCATTTATAGTCACTCATGCCTAGAAAAGCCTTATAACTCGGTTTAAATGCCTTTATAATCCCATTATTGAATTTATTTTGAATTGTTTTTACATTTTTTGATTAAAACAGATTGTAATTGATTGTTTGCCTCGGGAAACGTGGAGCAAAAGCCATCCATTGTAAAGAAAAGTTCATTTATAGTCACTCATGCCTAGAAAAGCCTTATTACTCGATTTAAATGCCTTTATAATCCCATTATTGAATTTATTTTGAATTGTTTTTACATTTTTTGATTAAAACATATTGTAATTGATTGTTTGCCTAGAGAAACGTGGAGCAAAGGCCATCCATTGTCAAGAAAAGTTCATTTATAGTCACTCATGCCTAGAAAAGCCTTATTACTCGGTTTAAATGCCTTTATAATCCCATTATCGAATTTATTTTGAATTGTTTTTACATTTTTTGATTAAAACAGATTGTAATTGATTGTTTGCCTCGGGAAACGTGGAGCAAAAGCAATCCATTGTCAAGAAAAGTTCATTTATAGTCACTCATGCCTAGAAAAGGCTTATAACTCTTTTTAAATGCCTTTATAATCCCATTATTGAATTTATTTTGAATTGTTTTTACATTTTTTGATTAAAACAGATTGTAATTGATTGTTTGCCTCGGGAAACGTGGAGCAAAAGCCATCCATTGTCAAGAAAAGTTCATTTATAGTCACTCATGCCTAGAAAAGCCTTATTACTCGATTTAAATGCCTTTATAATCCCATTATTGAATTTATTTTGAATTGTTTTTACATTTTTTCATTAAAACATATAGTAATTGATTGTTTGCCTCAGGAAACGCGGAGCAAAAGCCATCCATTGTCAAGAAAAGTTAATTTATAGTCACTCATGCCTAGAGAAGCCTTATTACTCGGTTTAAATGCCTTTATAATCCCATTATTGAATTTATTTTGATTTTTTTTTACAGTTTTTGATTAAAACAGATTGTAATAGATTGTTTATCTCGGGAAACATGGAACGAAAGCCATCCATTGTCAAGAAAAGATCATTTATAGTCACTCATGCCTAGAAAAGCCTTATTACTCGGTTTAAATGCCTTTATAATCCGATTATTGAATTTATTTTGAACTTTTTTGACATTTTTTGATTAAAACATATTGTAATTGATTATTTGCCTCGGGAAACATGGAGCGAAAGCCATCCATTGTCAAGAAAAGTTCATTTATAGTCACTCATGCCTAGAAAAGCCTTATTACTCTGTTTAAATGCTTTTATAATCCCATTATCGAATTTATTTTGAATTGTTTTTACATTTTTTGATTAAAACAGATTGTAATTGATTGTTTGCCTCGGGAAACGTGGAGAAAAAGCCATCCATTGTCAAGAAAAGTTCATTTATAGTCACTCATGCCTAGAAAAGCCTTATAACTCGGTTTAAATGCCTTTATAATCCCATTATTGAATTTATTTTGAATTGTTTTTACATTTTTTGATTAAAACAGATTGTAATTGATTGTTTGCCTCGGGAAACGTGGAGCAAAAGCCATCCATTGTAAAGAAAAGTTCATTTATAGTCACTCATGCCTAGAAAAGCCTTATTACTCGATTTAAATGCCTTTATAATCCCATTATTGAATTTATTTTGAATTGTTTTTACATTTTTTGATTAAAACATATTGTAATTGATTGTTTGCCTCAGGAAACGCGGAGCAAAAGCCATCCATTGTCAAGAAAAGTTCATTTATAGTCACTCATGCCTAGAGAAGCCTTATTACTCGGTTTAAATGCCTTTATAATCCTATTATTGAATTTATTTTGATTTTTTTTTACAGTTTTTGATTAAAACAGATTGTAATAGATTGTTTATCTCGGGAAACATGGAACGAAAGCCATCCATTGTCAAGAAAAGATCATTTATAGTCACTCATGCCTAGAAAAGCCTTATTACTCGGTTTAAATGCCTTTATAATCCGATTATTGAATTTATTTTGAACTTTTTTGACATTTTTTGATTAAAACATATTGTAATTGATTATTTGCCTCGGGAAACATGGAGCGAAAGCCATCCATTGTCAAGAAAAGTTCATTTATAGTCACTCATGCCTAGAAAAGCCTTATTACTCGGTTTAAATGCTTTTATAATCCCATTATCGAATTTATTTTGAATTGTTTTTACATTTTTTGATTAAAACAGATTGTAATTGATTGTTTGCCTCGGGAAACGTGGAGAAAAAGCCATCCATTGTCAAGAAAAGTTCATTTATAGTCACTCATGCCTAGAAAAGCCTTATAACTCGGTTTAAATGCCTTTATAATCCCATTATTGAATTTATTTTGAATTGTTTTTACATTTTTTGATTAAAACATATTGTAATTGATTGTTTGCCTCGGGAAACGTGGAGCAAAAGCCATCCATTGTAAAGAAAAGTTCATTTATAGTCACTCATGCCTAGAAAAGCCTTATTACTCGATTTAAATGCCTTTATAATCCCATTATTGAATTTATTTTGAATTGTTTTTACATTTTTTGATTAAAACATATTGTAATTGATTGTTTGCCTAGAGAAACGTGGAGCAAAGGCCATCCATTGTCAAGAAAAGTTCATTTATAGTCACTCATGCCTAGAAAAGCCTTATTACTCGGTTTAAATGCCTTTATAATCCCATTATCGAATTTATTTTGAATTGTTTTTACATTTTTTGATTAAAACAGATTGTAATTGATTGTTTGCCTCGGGAAACGTGGAGCAAAAGCAATCCATTGTCAAGAAAAGTTCATTTATAGTCACTCATGCCTAGAAAAGGCTTATAACTCTTTTTAAATGCCTTTATAATCCCATTATTGAATTTATTTTGAATTGTTTTTACATTTTTTGATTAAAACAGATTGTAATTGATTGTTTGCCTCGGGAAACGTGGAGCAAAAGCCATCCATTGTCAAGAAAAGTTCATTTATAGTCACTCATGCCTAGAAAAGCCTTATTACTCGATTTAAATGCCTTTATAATCCCATTATTGAATTTATTTTGAATTGTTTTTACATTTTTTGATTAAAACATATTGTAATTGATTGTTTGCCTCAGGAAACGCGGAGCAAAAGCCATCCATTGTCAAGAAAAGTTAATTTATAGTCACTCATGCCTAGAGAAGCCTTATTACTCGGTTTAAATGCCTTTATAATCCCATTATTGAATTTATTTTGATTTTTTTTTACAGTTTTTGATTAAAACAGATTGTAATAGATTGTTTATCTCGGGAAACATGGAACGAAAGCCATCCATTGTCAAGAAAAGATCATTTATAGTCACTCATGCCTAGAAAAGCCTTATTACTCGGTTTAAATGCCTTTATAATCCGATTATTGAATTTATTTTGAACTTTTTTGACATTTTTTGATTAAAACATATTGTAATTGATTATTTGCCTCGGGAAACATGGAGCGAAAGCCATCCATTGTCAAGAAAAGTTCATTTATAGTCACTCATGCCTAGAAAAGCCTTATTACTCGGTTTAAATGCTTTTATAATCCCATTATCGAATTTATTTTGAATTGTTTTTACATTTTTTGATTAAAACAGATTGTAATTGATTGTTTGCCTCGGGAAACGTGGAGAAAAAGCCATCCATTGTCAAGAAAAGTTCATTTATAGTCACTCATGCCTAGAAAAGCCTTATAACTCGGTTTAAATGCCTTTATAATCCCATTATTGAATTTATTTTGAATTGTTTTTACATTTTTTGATTAAAACAGATTGTAATTGATTGTTTGCCTCGGGAAACGTGGAGCAAAAGCCATCCATTGTCAAGAAAAGTTCATTTATAGTCACTCATGCCTAGAAAAGCCTTATTACTCGATTTAAATGCCTTTATAATCCCATTATTGAATTTATTTTGAATTGTTTTTACATTTTTTGATTAAAACATATTGTAATTGATTGTTTGCCTCGAGAAACGTGGAGCAAAGGCCATCCATTGTTAAGAAAAGTTCATTTATAGTCACTCATGCCTAGAAAAGCCTTATTACTCGGTTTAAATGCCTTTATAATCCCATTATCGAATTTATTTTGAATTGTTTTTACATTTTTTGATTAAAACAGATTGTAATTGATTGTTTGCCTAGGGAAACGTGGAGCAAAAGCAATCCATTGTCAAGAAAAGTTCATTTATAGTCACTCATGCCTAGAAAAGGCTTATAACTCTTTTTAAATGCCTTTATAATCCCATTATTGAATTTATTTTGAATTGTTTTTACATTTTTTGATTAAAACAGATTGTAATTAATTGTTTGCCTCAGGAAACGTGGAGCAAAAGCCATCCATTGTCAAGAAAACATCATTTATAGTCACTCATGCCTAGAAAAGCCTTATTACTCGGTTTAAATGCTTTTATAATCCCATTATTGAATTTATTTTGAATTTTTTTTACATTTTTTGATTCAAACAGATTGTAATAGATTGTTTATCTCGGGAAACATGGAACGAAAGCCATCTATTGTCAAGAAAAGTTAATTTATAGTCACTCATGCTTAGAAAAGCCTTATTACTCGGTTTAAATGCCTTTATAATCCCATTATTGGATATATTTACATTTATTTTTACATTTTTTTGATTAAAACAGATTGTAATTGATTGTTTGCCTCGGGAAACGTGGAGCAAAAGCCATCCATTGTCAAGAAAAGTTCATTTATAGTCACTCATGCCTAGAAAAGCCTTATTACTCGATTTAAATGCCTTTATAATCCCATTATTGAATTTATTTTGAATTTTTTTTACATTTTTTGATTAAAACATATTGTAATTGATTGTTTGCCTCGGGAAACGTGGAGCAAAAGCCATCCATTGTCAAGAAAAGTTCATTTATAGTCACTCATGCCTAGAAAAGCCTTATTACTCGATTTAAATGCCTTTATAATCCCATTATTGAATTTATTTTGAATTGTTTTTACATTTTTTGATTAAAACATATTGTAATTGATTGTTTGCCTCAGGAAACGCGGAGCAAAAGCCATCCATTGTCAAGAAAAGTTAATTTATAGTCGCTCATGCCTAGAGAAGCCTTATTACTCGGTTTAAATGCCTTTATAATCCCATTATTGAATTTATTTTGATTTTTTTTTACAGTTTTTGATTAAAACAGATTGTAATAGATTGTTTATCTCGGGAAACATGGAACGAAAGCCATCCATTGTCAAGAAAAGATCATTTATAGTCACTCATGCCTAGAAAAGCCTTATTACTCGGTTTAAATGCCTTTATAATCCGATTATTGAATTTATTTTGAACTTTTTTGACATTTTTTGATTAAAACATATTGTAATTGATTATTTGCCTCGGGAAACATGGAGCGAAAGCCATCCATTGTCAAGAAAAGTTCATTTATAGTCACTCATGCCTAGAAAAGCCTTATTACTCGGTTTAAATGCTTTTATAATCCCATTATCGAATTTATTTTGAATTGTTTTTACATTTTTTGATTAAAACAGATTGTAATTGATTGTTTGCCTCGGGAAACGTGGAGAAAAAGCCATCCATTGTCAAGAAAAGTTCATTTATAGTCACTCATGCCTAGAAAAGCCTTATAACTCGGTTTAAATGCCTTTATAATCCCATTATTGAATTTATTTTGAATTGTTTTTACATTTTTTGATTAAAACAGATTGTAATTGATTGTTTGCCTCGGGAAACGTGGAGCAAAAGCAATCCATTGTCAAGAAAAGTTCATTTATAGTCACTCATGCCTAGAAAAGCCTTATTACTCGATTTAAATGCCTTTATAATCCCATTATTGAATTTATTTTGAATTGTTTTTACATTTTTTGATTAAAACATATTGTAATTGATTGTTTGCCTCGAGAAACGTGGAGCAAAGGCCATCCATTGTTAAGAAAAGTTCATTTATAGTCACTCATGCCTAGAAAAGCCTTATTACTCGGTTTAAATGCCTTTATAATCCCATTATCGAATTTATTTTGAATTGTTTTTACATTTTTTGATTAAAACAGATTGTAATTGATTGTTTGCCTAGGGAAACGTGGAGCAAAAGCAATCCATTGTCAAGAAAAGTTCATTTATAGTCACTCATGCCTAGAAAAGGCTTATAACTCTTTTTAAATGCCTTTATAATCCCATTATTGAATTTATTTTGAATTGTTTTTACATTTTTTGATTAAAACAGATTGTAATTAATTGTTTGCCTCAGGAAACGTGGAGCAAAAGCCATCCATTGTCAAGAAAACATCATTTATAGTCACTCATGCCTAGAAAAGCCTTATTACTCGGTTTAAATGCTTTTATAATCCCATTATTGAATTTATTTTGAATTTTTTTTACATTTTTTGATTCAAACAGATTGTAATAGATTGTTTATCTCGGGAAACATGGAACGAAAGCCATCTATTGTCAAGAAAAGTTAATTTATAGTCACTCATGCTTAGAAAAGCCTTATTACTCGGTTTAAATGCCTTTATAATCCCATTATTGGATATATTTACATTTATTTTTACATTTTTTTGATTAAAACAGATTGTAATTGATTGTTTGCCTCGGGAAACGTGGAGCAAAAGCCATCCATTGTCAAGAAAAGTTCATTTATAGTCACTCATGCCTAGAAAAGCCTTATTACTCGATTTAAATGCCTTTATAATCCCATTATTGAATTTATTTTGAATTTTTTTTACATTTTTTGATTAAAACATATTGTAATTGATTGTTTGCCTCGGGAAACGTGGAGCAAAAGCCATCCATTGTCAAGAAAAGTTCATTTATAGTCACTCATGCCTACAAAAGCCTTATTACTCGGTTTAAATGCCTTTATAATCCCATTATTGAATTTATTTTGAATTTTTTTTACATTTTTTGATTAAAACAGATTGTAATAGATTGTTTATCTCAGGAAACATGGAACGAAAGCCATCCATTGTCAAGAAAAGATCATTTATAGTCACTTATGCCTAGAAAAGCCTTATTACTCGGTTTAAATGCTTTTATAATCCCATTATTGAATTTATTTTGAATTTTTTTTACATTTTTTGATTAAAACAGATTGTAGTAGATTGTTTATCTCGGGAAACATGGAACGAAAGCCATCCATTGTCAAGAAAACATCATTTATTGTCACTCATGCCTAGAAAAGCCTTATTACTCGGTTTAAATGCCTATATAATCCCATTATTGAATTTATTTTGAATTATTTTTATATTTTTTTATTAAAACAGATTGTAGTTGATTGTTTGCCTCGGGAAACGTGGAGCAAAAGCCATCCATTGGCAAGAAAAGTTCATTTATAGTCACTCATGCCTAGAAAAGCCTTATTACTCGGTTTAAATGCCTTTATAATCCCATTATTGAATTTATTTGGAATTTTTTTTACATTTTTTGATTAAAACAGATTGTAATAGATTGTTTATCTCGGGAAACATGGAACGAAAGCCATCCATTGTCAAGAAAAGATCATTTATAGTCACTCATGCCTAGAAAAGCCTTATTACTCGGTTTAAATGCCCTTATAATCCCATTATTGAATTTATTTTGAATTATTTTTACATTTTTTTATTAAAACATATTGTAATTGATTGTTTGCCTCGGGAAACGTGGAGCAAAAGCCATCCATTGTCAAGAAAAGTTCATTTATAGTCACTCATGCCTAGAAAAGCCTTATTACTCGGTTTAAATGCCTTTATAATCCCATTATTGAATTTATTTGGAATTTTTTTTACATTTTTTGATTAAAACAGATATAATACATTGTTTATCTCGGGAAACATGGAACGAAAGCCATCCATTGTCAAGAAAACATCATTTATAGTCACTCATGCCTAGAAAAGCCTTATTACTCGGTTTAAATGCCTTTATAATCCCATTATTGAATTTATTTTGAACTTTTTTGACATTTTTTTATTAAAACAGATTGTAATTGATTGTTTGCCTCGGGAAACATGGAACGAAAGCCATCCATTGTCAAGAAAAGTTCATTTATAGTCACTCATGCCTAGAAAAGCCTTATTACTCGGTTTAAATGCTTTTATAATCCCATTATCGAATTTATTTTGAATTGTTTTTACATTTTTTGATTAAAACAGATTGTAATTGATTGTTTGCCTCGGGAAACGTGGAGCAAAAGCCATCCATTGTCAAGAAAAGTTCATTTATAGTCACTCATGCCTAGAAAAGCCTTATAACTCGGTTTAAATGCCTTTATAATCCCATTATTGAATTTATTTTGAATTGTTTTTACATTTTTTGATTAAAACAGATTGTAATTGATTGTTTGCCTCGGGAAACGTGGATCAAAAGCCATCCATTGTCAAGAAAAGTTCATTTATAGTCACTCATGCCTAGAAAAGCCTTATTACTCGATTTAAATGCCTTTATAATCCCATTATTGAATTTATTTTGAATTGTTTTTACATTTTTTGATTAAAACATATTATAATTGATTGTTTGCCTCGAGAAACGTGGAGCAAAAGCCATCCATTGTCAAGAAAAGTTCATTTATAGTCACTCATGCCTACAAAAGCCTTATTACTCGGTTTAAATGCCTTTATAATCCCATTATTGAATTTATTTTATATTTTTTTTACATTTTTTGATTAAAACAGATTGTAATTGATTGTTTGCCTCGAGAAACGTGGAGCAAAAGCCATCCATTGTCAAGAAAAGTTCATTTATAGTCACTCATGCCTACAAAAGCCTTATTACTCGGTTTAAATGCCTTTATAATCCCATTATTGAATTTATTTTGAAATTTTTTTACATTTTTTGATTAAAACAGATTGTAATAGATTGTTTATCTCGGGAAACATGAAACGAAAGCCATCCATTGTCAAGAAAAGATCATTTATAGTCACTCATGCCTAGAAAAGCCTTATTACTCGGTTTAAATGCCTTTATAATCCCATTATTGAATTTATTTTGAATTATTTTTATATTTTTTGATTAAAACAGATTGTAATAGATTGTTTATCTCGGGAAACATGGAACGAAAGCCATCCATTGTCAAGAAAAGATCATTTATAGTCACTCATGCCTAGAAAAGCCTTATTACTCGGTTTAAATGCCTATATAATCCCATTATTGAATTTATTTTGAATTATTTTTATATTTTTTTATTAAAACAGATTGTAGTTGATTGTTTGCCTCGGGAAACGTGGAGCAAAAGCCATCCATTGTCCATAAAAGTTCATTTATAGTCACTCATGCCTAGAAAAGCCTTATTACTCGATTTAAATGCCTTTATAATCCCATTATTGAATATATTTACATTTATTTTTACATTTTTTTATTAAAACAGATTGTAATTGATTGTTTGCCTCGGGAAACGTGGAGCAAAAGCCATCCATTGTCAAGAAAAGTTCATTTATAGTCACTCATGCCTAGAAAAGCCTTATTACTCGATTTAAATGCCTTTAAAATCCCATTATTGAATTTATTTTGAATTTTTTTTACATTTTTTAATTAAAACATATTGTAATTGATTGTTTGCCTCGGGAAACGTGGAGCAAAAGCCATCCATTGTCAAGAAAAGTTCATTTATAGTCACTCATGCCTAGAAAAGCCTTATTACTCGGTTTAAATGCCTTTATAATCCCATTATTGAATTTATTTGGAATTTTTTTTACATTTTTTGATTAAAACAGATTGTAATAGATTGTTTACCTCGGGAAACATGGAACGAAAGCCATCCATTGTCAAGAAAAGATCATTTATAGTCACTCATGCCTAGAAAAGCCTTATTACTCGGTTTAAATGCCCTTATAATCCCATTATTGAATTTATTTTGAATTATTTTTACATTTTTTTATTAAAACATATTGTAATTGATTGTTTGCCTCGGGAAACGTGGAGCAAAAGCCATCCATTGTCAAGAAAAGTTCATTTATAGTCACTCATGCCTAGAAAAGCCTTATTACTCGGTTTAAATGCCTTTATAATCCCATTATTGAATTTATTTGGAATTTTTTTTACATTTTTTGATTAAAACAGATTCTAATACATTGTTTATCTCGGGAAACATGGAACGAAAGCCATCCATTGTCAAGAAAACATCATTTATAGTCACTCATGCCTAGAAAAGCCTTATTACTCGGTTTAAATGCCTTTATAATCCCATTATTGAATTTATTTTGAACTTTTTTGACATTTTTTTATTAAAACAGATTGTAATTGATTGTTTGCCTCGGGAAACATGGAACGAAAGCCATCCATTGTCAAGAAAAGTTCATTTATAGTCACTCATGCCTAGAAAAGCCTTATTACTCGGTTTAAATGCTTTTATAATCCCATTATCGAATTTATTTTGAATTGTTTTTACATTTTTTGATTAAAACAGATTGTAATTGATTGTTTGCCTCGGGAAACGTGGAGCAAAAGCCATCCATTGTCAAGAAAAGTTCATTTATAGTCACTCATGCCTAGAAAAGCCTTATAACTCGGTTTAAATGCCTTTATAATCCCATTATTGAATTTATTTTGAATTGTTTTTACATTTTTTGATTAAAACAGATTGTAATTGATTGTTTGCCTCGGGAAACGTGGATCAAAAGCCATCCATTGTCAAGAAAAGTTCATTTATAGTCACTCATGCCTAGAAAAGCCTTATTACTCGATTTAAATGCCTTTATAATCCCATTATTGAATTTATTTTGAATTGTTTTTACATTTTTTGATTAAAACATATTGTAATTGATTGTTTGCCTCGAGAAACGTGGAGCAAAAGCCATCCATTGTCAAGAAAAGTTCATTTATAGTCACTCATGCCTACAAAAGCCTTATTACTCGGTTTAAATGCCTTTATAATCCCATTATTGAATTTATTTTATATTTTTTTTACATTTTTTGATTAAAACAGATTGTAATTGATTGTTTGCCTCGAGAAACGTGGAGCAAAAGCCATCCATTGTCAAGAAAAGTTCATTTATAGTCACTCATGCCTACAAAAGCCTTATTACTCGGTTTAAATGCCTTTATAATCCCATTATTGAATTTATTTTGAAATTTTTTTACATTTTTTGATTAAAACAGATTGTAATAGATTGTTTATCTCGGGAAACATGGAACGAAAGCCATCCATTGTCAAGAAAATATCATTTATAGTCACTCATGCCTAGAAAAGCCTTATTACTCGGTTTAAATGCTTTTATAATCCCATTATTGAATTTATTTTGAAATTTTTTTACATTTTTTGATTAAAACAGATTGTAATAGATTGTTTATCTCGGGAAACATGGAACGAAAGCCATCCATTGTCAAGAAAACATCATTTATAGTCACTCATGCCTAGAAAAGCCTTATTACTCGGTTTAAATGCCTTTATAATCCCATTATTGAATTTATTTTGAATTATTTTTATATTTTTTGATTAAAACAGATTGTAATAGATTGTTTATCTCGGGAAACATGGAACGAAAGCCATCCATTGTCAAGAAAAGATCATTTATAGTCACTCATGCCTAGAAAAGCCTTATTACTCGGTTTAAATGCCCTTATAATCCCATTATTGAATTTATTTTGAATTATTTTTACATTTTTTTATTAAAACATATTGTAATTGATTGTTTGCCTCGGGAAACGTGGAGCAAAAGCCATCCATTGTCAAGAAAAGTTCATTTATAGTCACTCATGCCTAGAAAAGCCTTATTACTCGGTTTAAATGCCTTTATAATCCCATTATTGAATTTATTTGGAATTTTTTTTACATTTTTTGATTAAAACAGATTCTAATACATTGTTTATCTCGGGAAACATGGAACGAAAGCCATCCATTGTCAAGAAAACATCATTTATAGTCACTCATGCCTAGAAAAGCCTTATTACTCGGTTTAAATGCCTTTATAATCCCATTATTGAATTTATTTTGAACTTTTTTGACATTTTTTTATTAAAACAGATTGTAATTGATTGTTTGCCTCGGGAAACATGGAACGAAAGCCATCCATTGTCAAGAAAAGTTCATTTATAGTCACTCATGCCTAGAAAAGCCTTATTACTCGGTTTAAATGCTTTTATAATCCCATTATCGAATTTATTTTGAATTGTTTTTACATTTTTTGATTAAAACAGATTGTAATTGATTGTTTGCCTCGGGAAACGTGGAGCAAAAGCCATCCATTGTCAAGAAAAGTTCATTTATAGTCACTCATGCCTAGAAAAGCCTTATAACTCGGTTTAAATGCCTTTATAATCCCATTATTGAATTTATTTTGAATTGTTTTTACATTTTTTGATTAAAACAGATTGTAATTGATTGTTTGCCTCGGGAAACGTGGATCAAAAGCCATCCATTGTCAAGAAAAGTTCATTTATAGTCACTCATGCCTAGAAAAGCCTTATTACTCGATTTAAATGCCTTTATAATCCCATTATTGAATTTATTTTGAATTGTTTTTACATTTTTTGATTAAAACATATTTTAATTGATTGTTTGCCTCGAGAAACGTGGAGCAAAAGCCATCCATTGTCAAGAAAAGTTCATTTATAGTCACTCATGCCTACAAAAGCCTTATTACTCGGTTTAAATGCCTTTATAATCCCATTATTGAATTTATTTTATATTTTTTTTACATTTTTTGATTAAAACAGATTGTAATTGATTGTTTGCCTCGGGAAACGTGGAGCAAAAGCCATCCATTGTCAAGAAAAGTTCATTTATAGTCACTCATGCCTACAAAAGCCTTATTACTCGGTTTAAATGCCTTTATAATCCCATTATTGAATTTATTTTGAAATTTTTTTACATTTTTTGATTAAAACAGATTGTAATAGATTGTTTATCTCGGGAAACATGGAACGAAAGCCATCCATTGTCAAGAAAAGATCATTTATAGTCACTCATGCCTAGAAAAGCCTTATTACTCGGTTTAAATGCTTTTATAATCCCATTATTGAATTTATTTTGAAATTTTTTTACATTTTTTGATTAAAACAGATTGTAATAGATTGTTTATCTAGGGAAACATGGAACGAAAGCCATCCATTGTCAAGAAAACATCATTTATAGTCACTCATGCCTAGAAAAGCCTTATTACTCGGTTTAAATGCCTTTAGAATCCCATTATTGAATATATTTTGAATTATTTTTATATTTTTTGATTAAAACAGATTGTAATAGATTGTTTATCTCGGGAAACATGGAACGAAAGCCATCCATTGTCAAGAAAAGATCATTTATAGTCACTCATTCCTAGAAAAGCCTTATTACTCGGTTTAAATGCCCTTATAATCCCATTATTGAATTTATTTTGAATTATTTTTATATTTTTTTATTAAAACATATTGTAATTGATTGTTTGCCTGGGGAAAGGTGGAGCAAAAGCCATCCATTGTCAAGAAAAGTTCATTTATAGTCACTCATGCCTAGAAAAGCCTTATTACTCGGTTTAAATGCCTTTATAATCCCATTATTGAATTTATTTTATATTTTTTTTACATTTTTTGATTAAAACAGATTGTAATTGATTGTTTGCCTCGAGAAACGTGGAGCAAAAGCCATCCATTGTCAAGAAAAGTTCATTTATAGTCACTCATGCCTACAAAAGCCTTATTACTCGGTTTAAATGCCTTTATAATCCCATTATTGAATTTATTTTGAAATTTTTTTACATTTTTTGATTAAAACAGATTGTAATAGATTGTTTATCTCGGGAAACATGGAACGAAAGCCATCCATTGTCAAGAAAATATCATTTATAGTCACTCATGCCTAGAAAAGCCTTATTACTCGGTTTAAATGCTTTTATAATCCCATTATTGAATTTATTTTGAAATTTTTTTACATTTTTTGATTAAAACAGATTGTAATAGATTGTTTATCTCGGGAAACATGGAACGAAAGCCATCCATTGTCAAGAAAACATCATTTATAGTCACTCATGCCTAGAAAAGCCTTATTACTCGGTTTAAATGCCTTTATAATCCCATTATTGAATTTATTTTGAATTATTTTTATATTTTTTGATTAAAACAGATTGTAATAGATTGTTTATCTCGGGAAACATGGAACGAAAGCCATCCATTGTCAAGAAAAGATCATTTATAGTCACTCATGCCTAGAAAAGCCTTATTACTCGGTTTAAATGCCCTTATAATCCCATTATTGAATTTATTTTGAATTATTTTTACATTTTTTTATTAAAACATATTGTAATTGATTGTTTGCCTCGGGAAACGTGGAGCAAAAGCCATCCATTGTCAAGAAAAGTTCATTTATAGTCACTCATGCCTAGAAAAGCCTTATTACTCGGTTTAAATGCCTTTATAATCCCATTATTGAATTTATTTGGAATTTTTTTTACATTTTTTGATTAAAACAGATTCTAATACATTGTTTATCTCGGGAAACATGGAACGAAAGCCATCCATTGTCAAGAAAACATCATTTATAGTCACTCATGCCTAGAAAAGCCTTATTACTCGGTTTAAATGCCTTTATAATCCCATTATTGAATTTATTTTGAACTTTTTTGACATTTTTTTATTAAAACAGATTGTAATTGATTGTTTGCCTCGGGAAACATGGAACGAAAGCCATCCATTGTCAAGAAAAGTTCATTTATAGTCACTCATGCCTAGAAAAGCCTTATTACTCGGTTTAAATGCTTTTATAATCCCATTATCGAATTTATTTTGAATTGTTTTTACATTTTTTGATTAAAACAGATTGTAATTGATTGTTTGCCTCGGGAAACGTGGAGCAAAAGCCATCCATTGTCAAGAAAAGTTCATTTATAGTCACTCATGCCTAGAAAAGCCTTATAACTCGGTTTAAATGCCTTTATAATCCCATTATTGAATTTATTTTGAATTGTTTTTACATTTTTTGATTAAAACAGATTGTAATTGATTGTTTGCCTCGGGAAACGTGGATCAAAAGCCATCCATTGTTAAGAAAAGTTCATTTATAGTCACTCATGCCTAGAAAAGCCTTATTACTCGATTTAAATGCCTTTATAATCCCATTATTGAATTTATTTTAAATTGTTTTTACATTTTTTGATTAAAACATATTGTAATTGATTGTTTGCCTCGAGAAACGTGGAGCAAAAGCCATCCATTGTCAAGAAAAGTTCATTTATAGTCACTCATGCCTACAAAAGCCTTATTACTCGGTTTAAATGCCTTTATAATCCCATTATTGAATTTATTTTATATTTTTTTTACATTTTTTGATTAAAACAGATTGTAATTGATTGTTTGCCTCGGGAAACGTGGAGCAAAAGCCATCCATTGTCAAGAAAAGTTCATTTATAGTCACTCATGCCTACAAAAGCCTTATTACTCGGTTTAAATGCCTTTATAATCCCATTATTGAATTTATTTTGAAATTTTTTTACATTTTTTGATTAAAACAGATTGTAATAGATTGTTTATCTCGGGAAACATGGAACGAAAGCCATCCATTGTCAAGAAAAGATCATTTATAGTCACTCATGCCTAGAAAAGCCTTATTACTCGGTTTAAATGCTTTTATAATCCCATTATTGAATTTATTTTGAAATTTTTTTACATTTTTTGATTAAAACAGATTGTAATAGATTGTTTATCTCGGGAAACATGGAACGAAAGCCATCCATTGTCAAGAAAACATCATTTATAGTCACTCATGCCTAGAAAAGCCTTATTACTCGGTTTAAATGCCTTTATAATCCCATTATTGAATTTATTTTGAATTATTTTTATATTTTTTGATTAAAACAGATTGTAATAGATTGTTTATCTCGGGAAACATGGAACGAAAGCCATCCATTGTCAAGAAAAGATCATTTATAGTCACTCATGCCTAGAAAAGCCTTATTACTCGGTTTAAATGCCCTTATAATCCCATTATTGAATTTATTTTGAATTATTTTTACATTTTTTTATTAAAACATATTGTAATTGATTGTTTGCCTGGGGAAAGGTGGAGCAAAAGCCATCCATTGTCAAGAAAAGTTCATTTATAGTCACTCATGCCTAGAAAAGCCTTATTACTCGGTTTAAATGCCTTTATAATCCCATTATTGAATTTATTTGGAATTTTTTTTACATTTTTTGATTAAAACAGATTCTAATACATTGTTTATCTCGGGAAACATGGAACGAAAGCCATCCATTGTCAAGAAAACATCATTTATAGTCACTCATGCCTAGAAAAGCCTTTATACTCGGTTTAAATGCCTTTATAATCCCATTATTGAATTTATTTTGAACTTTTTTGACATTTTTTGATTAAAACAGATTGTAATTGATTGTTTGCCTCGGGAAACATGGAACGAAAGCCATCCATTGTCAAGAAAAGTTCATTTATAGTCACTCATGCCTAGAAAACCCTTATTACTCGGTTTAAATGCTTTTATAATCCCATTATCGAATTTATTTTGAATTGATTTTACATTTTTTGATTAAAACAGATTGTAATTGATTGTTTGCCTCGGGAAACGTGGAGCAAAAGCCATCCATTGTCAAGAAAAGTTCATTTATAGTCACTCATGCCTAGAAAAGCCTTATAACTCGGTTTAAATGCCTTTATAATCCCATTATTGAATTTATTTTGAATTGTTTTTACATTTTTTGATTAAAACAGATTGTAATTGATTGTTTGCCTCGGGAAACGTGGATCAAAAGCCATCCATTGTCAAGAAAAGTTCATTTATAGTCACTCATGCCTAGAAAAGCCTTATTACTCGATTTAAATGCCTTTATAATCCCATTATTGAATTTATTTTGAATTGTTTTTACATTTTTTGATTAAAACATATTGTAATTGATTGTTTGCCTCGAGAAACGCGGAGCAAAAGCCATCCATTGTCAAGAAAAGTTCATTTATAGTCACTCATGCCTACAAAAGCCTTATTACTCGGTTTAAATGCCTTTATAATCCCATTATTGAATTTATTTTATATTTTTTTTACATTTTTTGATTAAAACAGATTGTAATTGATTGTTTGCCTCGGGAAACGTGGAGCAAAAGCCATCCATTGTCAAGAAAAGTTCATTTATAGTCACTCATGCCTAGAAAAGCCTTATTACTCGATTTAAATGCCTTTATAATCCCATTATTGAATTTATTTTGAATTGTTTTTACATTTTTTGATTAAAACATATTGTAATTGATTGTTTGCCTCGAGAAACGTGGAGCAAAGGCCATCCATTGTCAAGAAAAGTTCATTTATAGTCACTCATGCCTAGAAAAGCCTTATTACTCGGTTTAAATGCCTTTATAATCCCATTATCGAATTAATTTTGAATTGTTTTTACATTTTTTGATTAAAACAGATTGTAATTGATTGTTTGCCTCGGGAAACGTGGAGCAAAAGCAATCCATTGTCAAGAAAAGTTCATTTATAGTCACTCATGCCTAGAAAAGGCTTATAACTCTTTTTAAATGCCTTTATAATCCCATTATTGAATTTATTTTGAATTGTTTTTACATTTTTTGATTAAAACAGATTGTAATTGATTGTTTGCCTCGGGAAACGTGGAGCAAAAGCCATCCATTGTCAAGAAAAGTTCATTTATAGTCACTCATGCCTAGAAAAGCCTTATTACTCGATTTAAATGCCTTTATAATCCCATTATTGAATTTATTTTGAATTGTTTTTACATTTTTTGATTAAAACATATTGTAATTGATTGTTTGCCTCAGGAAACGCGGAGCAAAAGCCATCCATTGTCAAGAAAAGTTCATTTATAGTCACTCATGCCTAGAGAAGCCTTATTACTCGGTTTAAATGCCTTTATAATCCCATTATTGAATTTATTTTGATTTTTTTTTACAGTTTTTGATTAAAACAGATTGTAATAGATTGTTTATCTCGGGAAACATGGAACGAAAGCCATCCATTGTCAAGAAAAGATCATTTATAGTCACTCATGCCTAGAAAAGCCTTATTACTCGGTTTAAAAGCCTTTATAATCCGATTATTGAATTTATTTTGAACTTTTTTGACATTTTTTGATTAAAACATATTGTAATTGATTATTTGCCTCGGGAAACATGGAGCGAAAGCCATCCATTGTCAAGAAAAGTTCATTTATAGTCACTCATGCCTAGAAAGGCCTTATTACTCGGTTTAAATGCTTTTATAATCCCATTATCGAATTTATTTTGAATTGTTTTTACATTTTTTGATTAAAACAGATTGTAATTGATTGTTTGCCTCGGGAAACGTGGAGAAAAAGCCATCCATTGTCAAGAAAAGTTCATTTATAGTCACTCATGCCTAGAAAAGCCTTATAACTCGGTTTAAATGCCTTTATAATCCCATTATTGAATTTATTTTGAATTGTTTTTACATTTTTTGATTAAAACAGATTGTAATTGATTGTTTGCCTCGGGAAACGTGGAGCAAAAGCCATCCATTGTAAAGAAAAGTTCATTTATAGTCACTCATGCCTAGAAAAGCCTTATTACTCGATTTAAATGCCTTTATAATCCCATTATTGAATTTATTTTGAATTGTTTTTACATTTTTTGATTAAAACGTATTGTAATTGATTGTTTGCCTAGAGAAACGTGGAGCAAAGGCCATCCATTGTCAAGAAAAGTTCATTTATAGTCACTCATGCCTAGAAAAGCCTTATTACTTGGTTTAAATGCCTTTATAATCCCATTATCGAATTTATTTTGAATTGTTTTTACATTTTTTGATTAAAACAGATTGTAATTGATTGTTTGCCTCGGGAAACGTGGAGCAAAAGCAATCCATTGTCAAGAAAAGTTCATTTATAGTCACTCATGCCTAGAAAAGGCTTATAACTCTTTTTAAATGCCTTTATAATCCCATTATTGAATTTATTTTGAATTGTTTTTACATTTTTTGATTAAAACAGATTGTAATTGATTGTTTGCCTCGGGAAACGTGGAGCAAAAGCCATCCATTGTCAAGAAAAGTTCATTTATAGTCACTCATGCCTAGAAAAGCCTTATTACTCGATTTAAATGCCTTTATAATCCCATTATTGAATTTATTTTGAATTGTTTTTACATTTTTTGATTAAAACATATTGTAATTGATTGTTTGCCCCAGGAAACGCGGAGCAAAAGCCATCCATTGTCAAGAAAAGTTAATTTATAGTCACTCATGCCTAGAGAAGCCTTATTACTCGGTTTAAATGCCTTTATAATCCCATTATTGAATTTATTTTGATTTTTTTTTACAGTTTTTGATTAAAACAGATTGTAATAGATTGTTTATCTCGGGAAACATGGAACGAAAGCCATCCATTGTCAAGAAAAGATCATTTATAGTCACTCATGCCTAGAAAAGCCTTATTACTCGGTTTAAATGCCTTTATAATCCGATTATTGAATTTATTTTGAACTTTTTTGACATTTTTTGATTAAAACATATTGTAATTGATTATTTGCCTCGGGAAACATGGAGCGAAAGCCATCCATTGTCAAGAAAAGTTCATTTATAGTCACTCATGCCTAGAAAGGCCTTATTACTCGGTTTAAATGCTTTTATAATCCCATTATCGAATTTATTTTGAATTGTTTTTACATTTTTTGATTAAAACAGATTGTAATTGATTGTTTGCCTCGGGAAACGTGGAGAAAAAGCCATCCATTGTCAAGAAAAGTTCATTTATAGTCACTCATGCCTAGAAAAGCCTTATAACTCGGTTTAAATGCCTTTATAATCCCATTATTGAATTTATTTTGAATTGTTTTTACATTTTTTGATTAAAACAGATTGTAATTGATTGTTTGCCTCGGGAAACGTGGAGCAAAAGCCATCCATTGTAAAGAAAAGTTCATTTATAGTCACTCATGCCTAGAAAAGCCTTATTACTCGATTTAAATGCCTTTATAATCCCATTATTGAATTTATTTTGAATTGTTTTTACATTTTTTGATTAAAACATATTGTAATTGATTGTTTGCCTCGAGAAACGTGGAGCAAAGGCCATCCATTGTTAAGAAAAGTTCATTTATAGTCACTCATGCCTAGAAAAGCCTTATTACTCGGTTTAAATGCCTTTATAATCCCATTATCGAATTTATTTTGAATTGTTTTTACATTTTTTGATTAAAACAGATTGTAATTGATTGTTTGCCTAGGGAAACGTGGAGCAAAAGCAATCCATTGTCAAGAAAAGTTCATTTATAGTCACTCATGCCTAGAAAAGGCTTATAACTCTTTTTAAATGCCTTTATAATCCCATTATTGAATTTATTTTGAATTGTTTTTACATTTTTTGATTAAAACAGATTGTAATTAATTGTTTGCCTCAGGAAACGTGGAGCAAAAGCCATCCATTGTCAAGAAAACATCATTTATAGTCACTCATGCCTAGAAAAGCCTTATTACTCGGTTTAAATGCTTTTATAATCCCATTATTGAATTTATTTTGAATTTTTTTTACATTTTTTGATTCAAACAGATTGTAATAGATTGTTTATCTCGGGAAACATGGAACGAAAGCCATCTATTGTCAAGAAAAGTTAATTTATAGTCACTCATGCTTAGAAAAGCCTTATTACTCGGTTTAAATGCCTTTATAATCCCATTATTGGATATATTTACATTTATTTTTACATTTTTTTGATTAAAACAGATTGTAATTGATTGTTTGCCTCGGGAAACGTGGTGCAAAAGCCATCCATTGTCAAGAAAAGTTCATTTATAGTCACTCATGCCTACAAAAGCCTTATTACTCGGTTTAAATGCCTTTATAATCCCATTATTGAATTTATTTTGAATTTTTTTTACATTTTTTGATTAAAACAGATTGTAATAGATTGTTTATCTCGGGAAACATGGAACGAAAGCCATCCATTGTCAAGAAAAGATCATTTATAGTCACTTATGCCTAGAAAAGCCTTATTACTCGGTTTAAATGCTTTTATAATCCCATTATTGAATTTATTTTGAATTTTTTTTACATTTTTTGATTAAAACAGATTGTAGTAGATTGTTTATCTCGGGAAACATGGAACGAAAGCCATCCATTGTCAAGAAAACATCATTTATTGTCACTCATGCCTAGAAAAGCCTTATTACTCGGTTTAAATGCCTATATAATCCCATTATTGAATTTATTTTGAATTATTTTTATATTTTTTTATTAAAACAGATTGTAGTTGATTGTTTGCCTCGGGAAACGTGGAGCAAAAGCCATCCATTGTCCATAAAAGTTCATTTATAGTCACTCATGCCTAGAAAAGCCTTATTACTCGATTTAAATGCCTTTATAATCCCATTATTGAATATATTTACATTTATTTTTACATTTTTTTATTAAAACAGATTGTAATTGATTGTTTGCCTCGGGAAACGTGGAGCAAAAGCCATCCATTGTCAAGAAAAGTTCATTTATAGTCACTCATGCCTAGAAAAGCCTTATTACTCGATTTAAATGCCTTTAAAATCCCATTATTGAATTTATTTTGAATTTTTTTTACATTTTTTAATTAAAACATATTGTAATTGATTGTTTGCCTCGGGAAACGTGGAGCAAAAGCCATCCATTGTCAAGAAAAGTTCATTTATAGTCACTCATGCCTAGAAAAGCCTTATTACTCGGTTTAAATGCCTTTATAATCCCATTATTGAATTTATTTGGAATTTTTTTTACATTTTTTGATTAAAACAGATTGTAATAGATTGTTTACCTCGGGAAACATGGAACGAAAGCCATCCATTGTCAAGAAAAGATCATTTATAGTCACTCATGCCTAGAAAAGCCTTATTACTCGGTTTAAATGCCCTTATAATCCCATTATTGAATTTATTTTGAATTATTTTTACATTTTTTTATTAAAACATATTGTAATTGATTGTTTGCCTCGGGAAACGTGGAGCAAAAGCCATCCATTGTCAAGAAAAGTTCATTTATAGTCACTCATGCCTAGAAAAGCCTTATTACTCGGTTTAAATGCCTTTATAATCCCATTATTGAATTTATTTGGAATTTTTTTTACATTTTTTGATTAAAACAGATATAATACATTGTTTATCTCGGGAAACATGGAACGAAAGCCATCCATTGTCAAGAAAACATCATTTATAGTCACTCATGCCTAGAAAAGCCTTATTACTCGGTTTAAATGCCTTTATAATCCCATTATTGAATTTATTTTGAACTTTTTTGACATTTTTTGATTAAAACAGATTGTAATTGATTGTTTGCCTCGGGAAACATGGAACGAAAGCCATCCATTGTCAAGAAAAGTTCATTTATAGTCACTCATGCCTAGAAAAGCCTTATTACTCGGTTTAAATGCTTTTATAATCCCATTATCGAATTTATTTTGAATTGTTTTTACATTTTTTGATTAAAACAGATTGTAATTGATTGTTTGCCTCGGGAAACGTGGAGCAAAAGCCATCCATTGTCAAGAAAAGTTCATTTATAGTCACTCATGCCTAGAAAAGCCTTATAACTCGGTTTAAATGCCTTTATAATCCCATTATTGAATTTATTTTGAATTGTTTTTACATTTTTTGATTAAAACAGATTGTAATTGATTGTTTGCCTCGGGAAACGTGGATCAAAAGCCATCCATTGTCAAGAAAAGTTCATTTATAGTCACTCATGCCTAGAAAAGGCTTATAACTCTTTTTAAATGCCTTTATAATCCCATTATTGAATTTATTTTGAATTGTTTTTACATTTTTTGATTAAAACAGATTGTAATTGATTGTTTGCCTCGGGAAACGTGGTGCAAAAGCCATCCATTGTCAAGAAAAGTTCATTTATAGTCACTCATGCCTACAAAAGCCTTATTACTCGGTTTAAATGCCTTTATAATCCCATTATTGAATTTATTTTGAATTTTTTTTACATTTTTTGATTAAAACAGATTGTAATAGATTGTTTATCTCGGGAAACATGGAACGAAAGCCATCCATTGTCAAGAAAAGATCATTTATAGTCACTTATGCCTAGAAAAGCCTTATTACTCGGTTTAAATGCTTTTATAATCCCATTATTGAATTTATTTTGAATTTTTTTTACATTTTTTGATTAAAACAGATTGTAGTAGATTGTTTATCTCGGGAAACATGGAACGAAAGCCATCCATTGTCAAGAAAACATCATTTATTGTCACTCATGCCTAGAAAAGCCTTATTACTCGGTTTAAATGCCTATATAATCCCATTATTGAATTTATTTTGAATTATTTTTATATTTTTTTATTAAAACAGATTGTAGTTGATTGTTTGCCTCGGGAAACGTGGAGCAAAAGCCATCCATTGTCCATAAAAGTTCATTTATAGTCACTCATGCCTAGAAAAGCCTTATTACTCGATTTAAATGCCTTTATAATCCCATTATTGAATATATTTACATTTATTTTTACATTTTTTTATTAAAACAGATTGTAATTGATTGTTTGCCTCGGGAAACGTGGAGCAAAAGCCATCCATTGTCAAGAAAAGTTCATTTATAGTCACTCATGCCTAGAAAAGCCTTATTACTCGATTTAAATGCCTTTAAAATCCCATTATTGAATTTATTTTGAATTTTTTTTACATTTTTTAATTAAAACATATTGTAATTGATTGTTTGCCTCGGGAAACGTGGAGCAAAAGCCATCCATTGTCAAGAAAAGTTCATTTATAGTCACTCATGCCTAGAAAAGCCTTATTACTCGGTTTAAATGCCTTTATAATCCCATTATTGAATTTATTTGGAATTTTTTTTACATTTTTTGATTAAAACAGATTGTAATAGATTGTTTACCTCGGGAAACATGGAACGAAAGCCATCCATTGTCAAGAAAAGATCATTTATAGTCACTCATGCCTAGAAAAGCCTTATTACTCGGTTTAAATGCCCTTATAATCCCATTATTGAATTTATTTTGAATTATTTTTACATTTTTTTATTAAAACATATTGTAATTGATTGTTTGCCTCGGGAAACGTGGAGCAAAAGCCATCCATTGTCAAGAAAAGTTCATTTATAGTCACTCATGCCTAGAAAAGCCTTATTACTCGGTTTAAATGCCTTTATAATCCCATTATTGAATTTATTTGGAATTTTTTTTACATTTTTTGATTAAAACAGATATAATACATTGTTTATCTCGGGAAACATGGAACGAAAGCCATCCATTGTCAAGAAAACATCATTTATAGTCACTCATGCCTAGAAAAGCCTTATTACTCGGTTTAAATGCCTTTATAATCCCATTATTGAATTTATTTTGAACTTTTTTGACATTTTTTGATTAAAACAGATTGTAATTGATTGTTTGCCTCGGGAAACATGGAACGAAAGCCATCCATTGTCAAGAAAAGTTCATTTATAGTCACTCATGCCTAGAAAAGCCTTATTACTCGGTTTAAATGCTTTTATAATCCCATTATCGAATTTATTTTGAATTGTTTTTACATTTTTTGATTAAAACAGATTGTAATTGATTGTTTGCCTCGGGAAACGTGGAGCAAAAGCCATCCATTGTCAAGAAAAGTTCATTTATAGTCACTCATGCCTAGAAAAGCCTTATAACTCGGTTTAAATGCCTTTATAATCCCATTATTGAATTTATTTTGAATTGTTTTTACATTTTTTGATTAAAACAGATTGTAATTGATTGTTTGCCTCGGGAAACGTGGATCAAAAGCCATCCATTGTCAAGAAAAGTTCATTTATAGTCACTCATGCCTAGAAAAGGCTTATAACTCTTTTTAAATGCCTTTATAATCCCATTATTGAATTTATTTTGAATTGTTTTTACATTTTTTGATTAAAACAGATTGTAATTGATTGTTTGCCTCGGGAAACGTGATGCAAAAGCCATCCATTGTCAAGAAAAGTTCATTTATAGTCACTCATGCCTACAAAAGCCTTATTACTCGGTTTAAATGCCTTTATAATCCCATTATTGAATTTATTTTGAATTTTTTTTACATTTTTTGATTAAAACAGATTGTAATAGATTGTTTATCTCGGGAAACATGGAACGAAAGCCATCCATTGTCAAGAAAAGATCATTTATAGTCACTTATGCCTAGAAAAGCCTTATTACTCGGTTTAAATGCTTTTATAATCCCATTATTGAATTTATTTTGAATTTTTTTTACATTTTTTGATTAAAACAGATTGTAGTAGATTGTTTATCTCGGGAAACATGGAACGAAAGCCATCCATTGTCAAGAAAATATCATTTATAGTCACTCATGCCTAGAAAAGCCTTATTACTCGGTTTAAATGCTTTTATAATCCCATTATTGAATTTATTTTGAAATTTTTTTACATTTTTTGATTAAAACAGATTGTAATAGATTGTTTATCTCGGGAAACATGGAACGAAAGCCATCCATTGTCAAGAAAACATCATTTATAGTCACTCATGCCTAGAAAAGCCTTATTACTCGGTTTAAATGCCTTTATAATCCCATTATTGAATTTATTTTGAATTATTTTTATATTTTTTGATTAAAACAGATTGTAATAGATTGTTTATCTCGGGAAACATGGAACGAAAGCCATCCATTGTCAAGAAAAGTTCATTTATAGTCACTCATGCCTAGAAAAGCCTTATTACTCGGTTTAAATGCTTTTATAATCCCATTATCGAATTTATTTTGAATTGTTTTTACATTTTTTGATTAAAACAGATTGTAATTGATTGTTTGCCTCGGGAAACGTGGAGCAAAAGCCATCCATTGTCAAGAAAAGTTCATTTATAGTCACTCATGCCTAGAAAAGCCTTATAACTCGGTTTAAATGCCTTTATAATCCCATTATTGAATTTATTTTGAATTGTTTTTACATTTTTTGATTAAAACAGATTGTAATTGATTGTTTGCCTCGGGAAACGTGGATCAAAAGCCATCCATTGTCAAGAAAAGTTCATTTATAGTCACTCATGCCTAGAAAAGGCTTATAACTCTTTTTAAATGCCTTTATAATCCCATTATTGAATTTATTTTGAATTGTTTTTACATTTTTTGATTAAAACAGATTGTAATTGATTGTTTGCCTCGGGAAACGTGGTGCAAAAGCCATCCATTGTCAAGAAAAGTTCATTTATAGTCACTCATGCCTACAAAAGCCTTATTACTCGGTTTAAATGCCTTTATAATCCCATTATTGAATTTATTTTGAATTTTTTTTACATTTTTTGATTAAAACAGATTGTAATAGATTGTTTATCTCGGGAAACATGGAACGAAAGCCATCCATTGTCAAGAAAAGATCATTTATAGTCACTTATGCCTAGAAAAGCCTTATTACTCGGTTTAAATGCTTTTATAATCCCATTATTGAATTTATTTTGAATTTTTTTTACATTTTTTGATTAAAACAGATTGTAGTAGATTGTTTATCTCGGGAAACATGGAACGAAAGCCATCCATTGTCAAGAAAATATCATTTATAGTCACTCATGCCTAGAAAAGCCTTATTACTCGGTTTAAATGCTTTTATAATCCCATTATTGAATTTATTTTGAAATTTTTTTACATTTTTTGATTAAAACAGATTGTAATAGATTGTTTATCTCGGGAAACATGGAACGAAAGCCATCCATTGTCAAGAAAACATCATTTATAGTCACTCATGCCTAGAAAAGCCTTATTACTCGGTTTAAATGCCTTTATAATCCCATTATTGAATTTATTTTGAATTATTTTTATATTTTTTGATTAAAACAGATTGTAATAGATTGTTTATCTCGGGAAACATGGAACGAAAGCCATCCATTGTCAAGAAAAGATCATTTATAGTCACTCATGCCTAGAAAAGCCTTATTACTCGGTTTAAATGCCCTTATAATCCCATTATTGAATTTATTTTGAATTATTTTTACATTTTTTTATTAAAACATATTGTAATTGATTGTTTGCCTCGGGAAACGTGGAGCAAAAGCCATCCATTGTCAAGAAAAGTTCATTTATAGTCACTCATGCCTAGAAAAGCCTTATTACTCGGTTTAAATGCCTTTATAATCCCATTATTGAATTTATTTGGAATTTTTTTTACATTTTTTGATTAAAACAGATTCTAATACATTGTTTATCTCGGGAAACATGGAACGAAAGCCATCCATTGTCAAGAAAACATCATTTATAGTCACTCATGCCTAGAAAAGCCTTATTACTCGGTTTAAATGCCTTTATAATCCCATTATTGAATTTATTTTGAACTTTTTTGACATTTTTTGATTAAAACAGATTGTAATTGATTGTTTGCCTCGGGAAACATGGAACGAAAGCCATCCATTGTCAAGAAAAGTTCATTTATAGTCACTCATGCCTAGAAAAGCCTTATTACTCGGTTTAAATGCTTTTATAATCCCATTATCGAATTTATTTTGAATTGTTTTTACATTTTTTGATTAAAACAGATTGTAATTGATTGTTTGCCTCGGGAAACGTGGAGCAAAAGCCATCCATTGTCAAGAAAAGTTCATTTATAGTCACTCATGCCTAGAAAAGCCTTATAACTCGGTTTAAATGCCTTTATAATCCCATTATTGAATTTATTTTGAATTGTTTTTACATTTTTTGATTAAAACAGATTGTAATTGATTGTTTGCCTCGGGAAACGTGGATCAAAAGCCATCCATTGTCAAGAAAAGTTCATTTATAGTCACTCATGCCTAGAAAAGCCTTATTACTCGATTTAAATGCCTTTATAATCCCATTATTGAATTTATTTTGAATTGTTTTTACATTTTTTGATTAAAACATATTGTAATTGATTGTTTGCCTCGAGAAACGTGGAGCAAAAGCCATCCATTGTCAAGAAAAGTTCATTTATAGTCACTCATGCCTACAAAAGCATTATTACTCGGTTTAAATGCCTTTATAATCCCATTATTGAATTTATTTTGAAATTTTTTTACATTTTTTGATTAAAACAGATTGTAATAGATTGTTTATCTCGGGAAACATGGAACGAAAGCCATCCATTGTCAAGAAAATATCATTTATAGTCACTCATGCCTAGAAAAGCCTTATTACTCGGTTTAAATGCTTTTATAATCCCATTATTGAATTTATTTTGAAATTTTTTTACATTTTTTGATTAAAACATATTGTAATAGATTGTTTATCTCGGGAAACATGGAACGAAAGCCATCCATTGTCAAGAAAACATCATTTATAGTCACTCATGCCTAGAAAAGCCTTATTACTCGGTTTAAATGCCTTTATAATCCCATTATTGAATTTATTTTGAATTATTTTTATATTTTTTGATTAAAACAGATTGTAATAGATTGTTTATCTCGGGAAACATGGAACGAAAGCCATCCATTGTCAAGAAAAGATCATTTATAGTCACTCATGCCTAGAAAAGCCTTATTACTCGGTTTAAATGCCCTTATAATCCCATTATTGAATTTATTTTGAATTATTTTTACATTTTTTTATTAAAACATATTGTAATTGATTGTTTGCCTCGGGAAACGTGGAGCAAAAGCCATCCATTGTCAAGAAAAGTTCATTTATAGTCACTCATGCCTAGAAAAGCCTTATTACTCGGTTTAAATGCCTTTATAATCCCATTATTGAATTTATTTGGAATTTTTTTTACATTTTTTGATTAAAATAGATTCTAATACATTGTTTATGTCGGGAAACATGGAACGAAAGCCATCCATTGTCAAGAAAACATCATTTATAGTCACTCATGCCTAGAAAAGCCTTATTACTCGGTTTAAATGCCTTTATAATCCCATTATTGAATTTATTTTGAACTTTTTTGACATTTTTTGATTAAAACAGATTGTAATTGATTGTTTGCCTCGGGAAACATGGAACGAAAGCCATCCATTGTCCAGAAAAGTTCATTTATAGTCACTCATGCCTAGAAAAGCCTTTTTACTCGGTTTAAATGCTTTTATAATCCCATTATCGAATTTATTTTGAATTGTTTTTACATTTTTTCATTAAAACAGATTGTAATTGATTGTTTGCCTCGGGAAACGTGGAGCAAAAGCCATCCATTGTCAAGAAAAGTTCATTTATAGTCACTCATGCCTAGAAAAGCCTTATAACTCGGTTTAAATGCCTTTATAATCCCATTATTGAATTTATTTTGAATTGTTTTTACATTTTTTGATTAAAACAGATTGTAATTGATTGTTTGCCTCGGGAAACGTGGATCAAAAGCCATCTATTGTCAAGAAAAGTTCATTTATAGTCACTCATGCCTAGAAAAGCCTTATTACTCGATTTAAATGCCTTTATAATCCTATTATTGAATTTATTTTGAATTGTTTTTATATTTTTTGATTAAAACATATTGTAATTGATTGTTTGCCTCGAGAAACGTGGAGCAAAAGCCATCCATTGTCAAGAAAAGTTCATTTATAGTCACTCATGCCTACAAAAGCCTTATTACTCGGTTTAAATGCCTTTATAATCCCATTATTGAATTTATTTTATATTTTTTTTACATTTTTTGATTAAAACAGATTGTAATTGATTGTTTGCCTCGGGAAACGTGGAGCAAAAGCCATCCATTGTCAAGAAAAGTTCATTTATAGTCACTCATGCCTACAAAAGCCTTATTACTCGGTTTAAATGCCTTTATAATCACATTATTGAATTTATTTTGAAATTTTTTTACATTTTTTGATTAAAACAGATTGTAATAGATTGTTTATCTCGGGAAACATGGAACGAAAGCCATCCATTGTCAAGAAAAGATCATTTATAGTCACTCATGCCTAGAAAAGCCTTATTACTCGGTTTAAATGCTTTTATAATCCCATTATTGAATTTATTTTGAAATTTTTTTACATTTTTTGATTAAAACAGATTGTAATAGATTGTTTATCTCGGGAAACATGGAACGAAAGCCATTCATTGTCAAGAAAACATCATTTATAGTCACTCATGCCTAGAAAAGCCTTATTACTCGGTTTAAATGCCTTTATAATCCCATTATTGAATTTATTTTGAATTATTTTTATATTTTTTGATTAAAACAGATTGTAATAGATTGTTTATCTCGGGAAACATGGAACGAAAGCCATCCATTGTCAAGAAAAGATCATTTATAGTCACTCATGCCTAGAAAAGCCTTATTACTCGGTTTAAATGCCCTTATAATCCCATTATTGAATTTATTTTGAATTATTTTTACATTTTTTTATTAAAACATATTGTAATTGATTGTTTGCCTCGGGAAAGGTGGAGCAAAAGCCATCCATTGTCAAGAAAAGTTCATTTATAGTCACTCATGCCTAGAAAAGCCTTATTACTCGGTTTAAATGCCTTTATAATCCCATTATTGAATTTATTTGGAATTGTTTTTACATTTTTTGATTAAAACAGATTCTAATACATTGTTTATCTCGGGAAACATGGAACGAAAGCCATCCATTGTCAAGAAAACATCATTTATAGTCACTCATGCCTAGAAAAGCCTTATTACTCGGTTTAAATGCCTTTATAATCCCATTATTGAATTTATTTTGAACTTTTTTGACATTTTTTGATTAAAACAGATTGTAATTGATTGTTTGCCTCGGGAAACATGGAACGAAAGCCATCCATTGTCAAGAAAAGTTCATTTATAGTCACTCATGCCTAGAAAACCCTTATTACTCGGTTTAAATGCTTTTATAATCCCATTATCGAATTTATTTTGAATTGATTTTACATTTTTTGATTAAAACAGATTGTAATTGATTGTTTGCCTCGGGAAACGTGGAGCAAAAGCCATCCATTGTCAAGAAAAGTTCATTTATAGTCACTCATGCCTAGAAAAGCCTTATAACTCGGTTTAAATGCCTTTATAATCCCATTATTGAATTTATTTTGAATTGTTTTTACATTTTTTGATTAAAACAGATTGTAATTGATTGTTTGCCTCGGGAAACGTGGATCAAAAGCCATCCATTGTCAAGAAAAGTTCATTTATAGTCACTCATGCCTAGAAAAGCCTTATTACTCGATTTAAATGCCTTTATAATCCCATTATTGAATTTATTTTGAATTGTTTTTACATTTTTTGATTAAAACATATTGTAATTGATTGTTTGCCTCGAGAAACGCGGAGCAAAAGCCATCCATTGTCAAGAAAAGTTCATTTATAGTCACTCATGCCTACAAAAGCCTTATTACTCGGTTTAAATGCCTTTATAATCCCATTATTGAATTTATTTTATATTTTTTTTACATTTTTTGATTAAAACAGATTGTAATTGATTGTTTGCCTCGGGAAACGTGGAGCAAAAGCCATCCATTGTCAAGAAAAGTTCATTTATAGTCACTCATGCCTACAAAAGCCTTATTACTCGGTTTAAATGCCTTTATAATCCCATTATTGAATTTATTTTGAAATTTTTTTACATTTTTTGATTAAAACAGATTGTAATAGATTGTTTATTTCGGGAAACATGGAACGAAAGCCATCCATTGTCAAGAAAATATCATTTATAGTCACTCATGCCTAGAAAAGCCTTATTACTCGGTTTAAATGCTTTTATAATCCCATTATTGAATTTATTTTGAAATTTTTTTACATTTTTTGATTAAAACAGACTGTAATAGATTGTTTATCTCGGGAAACGTGGATCAAAAGCCATCCATTGTCAAGAAAAGTTCATTTATAGTCACTCATGCCTACAAAAGCCTTATTACTCGATTTAAATGCCTTTATAATCCCATTATTGAATTTATTTTGAATTGTTTTTACATTTTTTTATTAAAAGATGTTGTAATTGATTGTTTGCCTCGGGAAACGTGGAGCAAAAGCCATCCATTGTCAAGAAAAGTTCATTTATAGTCACTCATGCCTACAAAAGCCTTATTACTCGGTTTAAATGCCTTTATAATCCCATTATTGAATTTATTTTGAATTTTTTTTACATTTTTTGATTAAAACAGATTGTAATAGATTGTTTATCTCGGGAAACATGGAACGAAAGCCATCCATTGTCAAGAAAAGATCATTTATAGTCACTCATGCCTAGAAAAGCCTTATTACTCGGTTTAAATGCCCTTATAATCCCATTATTGAATTTATTTTGAATTATTTTTACATTTTTTTATTAAAACATATTGTAATTGGTTGTTTGCCTCGGGAATCGTGGAGTAAAAGCCATCCATTGTCAAGAAAAGTTAATTTATAGTCACTCATGCCTAGAAAAGCCTTATTACTCGGTTTAAATGCCTTTATAATCCCATTATTGAATTTATTTGGAATTTTTTTTACATTTTCTGATTAAAACAGATTCTAATACATTGTTTATCTCGGGAAACATGGAACGAAAGCCATCCATTGTCAAGAAAACATCATTTATAGTCACTCATGCCTAGAAAAGCCTTATTACTCGGTTTAAATGCCTTTATAATCCCATTATTGAATTAATTTTGAACTTTTTTGACATTTTTTGATTAAAACAGATTGTAATTGATTGTTTGCCTCGGGAAACATGGAGCGAAAGCCATCCATTGTCAAGGAAAGTTCATTTATAGTCACTCATGCCTAGAAAAGCCTTATTACTCGGTTTAAATGCCTTTATAATCCCATTATTGAATTTATTTTGAATTTTTTTTACATTTTTTGATTAAAACAGATTGTAATAGATTGTTTATCTCGGGAAACATGGAACGAAAGCCATCCATTGTCAAGAAAAGATCATTTATAGTCACTCATGCCTAGAAAAGCCTTATTACTCGGTTTAAATGCCTTTATAATCCCATTATTGAATTTATTTTGAATTGTTTTTACATTTTTTGATTAAAACAGATTGTAATTGATTGTTTGCCTCGGGAAACGTGGATCAAAAGCCATCCATTGTCAAGAAAAGTTCATTTATAGTCACTCATGCCTAGAAAAGCCTTATTACTCGATTTAAATGCCTTTATAATCCATTATTGAATTTATTTTGAATTGTTTTTACATTTTTTGATTAAAACATATTGTAATTGATTGTTTGCCTCGAGAAACGTGGAGCAAAAGCCATCCATTGTCAAGAAAAGTTCATTTATAGTCACTCATGCCTACAAAAGCCTTATTACTCGGTCTAAATGCCTTTATAATCCCATTATTGAATTTTTTTTGAATTTTTTTTTGCATTTCTTGATTAAAACAGATTGTAATTGATTGTTTGCCTCGGGAAACGTGGAGCAAAAGCCATCCATTGTCAAGAAAAGTTCATTTATAGTCACTCATGCCTACAAAAGCCTTATTACTCGGTTTAAATGCCTTTATAATCCCATTATTGAATTTATTTTGAATTTTTTTTACATTTTTTGATTAAAACAGATTGTAATTGATTGTTTGCCTCGGGAAACGTGGAGCAAAAGCCATCCATTGTCAAGAAAAGTTCATTTATAGTCACTCATGCCTACAAAAGCCTTATTACTCGGTTTAAATGCCTTTATAATCCCATTATTGAATTTATTTTGAAATTTTTTTACATTTTTTGATTAAAACAGATTGTAATAGATTGTTTATCTCGGGAAACATGGAACGAAAGCCATCCATTGTCAAGAAAATATCATTTATAGTCACTCATGCCTAGAAAAGCCTTATTACTCGGTTTAAATGCCTTTATCATCCCATTATTGAATTTATTTTGAATTTTTTTTACATTTTTTGATTAAAACAGATTGTAATAGATTGTTTATCTCGGGAAACATGGAACGAAAGCCATCCATTGTCAAGAAAAGATCATTTATAGTCACTCATGCCTAGAAAAGCCTTATTACTCGGTTTAAATGCTTTTATAATCCCATTATTGAATTTATTTTGAATTTTTTTTAAATTTTTTGATTAAAACAGATTGTAATAGATTGTTTATCTCGGGAAACATGGAACGAAAGCCATCCATTGTCAAGAAAACATCATTTATAGTCACTCATGCCTAGAAAAGCCTTATTACTCGGTTTAAATGCCTTTATAATCCCATTATTGAATTTATTTTCAATTATTTTTACATTTTTTTATTAAAACAGATTGTAATTGATTGTTTGCCTCGGGAAACGTGGAGCAAAAGCCATCCATTGTCAAGAAAAGTTCATTTATAGGCACTCATGCCTAGAGAAGCCTTATTACTCGGTTTAAATGCCTTTATAATCCCATTATTGAATTTATTTTATATTTTTTTTACATTTTTTGATTAAAACAGATTGTAATTGATTGTTTGCCTCGGGAAACGTGGAGCAAAAGCCATCCATTGTCAAGAAAAGTTCATTTATAGTCACTCATGCCTACAAAAGCCTTATTACTCGGTTTAAATGCCTTTATAATCCCATTATTGAATTTATTTTGAATTATTTTTATATTTTTTGATTAAAACAGATTGTAATAGATTGTTTATCTCGGGAAACATGGAACGAAAGCCATCCATTGTCATGAAAAGATCATTTATAGTCACTCATGCCTAGAAAAGCCTTATTACTCGGTTTAAATGCCCTTATAATCCCATTATTGAATTTATTTTGAATTATTTTTACATTTTTTTATTAAAACATATTGTAATTGATTGTTTGCCTCGGGAAACGTGGAGCAAAAGCCATCCATTGTCAAGAAAAGTTCATTTATAGTCACTCATGCCTAGAAAAGCCTTATTACTCGGTGTAAATGCCTTTATAATCCCATTATTGAATTTATTTGGAATTTTTTTTACATTTTTTGATTAAAATAGATTCTAATACATTGTTTATGTCGGGAAACATGGAACGAAAGCCATCCATTGTCAAGAAAACATCATTTATAGTCACTCATGCCTAGAAAAGCCTTATTACTCGGTTTAAATGCCTTTATAATCCCATTATTGAATTTATTTTGAACTTTTTTGACATTTTTTGATTAAAACAGATTGTAATTGATTGTTTGCCTCGGGAAACATGGAACGAAAGCCATCCATTGTCCAGAAAAGTTCATTTATAGTCACTCATGCCTAGAAAAGCCTTTTTACTCGGTTTAAATGCTTTTATAATCCCATTATCGAATTTATTTTGAATTGTTTTTACATTTTTTGATTAAAACAGATTGTAATTGATTGTTTGCCTCGGGAAACGTGGAGCAAAAGCCATCCATTGTCAAGAAAAGTTCATTTATAGTCACTCATGCCTAGAAAAGCCTTATAACTCGGTTTAAATGCCTTTATAATCCCATTATTGAATTTATTTTGAATTGTTTTTACATTTTTTGATTAAAACAGATTGTAATTGATTGTTTGCCTCGGGAAACGTGGATCAAAAGCCATCTATTGTCAAGAAAAGTTCATTTATAGTCACTCATGCCTAGAAAAGCCTTATTACTCGATTTAAATGCCTTTATAATCCTATTATTGAATTTATTTTGAATTGTTTTTATATTTTTTGATTAAAACATATTGTAATTGATTGTTTGCCTCGAGAAACGTGGAGCAAAAGCCATCCATTGTCAAGAAAAGTTCATTTATAGTCACTCATGCCTACAAAAGCCTTATTACTCGGTTTAAATGCCTTTATAATCCCATTATTGAATTTATTTTATATTTTTTTTACATTTTTTGATTAAAACAGATTGTAATTGATTGTTTGCCTCGGGAAACGTGGAGCAAAAGCCATCCATTGTCAAGAAAAGTTCATTTATAGTCACTCATGCCTACAAAAGCCTTATTACTCGGTTTAAATGCCTTTATAATCCCATTATTGAATTTATTTTGAAATTTTTTTACATTTTTTGATTAAAACAGATTGTAATAGATTGTTTATCTCGGGAAACATGGAACGAAAGCCATCCATTGTCAAGAAAAGATCATTTATAGTCACTCATGCCTAGAAAAGCCTTATTACTCGGTTTAAATGCTTTTATAATCCCATTATTGAATTTATTTTGAAATTTTTTTACATTTTTTGATTAAAACAGATTGTAATAGATTGTTTATCTCGGGAAACATGGAACGAAAGCCATCCATTGTCAAGAAAACATCATTTATAGTCACTCATGCCTAGAAAAGCCTTATTACTCGGTTTAAATGCCTTTATAATCCCATTATTGAATTTATTTTGAATTATTTTTATATTTTTTGATTAAAACAGATTGTAATAGATTGTTTATCTCGGGAAACATGGAACGAAAGCCATCCATTGTCAAGAAAAGATCATTTATAGTCACTCATGCCTAGAAAAGCCTTATTACTCGGTTTAAATGCCCTTATAATCCCATTATTGAATTTATTTTGAATTATTTTTACATTTTTTTATTAAAACATATTGTAATTGATTGTTTGCCTCGGGAAAGGTGGAGCAAAAGCCATCCATTGTCAAGAAAAGTTCATTTATAGTCACTCATGCCTAGAAAAGCCTTATTACTCGGTTTAAATGCCTTTATAATCCCATTATTGAATTTATTTGGAATTGTTTTTACATTTTTTGATTAAAACAGATTCTAATACATTGTTTATCTCGGGAAACATGGAACGAAAGCCATCCATTGTCAAGAAAACATCATTTATAGTCACTCATGCCTAGAAAAGCCTTATTACTCGGTTTAAATGCCTTTATAATCCCATTATTGAATTTATTTTGAACTTTTTTGACATTTTTTGATTAAAACAGATTGTAATTGATTGTTTGCCTCGGGAAACATGGAACGAAAGCCATCCATTGTCAAGAAAAGTTCATTTATAGTCACTCATGCCTAGAAAACCCTTATTACTCGGTTTAAATGCTTTTATAATCCCATTATCGAATTTATTTTGAATTGATTTTACATTTTTTGATTAAAACAGATTGTAATTGATTGTTTGCCTCGGGAAACGTGGAGCAAAAGCCATCCATTGTCAAGAAAAGTTCATTTATAGTCACTCATGCCTAGAAAAGCCTTATAACTCGGTTTAAATGCCTTTATAATCCCATTATTGAATTTATTTTGAATTGTTTTTACATTTTTTGATTAAAACAGATTGTAATTGATTGTTTGCCTCGGGAAACGTGGATCAAAAGCCATCCATTGTCAAGAAAAGTTCATTTATAGTCACTCATGCCTAGAAAAGCCTTATTACTCGATTTAAATGCCTTTATAATCCCATTATTGAATTTATTTTGAATTGTTTTTACATTTTTTGATTAAAACATATTGTAATTGATTGTTTGCCTCGAGAAACGCGGAGCAAAAGCCATCCATTGTCAAGAAAAGTTCATTTATAGTCACTCATGCCTACAAAAGCCTTATTACTCGGTTTAAATGCCTTTATAATCCCATTATTGAATTTATTTTATATTTTTTTTACATTTTTTGATTAAAACAGATTGTAATTGATTGTTTGCCTCGGGAAACGTGGAGCAAAAGCCATCCATTGTCAAGAAAAGTTCATTTATAGTCACTCATGCCTACAAAAGCCTTATTACTCGGTTTAAATGCTTTTATAATCCCATTATTGAACTTATTTTGAATTTTTTTTAAATTTTTTGATTAAAACAGATTGTAATAGATTGTTTATCTCGGGAAACATGGAACGAAAGCCATCCATGGTCAAGAAAACATCATTTATAGACACTCATGCCTACAAAAGCCTTATTACTCGGTTTAAATGCCTTTATAATCCCATTATTGAATTTATTTTGAAATTTTTTTACATTTTTTGATTAAAACAGATTGTAATAGATTGTTTGCCTCGAGAAACGTGGAGCAAAAGCCATCCATTGTCAAGAAAAGTTCATTTATAGTCACTCATGCCTACAAAAGCCTTATTACTCGGTTTAAATGCCTTTATAATCCCATTATTGAATTTATTTTGAATTTGTTTTACATTTTTTGATTAAAACAGATTGTAATTGATTGTTTGCCTCGGGAAACGTGGAGCAAAAGCCATCCATTGTCAAGAAAAGTTCATTTATAGTCACTCATGCCTACAAAAGCCTTATTACTCGGTTTAAATGCTTTTATAATCCCATTATTGAACTTATTTTGAATTTTTTTTAAATTTTTTGATTAAAACATATTGTAATAGATTGTTTATCTCGGGAAACATGGAACGAAAGCCATCCATTGTCAAGAAAACATCATTTATAGTCACTCATGCCTACAAAAGCCTTATTACTCGGTTTAAATGCCTTTATAATCCCATTATTGAATTTATTTTGAAATTTTTTTACATTTTTTGATTAAAACAGATTGTAATAGATTGTTTGCCTCGAGAAACGTGGAGCAAAAGCCATCCAATGTCAAGAAAAGTTCATTTATAGTCACTCATGCCTACAAAAGCCTTATTACTCGGTTTAAATGCCTTTATAATCCCATTATTGAATTTATTTTGAATTTGTTTTACATTTTTTGATTAAAACAGATTGTAATTGATTGTTTGCCTCGGGAAACGTGGAGCAAAAGCCATCCATTGTCAAGAAAAGTTCATTTATAGTCACTCATGCCTACAAAAGCCTTATTACTCGGTTTAAATGCCTTTATAATCCCATTATTGAATTTATTTTGAAATTTTTTTACATTTTTTGATTAAAACAGATTGTAATAGATTGTTTATCTCGGGAAACATGGAACGAAAGCCATCCATTGTCAAGAAAATATCATTTATAGTCACTCATGCCTAGAAAAGCCTTATTACTCGGTTTAAATGCTTTTATAATCCCATTATTGAATTTATTTTGAAATTTTTTTACATTTTTTGATTAAAACAGACTGTAATAGATTGTTTATCTCGGGAAACGTGGATCAAAAGCCATCCATTGTCAAGAAAAGTTCATTTATAGTCACTCATGCCTACAAAAGCCTTATTACTCGATTTAAATGCCTTTATAATCCCATTATTGAATTTATTTTGAATTGTTTTTACATTTTTTTATTAAAAGATGTTGTAATTGATTGTTTGCCTCGGGAAACGTGGAGCAAAAGCCATCCATTGTCAAGAAAAGTTCATTTATAGTCACTCATGCCTACAAAAGCCTTATTACTCGGTTTAAATGCCTTTATAATCCCATTATTGAATTTATTTTGAATTTTTTTTACATTTTTTGATTAAAACAGATTGTAATAGATTGTTTATCTCGGGAAACATGGAACGAAAGCCATCCATTGTCAAGAAAAGATCATTTATAGTCACTCATGCCTAGAAAAGCCTTATTACTCGGTTTAAATGCCCTTATAATCCCATTATTGAATTTATTTTGAATTATTTTTACATTTTTTTATTAAAACATATTGTAATTGGTTGTTTGCCTCGGGAATCGTGGAGTAAAAGCCATCCATTGTCAAGAAAAGTTAATTTATAGTCACTCATGCCTAGAAAAGCCTTATTACTCGGTTTAAATGCCTTTATAATCCCATTATTGAATTTATTTGAAATTTTTTTTACATTTTCTGATTAAAACAGATTCTAATACATTGTTTATCTCGGGAAACATGGAACGAAAGCCATCCATTGTCAAGAAAACATCATTTATAGTCACTCATGCCTAGAAAAGCCTTATTACTCGGTTTAAATGCCTTTATAATCCCATTATTGAATTAATTTTGAACTTTTTTGACATTTTTTGATTAAAACAGATTGTAATTGATTGTTTGCCTCGGGAAACATGGAGCGAAAGCCATCCATTGTCAAGGAAAGTTCATTTATAGTCACTCATGCCTAGAAAAGCCTTATTACTCGGTTTAAATGCCTTTATAATCCCATTATTGAATTTATTTTGAATTTTTTTTACATTTTTTGATTAAAACAGATTGTAATAGATTGTTTATCTCGGGAAACATGGAACGAAAGCCATCCATTGTCAAGAAAAGATCATTTATAGTCACTCATGCCTAGAAAAGCCTTATTACTCGGTTTAAATGCCTTTATAATCCCATTATTGAATTTATTTTGAATTGTTTTTACATTTTTTGATTAAAACAGATTGTAATTGATTGTTTGCCTCGGGAAACGTGGATCAAAAGCCATCCATTGTCAAGAAAAGTTCATTTATAGTCACTCATGCCTAGAAAAGCCTTATTACTCGATTTAAATGCCTTTATAATCCCATTATTGAATTTATTTTGAATTGTTTTTACATTTTTTGATTAAAACATATTGTAATTGATTGTTTGCCTCGAGAAACGTGGAGCAAAAGCCATCCATTGTCAAGAAAAGTTCATTTATAGTCACTCATGCCTACAAAAGCCTTATTACTCGGTCTAAATGCCTTTATAATCCCATTATTGAATTTTTTTTGAATTTTTTTTTGCATTTCTTGATTAAAACAGATTGTAATTGATTGTTTGCCTCGGGAAACGTGGAGCAAAAGCCATCCATTGTCAAGAAAAGTTCATTTATAGTCACTCATGCCTACAAAAGCCTTATTACTCGGTTTAAATGCCTTTATAATCCCATTATTGAATTTATTTTGAATTTTTTTTACATTTTTTGATTAAAACAGATTGTAATTGATTGTTTGCCTCGGGAAACGTGGAGCAAAAGCCATCCATTGTCAAGAAAAGTTCATTTATAGTCACTCATGCCTACAAAAGCCTTATTACTCGGTTTAAATGCCTTTATAATCCCATTATTGAAATTATTTTGAAATTTTTTTACATTTTTTGATTAAAACAGATTGTAATAGATTGTTTATCTCGGGAAACATGGAACGAAAGCCATCCATTGTCAAGAAAATATCATTTATAGTCACTCATGCCTAGAAAAGCCTTATTACTCGGTTTAAATGCCTTTATCATCCCATTATTGAATTTATTTTGAATTTTTTTTACATTTTTTGATTAAAACAGATTGTAATAGATTGTTTATCTCGGGAAACATGGAACGAAAGCCATCCATTGTCAAGAAAAGATCATTTATAGTCACTCATGCCTAGAAAAGCCTTATTACTCGGTTTAAATGCTTTTATAATCCCATTATTGAATTTATTTTGAATTTTTTTTAAATTTTTTGATTAAAACAGATTGTAATAGATTGTTTATCTCGGGAAACATGGAACGAAAGCCATCCATTGTCAAGAAAACATCATTTATAGTCACTCATGCCTAGAAAAGCCTTATTACTCGGTTTAAATGCCTTTATAATCCCATTATTGAATTTATTTTCAATTATTTTTACATTTTTTTATTAAAACAGATTGTAATTGATTGTTTGCCTCGGGAAACGTGGAGCAAAAGCCATCCATTGTCAAGAAAAGTTCATTTATAGGCACTCATGCCTAGAGAAGCCTTATTACTCGGTTTAAATGCCTTTATAATCCCATTATTGAATTTATTTTATATTTTTTTTACATTTTTTGATTAAAACAGATTGTAATTGATTGTTTGCCTCGGGAAACGTGGAGCAAAAGCCATCCATTGTCAAGAAAAGTTCATTTATAGTCACTCATGCCTACAAAAGCCTTATTACTCGGTTTAAATGCCTTTATAATCCCATTATTGAATTTATTTTGAATTATTTTTATATTTTTTGATTAAAACAGATTGTAATAGATTGTTTATCTCGGGAAACATGGAACGAAAGCCATCCATTGTCATGAAAAGATCATTTATAGTCACTCATGCCTAGAAAAGCCTTATTACTCGGTTTAAATGCCCTTATAATCCCATTATTGAATTTATTTTGAATTATTTTTACATTTTTTTATTAAAACATATTGTAATTGATTGTTTGCCTCGGGAAACGTGGAGCAAAAGCCATCCATTGTCAAGAAAAGTTCATTTATAGTCACTCATGCCTAGAAAAGCCTTATTACTCGGTTTAAATGCCTTTATAATCCCATTATTGAATTTATTTGGAATTTTTTTTACATTTTTTGATTAAAATAGATTCTAATACATTGTTTATGTCGGGAAACATGGAACGAAAGCCATCCATTGTCAAGAAAACATCATTTATAGTCACTCATGCCTAGAAAAGCCTTATTACTCGGTTTAAATGCCTTTATAATCCCATTATTGAATTTATTTTGAACTTTTTTGACATTTTTTGATTAAAACAGATTGTAATTGATTGTTTGCCTCGGGAAACATGGAACGAAAGCCATCCATTGTCCAGAAAAGTTCATTTATAGTCACTCATGCCTAGAAAAGCCTTTTTACTCGGTTTAAATGCTTTTATAATCCCATTATCGAATTTATTTTGAATTGTTTTTACATTTTTTGATTAAAACAGATTGTAATTGATTGTTTGCCTCGGGAAACGTGGAGCAAAAGCCATCCATTGTCAAGAAAAGTTCATTTATAGTCACTCATGCCTAGAAAAGCCTTATAACTCGGTTTAAATGCCTTTATAATCCCATTATTGAATTTATTTTGAATTGTTTTTACATTTTTTGATTAAAACAGATTGTAATTGATTGTTTGCCTCGGGAAACGTGGATCAAAAGCCATCTATTGTCAAGAAAAGTTCATTTATAGTCACTCATGCCTAGAAAAGCCTTATTACTCGATTTAAATGCCTTTATAATCCTATTATTGAATTTATTTTGAATTGTTTTTATATTTTTTGATTAAAACATATTGTAATTGATTGTTTGCCTCGAGAAACGTGGAGCAAAAGCCATCCATTGTCAAGAAAAGTTCATTTATAGTCACTCATGCCTACAAAAGCCTTATTACTCGGTTTAAATGCCTTTATAATCCCATTATTGAATTTATTTTATATTTTTTTTACATTTTTTGATTAAAACAGATTGTAATTGATTGTTTGCCTCGGGAAACGTGGAGCAAAAGCCATCCATTGTCAAGAAAAGTTCATTTATAGTCACTCATGCCTACAAAAGCCTTATTACTCGGTTTAAATGCCTTTATAATCCCATTATTGAATTTATTTTGAAATTTTTTTACATTTTTTGATTAAAACAGATTGTAATAGATTGTTTATCTCGGGAAACATGGAACGAAAGCCATCCATTGTCAAGAAAAGATCATTTATAGTCACTCATGCCTAGAAAAGCCTTATTACTCGGTTTAAATGCTTTTATAATCCCATTATTGAATTTATTTTGAAATTTTTTTACATTTTTTGATTAAAACAGATTGTAATAGATTGTTTATCTCGGGAAACATGGAACGAAAGCCATCCATTGTCAAGAAAACATCATTTATAGTCACTCATGCCTAGAAAAGCCTTATTACTCGGTTTAAATGCCTTTATAATCCCATTATTGAATTTATTTTGAATTATTTTTATATTTTTTGATTAAAACAGATTGTAATAGATTGTTTATCTCGGGAAACATGGAACGAAAGCCATCCATTGTCAAGAAAAGATCATTTATAGTCACTCATGCCTAGAAAAGCCTTATTACTCGGTTTAAATGCCCTTATAATCCCATTATTGAATTTATTTTGAATTATTTTTACATTTTTTTATTAAAACATATTGTAATTGATTGTTTGCCTCGGGAAAGGTGGAGCAAAAGCCATCCATTGTCAAGAAAAGTTCATTTATAGTCACTCATGCCTAGAAAAGCCTTATTACTCGGTTTAAATGCCTTTATAATCCCATTATTGAATTTATTTGGAATTGTTTTTACATTTTTTGATTAAAACAGATTCTAATACATTGTTTATCTCGGGAAACATGGAACGAAAGCCATCCATTGTCAAGAAAACATCATTTATAGTCACTCATGCCTAGAAAAGCCTTATTACTCGGTTTAAATGCCTTTATAATCCCATTATTGAATTTATTTTGAACTTTTTTGACATTTTTTGATTAAAACAGATTGTAATTGATTGTTTGCCTCGGGAAACATGGAACGAAAGCCATCCATTGTCAAGAAAAGTTCATTTATAGTCACTCATGCCTAGAAAACCCTTATTACTCGGTTTAAATGCTTTTATAATCCCATTATCGAATTTATTTTGAATTGATTTTACATTTTTTGATTAAAACAGATTGTAATTGATTGTTTGCCTCGGGAAACGTGGAGCAAAAGCCATCCATTGTCAAGAAAAGTTCATTTATAGTCACTCATGCCTAGAAAAGCCTTATAACTCGGTTTAAATGCCTTTATAATCCCATTATTGAATTTATTTTGAATTGTTTTTACATTTTTTGATTAAAACAGATTGTAATTGATTGTTTGCCTCGGGAAACGTGGATCAAAAGCCATCCATTGTCAAGAAAAGTTCATTTATAGTCACTCATGCCTAGAAAAGCCTTATTACTCGATTTAAATGCCTTTATAATCCCATTATTGAATTTATTTTGAATTGTTTTTACATTTTTTGATTAAAACATATTGTAATTGATTGTTTGCCTCGAGAAACGCGGAGCAAAAGCCATCCATTGTCAAGAAAAGTTCATTTATAGTCACTCATGCCTACAAAAGCCTTATTACTCGGTTTAAATGCCTTTATAATCCCATTATTGAATTTATTTTATATTTTTTTTACATTTTTTGATTAAAACAGATTGTAATTGATTGTTTGCCTCGGGAAACGTGGAGCAAAAGCCATCCATTGTCAAGAAAAGTTCATTTATAGTCACTCATGCCTACAAAAGCCTTATTACTCGGTTTAAATGCCTTTATAATCCCATTATTGAATTTATTTTGAAATTTTTTTACATTTTTTGATTAAAACAGATTGTAATAGATTGTTTATCTCGGGAAACATGGAACGAAAGCCATCCATTGTCAAGAAAATATCATTTATAGTCACTCATGCCTAGAAAAGCCTTATTACTCGGTTTAAATGCTTTTATAATCCCATTATTGAATTTATTTTGAAATTTTTTTACATTTTTTGATTAAAACAGACTGTAATAGATTGTTTATCTCGGGAAACGTGGATCAAAAGCCATCCATTGTCAAGAAAAGTTCATTTATAGTCACTCATGCCTACAAAAGCCTTATTACTCGATTTAAATGCCTTTATAATCCCATTATTGAATTTATTTTGAATTGTTTTTACATTTTTTTATTAAAAGATGTTGTAATTGATTGTTTGACTCGGGAAACGTGGAGCAAAAGCCATCCATTGTCAAGAAAAGTTCATTTATAGTCACTCATGCCTACAAAAGCCTTATTACTCGGTTTAAATGCCTTTATAATCCCATTATTGAATTTATTTTGAATTTTTTTTACATTTTTTGATTAAAACAGATTGTAATAGATTGTTTATCTCGGGAAACATGGAACGAAAGCCATCCATTGTCAAGAAAAGATCATTTATAGTCACTCATGCCTAGAAAAGCCTTATTACTCGGTTTAAATGCCCTTATAATCCCATTATTGAATTTATTTTGAATTATTTTTACATTTTTTTATTAAAACATATTGTAATTGGTTGTTTGCCTCGGGAATCGTGGAGTAAAAGCCATCCATTGTCAAGAAAAGTTAATTTATAGTCACTCATGCCTAGAAAAGCCTTATTACTCGGTTTAAATGCCTTTATAATCCCATTATTGAATTTATTTGGAATTTTTTTTACATTTTCTGATTAAAACAGATTCTAATACATTGTTTATCTCGGGAAACATGGAACGAAAGCCATCCATTGTCAAGAAAACATCATTTATAGTCACTCATGCCTAGAAAAGCCTTATTACTCGGTTTAAATGCCTTTATAATCCCATTATTGAATTAATTTTGAACTTTTTTGACATTTTTTGATTAAAACAGATTGTAATTGATTGTTTGCCTCGGGAAACATGGAGCGAAAGCCATCCATTGTCAAGGAAAGTTCATTTATAGTCACTCATGCCTAGAAAAGCCTTATTACTCGGTTTAAATGCCTTTATAATCCCATTATTGAATTTATTTTGAATTTTTTTTACATTTTTTGATTAAAACAGATTGTAATAGATTGTTTATCTCGGGAAACATGGAACGAAAGCCATCCATTGTCAAGAAAAGATCATTTATAGTCACTCATGCCTAGAAAAGCCTTATTACTCGGTTTAAATGCCTTTATAATCCCATTATTGAATTTATTTTGAATTGTTTTTACATTTTTTGATTAAAACAGATTGTAATTGATTGTTTGCCTCGGGAAACGTGGATCAAAAGCCATCCATTGTCAAGAAAAGTTCATTTATAGTCACTCATGCCTAGAAAAGCCTTATTACTCGATTTAAATGCCTTTATAATCCCATTATTGAATTTATTTTGAATTGTTTTTACATTTTTTGATTAAAACATATTGTAATTGATTGTTTGCCTCGAGAAACGTGGAGCAAAAGCCATCCATTGTCAAGAAAAGTTCATTTATAGTCACTCATGCCTACAAAAGCCTTATTACTCGGTCTAAATGCCTTTATAATCCCATTATTGAATTTTTTTTGAATTTTTTTTTGCATTTCTTGATTAAAACAGATTGTAATTGATTGTTTGCCTCGGGAAACGTGGAGCAAAAGCCATCCATTGTCAAGAAAAGTTCATTTATAGTCACTCATGCCTACAAAAGCCTTATTACTCGGTTTAAATGCCTTTATAATCCCATTATTGAATTTATTTTGAATTTTTTTTACATTTTTTGATTAAAACAGATTGTAATTGATTGTTTATCTCGGGAAACATGGAACGAAAGCCATCCATTGTCAAGAAAATATCATTTATAGTCACTCATGCCTAGAAAAGCCTTATTACTCGGTTTAAATGCTTTTATAATCCCATTATTGAATTTATTTTGAAATTTTTTTACATTTTTTGATTAAAACAGACTGTAATAGATTGTTTATCTCGGGAAACGTGGATCAAAAGCCATCCATTGTCAAGAAAAGTTCATTTATAGTCACTCATGCCTACAAAAGCCTTATTACTCGATTTAAATGCCTTTATAATCCCATTATTGAATTTATTTTGAATTGTTTTTACATTTTTTTATTAAAAGATGTTGTAATTGATTGTTTGCCTCGGGAAACGTGGATCAAAAGCCATCCATTGTCAAGAAAAGTTCATTTATAGTCACTCATGCCTAGAAAAGCCTTATTACTCGATTTAAATGCCTTTATAATCCCATTATTGAATTTATTTTGAATTGTTTTTACATTTTTTGATTAAAACATATTGTAATTGATTGTTTGCCTCGAGAAACGTGGATCAAAAGCCATCCATTGTCAAGAAAAGTTCATTTATAGTCACTCATGCCTAGAAAAGCCTTATTACTCGATTTAAATGCCTTTATAATCCCATTATTGAATTTATTTTGAATTGTTTTTACATTTTTTGATTAAAACAGATTGTAATTGATTGTTTGCCTCGGGAAACGTGGAGCAAAAGCCATCCATTGTCAAGAAAAGTTCATTTATAGTCACTCATGCCTACAAAAGCCTTATTACTCGGTTTAAATGCCTTTATAATCCCATTATTGAATTTATTTTGAAATTTTTTTACATTTTTTGATTAAAACAGATTGTAATAGATTGTTTATCTCGGGAAACATGGAACGAAAGCCATCCATTGTCAAGAAAATATCATTTATAGTCACTCATGCCTAGAAAAGCCTTATTACTCGGTTTAAATGCTTTTATAATCCCATTATTGAATTTATTTTGAAATTTTTTTACATTTTTTGATTAAAACAGACTGTAATAGATTGTTTATCTCGGGAAACGTGGATCAAAAGCCATCCATTGTCAAGAAAAGTTCATTTATAGTCACTCATGCCTACAAAAGCCTTATTACTCGATTTAAATGCCTTTATAATCCCATTATTGAATTTATTTTGAATTGTTTTTACATTTTTTTATTAAAAGATGTTGTAATTGATTGTTTGCCTCGGGAAACGTGGAGCAAAAGCCATCCATTGTCAAGAAAAGTTCATTTATAGTCACTCATGCCTACAAAAGCCTTATTACTCGGTTTAAATGCCTTTATAATCCCATTATTGAATTTATTTTGAATTTTTTTTACATTTTTTGATTAAAACAGATTGTAATAGATTGTTTATCTCGGGAAACATGGAACGAAAGCCATCCATTGTCAAGAAAAGATCATTTATAGTCACTCATGCCTAGAAAAGCCTTATTACTCGGTTTAAATGCCCTTATAATCCCATTATTGAATTTATTTTGAATTATTTTTACATTTTTTTATTAAAACATATTGTAATTGGTTGTTTGCCTCGGGAATCGTGGAGTAAAAGCCATCCATTGTCAAGAAAAGTTAATTTATAGTCACTCATGCCTAGAAAAGCCTTATTACTCGGTTTAAATGCCTTTATAATCCCATTATTGAATTTATTTGGAATTTTTTTTACATTTTCTGATTAAAACAGATTCTAATACATTGTTTATCTCGGGAAACATGGAACGAAAGCCATCCATTGTCAAGAAAACATCATTTATAGTCACTCATGCCTAGAAAAGCCTTATTACTCGGTTTAAATGCCTTTATAATCCCATTATTGAATTAATTTTGAACTTTTTTGACATTTTTTGATTAAAACAGATTGTAATTGATTGTTTGCCTCGGGAAACATGGAGCGAAAGCCATCCATTGTCAAGGAAAGTTCATTTATAGTCACTCATGCCTAGAAAAGCCTTATTACTCGGTTTAAATGCCTTTATAATCCCATTATTGAATTTATTTTGAATTTTTTTTACATTTTTTGATTAAAACAGATTGTAATAGATTGTTTATCTCGGGAAACATGGAACGAAAGCCATCCATTGTCAAGAAAAGATCATTTATAGTCACTCATGCCTAGAAAAGCCTTATTACTCGGTTTAAATGCCTTTATAATCCCATTATTGAATTTATTTTGAATTGTTTTTACATTTTTTGATTAAAACAGATTGTAATTGATTGTTTGCCTCGGGAAACGTGGATCAAAAGCCATCCATTGTCAAGAAAAGTTCATTTATAGTCACTCATGCCTAGAAAAGCCTTATTACTCGATTTAAATGCCTTTATAATCCCATTATTGAATTTATTTTGAATTGTTTTTACATTTTTTGATTAAAACATATTGTAATTGATTGTTTGCCTCGAGAAACGTGGAGCAAAAGCCATCCATTGTCAAGAAAAGTTCATTTATAGTCACTCATGCCTACAAAAGCCTTATTACTCGGTCTAAATGCCTTTATAATCCCATTATTGAATTTTTTTTGAATTTTTTTTTGCATTTTTTGATTAAAACAGATTGTAATTGATTGTTTGCCTCGGGAAACGTGGAGCAAAAGCCATCCATTGTCAAGAAAAGTTCATTTATAGTCACTCATGCCTACAAAAGCCTTATTACTCGGTTTAAATGCCTTTATAATCCCATTATTGAATTTATTTTGAATTTTTTTTACATTTTTTGATTAAAACAGATTGTAATTGATTGTTTGCCTCGGGAAACGTGGAGCAAAAGCCATCCATTGTCAAGAAAAGTTCATTTATAGTCACTCATGCCTACAAAAGCCTTATTACTCGGTTTAAATGCCTTTATAATCCCATTATTGAATTTATTTTGAAATTTTTTTACATTTTTTGATTAAAACAGATTGTAATAGATTGTTTATCTCGGGAAACATGGAACGAAAGCCATCCATTGTCAAGAAAATATCATTTATAGTCACTCATGCCTAGAAAAGCCTTATTACTCGGTTTAAATGCCTTTATCATCCCATTATTGAATTTATTTTGAATTTTTTTTACATTTTTTGATTAAAACAGATTGTAATAGATTGTTTATCTCGGGAAACATGGAACGAAAGCCATCCATTGTCAAGAAAAGATCATTTATAGTTACTCATGCCTAGAAAAGCCTTATTACTCGGTTTAAATGCTTTTATAATCCCATTATTGAATTTATTTTGAATTTTTTTTAAATTTTTTGATTAAAACAGATTGTAATAGATTGTTTATCTCGGGAAACATGGAACGAAAGCCATCCATTGTCAAGAAAACATCATTTATAGTCACTCATGCCTAGAAAAGCCTTATTACTCGGTTTAAATGCCTTTATAATCCCATTATTGAATTTATTTTCAATTATTTTTACATTTTTTTATTAAAACAGATTGTAATTGATTGTTTGCCTCGGGAAACGTGGAGCAAAAGCCATCCATTGTCAAGAAAAGTTCATTTATAGGCACTCATGCCTAGAGAAGCCTTATTACTCGGTTTAAATGCCTTTATAATCCCATTATTGAATTTATTTTGAATTGTTTTTACATTTTTTGATTAAAACATATTGTAATTGATTGTTTGCCTCGAGAAACGTGGAGCAAAAGCCATCCATTGTCAAGAAAAGTTCATTTATAGTCACTCATGCCTAGAAAAGCCTTATTACTCGGTTTAAATGCCTTTATAATCCCATTATTGAATTTATTTGGAATTTTTTTTACATTTTTTGATTAAAACAGATTCTAATACATTGTTTATCTCGGGAAACATGGAACGAAAGCCATCCATTGTCAAGAAAACATCATTTATAGTCACTCATGCCTAGAAAAGCCTTATTACTCGGTTTAAATGCTTTTATAATCCCATTATTGAATTTATTTTGAATTTTTTTTTGCATTTTTTGATTAAAACAGATTGTAATAGATTGTTTATCTCGGGAAACATGGAACGAAAGCCATCCATTGTCAAGAAAAGTTCATTTATAGTCACTCATGCCTACAAAAGCCTTATTACTCGGTTTAAATGCCTTTATAATCCCATTATTGAATTTATTTTGAAATTTTTTTACATTTTTTGATTAAAACAGATTGTAATAGATTGTTTATCTAGGGAAACATGGAACGAAAGCCATCCATTGTCAAGAAAACATCATTTATAGTCACTCATGCCTAGAAAAGCCTTATTACTCGGTTTAAATGCCTTTATAATCCCATTATTGAATTTATTTTGAATTATTTTTATATTTTTTGATTAAAACAGATTGTAATAGATTGTTTATCTCGGGAAACATGGAACGAAAGCCATCCATTGTCAAGAAAAGATCATTTATAGTCACTCATGCCTAGAAAAGCCTTATTACTCGGTTTAAATGCCCTTATAATCCCATTATTGAATTTATTTTGAATTATTTTTACATTTTTTTATTAAAACATATTGTAATTGATTGTTTGCCTGGGGAAAGGTGGAGCAAAAGCCATCCATTGTCAAGAAAAGTTCATTTATAGTCACTCATGCCTACAAAAGCCTTATTACTCGGTTTAAATGCCTTTATAATCCCATTATTGAATTTATTTTATATTTTTTTTACATTTTTTGATTAAAACAGATTGTAATTGATTGTTTGCCTCGAGAAACGTGGAGCAAAAGCCATCCATTGTCAAGAAAAGTTCATTTATAGTCACTCATGCCTACAAAAGCCTTATTACTCGGTTTAAATGCCTTTATAATCCCATTATTGAATTTATTTTGAAATTTTTTTACATTTTTTGATTAAAACAGATTGTAATAGATTGTTTATCTCGGGAAACATGGAACGAAAGCCATCCATTGTCAAGAAAATATCATTTATAGTCACTCATGCCTAGAAAAGCCTTATTACTCGGTTTAAATGCTTTTATAATCCCATTATTGAATTTATTTTGAAATTTTTTTACATTTTTTGATTAAAACAGATTGTAATAGATTGTTTATCTCGGGAAACATGGAACGAAAGCCATCCATTGTCAAGAAAACATCATTTATAGTCACTCATGCCTAGAAAAGCCTTATTACTCGGTTTAAATGCCTTTATAATCCCATTATTGAATTTATTTTGAATTATTTTTATATTTTTTTATTAAAACAGATTGTAATAGATTGTTTATCTCGGGAAACATGGAACGAAAGCCATCCATTGTCAAGAAAAGATCATTTATAGTCACTCATGCCTAGAAAAGCCTTATTACTCGGTTTAAATGCCCTTATAATCCCATTATTGAATTTATTTTGAATTATTTTTACATTTTTTTATTAAAACATATTGTAATTGATTGTTTGCCTCGGGAAACGTGGAGCAAAAGCCATCCATTGTCAAGAAAAGTTCATTTATAGTCACTCATGCCTAGAAAAGCCTTATTACTCGGTTTAAATGCCTTTATAATCCCATTATTGAATTTATTTGGAATTTTTTTTACATTTTTTGATTAAAACAGATTCTAATACATTTTTTATCTCGGGAAACATGGAACGAAAGCCATCCATTGTCAAGAAAACATCATTTATAGTCACTCATGCCTAGAAAAGCCTTATTACTCGGTTTAAATGCCTTTAAAATCCCATTATTGAATTTATTTTGAACTTTTTTGACATTTTTTGGTTAAAACAGATTGTAATTGATTGTTTGCCTCGGGAAACATGGAACGAAAGCCATCCATTGTCCAGAAAAGTTCATTTATAGTCACTCATGCCTAGAAAAGCCTTATTACTCGGTTTAAATGCTTTTATAATCCCATTATCGAATTTATTTTGAATTGTTTTTACATTTTTTGATTAAAACAGATTGTAATTGATTGTTTGCCTCGGGAAACGTGGAGCAAAAGCCATCCATTGTCAAGAAAAGTTCATTTATAGTCACTCATGCCTAGAAAAGCCTTATAACTCGGTTTAAATGCATTTATAATCCCATTATTGAATTTATTTTGAATTGTTTTTACATTTTTTGATTAAAACAGATTGTAATTGATTGTTTGCCTCGGGAAACGTGGATCAAAAGCCATCCATTGTCAAGAAAAGTTCATTTATAGTCACTCATGCCTAGAAAAGCCTTATTACTCGATTTAAATGCCTTTATAATCCTATTATTGAATTTATTTTGAATTGTTTTTACATTTTTTGATTAAAACATATTGTAATTGATTGTTTGCCTCGAGAAACGTGGAGCAAAAGCCATCCATTGTCAAGAAAAGTTCATTTATAGTCACTCATGCCTACAAAAGCCTTATTACTCGGTTTAAATGCCTTTATAATCCCATTATTGAATTTATTTTATATTTTTTTTACATTTTTTGATTAAAACAGATTGTAATTGATTGTTTGCCTCGGGAAACGTGGAGCAAAAGCCATCCATTGTCAAGAAAAGTTCATTTATAGTCACTCATGCCTACAAAAGCCTTATTACTCGGTTTAAATGCCTTTATAATCCCATTATTGAATTTATTTTGAAATTTTTTTACATTTTTTGATTAAAACAGATTGTAATAGATTGTTTATCTCGGGAAACATGGAACGAAAGCCATCCATTGTCAAGAAAAGATCATTTATAGTCACTCATGCCTAGAAAAGCCTTATTACTCGGTTTAAATGCTTTTATAATCCCATTATTGAATTTATTTTGAAATTTTTTTACATTTTTTGATTAAAACAGATTGTAATAGATTGTTTATCTCGGGAAACATGGAACGAAAGCCATCCATTGTCAACAAAACATCATTTATAGTCACTCATGCCTAGAAAAGCCTTATTACTCGGTTTAAATGCCTTTATAATCCCATTATTGAATTTATTTTGAATTATTTTTATATTTTTTGATTAAAACAAATTGTAATAGATTGTTTATCTCGGGAAACATGGAACGAAAGCCATCCATTGTCAAGAAAAGATCATTTATAGTCACTCATGCCTAGAAAAGCCTTATTACTCGGTTTAAATGCCCTTATAATCCCATTATTGAATTTATTTTGAATTATTTTTACATTTTTTTATTAAAACATATTGTAATTGATTGTTTGCCTCGGGAAAGGTGGAGCAAAAGCCATCCATTGTCAAGAAAAGTTCATTTATAGTCACTCATGCCTAGAAAAGCCTTATTACTCGGTTTAAATGCCTTTATAATCCCATTATTGAATTTATTTGGAATTTTTTTTACATTTTTTGATTAAAACAGATTCTAATACATTGTTTATCTCGGGAAACATGGAACGAAAGCCATCCATTGTCAAGAAAACATCATTTATAGTCACTCATGCCTAGAAAAGCCTTATTACTCGGTTTAAATGCCTTTATAATCCCATTATTGAATTTATTTTGAACTTTTTTGACATTTTTTGATTAAAACAGATTGTAATTGATTGTTTGCCTCGGGAAACATGGAACGAAAGCCATCCATTGTCAAGAAAAGTTCATTTATAGTCACTCATGCCTAGAAAACCCTTATTACTCGGTTTAAATGCTTTTATAATCCCATTATCGAATTTATTTTGAATTGATTTTACATTTTTTGATTAAAACAGATTGTAATTGATTGTTTGCCTCGGGAAACGTGGAGCAAAAGCCATCCATTGTCAAGAAAAGTTCATTTATAGTCACTCATGCCTAGAAAAGCCTTATAACTCGGTTTAAATGCCTTTATAATCCCATTATTGAATTTATTTTGAATTGTTTTTACATTTTTTGATTAAAACAGATTGTAATTGATTGTTTGCCTCGGGAAACGTGGATCAAAAGCCATCCATTGTCAAGAAAAGTTCATTTATAGTCACTCATGCCTAGAAAAGCCTTATTACTCGATTTAAATGCCTTTATAATCCCATTATTGAATTTATTTTGAATTGTTTTTACATTTTTTGATTAAAACATATTGTAATTGATTGTTTGCCTCGAGAAACGCGGAGCAAAAGCCATCCATTGTCAAGAAAAGTTCATTTATAGTCACTCATGCCTACAAAAGCCTTATTACTCGGTTTAAATGCCTTTATAATCCCATTATTGAATTTATTTTATATTTTTTTTACATTTTTTGATTAAAACAGATTGTAATTGATTGTTTGCCTCGGGAAACGTGGAGCAAAAGCCATCCATTGTCAAGAAAAGTTCATTTATAGTCACTCATGCCTACAAAAGCCTTATTACTCGGTTTAAATGCCTTTATAATCCCATTATTGAATTTATTTTGAAATTTTTTTACATTTTTTGATTAAAACAGATTGTAATAGATTGTTTATCTCGGGAAACATGGAACGAAAGCCATCCATTGTCAAGAAAAGATCATTTATAGTCACTCATGCCTAGAAAAGCCTTATTACTCGGTTTAAATGCTTTTATAATCCCATTATTGAATTTATTTTGAAATTTTTTTACATTTTTTGATTAAAACAGATTGTAATAGATTGTTTATCTCGGGAAACATGGAACGAAAGCCATCCATTGTCAAGAAAACATCATTTATAGTCACTCATGCCTAGAAAAGCCTTATTACTCGGTTTAAATGCCTTTATAATCCCATTATTGAATTTATTTTGAATTATTTTTATATTTTTTGATTAAAACAGATTGTAATAGATTGTTTATCTCGGGAAACATGGAACGAAAGCCATCCATTGTCAAGAAAAGATCATTTATAGTCACTCATGCCTAGAAAAGCCTTATTACTCGGTTTAAATGCCCTTATAATCCCATTATTGAATTTATTTTGAATTATTTTTACATTTTTTTATTAAAACATATTGTAATTGATTGTTTGCCTCGGGAAAGGTGGAGCAAAAGCCATCCATTGTCAAGAAAAGTTCATTTATAGTCACTCATGCCTAGAAAAGCCTTATTACTCGGTTTAAATGCCTTTATAATCCCATTATTGAATTTATTTGGAATTTTTTTTACATTTTTTGATTAAAACAGATTCTAATACATTGTTTATCTCGGGAAACATGGAACGAAAGCCATCCATTGTCAAGAAAACATCATTTATAGTCACTCATGCCTAGAAAAGCCTTATTACTCGGTTTAAATGCCTTTATAATCCCATTATTGAATTAATTTTGAACTTTTTTGACATTTTTTGATTAAAACAGATTGTAATTGATTGTTTGCCTCGGGAAACATGGAGCGAAAGCCATCCATTGTCAAGGAAAGTTCATTTATAGTCACTCATGCCTAGAAAAGCCTTATTACTCGGTTTAAATGCCTTTATAATCCCATTATTGAATTTATTTTGAATTTTTTTTACATTTTTTGATTAAAACAGATTGTAATAGATTGTTTATCTCGGGAAACATGGAACGAAAGCCATCCATTGTCAAGAAAAGATCATTTATAGTCACTCATGCCTAGAAAAGCCTTATTACTCGGTTTAAATGCCTTTATAATCCCATTATTGAATTTATTTTGAATTGTTTTTACATTTTTTGATTAAAACAGATTGTAATTGATTGTTTGCCTCGGGAAACGTGGATCAAAAGCCATCCATTGTCAAGAAAAGTTCATTTATAGTCACTCATGCCTAGAAAAGCCTTATTACTCGATTTAAATGCCTTTATAATCCCATTATTGAATTTATTTTGAATTGTTTTTACATTTTTTGATTAAAACATATTGTAATTGATTGTTTGCCTCGAGAAACGTGGAGCAAAAGCCATCCATTGTCAAGAAAAGTTCATTTATAGTCACTCATGCCTACAAAAGCCTTATTACTCGGTCTAAATGCCTTTATAATCCCATTATTGAATTTTTTTTGAATTTTTTTTTGCATTTTTTGATTAAAACAGATTGTAATTGATTGTTTGCCTCGGGAAACGTGGAGCAAAAGCCATCCATTGTCAAGAAAAGTTCATTTATAGTCACTCATGCCTACAAAAGCCTTATTACTCGGTTTAAATGCCTTTATAATCCCATTATTGAATTTATTTTGAATTTTTTTTACATTTTTTGATTAAAACAGATTGTAATTGATTGTTTGCCTCGGGAAACGTGGAGCAAAAGCCATCCATTGTCAAGAAAAGTTCATTTATAGTCACTCATGCCTACAAAAGCCTTATTACTCGGTTTAAATGCCTTTATAATCCCATTATTGAATTTATTTTGAAATTTTTTTACATTTTTTGATTAAAACAGATTGTAATAGATTGTTTATCTCGGGAAACATGGAACGAAAGCCATCCATTGTCAAGAAAATATCATTTATAGTCACTCATGCCTAGAAAAGCCTTATTACTCGGTTTAAATGCCTTTATCATCCCATTATTGAATTTATTTTGAATTTTTTTTACATTTTTTGATTAAAACAGATTGTAATAGATTGTTTATCTCGGGAAACATGGAACGAAAGCCATCCATTGTCAAGAAAAGATCATTTATAGTTACTCATGCCTAGAAAAGCCTTATTACTCGGTTTAAATGCTTTTATAATCCCATTATTGAATTTATTTTGAATTTTTTTTAAATTTTTTGATTAAAACAGATTGTAATAGATTGTTTATCTCGGGAAACATGGAACGAAAGCCATCCATTGTCAAGAAAACATCATTTATAGTCACTCATGCCTAGAAAAGCCTTATTACTCGGTTTAAATGCCTTTATAATCCCATTATTGAATTTATTTTCAATTATTTTTACATTTTTTTATTAAAACAGATTGTAATTGATTGTTTGCCTCGGGAAACGTGGAGCAAAAGCCATCCATTGTCAAGAAAAGTTCATTTATAGGCACTCATGCCTAGAGAAGCCTTATTACTCGGTTTAAATGCCTTTATAATCCCATTATTGAATTTATTTTGAATTGTTTTTACATTTTTTGATTAAAACATATTGTAATTGATTGTTTGCCTCGAGAAACGTGGAGCAAAAGCCATCCATTGTCAAGAAAAGTTCATTTATAGTCACTCATGCCTAGAAAAGCCTTATTACTCGGTTTAAATGCCTTTATAATCCCATTATTGAATTTATTTGGAATTTTTTTTACATTTTTTGATTAAAACAGATTCTAATACATTGTTTATCTCGGGAAACATGGAACGAAAGCCATCCATTGTCAAGAAAACATCATTTATAGTCACTCATGCCTAGAAAAGCCTTATTACTCGGTTTAAATGCTTTTATAATCCCATTATTGAATTTATTTTGAATTTTTTTTTGCATTTTTTGATTAAAACAGATTGTAATAGATTGTTTATCTCGGGAAACATGGAACGAAAGCCATCCATTGTCAAGAAAAGTTCATTTATAGTCACTCATGCCTACAAAAGCCTTATTACTCGGTTTAAATGCCTTTATAATCCCATTATTGAATTTATTTTGAAATTTTTTTACATTTTTTGATTAAAACAGATTGTAATAGATTGTTTATCTAGGGAAACATGGAACGAAAGCCATCCATTGTCAAGAAAACATCATTTATAGTCACTCATGCCTAGAAAAGCCTTATTACTCGGTTTAAATGCCTTTATAATCCCATTATTGAATTTATTTTGAATTATTTTTATATTTTTTGATTAAAACAGATTGTAATAGATTGTTTATCTCGGGAAACATGGAACGAAAGCCATCCATTGTCAAGAAAAGATCATTTATAGTCACTCATGCCTAGAAAAGCCTTATTACTCGGTTTAAATGCCCTTATAATCCCATTATTGAATTTATTTTGAATTATTTTTACATTTTTTTATTAAAACATATTGTAATTGATTGTTTGCCTGGGGAAAGGTGGAGCAAAAGCCATCCATTGTCAAGAAAAGTTCATTTATAGTCACTCATGCCTACAAAAGCCTTATTACTCGGTTTAAATGCCTTTATAATCCCATTATTGAATTTATTTTATATTTTTTTTACATTTTTTGATTAAAACAGATTGTAATTGATTGTTTGCCTCGAGAAACGTGGAGCAAAAGCCATCCATTGTCAAGAAAAGTTCATTTATAGTCACTCATGCCTACAAAAGCCTTATTACTCGGTTTAAATGCCTTTATAATCCCATTATTGAATTTATTTTGAAATTTTTTTACATTTTTTGATTAAAACAGATTGTAATAGATTGTTTATCTCGGGAAACATGGAACGAAAGCCATCCATTGTCAAGAAAATATCATTTATAGTCACTCATGCCTAGAAAAGCCTTATTACTCGGTTTAAATGCTTTTATAATCCCATTATTGAATTTATTTTGAAATTTTTTTACATTTTTTGATTAAAACAGATTGTAATAGATTGTTTATCTCGGGAAACATGGAACGAAAGCCATCCATTGTCAAGAAAACATCATTTATAGTCACTCATGCCTAGAAAAGCCTTATTACTCGGTTTAAATGCCTTTATAATCCCATTATTGAATTTATTTTGAATTATTTTTATATTTTTTTATTAAAACAGATTGTAATAGATTGTTTATCTCGGGAAACATGGAACGAAAGCCATCCATTGTCAAGAAAAGATCATTTATAGTCACTCATGCCTAGAAAAGCCTTATTACTCGGTTTAAATGCCCTTATAATCCCATTATTGAATTTATTTTGAATTATTTTTACATTTTTTTATTAAAACATATTGTAATTGATTGTTTGCCTCGGGAAACGTGGAGCAAAAGCCATCCATTGTCAAGAAAAGTTCATTTATAGTCACTCATGCCTAGAAAAGCCTTATTACTCGGTTTAAATGCCTTTATAATCCCATTATTGAATTTATTTGGAATTTTTTTTACATTTTTTGATTAAAACAGATTCTAATACATTTTTTATCTCGGGAAACATGGAACGAAAGCCATCCATTGTCAAGAAAACATCATTTATAGTCACTCATGCCTAGAAAAGCCTTATTACTCGGTTTAAATGCCTTTAAAATCCCATTATTGAATTTATTTTGAACTTTTTTGACATTTTTTGGTTAAAACAGATTGTAATTGATTGTTTGCCTCGGGAAACATGGAACGAAAGCCATCCATTGTCCAGAAAAGTTCATTTATAGTCACTCATGCCTAGAAAAGCCTTATTACTCGGTTTAAATGCTTTTATAATCCCATTATCGAATTTATTTTGAATTGTTTTTACATTTTTTGATTAAAACAGATTGTAATTGATTGTTTGCCTCGGGAAACGTGGAGCAAAAGCCATCCATTGTCAAGAAAAGTTCATTTATAGTCACTCATGCCTAGAAAAGCCTTATAACTCGGTTTAAATGCATTTATAATCCCATTATTGAATTTATTTTGAATTGTTTTTACATTTTTTGATTAAAACAGATTGTAATTGATTGTTTGCCTCGGGAAACGTGGATCAAAAGCCATCCATTGTCAAGAAAAGTTCATTTATAGTCACTCATGCCTAGAAAAGCCTTATTACTCGATTTAAATGCCTTTATAATCCTATTATTGAATTTATTTTGAATTGTTTTTACATTTTTTGATTAAAACATATTGTAATTGATTGTTTGCCTCGAGAAACGTGGAGCAAAAGCCATCCATTGTCAAGAAAAGTTCATTTATAGTCACTCATGCCTACAAAAGCCTTATTACTCGGTTTAAATGCCTTTATAATCCCATTATTGAATTTATTTTATATTTTTTTTACATTTTTTGATTAAAACAGATTGTAATTGATTGTTTGCCTCGGGAAACGTGGAGCAAAAGCCATCCATTGTCAAGAAAAGTTCATTTATAGTCACTCATGCCTACAAAAGCCTTATTACTCGGTTTAAATGCCTTTATAATCCCATTATTGAATTTATTTTGAAATTTTTTTACATTTTTTGATTAAAACAGATTGTAATAGATTGTTTATCTCGGGAAACATGGAACGAAAGCCATCCATTGTCAAGAAAAGATCATTTATAGTCACTCATGCCTAGAAAAGCCTTATTACTCGGTTTAAATGCTTTTATAATCCCATTATTGAATTTATTTTGAAATTTTTTTACATTTTTTGATTAAAACAGATTGTAATAGATTGTTTATCTCGGGAAACATGGAACGAAAGCCATCCATTGTCAACAAAACATCATTTATAGTCACTCATGCCTAGAAAAGCCTTATTACTCGGTTTAAATGCCTTTATAATCCCATTATTGAATTTATTTTGAATTATTTTTATATTTTTTGATTAAAACAAATTGTAATAGATTGTTTATCTCGGGAAACATGGAACGAAAGCCATCCATTGTCAAGAAAAGATCATTTATAGTCACTCATGCCTAGAAAAGCCTTATTACTCGGTTTAAATGCCCTTATAATCCCATTATTGAATTTATTTTGAATTATTTTTACATTTTTTTATTAAAACATATTGTAATTGATTGTTTGCCTCGGGAAAGGTGGAGCAAAAGCCATCCATTGTCAAGAAAAGTTCATTTATAGTCACTCATGCCTAGAAAAGCCTTATTACTCGGTTTAAATGCCTTTATAATCCCATTATTGAATTTATTTGGAATTTTTTTTACATTTTTTGATTAAAACAGATTCTAATACATTGTTTATCTCGGGAAACATGGAACGAAAGCCATCCATTGTCAAGAAAACATCATTTATAGTCACTCATGCCTAGAAAAGCCTTATTACTCGGTTTAAATGCCTTTATAATCCCATTATTGAATTTATTTTGAACTTTTTTGACATTTTTTGATTAAAACAGATTGTAATTGATTGTTTGCCTCGGGAAACATGGAACGAAAGCCATCCATTGTCAAGAAAAGTTCATTTATAGTCACTCATGCCTAGAAAACCCTTATTACTCGGTTTAAATGCTTTTATAATCCCATTATCGAATTTATTTTGAATTGATTTTACATTTTTTGATTAAAACAGATTGTAATTGATTGTTTGCCTCGGGAAACGTGGAGCAAAAGCCATCCATTGTCAAGAAAAGTTCATTTATAGTCACTCATGCCTAGAAAAGCCTTATAACTCGGTTTAAATGCCTTTATAATCCCATTATTGAATTTATTTTGAATTGTTTTTACATTTTTTGATTAAAACAGATTGTAATTGATTGTTTGCCTCGGGAAACGTGGATCAAAAGCCATCCATTGTCAAGAAAAGTTCATTTATAGTCACTCATGCCTAGAAAAGCCTTATTACTCGATTTAAATGCCTTTATAATCCCATTATTGAATTTATTTTGAATTGTTTTTACATTTTTTGATTAAAACATATTGTAATTGATTGTTTGCCTCGAGAAACGCGGAGCAAAAGCCATCCATTGTCAAGAAAAGTTCATTTATAGTCACTCATGCCTACAAAAGCCTTATTACTCGGTTTAAATGCCTTTATAATCCCATTATTGAATTTATTTTATATTTTTTTTACATTTTTTGATTAAAACAGATTGTAATTGATTGTTTGCCTCGGGAAACGTGGAGCAAAAGCCATCCATTGTCAAGAAAAGTTCATTTATAGTCACTCATGCCTACAAAAGCCTTATTACTCGGTTTAAATGCCTTTATAATCCCATTATTGAATTTATTTTGAAATTTTTTTACATTTTTTGATTAAAACAGATTGTAATAGATTGTTTATCTCGGGAAACATGGAACGAAAGCCATCCATTGTCAAGAAAAGATCATTTATAGTCACTCATGCCTAGAAAAGCCTTATTACTCGGTTTAAATGCTTTTATAATCCCATTATTGAATTTATTTTGAAATTTTTTTACATTTTTTGATTAAAACAGATTGTAATAGATTGTTTATCTCGGGAAACATGGAACGAAAGCCATCCATTGTCAAGAAAACATCATTTATAGTCACTCATGCCTAGAAAAGCCTTATTACTCGGTTTAAATGCCTTTATAATCCCATTATTGAATTTATTTTGAATTATTTTTATATTTTTTGATTAAAACAGATTGTAATAGATTGTTTATCTCGGGAAACATGGAACGAAAGCCATCCATTGTCAAGAAAAGATCATTTATAGTCACTCATGCCTAGAAAAGCCTTATTACTCGGTTTAAATGCCCTTATAATCCCATTATTGAATTTATTTTGAATTATTTTTACATTTTTTTATTAAAACATATTGTAATTGATTGTTTGCCTCGGGAAAGGTGGAGCAAAAGCCATCCATTGTCAAGAAAAGTTCATTTATAGTCACTCATGCCTAGAAAAGCCTTATTACTCGGTTTAAATGCCTTTATAATCCCATTATTGAATTTATTTGGAATTTTTTTTACATTTTTTGATTAAAACAGATTCTAATACATTGTTTATCTCGGGAAACATGGAACGAAAGCCATCCATTGTCAAGAAAACATCATTTATAGTCACTCATGCCTAGAAAAGCCTTATTACTCGGTTTAAATGCCTTTATAATCCCATTATTGAATTTATTTTGAACTTTTTTGACATTTTTTGATTAAAACAGATTGTAATTGATTGTTTGCCTCGGGAAACATGGAACGAAAGCCATCCATTGTCAAGAAAAGTTCATTTATAGTCACTCATGCCTAGAAAACCCTTATTACTCGGTTTAAATGCTTTTATAATCCCATTATCGAATTTATTTTGAATTGATTTTACATTTTTTGATTAAAACAGATTGTAATTGATTGTTTGCCTCGGGAAACGTGGAGCAAAAGCCATCCATTGTCAAGAAAAGTTCATTTATAGTCACTCATGCCTAGAAAAGCCTTATAACTCGGTTTAAATGCCTTTATAATCCCATTATTGAATTTATTTTGAATTGTTTTTACATTTTTTGCTTAAAACAGATTGTAATTGATTGTTTGCCTCGGGAAACGTGGAGCAAAAGCCATCCATTGTCAAGAAAAGTTCATTTATAGTCACTCATGCCTAGAAAAGCCTTATTACTCGATTGAAATGCCTTTATAATCCCATTATTGAATTTATTTTGAATTGTTTTTACATTTTTTGATTAAAACATATTGTAATTGATTGTTTGCCTCGAGAAACGTGGAGCAAAGGCCATCCATTGTCAAGAAAAGTTCATTTATAGTCACTCATGCCTAGAAAAGCCTTATTACTCGGTTTAAATGCCTTTATAATCCCATTATCGAATTTATTTTGAATTGTTTTTACATTTTTTGATTAAAACAGATTGTAATTGATTGTTTGCCTCGGGAAACGTGGAGCAAAAGCAATCCATTGTTAAGAAAAGTTCATTTATAGTCACTCATGCCTAGAAAAGGCTTATAACTCTTTTTAAATGCCTTTATAATCCCATTATTGAATTTATTTTGAATTGTTTTTACATTTTTTGATTAAAATAGATTGTAATTGATTGTTTGCCTCGGGAAACGTGGAGCAAAAGCCATCCATTGTCAAGAAAAGTTCATTTATAGTCACTCATGCCTAGAAAAGCCTTATTACTCGATTTAAATGCCTTTATAATCCCATTATTGAATTTATTTTGAATTGTTTTTACATTTTTTGATTAAAACATATTGTAATTGATTGTTTGCCTCAGGAAACGTGGAGCAAAAGCCATCCATTGTCAAGAAAAGTTCATTTATAGGCACTCATGCCTAGAGAAGCCTTATTACTCGGTTTAAATGCCTTTATAATCCCATTATTGAATTTATTTTGATTTTTTTTTTACAGTTTTTGATTAAAACAGATTGTAATAGATTGTTTATCTCGGGAAACATGGAACGAAAGCCATCCATTGTCAAGAGAAGATCATTTATAGTCACTCATGCCTAGAAAAGCCTTATTACTCGGTTTAAATGCTTTTATAATCCCATTATTGAATTTATTTTGAATTTTTTTTACATTTTTTGATTCAAACAGATTGTAATAGATTGTTTATCTCGGGAAACATGGAACGAAAGCCATCCATTGTCAAGAAAAGTTCATTTATAGTCACTCATGCCTAGAAAAGCCTTATTACTCGGTTTAAATGCCTTTATAATCCCATTATTGGATATATTTACATTTATTTTTACATTTTTTGATTAAAACAGATTGTAATTGATTGTTTGCCTCGGGAAACGTGGAGCAAAAGCCATCCATTGTCAAGAAAAGTTCATTTATAGTCACTCATGCCTAGAAAAGCCTTATTACTCGATTTAAATGCCTTTATAATCCCATTATTGAATTTATTTTGAATTTTTTTACATTTTTTGATTAAAACATATTGTAATTGATTGTTTGCCTCGGGAAACGTGGAGCAAAAGCCATCCATTGTCAAGAAAAGTTCATTTATAGTCACTCATGCCTACAAAAGCCTTATTACTCGGTTTAAATGCCTTTATAATCCCATTATTGAATTTATTTTGAATTTTTTTTACAGTTTTTGATTAAAACAGATTGTAATAGATTGTTTATCTCGGGAAACATGGAACGAAAGCCATCCATTGTCAAGAAAAGATTATTTATAGTCACTCATGCCTAGAAAAGCCTTATTACTCGGTTTAAATGCTTTTATAATCCCATTATTGAATTTATTTTGAATTGTTTTTACATTTTTTGATTCAAACAGATTGTAATAGATTGTTTATCTCGGGAAACATGGAACGAAAGCCATCCATTGTCAAGAAAAGTTCATTTATAGTCACTCATGCCTAGAAAATCCTTATTACTCGATTTAAATGCTTTTATAATCCCATTATTGAATTTATTTTGAATTTTTTTTACATTTTTTGATTAAAACAGATTGTAATAGATTGTTTATCTCGGGAAACATGGAACGAAAGCCATCCATTGTCAAGAAAATATCATTTATAGTCACTCATGCCTAGAAAAACCTTATTACTCGGTTTAAATGCTTTTATAATCCCATTATTGAATTTATTTTGAAATTTTTTTACATTTTTTGATTAAAACAGATTGTAATAGATTGTTTATCTCGGGAAACATGGAACGAAAGCCATCCATTGTCAAGAAAACATCATTTATAGTCACTCATGCCTAGAAAAGCCTTATTACTCGGTTTAAATGCCTTTATAATCCCATTATCGAATTTATTTTGAATTGTTTTTACATTTTTTGATTAAAACAGATTGTAATTGATTGTTTGCCTCGAGAAACGTGGAGCAAAAGCCATCCATTGTCAAGAAAAGTTCATTTATAGTCACTCATGCCTAGAAAAGGCTTATAACTCTTTTTAAATGCCTTTATAATCCCATTATCGAATTTATTTTATATTTTTTTTACATTTTTTGATTAAAACAGATTGTAATTGATTGTTTGCCTCGAGAAACGTGGAGCAAAAGCCATCCATTGTCAAGAAAAGTTCATTTAGAGTCACTCATGCCTACAAAAGCCTTATTACTCGGTTTAAATGCCTTTATAATCCCATTATTGAATTTATTTTGAATTTTTTTTATAGTTTTTGATTAAAACAGATTGTAATAGATTGTTTATCTCGGGAAACATGGAACGAAAGCCATCCATTGTCAAGAAAAGATTATTTATAGTCACTCATGCCTAGAAAAGTCTTATTACTCGGTTTAAATGCTTTTATAATCCCATTATTGAATTTATTTTGAATTGTTTTTACATTTTTTGATTCAAACAGATTGTAATAGATTGTTTATCTCGGGAAACATGGAACGAAAGCCATCCATTGTCAAGAAAAGTTCATTTATAGTCACTCATGCCTAGAAAATCCTTATTACTCGATTTAAATGCTTTTATAATCCCATTATTGAATTTATTTTGAATTTTTTTTACATTTTTTGATTAAAACAGATTGTAATAGATTGTTTATCTCGGGAAACATGGAACGAAAGCCATCCATTGTCAAGAAAATATCATTTATAGTCACTCATGCCTAGAAAAACCTTATTACTCGGTTTAAATGCTTTTATAATCCCATTATTGAATTTATTTTGAAATTTTTTTACATTTTTTGATTAAAACAGATTGTAATAGATTGTTTATCTCGGGAAACATGGAACGAAAGCCATCCATTGTCAAGAAAACATCATTTATAGTCACTCATGCCTAGAAAAGCCTTATTACTCGGTTTAAATGCCTTTATAATCCCATTATCGAATTTATTTTGAATTGTTTTTACATTTTTTGATTAAAACAGATTGTAATTGATTGTTTGCCTCGAGAAACGTGGAGCAAAAGCCATCCATTGTCAAGAAAAGTTCATTTATAGTCACTCATGCCTAGAAAAGGCTTATAACTCTTTTTAAATGCCTTTATAATCCCATTATCGAATTTATTTTATATTTTTTTTACATTTTTTGATTAAAACAGATTGTAATTGATTGTTTGCCTCGAGAAACGTGGAGCAAAAGCCATCCATTGTCAAGAAAAGTTCATTTAGAGTCACTCATGCCTACAAAAGCCTTATTACTCGGTTTAAATGCTTTTATAATCCCATTATTGAATTTATTTTGAAATTTTTTTACATTTTTTGATTAAAACAGATTGTAATAGATTGTTTATCTCGGGAAACATGGAACGAAAGCCATCCATTGTCAAGAAAATATCATTTATAGTCACTCATGCCTACAAAAGCCTTATTACTCGGTTTAAATGCCTTTATAATCCCATTATTGAATTTATTTTGAAATTTTTTTACATTTTTTGATTAAAACAGATTGTAATAGATTGTTTATCTCGGGAAACATGGAACGAAAGCCATCCATTGTCAAGAAAATATCATTTATAGTCACTCATGCCTAGAAAAGCCTTATTACTCGGTTTAAATGCTTTTATAATCCCATTATTGAATTTATTTTGAAATTTTTTTACATTTTTTGATTAAAACAGATTGTAATAGATTGTTTATCTCGGGAAACATGGAACGAAAGCCATCCATTGTCAAGAAAACATCATTTATAGTCACTCATGCCTAGAAAAGCCTTATTACTCGGTTTAAATGCCTTTATAATCCCATTATTGAATTTATTTTAAATTATTTTTATATTTTTTGATTAAAACAGATTGTAATAGATTGTTTATCTTGGGAAACATGGAACGAAAGCCATCCATTGTCAAGAAAAGATCATTTATAGTCACTCATGCCTAGAAAAGCCTTATTACTCGGTTTAAATGCCCTTATAATCCCATTATTGAATTTATTTTGAATTATTTTTACATTTTTTTATTAAAACATATTGTAATTGATTGTTTGCCTCGGGAAACGTGGAGCAAAAGCCATCCATTGTCAAGAAAAGTTCATTTATAGTCACTCATGCCTACAAAAGCCTTATTACTCGGTTTAAATGCCTTTATAATCCCATTATTGAATTTATTTTATATTTTTTTTACATTTTTTGATTAAAACAGATTGTAATTGATTGTTTGCCTCGGGAAACGTGGAGCAAAAGCCATCCATTGTCAAGAAAAGTTCATTTATAGTCACTCATGCCTACAAAAGCCTTATTACTCGGTTTAAATGCCTTTATAATCCCATTATTGAATTTATTTTGAAATTTTTTTACATTTTTTGATTAAAACAGATTGTAATAGATTGTTTATCTCGGGAAACATGGAACGAAAGCCATCCATTGTCAAGAAAAGATCATTTATAGTCACTCATGCCTAGAAAAGCCTTATTACTCGGTTTAAATGCTTTTATAATCCCATTATTGAATTTATTTTGAAATTTTTTTACATTTTTTGATTAAAACAGATTGTAATAGATTGTTTATCTCGGGAAACATGGAACGAAAGCCATCCATTGTCAAGAAAACATCATTTATAGTCACTCATGCCTAGAAAAGCCTTATTACTCGGTTTAAATGCCTTTATAATCCCATTATTGAATTTATTTTGAATTATTTTTATATTTTTTGATTAAAACAGATTGTAATAGATTGTTTATCTCGGGAAACATGGAACGAAAGCCATCCATTGTCAAGAAAAGATCATTTATAGTCACTCATGCCTAGAAAAGCCTTATTACTCGGTTTAAATGCCCTTATAATCCCATTATTGAATTTATTTTGAATTATTTTTACATTTTTTTATTAAAACATATTGTAATTGATTGTTTGCCTCGGGAAAGGTGGAGCAAAAGCCATCCATTGTCAAGAAAAGTTCATTTATAGTCACTCATGCCTAGAAAAGCCTTATTACTCGGTTTAAATGCCTTTATAATCCCATTATTGAATTTATTTGGAATTTTTTTTACATTTTTTGATTAAAACAGATTCTAATACATTGTTTATCTCGGGAAACATGGAACGAAAGCCATCCATTGTCAAGAAAACATCATTTATAGTCACTCATGCCTAGAAAAGCCTTATTACTCGGTTTAAATGCCTTTATAATCCCATTATTGAATTTATTTTGAACTTTTTTGACATTTTTTGATGAAAACAGATTGTAATTGATTGTTTGCCTCGGGAAACATGGAACGAAAGCCATCCATTGTCAAGAAAAGTTCATTTATAGTCACTCATGCCTAGAAAACCCTTATTACTCGGTTTAAATGCTTTTATAATCCCATTATCGAATTTATTTTGAATTGATTTTACATTTTTTGATTAAAACAGATTGTAATTGATTGTTTGCCTTGGGAAACGTGGAGCAAAAGCCATCCATTGTCAAGAAAAGTTCATTTATAGTCACTCATGCCTAGAAAAGCCTTATAACTCGGTTTAAATGCCTTTATAATCCCATTATTGAATTTATTTTGAATTGTTTTTACATTTTTTGATTAAAACAGATTGTAATTGATTGTTTGCCTCGGGAAACGTGGATCAAAAGCCATCCATTGTCAAGAAAAGTTCATTTATAGTCACTCATGCCTAGAAATGCCTTATTACTCGATTTAAATGCCTTTATAATCCCATTATTGAATTTATTTTGAATTGTTTTTACATTTTTTGATTAAAACATATTGTAATTGATTGTTTGCCTCGAGAAACGCGGAGCAAAAGCCATCCATTGTCAAGAAAAGTTCATTTATAGTCACTCATGCCTACAAAAGCCTTATTACTCGGTTTAAATGCCTTTATAATCCCATTATTGAATTTATTTTATATTTTTTTTACATTTTTTGATTAAAACAGATTGTAATTGATTGTTTGCCTCGGGAAACGTGGAGCAAAAGCCATCCATTGTCAAGAAAAGTTCATTTATAGTCACTCATGCCTACAAAAGCCTTATTACTCGGTTTAAATGCCTTTATAATCCCATTATTGAATTTATTTTGAAATTTTTTTACATTTTTTGATTAAAACAGATTGTAATAGATTGTTTATCTCGGAAAACATGGAACGAAAGCCATCCATTGTCAAGAAAATATCATTTATAGTCACTCATGCCTAGAAAAGCCTTATTACTCGGTTTAAATGCTTTTATAATCCCATTATTGAATTTATTTTGAAATTTTTTTACATTTTTTGATTAAAACAGACTGTAATAGATTGTTTATCTCGGGAAACATGGAACGAAAGCCATCCATTGTCAAGAAAACATCATTTATAGTCACTCATGCCTAGAAAAGCCTTATTACTCGGTTTAAATGCCTTTATAATCCCATTATTGAATTTATTTTGAATTTTTTTTACAGTTTTTGATTAAAACAGATTGTAATAGATTGTTTATCTCGGGAAACATGGAACGAAAGCCATCCATTGTCAAGAAAAGATTATTTATAGTCACTCATGCCTAGAAAAGCCTTATTACTCGGTTTAAATGCTTTTATAATCCCATTATTGAATTTATTTTGAATTGTTTTTACATTTTTTGATTCAAACAGATTGTAATAGATTGTTTATCTCGGGAAACATGGAACGAAAGCCATCCATTGTCAAGAAAAGTTCATTTATAGTCACTCATGCCTAGAAAATCCTTATTACTCGATTTAAATGCTTTTATAATCCCATTATTGAATTTATTTTGAATTTTTTTTACATTTTTTGATTAAAACAGATTGTAATAGATTGTTTATCTCGGGAAACATGGAACGAAAGCCATCCATTGTCAAGAAAATATCATTTATAGTCACTCATGCCTAGAAAAACCTTATTACTCGGTTTAAATGCTTTTATAATCCCATTATTGAATTTATTTTGAAATTTTTTTACATTTTTTGATTAAAACAGATTGTAATAGATTGTTTATCTCGGGAAACATGGAACGAAAGCCATCCATTGTCAAGAAAACATCATTTATAGTCACTCATGCCTAGAAAAGCCTTATTACTCGGTTTAAATGCCTTTATAATCCCATTATCGAATTTATTTTGAATTGTTTTTACATTTTTTGATTAAAACAGATTGTAATTGATTGTTTGCCTCGAGAAACGTGGAGCAAAAGCCATCCATTGTCAAGAAAAGGTCATTTATAGTCACTCATGCCTAGAAAAGGCTTATAACTCTTTTTAAATGCCTTTATAATCCCATTATCGAATTTATTTTATATTTTTTTTACATTTTTTGATTAAAACAGATTGTAATTGATTGTTTGCCTCGAGAAACGTGGAGCAAAAGCCATCCATTGTCAGGAAAAGTTCATTTAGAGTCACTCATGCCTACAAAAGCCTTATTACTCGGTTTAAATGCCTTTATAATCCCATTATTGAATTTATTTTGAAATTTTTTTACATTTTTTGATTAAAACAGATTGTAATAGATTGTTTATCTCGGGAAACATGGAACGAAAGCCATCCATTGTCAAGAAAATATCATTTATAGTCACTCATGCCTAGAAAAGCCTTATTACTCGGTTTAAATGCTTTTATAATCCCATTATTGAATTTATTTTGAAATTTTTTTACATTTTTTGATTAAAACAGATTGTAATAGATTGTTTATCTCGGGAAACATGGAACGAAAGCCATCCATTGTCAAGAAAACATCATTTATAGTCACTCATGCCTAGAAAAGCCTTATTACTCGGTTTAAATGCCTTTATAATCCCATTATTGAATTTATTTTAAATTATTTTTATATTTTTTGATTAAAACAGATTGTAATAGATTGTTTATCTTGGGAAACATGGAACGAAAGCCATCCATTGTCAAGAAAAGATCATTTATAGTCACTCATGCCTAGAAAAGCCTTATTACTCGGTTTAAATGCCCTTATAATCCCATTATTGAATTTATTTTGAATTATTTTTACATTTTTTTATTAAAACATATTGTAATTGATTGTTTGCCTCGGGAAACGTGGAGCAAAAGCCATCCATTGTCAAGAAAAGTTCATTTATAGTCACTCATGCCTAGAAAAGCCTTATTACTCGGTTTAAATGCCTTTATAATCCCATTATTGAATTTATTTGGAATTTTTTTTACATTTTTTGATTAAAACAGATTCTAATACATTGTTTATCTCGGGAAACATGGAACGAAAGCCATCCATTGTCAAGAAAACATCATTTATAGTCACTCATGCCTAGAAAAGCCTTATTACTCGGTTTAAATGCCTTTATAATCCCATTATTGAATTTATTTTGAACTTTTTTGACATTTTTTGATTAAAACAGATTGTAATTGATTGTTTGCCTCGGGAAACATGGAACGAAAGCCATCCATTGTCAAGAAAAGTTCATTTATAGTCACTCATGCCTAGAAAAGCCTTATTACTCGGTTTAAATGCTTTTATAATCCCATTATCGAATTTATTTTGAATTGTTTTTACATTTTTTGATTAAAACAGATTGTAATTGATTGTTTGCCTCGGGAAACGTGGAGCAAAAGCCATCCATTGTCAAGAAAAGTTCATTTATAGTCACTCATGCCTAGAAAAGCCTTATAACTCGGTTTAAATGCCTTTATAATCCCATTATTGAATTTATTTTGAATTGTTTTTACATTTTTTGATTAAAAAAGAATGTAATTGATTGTTTGCCTCGGGAAACGTGGATCAAAAGCCATCCATTGTCAAGAAAAGTTCATTTATAGTCACTCATGCCTAGAAAAGCCTTATTACTCGATTTAAATGCCTTTATAATCCCATTATTGAATTTATTTTGAATTGTTTTTACATTTTTTGATTAAAACATATTGTAATTGATTGTTTGCCTCGAGAAACGCGGAGCAAAAGCCATCCATTGTCAAGAAAAGTTCATTTATAGTCACTCATGCCTACAAAAGCCTTATTACTCGGTTTAAATGCCTTTATAATCCCATTATTGAATTTATTTTATATTTTTTTTACATTTTTTGATTAAAACAGATTGTAATTGATTGTTTGCCTCGGGAAACGTGGAGCAAAAGCCATCCATTGTCAAGAAAAGTTCATTTATAGTCACTCATGCCTACAAAAGCCTTATTACTCGGTTTAAATGCCTTTATAATCCCATTATTGAATTTATTTTGAAATTTTTTTACATTTTTTGATTAAAACAGATTGTAATAGATTGTTTATCTCGGGAAACATGGAACGAAAGCCATCCATTGTCAAGAAAAGATCATTTATAGTCACTCATGCCTAGAAAAGCCTTATTACTCGGTTTAAATGCTTTTATAATCCCATTATTGAATTTATTTTGAAATTTTTTTACATTTTTTGATTAAAACAGATTGTAATAGATTGTTTATCTCGGGAAACATGGAACGAAAGCCATCCATTGTCAAGAAAATATCATTTATAGTCACTCATGCCTAGAAAAGCCTTATTACTCGGTTTAAATGCTTTTATAATCCCATTATTGAATTTATTTTGAAATTTTTTTACATTTTTTGATTAAAACAGACTGTAATAGATTGTTTATCTCGGGAAACATGGAACGAAAGCCATCCATTGTCAAGAAAACATCATTTATAGTCACTCATGCCTAGAAAAGCCTTATTACTCGGTTTAAATGCCTTTATAATCCCATTATTGAATTTATTTTGAATTTTTTTTACAGTTTTTGATTAAAACAGATTGTAATAGATTGTTTATCTCGGGAAACATGGAACGAAAGCCATCCATTGTCAAGAAAAGATTATTTATAGTCACTCATGCCTAGAAAAGCCTTATTACTCGGTTTAAATGCTTTTATAATCCCATTATTGAATTTATTTTGAATTGTTTTTACATTTTTTGATTCAAACAGATTGTAATAGATTGTTTATCTCGGGAAACATGGAACGAAAGCCATCCATTGTCAAGAAAAGTTCATTTATAGTCACTCATGCCTAGAAAATCCTTATTACTCGATTTAAATGCTTTTATAATCCCATTATTGAATTTATTTTGAATTTTTTTTACATTTTTTGATTAAAACAGATTGTAATAGATTGTTTATCTCGGGAAACATGGAACGAAAGCCATCCATTGTCAAGAAAATATCATTTATAGTCACTCATGCCTAGAAAAACCTTATTACTCGGTTTAAATGCTTTTATAATCCCATTATTGAATTTATTTTGAAATTTTTTTACATTTTTTGATTAAAACAGATTGTAATAGATTGTTTATCTCGGGAAACATGGAACGAAAGCCATCCATTGTCAAGAAAACATCATTTATAGTCACTCATGCCTAGAAAAGCCTTATTACTCGGTTTAAATGCCTTTATAATCCCATTATCGAATTTATTTTGAATTGTTTTTACATTTTTTGATTAAAACAGATTGTAATTGATTGTTTGCCTCGAGAAACGTGGAGCAAAAGCCATCCATTGTCAAGAAAAGGTCATTTATAGTCACTCATGCCTAGAAAAGGCTTATAACTCTTTTTAAATGCCTTTATAATCCCATTATCGAATTTATTTTATATTTTTTTTACATTTTTTGATTAAAACAGATTGTAATTGATTGTTTGCCTCGAGAAACGTGGAGCAAAAGCCATCCATTGTCAGGAAAAGTTCATTTAGAGTCACTCATGCCTACAAAAGCCTTATTACTCGGTTTAAATGCCTTTATAATCCCATTATTGAATTTATTTTGAAATTTTTTTACATTTTTTGATTAAAACAGATTGTAATAGATTGTTTATCTCGGGAAACATGGAACGAAAGCCATCCATTGTCAAGAAAATATCATTTATAGTCACTCATGCCTAGAAAAGCCTTATTACTCGGTTTAAATGCTTTTATAATCCCATTATTGAATTTATTTTGAAATTTTTTTACATTTTTTGATTAAAACAGATTGTAATAGATTGTTTATCTCGGGAAACATGGAACGAAAGCCATCCATTGTCAAGAAAACATCATTTATAGTCACTCATGCCTAGAAAAGCCTTATTACTCGGTTTAAATGCCTTTATAATCCCATTATTGAATTTATTTTAAATTATTTTTATATTTTTTGATTAAAACAGATTGTAATAGATTGTTTATCTTGGGAAACATGGAACGAAAGCCATCCATTGTCAAGAAAAGATCATTTATAGTCACTCATGCCTAGAAAAGCCTTATTACTCGGTTTAAATGCCCTTATAATCCCATTATTGAATTTATTTTGAATTATTTTTACATTTTTTTATTAAAACATATTGTAATTGATTGTTTGCCTCGGGAAAGGTGGAGCAAAAGCCATCCATTGTCAAGAAAAGTTCATTTATAGTCACTCATGCCTAGAAAAGCCTTATTACTCGGTTTAAATGCCTTTATAATCCCATTATTGAATTTATTTGGAATTTTTTTTACATTTTTTGATTAAAACAGATTCTAATACATTGTTTATCTCGGGAAACATGGAACGAAAGCCATCCATTGTCAAGAAAACATCATTTATAGTCACTCATGCCTAGAAAAGCCTTATTACTCGGTTTAAATGCCTTTATAATCCCATTATTGAATTTATTTTGAACTTTTTTGACATTTTTTGATTAAAACAGATTGTAATTGATTGTTTGCCTCGGGAAACATGGAACGAAAGCCATCCATTGTCAAGAAAAGTTCATTTATAGTCACTCATGCCTAGAAAAGCCTTATTACTCGGTTTAAATGCTTTTATAATCCCATTATCGAATTTATTTTGAATTGTTTTTACATTTTTTGATTAAAACAGATTGTAATTGATTGTTTGCCTCGGGAAACGTGGAGCAAAAGCCATCCATTGTCAAGAAAAGTTCATTTATAGTCACTCATGCCTAGAAAAGCCTTATAACTCGGTTTAAATGCCTTTATAATCCCATTATTGAATTTATTTTGAATTGTTTTTACATTTTTTGATTAAAACAGATTGTAATTGATTGTTTGCCTCGGGAAACGTGGATCAAAAGCCATCCATTGTCAAGAAAAGTTCATTTATAGTCACTCATGCCTAGAAAAGCCTTATTACTCGATTTAAATGCCTTTATAATCCCATTATTGAATTTATTTTGAATTGTTTTTACATTTTTTGATTAAAACATATTGTAATTGATTGTTTGCCTCGAGAAACGCGGAGCAAAAGCCATCCATTGTCAAGAAAAGTTCATTTATAGTCACTCATGCCTACAAAAGCCTTATTACTCGGTTTAAATGCCTTTATAATCCCATTATTGAATTTATTTTATATTTTTTTTACATTTTTTGATTAAAACAGATTGTAATTGATTGTTTGCCTCGGGAAACGTGGAGCAAAAGCCATCCATTGTCAAGAAAAGTTCATTTATAGTCACTCATGCCTACAAAAGCCTTATTACTCGGTTTAAATGCCTTTATAATCCCATTATTGAATTTATTTTGAAATTTTTTTACATTTTTTGATTAAAACAGATTGTAATAGATTGTTTATCTCGGGAAACATGGAACGAAAGCCATCCATTGTCAAGAAAAGATCATTTATAGTCACTCATGCCTAGAAAAGCCTTATTACTCGGTTTAAATGCTTTTATAATCCCATTATTGAATTTATTTTGAAATTTTTTTACATTTTTTGATTAAAACAGATTGTAATAGATTGTTTATCTCGGGAAACATGGAACGAAAGCCATCCATTGTCAAGAAAACATCATTTATAGTCACTCATGCCTAGAAAAGCCTTATTACTCGGTTTAAATGCCTTTATAATCCCATTATTGAATTTATTTTGAATTATTTTTATATTTTTTGATTAAAACAGATTGTAATAGATTGTTTATCTCGGGAAACATGGAACGAAAGCCATCCATTGTCAAGAAAAGATCATTTATAGTCACTCATGCCTAGAAAAGCCTTATTACTCGGTTTAAATGCCCTTATAATCCCATTATTGAATTTATTTTGAATTATTTTTACATTTTTTTATTAAAACATATTGTAATTGATTGTTTGCCTCGGGAAAGGTGGAGCAAAAGCCATCCATTGTCAAGAAAAGTTCATTTATAGTCACTCATGCCTAGAAAAGCCTTATTACTCGGTTTAAATGCCTTTATAATCCCATTATTGAATTTATTTGGAATTTTTTTTACATTTTTTGATTAAAACAGATTCTAATACATTGTTTATCTCGGGAAACATGGAACGAAAGCCATCCATTGTCAAGAAAACATCATTTATAGTCACTCATGCCTAGAAAAGCCTTATTACTCGGTTTAAATGCCTTTATAATCCCATTATTGAATTTATTTTGAACTTTTTTGACATTTTTTGATTAAAACAGATTGTAATTGATTGTTTGCCTCGGGAAACATGGAACGAAAGCCATCCATTGTCAAGAAAAGTTCATTTATAGTCACTCATGCCTAGAAAAGCCTTATTACTCGGTTTAAATGCTTTTATGATCCCATTATCGAATTTATTTTGAATTGTTTTTACATTTTTTGATTAAAACAGATTGTAATTGATTGTTTGCCTCGGGAAACGTGGAGCAAAAGCCATCCATTGTCAAGAAAAGTTCATTTATAGTCACTCATGCCTAGAAAAGCCTTATAACTCGGTTTAAATGCCTTTATAATCCCATTATTGAATTTATTTTGAATTGTTTTTACATTTTTTGATTAAAACAGATTGTAATTGATTGTTTGCCTCGGGAAACGTGGATCAAAAGCCATCCATTGTCAAGAAAAGTTCATTTATAGTCACTCATGCCTAGAAAAGCCTTATTACTCGATTTAAATGCCTTTATAATCCCATTATTGAATTTATTTTGAATTGTTTTTACATTTTTTGATTAAAACATATTGTAATTGATTGTTTGCCTCGAGAAACGCGGAGCAAAAGCCATCCATTGTCAAGAAAAGTTCATTTATAGTCACTCATGCCTACAAAAGCCTTATTACTCGGTTTAAATGCCTTTATAATCCCATTATTGAATTTATTTTATATTTTTTTTACATTTTTTGATTAAAACAGATTGTAATTGATTGTTTGCCTCGGGAAACGTGGAGCAAAAGCCATCCATTGTCAAGAAAAGTTCATTTATAGTCACTCATGCCTACAAAAGCCTTATTACTCGGTTTAAATGCCTTTATAATCCCATTATTGAATTTATTTTGAAATTTTTTTACATTTTTTGATTAAAACAGATTGTAATAGATTGTTTATCTCGGGAAACATGGAACGAAAGCCATCCATTGTCAAGAAAAGATCATTTATAGTCACTCATGCCTAGAAAAGCCTTATTACTCGGTTTAAATGCTTTTATAATCCCATTATTGAATTTATTTTGAAATTTTTTTACATTTTTTGATTAAAACAGATTGTAATAGATTGTTTATCTCGGGAAACATGGAACGAAAGCCATCCATTGTCAAGAAAACATCATTTATAGTCACTCATGCCTAGAAAAGCCTTATTACTCGGTTTAAATGCCTTTATAATCCCATTATTGAATTTATTTTGAATTATTTTTATATTTTTTGATTAAAACAGATTGTAATAGATTGTTTATCTCGGGAAACATGGAACGAAAGCCATCCATTGTCAAGAAAAGATCATTTATAGTCACTCATGCCTAGAAAAGCCTTATTACTCGGTTTAAATGCCCTTATAATCCCATTATTGAATTTATTTTGAATTATTTTTACATTTTTTTATTAAAACATATTGTAATTGATTGTTTGCCTCGGGAAAGGTGGAGCAAAAGCCATCCATTGTCAAGAAAAGTTCATTTATAGTCACTCATGCCTAGAAAAGCCTTATTACTCGGTTTAAATGCCTTTATAATCCCATTATTGAATTTATTTGGAATTTTTTTTACATTTTTTGATTAAAACAGATTCTAATACATTGTTTATCTCGGGAAACATGGAACGAAAGCCATCCATTGTCAAGAAAACATCATTTATAGTCACTCATGCCTAGAAAAGCCTTATTACTCGGTTTAAATGCCTTTATAATCCCATTATTGAATTTATTTTGAACTTTTTTGACATTTTTTGATTAAAACAGATTGTAATTGATTGTTTGCCTCGGGAAACATGGAACGAAAGCCATCCATTGTCAAGAAAAGTTCATTTATAGTCACTCATGCCTAGAAAACCCTTATTACTCGGTTTAAATGCTTTTATAATCCCATTATCGAATTTATTTTGAATTGATTTTACATTTTTTGATTAAAACAGATTGTAATTGATTGTTTGCCTCGGGAAACGTGGAGCAAAAGCCATCCATTGTCAAGAAAAGTTCATTTATAGTCACTCATGCCTAGAAAAGCCTTATAACTCGGTTTAAATGCCTTTATAATCCCATTATTGAATTTATTTTGAATTGTTTTTACATTTTTTGATTAAAACAGATTGTAATTGATTGTTTGCCTCGGGAAACGTGGATCAAAAGCCATCCATTGTCAAGAAAAGTTCATTTATAGTCACTCATGCCTAGAAAAGCCTTATTACTCGATTTAAATGCCTTTATAATCCCATTATTGAATTTATTTTGAATTGTTTTTACATTTTTTGATTAAAACATATTGTAATTGATTGTTTGCCTCGAGAAACGCGGAGCAAAAGCCATCCATTGTCAAGAAAAGTTCATTTATAGTCACTCATGCCTACAAAAGCCTTATTACTCGGTTTAAATGCCTTTATAATCCCATTATTGAATTTATTTTATATTTTTTTTACATTTTTTGATTAAAACAGATTGTAATTGATTGTTTGCCTCGGGAAACGTGGAGCAAAAGCCATCCATTGTCAAGAAAAGTTCATTTATAGTCACTCATGCCTACAAAAGCCTTATTACTCGGTTTAAATGCCTTTATAATCCCATTATTGAATTTATTTTGAAATTTTTTTACATTTTTTGATTAAAACAGATTGTAATAGATTGTTTATCTCGGGAAACATGGAACGAAAGCCATCCATTGTCAAGAAAATATCATTTATAGTCACTCATGCCTAGAAAAGCCTTATTACTCGGTTTAAATGCTTTTATAATCCCATTATTGAATTTATTTTGAAATTTTTTTACATTTTTTGATTAAAACAGACTGTAATAGATTGTTTATCTCGGGAAACGTGGATCAAAAGCCATCCATTGTCAAGAAAAGTTCATTTATAGTCACTCATGCCTACAAAAGCCTTATTACTCGATTTAAATGCCTTTATAATCCCATTATTGAATTTATTTTGAATTGTTTTTACATTTTTTGATTAAAAGATATTGTAATTGATTGTTTGCCTCGGGAAACGTGGAGCAAAAGCCATCCATTGTCAAGAAAAGTTCATTTATAGTCACTCATGCCTACAAAAGCCTTATTACTCGGTTTAAATGCCCTTATAATCCCATTATTGAATTTATTTTGAATTATTTTTACATTTTTTTATTAAAACATATTGTAATTGGTTGTTTGCCTCGGGAATCGTGGAGTAAAAGCCATCCATTGTCAAGAAAAGTTAATTTATAGTCACTCATGCCTAGAAAAGCCTTATTACTCGGTTTAAATGCCTTTATAATCCCATTATTGAATTTATTTGGAATTTTTTTTACATTTTCTGATTAAAACAGATTCTAATACATTGTTTATCTCGGGAAACATGGAACGAAAGCCATCCATTGTCAAGAAAACATCATTTATAGTCACTCATGACTAGAAAAGCCTTATTACTCGGTTTAAATGCCTTTATAATCCCATTATTGAATTAATTTTGAACTTTTTTGACATTTTTTGATTAAAACAGATTGTAATTGATTGTTTGCCTCGGGAAACATGGAGCGAAAGCCATCCATTGTCAAGGAAAGTTCATTTATAGTCACTCATGCCTAGAAAAGCCTTATTACTCGGTTTAAATGCCTTTATAATCCCATTATTGAATTTATTTTGAATTTTTTTTACATTTTTTGATTAAAACAGATTGTAATTGATTGTTTATCTCGGGAAACATGGAACGAAAGCCATCCATTGTCAAGAAAAGATCATTTATAGTCACTCATGCCTAGAAAAGCCTTATTACTCGGTTTAAATGCCTTTATAATCCCATTATTGAATTTATTTTGAATTGTTTTTACATTTTTTGATTAAAACAGATTGTAATTGATTGTTTGCCTCGGGAAACGTGGATCAAAAGCCATCCATTGTCAAGAAAAGTTCATTTATAGTCACTCATGCCTAGAAAAGCCTTATTACTCGATTTAAATGCCTTTATAATCCCATTATTGAATTTATTTTGAATTGTTTTTACATTTTTTGATTAAAACATATTGTAATTGATTGTTTGCCTCGAGAAACGTGGAGCAAAAGCCATCCATTGTCAAGAAAAGTTCATTTATAGTCACTCATGCCTACAAAAGCCTTATTACTCGGTCTAAATGCCTTTATAATCCCATTATTGAATTTTTTTTGAATTTTTTTTTGCATTTTTTGATTAAAACAGATTGTAATTGAATGTTTGCCTCGGGAAACGTGGAGCAAAAGCCATCCATTGTCAAGAAAAGTTCATTTATAGTCACTCATGCCTACAAAAGCCTTATTACTCGGTTTAAATGCCTTTATAATCCCATTATTGAATTTATTTTGAATTTTTTTTACATTTTTTGATTAAAACAGATTGTAATTGATTGTTTGCCTCGGGAAACGTGGAGCAAAAGCCATCCATTGTCAAGAAAAGTTCATTTATAGTCACTCATGCCTACAAAAGCCTTATTACTCGGTTTAAATGCCTTTATAATCCCATTATTGAATTTATTTTGAAATTTTTTTACATTTTTTGATTAAAACAGATTGTAATAGATTGTTTATCTCGGGAAACATGGAACGAAAGCCATCCATTGTCAAGAAAATATCATTTATAGTCACTCATGCCTAGAAAAGCCTTATTACTCGGTTTAAATGCCTTTATCATCCCATTATTGAATTTATTTTGAATTTTTTTTACATTTTTTGATTAAAACAGATTGTAATAGATTGTTTATCTCGGGAAACATGGAACGAAAGCCATCCATTGTCAAGAAAAGATCATTTATAGTCACTCATGCCTAGAAAAGCCTTATTACTCGGTTTAAATGCTTTTATAATCCCATTATTGAATTTATTTTGAATTGTTTTTACATTTTTTGATTAAAACAGATTGTAATTGATTGTTTGCCTCAGGAAACGTGGAGCAAAAGCCATCCATTGTCAAGAAAAGTTCATTTATAGTCACTCATGCCTAGAAAAGCCTTATTACTCGATTTAAATGCCTTTATAATCCCATTATTGAATTTATTTTGAATTGTTTTTACATTTTTTGATTAAAACATATTGTAATTGATTGTTTGCCTCGAGAAACGTGGAGCAAAGGCCATCCATTGTCAAGAAAAGTTCATTTATAGTCACCCATGCCTAGAAAAGCCTTATTACTCGGTTTAAATGCCTTTATAATCCCATTATCGAATTTATTTTGAATTGTTTTTACATTTTTTGATTAAAACAGATTGTAATTGATTGTTTGCCTCGGGAAACGTGGAGCAAAAGCAATCCATTGTCAAGAAAAGTTCATTTATAGTCACTCATGCCTACAAAAGCCTTATTACTCGGTCTAAATGACTTTATAATCCCATTATTGAATTTTTTTTGAATTTTTTTTACATTTTTTGATTAAAACAGATTGTAATAGATTGTTTATCTCGGGAAACATGGAACGAAAGCCATCCATTGTCAAGAAAATATCATTTATAGTCACTCATGCCTAGAAAAGCCTTATTACTCGGTTTAAATGCCTTTATCATCCCATTATTGAATTTATTTTGAATTTTTTTTACATTTTTTGATTAAAGCAGATTGTAATAGATTGTTTATCTCGGGAAACATGGAACGAAAGCCATCCATTGTCAAGAAAAGATCATTTATAGTCACTCATGCCTAGAAAAGCCTTATTACTCGGTTTAAATGCTTTTATAATCCCATTATTGAATTTATTTTGAATTGTTTTTACATTTTTTGATTAAAACAGATTGTAATTGATTGTTTGCCTCAGGAAACGTGGAGCAAAAGCCATCCATTGTCAAGAAAAGTTCATTTATAGTCACTCATGCCTAGAAAAGCCTTATTACTCGATTTAAATGCCTTTATAATCCCATTATTGAATTTATTTTGAATTGTTTTTACATTTTTTGATTAAAACATATTGTAATTGATTGTTTGCCTCGAGAAACGTGGAGCAAAAGCCATCCATTGTCAAGAAAAGTTCATTTATAGTCACTCATGCCTACAAAAGCCTTATTACTCGGTCTAAATGCCTTTATAATCCCATTATTGAATTTTTTTTGAATTTTTTTTTGCATTTTTTGATTAAAACAGATTGTAATTGATTGTTTGCCTCGGGAAACGTGGAGCAAAAGCCATCCATTGTCAAGAAAAGTTCATTTATAGTCACTCATGCCTACAAAAGCCTTATTACTCGGTTTAAATGCCTTTATAATCCCATTATTGAATTTATTTTGAATTTTTTTTACATTTTTTGATTAAAACAGATTGTAATTGATTGTTTGCCTCGGGAAACGTGGAGCAAAAGCCATCCATTGTCAAGAAAAGTTCATTTATAGTCACTCATGCCTACAAAAGCCTTATTACTCGGTTTAAATGCCTTTATAATCCCATTATTGAATTTATTTTGAAATTTTTTTACATTTTTTGATTAAAACAGATTGTAATAGATTGTTTATCTCGGGAAACATGGAACGAAAGCCATCCATTGTCAAGAAAATATCATTTATAGTCACTCATGCCTAGAAAAGCCTTATTACTCGGTTTAAATGCCTTTATCATCCCATTATTGAATTTATTTTGAATTTTTTTTACATTTTTTGATTAAAACAGATTGTAATAGATTGTTTATCTTGGGAAACATGGAACGAAAGCCATCCATTGTCAAGAAAAGTTCATTTATAGTCACTCATGCCTAGAAAAGCCTTATAACTCGGTTTAAATGCCTTTATAATCCCATTATTGAATTTATTTTGAATTGTTTTTACATTTTTTGATTAAAACAGATTGTAATTGATTGTTTGCCTCAGGAAACGTGGAGCAAAAGCCATCCATTGTCAAGAAAAGTTCATTTATAGTCACTCATGCCTAGAAAAGCCTTATTACTCGATTTAAATGCCTTTATAATCCCATTATTGAATTTATTTTGAATTGTTTTTACATTTTTTGATTAAAACATATTGTAATTGATTGTTTGCCTCGAGAAACGTGGAGCAAATACCATCCATTGTCAAGAAAAGTTCATTTATAGTCACTCATGCCTAGAAAAGCCTTATTACTCGGTTTAAATGCCTTTATAATCCCATTATCGAATTTATTTTGAATTGTTTTTACATTTTTTGATTAAAACAGATTGTAATTGATTGTTTGCCTCGGGAAACGTGGAGCAAAAGCAATCCATTGTCAAGAAAAGTTCATTTATAGTCACTCATGCCTAGAAAAGCCTTATTACTCGGTTTAAATGCTTTTATAATCCCATTATTGAATTTATTTTGAATTGTTTTTACATTTTTTGATTAAAACAGATTGTAATTGATTGTTTGCCTCAGGAAACGTGGAGCAAAAGCCATCCATTGTCAAGAAAAGTTCATTTATAGTCACTCATGCCTAGAAAAGCCTTATTACTCGATTTAAATGCCTTTATAATCCCATTATTGAATTTATTTTGAATTGTTTTTACATTTTTTGATTAAAACATATTGTAATTGATTGTTTGCCTCGAGAAACGTGGAGCAAAAGCCATCCATTGTCAAGAAAAGTTCATTTATAGTCACTCATGCCTACAAAAGCCTTATTACTCGGTCTAAATGCCTTTATAATCCCATTATTGAATTTTTTTTGAATTTTTTTTTGCATTTTTTGATTAAAACAGATTGTAATTGATTGTTTGCCTCGGGAAACGTGGAGCGAAAGCCATCCATTGTCAAGAAAAGTTCATTTATAGTCACTCATGCCTACAAAAGCCTTATTACTCGGTTTAAATGCCTTTATAATCCCATTATTGAATTTATTTTGAATTTTTTTTACATTTTTTGATTAAAACAGATTGTAATTGATTGTTTGCCTCGGGAAACGTGGAGCAAAAGCCATCCATTGTCAAGAAAAGTTCATTTATAGTCACTCATGCCTACAAAAGCCTTATTACTCGGTTTAAATGCCTTTATAATCCCATTATTGAATTTATTTTGAAATTTTTTTACATTTTTTGATTAAAACAGATTGTAATAGATTGTTTATCTCGGGAAACATGGAACGAAAGCCATCCATTGTCAAGAAAATATCATTTATAGTCACTCATGCCTAGAAAAGCCTTATTACTCGGTTTAAATGCCTTTATCATCCCATTATTGAATTTATTTTGAATTTTTTTTACATTTTTTGATTAAAACAGATTGTAATAGATTGTTTATCTTGGGAAACATGGAACGAAAGCCATCCATTGTCAAGAAAAGTTCATTTATAGTCACTCATGCCTAGAAAAGCCTTATAACTCGGTTTAAATGCCTTTATAATCCCATTATTGAATTTATTTTGAATTGTTTTTACATTTTTTGATTAAAACAGATTGTAATTGATTGTTTGCCTCAGGAAACGTGGAGCAAAAGCCATCCATTGTCAAGAAAAGTTCATTTATAGTCACTCATGCCTAGAAAAGCCTTATTACTCGATTTAAATGCCTTTATAATCCCATTATTGAATTTATTTTGAATTGTTTTTACATTTTTTGATTAAAACATATTGTAATTGATTGTTTGCCTCGAGAAACGTGGAGCAAAGGCCATCCATTGTCAAGAAAAGTTCATTTATAGTCACTCATGCCTAGAAAAGCCTTATTACTCGGTTTAAATGCCTTTATAATCCCATTATCGAATTTATTTTGAATTGTTTTTACATTTTTTGATTAAAACAGATTGTAATTGATTGTTTGCCTCGGGAAACGTGGAGCAAAAGCAATCCATTGTCAAGAAAAGTTCATTTATAGTCACTCATGCCTAGAAAAGGCTTATAACTCTTTTTAAATGCCTTTATAATCCCATTATTGAATTTATTTTGAAATGTTTTTACATTTTTTGATTAAAACAGATTGTAATTGATTGTTTGCTTCAGGAAACGTGGAGCAAAAGCCATCCATTGTCAAGAAAAGTTCATTTATAGTCACTCATGCCTAGAAAAGCCTTATTACTCGATTTAAATGCCTTTATAATCCGATTATTGAATTTATTTTGAACTTTTTTGACATTTTTTGATTAAAACAGATTGTAATTGATTATTTGCCTCGGGAAACATGGAGCGAAAGCCATCCATTGTCAAGAAAAGTTCATTTATAGTCACTCATGCCTAGAAAAGCCTTATTACTCGGTTTAAATGCTTTTATAATCCCATTATCGAATTTATTTTGAATTGTTTTTACAATTTTTGATTAAAACAGATTGTAATTGATTGTTTGCCTCGGGAAACGTGGAGAAAAAGCCATCCATTGTCAAGAAAAGTTCATTTATAGTCACTCATGCCTAGAAAAGCCTTATTACTCGATTTAAATGCCTTTATAATCCCATTATTGAATTTATTTTGAATTGTTTTTACATTTTTTGATTAAAACATATTGTAATTGATTGTTTGCCTTGGGAAACGTGGAGCAAAAGCCATCCATTGTCAAGAAAAGTTCATTTATAGTCACTCATGCCTAGAAAAGCCTTATTACTCGATTTAAATGCCTTTATAATCCCATTATCGAATTTATTTTGAATTGTTTTTACAATTTTTGATTAAAACAGATTGTAATTGATTGTTTGCCTCGGGAAACGTGGAGAAAAAGCCATCCATTGTCAAGAAAAGTTCATTTATAGTCACTCATGCCTAGAAAAGCCTTATTACTCGATTTAAATGCCTTTATAATCCCATTATTGAATTTATTTTGAATTGTTTTTACATTTTTTTATTAAAACATATTGTAATTGATTGTTTGCCTCGAGAAACGTGGAGCAAAGGCCATCCATTGTCAAGAAAAGTTCATTTATAGTCACTCATGCCTAGAAAAGCCTTATTACTCGGTTTAAATGCCTTTATAATCCCATTATCGAATTTATTTTGAATTGTTTTTACATTTTTTGATTAAAACAGATTGTAATTGATTGTTTGCCTCGAGAAACGTGGAGCAAAAGCCATCCATTGTCAAGAAAAGTTCATTTATAGTCACTCATGCCTAGAAAAGGCTTATAACTCTTTTTAAATGCCTTTATAATCCCATTATCGAATTTATTTTATATTTTTTTTACATTTTTTGATTAAAACAGATTGTAATTGATTGTTTGCCTCAAGAAACGTCGAGCAAAAGCCATCCATTGTCAAGAAAAGTTCATTTAGAGTCACTCATGCCTACAAAAGCCTTATTACTCGGTTTAAATGCCTTTATAATCCCATTATTGAATTTATTTTGAAATTTTTTTACATTTTTTGATTAAAACAGATTGTAATAGATTGTTTATCTCGGGAAACATGGAACGAAAGCCATCCATTGTCAAGAAAATATCATTTATAGTCACTCATGCCTAGAAAAGCCTTATTACTCGGTTTAAATGCTTTTATAATCCCATTATTGAATTTATTTTGAAATTTTTTTACATTTTTTGATTAAAACAGATTGTAATAGATTGTTTATCTCGGGAAACATGGAACGAAAGCCATCCATTGTCAAGAAAACATCATTTATAGTCACTCATGCCTAGAAAAGCCTTATTACTCGGTTTAAATGCCTTTATAATCCCATTATTGAATTTATTTTAAATTATTTTTATATTTTTTGATTAAAACAGATTGTAATAGATTGTTTATCTTGGGAAACATGGAACGAAAGCCATCCATTGTCAAGAAAAGATCATTTATAGTCACTCATGCCTAGAAAAGCCTTATTACTCGGTTTAAATGCCCTTATAATCCCATTATTGAATTTATTTTGAATTATTTTTACATTTTTTTATTAAAACATATTGTAATTGATTGTTTGCCTCGGGAAACGTGGAGCAAAAGCCATCCATTGTCAAGAAAAGTTCATTTATAGTCACTCATGCCTAGAAAAGCCTTATTACTCGGTTTAAATGCCTTTATAATCCCATTATTGAATTTATTTGGAATTTTTTTTACGATTTTTGATTAAAACAGATTCTAATACATTGTTTATCTCGGGAAACATGGAACGAAAGCCATCCATTGTCAAGAAAACATCATTTATAGTCACTCATGCCTAGAAAAGCCTTATTACTCGGTTTAAATGCCTTTATAATCCCATTATTGAATTTATTTTGAACTTTTTTGACATTTTTTGATTAAAACAGATTGTAATTGATTGTTTGCCTCGGGAAACATGGAACGAAAGCCATCCATTGTCAAGAAAAGTTCATTTATAGTCACTCATGCCTAGAAAAGCCTTATTACTCGGTTTAAATGCTTTTATAATCCCATTATTGAATTTATTTTGAAATTTTTTTACATTTTTTGATTAAAACAGATTGTAATAGATTGTTTATCTCGGGAAACATGGAACGAAAGCCATCCATTGTCAAGAAAACATCATTTATAGTCACTCATGCCTAGAAAAGCCTTATTACTCGGTTTAAATGCCCTTATAATCCCATTATTGAATTTATTTTGAATTATTTTTACATTTTTTTATTAAAACATATTGTAATTGATTGTTTGCCTCGGGAAAGGTGGAGCAAAAGCCATCCATTGTCAAGAAAAGTTCATTTATAGTCACTCATGCCTAGAAAAGCCTTATTACTCGGTTTAAATGCCTTTATAATCCCATTATTGAATTTATTTGGAATTATTTTTACATTTTTTGATTAAAACAGATTCTAATACATTGTTTATCTCGGGAAACATGGAACGAAAGCCATCCATTGTCAAGAAAACATCATTTATAGTCACTCATGCCTAGAAAAGCCTTATTACTCGGTTTAAATGCCTTTATAATCCCATTATTGAATTTATTTTGAACTTTTTTGACATTTTTTGATTAAAACAGATTGTAATTGATTGTTTGCCTCGGGAAACATGGAACGAAAGCCATCCATTGTCAAGAAAAGTTCATTTATAGTCACTCATGCCTAGAAAAGCCTTATTACTCGGTTTAAATGCTTTTATAATCCCATTATTGAATTTATTTTGAATTGTTTTTACATTTTTTGATTAAAACAGATTGTAATTGATTGTTTGCCTCAGGAAACGTGGAGCAAAAGCCATCCATTGTCAAGAAAAGTTCATTTATAGTCACTCATGCCTAGAAAAGCCTTATTACTCGATTTAAATGCCTTTATAATCCCATTATTGAATTTATTTTGAATTGTTTTTACATTTTTTGATTAAAACATATTGTAATTGATTGTTTGCCTCGAGAAACGTGGAGCAAAAGCCATCCATTGTCAAGAAAAGTTCATTTATAGTCACTCATGCCTACAAAAGCCTTATTACTCGGTCTAAATGCCTTTATAATCCCATTATTGAATTTTTTTTGAATTTTTTTTTGCATTTTTTGATTAAAACAGATTGTAATTGATTGTTTGCCTCGGGAAACGTGGAGCGAAAGCCATCCATTGTCAAGAAAAGTTCATTTATAGTCACTCATGCCTACAAAAGCCTTATTACTCGGTTTAAATGCCTTTATAATCCCATTATTGAATTTATTTTGAATTTTTTTTACATTTTTTGATTAAAACAGATTGTAATTGATTGTTTGCCTCGGGAAACGTGGAGCAAAAGCCATCCATTGTCAAGAAAAGTTCATTTATAGTCACTCATGCCTACAAAAGCCTTATTACTCGGTTTAAATGCCTTTATAATCCCATTATTGAATTTATTTTGAAATTTTTTTACATTTTTTGATTAAAACAGATTGTAATAGATTGTTTATCTCGGGAAACATGGAACGAAAGCCATCCATTGTCAAGAAAATATCATTTATAGTCACTCATGCCTAGAAAAGCCTTATTACTCGGTTTAAATGCCTTTATCATCCCATTATTGAATTTATTTTGAATTTTTTTTACATTTTTTGATTAAAACAGATTGTAATAGATTGTTTATCTTGGGAAACATGGAACGAAAGCCATCCATTGTCAAGAAAAGTTCATTTATAGTCACTCATGCCTAGAAAAGCCTTATAACTCGGTTTAAATGCCTTTATAATCCCATTATTGAATTTATTTTGAATTGTTTTTACATTTTTTGATTAAAACAGATTGTAATTGATTGTTTGCCTCAGGAAACGTGGAGCAAAAGCCATCCATTGTCAAGAAAAGTTCATTTATAGTCACTCATGCCTAGAAAAGCCTTATTACTCGATTTAAATGCCTTTATAATCCCATTATTGAATTTATTTTGAATTGTTTTTACATTTTTTGATTAAAACATATTGTAATTGATTGTTTGCCTCGAGAAACGTGGAGCAAAGGCCATCCATTGTCAAGAAAAGTTCATTTATAGTCACTCATGCCTAGAAAAGCCTTATTACTCGGTTTAAATGCCTTTATAATCCCATTATCGAATTTATTTTGAATTGTTTTTACATTTTTTGATTAAAACAGATTGTAATTGATTGTTTGCCTCGGGAAACGTGGAGCAAAAGCAATCCATTGTCAAGAAAAGTTCATTTATAGTCACTCATGCCTAGAAAAGCCTTATTACTCGGTTTAAATGCTTTTATAATCCCATTATTGAATTTATTTTGAATTGTTTTTACATTTTTTGATTAAAACAGATTGTAATTGATTGTTTGCCTCAGGAAACGTGGAGCAAAAGCCATCCATTGTCAAGAAAAGTTCATTTATAGTCACTCATGCCTAGAAAAGCCTTATTACTCGATTTAAATGCCTTTATAATCCCATTATTGAATTTATTTTGAATTGTTTTTACATTTTTTGATTAAAACATATTGTAATTGATTGTTTGCCTCGAGAAACGTGGAGCAAAAGCCATCCATTGTCAAGAAAAGTTCATTTATAGTCACTCATGCCTACAAAAGCCTTATTACTCGGTCTAAATGCCTTTATAATCCCATTATTGAATTTTTTTTGAATTTTTTTTTGCATTTTTTGATTAAAACAGATTGTAATTGATTGTTTGCCTCGGGAAACGTGGAGCGAAAGCCATCCATTGTCAAGAAAAGTTCATTTATAGTCACTCATGCCTACAAAAGCCTTATTACTCGGTTTAAATGCCTTTATAATCCCATTATTGAATTTATTTTGAATTTTTTTTACATTTTTTGATTAAAACAGATTGTAATTGATTGTTTGCCTCGGGAAACGTGGAGCAAAAGCCATCCATTGTCAAGAAAAGTTCATTTATAGTCACTCATGCCTACAAAAGCCTTATTACTCGGTTTAAATGCCTTTATAATCCCATTATTGAATTTATTTTGAAATTTTTTTACATTTTTTGATTAAAACAGATTGTAATAGATTGTTTATCTCGGGAAACATGGAACGAAAGCCATCCATTGTCAAGAAAATATCATTTATAGTCACTCATGCCTAGAAAAGCCTTATTACTCGGTTTAAATGCCTTTATCATCCCATTATTGAATTTATTTTGAATTTTTTTTACATTTTTTGATTAAAACAGATTGTAATAGATTGTTTATCTTGGGAAACATGGAACGAAAGCCATCCATTGTCAAGAAAAGTTCATTTATAGTCACTCATGCCTAGAAAAGCCTTATAACTCGGTTTAAATGCCTTTATAATCCCATTATTGAATTTATTTTGAATTGTTTTTACATTTTTTGATTAAAACAGATTGTAATTGATTGTTTGCCTCAGGAAACGTGGAGCAAAAGCCATCCATTGTCAAGAAAAGTTCATTTATAGTCACTCATGCCTAGAAAAGCCTTATTACTCGATTTAAATGCCTTTATAATCCCATTATTGAATTTATTTTGAATTGTTTTTACATTTTTTGATTAAAACATATTGTAATTGATTGTTTGCCTCGAGAAACGTGGAGCAAAGGCCATCCATTGTCAAGAAAAGTTCATTTATAGTCACTCATGCCTAGAAAAGCCTTATTACTCGGTTTAAATGCCTTTATAATCCCATTATCGAATTTATTTTGAATTGTTTTTACATTTTTTGATTAAAACAGATTGTAATTGATTGTTTGCCTCGGGAAACGTGGAGCAAAAGCAATCCATTGTCAAGAAAAGTTCATTTATAGTCACTCATGCCTAGAAAAGGCTTATAACTCTTTTTAAATGCCTTTATAATCCCATTATTGAATTTATTTTGAAATGTTTTTACATTTTTTGATTAAAACAGATTGTAATTGATTGTTTGCTTCAGGAAACGTGGAGCAAAAGCCATCCATTGTCAAGAAAAGTTCATTTATAGTCACTCATGCCTAGAAAAGCCTTATTACTCGATTTAAATGCCTTTATAATCCGATTATTGAATTTATTTTGAACTTTTTTGACATTTTTTGATTAAAACAGATTGTAATTGATTATTTGCCTCGGGAAACATGGAGCGAAAGCCATCCATTGTCAAGAAAAGTTCATTTATAGTCACTCATGCCTAGAAAAGCCTTATTACTCGGTTTAAATGCTTTTATAATCCCATTATCGAATTTATTTTGAATTGTTTTTACAATTTTTGATTAAAACAGATTGTAATTGATTGTTTGCCTCGGGAAACGTGGAGAAAAAGCCATCCATTGTCAAGAAAAGTTCATTTATAGTCACTCATGCCTAGAAAAGCCTTATTACTCGATTTAAATGCCTTTATAATCCCATTATTGAATTTATTTTGAATTGTTTTTACATTTTTTGATTAAAACATATTGTAATTGATTGTTTGCCTTGGGAAACGTGGAGCAAAAGCCATCCATTGTCAAGAAAAGTTCATTTATAGTCACTCATGCCTAGAAAAGCCTTATTACTCGATTTAAATGCCTTTATAATCCCATTATCGAATTTATTTTGAATTGTTTTTACAATTTTTGATTAAAACAGATTGTAATTGATTGTTTGCCTCGGGAAACGTGGAGAAAAAGCCATCCATTGTCAAGAAAAGTTCATTTATAGTCACTCATGCCTAGAAAAGCCTTATTACTCGATTTAAATGCCTTTATAATCCCATTATTGAATTTATTTTGAATTGTTTTTACATTTTTTTATTAAAACATATTGTAATTGATTGTTTGCCTCGAGAAACGTGGAGCAAAGGCCATCCATTGTCAAGAAAAGTTCATTTATAGTCACTCATGCCTAGAAAAGCCTTATTACTCGGTTTAAATGCCTTTATAATCCCATTATCGAATTTATTTTGAATTGTTTTTACATTTTTTGATTAAAACAGATTGTAATTGATTGTTTGCCTCGAGAAACGTGGAGCAAAAGCCATCCATTGTCAAGAAAAGTTCATTTATAGTCACTCATGCCTAGAAAAGGCTTATAACTCTTTTTAAATGCCTTTATAATCCCATTATCGAATTTATTTTATATTTTTTTTACATTTTTTGATTAAAACAGATTGTAATTGATTGTTTGCCTCAAGAAACGTCGAGCAAAAGCCATCCATTGTCAAGAAAAGTTCATTTAGAGTCACTCATGCCTACAAAAGCCTTATTACTCGGTTTAAATGCCTTTATAATCCCATTATTGAATTTATTTTGAAATTTTTTTACATTTTTTGATTAAAACAGATTGTAATAGATTGTTTATCTCGGGAAACATGGAACGAAAGCCATCCATTGTCAAGAAAATATCATTTATAGTCACTCATGCCTAGAAAAGCCTTATTACTCGGTTTAAATGCTTTTATAATCCCATTATTGAATTTATTTTGAAATTTTTTTACATTTTTTGATTAAAACAGATTGTAATAGATTGTTTATCTCGGGAAACATGGAACGAAAGCCATCCATTGTCAAGAAAACATCATTTATAGTCACTCATGCCTAGAAAAGCCTTATTACTCGGTTTAAATGCCTTTATAATCCCATTATTGAATTTATTTTAAATTATTTTTATATTTTTTGATTAAAACAGATTGTAATAGATTGTTTATCTTGGGAAACATGGAACGAAAGCCATCCATTGTCAAGAAAAGATCATTTATAGTCACTCATGCCTAGAAAAGCCTTATTACTCGGTTTAAATGCCCTTATAATCCCATTATTGAATTTATTTTGAATTATTTTTACATTTTTTTATTAAAACATATTGTAATTGATTGTTTGCCTCGGGAAACGTGGAGCAAAAGCCATCCATTGTCAAGAAAAGTTCATTTATAGTCACTCATGCCTAGAAAAGCCTTATTACTCGGTTTAAATGCCTTTATAATCCCATTATTGAATTTATTTGGAATTTTTTTTACGATTTTTGATTAAAACAGATTCTAATACATTGTTTATCTCGGGAAACATGGAACGAAAGCCATCCATTGTCAAGAAAACATCATTTATAGTCACTCATGCCTAGAAAAGCCTTATTACTCGGTTTAAATGCCTTTATAATCCCATTATTGAATTTATTTTGAACTTTTTTGACATTTTTTGATTAAAACAGATTGTAATTGATTGTTTGCCTCGGGAAACATGGAACGAAAGCCATCCATTGTCAAGAAAAGTTCATTTATAGTCACTCATGCCTAGAAAAGCCTTATTACTCGGTTTAAATGCTTTTATAATCCCATTATTGAATTTATTTTGAAATTTTTTTACATTTTTTGATTAAAACAGATTGTAATAGATTGTTTATCTCGGGAAACATGGAACGAAAGCCATCCATTGTCAAGAAAACATCATTTATAGTCACTCATGCCTAGAAAAGCCTTATTACTCGGTTTAAATGCCCTTATAATCCCATTATTGAATTTATTTTGAATTATTTTTACATTTTTTTATTAAAACATATTGTAATTGATTGTTTGCCTCGGGAAAGGTGGAGCAAAAGCCATCCATTGTCAAGAAAAGTTCATTTATAGTCACTCATGCCTAGAAAAGCCTTATTACTCGGTTTAAATGCCTTTATAATCCCATTATTGAATTTATTTGGAATTATTTTTACATTTTTTGATTAAAACAGATTCTAATACATTGTTTATCTCGGGAAACATGGAACGAAAGCCATCCATTGTCAAGAAAACATCATTTATAGTCACTCATGCCTAGAAAAGCCTTATTACTCGGTTTAAATGCCTTTATAATCCCATTATTGAATTTATTTTGAACTTTTTTGACATTTTTTGATTAAAACAGATTGTAATTGATTGTTTGCCTCGGGAAACATGGAACGAAAGCCATCCATTGTCAAGAAAAGTTCATTTATAGTCACTCATGCCTAGAAAACCCTTAATACTCGGTTTAAATGCTTTTATAATCCCATTATCGAATTTATTTTGAATTGATTTTACATTTTTTGATTAAAACAGATTGTAATTGATTGTTTGCCTCGGGAAACGTGGAGCAAAAGCCATCCATTGTCAAGAAAAGTTCATTTATAGTCACTCATGCCTAGAAAAGCCTTATAACTCGGTTTAAATGCCTTTATAATCCCATTATTGAATTTATTTTGAATTGTTTTTACATTTTTTGATTAAAACAGATTGTAATTGATTGTTTGCCTCAGGAAACGTGGATCAAAAGCCATCCATTGTCAAGAAAAGTTCATTTATAGTCACTCATGCCTAGAAAAGCCTTATTACTCGATTTAAATGCCTTTATAATCCCATTATTGAATTTATTTTGAATTGTTTTTACATTTTTTGATTAAAACATATTGTAATTGATTGTTTGCCTCGAGAAACGCGGAGCAAAAGCCATCCATTGTCAAGAAAAGTTCATTTATAGTCACTCATGCCTACAAAAGCCTTATTACTCGGTTTAAATGCCTTTATAATCCCATTATTGAATTTATTTTATATTTTTTTTACATTTTTTGATTAAAACAGATTGTAATTGATTGTTTGCCTCGGGAAACGTGGAGCAAAAGCCATCCATTGTCAAGAAAAGTTCATTTATAGTCACTCATGCCTACAAAAGCCTTATTACTCGGTTTAAATGCCTTTATAATCCCATTATTGAATTTATTTTGAAATTTTTTTACATTTTTTGATTAAAACAGATTGTAATAGATTGTTTATCTCGGGAAACATGGAACGAAAGCCATCCATTGTCAAGAAAATATCATTTATAGTCACTCATGCCTAGAAAAGCCTTATTACTCGGTTTAAATGCTTTTATAATCCCATTATTGAATTTATTTTGAAATTTTTTTACATTTTTTGATTAAAACAGACTGTAATAGATTGTTTATCTCGGGAAACATGGAACGAAAGCCATCCATTGTCAAGAAAACATCATTTATAGTCACTCATGCCTAGAAAAGCCTTATTACTCGGTTTAAATGCCTTTATAATCCCATTATTGAATTTATTTTGAATTATTTTTATATTTTTTGATTAAAACAGATTGTAATAGATTGTTTATCTCGAGAAACATGGAACGAAAGCCATCCATTGTCAAGAAAAGATCATTTATAGTCACTCATGCCTAGAAAAGCCTTATTACTCGGTTTAAATGCTTTTATAATCCCATTATTGAATTTATTTTGAATTTTTTTTAAATTTTTTGATTAAAACAGATTGTAATAGATTGTTTATCTCGGGAAACATGGAACGAAAGCCATCCATTGTCAAGAAAACATCATTTATAGTCACTCATGCCTAGAAAAGCCTTATTACTCGGTTTAAATGCCTTTATAATCCCATTATTGAATTTATTTTCAATTATTTTTACATTTTTTTATTAAAACAGATTGTAATTGATTGTTTGCCTCGGGAAACGTGGAGCAAAAGCCATCCATTGTCAAGAAAAGTTCATTTATAGTCACTCATGCCTAGAAAAGCCTTATTACTCGATTTAAATGCCTTTAAATCCCATTATTGAATTTATTTTGAATTTTTTTTACATTTTTTGATTAAAACATATTGTAATTAATTACTTGCCTCGGGAAACGTGGAGCAAAAGCCATCCATTGTCAAGAAAAGTTCATTTATAGTCACTCATGCCTACAAAAGCCTTATTACTCGGTTTAAATGCCTTTATAATCCCATTATTGAATTTATTTTGAATTTTTTTTACATTTTTTGATTAAAACAGATTCTAATACATTGTTTATCTCGGGAAACATGGAACGAAAGCCATCCATTGTCAAGAAAACATCATTTATAGTCACTCATGCCTAGAAAAGCCTTATTACTCGGTTTAAATGCCTTTATAATCCGATTATTGAATTTATTTTGAACTTTTTTGACATTTTTTGATTAAAACAGATTGTAATTGATTATTTGCCTCGGGAAACATGGAGCGAAAGCCATCCATTGTCAAGAAAAGTTCATTTATAGTCACTCATGCCTAGAAAAGCCTTATTACTCGGTTTAAATGCTTTTATAATCCCATTATCGAATTTATTTTGAATTGTTTTTACATTTTTTAATTAAAACAGATTGTAATTGATTGTTTGCCTCGGGAAACGTGGAGAAAAAGCCATCCATTGTCAAGAAAAGTTCATTGATAGTCACTCATGCCTAGAAAAGCCTTATAACTCGGTTTAAATGCCTTTATAATCCCATTATTGAATTTATTTTGAATTGTTTTTACATTTTTTGCTTAAAACAGATTGTAATTGATATTTTGCCTCGGGAAACGTGGAGCAAAAGCCATCCATTGTCAAGAAAAGTTCATTTATAGTCACTCATGCCTAGAAAAGCCTTATTACTCGATTGAAATGCCTTTATAATCCCATTATTGAATTTATTTTGAATTGTTTTTACATTTTTTGATTAAAACATATTGTAATTGATTGTTTGCCTCGAGAAACGTGGAGCAAAGGCCATCCATTGTCAAGAAAAGTTCATTTATAGTCACTCATGCCTAGAAAAGCCTTATTACTCGGTTTAAATGCCTTTATAATCCCATTATCGAATTTATTTTGAATTTTTTTTACATTTTTTGATTAAAACATATTGTAATTGATTGTTTGCCTCAGGAAACGTGGAGCAAAAGCCATCCATTGTCAAGAAAAGTTCATTTATAGGCACTCATGCCTAGAGAAGCCTTATTACTCGGTTTAAATGCCTTTATAATCCCATTATTGAATTTATTTTGATTTTTTTTTTACAGTTTTTGATTAAAACAGATTGTAATAGATTGTTTATCTCGGGAAACATGGAACGAAAGCCATCCATTGTCAAGAGAAGATCATTTATAGTCACTCATGCCTAGAAAAGCCTTATTACTCGGTTTAAATGCTTTTATAATCCCATTATTGAATTTATTTTGAATTTTTTTTACATTTTTTGATTCAAACAGATTGTAATAGATTGTTTATCTCGGGAAACATGGAACGAAAGCCATCCATTGTCAAGAAAAGTTCATTTATAGTCACTCATGCCTAGAAAAGCCTTATTACTCGGTTTAAATGCCTTTATAATCCCATTATTGGATATATTTACATTTATTTTTACATTTTTTGATTAAAACAGATTGTAATTGATTGTTTGCCTCGGGAAACGTGGAGCAAAAGCCATCCATTGTCAAGAAAAGTTCATTTATAGTCACTCATGCCTAGAAAAGCCTTATTACTCGATTTAAATGCCTTTATAATCCCATTATTGAATTTATTTTGAATTTTTTTACATTTTTTGATTAAAACATATTGTAATTGATTGTTTGCCTCGGGAAACGTGGAGCAAAAGCCATCCATTGTCAAGAAAAGTTCATTTATAGTCACTCATGCCTACAAAAGCCTTATTACTCGGTTTAAATGCCTTTATAATCCCATTATTGAATTTATTTTGAATTTTTTTTACATTTTTTGATTAAAACAGATTGTAATAGATTGTTTATCTCGGGAAACATGGAACGAAAGCCATCCATTGTCAAGAAAAGATCATTTATAGTCACTCATGCCTAGAAAAGCCTTATTACTCGGTTTAAATGCCCTTATAATCCCATTATTGAATTTATTTTGAATTATTTTTACATTTTTTTATTAAAACAGATTGTAATTGATTGTTTGCCTCGGGAAACGTGGAGCAAAAGCCATCCATTGTCAAGAAAAGTTCATTTATAGTCACTCATGCCTAGAAAAGCCTTATTACTCGATTTAAATGGCTTTATAATCCCATTATTGAATTTATTTTGAATTGTTTTTACATTTTTTGATTAAAACATATTGTAATAGATTGTTTATCTCGGGAAACATGGAACGAAAGCCATCCATTGTCAAGAAAATATCATTTATAGTCACTCATGCCTAGAAAAGCCTTATTACTCGGTTTAAATGCTTTTATAATCCCATTATTGAATTTATTTTGAAATTTTTTTACATTTTTTGATTAAAACAGATTGTAATAGATTGTTTATCTCGGGAAACATGGAACGAAAGCCATCCATTGTCAAGAAAACATCATTTATAGTCACTCATGCCTAGAAAAGCCTTATTACTCGGTTTAAATGCCTTTATAATCCCTTTATTGAATTTATTTTGAATTTTTTTTAAATTTTTTGATTAAAACAGATTGTAATAGATTGTTTATCTCGGGAAACATGGAACGAAAGCCATCCATTGTCAAGAAAACATCATTTATAGTCACTCATGCCTAGAAAAGCCTTATTACTCGGTTTAAATGCCTTTATAATCCCATTATTGAATTTATTTTGAATTTTTTTTACATTTTTTGATTAAAACAGATTCTAATACATTGTTTATCTCGGGAAACATGGAACGAAAGCCATCCATTGTCAAGAAAACATCATTTATAGTCACTCATGCCTAGAAAAGCCTTATTACTCGATTTAAATGCCTTTATAATCCCATTATTGAATTTATTTTGAATTGTTTTTACATTTTTTGATTAAAACATATTGTAATTGATTGTTTGCCTCGAGAAATGCGGAGCAAAAGCCATCCATTGTCAAGAAAAGTTCATTTATAGTCACTCATGCCTACAAAAGCCTTATTACTCGGTTTAAATGCCTTTATAATCCCATTATTGAATTTATTTTATATTTTTTTTACATTTTTTGATTAAAACAGATTGTAATTGATTGTTTGCCTCGGGAAACGTGGAGCAAAAGCCATCCATTGTCAAGAAAAGTTCATTTATAGTCACTCATGCCTACAAAAGCCTTATTACTCGGTTTAAATGCCTTTATAATCCCATTATTGAATTTATTTTGAAATTTTTTTACATTTTTTGATTAAAACAGATTGTAATAGATTGTTTATCTCGGGAAACATGGAACGAAAGCCATCCATTGTCAAGAAAATATCATTTATAGTCACTCATGCCTAGAAAAGCCTTATTACTCGGTTTAAATGCTTTTATAATCCCATTATTGAATTTATTTTGAATTATTTTTACATTTTTTTATTAAAACATATTGTAATTGATTGTTTGCCTCGGGAAACGTGGAGCAAAAGCCATCCATTGTCAAGAAAAGTTCATTTATAGTCACTCATGCCTAGAAAAGCCTTATTACTCGGTTTAAATGCCTTTATAATCCCATTATTGAATTTATTTGGAATTTTTTTTACATTTTTTGATTAAAACAGATTCTAATACATTGTTTATCTCGGGAAACATGGAACGAAAGCCATCCATTGTCAAGAAAACATCATTTATAGTCACTCATGCCTAGAAAAGCCTTATTACTCGGTTTAAATGCCTTTATAATCCCATTATTGAATTTATTTTGAATTTTTTTTAAATTTTTTGATTAAAACAGATTGTAATAGATTGTTTATCTCGGGAAACATGGAACGAAAGCCATCCATTGTCAAGAAAACATCATTTATAGTCACTCATGCCTAGAAAAGCCTTATTACTCGGTTTAAATGCCTTTATAATCCCATTATTGACTTTATTTTGAATTTTTTTTACATTTTTTGATTAAAACAGATTCTAATACATTGTTTATCTCGGGAAACATGGAACGAAAGCCATCCATTGTCAAGAAAACATCATTTATAGTCACTCATGCCTAGAAAAGCCTTATTACTCGATTTAAATGCCTTTATAATCCCATTATTGAATTTATTTTGAATTGTTTTTACATTTTTTGATTAAAACATATTGTAATTGATTGTTTGCCTCGAGAAATGCGGAGCAAAAGCCATCCATTGTCAAGAAAAGTTCATTTATAGTCACTCATGCCTACAAAAGCCTTATTACTCGGTTTAAATGCCTTTATAATCCCATTATTGAATTTATTTTATATTTTTTTTACATTTTTTGATTAAAACAGATTGTAATTGATTGTTTGCCTCGGGAAACGTGGAGCAAAAGCCATCCATTGTCAAGAAAAGTTCATTTATAGTCACTCATGCCTACAAAAGCCTTATTACTCGGTTTAAATGCCTTTATAATCCCATTATTGAATTTATTTTGAAATTTTTTTACATTTTTTGATTAAAACAGATTGTAATAGATTGTTTATCTCGGGAAACATGGAACGAAAGCCATCCATTGTCAAGAAAATATCATTTATAGTCACTCATGCCTAGAAAAGCCTTATTACTCGGTTTAAATGCTTTTATAATCCCATTATTGAATTTATTTTGAAATTTTTTTACATTTTTTGATTAAAACAGACTGTAATAGATTGTTTATCTCGGGAAACATGGAACGAAAGCCATCCATTGTCAAGAAAACATCATTTATAGTCACTCATGCCTAGAAAAGCCTTATTACTCGGTTTAAATGCCTTTATAATCCCATTATTGAATTTATTTTGAATTATTTTTATATTTTTTGATTAAAACAGATTGTAATAGATTGTTTATCTCGGGAAACATGGAACGAAAGCCATCCATTGTCAAGAAAAGATCATTTATAGTCACTCATGCCTAGAAAAGCCTTATTACTCGGTTTAAATGCTTTTATAATCCCATTATTGAATTTATTTTGAATTTTTTTTAAATTTTTTGATTAAAACAGATTGTAATAGATTGTTTATCTCGGGAAACATGGAACGAAAGCCATCCATTGTCAAGAAAACATCATTTATAGTCACTCATGCCTAGAAAAGCCTTATTACTCGGTTTAAATGCCTTTATAATCCCATTATTGAATTTATTTTCAATTATTTTTAAATTTTTTTATTAAAACAGATTGTAATTGATTGTTTGCCTAGGGAAACGTGGAGCAAAAGCCATCCATTGTCAAGAAAAGTTCATTTATAGTCACTCATGCCTAGAAAAGCCTTATTACTCGATTTAAATGCCTTTAAATCCCATTATTGAATTTATTTTGAATTTTTTTTACATTTTTTGATTAAAACATATTGTAATTAATTGCTTGCCTCGGGAAACGTGGAGCAAAAGCCATCCATTGTCAAGAAAAGTTCATTTATAGTCACTCATGCCTACAAAAGCCTTATTACTCGGTTTAAATGCCTTTATAATCCCATTATTGAATTTATTTTATATTTTTTTTACATTTTTTGATTAAAACAGATTGTAATTGATTGTTTGCCTCGGTAAACGTGGAGCAAAAGCCATCCATTGTCAAGAAAAGTTCATTTATAGTCACTCATGCCTACAAAAGCCTTATTACTCGGTTTAAATGCCTTTATAATCCCATTATTGAATTTATTTTGAAATTTTTTTACATTTTTTGATTAAAACAGATTGTAATAGATTGTTTATCTCGGGAAACATGGAACGAAAGCCATCCATTGTCAAGAAAAGATCATTTATAGTCACTCATGCCTAGAAAAGCCTTATTACTCGGTTTAAATGCTTTTATAATCCCATTATTGAATTTATTTTGAAATTTTTTTACATTTTTTGATTAAAACAGATTGTAATAGATTGTTTATCTCGGGAAACATGGAACGAAAGCCATCCATTGTCAAGAAAACATCATTTGTAGTCACTCATGCCTAGAAAAGCCTTATTACTCGGTTTAAATGCCTTTATAATCCCATTATTGAATTTATTTTGAATTATTTTTATATTTTTTGATTAAAACAGATTGTAATAGATTGTTTATCTCGGGAAACATGGAACGAAAGCCATCCATTGTCAAGAAAAGATCATTTATAGTCACTCATGCCTAGAAAAGCCTTATTACTCGGTTTAAATGCCCTTATAATCCCATTATTGAATTTATTTTGAATTATTTTTACATTTTTTTATTAAAACATATTGTAATTGATTGTTTGCCTCGGGAAAGGTGGAGCAAAAGCCATCCATTGTCAAGAAAAGTTCATTTATAGTCACTCATGCCTAGAAAAGCCTTATTACTCGGTTTAAATGCCTTTATAATCCCATTATTGAATTTATTTGGAATTTTTTTTACATTTTTTGATTAAAACAGATTCTAATACATTGTTTATCTCGGGAAACATGGAACGAAAGCCATCCATTGTCAAGAAAACATCATTTATAGTCACTCATGCCTAGAAAAGCCTTATTACTCGGTTTAAATGCCTTTATAATCCCATTATTGAATTTATTTTGAACTTTTTTGACATTTTTTGATTAAAACAGATTGTAATTGATTGTTTGCCTCGGGAAACATGGAACGAAAGCCATCCATTGTCAAGAAAAGTTCATTTATAGTCACTCATGCCTAGAAAACCCTTATTACTCGGTTTAAATGCTTTTATAATCCCATTATCGAATTTATTTTGAATTGATTTTACATTTTTTGATTAAAACAGATTGTAATTGATTGTTTGCCTCGGGAAACGTGGAGCAAAAGCCATCCATTGTCAAGAAAAGTTCATTTATAGTCACTCATGCCTAGAAAAGCCTTATAACTCGGTTTAAATGCCTTTATAATCCCATTATTGAATTTATTTTGAATTGTTTTTACATTTTTTGATTAAAACAGATTGTAATTGATTGTTTGCCTCGGGAAACGTGGATCAAAAGCCATCCATTGTCAAGAAAAGTTCATTTATAGTCACTCATGCCTAGAAAAGCCTTATTACTCGATTTAAATGCCTTTATAATCCCATTATTGAATTTATTTTGAATTGTTTTTACATTTTTTGATTAAAACATATTGTAATTGATTGTTTGCCTCGAGAAACGCGGAGCAAAAGCCATCCATTGTCAAGAAAAGTTCATTTATAGTCACTCATGCCTACAAAAGCCTTATTACTCGGTTTAAATGCCTTTATAATCCCATTATTGAATTTATTTTATATTTTTTTTACATTTTTTGATTAAAACAGATTGTAATTGATTGTTTGCCTCGGGAAACGTGGAGCAAAAGCCATCCATTGTCAAGAAAAGTTCATTTATAGTCACTCATGCCTAGAAAAGCCTTATTACTCGATTTAAATGCCTTTATAATCCCATTATTGAATTTATTTTGAATTGTTTTTACATTTTTTGATTAAAACATATTGTAATTGATTGTTTGCCTCAGGAAACGTGGAGCAAAAGCCATCCATTGTCAAGAAAAGTTCATTTATAGGCACTCATGCCTAGAGAAGCCTTATTACTCGGTTTAAATGCCTTTATAATCCCATTATTGAATTTATTTTGATTTTTTTTTTACAGTTTTTGATTAAAACAGATTGTAATAGATTGTTTATCTCGGGAAACATGGAACGAAAGCCATCCATTGTCAAGAGAAGATCATTTATAGTCACTCATGCCTAGAAAAGCCTTATTACTCGGTTTAAATGCTTTTATAATCCCATTATTGAATTTATTTTGAATTTTTTTTACATTTTTTGATTCAAACAGATTGTAATAGATTGTTTATCTCGGGAAACATGGAACGAAAGCCATCCATTGTCAAGAAAAGTTCATTTATAGTCACTCATGCCTAGAAAAGCCTTATTACTCGGTTTAAATGCCTTTATAATCCCATTATTGGATATATTTACATTTATTTTTACATTTTTTGATTAAAACATATTGTAATTGATTGTTTGCCTCGGGAAACGTGGAGCAAAAGCCATCCATTGTCAAGAAAAGTTCATTTATAGTCACTCATGCCTAGAAAAGCCTTATTACTCGATTTAAATGCCTTTATAATCCCATTATTGAATTTATTTTGAATTTTTTTACATTTTTTGATTAAAACATATTGTAATTGATTGTTTGCCTCGGGAAACGTGGAGCAAAAGCCATCCATTGTCAAGAAAAGTTCATTTATAGTCACTCATGCCTACAAAAGCTTTATTACTCGGTTTAAATGCCTTTATAATCCCATTATTGAATTTATTTTGAATGTTTTTTACAGTTTTTGATTAAAACAGATTGTAATAGATTGTTTATCTCGGGAAACATGGAACGAAAACCATCCATTGTCAAGAAAAGATTATTTATAGTCACTCATGCCTAGAAAAGCCTTATTACTCGGTTTAAATGCTTTTATAATCCCATTATTGAATTTATTTTGAATTGTTTTTACATTTTTTGATTCAAACAGATTGTAATAGATTGTTTATCTCGGGAAACATGGAACGAAAGCCATCCATTGTCAAGAAAAGTTCATTTATAGTCACTCATGCCTAGAAAATCCTTATTACTCGATTTAAATGCTTTTATAATCCCATTATTGAATTTATTTTGAATTTTTTTTTGCATTTTTTGATTAAAACATATTGTAATTGATTGTTTGCCTCGGGAAACGTGGAGCAAAAGCCATCCATTGTCAAGAAAAGTTCCTTTATAGTCACTCATGCCTAGAAAAGCCTTATTACTCGATTTAAATGCCTTTAAAATCCCATTATTGAATTTATTTTGAATTTTTTTTTACATTTTTTGATTAAAACATATTGTAATTGATTGTTTGCCTCGGGAAACGTGGAGCAAAAGCCATCCATTGTCAAGAAAAGTTCATTTATAGTCACTCATGCCTAGAAAAGCCTTATTACTCGATTTAAATGCCTTTAAAATCCCATTATTGAATTTATTTTGAATTTTTTTTACATTTTTTGATTAAAACATATTGTAGTTGATTGTTTGCCTCAGGAAACGTGGAGCAAAAGCCATCCATTGTCAAGAAAAGTTCATTTATAGGCACTCATGCCTAGAGAAGCCTTATTACTCGGTTTAAATGCCTTTATAATCCCATTATTGAATTTATTTTGATTTTTTTTTACAGTTTTTGATTAAAACAGATTGTAATAGATTGTTTATCTCGGGAAACATGGAACGAAAGCCATCCATTGTCAAGAGAAGATCATTTATAGTCACTCATGCCTAGAAAAGCCTTATTACTCGGTTTAAATGCTTTTATAATCCCATTATTGAATTTATTTTGAATTTTTTTTACATTTTTTGATTCAAACAGATTGTAATAGATTGTTTATCTCGGGAAACATGGAACGAAAGCCATCCATTGTCAAGAAAAGTTCATTTATAGTCACTCATGCCTAGAAAAGCCTTATTACTCGGTTTAAATGCCTTTATAATCCCATTATTGGATATATTTACATTTATTTTTACATTTTTTGATTAAAACAGATTGTAATTGATTGTTTGCCTCGGGAAACGTGGAGCAAAAGCCATCCATTGTCAAGAAAAGTTCATTTATAGTCACTCATGCCTAGAAAAGCCTTATTACTCGATTTAAATGCCTTTATAATCCCATTATTGAATTTATTTTGAATTTTTTTACATTTTTTGATTAAAACATATTGTAATTGATTGTTTGCCTCGGGAAACGTGGAGCAAAAGCCATCCATTGTCAAGAAAAGTTCATTTATAGTCACTCATGCCTACAAAAGCCTTATTACTCGGTTTAAATGCCTTTATAATCCCATTATTGAATTTATTTTGAATTTTTTTTACATTTTTTGATTAAAACAGATTGTAATAGATTGTTTATCTCGGGAAACATGGAACGAAAGCCATCCATTGTCAAGAAAAGATCATTTATAGTCACTCATGCCTAGAAAAGCCTTATTACTCGGTTTAAATGCCCTTATAATCCCATTATTGAATTTATTTTGAATTATTTTTACATTTTTTTATTAAAACAGATTGTAATTGATTGTTTGCCTCGGGAAACGTGGAGCAAAAGCCATCCATTGTCAAGAAAAGTTCATTTATAGTCACTCATGCCTAGAAAAGCCTTATTACTCGATTTAAATGGCTTTATAATCCCATTATTGAATTTATTTTGAATTGTTTTTACATTTTTTGATTAAAACAGATTGTAATAGATTGTTTATCTCGGGAAACATGGAACGAAAGCCATCCATTGTCAAGAAAATATCATTTATAGTCACTCATGCCTAGAAAAGCCTTATTACTCGGTTTAAATGCTTTTATAATCCCATTATTGAATTTATTTTGAAATTTTTTTACATTTTTTGATTAAAACAGATTGTAATAGATTGTTTATCTCGGGAAACATGGAACGAAAGCCATCCATTGTCAAGAAAACATCATTTATAGTCACTCATGCCTAGAAAAGCCTTATTACTCGGTTTAAATGCCTTTATAATCCCATTATTGAATTTATTTTGAATTATTTTTATATTTTTTGATTAAAACAGATTGTAATAGATTGTTTATCTCGGGAAACATGGAACGAAAGCCATCCATTGTCAAGAAAAGATCATTTATAGTCACTCATGCCTAGAAAAGCCTTATTACTCGGTTTAAATGCCCTTATAATCCCATTATTGAATTTATTTTGAATTATTTTTACATTTTTTTATTAAAACATATTGTAATTGATTGTTTGCCTCGGGAAACGTGGAGCAAAAGCCATCCATTGTCAAGAAAAGTTCATTTATAGTCACTCATGCCTAGAAAAGCCTTATTACTCGGTTTAAATGCCTTTATAATCCCATTATTGAATTTATTTGGAATTTTTTTTACATTTTTTGATTAAAACAGATTCTAATACATTGTTTATCTCGGGAAACATGGAACGAAAGCCATCCATTGTCAAGAAAACATCATTTATAGTCACTCATGCCTAGAAAAGCCTTATTACTCGGTTTAAATGCCTTTATAATCCCATTATTGAATTTATTTTGAATTTTTTTTAAATTTTTTGATTAAAACAGATTGTAATAGATTGTTTATCTCGGGAAACATGGAACGAAAGCCATGCATTGTCAAGAAAACATCATTTATAGTCACTCATGCCTAGAAAAGCCTTATTACTCGGTTTAAATGCCTTTATAATCCCATTATTGAATTTATTTTGAATTTTTTTTACATTTTTTGATTAAAACAGATTCTAATACATTGTTTATCTCGGGAAACATGGAACGAAAGCCATCCATTGTCAAGAAAACATCATTTATAGTCACTCATGCCTAGAAAAGCCTTATTACTCGATTTAAATGCCTTTATAATCCCATTATTGAATTTATTTTGAATTGTTTTTACATTTTTTGATTAAAACATATTGTAATTGATTGTTTGCCTCGAGAAACGCGGAGCAAAAGCCATCCATTGTCAAGAAAAGTTCATTTATAGTCACTCATGCCTACAAAAGCCTTATTACTCGGTTTAAATGCCTTTATAATCCCATTATTGAATTTATTTTATATTTTTTTTACATTTTTTGATTAAAACAGATTGTAATTGATTGTTTGCCTCGGGAAACGTGGAGCAAAAGCCATCCATTGTCAAGAAAAGTTCATTTATAGTCACTCATGCCTACAAAAGCCTTATTACTCGGTTTAAATGCATTTATAATCCCATTATTGAATTTATTTTGAAATTTTTTTACATTTTTTGATTAAAACAGATTGTAATAGATTGTTTATCTCGGGAAACATGGAACGAAAGCCATCCATTGTCAAGAAAATATCATTTATAGTCACTCATGCCTAGAAAAGCCTTATTACTCGGTTTAAATGCTTTTATAATCCCATTATTGAATTTATTTTGAATTTTTTTACATTTTTTGATTAAAACAGACTGTAATAGATTGTTTATCTCGGGAAACATGGAACGAAAGCCATCCATTGTCAAGAAAACATCATTTATAGTCAATCATGCCTAGAAAAGCCTTATTACTCGGTTTAAATGCCTTTATAATCCCATTATTGAATTTATTTTGAATTATTTTTATATTTTTTGATTAAAACAGATTGTAATAGATTGTTTATCTCGGGAAACATGGAACGAAAGCCATCCATTGTCAAGAAAAGATCATTTATAGTCACTCATGCCTAGAAAAGCCTTATTACTCGGTTTAAATGCTTTTATAATCCCATTATTGAATTTATTTTGAATTTTTTCTAAATTTTTTGATTAAAACAGATTGTAATAGATTGTTTATCTCGGGAAACATGGAACGAAAGCCATCCATTGTCAAGAAAACATCATTTATAGTCACTCATGCCTAGAAAAGCCTTATTACTCGGTTTAAATGCCTTTATAATCCCATTATTGAATTTATTTTCAATTATTTTTACATTTTTTTATTAAAACAGATTGTAATTGATTGTTTGCCTAGGGAAACGTGGAGCAAAAGCCATCCATTGTCAAGAAAAGTTCATTTATAGTCACTCATGCCTAGAAAAGCCTTATTACTCGATTTAAATGCCTTTAAATCCCATTATTGAATTTATTTTGAATTTTTTTTACATTTTTTGATTAAAACATATTGTAATTAATTGCTTGCCTCGGGAAACGTGGAGCAAAAGCCATCCATTGTCAAGAAAAGTTCATTTATAGTCACTCATGCCTACAAAAGCCTTATTACTCGGTTTAAATGCCTTTATAATCCCATTATTGAATTTATTTTATATTTTTTTTACATTTTTTGATTAAAACAGATTGTAATTGATTGTTTGCCTCGGTAAACGTGGAGCAAAAGCCATCCATTGTCAAGAAAAGTTCATTTATAGTCACTCATGCCTACAAAAGCCTTATTACTCGGTTTAAATGCCTTTATAATCCCATTATTGAATTTATTTTGAAATTTTTTTACATTTTTTGATTAAAACAGATTGTAATAGATTGTTTATCTCGGGAAACATGGAACGAAAGCCATCCATTGTCAAGAAAAGATCATTTATAGTCACTCATGCCTAGAAAAGCCTTATTACTCGGTTTAAATGCTTTTATAATCCCATTATTGAATTTATTTTGAAATTTTTTTACATTTTTTGATTAAAACAGATTGTAATAGATTGTTTATCTCGGGAAACATGGAACGAAAGCCATCCATTGTCAAGAAAACATCATTTGTAGTCACTCATGCCTAGAAAAGCCTTATTACTCGGTTTAAATGCCTTTATAATCCCATTATTGAATTTATTTTGAATTATTTTTATATTTTTTGATTAAAACAGATTGTAATAGATTGTTTATCTCGGGAAACATGGAACGAAAGCCATCCATTGTCAAGAAAAGTTCATTTATAGTCAATCATGCCTAGAAAAGCCTTATTACTCGATTTAAATGCCTTTATAATCCCATTATTGAATTTATTTTGAATTTTTTTACATTTTTTGATTAAAACATATTGTAATTGATTGTTTGCCTCGGGAAACGTGGAGCAAAAGCCATCCATTGTCAAGAAAAGTTCATTTATAGTCACTCATGCCTACAAAAGCCTTATTACTCGGTTTAAATGCCTTTATAATCCCATTATTGAATTTATTTTGAATTTTTTTTACATTTTTTGATTAAAACAGATTGTAATAGATTGTTTATCTCGGGAAACATGGAACGAAAGCCATCCATTGTCAAGAAAAGATCATTTATAGTCACTCATGCCTAGAAAAGCCTTATTACACGGTTTAAATGCTTTTATAATCCCATTATTGAATTTATTTTGAATTTTTTTTACATTTTTTGATTAAAACAGATTGTAATAGATTGTTTATCTCGGGAAACATGGAACGAAAGCCATCCATTGTCAAGAAAACATCATTTATAGTCACTCATGCCTAAAAAAGCCTTATTACTCGGTTTAAATGCCTTTATAATCCCATTATTGAATTTATTTTGAATTATTTTTATATTTTTTTATTAAAACAGATTGTAATTGATTGTTTGCCTCGGGAAACGTGGAGCAAAAGCCATCCATTGTCAAGAAAAGTTCATTTATAGTCACTCATGCCTAGAAAAGCCTTATTACTCGATTTAAATGCCTTTATAATCCCATTATTGGATATATTTACATTTATTTTTATATTTTTTGATTAAAACAGATTGTAATTGATTGTTTGCCTCGGGAAACGTGGAGCAAAAGCCATCCATTGTCAAGAAAAGTTCATTTATAGTCACTCATGCCTAGAAAAGCCTTATTACTCGATTTAAATGCCTTTATAATCCCATTATTGAATTTATTTTGAATTTTTTTACATTTTTTGATTAAAACATATTGTAATTGATTGTTTGCCTCGGGAAACGTGGAGCAAAAGCCATCCATTGTCAAGAAAAGTTCATTTATAGTCACTCATGCCTACAAAAGCCTTATTACTCGGTTTAAATGCCTTTATAATTCCATTATTGAATTTATTTTGAATTTTTTTTACATTTTTTGATTAAAACAGATTGTAATAGATTGTTTATCTCGGGAAACATGGAACGAAAGCCATCCATTGTCAACAAAAGATCATTTATAGTCACTCATGCCTAGAAAAGCCTTATTACACGGTTTAAATGCTTTTATAATCCCATTATTGAATTTATTTTGAATTTTTTTTACATTTTTTGATTAAAACAGATTGTAATAGATTGTTTATCTCGGGAAACATGGAACGAAAGCCATCCATTGTCAAGAAAACATCATTTATAGTCACTCATGCCTAAAAAAGCCTTATTACTCGGTTTAAATGCCTTTATAATCCCATTATTGAATTTATTTTGAATTATTTTTATATTTTTTTATTAAAACAGATTGTAATTGATTGTTTGCCTCGGGAAACGTGGAGCAAAAGCCATCCATTGTCAAGAAAAGTTCATTTATAGTCACTCATGCCTAGAAAAGCCTTATTACTCGATTTAAATGCCTTTATAATCCCATTATTGAATATATTTACATTTATTTTTACATTTTTTTATTAAAACAGATTGTAATTGATTGTTTGCCTCGGGAAACGTGGAGCAAAAGCCATCCATTGTCAAGAAAAGTTCATTTATAGTCACTCATGCCTAGAAAAGCCTTATTACTCGATTTAAATGCCTTTAAAACCCCATTATTGAATTTATTTTGAATTTTTTTTTACATTTTTTGATTAAAACATATTGTAATTGATTGTTTGCCTCGTGAAACGTGGAGCAAAAGCCATCCATTGTCAAGAAAAGTTCATTTATAGTCACTCATGCCTACAAAAGCCTTATTGCTCGGTTTAAATGCCTTTATAATCCCATTATTGAATTTATTTTGAATTTTTTTTACATTTTTTGATTAAAACAGATTGTAATAGATTGTTTATCTCGGGAAACATGGAACGAAAGCCATCCATTGTCAAGAAAAGATCATTTATAGTCACTCATGCCTAGAAAAGCCTTATTACTCGGTTTAAATGCCCTTATAATCCCATTATTGAATTTATTTTGAATTATTTTTACATTTTTTTATTAAAACATATTGTAATTGATTGTTTGCCTCGGGAAACGTGGAGCAAAAGCCATCCATTGTCAAGAAAAGTTCATTTCTAGTCACTCATGCCTACAAAAGCCTTATTACTCGGTTTAAATGCCTTTATAATCCCATTATTGAATTTATTTTGAATTTTTTTTACATTTTTTGATTAAAACAGATTCTAATACATTGTTTATCTCGGGAAAAATGGAACGAAAGCCATCCATTGTCAAGAAAACATCATTTATAGTCACTCATGCCTAGAAAAGCCTTATTACTCGGTTTAAATGCCTTTATAATCCCATTATTGAATTTATTTTGAACTTTTTTGACATTTTTTGATTAAAACAGATTGTAATTGATTGTTTGCCTCGAGAAACGTGGAGCAAAGGCCATCCATTGTCAAGAAAAGTTCATTTATAGTCACTCATGCCTAGAAAAGCCTTATTACTCGGTTTAAATGCTTTTATAATCCCATTATCGAATTTATTTTGAATTGTTTTTACATTTTTTGATTAAAACAGATTGTAATTGATTGTTTGCCTCGGGAAACGTGGAGCAAAAGCCATCCATTGTCAAGAAAAGGTCATTTATAGTCACTCATGCCTAGAAAAGGCTTATAACTCTTTTTAAATGCCTTTATAATCCCATTATTGAATTTATTTTGAATTGTTTTTACATTTTTTGATTAAAACAGATTGTAATTGATTGTTTGCCTCGGGAAACGTGGAGCAAAAGCCATCCATTGTCAAGAAAAGTTCATTTATAGTCACTCATGCCTAGAAAAGCCTTATTACTCGATTTAAATGCCTTTATAATCCCATTATTGAATTTATTTTGAATTGTTTTTACATTTTTTGATTAAAACATATTGTAATTGATTGTTTGCCTCTGGAAACGTGGAGCAAAAGCCATCCATTGTCAAGAAAAGTTCATTTATAGTCACTCATGCCTAGAGAAGCCTTATTACTCGGTTTAAATGCCTTTATAATCCCATTATTGAATTTATTTTGATTTTTTTTCATAGTTTTTGATTAAAACAGATTGTAATAGATTGTTTATCTCGGGAAACATGGAACGAAAGCCATCCATTGTCAAGAAAAGATTATTTATAGTCACTCATGCCTAGAAAAAGCCTTATTACTCGGTTTAAATGCTTTTATAATCCCATTATTGAATTTATTTTGAATTGTTTTTACATTTTTTGATTCAAACAGATTGTAATAGATTGTTTATCTCGGGAAACATGGAACGAAAGCCATCCATTGTCAAGAAAAGTTCATTTATAGTCACTCATGCCTAGAAAATCCTTATTACTCGATTTAAATGCCTTTATAATCCCATTATTGAATTTATTTTGAATTTTTTTTACATTTTTTGATTAAAACATATTGTAATTGATTGTTTGCCTCGGGAAACGTGGAGCAAAAGCCATCCATTGTCAAGAAAAGTTCCTTTATAGTCACTCATGCCTAGAAAAGCCTTATTACTCGATTTAAATGCCTTTAAAATCCCATTATTGAATTTATTTTGAATTTTTTTTTACATTTTTTGATTAAAACATATTGTAATTGATTGTTTGCCTCGGGAAACGTGGAGCAAAAGCCATCCATTGTCAAGAAAAGTTCATTTATAGTCACTCATGCCTAGAAAAGCCTTATTACTCGATTTAAATGCCTTTAAAATCCCATTATTGAATTTATTTTGATTTTTTTTTACATTTTTTGATTAAAACATATTGTAATTGATTGTTTGCCTCAGGAAACGTGGAGCAAAAGCCATCCATTGTCAAGAAAAGTTCATTTATAGGCACTCATGCCTAGAGAAGCCTTATTACTCGGTTTAAATGCCTTTATAATCCCATTATTGAATTTATTTTGATTTTTTTTTACAGTTTTTGATTAAAACAGATTGTAATAGATTGTTTATCTCGGGAAACATGGAACGAAAGCCATCCATTGTCAAGAGAAGATCATTTATAGTCACTCATGCCTAGAAAAGCCTTATTACTCGGTTTAAATGCTTTTATAATCCCATTATTGAATTTATTTTGAATTTTTTTTACAATTTTTGATTCAAACAGATTGTAATAGATTGTTTATCTCGGGAAACATGGAACAAAAGCCATCCATTGTCAAGAAAAGTTCATTTATAGTCACTCATGCCTAGAAAAGCCTTATTACTCGGTTTAAATGCCTTTATAATCCCATTATTGGATATATTTACATTTATTTTTACATTTTTTGATTAAAACAGATTGTAATTGATTGTTTGCCTCGGGAAACGTGGAGCAAAAGCCATCCATTGTCAAGAAAAGTTCATTTATAGTCACTCATGCCTAGAAAAGCCTTATTACTCGATTTAAATGCCTTTATAATCCCATTATTGAATTTATTTTGAATTTTTTTACATTTTTTGATTAAAACATATTGTAATTGATTGTTTGCCTCGGGAAACGTGGAGCAAAAGCCATCCATTGTCAAGAAAAGTTCATTTATAGTCACTCATGCCTACAAAAGCCTTATTACTCGGTTTAAATGCCTTTATAATCCCATTATTGAATTTATTTTGAATTTTTTTTTACATTTTTTGATTAAAACAGATTGTAATAGATTGTTTATCTCGGGAAACATGGAACGAAAGCCATCCATTGTCAAGAAAAGATCATTTATAGTCACTCATGCCTAGAAAAGCCTTATTACACGGTTTAAATGCTTTTATAATCCCATTATTGAATTTATTTTGAATTTTTTTTACAGTTTTTGATTAAAACAGATTGTAATAGATTGTTTATCTCGGGAAACATGGAACGAAAGCCATCCATTGTCAAGAAAACATCATTTATAGTCACTCATGCCTAAAAAAGCCTTATTACTCGGTTTAAATGCCTTTATAATCCCATTATTGAATTTATTTTGAATTATTTTTATATTTTTTTATTAAAACAGATTGTAATTGATTGTTTGCCTCGGGAAACGTGGAGCAAAAGCCATCCATTGTCCAGAAAAGTTCATTTATAGTCACTCATGCCTAGAAAAGCCTTATTACTCGATTTAAATGCCTTTATAATCCCATTATTGAATATATTTACATTTATTTTTACTGTTTTTTATTAAAACAGATTGTAATTGATTGTTTGCCTCGGGAAACGTGGAGCAAAAGCCATCCATTGTCAAGAAAAGTTCATTTATAGTCACTCATGCCTACAAAAGCCTTATTACTCGATTTAAATGGCTTTATAATCCCATTATTGAATTTATTTTGAATTGTTTTTACATTTTTTGATTAAAACAGATTGTAATAGATTGTTTATCTCGGGAAACATGGAACGAAAGCCATCCATTGTCAAGAAAATATCATTTATAGTCACTCATGCCTAGAAAATCCTTATTACTCGATTTAAATGCCTTTAAAATCCCATTATTGAATTTATTTTGAATTTTTTTTTACATTTTTTGATTAAAATAGATTGTAATTGATTGTTTATCTCGGGAAACGTGGAGCAAAAGCCATCCATTGTCAAGAAAAGTTCATTTATAGTCACTCATGCCTAGAAAAGCCTTATTACTCGGTTTAAATGCCCTTATAATCCCATTATTGAATTTATTTTGAATTATTTTTACATTTTTTTATTAAAACATATTGTAATTGATTGTTTGCCTCGGGAAACGTGGAGCAAAAGCCATCCATTGTCAAGAAAAGTTCATTTATAGTCACTCATGCCTACAAAAGCCTTATTACTCGGTTTAAATGCCTTTATAATCCCATTATTGAATTTATTTTAAATTTTTTTTACATTTTTTGATTAAAACAGATTCTAATACATTGTTTATCTCGGGAAAAATGGAACGAAAGCCATCCATTGTCAAGAAAACATCATTTATAGTCACTCATGCCTAGAAAAGCCTTATTACTCGGTTTAAATGCCTTTATAATCCCATTATTGAATTTATTTTGAACTTTTTTGACATTTTTTGATTAAAACAGATTGTAATTGATTGTTTGCCTCGAGAAACGTGGAGCAAAGGCCATCCATTGTCAAGAAAAGTTCATTTATAGTCACTCATGCCTAGAAAAGCCTTATTACTCGGTTTAAATGCTTTTATAATCCCATTATCGAATTTATTTTGAATTGTTTTTACATTTTTTGATTAAAACAGATTGTAATTGATTGTTTGCCTCGGGAAACGTGGAGCAAAAGCCATCCATTGTCAAGAAAAGGTCATTTATAGTCACTCATGCCTAGAAAAGGCTTATAACTCTTTTTAAATGCCTTTATAATCCCATTATTGAATTTATTTTGAATTGTTTTTACATTTTTTGATTAAAACAGATTGTAATTGATTGTTTGCCTCGGGAAACGTGGAGCAAAAGCCATCCATTGTCAAGAAAAGTTCATTTATAGTCACTCATGCCTAGAAAAGCCATATTACTCGATTTAAATGCCTTTATAATCCCATTATTGAATTTATTTTGAATTGTTTTTACATTTTTTGATTAAAACATATTGTAATTGATTGTTTGCCTCTCGAAACGTGGAGCAAAAGCCATCCATTGTCAAGAAAAGTTCATTTATAGTCACTCATGCCTACAAAAGCCTTATTACTCGGTTTAAATGCCTTTATAATCCCATTATTGAATTTATTTTATATTTGTTTTACATTTTTTGATTAAAACAGATTGTAATTGATTGTTTGCCTCGGGAAACGTGGAGCAAAAGCCATCCATTGTCAAGAAAAGTTCATTTATAGTCACTCATGCCTAGAGAAGCCTTATTACTCGGTTTAAATGCCGTTATAATCCCATTATTGAATTTATTTCGATTTTTTTTTTCAGTTTTTGATTAAAACAGATTGTAATAGATTGTTTATCTCGGGAAACATGGAACGAAAGCCATCCATTGTCAAGAAAAGATTATTTATAGTCACTCATGCTTAGAAAAGCCTTATTACTCGGTTTAAATGCTTTTATAATCCCATTATTGAATTTATTTTGAATTGTTTTTACATTTTTTGATTCAAACAGATTGTAATAGATTGTTTATCTCGGGAAACATGGAACGAAAGCCATCCATTGTCAAGAAAAGTTCATTTATAGTCACTCATGCCTAGAAAATCCTTATTACTCGATTTAAATGCCTTTATAATCCCATTATTGAATTTATTTTGAATTTTTTTTTACATTTTTTGATTAAAACATATTGTAATTGATTGTTTGCCTCGGGAAACGTGGAGCAAAAGCCATCCATTGTCAAGAAAAGTTCATTTATAGTCACTCATGCCTACAAAAGCCTTATTACTCGGTTTAAATGCCTTTATAATCCCATTATTGAATTTATTTTGAATTTTTTTTACATTTTTTGATTAAAACAGATTGTAATAGATTGTTTATCTCGGGAAACATGGAACGAAAGCCATCCATTGTCAACAAAAGATCATTTATAGTCACTCATGCCTAGAAAAGCCTTATTACACGGTTTAAATGCTTTTATAATCCCATTATTGAATTTATTTTGAATTTTTTTTACGTTTTTTGATTAAAACAGATTGTAATAGATTGTTTATCTCGGGAAACATGGAACGAAAGCCATCCATTGTCAAGAAAAGATTATTTATAGTCACTCATGCCTAGAAAAGCCTTATTACTCGGTTTAAATGCTTTTATAATCCCATTATTGAATTTATTTTGAATTGTTTTTACATTTTTTGATTCAAACAGATTGTAATAGATTGTTTATCTCGGGAAACATGGAACGAAAGCCATCCATTGTCAAGAAAAGTTCATTTATAGTCACTCATGCCTAGAAAATCCTTATTACTCGATTTAAATGCCTTTATAATCCCATTATTGAATTTATTTTGAATTTTTTTTTACATTTTTTGATTAAAACATATTGTAATTGATTGTTTGCCTCTGGAAACGTGGAGCAAAAGCCATCCATTGTCAAGAAAAGTTCATTTATAGTCACTCATGCCTAAAAAAGCCTTATTACTCGGTTTAAATGCCTTTATAATCCCATTATTGAATTTATTTTATATTTTTTTTACATTTTTTGATTAATACAGATTGTAATTGATTGTTTGCCTCGGGAAAGGTGGAGCAAAAGCCATCCATTGTCAAGAAAAGTTCATTTATAGTCACTCATGCCTAGAGAAGCCTTATTACTCGGTTTAAATGCCTTTATAATCCCATTATTGAATTTATTTTGATTTTTTTTTACAGTTTTTGATTAAAACAGATTGTAATAGATTGTTTATCTCGGGAAACATGGAACGAAAGCCATCCATTGTCAAGAAAAGATTATTTATAGTCACTCATGCCTAGAAAAGCCTTATTACTCGGTTTAAATGCTTTTATAATCCCATTATTGAATTTATTTTGAATTGTTTTTACATTTTTTGATTCAAACAGATTGTAATAGATTGTTTATCTCGGGAAACATGGAACGAAAGCCATCCATTGTCAAGAAAAGTTCATTTATAGTCACTCATGCCTAGAAAATCCTTATTACTCGATTTAAATGCCTTTATAATCCCATTATTGAATTTATTTTGAATTTTTTTTTACATTTTTTGATTAAAACATATTGTAATTGATTGTTTGCCTCGGGAAACGTGGAGCAAAAGCCATCCATTGTCAAGAAAAGTTCATTTATAGTCACTCATGCCTACAAAAGCCTTATTACTCGGTTTAAATGCCTTTATAATCCCATTATTGAATTTATTTTGAATTTTTTTTACATTTTTTGATTAAAACAGATTGTAATAGATTGTTTATCTCGGGAAACATGGAACGAAAGCCATCCATTGTCAACAAAAGATCATTTATAGTCACTCATGCCTAGAAAAGCCTTATTACACGGTTTAAATGCTTTTATAATCCCATTATTGAATTTATTTTGAATTTTTTTTACATTTTTTGATTAAAACAGATTGTAATAGATTGTTTATCTCGGGAAACATGGAACGAAAGCCATCAATTGTCAAGAAAACATCATTTATAGTCACTCATGCCTAAAAAAGCCTTATTACTCGGTTTAAATGCCTTTATAATCCCATTATTGAATTTATTTTGAATTATTTTTATATATTTTTTTTAAAACAGATTGTAATTGATTGTTTGCCTCGGGAAACGTGGAGCAAAAGCCATCCATTGTCCAGAAAAGTTCATTTATAGTCACTCATGCCTAGAAAAGCCTTATTACTCGATTTAAATGCCTTTATAATCCCATTATTGAATTTATTTTGAATTATTTTTATATTTTTTTATTAAAACAGATTGTAATTGATTGTTTGCCTCGGGAAACGTGGAGCAAAAGCCATCCATTGTCAAGAAAAGTTCATTTATAGTCACTCATGCCTAGAGAAGCCTTATTACTCGGTTTAAATGCCTTTATAATCCCATTATTGAATTTATTTTGATTTTTTTTTACAGTTTTTGATTAAAACAGATTGTAATAGATTGTTTATCTCGGGAAACATGGAACGAAAGCCATCCATTGTTAAGAAAAGATTATTTATAGTCACTCATGCCTAGAAAAGCCTTATTACTCGGTTTAAATGCTTTTATAATCCCATTATTGAATTTATTTTGAATTGTTTTTACATTTTTTGATTCAAACAGATTGTAATAGATTGTTTATCTCGGGAAACATGGAACGAAAGCCATCCATTGTCAAGAAAAGTTCATTTATAGTCACTCATGCCTAGAAAATCCTTATTACTCGATTTAAATGCCTTTATAATCCCATTATTGAATTTATTTTGAATTTTTTTTTACATTTTTTGATTAAAACATATTGTAATTGATTGTTTGCCTCGGGAAACGTGGAGCAAAAGCCATCCATTGTCAAGAAAAGTTCATTTATAGTCACTCATGCCTAAAAAAGCCTTATTACTCGGTTTAAATGCCTTTATAATCCCATTATTGAATTTATTTTGAATTATTTTTATATTTTTTTATTAAAACAGATTGTAATTGATTGTTTGCCTCGGGAAACGTGGAGCAAAAGCCATCCATTGTCAAGAAAAGTTCATTTATAGTCACTCATGCCTAGAGAAGCCTTATTACTCGGTTTAAATGCCGTTATAATCCCATTATTGAATTTATTTTGATTTTTTTTTTCAGTTTTTGATTAAAACAGATTGTAATAGATTGTTTATCTCGGGAAACATGGAACGAAAGCCATCCATTGTCAAGAAAAGATTATTTATAGTCACTCATGCTTAGAAAAGCCTTATTACTCGGTTTAAATGCTTTTATAATCCCATTATTGAATTTATTTTGAATTGTTTTTACATTTTTTGATTCAAACAGATTGTAATAGATTGTTTATCTCGGGAAACATGGAACGAAAGCCATCCATTGTCAAGAAAAGTTCATTTATAGTCACTCATGCCTAGAAAATCCTTATTACTCGATTTAAATGCCTTTATAATCCCATTATTGAATTTATTTTGAATTTTTTTTTACATTTTTTGATTAAAACATATTGTAATTGATTGTTTGCCTCGGGAAACGTGGAGCAAAAGCCATCCATTGTCAAGAAAAGTTCATTTATAGTCACTCATGCCTACAAAAGCCTTATTACTCGGTTTAAATGCCTTTATAATCCCATTATTGAATTTATTTTGAATTTTTTTTACATTTTTTGATTAAAACAGATTGTAATAGATTGTTTATCTCGGGAAACATGGAACGAAAGCCATCCATTGTCAACAAAAGATCATTTATAGTCACTCATGCCTAGAAAAGCCTTATTACACGGTTTAAATGCTTTTATAATCCCATTATTGAATTTATTTTGAATTTTTTTTACGTTTTTTGATTAAAACAGATTGTAATAGATTGTTTATCTCGGGAAACATGGAACGAAAGCCATCCATTGTCAAGAAAAGATTATTTATAGTCACTCATGCCTAGAAAAGCCTTATTACTCGGTTTAAATGCTTTTATAATCCCATTATTGAATTTATTTTGAATTGTTTTTACATTTTTTGATTCAAACAGATTGTAATAGATTGTTTATCTCGGGAAACATGGAACGAAAGCCATCCATTGTCAAGAAAAGTTCATTTATAGTCACTCATGCCTAGAAAATCCTTATTACTCGATTTAAATGCCTTTATAATCCCATTATTGAATTTATTTTGAATTTTTTTTTACATTTTTTGATTAAAACTTATTGTAATTGATTGTTTGCCTCTGGAAACGTGGAGCAAAAGCCATCCATTGTCAAGAAAAGTTCATTTATAGTCACTCATGCCTACAAAAGCCTTATTACTCGGTTTAAATGCCTTTATAATCCCATTATTGAATTTATTTTATATTTTTTTTACATTTTTTGATTAATACAGATTGTAATTGATTGTTTGCCTCGGGAAAGGTGGAGCAAAAGCCATCCATTGTCAAGAAAAGTTCATTTATAGTCACTCATGCCTAGAGAAGCCTTATTACTCGGTTTAAATGCCTTTATAATCCCATTATTGAATTTATTTTGATTTTTTTTTACAGTTTTTGATTAAAACAGATTGTAATAGATTGTTTATCTCGGGAAACATGGAACGAAAGCCATCCATTGTCAAGAAAAGATTATTTATAGTCACTCATGCCTAGAAAAGCCTTATTACTCGGTTTAAATGCTTTTATAATCCCATTATTGAATTTATTTTGAATTGTTTTTACATTTTTTGATTCAAACAGATTGTAATAGATTGTTTATCTCGGGAAACATGGAACGAAAGCCATCCATTGTCAAGAAAAGTTCATTTATAGTCACTCATGCCTAGAAAATCCTTATTACTCGATTTAAATGCCTTTATAATCCCATTATTGAATTTATTTTGAATTTTTTTTTACATTTTTTGATTAAAACATATTGTAATTGATTGTTTGCCTCGGGAAACGTGGAGCAAAAGCCATCCATTGTCAAGAAAAGTTCATTTATAGTCACTCATGCCTACAAAAGCCTTATTACTCGGTTTAAATGCCTTTATAATCCCATTATTGAATTTATTTTGAATTTTTTTTACATTTTTTGATTAAAACAGATTGTAATAGATTGTTTATCTCGGGAAACATGGAACGAAAGCCATCCATTGTCAACAAAAGATCATTTATAGTCACTCATGCCTAGAAAAGCCTTATTACACGGTTTAAATGCTTTTATAATCCCATTATTGAATTTATTTTGAATTTTTTTTACATTTTTTGATTAAAACAGATTGTAATAGATTGTTTATCTCGGGAAACATGGAACGAAAGCCATCAATTGTCAAGAAAACATCATTTATAGTCACTCATGCCTAAAAAAGCCTTATTACTCGGTTTAAATGCCTTTATAATCCCATTATTGAATTTATTTTGAATTATTTTTATATTTTTTTTTTAAAACAGATTGTAATTGATTGTTTGCCTCGGGAAACGTGGAGCAAAAGCCATCCATTGTCCAGAAAAGTTCATTTATAGTCACTCATGCCTAGAAAAGCCTTATTACTCGATTTAAATGCCTTTATAATCCCATTATTGAATTTATTTTGAATTATTTTTATATTTTTTTATTAAAACAGATTGTAATTGATTGTTTGCCTCGGGAAACGTGGAGCAAAAGCCATCCATTGTCAAGAAAAGTTCATTTATAGTCACTCATGCCTAGAGAAGCCTTATTACTCGGTTTAAATGCCTTTATAATCCCATTATTGAATTTATTTTGATTTTTTTTTACAGTTTTTGATTAAAACAGATTGTAATAGATTGTTTATCTCGGGAAACATGGAACGAAAGCCATCCATTGTTAAGAAAAGATTATTTATAGTCACTCATGCCTAGAAAAGCCTTATTACTCGGTTTAAATGCTTTTATAATCCCATTATTGAATTTATTTTGAATTGTTTTTACATTTTTTGATTCAAACAGATTGTAATAGATTGTTTATCTCGGGAAACATGGAACGAAAGCCATCCATTGTCAAGAAAAGTTCATTTATAGTCACTCATGCCTAGAAAATCCTTATTACTCGATTTAAATGCCTTTATAATCCCATTATTGAATTTATTTTGAATTTTTTTTTACATTTTTTGATTAAAACATATTGTAATTGATTGTTTGCCTCGGGAAACGTGGAGCAAAAGCCATCCATTGTCAAGAAAAGTTCATTTATAGTCACTCATGCCTAAAAAAGCCTTATTACTCGGTTTAAATGCCTTTATAATCCCATTATTGAATTTATTTTGAATTATTTTTATATTTTTTTATTAAAACAGATTGTAATTGATTGTTTGCCTCGGGAAACGTGGAGCAAAAGCCATCCATTGTCAAGAAAAGTTCATTTATAGTCACTCATGCCTAGAGAAGCCTTATTACACGGTTTAAATGCTTTTATAATCCCATTATTGAATTTATTTTGAATTTTTTTTACATTTTTTGATTAAAACAGATTGTAATAGATTGTTTATCTCGGGAAACATGGAACGAAAGCCATCAATTGTCAAGAAAACATCATTTATAGTCACTCATGCCTAAAAAAGCCTTATTACTCGGTTTAAATGCCTTTATAATCCCATTATTGAATTTATTTTGAATTATTTTTATATTTTTTTTTTAAAACAGATTGTAATTGATTGTTTGCCTCGGGAAACGTGGAGCAAAAGCCATCCATTGTCCAGAAAAGTTCATTTATAGTCACTCATGCCTAGAAAAGCCTTATTACTCGATTTAAATGCCTTTATAATCCCATTATTGAATTTATTTTGAATTATTTTTATATTTTTTTATTAAAACAGATTGTAATTGATTGTTTGCCTCGGGAAACGTGGAGCAAAAGCCATCCATTGTCAAGAAAAGTTCATTTATAGTCACTCATGCCTAGAGAAGCCTTATTACTCGGTTTAAATGCCTTTATAATCCCATTATTGAATTTATTTTGATTTTTTTTTACAGTTTTTGATTAAAACAGATTGTAATAGATTTTTTATCTCGGGAAACATGGAACGAAAGCCATCCATTGTTAAGAAAAGATTATTTATAGTCACTCATGCCTAGAAAAGCCTTATTACTCGGTTTAAATGCTTTTATAATCCCATTATTGAATTTATTTTGAATTGTTTTTACATTTTTTGATTCAAACAGATTGTAATAGATTGTTTATCTCGGGAAACATGGAACGAAAGCCATCCATTGTCAAGAAAAGTTCATTTATAGTCACTCATGCCTAGAAAATCCTTATTACTCGATTTAAATGCCTTTATAATCCCATTATTGAATTTATTTTGAATTTTTTTTTACATTTTTTGATTAAAACATATTGTAATTGATTGTTTGCCTCGGGAAACGTGGAGCAAAAGCCATCCATTGTCAAGAAAAGTTCATTTATAGTCACTCATGCCTAAAAAAGCCTTATTACTCGGTTTAAATGCCTTTATAATCCCATTATTGAATTTATTTTGAATTATTTTTATATTTTTTTATTAAAACAGATTGTAATTGATTGTTTGCCTCGGGAAACGTGGAGCAAAAGCCATCCATTGTCAAGAAAAGTTCATTTATAGTCACTCATGCCTAGAGAAGCCTTATTACTCGGTTTAAATGCCGTTATAATCCCATTATTGAATTTATTTTGATTTTTTTTTTCAGTTTTTGATTAAAACAGATTGTAATAGATTGTTTATCTCGGGAAACATGGAACGAAAGCCATCCATTGTCAAGAAAAGATTATTTATAGTCACTCATGCTTAGAAAAGCCTTATTACTCGGTTTAAATGCTTTTATAATCCCATTATTGAATTTATTTTGAATTGTTTTTACATTTTTTGATTCAAACAGATTGTAATAGATTGTTTATCTCGGGAAACATGGAACGAAAGCCATCCATTGTCCAGAAAAGTTCATTTATAGTCACTCATGCCTAGAAAATCCTTATTACTCGATTTAAATGCCTTTATAATCCCATTATTGAATTTATTTTGAATTTTTTTTTACATTTTTTGATTAAAACATATTGTAATTGATTGTTTGCCTCGGGAAACGTGGAGCAAAAGCCATCCATTGTCAAGAAAAGTTCATTTATAGTCACTCATGCCTACAAAAGCCTTATTACTCGGTTTAAATGCCTTTATAATCCCATTATTGAATTTATTTTGAATTTTTTTTACATTTTTTGATTAAAACAGATTGTAATAGATTGTTTATCTCGGGAAACATGGAACGAAAGCCATCCATTGTCAACAAAAGATCATTTATAGTCACTCATGCCTAGAAAAGCCTTATTACACGGTTTAAATGCTTTTATAATCCCATTATTGAATTTATTTTGAATTTTTTTTACGTTTTTTGATTAAAACAGATTGTAATAGATTGTTTATCTCGGGAAACATGGAACGAAAGCCATCCATTGTCAAGAAAAGATTATTTATAGTCACTCATGCCTAGAAAAGCCTTATTACTCGGTTTAAATGCTTTTATAATCCCATTATTGAATTTATTTTGAATTGTTTTTACATTTTTTGATTCAAACAGATTGTAATAGATTGTTTATCTCGGGAAACATGGAACGAAAGCCATCCATTGTCAAGAAAAGTTCATTTATAGTCACTCATGCCTAGAAAATCCTTATTACTCGATTTAAATGCCTTTATAATCCCATTATTGAATTTATTTTGAATTTTTTTTTACATTTTTTGATTAAAACATATTGTAATTGATTGTTTGCCTCTGGAAACGTGGAGCAAAAGCCATCCATTGTCAAGAAAAGTTCATTTATAGTCACTCATGCCTACAAAAGCCTTATTACTCGGTTTAAATGCCTTTATAATCCCATTATTGAATTTATTTTATATTTTTTTTACATTTTTTGATTAATACAGATTGTAATTGATTGTTTGCCTCGGGAAAGGTGGAGCAAAAGCCATCCATTGTCAAGAAAAGTTCATTTATAGTCACTCATGCCTAGAGAAGCCTTATTACTCGGTTTAAATGCCTTTATAATCCCATTATTGAATTTATTTTGATTTTTTTTTACAGTTTTTGATTAAAACAGATTGTAATAGATTGTTTATCTCGGGAAACATGGAACGAAAGCCATCCATTGTCAAGAAAAGATTATTTATAGTCACTCATGCCTAGAAAAGCCTTATTACTCGGTTTAAATGCTTTTATAATCCCATTATTGAATTTATTTTGAATTGTTTTTACATTTTTTGATTCAAACAGATTGTAATAGATTGTTTATCTCGGGAAACATGGAACGAAAGCCATCCATTGTCAAGAAAAGTTCATTTATAGTCACTCATGCCTAGAAAATCCTTATTACTCGATTTAAATGCCTTTATAATCCCATTATTGAATTTATTTTGAATTTTTTTTTACATTTTTTGATTAAAACATATTGTAATTGATTGTTTGCCTCGGGAAACGTGGAGCAAAAGCCATCCATTGTCAAGAAAAGTTCATTTATAGTCACTCATGCCTACAAAAGCCTTATTACTCGGTTTAAATGCCTTTATAATCCCATTATTGAATTTATTTTGAATTTTTTTTACATTTTTTGATTAAAACAGATTGTAATAGATTGTTTATCTCGGGAAACATGGAACGAAAGCCATCCATTGTCAAGAAAAGATCATTTATAGTCACTCATGCCTAGAAAAGCCTTATTACACGGTTTAAATGCTTTTATAATCCCATTATTGAATTTATTTTGAATTTTTTTTACATTTTTTGATTAAAACAGATTGTAATAGATTGTTTATCTCGGGAAACATGGAACGAAAGCCATCCATTGTCAAGAAAACATCATTTATAGTCACTCATGCCTAAAAAAGCCTTATTACTCGGTTTAAATGCCTTTATAATCCCATTATTGAATTTATTTTGAATTATTTTTATATTTTTTTATTAAAACAGATTGTAATTGATTGTTTGCCTCGGGAAACGTGGAGCAAAAGCCATCCATTGTCCAGAAAAGTTCATTTATAGTCACTCATGCCTAGAAAAGCCTTATTACTCGATTTAAATGCCTTTATAATCCCATTATTGAATTTATTTTGAATTATTTTTATATTTTTTTATTAAAACAGATTGTAATTGATTGTTTGCCTCGGGAAACGTGGAGCAAAAGCCATCCATTGTCAAGAAAAGTTCATTTATAGTCACTCATGCCTAGAGAAGCCTTATTACTCGGTTTAAATGCCTTTATAATCCCATTATTGAATTTATTTTGATTTTTTTTTACAGTTTTTGATTAAAACAGATTGTAATAGATTGTTTATCTCGGGAAACATGGAACGAAAGCCATCCATTGTTAAGAAAAGATTATTTATAGTCACTCATGCCTAGAAAAGCCTTATTACTCGGTTTAAATGCTTTTATAATCCCATTATTGAATTTATTTTGAATTGTTTTTACATTTTTTGATTCAAACAGATTGTAATAGATTGTTTATCTCGGGAAACATGGAACGAAAGCCATCCATTGTCAAGAAAAGTTCATTTATAGTCACTCATGCCTAGAAAATCCTTATTACTCGATTTAAATGCCTTTATAATCCCATTATTGAATTTATTTTGAATTTTTTTTTACATTTTTTGATTAAAACATATTGTAATTGATTGTTTGCCTCGGGAAACGTGGAGCAAAAGCCATCCATTGTCAAGAAAAGTTCATTTATAGTCACTCATGCCTAAAAAAGCCTTATTACTCGGTTTAAATGCCTTTATAATCCCATTATTGAATTTATTTTGAATTATTTTTATATTTTTTTATTAAAACAGATTGTAATTGATTGTTTGCCTCGGGAAACGTGGAGCAAAAGCCATCCATTGTCAAGAAAAGTTCATTTATAGTCACTCATGCCTAGAGAAGCCTTATTACTCGGTTTAAATGCCGTTATAATCCCATTATTGAATTTATTTTGATTTTTTTTTTCAGTTTTTGATTAAAACAGATTGTAATAGATTGTTTATCTCGGGAAACATGGAACGAAAGCCATCCATTGTCAAGAAAAGATTATTTATAGTCACTCATGCTTAGAAAAGCCTTATTACTCGGTTTAAATGCTTTTATAATCCCATTATTGAATTTATTTTGAATTGTTTTTACATTTTTTGATTCAAACAGATTGTAATAGATTGTTTATCTCGGGAAACATGGAACGAAAGCCATCCATTGTCCAGAAAAGTTCATTTATAGTCACTCATGCCTAGAAAATCCTTATTACTCGATTTAAATGCCTTTATAATCCCATTATTGAATTTATTTTGAATTTTTTTTTACATTTTTTGATTAAAACATATTGTAATTGATTGTTTGCCTCGGGAAACGTGGAGCAAAAGCCATCCATTGTCAAGAAAAGTTCATTTATAGTCACTCATGCCTACAAAAGCCTTATTACTCGGTTTAAATGCCTTTATAATCCCATTATTGAATTTATTTTGAATTTTTTTTACATTTTTTGATTAAAACAGATTGTAATAGATTGTTTATCTCGGGAAACATGGAACGAAAGCCATCCATTGTCAACAAAAGATCATTTATAGTCACTCATGCCTAGAAAAGCCTTATTACACGGTTTAAATGCTTTTATAATCCCATTATTGAATTTATTTTGAATTTTTTTTACGTTTTTTGATTAAAACAGATTGTAATAGATTGTTTATCTCGGGAAACATGGAACGAAAGCCATCCATTGTCAAGAAAAGATTATTTATAGTCACTCATGCCTAGAAAAGCCTTATTACTCGGTTTAAATGCTTTTATAATCCCATTATTGAATTTATTTTGAATTGTTTTTACATTTTTTGATTCAAACAGATTGTAATAGATTGTTTATCTCGGGAAACATGGAACGAAAGCCATCCATTGTCAAGAAAAGTTCATTTATAGTCACTCATGCCTAGAAAATCCTTATTACTCGATTTAAATGCCTTTATAATCCCATTATTGAATTTATTTTGAATTTTTTTTTACATTTTTTGATTAAAACATATTGTAATTGATTGTTTGCCTCTGGAAACGTGGAGCAAAAGCCATCCATTGTCAAGAAAAGTTCATTTATAGTCACTCATGCCTACAAAAGCCTTATTACTCGGTTTAAATGCCTTTATAATCCCATTATTGAATTTATTTTATATTTTTTTTACATTTTTTGATTAATACAGATTGTAATTGATTGTTTGCCTCGGGAAAGGTGGAGCAAAAGCCATCCATTGTCAAGAAAAGTTCATTTATAGTCACTCATGCCTAGAGAAGCCTTATTACTCGGTTTAAATGCCTTTATAATCCCATTATTGAATTTATTTTGATTTTTTTTTACAGTTTTTGATTAAAACAGATTGTAATAGATTGTTTATCTCGGGAAACATGGAACGAAAGCCATCCATTGTCAAGAAAAGATTATTTATAGTCACTCATGCCTAGAAAAGCCTTATTACTCGGTTTAAATGCTTTTATAATCCCATTATTGAATTTATTTTGAATTGTTTTTACATTTTTTGATTCAAACAGATTGTAATAGATTGTTTATCTCGGGAAACATGGAACGAAAGCCATCCATTGTCAAGAAAAGTTCATTTATAGTCACTCATGCCTAGAAAATCCTTATTACTCGATTTAAATGCCTTTATAATCCCATTATTGAATTTATTTTGAATTTTTTTTTACATTTTTTGATTAAAACATATTGTAATTGATTGTTTGCCTCGGGAAACGTGGAGCAAAAGCCATCCATTGTCAAGAAAAGTTCATTTATAGTCACTCATGCCTACAAAAGCCTTATTACTCGGTTTAAATGCCTTTATAATCCCATTATTGAATTTATTTTGAATTTTTTTTACATTTTTTGATTAAAACAGATTGTAATAGATTGTTTATCTCGGGAAACATGGAACGAAAGCCATCCATTGTCAAGAAAAGATTATTTATAGTCACTCATGCCTAGAAAAGCCTTATTACTCGGTTTAAATGCTTTTATAATCCCATTATTGAATTTATTTTGAATTGTTTTTACATTTTTTGATTCAAACAGATTGTAATAGATTGTTTATCTCGGGAAACATGGAACGAAAGCCATCCATTGTCAAGAAAAGTTCATTTATAGTCACTCATGCCTAGAAAATCCTTATTACTCGATTTAAATGCCTTTATAATCCCATTATTGAATTTATTTTGAATTTTTTTTTACATTTTTTGATTAAAACATATTGTAATTGATTGTTTGCCTCGGGAAACGTGGAGCAAAAGCCATCCATTGTCAAGAAAAGTTCATTTATAGTCACTCATGCCTACAAAAGCCTTATTACTCGGTTTAAATGCCTTTATAATCCCATTATTGAATTTATTTTGAATTTTTTTTACATTTTTTGATTAAAACAGATTGTAATAGATTGTTTATCTCGGGAAACATGGAACGAAAGCCATCCATTGTCAAGAAAAGATCATTTATAGTCACTCATGCCTAGAAAAGCCTTATTACACGGTTTAAATGCTTTTATAATCCCATTATTGAATTTATTTTGAATTTTTTTTACATTTTTTGATTAAAACAGATTGTAATAGATTGTTTATCTCGGGAAACATGGAACGAAAGCCATCCATTGTCAAGAAAACATCATTTATAGTCACTCATGCCTAAAAAAGCCTTATTACTCGGTTTAAATGCCTTTATAATCCCATTATTGAATTTATTTTGAATTATTTTTATATTTTTTTATTAAAACAGATTGTAATTGATTGTTTGCCTCGGGAAACGTGGAGCAAAAGCCATCCATTGTCCAGAAAAGTTCATTTATAGTCACTCATGCCTAGAAAAGCCTTATTACTCGATTTAAATGCCTTTATAATCCCATTATTGAATTTATTTTGAATTATTTTTATATTTTTTTATTAAAACAGATTGTAATTGATTGTTTGCCTCGGGAAACGTGGAGCAAAAGCCATCCATTGTCAAGAAAAGTTCATTTATAGTCACTCATGCCTAGAGAAGCCTTATTACTCGGTTTAAATGCCTTTATAATCCCATTATTGAATTTATTTTGATTTTTTTTTACAGTTTTTGATTAAAACAGATTGTAATAGATTGTTTATCTCGGGAAACATGGAACGAAAGCCATCCATTGTTAAGAAAAGATTATTTATAGTCACTCATGCCTAGAAAAGCCTTATTACTCGGTTTAAATGCTTTTATAATCCCATTATTGAATTTATTTTGAATTGTTTTTACATTTTTTGATTCAAACAGATTGTAATAGATTGTTTATCTCGGGAAACATGGAACGAAAGCCATCCATTGTCAAGAAAAGTTCATTTATAGTCACTCATGCCTAGAAAATCCTTATTACTCGATTTAAATGCCTTTATAATCCCATTATTGAATTTATTTTGATTTTTTTTTTACATTTTTTGATTAAAACATATTGTAATTGATTGTTTGCCTCGGGAAACGTGGAGCAAAAGCCATCCATTGTCAAGAAAAGTTCATTTATAGTCACTCATGCCTAAAAAAGCCTTATTACTCGGTTTAAATGCCTTTATAATCCCATTATTGAATTTATTTTGAATTATTTTTATATTTTTTTATTAAAACAGATTGTAATTGATTGTTTGCCTCGGGAAACGTGGAGCAAAAGCCATCCATTGTCAAGAAAAGTTCATTTATAGTCACTCATGCCTAGAGAAGCCTTATTACTCGGTTTAAATGCCGTTATAATCCCATTATTGAATTTATTTTGATTTTTTTTTTCAGTTTTTGATTAAAACAGATTGTAATAGATTGTTTATCTCGGGAAACATGGAACGAAAGCCATCCATTGTCAAGAAAAGATTATTTATAGTCACTCATGCTTAGAAAAGCCTTATTACTCGGTTTAAATGCTTTTATAATCCCATTATTGAATTTATTTTGAATTGTTTTTACATTTTTTGATTCAAACAGATTGTAATAGATTGTTTATCTCGGGAAACATGGAACGAAAGCCATCCATTGTCCAGAAAAGTTCATTTATAGTCACTCATGCCTAGAAAATCCTTATTACTCGATTTAAATGCCTTTATAATCCCATTATTGAATTTATTTTGAATTTTTTTTTACATTTTTTGATTAAAACATATTGTAATTGATTGTTTGCCTCGGGAAACGTGGAGCAAAAGCCATCCATTGTCAAGAAAAGTTCATTTATAGTCACTCATGCCTACAAAAGCCTTATTACTCGGTTTAAATGCCTTTATAATCCCATTATTGAATTTATTTTGAATTTTTTTTACATTTTTTGATTAAAACAGATTGTAATAGATTGTTTATCTCGGGAAACATGGAACGAAAGCCATCCATTGTCAACAAAAGATCATTTATAGTCACTCATGCCTAGAAAAGCCTTATTACACGGTTTAAATGCTTTTATAATCCCATTATTGAATTTATTTTGAATTTTTTTTACGTTTTTTGATTAAAACAGATTGTAATAGATTGTTTATCTCGGGAAACATGGAACGAAAGCCATCCATTGTCAAGAAAAGATTATTTATAGTCACTCATGCCTAGAAAAGCCTTATTACTCGGTTTAAATGCTTTTATAATCCCATTATTGAATTTATTTTGAATTGTTTTTACATTTTTTGATTCAAACAGATTGTAATAGATTGTTTATCTCGGGAAACATGGAACGAAAGCCATCCATTGTCAAGAAAAGTTCATTTATAGTCACTCATGCCTAGAAAATCCTTATTACTCGATTTAAATGCCTTTATAATCCCATTATTGAATTTATTTTGAATTTTTTTTTACATTTTTTGATTAAAACATATTGTAATTGATTGTTTGCCTCTGGAAACGTGGAGCAAAAGCCATCCATTGTCAAGAAAAGTTCATTTATAGTCACTCATGCCTACAAAAGCCTTATTACTCGGTTTAAATGCCTTTATAATCCCATTATTGAATTTATTTTATATTTTTTTTACATTTTTTGATTAATACAGATTGTAATTGATTGTTTGCCTCGGGAAAGGTGGAGCAAAAGCCATCCATTGTCAAGAAAAGTTCATTTATAGTCACTCATGCCTAGAGAAGCCTTATTACTCGGTTTAAATGCCTTTATAATCCCATTATTGAATTTATTTTGATTTTTTTTTACAGTTTTTGATTAAAACAGATTGTAATAGATTGTTTATCTCGGGAAACATGGAACGAAAGCCATCCATTGTCAAGAAAAGATTATTTATAGTCACTCATGCCTAGAAAAGCCTTATTACTCGGTTTAAATGCTTTTATAATCCCATTATTGAATTTATTTTGAATTGTTTTTACATTTTTTGATTCAAACAGATTGTAATAGATTGTTTATCTCGGGAAACATGGAACGAAAGCCATCCATTGTCAAGAAAAGTTCATTTATAGTCACTCATGCCTAGAAAATCCTTATTACTCGATTTAAATGCCTTTATAATCCCATTATTGAATTTATTTTGAATTTTTTTTTACATTTTTTGATTAAAACATATTGTAATTGATTGTTTGCCTCGGGAAACGTGGAGCAAAAGCCATCCATTGTCAAGAAAAGTTCATTTATAGTCACTCATGCCTACAAAAGCCTTATTACTCGGTTTAAATGCCTTTATAATCCCATTATTGAATTTATTTTGAATTTTTTTTACATTTTTTGATTAAAACAGATTGTAATAGATTGTTTATCTCGGGAAACATGGAACGAAAGCCATCCATTGTCAAGAAAAGATTATTTATAGTCACTCATGCCTAGAAAAGCCTTATTACTCGGTTTAAATGCTTTTATAATCCCATTATTGAATTTATTTTGAATTGTTTTTACATTTTTTGATTCAAACAGATTGTAATAGATTGTTTATCTCGGGAAACATGGAACGAAAGCCATCCATTGTCAAGAAAAGTTCATTTATAGTCACTCATGCCTAGAAAATCCTTATTACTCGATTTAAATGCCTTTATAATCCCATTATTGAATTTATTTTGAATTTTTTTTTACATTTTTTGATTAAAACATATTGTAATTGATTGTTTGCCTCGGGAAACGTGGAGCAAAAGCCATCCATTGTCAAGAAAAGTTCATTTATAGTCACTCATGCCTACAAAAGCCTTATTACTCGGTTTAAATGCCTTTATAATCCCATTATTGAATTTATTTTGAATTTTTTTTACATTTTTTGATTAAAACAGATTGTAATAGATTGTTTATCTCGGGAAACATGGAACGAAAGCCATCCATTGTCAAGAAAAGATCATTTATAGTCACTCATGCCTAGAAAAGCCTTATTACACGGTTTAAATGCTTTTATAATCCCATTATTGAATTTATTTTGAATTTTTTTTACATTTTTTGATTAAAACAGATTGTAATAGATTGTTTATCTCGGGAAACATGGAACGAAAGCCATCCATTGTCAAGAAAACATCATTTATAGTCACTCATGCCTAAAAAAGCCTTATTACTCGGTTTAAATGCCTTTATAATCCCATTATTGAATTTATTTTGAATTATTTTTATATTTTTTTATTAAAACAGATTGTAATTGATTGTTTGCCTCGGGAAACGTGGAGCAAAAGCCATCCATTGTCCAGAAAAGTTCATTTATAGTCACTCATGCCTAGAAAAGCCTTATTACTCGATTTAAATGCCTTTATAATCCCATTATTGAATTTATTTTGAATTATTTTTATATTTTTTTATTAAAACAGATTGTAATTGATTGTTTGCCTCGGGAAACGTGGAGCAAAAGCCATCCATTGTCAAGAAAAGTTCATTTATAGTCACTCATGCCTAGAGAAGCCTTATTACTCGGTTTAAATGCCTTTATAATCCCATTATTGAATTTATTTTGATTTTTTTTTACAGTTTTTGATTAAAACAGATTGTAATAGATTGTTTATCTCGGGAAACATGGAACGAAAGCCATCCATTGTTAAGAAAAGATTATTTATAGTCACTCATGCCTAGAAAAGCCTTATTACTCGGTTTAAATGCTTTTATAATCCCATTATTGAATTTATTTTGAATTGTTTTTACATTTTTTGATTCAAACAGATTGTAATAGATTGTTTATCTCGGGAAACATGGAACGAAAGCCATCCATTGTCAAGAAAAGTTCATTTATAGTCACTCATGCCTAGAAAATCCTTATTACTCGATTTAAATGCCTTTATAATCCCATTATTGAATTTATTTTGAATTTTTTTTTACATTTTTTGATTAAAACATATTGTAATTGATTGTTTGCCTCGGGAAACGTGGAGCAAAAGCCATCCATTGTCAAGAAGAGTTCATTTATAGTCACTCATGCCTAAAAAAGCCTTATTACTCGGTTTAAATGCCTTTATAATCCCATTATTGAATTTATTTTGAATTATTTTTATATTTTTTTATTAAAACAGATTGTAATTGATTGTTTGCCTCGGGAAACGTGGAGCAAAAGCCATCCATTGTCAAGAAAAGTTCATTTATAGTCACTCATGCCTAGAGAAGCCTTATTACTCGGTTTAAATGCCGTTATAATCCCATTATTGAATTTATTTTGATTTTTTTTTTCAGTTTTTGATTAAAACAGATTGTAATAGATTGTTTATCTCGGGAAACATGGAACGAAAGCCATCCATTGTCAAGAAAAGATTATTTATAGTCACTCATGCTTAGAAAAGCCTTATTACTCGGTTTAAATGCTTTTATAATCCCATTATTGAATTTATTTTGAATTGTTTTTACATTTTTTGATTCAAACAGATTGTAATAGATTGTTTATCTCGGGAAACATGGAACGAAAGCCATCCATTGTCCAGAAAAGTTCATTTATAGTCACTCATGCCTAGAAAATCCTTATTACTCGATTTAAATGCCTTTATAATCCCATTATTGAATTTATTTTGAATTTTTTTTTACATTTTTTGATTAAAACATATTGTAATTGATTGTTTGCCTCGGGAAACGTGGAGCAAAAGCCATCCATTGTCAAGAAAAGTTCATTTATAGTCACTCATGCCTACAAAAGCCTTATTACTCGGTTTAAATGCCTTTATAATCCCATTATTGAATTTATTTTGAATTTTTTTTACATTTTTTGATTAAAACAGATTGTAATAGATTGTTTATCTCGGGAAACATGGAACGAAAGCCATCCATTGTCAACAAAAGATCATTTATAGTCACTCATGCCTAGAAAAGCCTTATTACACGGTTTAAATGCTTTTATAATCCCATTATTGAATTTATTTTGAATTTTTTTTACGTTTTTTGATTAAAACAGATTGTAATAGATTGTTTATCTCGGGAAACATGGAACGAAAGCCATCCATTGTCAAGAAAAGATTATTTATAGTCACTCATGCCTAGAAAAGCCTTATTACTCGGTTTAAATGCTTTTATAATCCCATTATTGAATTTATTTTGAATTGTTTTTACATTTTTTGATTCAAACAGATTGTAATAGATTGTTTATCTCGGGAAACATGGAACGAAAGCCATCCATTGTCAAGAAAAGTTCATTTATAGTCACTCATGCCTAGAAAATCCTTATTACTCGATTTAAATGCCTTTATAATCCCATTATTGAATTTATTTTGAATTTTTTTTTACATTTTTTGATTAAAACATATTGTAATTGATTGTTTGCCTCTGGAAACGTGGAGCAAAAGCCATCCATTGTCAAGAAAAGTTCATTTATAGTCACTCATGCCTACAAAAGCCTTATTACTCGGTTTAAATGCCTTTATAATCCCATTATTGAATTTATTTTATATTTTTTTTACATTTTTTGATTAATACAGATTGTAATTGATTGTTTGCCTCGGGAAAGGTGGAGCAAAAGCCATCCATTGTCAAGAAAAGTTCATTTATAGTCACTCATGCCTAGAGAAGCCTTATTACTCGGTTTAAATGCCTTTATAATCCCATTATTGAATTTATTTTGATTTTTTTTTACAGTTTTTGATTAAAACAGATTGTAATAGATTGTTTATCTCGGGAAACATGGAACGAAAGCCATCCATTGTCAAGAAAAGATTATTTATAGTCACTCATGCCTAGAAAAGCCTTATTACTCGGTTTAAATGCTTTTATAATCCCATTATTGAATTTATTTTGAATTGTTTTTACATTTTTTGATTCAAACAGATTGTAATAGATTGTTTATCTCGGGAAACATGGAACGAAAGCCATCCATTGTCAAGAAAAGTTCATTTATAGTCACTCATGCCTAGAAAATCCTTATTACTCGATTTAAATGCCTTTATAATCCCATTATTGAATTTATTTTGAATTTTTTTTTACATTTTTTGATTAAAACATATTGTAATTGATTGTTTGCCTTGGGAAACGTGGAGCAAAAGCCATCCATTGTCAAGAAAAGTTCATTTATAGTCACTCATGCCTACAAAAGCCTTATTACTCGGTTTAAATGCCTTTATAATCCCATTATTGAATTTATTTTGAATTTTTTTTACATTTTTTGATTAAAACAGATTGTAATAGATTGTTTATCTCGGGAAACATGGAACGAAAGCCATCCATTGTCAAGAAAAGATCATTTATAGTCACTCATGCCTAGAAAAGCCTTATTACACGGTTTAAATGCTTTTATAATCCCATTATTGAATTTATTTTGAATTTTTTTTACATTTTTTGATTAAAACAGATTGTAATAGATTGTTTATCTCGGGAAACATGGAACGAAAGCCATCCATTGTCAAGAAAACATCATTTATAGTCACTCATGCCTAAAAAAGCCTTATTACTCGGTTTAAATGCCTTTATAATCCCATTATTGAATTTATTTTGAATTATTTTTATATTTTTTTATTAAAACAGATTGTAATTGATTGTTTGCCTCGGGAAACGTGGAGCAAAAGCCATCCATTGTCAAGAAAAGTTCATTTATAGTCACTCATGCCTAGAAAAGCCTTATTACTCGATTTAAATGCCTTTATAATCCCATTATTGAATTTATTTTGAATTATTTTTATATTTTTTTATTAAAACAGATTGTAATTGATTGTTTGCCTCGGGAAACGTGGAGCAAAAGCCATCCATTGTCAAGAAAAGTTCATTTATAGTCACTCATGCCTAGAGAAGCCTTATTACTCGGTTTAAATGCCTTTATAATCCCATTATTGAATTTATTTTGATTTTTTTTTACAGTTTTTGATTAAAACAGATTGTAATAGATTGTTTATCTCGGGAAACATGGAACGAAAGCCATCCATTGTCAAGAAAAGATTATTTATAGTCATTCATGCCTAGAAAAGCCTTATTACTCGGTTTAAATGCTTTTATAATCCCATTATTGAATTTATTTTGAATTGTTTTTACATTTTTTGATTCAAACAGATTGTAATAGATTGTTTATCTCGGGAAACATGGAACGAAAGCCATCCATTGTCAAGAAAAGTTCATTTATAGTCACTCATGCCTAGAAAATCCTTATTACTCGATTTAAATGCCTTTATAATCCCATTATTGAATTTATTTTGAATTTTTTTTTACATTTTTTGATTAAAACATATTGTAATTGAATGTTTGCCTCGGGAAACGTGGAGCAAAAGCCATCCATTGTCAAGAAAAGTTCATTTATAGTCACTCATGCCTACAAAAGCCTTATTACTCGGTTTAAATGCCTTTATAATCCCATTATTGAATTTATTTTGAATTTTTTTTACATTTTTTGATTAAAACAGATTGTAATAGATTGTTTATCTCGGGAAACATGGAACGAAAGCCATCCATTGTCAACAAAAGATCATTTATAGTCACTCATGCCTAGAAAAGCCTTATTACACGGTTTAAATGCTTTTATAATCCCATTATTGAATTTATTTTGAATTTTTTTTACGTTTTTTGATTAAAACAGATTGTAATAGATTGTTTATCTCGGGAAACATGGAACGAAAGCCATCCATTGTCAAGAAAAGATTATTTATAGTCACTCATGCCTAGAAAAGCCTTATTACTCGGTTTAAATGCTTTTATAATCCCATTATTGAATTTATTTTGAATTGTTTTTACATTTTTTGATTCAAACAGATTGTAATAGATTGTTTATCTCGGGAAACATGGAACGAAAGCCATCCATTGTCAAGAAAAGTTCATTTATAGTCACTCATGCCTAGAAAATCCTTATTACTCGATTTAAATGCCTTTATAATCCCATTATTGAATTTATTTTGAATTTTTTTTTACATTTTTTGATTAAAACATATTGTAATTGATTGTTTGCCTCTGGAAACGTGGAGCAAAAGCCATCCATTGTCAAGAAAAGTTCATTTATAGTCACTCATGCCTACAAAAGCCTTATTACTCGGTTTAAATGCCTTTATAATCCCATTATTGAATTTATTTTATATTTTTTTTACATTTTTTGATTAATACAGATTGTAATTGATTGTTTGCCTCGGGAAACGTGGAGCAAAAGCCATCCATTGTCAAGAAAAGTTCATTTATAGTCACTCATGCCTAGAGAAGCCTTATTACTCGGTTTAAATGCCTTTATAATCCCATTATTGAATTTATTTTGATTTTTTTTTACAGTTTTTGATTAAAACAGATTGTAATAGATTGTTTATCTCGGGAAACATGGAACGAAAGCCATCCATTGTCAAGAAAAGATTATTTATAGTCACTCATGCCTAGAAAAGCCTTATTACTCGGTTTAAATGCTTTTATAATCCCATTATTGAATTTATTTTGAATTGTTTTTACATTTTTTGATTCAAACAGATTGTAATAGATTGTTTATCTCGGGAAACATGGAACGAAAGCCATCCATTGTCAAGAAAAGTTCATTTATAGTCACTCATGCCTAGAAAATCCTTATTACTCGATTTAAATGCCTTTATAATCCCATTATTGAATTTATTTTGAATTTGTTTTTACATTTTTTGATTAAAACATATTATAATTGATTGTTTGCCTCGGGAAACGTGGAGCAAAAGCCATCCATTGTCAAGAAAAGTTCATTTATAGTCACTCATGCCTACAAAAGCCTTATTACTCGGTTTAAATGCCTTTATAATCCCATTATTGAATTTATTTTGAATTTTTTTTACATTTTTTGATTAAAACAGATTGTAATAGATTGTTTATCTCGGGAAACATGGAACGAAAGCCATCCATTGTCAAGAAAAGATCATTTATAGTCACTTATGCCTAGAAAAGCCTTATTACACGGTTTAAATGCTTTTATAATCCCATTATTGAATTTATTTTGAATTTTTTTTACATTTTTTGATTAAAACAGATTGTAATAGATTGTTTATCTCGGGAAACATGGAACGAAAGCCATCCATTGTCAAGAAAACATCATTTATAGTCACTCATGCCTAAAAAAGCCTTATTACTCGGTTTAAATGCCTTTATAATCCCATTATTGAATTTATTTTGAATTATTTTTATATTTTTTTATTAAAACAGATTGTAATTGATTGTTTGCCTCGGGAAACGTGGAGCAAAAGCCATCCATTGTCCAGAAAAGTTCATTTATAGTCACTCATGCCTAGAAAGGCCTTATTACTCGATTTAAATGCCTTTATAATCCCATTATTGAATTTATTTTGAATTATTTTTATATTTTTTTATTAAAACAGATTGTAATTGATTGTTTGCCTCGGGAAACGTGGAGCAAAAGCCATCCATTGTCAAGAAAAGTTCATTTATAGTCACTCATGCCTAGAGAAGCCTTATTACTCGGTTTAAATGCCTTTATAATCCCATTATTGAATTTATTTTGATTTTTTTTTACAGTTTTTGATTAAAACAGATTGTAATAGATTGTTTATCTCGGGAAACATGGAACGAAAGCCATCCATTGTCAAGAAAAGATTATTTATAGTCACTCATGCCTAGAAAAGCCTTATTACTCGGTTTAAATGCTTTTATAATCCCATTATTGAATTTATTTTGAATTGTTTTTACATTTTTTGATTCAAACAGATTGTAATAGATTGTTTATCTCGGGAAACATGGAACGAAAGCCATCCATTGTCAAGAAAAGTTCATTTATAGTCACTCATGCCTAGAAAATCCTTATTACTCGATTTAAATGCCTTTATAATCCCATTATTGAATTTATTTTGAATTTTTTTTTACATTTTTTGATTAAAACATATTGTAATTGATTGTTTGCCTCGGGAAACGTGGAGCAAAAGCCATCCATTGTCAAGAAAAGTTCATTTATAGTCACTCATGCCTAAAAAAGCCTTATTACTCGGTTTAAATGCCTTTATAATCCCATTATTGAATTTATTTTGATTTTTTTTTACAGTTTTTGATTAAAACAGATTGTAATAGATTGTTTATCTCGGGAAACATGGAACGAAAGCCATCCATTGTCAAGAAAAGTTCATTTATAGTCACTCATGCCTAGAGAAGCCTTATTACTCGGTTTAAATGCCTTTATAATCCCATTATTGAATTTATTTTGATTTTTTTTTACAGTTTTTGATTAAAACAGATTGTAATAGATTGTTTATCTCGGGAAACATGGAACGAAAGCCATCCATTGTCAAGAAAAGATTATTTATAGTCACTCATGCCTAGAAAAGCCTTATTACTCGGTTTAAATGCTTTTATAATCCCATTATTGAATTTATTTTGAATTGTTTTTACATTTTTTGATTCAAACAGATTGTAATAGATTGTTTATCTCGGGAAACATGGAACGAAAGCCATCCATTGTCAAGAAAAGTTCATTTATAGTCACTCATGCCTAGAAAATCCTTATTACTCGATTTAAATGCCTTTATAATCCCATTATTGAATTTATTTTGAATTTTTTTTTACATTTTTTGATTAAAACATATTGTAATTGATTGTTTGCCTCGGGAAACGTGGAGCAAAAGCCATCCATTGTCAAGAAAAGTTCATTTATAGTCACTCATGCCTACAAAAGCCTTATTACTCGGTTTAAATGCCTTTATAATCCCATTATTGAATTTATTTTGAATTTTTTTTACATTTTTTGATTAAAACAGATTGTAATAGATTGTTTATCTCGGGAAACATGGAACGAAAGCCATCCATTGTCAAGAAAAGATCATTTATAGTCACTCATGCCTAGAAAAGCCTTATTACACGGTTTAAATGCTTTTATAATCCCATTATTGAATTTATTTTGACTTTTTTTTACATTTTTTGATTAAAACAGATTGTAATAGATTGTTTATCTCGGGAAACATGGAACGAAAGCCATCCATTGTCAAGAAAACATCATTTATAGTCACTCATGCCTAAAAAAGCCTTATTACTCGGTTTAAATGCCTTTATAATCCCATTATTGAATTTATTTTGAATTATTTTTATATTTTTTTATTAAAACAGATTGTAATTGATTGTTTGCCTCGGGAAACGTGGAGCAAAAGCCATCCATTGTCAAGAAAAGTTCATTTATAGTCACTCATGCCTAGAAAAGCCTTATTACTCGATTTAAATGCCTTTATAATCCCATTATTGAATATATTTACATTTATTTTTACATTTTTTTATTAAAACAGATTGTAATTGATTGTTTGCCTCGGGAAACGTGGAGCAAAAGCCATCCATTGTCAAGAAAAGTTCATTTATAGTCACTCATGCCTAGAAAAGCCTTATTACTCGATTTAAATGCCTTTAAAACCCCATTATTGAATTTATTTTGAATTTTTTTTTACATTTTTTGATTAAAACATATTGTAATTGATTGTTTGCCTCGTGAAACGTGGAGCAAAAGCCATCCATTGTCAAGAAAAGTTCATTTATAGTCACTCATGCCTACAAAAGCCTTATTGCTCGGTTTAAATGCCTTTATAATCCCATTATTGAATTTATTTTGAATTTTTTTTACATTTTTTGATTAAAACAGATTGTAATAGATTGTTTATCTCGGGAAACATGGAACGAAAGCCATCCATTGTCAAGAAAAGATCATTTATAGTCACTCATGCCTAGAAAAGCCTTATTACTCGGTTTAAATGCCCTTATAATCCCATTATTGAATTTATTTTGAATTATTTTTACATTTTTTTATTAAAACATATTGTAATTGATTGTTTGCCTCGGGAAACGTGGACCAAAAGCCATCCATTGTCAAGAAAAGTTCATTTCTAGTCACTCATGCCTACAAAAGCCTTATTACTCGGTTTAAATGCCTTTATAATCCCATTATTGAATTTATTTTGAATTTTTTTTACATTTTTTGATTAAAACAGATTCTAATACATTGTTTATCTCGGGAAAAATGGAACGAAAGCCATCCATTGTCAAGAAAACATCATTTATAGTCACTCATGCCTAGAAAAGCCTTATTACTCGGTTTAAATGCCTTTATAATCCCATTATTGAATTTATTTTGAACTTTTTTGACATTTTTTGATTAAAACAGATTGTAATTGATTGTTTGCCTCGAGAAACGTGGAGCAAAGGCCATCCATTGTCAAGAAAAGTTCATTTATAGTCACTCATGCCTAGAAAAGCCTTATTACTCGGTTTAAATGCTTTTATAATCCCATTATCGAATTTATTTTGGATTGTTTTTACATTTTTTGATTAAAACAGATTGTAATTGATTGTTTGCCTCGGGAAACGTGGAGCAAAAGCCATCCATTGTCAAGAAAAGGTCATTTATAGTCACTCATGCCTAGAAAAGGCTTATAACTCTTTTTAAATGCCTTTATAATCCCATTATTGAATTTATTTTGAATTGTTTTTACATTTTTTGATTAAAACAGATTGTAATTGATTGTTTGCCTCGGGAAACGTGGAGCAAAAGCCATCCATTGTCAAGAAAAGTTCATTTATAGTCACTCATGCCTAGAAAAGCCTTATTACTCGATTTAAATGCCTTTATAATCCCATTATTGAATTTATTTTGAATTGTTTTTACATTTTTTGATTAAAACATATTGTAATTGATTGTTTGCCTCTGGAAACGTGGAGCAAAAGCCATCCATTGTCAAGAAAAGTTCATTTATAGTCACTCATGCCTAGAGAAGCCTTATTACTCGGTTTAAATGCCTTTATAATCCCATTATTGAATTTATTTTGATTTTTTTTCACAGTTTTTGATTAAAACAGATTGTAATAGATTGTTTATCTCGGGAAACATGGAACGAAAGCCATCCATTGTCAAGAAAAGATTATTTATAGTCACTCATGCCTAGAAAAGCCTTATTACTCGGTTTAAATGCTTTTATAATCCCATTATTGAATTTATGTTGAATTGTTTTTACATTTTTTGATTCAAACAGATTGTAATAGATTGTTTATCTCGGGAAACATGGAACGAAAGCCATCCATTGTCAAGAAAAGTTCATTTATAGTCACTCATGCCTAGAAAATCCTTATTACTCGATTTAAATGCCTTTATAATCCCATTATTGAATTTATTTTGAATTTTTTTTTACATTTTTTGATTAAAACATATTGTAATTGATTGTTTGCCTCGGGAAACGTGGAGCAAAAGCCATCCATTGTCAAGAAAAGTTCCTTTATAGTCACTCATGCCTAGAAAAGCCTTATTACTCGATTTAAATGCCTTTAAAATCCCATTATTGAATTTATTTTGAATTTTTTTTTACATTTTTTGATTAAAACATATTGTAATTGATTGTTTGCCTCGGGAAACGTGGAGCAAAAGCCATCCATTGTCAAGAAAAGTTCATTTATAGTCACTCATGCCTAGAAAAGCCTTATTACTCGATTTAAATGCCTTTAAAATCCCATTATTGAATTTATTTTGAATTTTTTTTACATTTTTTGATTAAAACATATTGTAATTGATTGTTTGCCTCAGGAAACGTGGAGCAAAAGCCATCCATTGTCAAGAAAAGTTCATTTATAGGCACTCATGCCTAGAGAAGCCTTATTACTCGGTTTAAATGCCTTTATAATCCCATTATTGAATTTATTTTGATTTTTTTTTACAGTTTTTGATTAAAACAGATTGTAATAGATTGTTTATCTCGGGAAACATGGAACGAAAGCCATCCATTGTCAAGAGAAGATCATTTATAGTCACTCATGCCTAGAAAAGCCTTATTACTCGGTTTAAATGCTTTTATAATCCCATTATTGAATTTATTTTGAATTTTTTTTACATTTTTTGATTCAAACAGATTGTAATAGATTGTTTATCTCGGGAAACATGGAACGAAAGCCATCCATTGTCAAGAAAAGTTCATTTATAGTCACTCATGCCTAGAAAAGCCTTATTACTCGGTTTAAATGCCTTTATAATCCCATTATTGGATATATTTACATTTATTTTTACATTTTTTGATTAAAACAGATTGTAATTGATTGTTTGCCTCGGGAAACGTGGAGCAAAAGCCATCCATTGTCAAGAAAAGTTCATTTATACTCACTCATGCCTAGAAAAGCCTTATTACTCGATTTAAATGCCTTTATAATCCCATTATTGAATTTATTTTGAATTTTTTTACATTTTTTGATTAAAACATATTGTAATTGATTGTTTGCCTCGGGAAACGTGGAGCAAAAGTCATCCATTGTCAAGAAAAGTTCATTTATAGTCACTCATGCCTACAAAAGCCTTATTACTCGGTTTAAATGCCTTTATAATCCCATTATTGAATTTATTTTGAATTTTTTTTACATTTTTTGATTAAAACAGATTGTAATAGATTGTTTATCTCGGGAAACATGGAACGAAAGCCATCCATTGTCAAGAAAAGATCATTTATAGTCACTCATGCCTAGAAAAGCCTTATTACACGGTTTAAATGCTTTTATAATCCCATTATTGAATTTATTTTGAATTTTTTTTACATTTTTTGATTAAAACAGATTGTAATAGATTGTTTATCTCGGGAAACATGGAACGAAAGCCATCCATTGTCAAGAAAACATCATTTATAGTCACTCATGCCTAAAAAAGCCTTATTACTCAGTTTAAATGCCTTTATAATCCCATTATTGAATTTATTTTGAATTATTTTTATATTTTTTTATTAAAACAGATTGTAATTGATTGTTTGCCTCGGGAAACGTGGAGCAAAAGCCATCCATTGTCCAGAAAAGTTCATTTATAGTCACTCATGCCTAGAAAAGCCTTATTACTCGATTTAAATGCCTTTATAATCCCATTATTGAATATATTTACATTTATTTTTACATTTTTTTATTAAAACAGATTGTAATTGATTGTTTGCCTCGGGAAACGTGGAGCAAAAGCCATCCATTGTCAAGAAAAGTTCATTTATAGTCACTCATGCCTAGAAAAGCCTTATTACTCGATTTAAATGCCTTTAAAATCCCATTATTGAATTTATTTTGAATTTTTTTTTACATTTTTTGATTAAAACATATTGTAATTGATTGTTTGCCTCGTGAAACGTGGAGCAAAAGCCATCCATTGTCAAGAAAAGTTCATTTATAGTCACTCATGCCTACAAAAGCCTTATTGCTCGGTTTAAATGCCTTTATAATCCCATTATTGAATTTATTTTGAATTTTTTTTACATTTTTTGATTAAAATAGATTGTAATAGATTGTTTATCTCGGGAAACATGGAACGAAAGCCATCCATTGTCAAGAAAAGATCCTTTATAGTCACTCATGCCTAGAAAAGCCTTATTACTCGGTTTAAATGCCCTTATAATCCCATTATTGAATTTATTTTGAATTATTTTTACATTTTTTTATTAAAACATATTGTAATTGATTGTTTGCCTCGGGAAACGTGGAGCAAAAGCCATCCATTGTCAAGAAAAGTTCATTTATAGTCACTCATGCCTACAAAAGCCTTATTACTCGGTTTAAATGCCTTTATAATCCCATTATTGAATTTATTTTAAATTTTTTTTACATTTTTTGATTAAAACAGATTCTAATACATTGTTTATCTCGGGAAAAATGGAACGAAAGCCATCCATTGTCAAGAAAACATCATTTATAGTCACTCATGCCTAGAAAAGCCTTATTACTCGGTTTAAATGCCTTTATAATCCCATTATTGAATTTATTTTGAACTTTTTTGACATTTTTTGATTAAAACAGATTGTAATTGATTGTTTGCCTCGAGAAACGTGGAGCAAAGGCCATCCATTGTCAAGAAAAGTTCATTTATAGTCACTCATGCCTAGAAAAGCCTTATTACTCGGTTTAAATGCTTTTATAATCCCATTATCGAATTTATTTTGAATTGTTTTTACATTTTTTGATTAAAACAGATTGTAATTGATTGTTTGCCTCGGGAAACGTGGAGCAAAAGCCATCCATTGTCAAGAAAAGGTCATTTATAGTCACTCATGCCTAGAAAAGGCTTATAACTCTTTTTAAATGCCTTTATAATCCCATTATTGAATTTATTTTGAATTGTTTTTACATTTTTTGATTAAAACAGATTGTAATTGATTGTTTGCCTCGGGAAACTCCATTGTCAAGAAAAGTTCATTTATAGTCACTCATGCCTAGAAAAGCCTTATTACTCGGTTTAAATGCCTTTATAATCCCATTATTGAATTTATTTTGAACTTTTTTGACATTTTTTGATTAAAACAGATTGTAATTGATTGTTTGCCTCGAGAAACGTGGAGCAAAGGCCATCCATTGTCAAGAAAAGTTCATTTATAGTCACTCATGCCTAGAAAAGCCTTATTACTCGGTTTAAATGCTTTTATAATCCCATTATTGAATTTATTTTGAATTTTTTTTAAATTTTTTGATTAAAACAGATTGTAATAGATTGTTTATCTCGGGAAACATGGAACGAAAGCCATCCATTGTCAAGAAAACATCATTTATAGTCACTCATGCCTAGAAAAGCCATATTACTCGGTTTAAATGCCTTTATAATCCCATTATTGAATTTATTTTCAATTATTTTTACATTTTTCTATTAAAACAGATTGTAATTGATTGTTTACCTCGGGAAACGTGGAGCAAAAGCCATCCATTGTCAAGAAAAGTTCATTTATAGTCACTCATGCCTAGAAAAGCCTTATTACTCGATTTAAATGCCTTTAAAATCCCATTATTGAATTTATTTTGAATTTTGTTTACATTTTTTGATTAAAACATATTGTAATTGAATGTTTGCCTCGGGAACCGTGGAGCAAAAGCCATCCATTGTCAAGAAAAGTTCATTTATAGTCACTCATGCCTACAAAAGCCTTATTACTCGGTTTAAATGCCTTTATAATCCCATTATTGAATTTATTTTGAATTTTTTTTACATTTTTTGATTAAAACAGATTGTAATAGATTGTTTATCTCGGGAAACATGGAACGAAAGCCATCCATTGTCAAGAAAACATCATTTATAGTCACTCATGCCTAGAAAAGCCATATTACTCGGTTTAAATGCCTTTATAATCCCATTATTGAATTTATTTTCAATTATTTTTACATTTTTCTATTAAAACAGATTGTAATTGATTGTTTACCTCGGGAAACGTGGAGCAAAAGCCATCCTTTGTCAAGAAAAGTTCATTTATAGTCACTCATGCCTAGAAAAGCCTTATTACTCGATTTAAATGCCTTTAAAATCCCATTATTGAATTTATTTTGAATTTTGTTTACATTTTTTGATTAAAACATATTGTAATTGAATGTTTGCCTCGGGAACCGTGGAGCAAAAGCCATCCATTGTCAAGAAAAGTTCATTTATAGTCACTCATGCCTACAAAAGCCTTATTACTCGGTTTAAATGCCTTTATAATCCCATTATTGAATTTATTTTGAATTTTTTTTACATTTTTTGATTAAAACAGATTGTAATAGATTGTTTATCTCGGGAAACATGGAACGAAAGCCATCCATTGTCAAGAAAAGATCATTTATAGTCACTCATGCCTAGAAAAGCCTTATTACTCGGTTTAAACGCCCTTATAATCCCATTATTGAATTTATTTTGAATTATTTTTACATTTTTTTATTAAAACAGATTGTAATTGATTGTTTGCCTCGGGAAACGTGGAGCAAACGCCATCCATTGTCAAGAAAAGTTCATTTATAGTCACTCATGCCTAGAAAAGCCTTATTACTCGATTTAAATGGCTTTATAATCCCATTATTGAATTTATTTTGAATTGTTTTTACATTTTTTGATTAAAACATATTGTAATTGATTGTTTGCCTCAGGAAACGTGGAGCAAAAGCCATCCATTGTCAAGAAAAGTTCATTTATAGTCACTCATGCCTACAAAAGCCTTATTACTCGGTTTAAATGCCTTTATAATCCCATTATTGAATTTATTTTATATTTTTTTTACATTTTTTGATTAATACAGATTGTAATTGATTGTTTACCTCTGGAAACGTGGAGCAAAAGCCATCCATTGTCAAGAAAAGTTCATTTATAGTCACTCATGCCTACAAAAGCCTTATTACTCGGTTTAAATGCCTTTATAATCCCATTATTGAATTTATTTTATATTTTTTTTACATTTTTTGATTAATACAGATTGTAATTGATTGTTTGCCTCGGGAAACGTGGAACGAAAGCCATCCATTGTCAAGAAAAGTTCATTTATAGTCACTCATGCCTAGAAAAGCCTTATTACTCGGTTTAAATGCCTTTATAATCCCATTATTGAATATATTTACATTTATTTTTACATTTTTTGATTAAAACATATTGTAATTGATTGTTTGCCTCGGGAAACGTGGAGCAAAAGCCATACATTGTCAAGAAAAGTTCATTTATAGTCACTCATACCTAGAAAAGCCTTATTACTCGATTTAAATGCCTTTATAATCCCATTATTGAATTTATTTTGAATTTTTTTTACATTTTTTGATTAAAACATATTGTAATTGATTGTTTGCCTCGGGAAACGTGGAGCAAAAGCCATCCATTGTCAAGAAAAGTTCATTTATAGTCACTCATGCCTACAAAAGCCTTATTACTCGATTTAAATGCCTTTAAAATCCCATTATTGAATTTATTTTGAATTTTTTTTACATTTTTTGATTAAAACATATTGTAATTGATTGTTTGCCTCGGGAAACGTGGAGCAAAAGCCATCCATTGTCAAGAAAAGTTCATTTATAGTCACTCATGCCTACAAAAGCCTTATTACTCGGTTTAAATGCCTTTATAATCCCATTATTGAATTTATTTTGAATTTTTTTTACATTTTTTGATTAAAACAGATTGTAATAGATTGTTTATCTCGGGAAACATGGAACGAAAGCCATCCATTGTCAAGAAAAGATCATTTATAGTCACTCATGCCTAGAAAAGCCTTATTACTCGGTTTAAATGCCCTTATAATCCCATTATTGAATTTATTTTGAATTATTTTTACATTTTTTTATTAAAACATATTGTAATTGATTGTTTGCCTCGGGAAACGTGGACCAAAAGCCATCCATTGTCAAGAAAAGTTCATTTATAGTCACTCATGCCTACAAAAGCCTTATTACTCGGTTTAAATGCCTTTATAATCCCATTATTGAATTTATTTTGAATTTTTTTTACATTTTTTGATTAAAACAGATTCTAATACATTGTTTATCTCGGGAAACATGGAACGAAAGCCATCCATTGTCAAGAAAACATCATTTATAGTCACTCATGCCTAGAAAAGCCTTATTACTCGGTTTAAATGCCTTTATAATCCCATTATTGAATTTATTTTGAACTTTTTTGACATTTTTTGATTAAAACAGATTGTAATTGATTGTTTGCCTCGGGAAACATGGAGCGAAAGCCATCCATTGTCAAGAAAAGTTCATTTATAGTCACTCATGCCTAGAAAAGCCTTATTACTCGGTTTAAATGCTTTTATAATCCCATTATCGAATTTATTTTGAATTGTTTTTACATTTTTTGATTAAAACAGATTGTAATTGATTGTTTGCCTCGGGAAACGTGGAGCAAAAGCCATCCATTGTCAAGAAAAGTTCATTTATAGTCACTCATGCCTAGAAAAGCCTTATAACTCGGTTTAAATGCCTTTATAATCCCATTATCGAATTTATTTTGAATTGTTTTTACATTTTTTGATTAAAACAGATTGTAATTGATTGTTTGCCTCGGGAAACGTGGAGCAAAAGCCATCCATTGTCAAGAAAAGTTCATTTATAGTCACTCATGCCTAGAAAAGCCTTATTACTCGATTTAAATGCCTTTATAATCCCATTATTGAATTTATTTTGAATTGTTTTTACATTTTTTGATTAAAACATATTGTAATTGATTGTTTGCCTCGAGAAACGTGGAGCAAAAGCCATCCATTGTCAAGAAAAGTTCATTTATAGTCACTCATGCCTACAAAAGCCTTATTACTCGGTTTAAATGCCTTTATAATCCCATTATTGAATTTATTTTGAATTTTTTTTACATTTTTTGATTAAAACAGATTCTAATACATTGTTTATCTCGGGAAAAATGGAACGAAAGCCATCCATTGTCAAGAAAACATCATTTATAGTCACTCATGCCTAGAAAAGCCTTATTACTCGGTTTAAATGCCTTTATAATCCCATTATTGAATTTATTTTGAACTTTTTTGACATTTTTTGATTAAAACAGATTGTAATTGATTGTTTGCCTCGCGAAACGTGGAGCAAAGGCCATCCATTGTCAAGAAAAGTTCATTTATAGTCACTCATGCCTAGAAAAGCCTTATTACTCGGTTTAAATGCTTTTATAATCCCATTATCGAATTTATTTTGAATTGTTTTTACATTTTTTGATTAAAACAGATTGTAATTGATTGTTTGCCTCGGGAAACGTGGAGCAAAAGCCATCCATTGTCAAGAAAAGCTCATTTATAGTCACTCATGCCTAGAAAAGCCTTATTACTCGATTTAAATGCCTTTATAATCCCATTATTGAATTTATTTTGAATTGTTTTTACATTTTTTGATTAAAACATATTGTAATAGATTGTTTGCCTCAGGAAACGTGGAGCAAAAGCCATCCATTGTCAAGAAAAGTTCATTTATAGTCACTCATGCCTAGAAAAGCCTTATTACTCGATTTAAATGCCTTTAAAATCCCATTATTGAATTTATTTTGAACTTTTTTTACATTTTTTGATTAAAACATATTGTAATTGATTGTTTGCCTCGGGAAACGTGGAGCAAAAGCCATCCATTGTCAAGAAAAGTTCATTTATAGTCACTCATGCCTACAAAAGCCTTATTGCTCGGTTTAAATGCCTTTATAATCCCATTATTGAATTTATTTTGAATTTTTTTTACATTTTTTGATTAAAACAGATTGTAATAGATTGTTTATCTCGGGAAACATGGAACGAAAGCCATCCATTGTCAAGAAAAGATCATTTATAGTCACTCATGCCTAGAAAAGCCTTATTACTCGGTTTAAATGCCCTTATAATCCCATTATTGAATTTATTTTGAATTATTTTTACATTTTTTTATTAAAACATATTGTAATTGATTGTTTGCCTCGGGAAACGTGGACCAAAAGCCATCCATTGTCAAGAAAAGTTCATTTATAGTCACTCATGCCTACAAAAGCCTTATTACTCGGTTTAAATGCCTTTATAATCCCATTATTGAATTTATTTTGAATTTTTTTTACATTTTTTGATTAAAACAGATTCTAATACATTGTTTATCTCGGGAAAAATGGAACGAAAGCCATCCATTGTCAAGAAAACATCATTTATAGTCACTCATGCCTAGAAAAGCCTTATTACTCGGTTTAAATGCCTTTATAATCCCATTATTGAATTTATTTTGAACTTTTTTGACATTTTTTGATTAAAACAGATTGTAATTGATTGTTTGCCTCGGGAAACATGGAGCGAAAGCCATACATTGTCAAGAAAAGTTCATTTATAGTCACTCATGCCTAGAAAAGCCTTATTACTCGATTTAAATGCCTTTATAATCCCATTATTGAATTTATTTTGAACTTTTTTGACATTTTTTGATTAAAACAGATTGTAATTGATTGTTTGCCTCGGGAAACATGGAGCGAAAGCCATCCATTGTCAAGAAAAGTTCATTTATAGTCACTCATGCCTAGAAAAGCCTTACTACTCGGTTTAAATGCTTTTATAATCCCATTATCGAATTTATTTTGAATTGTTTTTACATTTTTTGATTAAAACAGATTGTAATTGATTGTTTGCCTCGGGAAACGTGGAGCAAAAGCCATCCATTGTCAAGAAAAGTTCATTTATAGTCACTCATGCCTAGAAAAGCCTTATAACTCGGTTTAAATGCCTTTATAATCCCATTATTGAATTTATTTTGAATTGTTTTTACATTTTTTGATTAAAACAGATTGTAATTGATTGTTTGCCTCGGGAAACGTGGATCAAAAGCCATCCATTGTCAAGAAAAGTTCATTTATAGTCACTCATGCCTAGAAAAGCCTTATTACTCGATTTAAATGCCTTTATAATCCCATTATTGAATTTATTTTGAATTGTTTTTACATTTTTTGATTAAAACATATTGTAATTGATTGTTTGCCTCGAGAAACGTGGAGCAAAAGCCATCCATTGTCAAGAAAAGTTCATTTATAGTCACTCATGCCTACAAAAGCCTTATTACTTGGTTTAAATGCCTTTATAATCCCATTATTGAATTTATTTTGAATTTTTTTTACATTTTTTGATTAAAACAGATTCTAATACATTGTTTATCTCGTGAAAAATGGAACGAAAGCCATCCATTGTCAAGAAAACATCATTTATAGTCACTCATGCCTAGAAAAGCCTTATTACTCGGTTTAAATGCCTTTATAATCACATTATTGAATTTATTTTGAACTTTTTTGACATTTTTTGATTAAAACAGATTGTAATTGATTGTTTGCCTCGAGAAACGTGGAGCAAAGGCCATCCATTGTCAAGAAAAGTTCATTTATAGTCACTCATGCCTAGAAAAGCCTTATTACTCGGTTTAAATGCTTTTATAATCCCATTATCGAATTTATTTTGAATTGTTTTTACATTTTTTGATTAAAACAGATTGTAATTGATTGTTTGCCTCGGGAAACGTGGAGCAAAAGCCATCCATTGCAAAGAAAAGTTCATTTATAGTCACTCATGCCTAGAAAAGGCTTATAACTCTTTTTAAATGCCTTTATAATCCCATTATTGAATTTATTTTGAATTGTTTTTACATTTTTTGATTAAAACAGATTGTAATTGATTGTTTGCCTCGGGAAACGTGGAGCAAAAGCCATCCATTGTCAAGAAAAGTTCATTTATAGTCACTCATGCCTAGAAAAGCCTTATTACTCGATTTAAATGCCTTTATAATCCCATTATTGAATTTATTTTAAATTGTTCTTAAATTTTTTGATTAAAACATATTGTAATTGATTGTTTGCCTCAGGAAACGTAGAGCAAAAGCCATCCATTGTCAAGAAAAGTTCATTTATAGTCACTCATGCCTAGAGAAGCCTTATTACTCGGTTTAAATGCCTTTATAATCCCATTATTGAATTTATTTTGATTTTTTTTTACAGTTTTTGATTAAAACAGATTGTAATAGATTGTTTATCTCGGGAAACATGGAACGAAAGCCATCCATTGTGAAGAAAAGATCATTTATAGTCACTCATGCCTAGAAAAGGCTTATAACTCTTTTTAAATGCCTTTATAATCCCATTATTGAATTTATTTTGAATTGTTTTTACATTTTTTGATTAAAACAGATTGTAATTGATTGTTTGCCTCGGGAAACGTGGAGCAAAAGCCATCCATTGTCAAGAAAAGTTCATTTATAGTCACTCATGCCTAGAAAAGCCATATTACTCGATTTAAATGCCTTTATAATCCCATTATTGAATTTATTTTGAATTGTTTTTACATTTTTTGATTAAAACATATTGTAATTGATTGTTTGCCTCTCGAAACGTGGAGCAAAAGCCATCCATTGTCAAGAAAAGTTCATTTATAGTCACTCATGCCTACAAAAGCCTTATTACTCGGTTTAAATGCCTTTATAATCCCATTATTGAATTTATTTTATATTTGTTTTACATTTTTTGATTAAAACAGATTGTAATTGATTGTTTGCCTCGGGAAACGTGGAGCAAAAGCCATCCATTGTCAAGAAAAGTTCATTTATAGTCACTCATGCCTAGAGAAGCCTTATTACTCGGTTTAAATGCCGTTATAATCCCATTATTGAATTTATTTCGATTTTTTTTTTCAGTTTTTGATTAAAACAGATTGTAATAGATTGTTTATCTCGGGAAACATGGAACGAAAGCCATCCATTGTCAAGAAAAGATTATTTATAGTCACTCATGCTTAGAAAAGCCTTATTACTCGGTTTAAATGCTTTTATAATCCCATTATTGAATTTATTTTGAATTGTTTTTACATTTTTTGATTCAAACAGATTGTAATAGATTGTTTATCTCGGGAAACATGGAACGAAAGCCATCCATTGTCAAGAAAAGTTCATTTATAGTCACTCATGCCTAGAAAATCCTTATTACTCGATTTAAATGCCTTTATAATCCCATTATTGAATTTATTTTGAATTTTTTTTTACATTTTTTGATTAAAACATATTGTAATTGATTGTTTGCCTCGGGAAACGTGGAGCAAAAGCCATCCATTGTCAAGAAAAGTTCATTTATAGTCACTCATGCCTACAAAAGCCTTATTACTCGGTTTAAATGCCTTTATAATCCCATTATTGAATTTATTTTGAATTTTTTTTACATTTTTTGATTAAAACAGATTGTAATAGATTGTTTATCTCGGGAAACATGGAACGAAAGCCATCCATTGTCAACAAAAGATCATTTATAGTCACTCATGCCTAGAAAAGCCTTATTACACGGTTTAAATGCTTTTATAATCCCATTATTGAATTTATTTTGAATTTTTTTTACGTTTTTTGATTAAAACAGATTGTAATAGATTGTTTATCTCGGGAAACATGGAACGAAAGCCATCCATTGTCAAGAAAAGATTATTTATAGTCACTCATGCCTAGAAAAGCCTTATTACTCGGTTTAAATGCTTTTATAATCCCATTATTGAATTTATTTTGAATTGTTTTTACATTTTTTGATTCAAACAGATTGTAATAGATTGTTTATCTCGGGAAACATGGAACGAAAGCCATCCATTGTCAAGAAAAGTTCATTTATAGTCACTCATGCCTAGAAAATCCTTATTACTCGATTTAAATGCCTTTATAATCCCATTATTGAATTTATTTTGAATTTTTTTTTACATTTTTTGATTAAAACATATTGTAATTGATTGTTTGCCTCTGGAAACGTGGAGCAAAAGCCATCCATTGTCAAGAAAAGTTCATTTATAGTCACTCATGCCTACAAAAGCCTTATTACTCGGTTTAAATGCCTTTATAATCCCATTATTGAATTTATTTTATATTTTTTTTACATTTTTTGATTAATACAGATTGTAATTGATTGTTTGCCTCGGGAAACGTGGAGCAAAAGCCATCCATTGTCAAGAAAAGTTCATTTATAGTCACTCATGCCTAGAGAAGCCTTATTACTCGGTTTAAATGCCTTTATAATCCCATTATTGAATTTATTTTGATTTTTTTTTACATTTTTTGATTAAAACAGATTGTAATAGATTGTTTATCTCGGGAAACATGGAACGAAAGCCATCCATTGTCAAGAAAAGATCATTTATAGTCACTCATGCCTAGAAAAGCCTTATTACACGGTTTAAATGCTTTTGTAATCCCATTATTGAATTTATTTTGACTTTTTTTTACATTTTTTGATTAAAACAGATTGTAATAGATTGTTTATCTCGGGAAACATGGAACGAAAGCCATCCATTGTCAAGAAAACATCATTTATAGTCACTCATGCCTAAAAAAGCCTTATTACTCGGTTTAAATGCCTTTATAATCCCATTATTGAATTTATTTTGAATTATTTTTATATTTTTTTATTAAAACAGATTGTAATTGATTGTTTGCCTCGGGAAACGTGGAGCAAAAGCCATCCATTGTCAAGAAAAGTTCATTTATAGTCACTCATGCCTAGAAAAGCCTTATTACTCGATTTAAATGCCTTTATAATCCCATTATTGAATATATTTACATTTATTTTTACATTTTTTTATTAAAACAGATTGTAATTGATTGTTTGCCTCGGGAAACGTGGAGCAAAAGCCATCCATTGTCAAGAAAAGTTCATTTATAGTCACTCATGCCTAGAAAAGCCTTATTACTCGATTTAAATGCCTTTAAAACCCCATTATTGAATTTATTTTGAATTTTTTTTTACATTTTTTGATTAAAACATATTGTAATTGATTGTTTGCCTCGTGAAACGTGGAGCAAAAGCCATCCATTGTCAAGAAAAGTTCATTTATAGTCACTCATGCCTACAAAAGCCTTATTGCTCGGTTTAAATGCCTTTATAATCCCATTATTGAATTTATTTTGAATTTTTTTTACATTTTTTGATTAAAACAGATTGTAATAGATTGTTTATCTCGGGAAACATGGAACGAAAGCCATCCATTGTCAAGAAAAGATCATTTATAGTCACTCATGCCTAGAAAAGCCTTATTACTCGGTTTAAATGCCCTTATAATCCCATTATTGAATTTATTTTGAATTATTTTTACATTTTTTTATTAAAACATATTGTAATTGATTGTTTGCCTCGGGAAACGTGGTGCAAAAGCCATCCATTGTCAAGAAAAGTTCATTTCTAGTCACTCATGCCTACAAAAGCCTTATTACTCGGTTTAAATGCCTTTATAATCCCATTATTGAATTTATTTTGAATTTTTTTTACATTTTTTGATTAAAACAGATTCTAATACATTGTTTATCTCGGGAAAAATGGAACGAAAGCCATCCATTGTCAAGAAAACATCATTTATAGTCACTCATGCCTAGAAAAGCCTTATTACTCGGTTTAAATGCCTTTATAATCCCATTATTGAATTTATTTTGAACTTTTTTGACATTTTTTGATTAAAACAGATTGTAATTGATTGTTTGCCTCGAGAAACGTGGAGCAAAGGCCATCCATTGTCAAGAAAAGTTCATTTATAGTCACTCATGCCTAGAAAAGCCTTATTACTCGGTTTAAATGCTTTTATAATCCCATTATCGAATTTATTTTGGATTGTTTTTACATTTTTTGATTAAAACAGATTGTAATTGATTGATTGCCTCGGGAAACGTGGAGCAAAAGCCATCCATTGTCAAGAAAAGGTCATTTATAGTCACTCATGCCTAGAAAAGGCTTATAACTCTTTTTAAATGCCTTTATAATCCCATTATTGAATTTATTTTGAATTGTTTTTACATTTTTTGATTAAAACAGATTGTAATTGATTGTTTGCCTCGGGAAACGTGGAGCAAAAGCCATCCATTGTCAAGAAAAGTTCATTTATAGTCACTCATGCCTAGAAAAGCCTTATTACTCGATTTAAATGCCTTTATAATCCCATTATTGAATTTATTTTGAATTGTTTTTACATTTTTTGATTAAAACATATTGTAATTGATTGTTTGCCTCTGGAAACGTGGAGCAAAAGCCATCCATTGTCAAGAAAAGTTCATTTATAGTCACTCATGCCTAGAGAAGCCTTATTACTCGGTTTAAATGCCTTTATAATCCCATTATTGAATTTATTTTGATTTTTTTTCACAGTTTTTGATTAAAACAGATTGTAATAGATTGTTTATCTCGGGAAACATGGAACGAAAGCCATCCATTGTCAAGAAAAGATTATTTATAGTCACTCATGCCTAGAAAAGCCTTATTACTCGGTTTAAATGCTTTTATAATCCCATTATTGAATTTATGTTGAATTGTTTTTACATTTTTTGATTCAAACAGATTGTAATAGATTGTTTATCTCGGGAAACATGGAACGAAAGCCATCCATTGTCAAGAAAAGTTCATTTATAGTCACTCATGCCTAGAAAATCCTTATTACTCGATTTAAATGCCTTTATAATCCCATTATTGAATTTATTTTGAATTTTTTTTTACATTTTTTGATTAAAACATATTGTAATTGATTGTTTGCCTCGGGAAACGTGGAGCAAAAGCCATCCATTGTCAAGAAAAGTTCCTTTATAGTCACTCATGCCTAGAAAAGCCTTATTACTCGATTTAAATGCCTTTAAAATCCCATTATTGAATTTATTTTGAATTTTTTTTTACATTTTTTGATTAAAACATATTGTAATTGATTGTTTGCCTCGGGAAACGTGGAGCAAAAGCCATCCATTGTCAAGAAAAGTTCATTTATAGTCACTCATGCCTAGAAAAGCCTTATTACTCGATTTAAATGCCTTTAAAATCCCATTATTGAATTTATTTTGAATTTTTTTTACATTTTTTGATTAAAACATATTGTAATTGATTGTTTGCCTCAGGAAACGTGGAGCAAAAGCCATCCATTGTCAAGAAAAGTTCATTTATAGGCACTCATGCCTAGAGAAGCCTTATTACTCGGTTTAAATGCCTTTATAATCCCATTATTGAATTTATTTTGATTTTTTTTTACAGTTTTTGATTAAAACAGATTGTAATAGATTGTTTATCTCGGGAAACATGGAACGAAAGCCATCCATTGTCAAGAGAAGATCATTTATAGTCACTCATGCCTAGAAAAGCCTTATTACTCGGTTTAAATGCTTTTATAATCCCATTATTGAATTTATTTTGAATTTTTTTTACATTTTTTGATTCAAACAGATTGTAATAGATTGTTTATCTCGGGAAACATGGAACGAAAGCCATCCATTGTCAAGAAAAGTTCATTTATAGTCACTCATGCCTAGAAAAGCCTTATTACTCGGTTTAAATGCCTTTATAATCCCATTATTGGATATATTTACATTTATTTTTACATTTTTTGATTAAAACAGATTGTAATTGATTGTTTGCCTCGGGAAACGTGGAGCAAAAGCCATCCATTGTCAAGAAAAGTTCATTTATACTCACTCATGCCTAGAAAAGCCTTATTACTCGATTTAAATGCCTTTATAATCCCATTATTGAATTTATTTTGAATTTTTTTACATTTTTTGATTAAAACATATTGTAATTGATTGTTTGCCTCGGGAAACGTGGAGCAAAAGTCATCCATTGTCAAGAAAAGTTCATTTATAGTCACTCATGCCTACAAAAGCCTTATTACTCGGTTTAAATGCCTTTATAATCCCATTATTGAATTTATTTTGAATTTTTTTTACATTTTTTGATTAAAACAGATTGTAATAGATTGTTTATCTCGGGAAACATGGAACGAAAGCCATCCATTGTCAAGAAAAGATCATTTATAGTCACTCATGCCTAGAAAAGCCTTATTACACGGTTTAAATGCTTTTATAATCCCATTATTGAATTTATTTTGAATTTTTTTTACATTTTTTGATTAAAACAGATTGTAATAGATTGTTTATCTCGGGAAACATGGAACGAAAGCCATCCATTGTCAAGAAAACATCATTTATAGTCACTCATGCCTAAAAAAGCCTTATTACTCGGTTTAAATGCCTTTATAATCCCATTATTGAATTTATTTTGAATTATTTTTATATTTTTTTATTAAAACAGATTGTAATTGATTGTTTGCCTCGGGAAACGTGGAGCAAAAGCCATCCATTGTCCAGAAAAGTTCATTTATAGTCACTCATGCCTAGAAAAGCCTTATTACTCGATTTAAATGCCTTTATAATCCCATTATTGAATATATTTACATTTATTTTTACATTTTTTTATTAAAACAGATTGTAATTGATTGTTTGCCTCGGGAAACGTGGAGCAAAAGCCATCCATTGTCAAGAAAAGTTCATTTATAGTCACTCATGCCTAGAAAAGCCTTATTACTCGATTTAAATGCCTTTAAAATCCCATTATTGAATTTATTTTGAATTTTTTTTTACATTTTTTGATTAAAACATATTGTAATTGATTGTTTGCCTCGTGAAACGTGGAGCAAAAGCCATCCATTGTCAAGAAAAGTTCATTTATAGTCACTCATGCCTACAAAAGCCTTATTGCTCGGTTTAAATGCCTTTATAATCCCATTATTGAATTTATTTTGAATTTTTTTTACATTTTTTGATTAAAATAGATTGTAATAGATTGTTTATCTCGGGAAACATGGAACGAAAGCCATCCATTGTCAAGAAAAGATCCTTTATAGTCACTCATGCCTAGAAAAGCCTTATTACTCGGTTTAAATGCCCTTATAATCCCATTATTGAATTTATTTTGAATTATTTTTACATTTTTTTATTAAAACATATTGTAATTGATTGTTTGCCTCGGGAAACGTGGAGCAAAAGCCATCCATTGTCAAGAAAAGTTCATTTATAGTCACTCATGCCTACAAAAGCCTTATTACTCGGTTTAAATGCCTTTATAATCCCATTATTGAATTTATTTTAAATTTTTTTTACATTTTTTGATTAAAACAGATTCTAATACATTGTTTATCTCGGGAAAAATGGAACGAAAGCCATCCATTGTCAAGAAAACATCATTTATAGTCACTCATGCCTAGAAAAGCCTTATTACTCGGTTTAAATGCCTTTATAATCCCATTATTGAATTTATTTTGAACTTTTTTGACATTTTTTGATTAAAACAGATTGTAATTGATTGTTTGCCTCGAGAAACGTGGAGCAAAGGCCATCCATTGTCAAGAAAAGTTCATTTATAGTCACTCATGCCTAGAAAAGCCTTATTACTCGGTTTAAATGCTTTTATAATCCCATTATCGAATTTATTTTGAATTGTTTTTACATTTTTTGATTAAAACAGATTGTAATTGATTGTTTGCCTCGGGAAACTCCATTGTCAAGAAAAGTTCATTTATAGTCACTCATGCCTAGAAAAGCCTTATTACTCGGTTTAAATGCCTTTATAATCCCATTATTGAATTTATTTTGAACTTTTTTGACATTTTTTGATTAAAACAGATTGTAATTGATTGTTTGCCTCGAGAAACGTGGAGCAAAGGCCATCCATTGTCAAGAAAAGTTCATTTATAGTCAGTCATGCCTAGAAAAGCCTTATTACTCGATTTAAATGCTTTTATAATCCCATTATTGAATTTATTTTGAATTTTTTTTAAATTTTTTGATTAAAACAGATTGTAATAGATTGTTTATCTCGGGAAACATGGAACGAAAGCCATCCATTGTCAAGAAAACATCATTTATAGTCACTCATGCCTAGAAAAGCCATATTACTCGGTTTAAATGCCTTTATAATCCCATTATTGAATTTATTTTCAATTATTTTTACATTTTTCTATTAAAACAGATTGTAATTGATTGTTTACCTCGGGAAACGTGGAGCAAAAGCCATCCATTGTCAAGAAAAGTTCATTTATAGTCACTCATGCCTAGAAAAGCCTTATTACTCGATTTAAATGCCTTTAAAATCCCATTATTGAATTTATTTTGAATTTTGTTTACATTTTTTGATTAAAACATATTGTAATTGAATGTTTGCCTCGGGAACCGTGGAGCAAAAGCCATCCATTGTCAAGAAAAGTTCATTTATAGTCACTCATGCCTACAAAAGCCTTATTACTCGGTTTAAATGCCTTTATAATCCCATTATTGAATTTATTTTGAATTTTTTTTACATTTTTTGATTAAAACAGATTGTAATAGATTGTTTATCTCGGGAAACATGGAACGAAAGCCATCCATTGTCAAGAAAACATCATTTATAGTCACTCATGCCTAGAAAAGCCATATTACTCGGTTTAAATGCCTTTATAATCCCATTATTGAATTTATTTTCAATTATTTTTACATTTTTCTATTAAAACAGATTGTAATTGATTGTTTACCTCGGGAAACGTGGAGCAAAAGCCATCCATTGTCAAGAAAAGTTCATTTATAGTCACTCATGCCTAGAAAAGCCTTATTACTCGATTTAAATGCCTTTAAAATCCCATTATTGAATTTATTTTGAATTTTGTTTACATTTTTTGATTAAAACATATTGTAATTGAATGTTTGCCTCGGGAACCGTGGAGCAAAAGCCATCCATTGTCAAGAAAAGTTCATTTATAGTCACTCATGCCTACAAAAGCCTTATTACTCGGTTTAAATGCCTTTATAATCCCATTATTGAATTTATTTTGAATTTTTTTTACATTTTTTGATTAAAACAGATTGTAATAGATTGTTTATCTCGGGAAACATGGAACGAAAGCCATCCATTGTCAAGAAAACATCATTTATAGTCACTCATGCCTAGAAAAGCCATATTACTCGGTTTAAATGCCTTTATAATCCCATTATTGAATTTATTTTCAATTATTTTTACATTTTTCTATTAAAACAGATTGTAATTGATTGTTTACCTCGGGAAACGTGGAGCAAAAGCCATCCATTGTCAAGAAAAGTTCATTTATAGTCACTCATGCCTAGAAAAGCCTTATTACTCGATTTAAATGCCTTTAAAATCCCATTATTGAATTTATTTTGAATTTTGTTTACATTTTTTGATTAAAACATATTGTAATTGAATGTTTGCCTCGGGAACCGTGGAGCAAAAGCCATCCATTGTCAAGAAAAGTTCATTTATAGTCACTCATGCCTACAAAAGCCTTATTACTCGGTTTAAATGCCTTTATAATCCCATTATTGAATTTATTTTGAATTTTTTTTACATTTTTTGATTAAAACAGATTGTAATAGATTGTTTATCTCGGGAAACATGGAACGAAAGCCATCCATTGTCAAGAAAAGATCATTTATAGTCACTCATGCCTAGAAAAGCCTTATTACTCGGTTTAAACGCCCTTATAATCCCATTATTGAATTTATTTTGAATTATTTTTACATTTTTTTATTAAAACAGATTGTAATTGATTGTTTGCCTCGGGAAACGTGGAGCAAACGCCATCCATTGTCAAGAAAAGTTCATTTATAGTCACTCATGCCTAGAAAAGCCTTATTACTCGATTTAAATAGCTTTATAATCCCATTATTGAATTTATTTTGAATTGTTTTTACATTTTTTGATTAAAACATATTGTAATTGATTGTTTGCCTCAGGAAACGTGGAGCAAAAGCCATCCATTGTCAAGAAAAGTTCATTTATAGTCACTCATGCCTACAAAAGCCTTATTACTCGGTTTAAATGCCTTTATAATCCCATTATTGAATTTATTTTATATTTTTTTTACATTTTTTGATTAATACAGATTGTAATTGATTGTTTACCTCTGGAAACGTGGAGCAAAAGCCATCCATTGTCAAGAAAAGTTCATTTATAGTCACTCATGCCTACAAAAGCCTTATTACTCGGTTTAAATGCCTTTATAATCCCATTATTGAATTTATTTTATATTTTTTTTACATTTTTTGATTAATACAGATTGTAATTGATTGTTTGCCTCGGGAAACGTGGAACGAAAGCCATCCATTGTCAAGAAAAGTTCATTTATAGTCACTCATGCCTAGAAAAGCCTTATTACTCGGTTTAAATGCCTTTATAATCCCATTATTGAATATATTTACATTTATTTTTACATTTTTTGATTAAAACATATTGTAATTGATTGTTTGCCTCGGGAAACGTGGAGCAAAAGCCATACATTGTCAAGAAAAGTTCATTTATAGTCACTCATACCTAGAAAAGCCTTATTACTCGATTTAAATGCCTTTATAATCCCATTATTGAATTTATTTTGAATTTTTTTTACATTTTTTGATTAAAACATATTGTAATTGATTGTTTGCCTCGGGAAACGTGGAGCAAAAGCCATCCATTGTCAAGAAAAGTTCATTTATAGTCACTCATGCCTACAAAAGCCTTATTACTCGATTTAAATGCCTTTAAAATCCCATTATTGAATTTATTTTGAATTTTTTTTACATTTTTTGATTAAAACATATTGTAATTGATTGTTTGCCTCGGGAAACGTGGAGCAAAAGCCATCCATTGTCAAGAAAAGTTCATTTATAGTCACTCATGCCTACAAAAGCCTTATTACTCGGTTTAAATGCCTTTATAATCCCATTATTGAATTTATTTTGAATTTTTTTTACATTTTTTGATTAAAACAGATTGTAATAGATTGTTTATCTCGGGAAACATGGAACGAAAGCCATCCATTGTCAAGAAAAGATCATTTATAGTCACTCATGCCTAGAAAAGCCTTATTACTCGGTTTAAATGCCCTTATAATCCCATTATTGAATTTATTTTGAATTATTTTTACATTTTTTTATTAAAACATATTGTAATTGATTGTTTGCCTCGGGAAACGTGGACCAAAAGCCATCCATTGTCAAGAAAAGTTCATTTATAGTCACTCATGCCTACAAAAGCCTTATTACTCGGTTTAAATGCCTTTATAATCCCATTATTGAATTTATTTTGAATTTTTTTTACATTTTTTGATTAAAACAGATTCTAATACATTGTTTATCTCGGGAAACATGGAACGAAAGCCATCCATTGTCAAGAAAACATCATTTATAGTCACTCATGCCTAGAAAAGCCTTATTACTCGGTTTAAATGCCTTTATAATCCCATTATTGAATTTATTTTGAACTTTTTTGACATTTTTTGATTAAAACAGATTGTAATTGATTGTTTGCCTCGGGAAACATGGATCGAAAGCCATCCATTGTCAAGAAAAGTTCATTTATAGTCACTCATGCCTAGAAAAGCCTTATTACTCGGTTTAAATGCTTTTATAATCCCATTATCGAATTTATTTTGAATTGTTTTTACATTTTTTGATTAAAACAGATTGTAATTGATTGTTTGCCTCGGGAAACGTGGAGCAAAAGCCATCCATTGTCAAGAAAAGTTCATTTATAGTCACTCATGCCTAGAAAAGCCTTATTACTCGATTTAAATGCCTTTATAATCCCATTATTGAATTTATTTTGAATTGTTTTTACATTTTTTGATTAAAACATATTGTAATTGATTGTTTGCCTCGAGAAACGTGGAGCAAAAGCCATCCATTGTCAAGAAAAGATCATTTATAGTCACTCATGCCTAGAAAAGCCTTATTACTCGGTTTAAATGCCCTTATAATCCCATTATTGAATTTATTTTGAATTATTTTTACATTTTTTTATTAAAACATATTGTAATTGATTGTTTGCCTCGGGAAACGTGGACCAAAAGCCATCCATTGTCAAGAAAAGTTCATTTATAGTCACTCATGCCTACAAAAGCCTTATTACTCGGTTTAAATGCCTTTATAATCCCATTATTGAATTTATTTTGAATTTTTTTTACATTTTTTGATTAAAACAGATTCTAATACATTGTTTATCTCGGGAAACATGGAACGAAAGCCATCCATTGTCAAGAAAACATCATTTATAGTCACTCATGCCTAGAAAAGCCTTATTACTCGGTTTAAATGCCTTTATAATCCCATTATTGAATTTATTTTGAACTTTTTTGACATTTTTTGATTAAAACAGATTGTAATTGATTGTTTGCCTCGAGAAACGTGGAGCAAAGGCCATCCATTGTCAAGAAAAGTTCATTTATAGTCACTCATGCCTAGAAAAGCCTTATTACTCGGTTTAAATGCTTTTATAATCCCATTATCGAATTTATTTTGAATTGTTTTTACATTTTTTGATTAAAACAGATTGTAATTGATTGTTTGCCTCGGGAAACTCCATTGTCAAGAAAAGTTCATTTATAGTCACTCATGCCTAGAAAAGCCTTATTACTCGGTTTAAATGCCTTTATAATCCCATTATTGAATTTATTTTGAACTTTTTTGACATTTTTTGATTAAAACAGATTGTAATTGATTGTTTGCCTCGAGAAACGTGGAGCAAAGGCCATCCATTGTCAAGAAAAGTTCATTTATAGTCAGTCATGCCTAGAAAAGCCTTATTACTCGATTTAAATGCTTTTATAATCCCATTATTGAATTTATTTTGAATTTTTTTTAAATTTTTTGATTAAAACAGATTGTAATAGATTGTTTATCTCGGGAAACATGGAACGAAAGCCATCCATTGTCAAGAAAACATCATTTATAGTCACTCATGCCTAGAAAAGCCATATTACTCGGTTTAAATGCCTTTATAATCCCATTATTGAATTTATTTTCAATTATTTTTACATTTTTCTATTAAAACAGATTGTAATTGATTGTTTACCTCGGGAAACGTGGAGCAAAAGCCATCCATTGTCAAGAAAAGTTCATTTATAGTCACTCATGCCTAGAAAAGCCTTATTACTCGATTTAAATGCCTTTAAAATCGCATTATTGAATTTATTTTGAATTTTGTTTACATTTTTTGATTAAAACATATTGTAATTGAATGTTTGCCTCGGGAACCGTGGAGCAAAAGCCATCCATTGTCAAGAAAAGTTCATTTATAGTCACTCATGCCTACAAAAGCCTTATTACTCGGTTTAAATGCCTTTATAATCCCATTATTGAATTTATTTTGAATTTTTTTTACATTTTTTGATTAAAACAGATTGTAATAGATTGTTTATCTCGGGAAACATGGAACGAAAGCCATCCATTGTCAAGAAAACATCATTTATAGTCACTCATGCCTAGAAAAGCCATATTACTCGGTTTAAATGCCTTTATAATCCCATTATTGAATTTATTTTCAATTATTTTTACATTTTTCTATTAAAACAGATTGTAATTGATTGTTTACCTCGGGAAACGTGGAGCAAAAGCCATCCATTGTCAAGAAAAGTTCATTTATAGTCACTCATGCCTAGAAAAGCCTTATTACTCGATTTAAATGCCTTTAAAATCCCATTATTGAATTTATTTTGAATTTTGTTTACATTTTTTGATTAAAACATATTGTAATTGAATGTTTGCCTCGGGAACCGTGGAGCAAAAGCCATCCATTGTCAAGAAAAGTTCATTTATAGTCACTCATGCCTACAAAAGCCTTATTACTCGGTTTAAATGCCTTTATAATCCCATTATTGAATTTATTTTGAATTTTTTTTACATTTTTTGATTAAAACAGATTGTAATAGATTGTTTATCTCGGGAAACATGGAACGAAAGCCATCCATTGTCAAGAAAACATCATTTATAGTCACTCATGCCTAGAAAAGCCATATTACTCGGTTTAAATGCCTTTATAATCCCATTATTGAATTTATTTTCAATTATTTTTACATTTTTCTATTAAAACAGATTGTAATTGATTGTTTACCTCGGGAAACGTGGAGCAAAAGCCATCCATTGTCAAGAAAAGTTCATTTATAGTCACTCATGCCTAGAAAAGCCTTATTACTCGATTTAAATGCCTTTAAAATCCCATTATTGAATTTATTTTGAATTTTGTTTACATTTTTTGATTAAAACATATTGTAATTGAATGTTTGCCTCGGGAACCGTGGAGCAAAAGCCATCCATTGTCAAGAAAAGTTCATTTATAGTCACTCATGCCTACAAAAGCCTTATTACTCGGTTTAAATGCCTTTATAATCCCATTATTGAATTTATTTTGAATTTTTTTTACATTTTTTGATTAAAACAGATTGTAATAGATTGTTTATCTCGGGAAACATGGAACGAAAGCCATCCATTGTCAAGAAAAGATCATTTATAGTCACTCATGCCTAGAAAAGCCTTATTACTCGGTTTAAACGCCCTTATAATCCCATTATTGAATTTATTTTGAATTATTTTTACATTTTTTTATTAAAACAGATTGTAATTGATTGTTTGCCTCGGGAAACGTGGAGCAAACGCCATCCATTGTCAAGAAAAGTTCATTTATAGTCACTCATGCCTAGAAAAGCCTTATTACTCGATTTAAATGGCTTTATAATCCCATTATTGAATTTATTTTGAATTGTTTTTACATTTTTTGATTAAAACATATTGTAATTGATTGTTTGCCTCAGGAAACGTGGAGCAAAAGCCATCCATTGTCAAGAAAAGTTCATTTATAGTCACTCATGCCTACAAAAGCCTTATTACTCGGTTTAAATGCCTTTATAATCCCATTATTGAATTTATTTTATATTTTTTTTACATTTTTTGATTAATACAGATTGTAATTGATTGTTTACCTCTGGAAACGTGGAGCAAAAGCCATCCATTGTCAAGAAAAGTTCATTTATAGTCACTCATGCCTACAAAAGCCTTATTACTCGGTTTAAATGCCTTTATAATCCCATTATTGAATTTATTTTATATTTTTTTTACATTTTTTGATTAATACAGATTGTAATTGATTGTTTGCCTCGGGAAACGTGGAACGAAAGCCATCCATTGTCAAGAAAAGTTCATTTATAGTCACTCATGCCTAGAAAAGCCTTATTACTCGGTTTAAATGCCTTTATAATCCCATTATTGAATATATTTACATTTATTTTTACATTTTTTGATTAAAACATATTGTAATTGATTGTTTGCCTCGGGAAACGTGGAGCAAAAGCCATACATTGTCAAGAAAAGTTCATTTATAGTCACTCATACCTAGAAAAGCCTTATTACTCGATTTAAATGCCTTTATAATCCCATTATTGAATTTATTTTGAATTTTTTTTACATTTTTTGATTAAAACATATTGTAATTGATTGTTTGCCTCGGGAAACGTGGAGCAAAAGCCATCCATTGTCAAGAAAAGTTCATTTATAGTCACTCATGCCTACAAAAGCCTTATTACTCGATTTAAATGCCTTTAAAATCCCATTATTGAATTTATTTTGAATTTTTTTTACATTTTTTGATTAAAACATATTGTAATTGATTGTTTGCCTCGGGAAACGTGGAGCAAAAGCCATCCATTGTCAAGAAAAGTTCATTTATAGTCACTCATGCCTACAAAAGCCTTATTACTCGGTTTAAATGCCTTTATAATCCCATTATTGAATTTATTTTGAATTTTTTTTACATTTTTTGATTAAAACAGATTGTAATAGATTGTTTATCTCGGGAAACATGGAACGAAAGCCATCCATTGTCAAGAAAAGATCATTTATAGTCACTCATGCCTAGAAAAGCCTTATTACTCGGTTTAAATGCCCTTATAATCCCATTATTGAATTTATTTTGAATTATTTTTACATTTTTTTATTAAAACATATTGTAATTGATTGTTTGCCTCGGGAAACGTGGACCAAAAGCCATCCATTGTCAAGAAAAGTTCATTTATAGTCACTCATGCCTACAAAAGCCTTATTACTCGGTTTAAATGCCTTTATAATCCCATTATTGAATTTATTTTGAATTTTTTTTACATTTTTTGATTAAAACAGATTCTAATACATTGTTTATCTCGGGAAACATGGAACGAAAGCCATCCATTGTCAAGAAAACATCATTTATAGTCACTCATGCCTAGAAAAGCCTTATTACTCGGTTTAAATGCCTTTATAATCCCATTATTGAATTTATTTTGAACTTTTTTGACATTTTTTGATTAAAACAGATTGTAATTGATTGTTTGCCTCGGGAAACATGGATCGAAAGCCATCCATTGTCAAGAAAAGTTCATTTATAGTCACTCATGCCTAGAAAAGCCTTATTACTCGGTTTAAATGCTTTTATAATCCCATTATCGAATTTATTTTGAATTGTTTTTACATTTTTTGATTAAAACAGATTGTAATTGATTGTTTGCCTCGGGAAACGTGGAGCAAAAGCCATCCATTGTCAAGAAAAGTTCATTTATAGTCACTCATGCCTAGAAAAGCCTTATTACTCGATTTAAATGCCTTTATAATCCCATTATTGAATTTATTTTGAATTGTTTTTACATTTTTTGATTAAAACATATTGTAATTGATTGTTTGCCTCGAGAAACGTGGAGCAAAAGCCATCCATTGTCAAGAAAAGTTCATTTATAGTCACTCATGCCTACAAAAGCCTTATTACTCGGTTTAAATGCCTTTATAATCCCATTATTGAATTTATTTTGAATTTTTTTTACATTTTTTGATTAAAACAGATTCTAATACATTGTTTATCTCGGGAAAAATGGAACGAAAGCCATCCATTGTGAAGAAAAGATCATTTATAGTCACTCATGCCTAGAAAAGCCTTATTACTCGGTTTAAATGCCTTTATAATCCCATTATAGAATTTATTTTGAACTTTTTTGACATTTTTTGATTAAAACAGATTGTAATTGATTGTTTGCCTCGCGAAACGTGGAGCAAAGGCCATCCATTGTCAAGAAAAGTTCATTTATAGTCACTCATGCCTAGAAAAGCCTTATTACTCGGTTTAAATGCTTTTATAATCCCATTATCGAATTTATTTTGAATTGTTTTTACATTTTTTGATTAAAACAGATTGTAATTGATTGTTTGCCTCGGGAAACGTGGAGCAAAAGCCATCCATTGTCAAGAAAAGCTCATTTATAGTCACTCATGCCTAGAAAAGCCTTATTACTCGATTTAAATGCCTTTATAATCCCATTATTGAATTTATTTTGAATTGTTTTTACATTTTTTGATTAAAACATATTGTAATAGATTGTTTGCCTCAGGAAACGTGGAGCAAAAGCCATCCATTGTCAAGAAAAGTTCATTTATAGTCACTCATGCCTAGAAAAGCCTTATTACTCGATTTAAATGCCTTTAAAATCCCATTATTGAATTTATTTTGAACTTTTTTTACATTTTTTGATTAAAACATATTGTAATTGATTGTTTGCCTCGGGAAACGTGGAGCAAAAGCCATCCATTGTCAAGAAAAGTTCATTTATAGTCACTCATGCCTACAAAAGCCTTATTGCTCGGTTTAAATGCCTTTATAATCCCATTATTGAATTTATTTTGAATTTTTTTTACATTTTTTGATTAAAACAGATTGTAATAGATTGTTTATCTCGGGAAACATGGAACGAAAGCCATCCATTGTCAAGAAAAGATCATTTATAGTCACTCATGCCTAGAAAAGCCTTATTACTCGGTTTAAATGCCCTTATAATCCCATTATTGAATTTATTTTGAATTATTTTTACATTTTTTTATTAAAACATATTGTAATTGATTGTTTGCCTCGGGAAACGTGGACCAAAAGCCATCCATTGTCAAGAAAAGTTCATTTATAGTCACTCATGCCTACAAAAGCCTTATTACTCGGTTTAAATGCCTTTATAATCCCATTATTGAATTTATTTTGAATTTTTTTTACATTTTTTGATTAAAACAGATTCTAATACATTGTTTATCTCGGGAAAAATGGAACGAAAGCCATCCATTGTCAAGAAAACATCATTTATAGTCACTCATGCCTAGAAAAGCCTTATTACTCGGTTTAAATGCCTTTATAATCCCATTATTGAATTTATTTTGAACTTTTTTGACATTTTTTGATTAAAACAGATTGTAATTGATTGTTTGCCTCGGGAAACATGGAGCGAAAGCCATACATTGTCAAGAAAAGTTCATTTATAGTCACTCATGCCTAGAAAAGCCTTATTACTCGATTTAAATGCCTTTATAATCCCATTATTGAATTTATTTTGAACTTTTTTGACATTTTTTTATTAAAACAGATTGTAATTGATTGTTTGCCTCGGGAAACATGGAGCGAAAGCCATCCATTGTCAAGAAAAGTTCATTTATAGTCACTCATGCCTAGAAAAGCCTTACTACTCGGTTTAAATGCTTTTATAATCCCATTATCGAATTTATTTTGAATTGTTTTTACATTTTTTGATTAAAACAGATTGTAATTGATTGTTTGCCTCGGGAAACGTGGAGCAAAAGCCATCCATTGTCAAGAAAAGTTCATTTATAGTCACTCATGCCTAGAAAAGCCTTATAACTCGGTTTAAATGCCTTTATAATCCCATTATCGAATTTATTTTGAATTGTTTTTACATTTTTTGATTAAAACAGATTGTAATTGATTGTTTGCCTCGGGAAACGTGGAGCAAAAGCCATCCATTGTCAAGAAAAGTTCATTTATAGTCACTCATGCCTAGAAAAGCCTTATTACTCGATTTAAATGCCTTTATAATCCCATTATTGAATTTATTTTGAATTGTTTTTACATTTTTTGATTAAAACATATTGTAATTGATTGTTTGCCTCGAGAAACGTGGAGCAAAAGCCATCCATTGTCAAGAAAAGTTCATTTATAGTCACTCATGCCTACAAAAGCCTTATTACTCGGTTTAAATGCCTTTATAATCCCATTATTGAATTTATTTTGAATTTTTTTTACATTTTTTGATTAAAACAGATTCTAATACATTGTTTATCTCGGGAAAAATGGAACGAAAGCCATCCATTGTCAAGAAAACATCATTTATAGTCACTCATGCCTAGAAAAGCCTTATTACTCGGTTTAAATGCCTTTATAATCCCATTATTGAATTTATTTTGAACTTTTTTGACATTTTTTGATTAAAACAGATTGTAATTGATTGTTTGCCTCGCGAAACGTGGAGCAAAGGCCATCCATTGTCAAGAAAAGTTCATTTATAGTCACTCATGCTTAGAAAAGCCTTATTACTCGGTTTAAATGCTTTTATAATCCCATTATCGAATTTATTTTGAATTGTTTTTACATTTTTTGATTAAAACAGATTGTAATTGATTGTTTGCCTCGGGAAACGTGGAGCAAAAGCCATCCATTGTCAAGAAAAGCTCATTTATAGTCACTCATGCCTAGAAAAGCCTTATTACTCGATTTAAATGCCTTTATAATCCCATTATTGAATTTATTTTGAATTGTTTTTACATTTTTTGATTAAAACATATTGTAATAGATTGTTTGCCTCAGGAAACGTGGAGCAAAAGCCATCCATTGTCAAGAAAAGTTCATTTATAGTCACTCATGCCTAGAAAAGCCTTATTACTCGATTTAAATGCCTTTAAAATCCCATTATTGAATTTATTTTGAACTTTTTTTACATTTTTTGATTAAAACATATTGTAATTGATTGTTTGCCTCGGGAAACGTGGAGCAAAAGCCATCCATTGTCAAGAAAAGTTCATTTATAGTCACTCATGCCTACAAAAGCCTTATTGCTCGGTTTAAATGCCTTTATAATCCCATTATTGAATTTATTTTGAATTTTTTTTACATTTTTTGATTAAAACAGATTGTAATAGATTGTTTATCTCGGGAAACATGGAACGAAAGCCATCCATTGTCAAGAAAAGATCATTTATAGTCACTCATGCCTAGAAAAGCCTTATTACTCGGTTTAAATGCCCTTATAATCCCATTATTGAATTTATTTTGAATTATTTTTACATTTTTTTATTAAAACATATTGTAATTGATTGTTTGCCTCGGGAAACGTGGACCAAAAGCCATCCATTGTCAAGAAAAGTTCATTTATAGTCACTCATGCCTACAAAAGCCTTATTACTCGGTTTAAATGCCTTTATAATCCCATTATTGAATTTATTTTGAATTTTTTTTACATTTTTTGATTAAAACAGATTCTAATACATTGTTTATCTCGGGAAAAATGTAACGAAAGCCATCCATTGTCAAGAAAACATCATTTATAGTCACTCATGCCTAGAAAAGCCTTATTACTCGGTTTAAATGCCTTTATAATCCCATTATTGAATTTATTTTGAACTTTTTTGACATTTTTTGATTAAAACAGATTGTAATTGATTGTTTGCCTCGGGAAACATGGAGCGAAAGCCATACATTGTCAAGAAAAGTTCATTTATAGTCACTCATGCCTAGAAAAGCCTTATTACTCGATTTAAATGCCTTTATAATCCCATTATTGAATTTATTTTGAACTTTTTTGACATTTTTTGATTAAAACAGATTGTAATTGATTGTTTGCCTCGGGAAACATGGAGCGAAAGCCATCCATTGTCAAGAAAAGTTCATTTATAGTCACTCATGCCTAGAAAAGCCTTACTACTCGGTTTAAATGCTTTTATAATCCCATTATCGAATTTATTTTGAATTGTTTTTACATTTTTTGATTAAAACAGATTGTAATTGATTGTTTGCCTCGGGAAACGTGGAGCAAAAGCCATCCATTGTCAAGAAAAGTTCATTTATAGTCACTCATGCCTAGAAAAGCCTTATAACTCGGTTTAAATGCCTTTATAATCCCATTATTGAATTTATTTTGAATTGTTTTTACATTTTTTGATTAAAACAGATTGTAATTGATTGTTTGCCTCGGGAAACGTGGATCAAAAGCCATCCATTGTCAAGAAAAGTTCATTTATAGTCACTCATGCCTAGAAAAGCCTTATTACTCGATTTAAATGCCTTTATAATCCCATTATTGAATTTATTTTGAATTGTTTTTACATTTTTTGATTAAAACATATTGTAATTGATTGTTTGCCTCGAGAAACGTGGAGCAAAAGCCATCCATTGTCAAGAAAAGTTCATTTATAGTCACTCATGCCTACAAAAGCCTTATTACTCGGTTTAAATGCCTTTATAATCCCATTATTGAATTTATTTTGAATTTTTTTTACATTTTTTGATTAAAACAGATTCTAATACATTGTTTATCTCGTGAAAAATGGAACGAAAGCCATCCATTGTCAAGAAAACATCATTTATAGTCACTAATGCCTAGAAAAGCCTTATTACTCGGTTTAAATGCCTTTATAATCACATTATTGAATTTATTTTGAACTTTTTTGACATTTTTTGATTAAAACAGATTGTAATTGATTGTTTGCCTCGAGAAACATGGAGCAAAGGCCATCCATTGTCAAGAAAAGTTCATTTATAGTCACTCATGCCTAGAAAAGCCTTATTACTCGGTTTAAATGCTTTTATAATCCCATTATCGAATTTATTTTGAATTGTTTTTACATTTTTTGATTAAAACAGATTGTAATTGATTGTTTGCCTCGGGAAACGTGGAGCAAAAGCCATCCATTGCAAAGAAAAGTTCATTTATAGTCACTCATGCCTAGAAAAGGCTTATAACTCTTTTTAAATGCCTTTATAATCCCATTATTGAATTTATTTTGAATTGTTTTTACATTTTTTGATTAAAACAGATTGTAATTGATTGTTTGCCTCGGGAAACGTGGAGCAAAAGCCATCCATTGTCAAGAAAAGTTCATTTATAGTCACTCATGCCTAGAAAAGCCTTATTACTCGGTTTAAATGCCCTTATAATCCCATTATTGAATTTATTTTGAATTGTTTTTACATTTTTTGATTAAAACAGATTGTAATTGATTGTTTGCCTCGGGAAACGTGGAGCAAAAGCCATCCATTGTCAAGAAAAGTTCATTTATAGTCACTCATGCCTAGAAAAGCCTTATTACTCGATTTAAATGCCTTTATAATCCCATTATTGAATTTATTTTGAATTGTTTTTACATTTTTTGATTAAAACATATTGTAATTGATTGTTTGCCTCAGGAAACGTAGAGCAAAAGCCATCCATTGTCAAGAAAAGTTCATTTATAGTCACTCATGCCTAGAGAAGCCTTATTACTCGGTTTAAATGCCTTTATAATCCCATTATTGAATTTATTTTGATTTTTTTTTACAGTTTTTGATTAAAACAGATTGTAATAGATTGTTTATCTCGGGAAACATGGAACGAAAGCCATCCATTGTGAAGAAAAGATCATTTATAGTCACTCATGCCTAGAAAAGCCTTATTACTCGGTTTAAATGCTTTTATAATCCCATTATTGAATTTATTTTGAATTTTTTTTACAGTTTTTGATTAAAACTGATTGTAATAGATTGTTTATCTCGGGAAACATGGAACGAAAGCCATCCATTGTGAAGAAAAGATCATTTATAGTCACTCATGCCTAGAAAAGCCTTATTACTCGGTTTAAATGCCCTTATAATCCCATTATTGAATTTTTTTTGAATTATTTTTACATTTTTTTATTAACACATATTGTAATTGATTGTTTGCCACGGGAAACGTAGAGCAAAAGCCATCCATTGTCAAGAAAAGTTCATTTATAGTCACTCATGCCTACAAAAGCCTTATTACTCGGTTTAAATGCCTTTATAATCCCATTATTGAATTTATTTTGAATTTTTTTTACATTTTTTGATTAAAACAGATTCTAATACATTGTTTATCTCAGGAAACATGGAACGAAAGCCATCCATTGTCAAGAAAACATCATTTATAGTCACTCATGCCTAGAAAATCCTTATTACTCGGTTTAAATGCTTTTATAATCCCATTATCGAATTTATTTTGAATTGTTTTTACATTTTTTGATTAAAACAGATTGTAATTGATTGTTTGCCTCGGGAAACGTGGAGCAAAAGCCATCCATTGTCAAGAAAAGGTCATTTATAGTCACTCATGCCTAGAAAAGGCTTATAACTCTTTTTAAATGCCTTTATAATCCCATTATTGAATTTATTTTGAATTGTTTTTACATTTTTTGATTAAAACAGATTGTAATTGATTGTTTGCCTCGGGAAACTCCATTGTCAAGAAAAGTTCATTTATAGTCACTCATGCCTAGAAAAGCCTTATTACTCGGTTTAAATGCGTTTATAATCCCATTATTGAATTTATTTTGAACTTTTTTGACATTTTTTGATTAAAACAGATTGTAATTGATTGTTTGCCTCGAGAAACGTGGAGCAAAGGCCATCCATTGTCAAGAAAAGTTCATTTATAGTCACTCATGCCTAGAAAAGCCTTATTACTCGGTTTAAATGCTTTTATAATCCCATTATTGAATTTATTTTGAATTTTTTTTAAATTTTTTGATTAAAACGGATTGTAATAGATTGTTTATCTCGGGAAACATGGAACGAAAGCCATCCATTGTCAAGAAAACATCATTTATAGTCACTCATGCCTAGAAAAGCCTTATTACTCGGTTTAAATGCCTTTATAATCCCATTATTGAATTTATTTTCAATTATTTTTACATTTTTCTATTAAAACAGATTGTAATTGATTGTTTACCTCGGGAAACGTGGAGCAAAAGCCATCCATTGTCAAGAAAAGTTCATTTATAGTCACTCATGCCTAGAAAAGCCTTATTACTCGATTTAAATGCCTTTAAAATCCCATTATTGAATTTATTTTGAATTTTGTTTACATTTTTTGATTAAAACATATTGTAATTGAATGTTTGCCTCGGGAACCGTGGAGCAAAAGCCATCCATTGTCAAGAAAAGTTCATTTATAGTCACTCATGCCTACAAAAGCCTTATTACTCGGTTTAAATGCCCTTATAATCCCATTATTGAATTTATTTTGAATTGTTTTTACATTTTTTGATTAAAACAGATTGTAATTGATTGTTTGCCTCGGGAAACGTGGAGCAAAAGCCATCCATTGTCAAGAAAAGTTCATTTATAGTCACTCATGCCTAGAAAAGCCTTATTACTCGATTTAAATGCCTTTATAATCCCATTATTGAATTTATTTTGAATTGTTTTTACATTTTTTGATTAAAACATATTGTAATTGATTGTTTGCCTCAGGAAACGTAGAGCAAAAGCCATCCATTGTCAAGAAAAGTTCATTTATAGTCACTCATGCCTAGAGAAGCCTTATTACTCGGTTTAAATGCCTTTATAATCCCATTATTGAATTTATTTTGATTTTTTTTTACAGTTTTTGATTAAAACAGATTGTAATAGATTGTTTATCTCGGGAAACATGGAACGAAAGCCATCCATTGTGAAGAAAAGATCATTTATAGTCACTCATGCCTAGAAAAGCCTTATTACTCGGTTTAAATGCTTTTATAATCCCATTATTGAATTTATTTTGAATTTTTTTTACATTTTTTGATTAAAACAGATTGTAATAGATTGTTTATCTCGGGAAACATGGAACGAAAGCCATCCATTGTCAAGAAAAGATCATTTATAGTCACTCATGCCTAGAAAAGCCTTATTACTCGGTTTAAATGCCCTTATAATCCCATTATTGAATTTTTTTTGAATTATTTTTACATTTTTTTATTAAAACATATTGTAATTGATTGTTTGCCACGGGAAACGTGGAGCAAAAGCCATCCATTGTCAAGAAAAGTTCATTTATAGTCACTCATGCCTACAAAAGCCTTATTACTCGGTTTAAATGCCTTTATAATCCCATTATTGAATTTATTTTGAATTTTTTTTACATTTTTTGATTAAAACAGATTCTAATACATTGTTTATCTAAGGAAACATGGAACGAAAGCCATCCATTGTCAAGAAAACATCATTTATAGTCACTCATGCCTAGAAAATCCTTATTACTCGGTTTAAATGCTTTTATAATCCCATTATCGAATTTATTTTGAATTGTTTTTACATTTTTTGATTAAAACAGATTGTAATTGATTGTTTGCCTCGGGAAACGTGGAGCAAAAGCCATCCATTGTCAAGAAAAGGTCATTTATAGTCACTCATGCCTAGAAAAGGCTTATAACTCTTTTTAAATGCCTTTATAATCCCATTATTGAATTTATTTTGAATTGTTTTTACATTTTTTGATTAAAACAGATTGTAATTGATTGTTTGCCTCGGGAAACTCCATTGTCAAGAAAAGTTCATTTATAGTCACTCATGCCTAGAAAAGCCTTATTACTCGGTTTAAATGCCTTTATAATCCCATTATTGAATTTATTTTGAATTGTTTTTACATTTTTTGATTAAAACAGATTGTAATTGATTGTTTGCCTCGGGAAACGTGGAGCAAAAGCCATCCATTGCAAAGAAAAGTTCATTTATAGTCACTCATGCCTAGAAAAGGCTTATAACTCTTTTTAAATGCCTTTATAATCCCATTATTGAATTTATTTTGAATTGTTTTTACATTTTTTGATTAAAACAGATTGTAATTGATTGTTTGCCTCGGGAAACGTGGAGCAAAAGCCATCCATTGTCAAGAAAAGTTCATTTATAGTCACTCATGCCTAGAAAAGCCTTATTACTCGATTTAAATGCCTTTATAATCCCATTATTGAATTTATTTTGAATTGTTTTTACATTTTTTGATTAAAACATATTGTAATTGATTGTTTGCCTCAGGAAACGTAGAGCAAAAGCCATCCATTGTCAAGAAAAGTTCATTTATAGTCACTCATGCCTAGAGAAGCCTTATTACTCGGTTTAAATGCCTTTATAATCCCATTATTGAATTTATTTTGATTTTTTTTTACAGTTTTTGATTAAAACAGATTGTAATAGATTGTTTATCTCGGGAAACATGGAACGAAAGCCATCCATTGTGAAGAAAAGATCATTTATAGTCACTCATGCCTAGAAAAGCCTTATTACTCGGTTTAAATGCTTTTATAATCCCATTATTGAATTTATTTTGAATTTTTTTTACATTTTTTGATTAAAACAGATTGTAATTGATTGTTTGCCTCGGGAAACGTGGAGCAAAAGCCATCCATTGTCAAGAAAAGGTCATTTATAGTCACTCATGCCTAGAAAAGGCTTATAACTCTTTTTAAATGCCTTTATAATCCCATTATTGAATTTATTTTGAATTGTTTTTACATTTTTTGATTAAAACAGATTGTAATTGATTGTTTGCCTCGGGAAACTCCATTGTCAAGAAAAGTTCATTTATAGTCACTCATGCCTAGAAAAGCCTTATTACTCGGTTTAAATGCCTTTATAATCCCATTATTGAATTTATTTTGAATTGTTTTTACATTTTTTGATTAAAACAGATTGTAATTGATTGTTTGCCTCGGGAAACGTGGAGCAAAAGCCATCCATTGCAAAGAAAAGTTCATTTATAGTCACTCATGCCTAGAAAAGGCTTATAACTCTTTTTAAATGCCTTTATAATCCCATTATTGAATTTATTTTGAATTGTTTTTACATTTTTTGATTAAAACAGATTGTAATTGATTGTTTGCCTCGGGAAACGTGGAGCAAAAGCCATCCATTGTCAAGAAAAGTTCATTTATAGTCACTCATGCCTAGAAAAGCCTTATTACTCGATTTAAATGCCTTTATAATCCCATTATTGAATTTATTTTGAATTGTTTTTACATTTTTTGATTAAAACATATTGTAATTGATTGTTTGCCTCAGGAAACGTAGAGCAAAAGCCATCCATTGTCAAGAAAAGTTCATTTATAGTCACTCATGCCTAGAGAAGCCTTATTACTCGGTTTAAATGCCCTTATAATCCCATTATTGAATTTTTTTTGAATTATTTTTACATTTTTTTATTAAAACATATTGTAATTGATTGTTTGCCACGGGAAACGTGGAGCAAAAGCCATCCATTGTCAAGAAAAGTTCATTTATAGTCACTCATGCCTAAAAAAGCCTTATTACTCGGTTTAAATGCCTTTATAATCCCATTATTGAATTTATTTTTAACTTTTTTGACATTTTTTGGTTAAAACAGATTGTAATTGATTGTTTGCCTCGGGAAACATGGAGCGAAAGCCATCCATTGTCAAGAAAAGTTCATTTATAGACACTCATGCCTAGAAAAGCCTTATTACTCGGTTTAAATGCTTTTATAATCCCATTATCGAATTTATTTTGAATTGTTTTTACATTTTTTGATTAAAACAGATTGTAATTGATTGTTTGCCTCGGGAAACGTGGAGCAAAAGCCATCCATTGTCAAGAAAAGTTCATTTATAGTCACTCATGCCTAGAAAAGCCTTATAACTCGGTTTAAATGCTTTTATAATCCCATTATTGAATTTATTTTGAATTGTTTTTACATTTTTTGATTAAAACAGATTGTAATTGATTGTTTGCCTCGGGAAACGTGGAGCAAAAGCCATCCATTGTCAAGAAAAGGTCATTTATAGTCACTCATGCCTAGAAAAGGCTTATAACTCTTTTTAAATGCCTTTATAATCCCATTATTGAATTTATTTTGAATTGTTTTTACATTTTTTGATTAAAACAGATTGTAATTGATTGTTTGCCTCGGGAAACTCCATTGTCAAGAAAAGTTCATTTATAGTCACTCATGCCTAGAAAAGCCTTATTACTCGGTTTAAATGCCTTTATAATCCCATTATTGAATTTATTTTGAACTTTTTTGACATTTTTTGATTAAAACAGATTGTAATTGATTGTTTGCCTCGAGAAACGTGGAGCAAAGGCCATCCATTGTCAAGAAAAGTTCATTTATAGTCACTCATGCCTAGAAAAGCCTTATTACTCGGTTTAAATGCTTTTATAATCCCATTATTGAATTTATTTTGAATTTTTTTTAAATTTTTTGATTAAAACAGATTGTAATAGATTGTTTATCTCGGGAAACATGGAACGAAAGCCATCCATTGTCAAGAAAACATCATTTATAGTCACTCATGCCTAGAAAAGCCATATTACTCGGTTTAAATGCCTTTATAATCCCATTATTGAATTTATTTTCAATTATTTTTACATTTTTCTATTAAAACAGATTGTAATTGATTGTTTACCTCGGGAAACGTGGAGCAAAAGCCATCCATTGTCAAGAAAAGTTCATTTATAGTCACTCATGCCTAGAAAAGCCTTATTACTCGATTTAAATGCCTTTAAAATCCCATTATTGAATTTATTTTGAATTTTGTTTACATTTTTTGATTAAAACATATTGTAATTGAATGTTTGCCTCGGGAACCGTGGAGCAAAAGCCATCCATTGTCAAGAAAAGTTCATTTATAGTCACTCATGCCTACAAAAGCCTTATTACTCGGTTTAAATGCCTTTATAATCCCATTATTGAATTTATTTTGAATTTTTTTTACATTTTTTGATTAAAACAGATTGTAATAGATTGTTTATCTCGGGAAACATGGAACGAAAGCCATCCATTGTGAAGAAAAGATCATTTATAGTCACTCATGCCTAGAAAAGCCTTCTTACTCGGTTTAAATGCTTTTATAATCCCATTATTGAATTTATTTTGAATTTTTTTTACATTTTTTGATTAAAACAGATTGTAATAGATTGTTTATCTTGGGAAACATGGAACGAAAGCCATCCATTGTCAAGAAAAGATCATTTATAGTCACTCATGCCTAGAAAAGCCTTATTACTCGATTTAAATGGCTTTATAATCCCATTATTGAATTTATTTTGAATTGTTTTTACATTTTTTGATTAAAACATATTGTAATTGATTGTTTGCCTCAGGAAACGTGGAGCAAAAGCCATCCATTGTCAAGAAAAGTTCATTTATAGTCACTCATGCCTAGAGAAGCCTTATTACTCGGTTTAAATGCCTTTATAATCCCATTATTGAATTTATTTTGATTTTTTTTTACAGTTTTTGATTAAAACAGATTGTAATAGATTGTTTATCTCGGGAAACATGGAACGAAAGCCATCCATTGTCAAGAAAAGATCATTTATAGTCACTCATGCCTAGAAAAGCCTTATTACTCGGTTTAAATGCTTTTATAATCCCATTATTGAATTTATTTTGAATTTCTTTTACATTTTTTGATTAAAACAGATTGTAATAGATTGTTTATCTCGGGAAACATGGAACGAAAGCCATCCATTGTCAAGAAAAGTTCATTTATAGTCACTCATGCCTAGAAAAGCCTTATTACTCGGTTTAAATGCCTTTATAATCCCATTATTGAATATATTTACATTTATTTTTACATTTTTTGATTAAAACATATTGTAATTGATTGTTTGCCTCGGGAAACATGGAGCAAAAGCCATACATTGTCAAGAAAAGTTCATTTATAGTCACTCATACCTAGAAAAGCCTTATTACTCGATTTAAATGCCTTTATAATCCCATTATTGAATTTATTTTGAATTTTTTTTACATTTTTTGATTAAAACATATTGTAATTGATTGTTTGCCTCGGGAAACGTGGAGCAAAAGCCATCCATTGTCAAGAAAAGTTCATTTATAGTCACTCATGCCTACAAAAGCCTTATTACTCGATTTAAATGCCTTTAAAATCCCATTATTGAATTTATTTTGAATTTTTTTTACATTTTTTGATTAAAACATATTGTAATTGATTGTTTGCCTCGGGAAACGTGGAGCAAAAGCCATCCATTGTCAAGAAAAGTTCATTTATAGTCACTCATGCCTAGAAAAGCCTTATTACTCGATTTAAATGGCTTTATAATCCCATTATTGAATTTATTTTGAATTGTTTTTACATTTTTTGATAAAAACATATTGTAATTGATTGTTTGCCTCAGGAAACGTGGAGCAAAAGCCATCCATTGTCAAGAAAAGTTCATTTATAGTCACTCATGCCTAGAGAAGCCTTATTACTCGGTTTAAATGCCTTTATAATCCCATTATTGAATTTATTTTGATTTTTTTTTACAGTTTTTGATTAAAACAGATTGTAATAGATTGTTTATCTCGGGAAACATGGAACGAAAGCCATCCATTGTCAAGAAAAGATCATTTATAGTCACTCATGCCTAGAAAAGCCTTATTACTCGGTTTAAATGCTTTTATAATCCCATTATTGAATTTATTTTGAATTTCTTTTACATTTTTTGATTAAAACAGATTGTAATAGATTGTTTATCTCGGGAAACATGGAACGAAAGCCATCCATTGTCAAGAAAAGTTCATTTATAGTCACTCATGCCTAGAAAAGCCTTATTACTCGGTTTAAATGCCTTTATAATCCCATTATTGAATATATTTACATTTATTTTTACATTTTTTGATTAAAACATATTGTAATTGATTGTTTGCCTCGGGAAACATGGAGCAAAAGCCATACATTGTCAAGAAAAGTTCATTTATAGTCACTCATACCTAGAAAAGCCTTATTACTCGATTTAAATGCCTTTATAATCCCATTATTGAATTTATTTTGAATTTTTTTTACATTTTTTGATTAAAACATATTGTAATTGATTGTTTGCCTCGGGAAACGTGGAGCAAAAGCCATCCATTGTCAAGAAAAGTTCATTTATAGTCACTCATGCCTACAAAAGCCTTATTACTCGATTTAAATGCCTTTAAAATCCCATTATTGAATTTATTTTGAATTTTTTTTACATTTTTTGATTAAAACATATTGTAATTGATTGTTTGCCTCGGGAAACGTGGAGCAAAAGCCATCCATTGTCAAGAAAAGTTCATTTATAGTCACTCATGCCTACAAAAGCCTTATTACTCGGTTTAAATGCCTTTATAATCCCATTATTGAATTTATTTTGAATTTTTTTTACATTTTTTGATTAAAACAGATTGTAATAGATTGTTTATCTCGGGAAACATGGAACGAAAGCCATCCATTGTCAAGAAAAGATCATTTATAGTCACTCATGCCTAGAAAAGCCTTATTACTCGGTTTAAATGCCCTTATAATCCCATTATTGAATTTATTTTGAATTATTTTTACATTTTTTTATTAAAACATATTGTAATTGATTGTTTGCCTCGGGAAACGTGGACCAAAAGCCATCCATTGTCAAGAAAAGTTCATTTATAGTCACTCATGCCTACAAAAGCCTTATTACTCGGTTTAAATGCCTTTATAATCCCATTATTGAATTTATTTTGAATTTTTTTTACATTTTTTGATTAAAACAGATTCTAATACATTGTTTATCTCGGGAAACATGGAACGAAAGCCATCCATTGTCAAGAAAACATCATTTATAGTCACTTATGCCTAGAAAAGCCTTATTACTCGGTTTAAATGCCTTTATAATCCCATTATTGAATTTATTTTGAACTTTTTTGACATTTTTTGATTAAAACAGATTGTAATTGATTGTTTGCCTCGGGAAACATGGAGCGAAAGCCATCCATTGTCAAGAAAAGTTCATTTATAGTCACTCATGCCTAGAAAAGCCTTATTACTCGGTTTAAATGCTTTTATAATCCCATTATCGAATTTATTTTGAATTGTTTTTACATTTTTTGATTAAAACAGATTGTAATTGATTGTTTGCCTCGGGAAACGTGGAGCAAAAGCCATCCATTGTCAAGAAAAGTTCATTTATAGTCACTCATGCCTAGAAAAGCCTTATAACTCGGTTTAAATGCCTTTATAATCCCATTATCGAATTTATTTTGAATTGTTTTTACATTTTTTGATTAAAACAGATTGTAATTGATTGTTTGCCTCGGGAAACGTGGAGCAAAAGCCATCCATTGTCAAGAAAAGTTCATTTATAGTCACTCATGCCTAGAAAAGCCTTATTACTCGATTTAAATGCCTTTATAATCCCATTATTGAATTTATTTTGAATTGTTTTTACATTTTTTGATTAAAACATATTGTAATTGATTGTTTGCCTCGAGAAACGTGGAGCAAAAGCCATCCATTGTCAAGAAAAGTTCATTTATAGTCACTCATGCCTACAAAAGCCTTATTACTCGGTTTAAATGCCTTTATAATCCCATTATTGAATTTATTTTGAATTTTTTTTACATTTTTTGATTAAAACAGATTCTAATACATTGTTTATCTCGGGAAAAATGGAACGAAAGCCATCCATTGTCAAGAAAACATCATTTATAGTCACTCATGCCTAGAAAAGCCTTATTACTCGGTTTAAATGCCTTTATAATCCCATTATTGAATTTATTTTGAACTTTTTTGACATTTTTTGATTAAAACAGATTGTAATTGATTGTTTGCCTCGCGAAACGTGGAGCAAAGGCCATCCATTGTCAAGAAAAGTTCATTTATAGTCACTCATGCCTAGAAAAGCCTTATTACTCGGTTTAAATGCTTTTATAATCCCATTATCGAATTTATTTTGAATTGTTTTTACATTTTTTGATTAAAACAGATTGTAATTGATTGTTTGCCTCGGGAAACGTGGAGCAAAAGCCATCCATTGTCAAGAAAAGCTCATTTATAGTCACTCATGCCTAGAAAAGCCTTATTACTCGATTTAAATGCCTTTATAATCCCATTATTGAATTTATTTTGAATTGTTTTTACATTTTTTGATTAAAACATATTGTAATAGATTGTTTGCCTCAGGAAACGTGGAGCAAAAGCCATCCATTGTCAAGAAAAGCTCATTTATAGTCACTCATGCCTAGAAAAGCCTTATTACTCGATTTAAATGCCTTTATAATCCCATTATTGAATTTATTTTGAATTGTTTTTACATTTTTTGATTAAAACATATTGTAATTGATTGTTTGCCTCGAGAAACGTGGAGCAAAAGCCATCCATTGTCAAGAAAAGTTCATTTATAGTCACTCATGCCTACAAAAGCCTTATTACTCGGTTTAAATGCCTTTATAATCCCATTATTGAATTTATTTTGAATTTTTTTTACATTTTTTGATTAAAACAGATTCTAATACATTGTTTATCTCGTGAAAAATGGAACGAAAGCCATCCATTGTCAAGAAAACATCATTTATAGTCACTCATGCCTAGAAAAGCCTTATTACTCGGTTTAAATGCCTTTATAATCCCATTATTGAATTTATTTTGAACTTTTTTGACATTTTTTGATTAAAACAGATTGTAATTGATTGTTTGCCTCGAGAAACGTGGAGCAAAGGCCATCCATTGTCAAGAAAAGTTCATTTATAGTCACTCATGCCTAGAAAAGCCTTATTACTCGGTTTAAATGCTTTTATAATCCCATTATCGAATTTATTTTGAATTGTTTTTACATTTTTTGATTAAAACAGATTGTAATTGATTGTTTGCCTCGGGAAACGTGGAGCAAAAGCCATCCATTGCAAAGAAAAGTTCATTTATAGTCACTCATGCCTAGAAAAGGCTTATAACTCTTTTTAAATGCCTTTATAATCCCATTATTGAATTTATTTTGAATTGTTTTTACATTTTTTGATTAAAACAGATTGTAATTGATTGTTTGCCTCGGGAAACGTGGAGCAAAAGCCATCCATTGTCAAGAAAAGTTCATTTATAGTCACTCATGCCTAGAAAAGCCTTATTACTCGATTTAAATGCCTTTATAATCCCATTATTGAATTTATTTTGAATTGTTTTTACATTTTTTGATTAAAACATATTGTAATTGATTGTTTGCCTCAGGAAACGTAGAGCAAAAGCCATCCATTGTCAAGAAAAGTTCATTTATAGTCACTCATGCCTAGAGAAGCCTTATTACTCGGTTTAAATGCCTTTATAATCCCATTATTGAATTTATTTTGATTTTTTTTTACAGTTTTTGATTAAAACAGATTGTAATAGATTGTTTATCTCGGGAAACATGGAACGAAAGCCATCCATTGTGAAGAAAAGATCATTTATAGTCACTCATGCCTAGAAAAGCCTTATTACTCGGTTTAAATGCTTTTATAATCCCATTATTGAATTTATTTTGAATTTTTTTTACATTTTTTGATTAAAACAGATTGTAATAGATTGTTTATCTCGGGAAACATGGAACGAAAGCCATCCATTGTCAAGAAAAGATCATTTATAGTCACTCATGCCTAGAAAAGCCTTATTACTCGGTTTAAATGCCCTTATAATCCCATTATTGAATTTTTTTTGAATTATTTTTACATTTTTTTATTAAAACATATTGTAATTGATTGTTTGCCACGGGAAACGTGGAGCAAAAGCCATCCATTGTCAAGAAAAGTTCATTTATAGTCACTCATGCCTACAAAAGCCTTATTACTCGGTTTAAATGCCTTTATAATCCCATTATTGAATTTATTTTGAATTTTTTTTACATTTTTTGATTAAAACAGATTCTAATACATTGTTTATCTAAGGAAACATGGAACGAAAGCCATCCATTGTCAAGAAAACATCATTTATAGTCACTCATGCCTAAAAAAGCCTTATTACTCGGTTTAAATGCCTTTATAATCCCATTATTGAATTTATTTTGAACTTTTTTGACATTTTTTGGTTAAAACAGATTGTAATTGATTGTTTGCCTCGGGAAACATGGAGCGAAAGCCATCCATTGTCAAGAAAAGTTCATTTATAGACACTCATGCCTAGAAAAGCCTTATTACTCGGTTTAAATGCTTTTATAATCCCATTATCGAATTTATTTTGAATTGTTTTTACATTTTTTGATTAAAACAGATTGTAATTGATTGTTTGCCTCGGGAAACGTGGAGCAAAAGCCATCCATTGTCAAGAAAAGTTCATTTATAGTCACTCATGCCTAGAAAAGCCTTATAACTCGGTTTAAATGCTTTTATAATCCCATTATTGAATTTATTTTGAATTGTTTTTACATTTTTTGATTAAAACAGATTGTAATTGATTGTTTGCCTCGGGAAACGTGGATCAAAAGCCATCCATTGTCAAGAAAAGTTCATTTATAGTCACTCATGCCTAGAAAAGCCTTATTACTCGATTTAAATGCCTTTATAATCCCATTATTGAATTTATTTTGAATTGTTTTTACATTTTTTGATTAAAACATATTGTAATTGATTGTTTGCCTCGAGAAACGTGGAGCAAAAGCCATCCATTGTCAAGAAAAGTTCATTTATAGTCACTCATGCCTAGAGAAGCCTTATTACTCGGTTTAAATGCCTTTATAATCCCATTATTGAATTTATTTTGAATTTCTTTTACATTTTTTGATTAAAACAGATTGTAATAGATTGTTTATCTCGGGAAACATGGAACGAAAGCCATCCATTGTCAAGAAAAGTTCATTTATAGTCACTCATGCCTAGAAAAGCCTTATTACTCGGTTTAAATGCCTTTATAATCCCATTATTGAATATATTTACATTTATTTTTACATTTTTTGATTAAAACATATTGTAATTGATTGTTTGCCTCGGGAAACGTGGAGCAAAAGCCATACATTGTCAAGAAAAGTTCATTTATAGTCACTCATGCCTAGAAAAGCCTTATTACTCGATTTAAATGCCTTTATAATCCCATTATTGAATTTATTTTGAATTTTTTTTACATTTTTTGATTAAAACATATTGTAATTGATTGTTTGCCTCGGGAAACGTGGAGCAAAAGCCATCCATTGTCAAGAAAAGTTCATTTATAGTCACTCATGCCTACAAAAGCCTTATTACTCGATTTAAATGCCTTTAAAATCCCATTATTGAATTTATTTTGAATTTTTTTTACATTTTTTGATTAAAACATATTGTAATTGATTGTTTGCCTCGGGAAACGTGGAGCAAAGGCCATCCATTGTCAAGAAAAGTTCATTTATAGTCACTCATGCCTACAAAAGCCTTATTACTCGGTTTAAATGCCTTTATAATCCCATTATTGAATTTATTTTGAATTTTTTTTACATTTTTTGATTAAAACAGATTCTAATACATTGTTTATCTCGGGAAACATGGAACGAAAGCCATCCATTGTCAAGAAAAGATCATTTATAGTCACTCATGCCTAGAAAAGCATTATTACTCGGTTTAAATGCCCTTATAATCCCATTATTGAATTTATTTTGAATTATTTTTACATTTTTTTATTAAAACATATTGTAATTGATTGTTTGCCTCGGGAAACGTGGAGCAAAAGCCATCCATTGTCAAGAAAAGTTCATTTATAGTCACTCATGCCTACAAAAGCCTTATTACTCGGTTTAAATGCCTTTATAATCCCATTATTGAATTTATTTTGAATTTTTTTTTACATTTTTTGATTAAAACAGATTCTAATACATTGTTTATCTCGGGAAACATGGAACGAAAGCCATCCATTGTCATGAAAACATCATTTATAGTCACTAATGCCTAGAAAAGCCTTATTACTCGGTTTAAATGTCTTTATAATCCCATTATTGAATTTATTTTGAACTTTTTTGACATTTTTTGGTTAAAACAGATTGTAATTGATTGTTTGCCTCGGGAAACATGGAGCGAAAGCCATCCATTGTCAAGAAAAGTTCATTTATAGTCACTCATGCCTAGAAAAGCCTTATTCCTCGGTTTAAATGCTTTTATAATCCCATTATCGAATTTATTTTGAATTGTTTTTACATTTTTTGATTAAAACAGATTGTAATTGATTGTTTGCCTCGGGAAACGTGGAGCAAAAGCCATACATTGTCAAGAAAAGTTCATTTATAGTCACTCATGCCTAGAAAAGCCTTATAACTCGGTTTAAATGCTTTTATAATCCCATTATTGAATTTATTTTGAATTGTTTTTACATTTTTTGATTAAAACAGATTGTAATTGATTGTTTGCCTCGAGAAACGTGGATCAAAAGCCATCCATTGTCAAGAAAAGTTCATTTATAGTCACTCATGCCTAGAAAAGCCTTATTACTCGATTTAAATGCCTTTATAATCCCATTATTGAATTTATTTTGAATTGTTTTTACATTTTTTGATTAAAACATATTGTAATTGATTGTTTGCCTCGAGAAACGTGGAGCAAAAGCCATCCATTGTCAAGAAAAGTTCATTTATAGTCACTCATGCCTACAAAAGCCTTATTGCTCGGTTTAAATGCCTTTATAATCCCATTATTGAATTTATTTTGAATTTTTTTTACATTTTTTGATTAAAACAGATTGTAATAGATTGTTTATCTCGGGAAACATGGAACGAAAGCCATCCATTATCAAGAAAAGATCATTTATAGTCACTCATGCCTAGAAAAGCCTTATTACTCGGTTTAAATGCCCTTATAATCCCATTATTGAATTTATTTTGAATTATTTTTACATTTTTTGATTAAAACATATTGTAATTGATTGTTTGCCTCGGGAAACGTGGAGCAAAAGCCATCCATTGTCAAGAAAAGTTCATTTATAGTCACTCATGCCTACAAAAGCCTTATTACTCGGTTTAAATGCCTTTATAATCCCATTATTGAATTTATTTTGAATTTTTTTTACATTTTTTGATTAAAACAGATTCTAATACATTGTTTATCTCGGGAAACATGGAACGAAAGCCATCCATTGTCAAGAAAACATCATTTATAGTCACTCATGCCTAGAAAAGCCTTATTACTCGGTTTAAATGCCTTTATAATCCCATTATTGAATTTATTTTGAACTTTTTTGACATTTTTTGATTAAAACAGATTGTAATTGATTGTTTGCCTCGGGAAACTTGGAGCGAAAGCCATCCATTGTCAAGAAAAGTTCATTTATAGTCACTCATGCCTAGAAAAGCCTTATTACTCGGTTTAAATGCTTTTATAATCCCATTATCAAATTTATTTTGAATTGTTTTTACATTTTTTGATTAAAACAGATTGTAATTGATTGTTTGCCTCGGGAAACGTGGAGCAAAAGCCATCCATTGTCAAGAAAAGTTCATTTATAGTCACTCATGCCTAGAAAAGCCTTATAACTCGGTTTAAATGCCTTTATAATCCCATTATTGAATTTATTTTGAATTGTTTTTACATTTTTTGATTAAAACAGATTGTAATTGATTGTTTGCCTCGGGAAACGTGGATCAAAAGCCATCCATTGTCAAGAAAAGTTCATTTATAGTCACTCATGCCTAGAAAAGCCTTATTACTCGATTTAAATGCCTTTATAATCCCATTATTGAATTTATTTTGAATTGTTTTTACATTTTTTGATTAAACCATATTGTAATTGATTGTTTGCCTCGAGAAACGTGGAGCAAAAGCCATCCATTGTCAAGAAAAGTTCATTTATAGTCACTCATGCCTACAAAAGCCTTATTACTCGGTTTAAATGCCTTTATAATCCCATTATTGAATTTATTTTGAATTTTTTTTACATTTTTTGATTAAAACAGATTCTAATACATTGTTTATCTCGTGAAAAATGGAACGAAAGCCATCCATTGTCAAGAAAACATCATTTATAGTCACTCATGCCTAGAAAAGCCTTATTACTCGGTTTAAATGCCTTTATAATCCCATTATTGAATTTATTTTGAACTTTTTTGACATTTTGGGATTAAAACAGATTGTAATTGATTGTTTGCCTCGAGAAACGTGGAGCAAAGGCCATCCATTGTCAAGAAAAGTTCATTTATAGTCACTCATGCCTAGAAAAGCCTTATTACTCGGTTTAAATGCTTTTATAATCCCATTATCGAATTTATTTTGAATTGTTTTTACATTTTTTGATTAAAACAGATTGTAATTGATTGTTTGCCTCGGGAAACGTGGAGCAAAAGCCATCCATTGCAAAGAAAAGTTCATTTATAGTCACTCATGCCTAGAAAAGGCTTATAACTCTTTTTAAATGCCTTTATAATCCCATTATTGAATTTATTTTGAATTGTTTTTACATTTTTTGATTAAAACAGATTGTAATTGATTGTTTGCCTCGGGAAACGTGGAGCAAAAGCCATCCATTGTCAAGAAAAGTTCATTTATAGTCACTCATGCCTAGAAAAGCCTTATTACTCGATTTAAATGCCTTTATAATCCCATTATTGAATTTATTTTGAATTGTTTTTACATTTTTTGATTAAAACATATTGTAATTGATTGTTTGCCTCAGGAAACGTAGAGCAAAAGCCATCCATTGTCAAGAAAAGTTCATTTATAGTCACTCATGCCTAGAGAAGCCTTATTACTCGGTTTAAATGCCTTTATAATCCCATTATTGAATTTATTTTGATTTTTTTTTACAGTTTTTGATTAAAACAGATTGTAATAGATTGTTTATCTCGGGAAACATGGAACGAAAGCCATCCATTGTGAAGAAAAGATCATTTATAGTCACTCATGCCTAGAAAAGCCTTATTACTCGGTTTAAATGCTTTTATAATCCCATTATTGAATTTATTTTGAATTTTTTTTACATTTTTTGATTAAAACAGATTGTAATAGATTGTTTATCTCGGGAAACATGGAGCGAAAGCCATCCATTGTCAAGAAAAGTTCATTTATAGACACTCATGCCTAGAAAAGCCTTATTACTCGGTTTAAATGCTTTTATAATCCCATTATCGAATTTATTTTGAATTGTTTTTACATTTTTTGATTAAAACAGATTGTAATTGATTGTTTGCCTCGGGAAACGTGGAGCAAAAGCCATCCATTGTCAAGAAAAGTTCATTTATAGTCACTCATGCCTAGAAAAGCCTTATAACTCGGTTTAAATGCTTTTATAATCCCATTATTGAATTTATTTTGAATTGTTTTTACATTTTTTGATTCAAACAGATTGTAATAGATTGTTTATCTCGGGAAACATGGAACGAAAGCCATCCATTGTCAAGAAAAGTTCATTTATAGTCACTCATGCCTACAAAAGCCTTATTACTCGGTTTAAATGCCTTTATAATCCCATTATTGAATTTATTTTGAATTTTTTTTACATTTTTTGATTAAAACAGATTGTAATAGATTGTTTATCTCGGGAAACATGGAACGAAAGCCATCCATTGTCAAGAAAAGATCATTTATAGTCACTCATGCCTAGAAAAGCATTATTACTCGGTTTAAATGCCCTTATAATCCCATTATTGAATTTATTTTGAATTATTTTTACATTTTTTTATTAAAACATATTGTAATTGATTGTTTGCCTCGGGAAACGTGGAGCAAAAGCCATCCATTGTCAAGAAAAGTTCGTTTATAGTCACTCATGCCTACAAAAGCCTTATTACTCGGTTTAAATGCCTTTATAATCCCATTATTGAATTTATTTTGAATTTTTTTTTACATTTTTTGATTAAAACAGATTCTAATACATTGTTTATCTCGGGAAACATGGAACGAAAGCCATCCATTGTCATGAAAACATCATTTATAGTCACTAATGCCTAGAAAAGCCTTATTACTCGGTTTAAATGTCTTTATAATCCCATTATTGAATTTATTTTGAACTTTTTTGACATTTTTTGGTTAAAACAGATTGTAATTGATTGTTTGCCTCGGGAAACATGGAGCGAAAGCCATCCATTGTCAAGAAAAGTTCATTTATAGTCACTCATGCCTAGAAAAGCCTTATTCCTCGGTTTAAATGCTTTTATAATCCCATTATCGAATTTATTTTGAATTGTTTTTACATTTTTTGATTAAAACAGATTGTAATTGATTGTTTGCCTCGGGAAACGTGGAGCAAAAGCCATACATTGTCAAGAAAAGTTCATTTATAGTCACTCATGCCTAGAAAAGCCTTATAACTCGGTTTAAATGCTTTTATAATCCCATTATTGAATTTATTTTGAATTGTTTTTACATTTTTTGATTAAAACAGATTGTAATTGATTGTTTGCCTCGAGAAACGTGGATCAAAAGCCATCCATTGTCAAGAAAAGTTCATTTATAGTCACTCATGCCTAGAAAAGCCTTATTACTCGATTTAAATGCCTTTATAATCCCATTATTGAATTTATTTTGAATTGTTTTTACATTTTTTGATTAAAACATATTGTAATTGATTGTTTGCCTCGAGAAACGTGGAGCAAAAGCCATCCATTGTCAAGAAAAGTTCATTTATAGTCACTCATGCCTACAAAAGCCTTATTGCTCGGTTTAAATGCCTTTATAATCCCATTATTGAATTTATTTTGAATTTTTTTTACATTTTTTGATTAAAACAGATTGTAATAGATTGTTTATCTCGGGAAACATGGAACGAAAGCCATCCATTGTCAAGAAAAGATCATTTATAGTCACTCATGCCTAGAAAAGCCTTATTACTCGGTTTAAATGCCCTTATAATCCCATTATTGAATTTATTTTGAATTATTTTTACATTTTTTGATTAAAACATATTGTAATTGATTGTTTGCCTCGGGAAACGTGGAGCAAAAGCCATCCATTGTCAAGAAAAGTTCATTTATAGTCACTCATGCCTACAAAAGCCTTATTACTCGGTTTAAATGCCTTTATAATCCCATTATTGAATTTATTTTGAATTTTTTTTACATTTTTTGATTAAAACAGATTCTAATACATTGTTTATCTCGGGAAACATGGAACGAAAGCCATCCATTGTCAAGAAAACATCATTTATAGTCACTCATGCCTAGAAAAGCCTTATTACTCGGTTTAAATGCCTTTATAATCCCATTATTGAATTTATTTTGAACTTTTTTGACATTTTTTGATTAAAACAGATTGTAATTGATTGTTTGCCTCGGGAAACATGGAGCGAAAGCCATCCATTGTCAAGAAAAGTTCATTTATAGTCACTCATGCCTAGAAAAGCCTTATTACTCGGTTTAAATGCTTTTATAATCCCATTATCGAATTTATTTTGAATTGTTTTTACATTTTTTGATTAAAACAGATTGTAATTGATTGTTTGCCTCGGGAAACGTGGAGCAAAAGCCATCCATTGTCAAGAAAAGTTCATTTATAGTCACTCATGCCTAGAAAAGCCTTATAACTCGGTTTAAATGCCTTTATAATCCCATTATTGAATTTATTTTGAATTGTTTTTACATTTTTTGATTAAAACAGATTGTAATTGATTGTTTGCCTCGGGAAACGTGGATCAAAAGCCATCCATTGTCAAGAAAAGTTCATTTATAGTCACTCATGCCTAGAAAAGCCTTATTACTCGATTTAAATGCCTTTATAATCCCATTATTGAATTTATTTTGAATTGTTTTTACATTTTTTGATTAAAACATATTGTAATTGATTGTTTGCCTCGAGAAACGTGGAGCAAAAGCCATCCATTGTCAAGAAAAGTTCATTTATAGTCACTCATGCCTACAAAAGCCTTATTACTCGGTTTAAATGCCTTTATAATCCCATTATTGAATTTATTTTGAATTTTTTTTACATTTTTTGATTAAAACAGATTCTAATACATTGTTTATCTCGTGAAAAATGGAACGAAAGCCATCCATTGTCAAGAAAACATCATTTATAGTCACTCATGCCTAGAAAAGCCTTATTACTCGGTTTAAATGCCTTTATAATCCCATTATTGAATTTATTTTGAACTTTTTTGACATTTTGTGATTAAAACAGATTGTAATTGATTGTTTGCCTCGAGAAACGTGGAGCAAAGGCCATCCATTGTCAAGAAAAGTTCATTTATAGTCACTCATGCCTAGAAAAGCCTTATTACTCGGTTTAAATGCTTTTATAATCCCATTATCGAATTTATTTTGAATTGTTTTTACATTTTTTGATTAAAACAGATTGTAATTGATTGTTTGCCTCGGGAAACGTGGAGCAAAAGCCATCCATTGCAAAGAAAAGTTCATTTATAGTCACTCATGCCTAGAAAAGGCTTATAACTCTTTTTAAATGCCTTTATAATCCCATTATTGAATTTATTTTGAATTGTTTTTACATTTTTTGATTAAAACAGATTGTAATTGATTGTTTGCCTCGGGAAACGTGGAGCAAAAGCCATCCATTGTCAAGAAAAGTTCATTTATAGTCACTCATGCCTAGAAAAGCCTTATTACTCGATTTAAATGCCTTTATAATCCCGTTATTGAATTTATTTTGAATTGTTTTTACATTTTTTGATTAAAACATATTGTAATTGATTGTTTGCCTCAGGAAACGTAGAGCAAAAGCCATCCACTGTCAAGAAAAGTTCATTTATAGTCACTCATGCCTAGAGAAGCCTTATTACTCGGTTTAAATGCCTTTATAATCCCATTATTGAGTTTATTTTGATTTTTTTTTACAGTTTTTGATTAAAACAGATTGTAATAGATTGTTTATCTCGGGAAACATGGAACGAAAGCCATCCATTGTGAAGAAAAGATCATTTATAGTCACTCATGCCTAGAAAAGCCTTCTTACTCGGTTTAAATGCTTTTATAATCCCATTATTGAATTTATTTTGAATTTTTTTTACATTTTTTGATTAAAACAGATTGTAATAGATTGTTTATCTCGGGAAACATGGAACGAAAGCCATCCATTGTCAAGAAAAGATCATTTATAGTCACTCATGCCTAGAAAAGCCTTATTACTCGGTTTAAATGCCCTTATAATCCCATTATTGAATTTTTTTTGAATTATTTTTACATTTTTTTATTAAAACATATTGTAATTGATTGTTTGCCACGGGAAACGTGGAGCAAAAGCCATCCATTGTCAAGAAAAGTTCATTTATAGTCACTCATGCCTACAAAAGCCTTATTACTCGGTTTAAATGCCTTTATAATCCCATTATTGAATTTATTTTGAATTTTTTTTACATTTTTTGATTAAAACAGATTCTAATACATTGTTTATCTAAGGAAACATGGAACGAAAGCCATCCATTGTCAAGAAAACATCATTTATAGTCACTCATGCCTAAAAAAGCCTTATTACTCGGTTTAAATGCCTTTATAATCCCATTATTGAATTTATTTTGAACTTTTTTGACATTTTTTGGTTAAAACAGATTGTAATTGATTGTTTGCCTCGGGAAACATGGAGCGAAAGCCATCCATTGTCAAGAAAAGTTCATTTATAGACACTCATGCCTAGAAAAGCCTTATTACTCGGTTTAAATGCTTTTATAATCCCATTATCGAATTTATTTTGAATTGTTTTTACATTTTTTGATTAAAACAGATTGTAATTGATTGTTTGCCTCGGGAAACGTGGAGCAAAAGCCATCCATTGTCAAGAAAAGTTCATTTATAGTCACTCATGCCTAGAAAAGCCTTATAACTCGATTTAAATGCTTTTATAATCCCATTATTGAATTTATTTTGAATTGTTTTTACATTTTTTGATTAAAACAGATTGTAATTGATTGTTTGCCTCGGGAAACGTGGATCAAAAGCCATCCATTGTCAAGAAAAGTTCATTTATAGTCACTCATGCCTAGAAAAGCCTTATTACTCGATTTAAATGCCTTTATAATCCCATTATTGAATTTATTTTGAATTGTTTTTACATTTTTTGATTAAAACATATTGTAATTGATTGTTTGCCTCGAGAAACGTGGAGCAAAAGCCATCCATTGTCAAGAAAAGTTCATTTATAGTCACTCATGCCTAGAGAAGCCTTATTACTCGGTTTAAATGCCTTTATAATCCCATTATTGAATTTATTTTGAATTTCTTTTACATTTTTTGATTAAAACAGATTGTAATAGATTGTTTATCTCGGGAAACATGGAACGAAAGCCATCCATTGTCAAGAAAAGTTCATTTATAGTCACTCATGCCTAGAAAAGCCTTATTACTCGGTTTAAATGCCTTTATAATCCCATTATTGAATATATTTACATTTATTTTTACATTTTTTGATTAAAACATATTGTGATTGATTGTTTGCCTCGGGAAACGTGAAGCAAAATCCATACATTGTCAAGAAAAGTTCATTTATAGTCACTCATGCCTAGAAAAGCCTTATTACTCGATTTAAATGCCTTTATAATCCCATTATTGAATTTATTTTGAATTTTTTTTACATTTTTTGATTAAAACATATTGTAATTGATTGTTTGCCTCGGGAAACGTGGAGCAAAAGCCATCCATTGTCAAGAAAAGTTCATTTATAGTCACTCATGCCTAGAAAAGCCTTATTACTCGATTTAAATGCCTTTATAATCCCATTATTGAATTTATTTTGAATTGTTTTTACATTTTTTGATTAAAACATATTGTAATTGATTGTTTGCCTCGAGAAACGTGGAGCAAAAGCCATCCATTGTCAAGAAAAGTTCATTTATAGTCACTCATGCCTACAAAAGCCTTATTGCTCGGTTTAAATGCCTTTATAATCCCATTATTGAATTTATTTTGAATTTTTTTTACATTTTTTGATTAAAACAGATTGTAATAGATTGTTTATCTCGGGAAACATGGAACGAAAGCCATCCATTGTCAAGAAAAGATCATTTATAGTCACTCATGCCTAGAAAAGCCTTATTACTCGGTTTAAATGCCCTTATAATCCCATTATTGAATTTATTTTGAATTATTTTTACATTTTTTGATTAAAACATATTGTAATTGATTGTTTGCCTCGGGAAACGTGGAGCAAAAGCCATCCATTGTCAAGAAAAGTTCATTTATAGTCACTCATGCCTACAAAAGCCTTATTACTCGGTTTAAATGCCTTTATAATCCCATTATTGAATTTATTTTGAATTTTTTTTACATTTTTTGATTAAAACAGATTCTAATACATTGTTTATCTCGGGAAACATGGAACGAAAGCCATCCATTGTCAAGAAAACATCATTTATAGTCACTCATGCCTAGAAAAGCCTTATTACTCGGTTTAAATGCCTTTATAATCCCATTATTGAATTTATTTTGAACTTTTTTGACATTTTTTGATTAAAACAGATTGTAATTGATTGTTTGCCTCGGGAAACATGGAGCGAAAGCCATCCATTGTCAAGAAAAGTTCATTTATAGTCACTCATGCCTAGAAAAGCCTTATTACTCGGTTTAAATGCTTTTATAATCCCATTATCGAATTTATTTTGAATTGTTTTTACATTTTTTGATTAAAACAGATTGTAATTGATTGTTTGCCTCGGGAAACGTGGAGCAAAAGCCATCCATTGTCAAGAAAAGTTCATTTATAGTCACTCATGCCTAGAAAAGCCTTATAACTCGGTTTAAATGCCTTTATAATCCCATTATTGAATTTATTTTGAATTGTTTTTACATTTTTTGATTAAAACAGATTGTAATTGATTGTTTGCCTCGGGAAACGTGGATCAAAAGCCATCCATTGTCAAGAAAAGTTCATTTATAGTCACTCATGCCTAGAAAAGCCTTATTACTCGATTTAAATGCCTTTATAATCCCATTATTGAATTTATTTTGAATTGTTTTTACATTTTTTGATTAAAACATATTGTAATTGATTGTTTGCCTCGAGAAACGTGGAGCAAAAGCCATCCATTGTCAAGAAAAGTTCATTTATAGTCACTCATGCCTACAAAAGCCTTATTACTCGGTTTAAATGCCTTTATAATCCCATTATTGAATTTATTTTGAATTTTTTTTACATTTTTTGATTAAAACAGATTCTAATACATTGTTTATCTCGTGAAAAATGGAACGAAAGCCATCCATTGTCAAGAAAACATCATTTATAGTCACTCATGCCTAGAAAAGCCTTATTACTCGGTTTAAATGCCTTTATAATCCCATTATTGAATTTATTTTGAACTTTTTTGACATTTTTTGATTAAAACAGATTGTAATTGATTGTTTGCCTCGCGAAACGTGGAGCAAAGGCCATCCATTGTCAAGAAAAGTTCATTTATAGTCACTCATGCCTAGAAAAGCCTTATTACTCGGTTTAAATGCTTTTATAATCCCATTATCGAATTTATTTTGAATTGTTTTTACATTTTTTGATTAAAACAGATTGTAATTGATTGTTTGCCTCGGGAAACGTGGAGCAAAAGCCATCCATTGCAAAGAAAAGTTCATTTATAGTCACTCATGCCTAGAAAAGGCTTATAACTCTTTTTAAATGCCTTTATAATCCCATTATTGAATTTATTTTGAATTGTTTTTACATTTTTTGATTAAAACAGATTGTAATTGATTGTTTGCCTCGGGAAACGTGGAGCAAAAGCCGTCCATTGTCAAGAAAAGTTCATTTATAGTCACTCATGCCTAGAAAAGCCTTATTACTCGATTTAAATGCCTTTATAATCCCATTATTGAATTTATTTTGAATTGTTTTTACATTTTTTGATTAAAACATATTGTAATTGATTGTTTGCCTCAGGAAACGTAGAGCAAAAGCCATCCATTGTCAAGAAAAGTTCATTTATAGTCACTCATGCCTAGAGAAGCCTTATTACTCGGTTTAAATGCCTTTATAATCCCATTATTGAATTTATTTTGATTTTTTTTTACAGTTTTTGATTAAAACAGATTGTAATAGATTGTTTATCTCGGGAAACATGGAACGAAAGCCATCCATTGTGAAGAAAAGATCATTTATAGTCACTCATGCCTAGAAAAGCCTTATAACTCGGTTTAAATGCTTTTATAATCCCATTATTGAATTTATTTTGAATTTTTTTTACATTTTTTGATTAAAACAGATTGTAATAGATTGTTTATCTCGGGAAACATGGAGCGAAAGCCATCCATTGTCAAGAAAAGTTCATTTATAGACACTCATGCCTAGAAAAGCCTTATTACTCGGTTTAAATGCTTTTATAATCCCATTATCGAATTTATTTTGAATTGTTTTTACATTTTTTGATTAAAACAGATTGTAATTGATTGTTTGCCTCGGGAAACGTGGAGCAAAAGCCATCCATTGTCAAGAAAAGTTCATTTATAGTCACTCATGCCTAGAAAAGCCTTATAACTCGGTTTAAATGCTTTTATAATCCCATTATTGAATTTATTTTGAATTGTTTTTACATTTTTTGATTCAAACAGATTGTAATAGATTGTTTATCTCGGGAAACATGGAACGAAAGCCATCCATTGTCAAGAAAAGTTCATTTATAGTCACTCATGCCTACAAAAGCCTTATTACTCGGTTTAAATGCCTTTATAATCCCATTATTGAATTTATTTTGAATTTTTTTTACATTTTTTGATTAAAACAGATTGTAATAGATTGTTTATCTCGGGAAACATGGAACGAAAGCCATCCATTGTCAAGAAAAGATCATTTATAGTCACTCATGCCTAGAAAAGCATTATTACTCGGTTTAAATGCCCTTATAATCCCATTATTGAATTTATTTTGAATTATTTTTACATTTTTTTATTAAAACATATTGTAATTGATTGTTTGCCTCGGGAAACGTGGAGCAAAAGCCATCCATTGTCAAGAAAAGTTCATTTATAGTCACTCATGCCTACAAAAGCCTTATTACTCGGTTTAAATGCCTTTATAATCCCATTATTGAATTTATTTTGAATTTTTTTTTACATTTTTTGATTAAAACAGATTCTAATACATTGTTTATCTCGGGAAACATGGAACGAAAGCCATCCATTGTCATGAAAACATCATTTATAGTCACTAATGCCTAGAAAAGCCTTATTACTCGGTTTAAATGTCTTTATAATCCCATTATTGAATTTATTTTGAACTTTTTTGACATTTTTTGGTTAAAACAGATTGTAATTGATTGTTTGCCTCGGGAAACATGGAGCGAAAGCCATCCATTGTCAAGAAAAGTTCATTTATAGTCACTCATGCCTAGAAAAGCCTTATTCCTCGGTTTAAATGCTTTTATAATCCCATTATCGAATTTATTTTGAATTGTTTTTACATTTTTTGATTAAAACAGATTGTAATTGATTGATTGCCTCGGGAAACGTGGAGCAAAAGCCATACATTGTCAAGAAAAGTTCATTTATAGTCACTCACGCCTAGAAAAGCCTTATAACTCGGTTTAAATGCTTTTATAATCCCATTATTGAATTTATTTTGAATTGTTTTTACATTTTTTGATTAAAACAGATTGTAATTGATTGTTTGCCTCGAGAAACGTGGATCAAAAGCCATCCATTGTCAAGAAAAGTTCATTTATAGTCACTCATGCCTAGAAAAGCCTTATTACTCGATTTAAATGCCTTTATAATCCCATTATTGAATTTATTTTGAATTGTTTTTACATTTTTTGATTAAAACATATTGTAATTGATTGTTTGCCTCGAGAAACGTGGAGCAAAAGCCATCCATTGTCAAGAAAAGTTCATTTATAGTCACTCATGCCTACAAAAGCCTTATTGCTCGGTTTAAATGCCTTTATAATCCCATTATTGAATTTATTTTGAATTTTTTTTACATTTTTTGATTAAAACAGATTGTAATAGATTGTTTATCTCGGGAAACATGGAACGAAAGCCATCCATTGTCAAGAAAAGATCATTTATAGTCACTCATGCCTAGAAAAGCCTTATTACTCGGTTTAAATGCCCTTATAATCCCATTATTGAATTTATTTTGAATTATTTTTACATTTTTTGATTAAAACATATTGTAATTGATTGTTTGCCTCGGGAAACGTGGAGCAAAAGCCATCCATTGTCAAGAAAAGTTCATTTATAGTCACTCATGCCTACAAAAGCCTTATTACTCGGTTTAAATGCCTTTATAATCCCATTATTGAATTTATTTTGAATTTTTTTTACATTTTTTGATTAAAACAGATTCTAATACATTGTTTATCTCGGGAAACATGGAACGAAAGCCATCCATTGTCAAGAAAACATCATTTATAGTCACTCATGCCTAGAAAAGCCTTATTACTCGGTTTAAATGCCTTTATAATCCCATTATTGAATTTATTTTGAACTTTTTTGACATTTTTTGATTAAAACAGATTGTAATTGATTGTTTGCCTCGGGAAACATGGAGCGAAAGCCATCCATTGTCAAGAAAAGTTCATTTATAGTCACTCATGCCTAGAAAAGCCTTATTACTCGGTTTAAATGCTTTTATAATCCCATTATCGAATTTATTTTGAATTGTTTTTACATTTTTTGATTAAAACAGATTGTAATTGATTGTTTGCCTCGGGAAACGTGGAGCAAAAGCCATCCATTGTCAAGAAAAGTTCATTTATAGTCACTCATGCCTAGAAAAGCCTTATAACTCGGTTTAAATGCCTTTATAATCCCATTATTGAATTTATTTTGAATTGTTTTTACATTTTTTGATTAAAACAGATTGTAATTGATTGTTTGCCTCGGGAAACGTGGATCAAAAGCCATCCATTGTCAAGAAAAGTTCATTTATAGTCACTCATGCCTAGAAAAGCCTTATTACTCGATTTAAATGCCTTTATAATCCCATTATTGAATTTATTTTGAATTGTTTTTACATTTTTTGATTAAAACATATTGTAATTGATTGTTTGCCTCGAGAAACGTGGAGCAAAAGCCATCCATTGTCAAGAAAAGTTCATTTATAGTCACTCATGCCTACAAAAGCCTTATTACTCGGTTTAAATGCCTTTATAATCCCATTATTGAATTTATTTTGAATTTTTTTTACATTTTTTGATTAAAACAGATTCTAATACATTGTTTATCTCGTGAAAAATGGAACGAAAGCCATCCATTGTCAAGAAAACATCATTTATAGTCACTCATGCCTAGAAAAGCCTTATTACTCGGTTTAAATGCCTTTATAATCCCATTATTGAATTTATTTTGAACTTTTTTGACATTTTGTGATTAAAACAGATTGTAATTGATTGTTTGCCTCGAGAAACGTGGAGCAAAGGCCATCCATTGTCAAGAAAAGTTCATTTATAGTCACTCATGCCTAGAAAAGCCTTATTACTCGGTTTAAATGCTTTTATAATCCCATTATCGAATTTATTTTGAATTGTTTTTACATTTTTTGATTAAAACAGATTGTAATTGATTGTTTGCCTCGGGAAACGTGGAGCAAAAGCCATCCATTGCAAAGAAAAGTTCATTTATAGTCACTCATGCCTAGAAAAGGCTTATAACTCTTTTTAAATGCCTTTATAATCCCATTATTGAATTTATTTTGAATTGTTTTTACATTTTTTGATTAAAACAGATTGTAATTGATTGTTTGCCTCGGGAAACGTGGAGCAAAAGCCATCCATTGTCAAGAAAAGTTCATTTATAGTCACTCATGCCTAGAAAAGCCTTATTACTCGATTTAAATGCCTTTATAATCCCATTATTGAATTTATTTTGAATTGTTTTTACATTTTTTGATTAAAACATATTGTAATTGATTGTTTGCCTCAGGAAACGTAGAGCAAAAGCCATCCACTGTCAAGAAAAGTTCATTTATAGTCACTCATGCCTAGAGAAGCCTTATTACTCGGTTTAAATGCCTTTATAATCCCATTATTGAGTTTATTTTGATTTTTTTTTACAGTTTTTGATTAAAACAGATTGTAATAGATTGTTTATCTCGGGAAACATGGAACGAAAGCCATCCATTGTGAAGAAAAGATCATTTATAGTCACTCATGCCTAGAAAAGCCTTCTTACTCGGTTTAAATGCTTTTATAATCCCATTATTGAATTTATTTTGAATTTTTTTTACATTTTTTGATTAAAACAGATTGTAATAGATTGTTTATCTCGGGAAACATGGAACGAAAGCCATCCATTGTCAAGAAAAGATCATTTATAGTCACTCATGCCTAGAAAAGCCTTATTACTCGGTTTAAATGCCCTTATAATCCCATTATTGAATTTTTTTTGAATTATTTTTACATTTTTTTATTAAAACATATTGTAATTGATTGTTTGCCACGGGAAACGTGGAGCAAAAGCCATCCATTGTCAAGAAAAGTTCATTTATAGTCACTCATGCCTACAAAAGCCTTATTACTCGGTTTAAATGCCTTTATAATCCCATTATTGAATTTATTTTGAATTTTTTTTACATTTTTTGATTAAAACAGATTCTAATACATTGTTTATCTAAGGAAACATGGAACGAAAGCCATCCATTGTCAAGAAAACATCATTTATAGTCACTCATGCCTAAAAAAGCCTTATTACTCGGTTTAAATGCCTTTATAATCCCATTATTGAATTTATTTTGAACTTTTTTGACATTTTTTGGTTAAAACAGATTGTAATTGATTGTTTGCCTCGGGAAACATGGAGAGAAAGCCATCCATTGTCAAGAAAAGTTCATTTATAGACACTCATGCCTAGAAAAGCCTTATTACTCGGTTTAAATGCTTTTATAATCCCATTATCGAATTTATTTTGAATTGTTTTTACATTTTTTGATTAAATCAGATTGTAATTGATTGTTTGCCTCGGGAAACGTGGAGCAAAAGCCATCCATTGTCAAGAAAAGTTCATTTATAGTCACTCATGCCTAGAAAAGCCTTATAACTCGATTTAAATGCTTTTATAATCCCATTATTGAATTTATTTTGAATTGTTTTTACATTTTTTGATTAAAACAGATTGTAATTGATTGTTTGCCTCGGGAAACGTGGATCAAAAGCCATCCATTGTCAAGAAAAGTTCATTTATAGTCACTCATGCCTAGAAAAGCCTTATTACTCGATTTAAATGCCTTTATAATCCCATTATTGAATTTATTTTGAATTGTTTTTACATTTTTTGATTAAAACATATTGTAATTGATTGTTTGCCTCGAGAAACGTGGAGCAAAAGCCATCCATTGTCAAGAAAAGTTCATTTATAGTCACTCATGCCTAGAGAAGCCTTATTACTCGGTTTAAATGCCTTTATAATCCCATTATTGAATTTATTTTGAATTTCTTTTACATTTTTTGATTAAAACAGATTGTAATAGATTGTTTATCTCGGGAAACATGGAACGAAAGCCATCCATTGTCAAGAAAAGTTCATTTATAGTCACTCATGCCTAGAAAAGCCTTATTACTCGGTTTAAATGCCTTTATAATCCCATTATTGAATATATTTACATTTATTTTTACATTTTTTGATTAAAACATATTGTAATTGATTGTTTGCCTCGGGAAACGTGGAGCAAAAGCCATACATTGTCAAGAAAAGTTCATTTATAGTCACTCATGCCTAGAAAAGCCTTATTACTCGATTTAAATGCCTTTATAATCCCATTATTGAATTTATTTTGAATTTTTTTTACATTTTTTGATTAAAACATATTGTAATTGATTGTTTGCCTCGGGAAACGTGGAGCAAAAGCCATCCATTGTCAAGAAAAGTTCATTTATAGTCACTCATGCCTACAAAAGCCTTATTACTCGATTTAAATGCCTTTAAAATCCCATTATTGAATTTATTTTGAATTTTTTTTACATTTTTTGATTAAAACATATTGTAATTGATTGTTTGCCTCGGGAAACGTGGAGCAAAAGCCATCCATTGTCAAGAAAAGTTCATTTATAGTCACTCATGCCTACAAAAGCCTTATTACTCGGTTTAAATGCCTTTATAATCCCATTATTGAATTTATTTTGAATTTTTTTTACATTTTTTGATTAAAACAGATTGTAATAGATTGTTTATCTCGGGAAACATGGAACGAAAGCCATCCATTGTCAAGAAAAGATCATTTATAGTCACTCATGCCTAGAAAAGCCTTATTACTCGGTTTAAATGCCCTTATAATCCCATTATTGAATTTATTTTGAATTATTTTTACATTTTTTTATTAAAACATATTGTAATTGATTGTTTGCCTCGGGAAACGTGGAGCAAAAGCCATCCATTGTCAAGAAAAGTTCATTTATAGTCACTCATGCCTACAAAAGCCTTATTACTCGGTTTAAATGCCTTTATAATGCCATTATTGAATTTATTTTGAATTTTTTTTTACATTTTTTGATTAAAACAGATTCTAATACATTGTTTATCTCGGGAAACATGGAACGAAAGCCATCCATTGTCATGAAAACATCATTTATAGTCACTAATGCCTAGAAAAGCCTTATTACTCGATTTAAATGCCTTTAAAATCCCATTATTGAATTTATTTTGAATTATTTTTACATTTTTTGATTAAAACATATTGTAATTGATTGTTTGCCTCGGGAAACGTGGAGCAAAAGCCATCCATTGTCAAGAAAAGTTCATTTATAGTCACTCATGCCTACAAAAGCCTTATTACTCGGTTTAAATGCCTTTATAATCCCATTATTGAATTTATTTTGAATTTTTTTTACATTTTTTGATTAAAACAGATTGTAATAGATTGTTTATCTCGGGAAACGTGGAGCAAACGCCATCCATTGTCAAGAAAAGTTCATTTATAGTCACTCATGCCTGCAAAAGCCTTATTACTCGGTTTAAATGCCTTTATAATCCCATTATTGAATTTATTTTGAATTTTTTTTACATTTTTTGATTAAAACAGATTGTAATAGATTGTTTATCTCGGGAAACATGGAACGAAAGCCATCCATTGTCAAGAAAAGATCATTTATAGTCACTCATGCCTAGAAAAGCCTTATAACTCGGTTTAAATGCTTTTATAATCCCATTATCGAATTTATTTTGAATTGTTTTTACATTTTTTGATTAAAACAGATTGTAATTGATTGTTTGCCTCGGGAAACGTGGAGCAAAAGCCATACATTGTCAAGAAAAGTTCATTTATAGTCACTCATGCCTAGAAAAGCCTTATAACTCGGTTTAAATGCTTTTATAATCCCATTATTGAATTTATTTTGAATTGTTTTTACATTTTTTGATTAAAACAGATTGTAATTGATTGTTTGCCTCGGGAAACGTGGATCAAAAGCCATCCATTGTCAAGAAAAGTTCATTTATAGTCACTCATGCCTAGAAAAGCCTTATTACTCGATTTAAATGCCTTTATAATCCCATTATTGAATTTATTTTGAATTGTTTTTACATTTTTTTGATTAAAACATATTGTAATTGATTGTTTGCCTCGAGAAACGTGGAGCAAAAGCCATCCATTGTCAAGAAAAGTTCATTTATAGTCACTCATGCCTACAAAAGCCTTATTACTCGGTTTAAATGCCTTTATAATCCCATTATTGAATTTATTTTGAATTTTTTTTACATTTTTTGATTAAAACAGATTCTAATACATTGTTTATCTCGGGAAAAATGGAACGAAAGCCATCCATTGTCAAGAAAACATCATTTATAGTCACTCATGCCTAGAAAAGCCTTATTACTCGGTTTAAATGCCTTTATAATCCCATTATTGAATTTATTTTGAACTTTTTTGACATTTTTTGATTAAAACAGATTGTAATTGATTGTTTGCCTCGAGAAACGTGGAGCAAAGGCCATCCATTGTCAAGAAAAGTTCATTTATAGTCACTCATGCCTAGAAAAGCCTTATTACTCGGTTTAAATGCTTTTATAATCCCATTATCGAATTTATTTTGAATTGTTTTTACATTTTTTGATTAAAACAGATTGTAATTGATTGTTTGCCTCGGGAAACGTGGAGCAAAAGCCATCCATTGTCAAGAAAAGTTCATTTATAGTCACTCATGCCTAGAAAAGCCTTATTACTCGATTTAAATGCCCTTATAATCCCATTATTGAATTTATTTTGAATTGTTTTTACATTTTTTGATTAAAACATATTGTAATTGATTGTTTGCCTCAGGAAACGTGGAGCAAAAGCCATCCATTGTCAAGAAAAGTTCATTTATAGTCACTCATGCCTAGAAAAGCCTTATTACTCGATTTAAATGCCTTTAAAATCCCATTATTGAATTTATTTTGAATTTTTTTTACATTTTTTGATTAAAACATATTGTAATTGATTGTTTGCCTCGGGAAACGTGGAGCAAAAGCCATCCATTGTCAAGAAAAGTTCATTTATAGTCACTCATGCCTACAAAAGCCTTATTGCTCGGTTTAAATGCCTTTATAATCCCATTATTGAATTTATTTTGAATTTTTTTTACATTTTTTGATTAAAACAGATTGTAATAGATTGTTTATCTCGGGAAACATGGAACGAAAGCCATCCATTGTCAAGAAAAGATCATTTATAGTCACTCATGCCTAGAAAAGCCTTATTACTCGGTTTAAATGCCCTTATAATCCCATTATTGAATTTATTTTGAATTATTTTTACATTTTTTTATTAAAACATATTGTAATTGATTGTTTGCCTCGGGAAACGTAGAGCAAAAGCCATCCATTGTCAAGAAAAGTTCATTTATAGTCACTCATGCCTAGAAAAGCCTTATTACTCGATTTAAATGCCTTTATAATCCCATTATTGAATATATTTACATTTATTTTTACATTTTTTGATTAAAACAGATTGTAATTGATTGTTTGCCTCGGGAAACGTGGATCAAAAGCCATCCATTGTCAAGAAAAGTTCATTTATAGTCACTCATGCCTAGAAAAGCCTTATTACTCGATTTAAATGCCTTTATAATCCCATTATTGAATTTATTTTGAATTGTTTTTACATTTTTTGATTAAAACATATTGTAATTGATTGTTTGCCTCGGGAAATATGGAGCGAAAGCCATCCATTGTCAAGAAAAGTTCATTTATAGTCACTCATGCCTAGAAAAGCCTTATAACTCGGTTTAAATGCCTTTATAATCCCATTATTGAATTTATTTTGAATTGTTTTTACATTTTTTGATTAAAACAGATTGTAATTGATTGTTTGCCGTGGGAAACGTGGATCAAAAGCCATCCATTGTCAAGAAAAGTTCATTTATAGTCACTCATGCCTAGAAAAGCCTTATTACTCGATTTAAATGCCTTTATAATCCCATTATTGAATTTATTTTGAACTGTTTTTACATTTTTTTATTAAAACATATTGTAATTGATTGTTTGCCTCGAGAAACGTGGAGCAAAAGCCATCCATTGTCAAGAAAAGTTCATTTATAGTCACTCATGCCTACAAAAGCCTTATTACTCGGTTTAAATGCCTTTATAATCCCATTATTGAATTTATTTTGAATTTTTTTTACATTTTTTGATTAAAACAGATTCTAATACATTGTTTATCTCGGGAAAAATGGAACGAAAGCCATCCATTGTCAAGAAAACATCATTTATAGTCACTCATGCCTAGAAAAGCCTTATTACTCGGTTTAAATGCCTTTATAATCCCATTATTGAATTTATTTTGAACTTTTTTGACATTTTTTGATTAAAACAGATTGTAATTGATTGTTTGCCTCGAGAAACGTGGAGCAAAGGCCATCCATTGTCAAGAAAAGTTCATTTATAGTCACTCATGCCTAGAAAAGCCTTATTACTCGGTTTAAATGCTTTTATAATCCCATTATCGAATTTATTTTGAATTGTTTTTACATTTTTTGATTAAAACAGATTGTAATTGATTGTTTGCCTCGGGAAACGTGGAGCAAAAGCCATCCATTGTCAAGAAAAGTTCATTTATAGTCACTCATGCCTAGAAAAGCCTTATTACTCGATTTAAATGCCTTTAAAATCCCATTATTGAATTTATTTTGAATTTTTTTTACATTTTTTGATTAAAACATATTGTAATTGATTGTTTGCCTCGGGAAACGTGGAGCAAAAGCCATCCATTGTCAAGAAAAGTTCATTTATAGTCACTCATGCCTACAAAAGCCTTATTACTCGGTTTAAATGCCTTTATAATCCCATTATTGAATTTATTTTGAATTTTTTTTACATTTTTTGATTAAAACAGATTGTAATAGATTGTTTATCTCGGGAAACATGGAGCAAAAGCCATCCATTGTCAAGAAAAGTTCATTTATAGTCACTCATGCCTGCAAAAGCCTTATTACTCGGTTTAAATGCCTTTATAATCCCATTATTGAATTTATTTTGAATTTTTTTTACATTTTTTGATTAAAACAGATTGTAATAGATTGTTTATCTCGGGAAACATGGAACGAAAGCCATCCATTGTCAAGAAAAGATCATTTATAGTCACTCATGCCTAGAAAAGCCTTATTACTCGGTTTAAATGCTTTTATAATCCCATTATCGAATTTATTTTGAATTGTTTTTACATTTTTTGATTAAAACATATTGTAATTGATTGTTTGCCTCGGGAAACGAGGAGCAAAAGCCATCCATTGTCAAGAAAAGTTCATTTATAGTCACTCATGCCTAGAAAAGCCTTATAACTCGGTTTAAATGCCTTTATAATCCCATTATTGAATTTATTTTGAATTGTTTTTACATTTTTTGATTAAAACAGATTGTAATTGATTGTTTGCCTCGGGAAACGTGGAGCAAAAGCCATCCATTGTCAAGAAAAGTTCATTTATAGTCACTCATGCCTAGAAAAGCCTTATTACTCGATTTAAATGCCTTTATAATCCCATTATTGAATTTATTTTGAATTGTTTTTACATTTTTTGATTAAAACATATTGTAATTGATTGTTTGCCTCAGGAAACGTGGAGCAAAAGCCATCCATTGTCAAGAAAAGTTCATTTATAGTCACTCATGCCTAGAGAAGCCTTATTACTCGGTTTAAATGCCTTTATAATCCCATTATTGAATTTATTTTGAATTTTTTTTACAGTTTTTGATTAAAACAGATTGTAATAGATTGTTTATCTCGGGAAACATGGAACGAAAGCCATCCATTGTGAAGAAAAGATCATTTATAGTCACTCATGCCTAGAAAAGCCTTATTACTCGGTTTAAATGCTTTTATAATCCCATTATTGAATTTATTTTGAATTTCTTTTACATTTTTTGATTAAAACAGATTGTAATTGATTGTTTGCCTCGGGAAACGTGGAGCAAAAGCCATCCATTGTCAAGAAAAGTTCATTTATAGTCACTCATGCCTACAAAAGCCTTATTACTCGGTTTAAATGCCTTTATAATCCCATTATTGAATTTATTTTGAATTTTTTTTACATTTTTTGATTAAAACAGATTGTAATAGATTGTTTATCTCGGGAAACATGGAACGAAAGCCATCCATTGTCAAGAAAAGATCATTTATAGTCACTCATGCCTAGAAAAGCCTTATTACTCGGTTTAAATGCTTTTATAATCCCATTATCGAATTTATTTTGAATTGTTTTTACATTTTTTGATTAAAATAGATTGTAATTGATTGTTTGCCTCGGGAAACGTGGAGCAAAAGCCATCCATTGTCAAGAAAAGTTCATTTATAGTCACTCATGCCTAGAAAAGGCTTATAACTCTTTTTAAATGCCTTTATAATCCCATTATTGAATTTATTTTGAATTGTTTTTACATTTTTTGATTAAAACAGATTGTAATTGATTGTTTGCCTCGGGAAACGTGGAGCAAAAGCCATCCATTGTCAAGAAAAGTTCATTTATAGTCACCCATGCCTAGAAAAGCCTTATTACTCGATTTAAATGCCTTTATAATCCCATTATTGAATTTATTTTGAATTGTTTTTACATTTTTTGATTAAAACATATTGTAATTGGTTGTTTGCCTCAGGAAACGTGGAGCAAAAGCCATCCATTGTCAAGAAAAGTTCATTTATAGTCACTCATGCCTAGAGAAGCCGTATTACTCGGTTTAAATGCCTTTATAATCCCATTATTGAATTTATTTTGAATTTTTTTTACATTTTTTGATTAAAACAGATTGTAATAGATTGTTTATCTCGGGAAACATGGAACGAAAGCCATCCATTGTCAAGAAAAGATCATTTATAGTCACTCATGCCTAGAAAAGCCTTATTACTCGGTTTAAATGCCCTTATAATCCCATTATTGAATTTATTTTGAATTATTTTTACATTTTTTTATTAAAACATATTGTAATTGATTGTTTGCCCTCGGGAAACGTGGAGCAAAAGCCATCCATTGTCAAGAAAAGTTCATTTATAGTCACTCATGCCTAGAAAAGCCTTATTACTCGGTTTAAATGCCTTTATAATCCCATTATTGAATTTATTTTGAATTCTTTTTACATTTTTTGATTAAAACAGATTGTAATTGATTGTTTGCCTCGGGAAACGTGGAGCAAAAGCCATCCATTGTCAAGAAAAGTTCATTTATAGTCACTCATGCCTAGAAAAGCCTTATTACTCGGTTTAAATGCCTTTATAATCCCATTATTGAATTTATTTTGAATTTTTTTTACATTTTTTGATTAAAACTGATTCTAATACATTGTTTATCTCGGGAAACATGGAATGAAAGCCATCCATTGTCAAGAAAACATCATTTATAGTCACTCATGCCTAGAAAAGCCTTATTACTCGGTTTAAATGCCTTTATAATCCCATTATTGAGTTTATTTTGAACTTTTTTGACATTTTTTGATTAAAACAGATTGTAATTGATTGTTTGCCTCGGGAAACATGGAGAGAAAGCCATCCATTGTCAAGAAAAGTTCATTTATAGTCACTCATGCCTAGAAAAGCCTTATTACTCGGTTTAAATGCTTTTATAATCCCATTATCGAATTTATTTTGAATTGTTTTTACATTTTTTGATTAAAACAGATTGTAATTGATTGTTTGCCTCGGGAAACGTGGAGCAAAAGCCATCCATTGTCAAGAAAAGTTCATTTATAGTCACTCATGCCTAGAAAAGCCTTATAACTCGGTTTAAATGCCTTTATAATCCCATTATTGAATTTATTTTGAATTGTTTTTACATTTTTTGATTAAAACTGATTGTAATTGATTGTTTGCCTCGGGAAACGTGGATCAAAAGCCATCCATTGTCAAGAAAAGTTCATTTATAGTCACTCATGCCTAGAAAAGCCTTATTACTCGATTTAAATGCCTTTATAATCCCATTATTGAATTTATTTTGAATTGTTTTTACATTTTTTGATTAAAACACATTGTAATTGATTGTTTTCCTCGAGAAACGTGGAGCAAAAGCCATCCATTGTCAAGAAAAGTTCATTTATAGTCACTCATGCCTAGAAAAGCCTTATTACTCGGTTTAAATGCCTTTATAATCCCATTATTGAATTTATTTTGAATTTTTTTTACATTTTTTGATTAAAACAGATTCTAATACATTGTTTATCTCGGGAAAAATGGAACGAAAGCCATCCATTGTCAAGAAAACATCATTTATATTCACTCATGCCTAGAAAAGCCTTATTACTCGGTTTAAATGCCTTTATAATCCCATTATTGAATTTATTTTGAACTTTTTTGACATTTTTTGATTAAAACAGATTGTAATTGATTGTTTACCTCGAGAAACGTGGAGCAAAGGCCATCCATTGTCAAGAAAAGTTCATTTATAGTCACTCATGCCTAGAAAAGCCTTATTACTCGGTTTAAATGCTTTTATAATCCCATTATTGAATTTATTTTGAATTTTTTTTACATTTTTTGATTAAAACATATTGTAATTGATTGTTTGCCTAGGGAAACGTGGAGCAAAAGCCATCCATTGTCAAGAAAAGTTCATTTATAGTCACTCATGCCTAGAGAAGCCTTATTACTCGGTTTAAATGCCTTTATAATCCCATTATTGAATTTATTTTGAATTTTTTTTACAGTTTTTGATTAAAACAGATTGTAATAGATTGTTTATCTCGGGAAACATGGAACGAAAGCCATCCATTGTGAAGAAAAGATCATTTATAGTCACTCATGCCTAAAAAAGCCTTATTACTCGGTTTAAATGCTTTTATAATCCCATTATTGAATTTATTTTGAATTTCTTTTACATTTTTTGATGAAAACAGATTGTAATAGATTGTTTATCTCGGGAAACATGGAACGAAAGCCATCCATTGTCAAGAAAAGTTCATTTATAGTCACTCATGCCTAGAAAAGCCTTATTACTCGGTTTAAATGCCTTTATAATCCCATTATTGAATATATTTACATTTATTTTTACATTTTTTGATTAAAACATATTGTAATTGATTGTTTGCCTCGGGAAACGTGGAGCAAAAGCCATCCATTGTCAAGAAAAGTTCATATATAGTCACTCATGCCTAGAAAAGCCTTATTACTCGATTTAAATGCCTTTATAATCCCATTATTGAATTTATTTTGAATTGTTTTTACATTTTTTGATTAAAACATATTGTAATTGATTGTTTGCCCCAGGAAACGAGGAGCAAAAGCCATCCATTGTCAAGAAAAGTTCATTTATAGTCACTCATGCCTAGAGAAGCCTTATTACTCGGTTTAAATGCCTTTATAATCCCATTATTGAATTTATTTTGAATTTTTTTACAGTTTTTGATTAAAACAGATTCTAATACATTGTTTATCTCGGGAAAAATGGAACGAAAGCCATCCATTGTCAAGAAAAGTTCATTTATAGTCACTCATGCCTAGAAAAGCCTTATAACTCGGTTTAAATGCCTTTATAATCCCATTATTGAATTTATTTTGAATTGTTTTTACATTTTTTGATTAAAACAGATTGTAATTGATTGTTTGCCTCGGGAAACGTGGATCAAAATCCATCCATTGTCAAGAAAAGTTCATTTATAGTCACTCATGCCTAGAAAAGCCTTATTACTCGATTTAAATGCCTTTATAATCCCATTATTGAATTTATTTTGAATTGTTTTTACATTTTTTTATTAAAACATATTGTAATTGATTGTTTGCCTCGAGAAACGTGGAGCAAAAGCCATCCATTGTCAAGAAAAGTTCATTTATAGTCACTCATGCCTATAAAAGCCTTATTACTCGGTTTAAATGCCTTTATAATCCCATTATTGAATTTATTTTGAATTTTTTTTACATTTTTTGATTAAAACAGATTCTAATACATTGTTTATCTCGGGAAAAATGGAACGAAAGCCATCCATTGTCAAGAAAACATCATTTATAGTCACTCATGCCTAGAAAAGCCTTATTACTCGGTTTAAATGCCTTTATAATCCCATTATTGAATTTATTTTGAACTTTTTTGACATTTTTTGATTAAAACAGATTGTAATTGATTGTTTGCCTCGAGAAACATGGAGCAAAGGCCATCCATTGTCAAGAAAAGTTCATTTATAGTCACTCATGCCTAGAAAAGCCTTATTACTCGGTTTAAATGCTTTTATAATCCCATTATCGAATTTATTTTGAATTGTTTTTACATTTTTTGATTAAAACATATTGTAATTGATTGTTTGCCTCGGGAAACGTGGAGCAAAAGCCATCCATTGTCAAGAAAAGATCATTTATAGTCACTCATGCCTAGAAAAGGCTTATAACTCTTTTTAAATGCCTTTATAATCCCATTATTGAATTTATTTTGAATTGTTTTTACATTTTTTGATTAAAACAGATTGTAATTGATTGTTTGCCTAGGGAAACGTGGAGCAAAAGCCATCCATTGTCAAGAAAAGTTCATTTATAGTCACTCATGCCTAGAAAAGCCTTATTACTCGATTTAAATGCCTTTATAATCCCATTATTGAATTTATTTTGAATTTTTTTTACAGTTTTTGATTAAAACAGATTGTAATAGATTGTTTATCTCGGGAAACATGGAACGAAAGCCATCCATTGTGAAGAAAAGATCATTTATAGTCACTCATGCCTAAAAAAGCCTTATTACTCGGTTTAAATGCTTTTATAATCCCATTATTGAATTTATTTTGAATTTCTTTTACATTTTTTGATTAAAACAGATTGTAATAGATTGTTTATCTCGGGAAACATGGAACGAAAGCCATCCATTGTCAAGAAAAGTTCATTTATAGTCACTCATGCCTAGAAAAGCCTTATTACTCGGTTTAAATGCCTTTATAATCCCATTATTGAATATATTTACATTTATTTTTACATTTTTTGATTAAAACATATTGTAATTGATTGTTTGCCTTGGGAAACGTGGAGCAAAAGCCATCCATTGTCAAGAAAAGTTCATATATAGTCACTCATGCCTAGAAAAGCCTTATTACTCGATTTAAATGCCTTTATAATCCCATTATTGAATTTATTTTGAATTGTTTTTACATTTTTTGATTAAAACATATTGTAATTGATTGTTTGCCTCAGGAAACGTGGAGCAAAAGCCATCCATTGTCAAGAAAAGTTCATTTATAGTCACTCATGCCTAGAGAAGCCTTATTACTCGGTTTAAATGCCTTTATAATCCCATTATTGAATTTATTTTGAATTTTTTTTACATTTTTTGATTAAAACAGATTGTAATTGATTGTTTGCCTCGGGAAACGTGGAGCAAAAGCCATCCATTGTCAAGAAAAGTTCATTTATAGTCACTCATGCCTACAAAAGCCTTATTACTCGGTTTAAATGCCTTTATAATCCCATTATTGAATTTATTTTGAATTTTTTTTACATTTTTTGATTAAAACAGATTGTAATAGATTGTTTATCTCGGGAAACATGGAACGAAAGCCATCCATTGTCAAGAAAAGATCATTTATAGTCACTCATGCCTAGAAAAGCCTTATTACTCGGTTTAAATGCTTTTATAATCCCATTATCGAATTTATTTTGAATTGTTTTTACATTTTTTGATTAAAATAGATTGTAATTGATTGTTTGCCTCGGGAAACGTGGAGCAAAAGCCATCCATTGTCAAGAAAAGTTCATTTATAGTCACTCATGCCTAGAAAAGGCTTATAACTCTTTTTAAATGCCTTTATAATCCCATTATTGAATTTATTTTGAATTGTTTTTACATTTTTTGATTAAAACAGATTGTAATTGATTGTTTGCCTCGGGAAACGTGGAGCAAAAGCCATCCATTGTCAAGAAAAGTTCATTTATAGTCACCCATGCCTAGAAAAGCCTTATTACTCGATTTAAATGCCTTTATAATCCCATTATTGAATTTATTTTGAATTGTTTTTACATTTTTTGATTAAAACATATTGTAATTGGTTGTTTGCCTCAGGAAACGTGGAGCAAAAGCCATCCATTGTTAAGAAAAGTTCATTTATAGTCACTCATGCCTAGAGAAGCCGTATTACTCGGTTTAAATGCCTTTATAATCCCATTATTGAATTTATTTTGAATTTTTTTTACAGTTTTTGATTAAAACAGATTGTAATAGATTGTTTATCTCGGGAAACATGGAACGAAAGCCATCCATTGTCAAGAAAAGATCATTTATAGTCACTCATGCCTAGAAAAGCCTTATTACTCGGTTTAAATGCCCTTATAATCCCATTATTGAATTTATTTTGAATTATTTTTACATTTTTTTATTAAAACATATTGTAATTGATTGTTTGCCCTCGGGAAACGTGGAGCAAAAGCCATCCATTGTCAAGAAAAGTTCATTTATAGTCACTCATGCCTAGAAAAGCCTTATTACTCGGTTTAAATGCCTTTATAATCCCATTATTGAATTTATTTTGAATTCTTTTTACATTTTTTGATTAAAACAGATTGTAATTGATTGTTTGCCTCGGGAAACGTGGAGCAAAAGCCATCCATTGTCAAGAAAAGTTCATTTATAGTCACTCATGCCTAGAAAAGCCTTATTACTCGGTTTAAATGCCTTTATAATCCCATTATTGAATTTATTTTGAATTTTTTTTACATTTTTTGATTAAAACTGATTCTAATACATTGTTTATCTCGGGAAACATGGAACGAAAGCCATCCATTGTCAAGAAAACATCATTTATAGTCACTCATGCCTAGAAAAGCCTTATTACTCGGTTTAAATGCCTTTATAATCCCATTATTGAGTTTATTTTGAACTTTTTTGACATTTTTTGATTAAAACAGATTGTAATTGATTGTTTGCCTCGGGAAACATGGAGAGAAAGCCATCCATTGTCAAGAAAAGTTCATTTATAGTCACTCATGCCTAGAAAAGCCTTATTACTCGGTTTAAATGCTTTTATAATCCCATTATCGAATTTATTTTGAATTGTTTTTACATTTTTTGATTAAAACAGATTGTAATTGATTGTTTGCCTCGGGAAACGTGGAGCAAAAGCCATCCATTGTCAAGAAAAGTTCATTTATAGTCACTCATGCCTAGAAAAGCCTTATAACTCGGTTTAAATGCCTTTATAATCCCATTATTGAATTTATTTTGAATTGTTTTTACATTTTTTGATTAAAACAGATTGTAATTGATTGTTTGCCTCGGGAAACGTGGATCAAAAGCCATCCATTGTCAAGAAAAGTTCATTTATAGTCACTCATGCCTAGAAAAGCCTTATTACTCGATTTAAATGCCTTTATAATCCCATTATTGAATTTATTTTGAATTGTTTTTACATTTTTTGATTAAAACACATTGTAATTGATTGTTTTCCTCGAGAAACGTGGAGCAAAAGCCATCCATTGTCAAGAAAAGTTCATTTATAGTCACTCATGCCTAGAAAAGCCTTATTACTCGGTTTAAATGCCTTTATAATCCCATTATTGAATTTATTTTGAATTTTTTTTACATTTTTTGATTAAAACAGATTCTAATACATTGTTTATCTCGGGAAAAATGGAACGAAAGCCATCCATTGTCAAGAAAACATCATTTATATTCACTCATGCCTAGAAAAGCCTTATTACTCGGTTTAAATGCCTTTATAATCCCATTATTGAATTTATTTTGAACTTTTTTGACATTTTTTGATTAAAACAGATTGTAATTGATTGTTTACCTCGAGAAACGTGGAGCAAAGGCCATCCATTGGCAAGAAAAGTTCATTTATAGTCACTCATGCCTAGAAAAGCCTTATTACTCGGTTTAAATGCTTTTATAATCCCATTATTGAATTTATTTTGAATTTTTTTTACATTTTTTGATTAAAACATATTGTAATTGATTGTTTGCCTAGGGAAACGTGGAGCAAAAGCCATCCATTGTCAAGAAAAGTTCATTTATAGTCACTCATGCCTAGAGAAGCCTTATTACTCGGTTTAAATGCCTTTATAATCCCATTATTGAATTTATTTTGAATTTTTTTTACAGTTTTTGATTAAAACAGATTGTAATAGATTGTTTATCTCGGGAAACATGGAACGCAAGCCATCCATTGTGAAGAAAAGATCATTTATAGTCACTCATGCCTAAAAAAGCCTTATTACTCGGTTTAAATGCTTTTATAATCCCATTATTGAATTTATTTTGAATTTCTTTTACATTTTTTGATTAAAACAGATTGTAATAGATTGTTTATCTCGGGAAACATGGAACGAAAGCCATCCATTGTCAAGAAAAGTTCATTTATAGTCACTCATGCCTAGAAAAGCCTTATTACTCGGTTTAAATGCCTTTATAATCCCATTATTGAATATATTTACATTTATTTTTACATTTTTTGATTAAAACATATTGTAATTGATTGTTTGCCTCGGGAAATGTGGAGCAAAAGCCATCCATTGTCAAGAAAAGTTCATATATAGTCACTCATGCCTAGAAAAGCCTTATTACTCGATTTAAATGCCTTTATAATCCCATTATTGAATTTATTTTGAATTGTTTTTACATTTTTTGATTAAAACATATTGTAATTGATTGTTTGCCTCAGGAAACGTGGAGCAAAAGCCATCCATTGTCAAGAAAAGTTCATTTATAGTCACTCATGCCTAGAGAAGCCTTATTACTCGGTTTAAATGCCTTTATAATCCCATTATTGAATTTATTTTGAATTTTTTTACAGTTTTTGATTAAAACAGATTCTAATACATTGTTTATCTCGGGAAAAATGGAACGAAAGCCATCCATTGTCAAGAAAAGTTCATTTATAGTCACTCATGCCTAGAAAAGCCTTATAACTCGGTTTAAATGCCTTTATAATCCCATTATTGAATTTATTTTGAATTGTTTTTACATTTTTTGATTAAAACAGATTGTAATTGATTGTTTGCCTCGGGAAACGTGGATCAAAAGCCATCCATTGTCAAGAAAAGTTCATTTATAGTCACTCATGCCTAGAAAAGCCTTATTACTCGATTTAAATGCCTTTATAATCCCATTATTGAATTTATTTTGAATTGTTTTTACATTTTTTTATTAAAACATATTGTAATTGATTGTTTGCCTCGAGAAACGTGGAGCAAAAGCCATCCATTGTCAAGAAAAGTTCATTTATAGTCACTCATGCCTATAAAAGCCTTATTACTCGGTTTAAATGCCTTTATAATCCCATTATTGAATTTATTTTGAATTTTTTTTACATTTTTTGATTAAAACAGATTCTAATACATTGTTTATCTCGGGAAAAATGGAACGAAAGCCATCCATTGTCAAGAAAACATCATTTATAGTCACTCATGCCTAGAAAAGCCTTATTACTCGGTTTAAATGCCTTTATAATCCCATTATTGAATTTATTTTGAACTTTTTTGACATTTTTTGATTAAAACAGATTGTAATTGATTGTTTGCCTCGAGAAACATGGAGCAAAGGCCATCCATTGTCAAGAAAAGTTCATTTATAGTCACTCATGCCTAGAAAAGCCTTATTACTCGGTTTAAATGCTTTTATAATCCCATTATCGAATTTATTTTGAATTGTTTTTACATTTTTTGATTAAAACATATTGTAATTGATTGTTTGCCTCGGGAAACGTGGAGCAAAAGCCATCCATTGTCAAGAAAAGATCATTTATAGTCACTCATGCCTAGAAAAGGCTTATAACTCTTTTTAAATGCCTTTATAATCCCATTATTGAATTTATTTTGAATTGTTTTTACATTTTTTGATTAAAACAGATTGTAATTGATTGTTTGCCTAGGGAAACGTGGAGCAAAAGCCATCCATTGTCAAAAAAAGTTCATTTATAGTCACTCATGCCTAGAAAAGCCTTATTACTCGATTTAAATGCCTTTATAATCCCATTATTGAATTTATTTTGAATTTTTTTTACAGTTTTTGATTAAAACAGATTGTAATAGATTGTTTATCTCGGGAAACATGGAACGAAAGCCATCCATTGTGAAGAAAAGATCATTTATAGTCACTCATGCCTAAAAAAGCCTTATTACTCGGTTTAAATGCTTTTATAATCCCATTATTGAATTTATTTTGAATTTCTTTTACATTTTTTGATTAAAACAGATTGTAATAGATTGTTTATCTCGGGAAACATGGAACGAAAGCCATCCATTGTCAAGAAAAGTTCATTTATAGTCACTCATGCCTAGAAAAGCCTTATTACTCGGTTTAAATGCCTTTATAATCCCATTATTGAATATATTTACATTTATTTTTACATTTTTTGATTAAAACATATTGTAATTGATTGTTTGCCTTGGGAAACGTGGAGCAAAAGCCATCCATTGTCAAGAAAAGTTCATATATAGTCACTCATGCCTAGAAAAGCCTTATTACTCGATTTAAATGCCTTTATAATCCCATTATTGAATTTATTTTGAATTGTTTTTACATTTTTTGATTAAAACATATTGTAATTGATTGTTTGCCTCAGGACACGTGGAGCAAAAGCCATCCATTGTCAAGAAAAGTTCATTTATAGTCACTCATGCCTAGAGAAGCCTTATTACTCGGTTTAAATGCCTTTATAATCCCATTATTGAATTTATTTTGAATTTTTTTTACATTTTTTGATTAAAACAGATTGTAATTGATTGTTTGCCTCGGGAAACGTGGAGCAAAAGCCATCCATTGTCAAGAAAAGTTCATTTATAGTCACTCATGCCTAGAAAAGCCTTATTACTCGATTTAAATGCCTTTATAATCCCATTATTGAATTTATTTTGAATTGTTTTTACATTTTTTGATTAAAACATATTGTAATTGATTGTTTGCCTCAGGAAACGTGGAGCAAAAGCCATCCATTGTCAAGAAAAGTTCATTTATAGTCACTCATGCCTAGAGAAGCCTTATTACTAGGTTTAAATGCCTTTATAATCCCATTATTGAATTTATTTTGAATTTTTTTTACAGTTTTTGATTAAAACAGATTGTAATAGATTATTTATCTCGGGAAACATGGAACGAAAGCCATCCATTGTGAAGAAAAGATCATTTATAGTCACTCATGCCTAGAAAAGCCTTATTACTCGGTTTAAATGCTTTTATAATCCCATTATTGAATTTATTTTGAATTTCTTTTACATTTTTTGATTAAAACAGATTGTAATTGATTGTTTTCCTCGGGAAACGTGGAGCAAAAGCCATCCATTGTCAAGAAAAGTTCATTTATAGTCACTCATGCCTACAAAAGCCTTATTACTCGGTTTAAATGCCTTTATAATCCCATTATTGAATTTATTTTGAATTTTTTTTACATTTTTTGATTAAAACAGATTGTAATAGATTTTTTATCTCGGGAAACATGGAACGAAAGCCATCCATTGTCAAGAAAAGATCATTTATAGTCACTCATGCCTAGAAAAGCCTTATTACTCGGTTTAAATGCTTTTATAATCCCATTATCGAATTTATTTTGAATTGTTTTTACATTTTTTGATTAAAATAGATTGTAATTGATTGTTTGCCTCGGGAAACGTGGAGCAAAAGCCATCCATTGTCAAGAAAAGTTCATTTATAGTCACTCATGCCTAGAAAAGGCTTATAACTCTTTTTAAATGCCTTTATAATCCCATTATTGAATTTATTTTGAATTGTTTTTACATTTTTTGATTAAAACAGATTGTAATTGATTGTTTGCCTCGGGAAACGTGGAGCAAAAGCCATCCATTGTCAAGAAAAGTTCATTTATAGTCACCCATGCCTAGAAAAGCCTTATTACTCGATTTAAATGCCTTTATAATCCCATTATTGAATTTATTTTGAATTGTTTTTACATTTTTTGATTAAAACATATTGTAATTGGTTGTTTGCCTCAGGAAACGTGGAGCAAAAGCCATCCATTGTCAAGAAAAGTTCATTTATAGTCACTCATGCCTAGAGAAGCCTTATTACTCGGTTTAAATGCCTTTATAATCCCATTATTGAATTTATTTTGAATTTTTTTTACAGTTTTTGATTAAAACAGATTCTAATACATTGTTTATCTCGGGAAAAATGGAACGAAAGCCATCCATTGTCAAGAAAAGTTCATTTATAGTCACTCATGCCTAGAAAAGCCTTATAACTCGGTTTAAATGCCTTTATAATCCCATTATTGAATTTATTTTGAATTGTTTTTACATTTTTTGATTAAAACAGATTGTAATTGATTGTTTGCCTCGGGAAACGTGGATCAAAAGCCATCCATTGTCAAGAAAAGTTCATTTATAGTCACTCATGCCTACAAAAGCCTTATTACTCGATTTAAATGCCTTTATAATCCCATTATTGAATTTATTTTGAATTGTTTTTACATTTTTTGATTAAAACATATTGTAATTGATTGTTTGCCTCGAGAAACGTGGAGCAAAAGCCATCCATTGTCAAGAAAAGTTCATTTATAGTCACTCATGCCTAGAAAAGCCTTATTACTCGGTTTAAATGCCTTTATAATCCCATTATTGAATTTATTTTGAATTTTTTTTACATTTTTTGATTAAAACAGATTCTAATACATTGTTTATCTCGGGAAAAATGGAACGAAAGCCATCCATTGTCAAGAAAACATCATTTATAGTCACTCATGCCTAGAAAAGCCTTATTACTCGGTTTAAATGCCTTTATAATCCCATTATTGAATTTATTTTGAACTTTTTTGACATTTTTTGATTAAAACAGATTGTAATTGATTGTTTGCCTCGAGAAACATGGAGCAAAGGCCATCCATTGTCAAGAAAAGTTCATTTATAGTCACTCATGCCTAGAAAAGCCTTATTACTCGGTTTAAATGCTTTTATAATCCCATTATCGAATTTATTTTGAATTGTATTTACATTTTTTGATTAAAACAGATTGTAATTGATTGTTTGCCTCGGGAAACGTGGAGCAAAAGCCATCCATTGTCAAGAAAAGATCATTTATAGTCACTCATGCCTAGAAAAGGCTTATAACTCTTTTTAAATGCCTTTATAATCCCATTATTGAATTTATTTTGAATTGTTTTTACATTTTTTGATTAAAACAGATTGTAATTGATTGTTTGCCTAGGGAAACGTGGAGCAAAAGCCATCCATTGTCAAGAAAAGTTCATTTATAGTCACTCATGCCTAGAAAAGCCTTATTACTCGATTTAAATGCCTTTATAATCCCATTATTGAATTTATTTTGAATTGTTTTTACATTTTTTGATTAAAACATATTGTAATTGATTGTTTGCCTCAGGAAACGTGGAGCAAAAGCCATCCATTGTCAAGAAAAGTTCATTTATAGTCACTCATGCCTAGAGAAGCCTTATTACTCGGTTTAAATGCCTTTATAATCCCATTATTGAATTTATTTTGAATTTTTTTTACAGTTTTTGATTAAAACAGATTGTAATAGATTGTTTATCTCGGGAAACATGGAACGAAAGCCATCCATTGTGAAGAAAAGATCATTTATAGTCACTCATGCCTAGAAAAGCCTTATTACTCGGTTTAAATGCTTTTATAATCCCATTATTGAATTTATTTTGAATTTCTTTTACATTTTTTGATTAAAACAGATTGTAATAGATTGTTTATCTCGGGAAACATGGAACGAAAGCCATCCATTGTCAAGAAAAGTTCATTTATAGTCACTCATGCCTAGAAAAGCCTTATTACTCGGTTTAAATGCCTTTATAATCCCATTATTGAATATATTTACATTTATTTTTACATTTTTTGATTAAAACATATTGTAATTGATTGTTTGCCTCGGGAAACGTGGAGCAAAAGCCATCCATTGTCAAGAAAAGTTCATATATAGTCACTCATGCCTAGAAAAGCCTTATTACTTGATTTAAATGCCTTTATAATCCCATTATTGAATTTATTTTGAATTTTTTTTACATTTTTTGATTAAAACATATTGTAATTGATTGTTTGCCTCGGGAAACGTGGAGCAAAAGCCATCCATTGTCAAGAAAAGTTCATTTATAGTCACTCATGCCTACAAAAGCCTTATTACTCGATTTAAATGCCTTTAAAATCCCATTATTGAATTTATTTTGAATTTTTTTTACATTTTTTGATTAAAACATATTGTAATTGATTGTTTGCCTCGGGAAACGTGGAGCAAAAGCCATCCATTATCAAGAAAAGTTCATTTATAGTCACTCATGCCTAGAAAAGCCTTATTACTCGATTTAAATGCCTTTATAATCCCATTATTGAATTTATTTTGAATTGTTTTTACATTTTTTGATTAAAACATATTGTAATTGATTGTTTGCCTCGGGAAACGTGGAGCAAAAGCCATCCATTGTCAAGAAAAGTTCATTTATAGTCACTCATGCCTAGAGAAGCCTTATTACTCGGTTTAAATGCCTTTATAATCCAATTATTGAATTTATTTTGAATTTTTTTTACATTTTTTGATTAAAACAGATTCTAATACATTGTTTATCTCGGGAAACATGGAACGAAAGCCATCCATTGTCAAGAAAACATCATTTATAGTCACTCATGCCTAGAAAAGCCTTATTACTCGGTTTAAATGCCCTTATAATCCCATTATTGAATTTATTTTGAATTATTTTTACATTTTTTTATTAAAACATATTGTAATTGATTGTTTGCCCTCGGGAAACGTGGAGCAAAAGCCATCCATTGTCAAGAAAAGTTCATTTATAGTCACTCATGCCTAGAAAAGCCTTATTACTCGGTTTAAATGCCTTTATAATCCCATTATTGAATTTATTTTGAATTTTTTTTACATTTTTTGATTAAAACTGATTCTAATACATTGTTTATCTCGGGAAACATGGAACGAAAGCCATCCATTGTCAAAAAAACATCATTTATAGTCACTCATGCCTAGAAAAGCCTTATTACTCGGTTTAAATGCCTTTATAATCCCATTATTGAGTTTATTTTGAACTTTTTTGACATTTTTTGATTAAAACAGATTGTAATTGATTGTTTGCCTCGGGAAACATGGAGAGAAAGCCATCCATTGTCAAGAAAAGTTCATTTATAGTCACTCATGCCTAGAAAAGCCTTATTACTCGGTTTAAATGCTTTTATAATCCCATTATCGAATTTATTTTGAATTGTTTTTACATTTTTTGATTAAAACAGATTGTAATTGATTGTTTGCCTCGGGAAACGTGGAGCAAAAGCCATCCATTGTCAAGAAAAGTTCATTTATAGTCACTCATGCCTAGAAAAGCCTTATAACTCGGTTTAAATGCCTTTATAATCCCATTATTGAATTAATTTTGAATTGTTGTTACATTTTTTGATTAAAACAGATTGTAATTGATTGTTTGCCTCGGGAAACCTGGATCAAAAGCCATCCATTGTCAAGAAAAGTTCATTTATAGTCACTCATGCCTAGAAAAGCCTTATTACTCGATTTAAATGCCTTTATAATCCCATTATTGAATTTATTTTGAATTGTTTTTACATTTTTTGATTAAAACATATTGTAATTGATTGTTTGCCTCGAGAAACGTGGAGCAAAAGCCATCCATTGTCAAGCAAAGTTCATTTATAGTCACTCATGCCTACAAAAGCGTTATTACTCGATTTAAATGCCTTTATAATCCCATTATTGAATTTATTTTGAATTTTTTTTACATTTTTTGATTAAAACAGATTCTAATACATTGTTTATCTCGGGAAAAATGGAACGAAAGCCATCCATTGTCAAGAAAACATCATTTATAGTCACTCATGCCTAGAAAAGCCTTATTACTCGGTTTAAATGCCTTTATAATCCTATTATTGAATTTATTTTGAACTTTTTTGACATTTTTTGATTAAAACAGATTGTAATTGATTGTTTGCCTCGAGAAACGTGGAGCAAAGGCCATCCATTGTCAAGAAAAGTTCATTTATAGTCACTCATGCCTAGAAAAGCCTTATTACTCGGTTTAAATGCTTTTATAATCCCATTATCGAATTTATTTTGAATTGTTTTTACATTTTTTGATTAAAACAGATTGTAATTGATTGTTTGCCTCGGGAAACGTGGAGCAAAAGCCATCCATTGTCAAGAAAAGATCATTTATAGTCACTCATGCCTAGAAAAGGCTTATAACTCTTTTTAAATGCCTTTATAATCCCATTATTGAATTTATTTTGAATTGTTTTTACATTTTTTGATTAAAACAGATTGTAATTGATTGTTTGCCTAGGGAAACGTGGAGCAAAAGCCATCCATTGTCAAGAAAAGTTCATTTATAGTCACTCATGCCTAGAAAAGCCTTATTACTCGATTGAAATGCCTTTATAATCCCATTATTGAATTTATTTTGAATTGTTTTTACATTTTTTGATTAAAACATATTGTAATTGATTGTTTGCCTCAGGAAACATGGAGCAAAAGCCATCCATTGTCAAGAAAAGTTCATTTATAGTCACTCATGCCTAGAGAAGCCTTATTACTCGGTTTAAATGCCTTTATAATCCCATTATTGAATTTATTTTGAATTTTTTTTACAGTTTTTGATTAAAACAGATTGTAATAGATTGTTTATCTCGGGAAACATGGAACGAAAGCCATCCATTGTGAAGAAAAGATCATTTATAGTCACTCATGCCTAGAAAAGCCTTATTACTCGGTTTAAATGCTTTTATAATCCCATTATTGAATTTATTTTGAATTTCTTTTACATTTTTTGATTAAAACAGATTGTAATAGATTGTTTATCTCGGGAAACATGGAACGAAAGCCATCCATTGTCAAGAAAAGTTCATTTATAGTCACTCATGCCTAGAAAAGCCTTATTACTCGGTTTAAATGCCTTTATAATCCCATTATTGAATATATTTACATTTATTTTTACATTTTTTGATTAAAACATATTGTAATTGATTGTTTGCCTCGGGAAACGTGGAGCAAAAGCCATCCATTGTCAAGAAAAGTTCATTTATAGTCACTCATGCCTAGAAAAGCCTTATAACTCGGTTTAAATGCCTTTATAATCCCATTATTGAATTTATTTTGAATTGTTGTTACATTTTTTGATTAAAACAGATTGTAATTGATTGTTTGCCTCGGGAAACGTGGAGCAAAAGCCATCCATTGTCAAGAAAAGTTCATTTATAGTCACTCATGCCTACAAAAGCCTTATTACTCGATTTAAATGCCTTTAAAATCCCATTATTGAATTTATTTTGAATTTTTTTTACATTTTTTTATTAAAACATATTGTAATTGATTGTTTGCCTCGGGAAACGTGGAGCAAAAGCCATCCATTGTCAAGAAAAGTTCATTTATAGTCACTCATGCCTACAAAAGCCTTATTACTCGGTTTAAATGCCTTTATAATCCCATTATTGAATTTATTTTGAATTTTTTTTACATTTTTTGATTAAAACAGATTGTAATAGATTGTTTATCTCGGGAAACATGGAACGAAAGCCATCCATTGTCAAGAAAAGATCATTTATAGTCACTCATGCCTAGAAAAGCCTTATTACTCGATTTAAATGCCTTTATAATCCCATTATTGAATTTATTTTGAATTGTTTTTACATTTTTTGATTAAAACATATTGTAATTGATTGTTTGCCTCAGGAAACGTGGAGCAAAAGCCATCCATTGTCAAGAAAAGTTCATTTATAGTCACTCATGCCTAGAGAAGCCTTATTACTCGGTTTAAATGCCTTTATAATCCCATTATTGAATTTATTTTGAATTTTTTTTACAGTTTTTGATTAAAACAGATTGTAATAGATTGTTTATCTCGGGAAACATGGAACGAAAGCCATCCATTGTGAAGAAAAGATCATTTATAGTCACTCATGCCTAGAAAAGCCTTATTACTCGGTTTAAATGCTTTTATAATCCCATTATTGAATTTATTTTGAATTTCTTTTACATTTTTTGATTAAAACAGATTGTAATAGATTGTTTATCTCGGGAAACATGGAACGAAAGCCATCCATTGTCAAGAAAAGTTCATTTATAGTCACTCATGCCTAGAAAAGCCTTATTACTCGGTTTAAATGCCTTTATAATCCCATTATTGAATATATTTACATTTATTTTTACATTTTTTGATTAAAACATATTGTAATTGATTGTTTGCCTCGGGAAACGTGGAGAAAAAGCCATCCATTGTCAAGAAAAGTTCATATATAGTCACTCATGCCTAGAAAAGCCTTATTACTTGATTTAAATGCCTTTATAATCCCATTATTGAATTTATTTTGAATTTTTTTTACATTTTTTGATTAAAACATATTGTAATTGATTGTTTGCCTCGGGAAACGTGGAGCAAAAGCCATCCATTGTCAAGAAAAGTTCATTTATAGTCACTCATGCCTACAAAAGCCTTATTACTCGATTTAAATGCCTTTAAAATCCCATTATTGAATTTATTTTGAATTTTTTTTACATTTTTTGATTAAAACATATTGTAATTGATTGTTTGCCTCGGGAAACGTGGAGCAAAAGCCATCCATTATCAAGAAAAGTTCATTTATAGTCACTCATGCCTAGAAAAGCCTTATTACTCGATTTAAATGCCTTTATAATCCCATTATTGAATTTATTTTGAATTGTTTTTACATTTTTTGATTAAAACATATTGTAATTGATTGTTTGCCTCGGGAAACGTGGAGCAAAAGCCATCCATTGTCAAGAAAAGTTCATTTATAGTCACTCATGCCTAGAGAAGCCTTATTACTCGGTTTAAATGCCTTTATAATCCCATTATTGAATTTATTTTGAATTTTTTTTACATTTTTTGATTAAAACAGATTCTAATACATTGTTTATCTCGGGAAACATGGAACGAAAGCCATCCATTGTCAAGAAAACATCATTTATAGTCACTCATGCCTAGAAAAGCCTTATTACTCGGTTTAAATGCCCTTATAATCCCATTATTGAATTTATTTTGAATTATTTTTACATTTTTTTATTAAAACATATTGTAATTGATTGTTTGCCCTCGGGAAACGTGGAGCAAAAGCCATCCATTGTCAAGAAAAGTTCATTTATAGTCACTCATGCCTAGAAAAGCCTTATTACTCGGTTTAAATGCCTTTATAATCCCATTATTGAATTTATTTTGAATTTTTTTTACATTTTTTGATTAAAACTGATTCTAATACATTGTTTATCTCGGGAAACATGGAACGAAAGCCATCCATTGTCAAAAAAACATCATTTATAGTCACTCATGCCTAGAAAAGCCTTATTACTCGGTTTAAATGCCTTTATAATCCCATTATTGAGTTTATTTTGAACTTTTTTGACATTTTTTGATTAAAACAGATTGTAATTGATTGTTTGCCTCGGGAAACATGGAGAGAAAGCCATCCATTGTCAAGAAAAGTTCATTTATAGTCACTCATGCCTAGAAAAGCCTTATTACTCGGTTTAAATGCTTTTATAATCCCATTATCGAATTTATTTTGAATTGTTTTTACATTTTTTGATTAAAACAGATTGTAATTGATTGTTTGCCTCGGGAAACGTGGAGCAAAAGCCATCCATTGTCAAGAAAAGTTCATTTATAGTCACTCATGCCTAGAAAAGCCTTATAACTCGGTTTAAATGCCTTTATAATCCCATTATTGAATTAATTTTGAATTGTTGTTACATTTTTTGATTAAAACAGATTGTAATTGATTGTTTGCCTCGGGAAACCTGGATCAAAAGCCATCCATTGTCAAGAAAAGTTCATTTATAGTCACTCATGCCTAGAAAAGCCTTATTACTCGATTTAAATGCCTTTATAATCCCATTATTGAATTTATTTTGAATTGTTTTTACATTTTTTGATTAAAACATATTGTAATTGATTGTTTGCCTCGAGAAACGTGGAGCAAAAGCCATCCATTGTCAAGCAAAGTTCATTTATAGTCACTCATGCCTACAAAAGCGTTATTACTCGATTTAAATGCCTTTATAATCCCATTATTGAATTTATTTTGAATTTTTTTTACATTTTTTGATTAAAACAGATTCTAATACATTGTTTATCTCGGGAAAAATGGAACGAAAGCCATCCATTGTCAAGAAAACATCATTTATAGTCACTCATGCCTAGAAAAGCCTTATTACTCGGTTTAAATGCCTTTATAATCCTATTATTGAATTTATTTTGAACTTTTTTGACATTTTTTGATTAAAACAGATTGTAATTGATTGTTTGCCTCGAGAAACGTGGAGCAAAGGCCATCCATTGTCAAGAAAAGTTCATTTATAGTCACTCATGCCTAGAAAAGCCTTATTACTCGGTTTAAATGCTTTTATAATCCCATTATCGAATTTATTTTGAATTGTTTTTACATTTTTTGATTAAAACAGATTGTAATTGATTGTTTGCCTCGGGAAACGTGGAGCAAAAGCCATCCATTGTCAAGAAAAGATCATTTATAGTCACTCATGCCTAGAAAAGGCTTATAACTCTTTTTAAATGCCTTTATAATCCCATTATTGAATTTATTTTGAATTGTTTTTACATTTTTTGATTAAAACAGATTGTAATTGATTGTTTGCCTAGGGAAACGTGGAGCAAAAGCCATCCATTGTCAAGAAAAGTTCATTTATAGTCACTCATGCCTAGAAAAGCCTTATTACTCGATTGAAATGCCTTTATAATCCCATTATTGAATTTATTTTGAATTGTTTTTACATTTTTTGATTAAAACATATTGTAATTGATTGTTTGCCTCAGGAAACATGGAGCAAAAGCCATCCATTGTCAAGAAAAGTTCATTTATAGTCACTCATGCCTAGAGAAGCCTTATTACTCGGTTTAAATGCCTTTATAATCCCATTATTGAATTTATTTTGAATTTTTTTTACAGTTTTTGATTAAAACAGATTGTAATAGATTGTTTATCTCGGGAAACATGGAACGAAAGCCATCCATTGTGAAGAAAAGATCATTTATAGTCACTCATGCCTAGAAAAGCCTTATTACTCGGTTTAAATGCTTTTATAATCCCATTATTGAATTTATTTTGAATTTCTTTTACATTTTTTGATTAAAACAGATTGTAATAGATTGTTTATCTCGGGAAACATGGAACGAAAGCCATCCATTGTCAAGAAAAGTTCATTTATAGTCACTCATGCCTAGAAAAGCCTTATTACTCGGTTTAAATGCCTTTATAATCCCATTATTGAATATATTTACATTTATTTTTACATTTTTTGATTAAAACATATTGTAATTGATTGTTTGCCTCGGGAAACGTGGAGCAAAAGCCATCCATTGTCAAGAAAAGTTCATTTATAGTCACTCATGCCTAGAAAAGCCTTATAACTCGGTTTAAATGCCTTTATAATCCCATTATTGAATTTATTTTGAATTGTTGTTACATTTTTTGATTAAAACAGATTGTAATTGATTGTTTGCCTCGGGAAACGTGGAGCAAAAGCCATCCATTGTCAAGAAAAGTTCATTTATAGTCACTCATGCCTACAAAAGCCTTATTACTCGATTTAAATGCCTTTAAAATCCCATTATTGAATTTATTTTGAATTTTTTTTACATTTTTTGATTAAAACATATTGTAATTGATTGTTTGCCTCGGGAAACGTGGACCAAAAGCCATCCATTGTCAAGAAAAGTTCATTTATAGTCACTCATGCCTACAAAAGCCTTATTACTCGGTTTAAATGCCTTTATAATCCCATTATTGAATTTATTTTGAATTTTTTTTACATTTTTTGATTAAAACAGATTGTAATAGATTGTTTATCTCGGGAAACATGGAACGAAAGCCATCCATTGTCAAGAAAAGATCATTTATAGTCACTCATGCCTAGAAAAGCCTTATTACTCGGTTTAAATGCCCTTATAATCCCATTATTGAATTTATTTTGAATTATTTTTACATTTTTTTATTAAAACATATTGTAATTGATTGTTTGCCCTCGGGAAACGTGGAGCAAAAGCCATCCATTGTCAAGAAAAGTTCATTTATAGTCACTCATGCCTAGAAAAGCCTTATTACTCGGTTTAAATGCCTTTATAATCCCATTATTGAATTTATTTTGAAATTTTTTTACATTTTTTGATGAAAACTGATTCTAATACATTGTTTATCTCGGGAAACATGGAACGAAAGCCATCCATTGTCAAGAAAACATCATTTATAGTCACTCATGCCTAGAAAAGCCTTATTACTCGGTTTAAATGCCTTTATAATCCCATTATTGAGTTTATTTTGAACTTTTTTGACATTTTTTGATTAAAACAGATTGTAATTGATTGTTTGCCTCGGGAAACATGGAGAGAAAGCCATCCATTGTCAAGAAAAGTTCATTTATAGTCACTCATGCCTAGAAAAGCCTTATTACTCGGTTTAAATGCTTTTATAATCCCATTATCGAATTTATTTTGAATTGTTTTTACATTTTTTGATTAAAACAGATTGTAATTGATTGTTTACCTCGGGAAACGTGGAGCAAAAGCCATCCATTGTCAAGAAAAGTTCATTTATAGTCACTCATGCCTAGAAAAGCCTTATAACTCTTTTTAAATGCCTTTATAATCCCATTATTGAATTTATTTTGAATTGTTTTTACATTTTTTGATTAAAACAGATTGTAATTGATTGTTTACCTCGGGAAACGTGGATCAAAAGCCATCCATTGTCAAGAAAAGTTCATTTATAGTCACTCATGCCTAGAAAAGCCTTATTACTCGATTTAAATGCCTTTATAATCCCATTATTGAATTTATTTTGAATTGTTTTTACATTTTTTGATTAAAACATATTGTAATTAATTGTTTGCCTCGAGAAACGTGGAGCAAAAGCCATCCATTGTCAAGAAAAGTTCATTTATAGTCACTCATGCCTACAAAAGCCTTATTACTCGATTTAAATGCCTTTATAATCCCATTATTGAATTTATTTTGAATTTTTTTTACATTTTTTGATTAAAACAGATTCTAATACATTGTTTATCTCGGGAAAAATGGAACGAAAGCCATCCATTGTCAAGAAAACATCATTTATAGTCACTCATGCCTAGAAAAGCCTTATTACTCGGTTTAAATGCCTTTATAATCCCATTATTGAATTTATTTTGAACTTTTTTGACATTTTTTGATTAAAACAGATTGTAATTGATTGTTTGCCTCGAGAAACGTGGAGCAAAGGCCATCCATTGTCAAGAAAAGTTCATTTATAGTCACTCATGCCTAGAAAAGCCTTATTACTCGGTTTAAATGCTTTTATAATCCCATTATCGAATTTATTTTGAATTGTTTTTACATTTTTTTATTAAAACAGATTGTAATTGATTGTTTGCCTCGGGAAACGTGGAGCAAAAGCCATCCATTGTCAAGAAAAGTTCATTTATAGTCACTCATGCCTAGAAAAGCCTTATTACTCGATTTAAATGCCTTTATAATCCCATTATTGAATTTATTTTGAATTGTTTTTACATTTTTTGATTAATACATATTGTAATTGATTGTTTGCCTCGAGAAACGTGGAGCAAAAGCCATCCATTGTCAAGAAAAGTTCATTTATAGTAACTCATGCCTACAAAAGCCTTATTACTCGGTTTAAATGCCTTTATAATCCCATTATTGAATTTATTTTGAATTTTTTTTACATTTTTTGATTAAAACAGATTCTAATACATTGTTTATCTCGGGAAAAATGGAACGAAAGCCATCCATTGTCAAGAAAACATCATTTATAGTCACTCATGCCTAAAAAAGCCTTATTACTCGGTTTAAATGCCTTTATAATCCCATTATTGAATTTATTTTGAACTTTTTTGACATTTTTTGATTAAAACAGATTGTAATTGATTGTTTGCCTCGAGAAACGTGGAGCAAAGGCCATCCATTGTCAAGAAAAGTTCATTTATAGTCACTCATGCCTAGAAAAGCTTTATTACTCGGTTTAAATGCTTTTATAATCCCATTATCGAATTTATTTTGAATTGTTTTTACATTTTTTGATTAAAACAGATTGTAATTGATTGTTTGCCTCGGGAAACGTGGAGCAAAAGCCATCCATTGTCAAGAAAAGATCATTTATAGTCACTCATGCCTAGAAAAGGCTTATAACTCTTTTTAAATGCCTTTATAATCCCATTATTGAATTTATTTTGAATTGTTTTTACATTTTTTGATTAAAACAGATTGTAATTGATTGTTTGCCTAGGGAAACGTGGAGCAAAAGCCATCCATTGTCAAGAAAAGTTCATTTATAGTCACTCATGCCTAGAAAAGCCTTATTACTCGATTTAAATGCCTTTATAATCCCATTATTGAATTTATTTTGAATTGTTTTTACATTTTTTGATTAAAACATATTGTAATTGATTGTTTGCCTCAGGAAACGTGGAGCAAAAGCCATCCATTGTCAAGAAAAGTTCATTTATAGTCACTCATGCCTAGAGAAGCCTTATTACTCGGTTTAAATGCCTTTATAATCCCATTATTGAATTTATTTTGAATTTTTTTTACAGTTTTTGATTAAAACAGATTGTAATAGATTGTTTATCTCGGGAAACATGGAACGAAAGCCATCCATTGTGAAGAAAAGATCATTTATAGTCACTCATGCCTAGAAAAGCCTTATTACTCGGTTTAAATGCTTTTATAATCCCATTATTGAATTTATTTTGAATTTCTTTTACATTTTTTGATTAAAACAGATTGTAATAGATTGTTTATCTTGGGAAACATGGAACGAAAGCCATCCATTGTCAAGAAAAGTTCATTTATAGTCACTCATGCCTAGAAAAGCCTTATTACTCGGTTTAAATGCCTTTATAATCCCATTATTGAATATATTTACATTTATTTTTACATTTTTTGATTAAAACATATTGTAATTGATTGTTTGCCTCGGGAAACGTGGAGCAAAAGCCATCCATTGTCAAGAAAAGTTCATTTATAGTCACTCATGCCTAGAAAAGCCTTATAACTCGGTTTAAATGCCTTTATAATCCCATTATTGAATTTATTTTGAATTGTTGTTACATTTTTTGATTAAAACAGATTGTAATTGTCTGTTTGCCTCGGGAAACGTGGATCAAAAGCCATCCATTGTCAAGAAAAGTTCATTTATAGTCACTCATGCCTAGAAAAGCCTTATTACTCGATTTAAATGCCTTTATAATCCCATTATTGAATTTATTTTGAATTGTTTTTACATTTTTTGATTAAAACAGATTGTAATTGATTGTTTGCCTCGGGAAACGTGGAGCAAAAGCCATCCATTGTCAAGAAAAGTTCATTTATAGTCACTCATGCCTAGAAAAGCCTTATAACTCGGTTTAAATGCCTTTATAATCCCATTATTGAATTTATTTTGAATTGTTGTTACATTTTTTGATTAAAACAGATTGTAATTGATTGTTTGCCTCGGGAAACGTGGATCAAAAGCCATCCATTGTCAAGAAAAGTTCATTTATAGTCACTCATGCCTAGAAAAGCCTTATTACTCGATTTAAATGCCTTTATAATCCCATTATTGAATTTATTTTGAATTGTTTTTACATTTTTTGATTAAAACATATTGTAATTGATTGTTTGCCTCGAGAAACGTGGAGCAAAAGCCATCCATTGTCAAGAAAAGTTCATTTATAGTCACTCATGCCTACAAAAGCCTTATTACTCGATTTAAATGCCTTTATAATCCCATTATTGAATTTATTTTGAATTTTTTTTACATTTTTTGATTAAAACAGATTCTAATACATTGTTTATCTCGGGAAAAATGGAACGAAAGCCATCCATTGTCAAGAAAACATCATTTATAGTCACTCATGCCTAGAAAAGCCTTATTACTCGGTTTAAATGCCTTTATAATCCCATTATTGAATTTATTTTGAACTTTTTTGACATTTTTTGATTAAAACAGATTGTAATTGATTGTTTGCCTCGAGAAACGTGGAGCAAAGGCCATCCATTGTCAAGAAAAGTTCATTTATAGTCACTCATGCCTAGAAAAGCCTTATTACTCGGTTTAAATGCTTTTATAATCCCATTATCGAATTTATTTTGAATTGTTTTTACATTTTTTGATTAAAAGAGATTGTAATTGATTGTTTGCCTCGGGAAACGTGGATCAAAAGCCATCCATTGTCAAGAAAAGTTCATTTATAGTCACTCATGCCTAGAAAAGCCTTATTACTCGATTTAAATGCCTTTATAATCCCATTATTGAATTTATTTTGAATTGTTTTTACATTTTTTGATTAAAACATATTGTAATTGATTGTTTGCCTCGAGAAACGTGGAGCAAAAGCCATCCATTGTCAAGAAAAGTTCATTTATAGTCACTCATGCCTACAAAAGCCTTATTACTCGATTTAAATGCCTTTATAATCCCATTATTGAATTTATTTTGAATTGTTGTTACATTTTTTGATTAAAACAGATTCTAATACATTGTTTATCTCGGGAAAAATGGAACGAAAGCCATCCATTGTCAAGAAAACATCATTTATAGTCACTCATGCCTAGAAAAGCCTTATTACTCGGTTTAAATGCCTTTATAATCCCATTATTGAATTTATTTTGAACTTTTTTGACATTTTTTGATTAAAACAGATTGTAATTGATTGTTTGCCTCGAGAAACGTGGAGCAAAGGCCATCCATTGTCAAGAAAAGTTCATTTATAGTCACTCATGCCTAGAAAAGCCTTATTACTCGGTTTAAATGCTTTTATAATCCCATTATCGAATTTATTTTGAATTGTTTTTACATTTTTTGATTAAAACAGATTGTAATTGATTGTTTGCCTCGGGAAACGTGGAGCAAAAGCCATCCATTGTCAAGAAAAGATCATTTATAGTCACTCATGCCTAGAAAAGGCTTATAACTCTTTTTAAATGCCTTTATAATCCCATTATTGAATTTATTTTGAATTGTTTTTACATTTTTTGATTAAAACAGATTGTAATTGATTGTTTGCCTAGGGAAACGTGGAGCAAAAGCCATCCATTGTCAAGAAAAGTTCATTTATAGTCACTCATGCCTAGAAAAGCCTTATTACTCGATTTAAATGCCTTTATAATCCCATTATTGAATTTATTTTGAATTGTTTTTACATTTTTTGATTAAAACATATTGTAATTGATTGTTTGCCTCAGGAAACGTGGAGCAAAAGCCATCCATTGTCAAGAAAAGTTCATTTATAGTCACTCATGCCTAGAGAAGCCTTATTACTCGGTTTAAATGCCTTTATAATCCCATTATTGAATTTATTTTGAATTTTTTTTACAGTTTTTGATTAAAACAGATTGTAATAGATTGTTTATCTCGGGAAACATGGAACGAAAGCCATCCATTGTGAAGAAAAGATCATTTATAGTCACTCATGCCTAGAAAAGCCTTATTACTCGGTTTAAATGCTTTTATAATCCCATTATTGAATTTATTTTGAATTTCTTTTACATTTTTTGATTAAAACAGATTGTAATAGATTGTTTATCTCGGGAAACATGGAACGAAAGCCATCCATTGTCAAGAAAAGTTCATTTATAGTCACTCATGCCTAGAAAAGCCTTATTACTCGGTTTAAATGCTTTTATAATCCCATTATCGAATTTATTTTGAATTGTTTTTACATTTTTTGATTAAAACAGATTGTAATTGATTGTTTGCCTCGGGAAACGTGGAGCAAAAGCCATCCATTGTCAAGAAAAGTTCATTTATAGTCACTCATGCCTAGAAAAGCCTTATAACTCGGTTTAAATGCCTTTATAATCCCATTATTGAATTTATTTTGAATTGTTGTTACATTTTTTGATTAAAACAGATTGTAATTGATTGTTTGCCTCGGGAAACGTGGATCAAAAGCCATCCATTGTCAAGAAAAGTTCATTTATAGTCACTCATGCCTAGAAAAGCCTTATTACTCGATTTAAATGCCTTTATAATCCCATTATTGAATTTATTTTGAATTGTTTTTACATTTTTTGATTAAAACATATTGTAATTGATTGTTTGCCTCGAGAAACGTGGAGCAAAAGTCATCCATTGTCAAGAAAAGTTCATTTATAGTCACTCATGCCTACAAAAGCCTTATTACTCGGTTTAAATGCCTTTATAATCCCATTATTGAGTTTATTTTGAACTTTTTTGACATTTTTTGATTAAAACAGATTGTAATTGATTGTTTGCCTCGGGAAACATGGAGAGAAAGCCATCCATTGTCAAGAAAAGTTCATTTATAGTCACTCATGCCTAGAAAAGCCTTATTACTCGGTTTAAATGCTTTTATAATCCCATTATCGAATTTATTTTGAATTGTTTTTACATTTTTTGATTAAAACAGATTGTAATTGATTGTTTGCCTCGGGAAACGTGGAGCAAAAGCCATCCATTGTCAAGAAAAGTTCATTTATAGTCACTCATGCCTAGAAAAGCCTTATAACTCGGTTTAAATGCCTTTATAATCCCATTATTGAATTTATTTTGAATTGTTGTTACATTTTTTGATTAAAACAGATTGTAATTGATTGTTTGCCTCGGGAAACGTGGATCAAAAGCCATCCATTGTCAAGAAAAGTTCATTTATAGTCACTCATGCCTAGAAAAGCCTTATTACTCGATTTAAATGCCTTTATAATCCCATTATTGAATTTATTTTGAATTGTTTTTACATTTTTTGATTAAAACATATTGTAATTGATTGTTTGCCTCGAGAAACGTGGAGCAAAAGCCATCCATTGTCAAGAAAAGTTCATTTATAGTCACTCATGCCTACAAAAGCCTTATTACTCGATTTAAATGCCTTTATAATCCCATTATTGAATTTATTTTGAATTTTTTTTACATTTTTTGATTAAAACAGATTCTAATACATTGTTTATCTCGGGAAAAATGGAACGAAAGCCATCCATTGTCAAGAAAACATCATTTATAGTCACTCATGCCTAGAAAAGCCTTATTACTCGGTTTAAATGCCTTTATAATCCCATTATTGAATTTATTTTGAACTTTTTTGACATTTTTTGATTAAAACAGATTGTAATTGATTGTTTGCCTCGAGAAACGTGGAGCAAAGGCCATCCATTGTCAAGAAAAGTTCATTTATAGTCACTCATGCCTAGAAAAGCCTTATTACTCGGTTTAAATGCTTTTATAATCCCATTATCGAATTTATTTTGAATTGTTTTTACATTTTTTGATTAAAACAGATTGTAATTGATTGTTTGCCTCGGGAAACGTGGAGCAAAAGCCATCCATTGTCAAGAAAAGTTCATTTATAGTCACTCATGCCTAGAGAAGCCTTATTACTCGGTTTAAATGCCTTTATAATCCCATTATTGAATTTATTTTGAATTTTTTTTACAGTTTTTGATTAAAACAGATTGTAATAGATTGTTTATCTCGGGAAACATGGAACGAAAGCCATCCATTGTGAAGAAAAGATCATTTATAGTCACTCATGCCTAGAAAAGCCTTATTACTCGGTTTAAATGCTTTTATAATCCCATTATTGAATTTATTTTGAATTTCTTTTACATTTTTTGATTAAAACAGATTGTAATAGATTGTTTATCTCGGGAAACATGGAACGAAAGCCATCCATTGTCAAGAAAAGTTCATTTATAGTCACTCATGCCTAGAAAAGCCTTATTACTCGGTTTAAATGCCTTTATAATCCCATTATTGAATATATTTACATTTATTTTTACATTTTTTGATTAAAACATATTGTAATTGATTGTTTGCCTCGGGAAACGTGGAGCAAAAGCCATCCATTGTCAAGAAAAGTTCATATATAGTCACTCATGCCTAGAAAAGCCTTATTACTCGATTTAAATGCCTTTATAATCCCATTATTGAATTTATTTTGAATTTTTTTTACATTTTTTGATTAAAACATATTGTAATTGATTGTTTGCCTCGGGAAACGTGGAGCAAAAGCCATCCATTGTCAAGAAAAGTTCATTTATAGTCACTCATGCCTACAAAAGCCTTATTACTCGATTTAAATGCCTTTAAAATCCCATTATTGAATTTATTTTGAATTTTTTTTACATTTTTTGATTAAAACATATTGTAATTGATTGTTTGCCTCGGGAAACGTGGAGCAAAAGCCATCCATTGTCAAGAAAAGTTCATTTAGAGTCACTCATGCCTACAAAAGCCTTATTACTCGGTTTAAATGCCTTTATAATCCCATTATTGAATTTATTTTGAATTTTTTTTACATTTTTTGATTAAAACAGATTGTAATAGATTGTTTATCTCGGGAAACATGGAACGAAAGCCATCCATTGTCAAGAAAAGATCATTTATAGTCACTCATGCCTAGAAAAGGCTTATTACTCGGTTTAAATGCCCTTATAATCCCATTATTGAATTTATTTTGAATTATTTTTACATTTTTTTATTAAAACATATTGTAATTGATTGTTTGCCCTCGGGAAACATGGAGCAAAAGCCATCCATTGTCAAGAAAAGTTCATTTATAGTCACTCATGCCTAGAGAAGCCTTATTACTCGGTTTAAATGCCTTTATAATCCCATTATTGAATTTATTTTGAATTTTTTTTACATTTTTTGATTAAAACTGATTCTAATACATTGTTTATCTCGGGAAACATGGAACGAAAGCCATCCATTGTCAAGAAAACATCATTTATAGTCACTCATCCCTAGAAAAGCCTTATTACTCGGTTTAAATGCCTTTATAATCCCATTATTGAGTTTATTTTGAACTTTTTTGACATTTTTTGATTAAAACAGATTGTAATTGATTGTTTGCCTCGGGAAACATGGAGAGAAAGCCATCCATTGTCAAGAAAAGTTCATTTATAGTCACTCATGCCTAGAAAAGCCTTATTACTCGGTTTAAATGCTTTTATAATCCCATTATCGAATTTATTTTCAATTGTTTTTACATTTTTTGATTAAAACAGATTGTAATTGATTGTTTGCCTCGGGAAACGTGGAGAAAAAGCCATCGCCATCCATTGTCAAGAAAAGTTCATTTATAGTCACTCATGCCTAGAAAAGCCTTATAACTCTTTTTAAATGCCTTTATAATCCCATTATTGAATTTATTTTGAATTGTTTTTACATTTTTTGATTAAAACAGATTGTAATTGATTGTTTGCCTCGGGAAACGTGGATCAAAAGCCATCCATTGTCAAGAAAAGTTCATTTATAGTCACTCATGCCTAGAAAAGCCTTATTACTCGATTTAAATGCCTTTATAATCCCATTATTGAATTTATTTTGAATTGTTTTTACATTTTTTGATTAAAACATATTGTAATTAATTGTTTGCCTCGAGAAACGTGGAGCAAAAGCCATCCATTGTCAAGAAAAGTTCATTTATAGTCACTCATGCCTACAAAAGCCTTATTACTCGATTTAAATGCCTTTATAATCCCATTATTGAATTTATTTTGAATTTTTTTTACATTTTTTGATTAAAACAGATTCTAATACATTGTTTATCTCGGGAAAAATGGAACGAAAGCCATCCATTGTCAAGAAAACATCATTTATAGTCACTCATGCCTAGAAAAGCCTTATTACTCGGTTTAAATGCCTTTATAATCCCATTATTGAATTTATTTTGAACTTTTTTGACATTTTTTGATTAAAACAGATTGTAATTGATTGTTTGCCTCGAGAAACATGGAGCAAAGGCCATCCATTGTCAAGAAAAGTTCATTTATAGTCACTCATGCCTAGAAAAGCCTTATTACTCGGTTTAAATGCTTTTATAATCCCATTATCGAATTTATTTTGAATTGTTTTTACATTTTTTGATTAAAACAGATTGTAATTGATTGTTTGCCTCGGGAAACGTGGAGCAAAAGCCATCCATTGTCAAGAAAAGTTCATTTATAGTCACTCATGCCTAGAAAAGCCTTATTACTCGATTTAAATGCCTTTATAATCCCATTATTGAATTTATTTTGAATTGTTTTTACATTTTTTGATTAAAACATATTGTAATTGATTGTTTGCCTCGAGAAACGTGGAGCAAAAGCCATCCATTGTCAAGAAAAGTTCATTTATAGTCACTCATGCCTACAAAAGCCTTATTACTCGGTTTAAATGCCTTTATAATCCCATTATTGAATTTATTTTGAATTTTTTTTACATTTTTTGATTAAAACAGATTTTAATACATTGTTTATCTCGGGAAAAATGGAACGAAAGCCATCCATTGTCAAGAAAACATCATTTATAGTCACTCATGCCTAGAAAAGCCTTATTACTCGGTTTAAATGCCTTTATAATCCCATTATTGAATTTATTTTGAACTTTTTTGACATTTTTTGATTAAAACAGATTGTAATTGATTGTTTGCCTCGAGAAACGTGGAGCAAAGGCCATCCATTGTCAAGAAAAGTTCATTTATAGTCACTCATGCCTAGAAAAGCCTTATTACTCGGTTTAAATGCTTTTATAATCCCATTATCGAATTTATTTTGAATTGTTTTTACATTTTTTGATTAAAACAGATTGTAATTGATTGTTTGCCTCGGGAAACGTGGAGCAAAAGCCATCCATTGTCAAGAAAAGATCATTTATAGTCACTCATGCCTAGAAAAGGCTTATAACTCTTTTTAAATGCCTTTATAATCCCATTATTGAATTTATTTTGAATTGTTTTTACATTTTTTGATTAAAACAGATTGTAATTGATTGTTTGCCTAGGGAAACGTGGAGCAAAAGCCATCCATTGTCAAGAAAAGTTCATTTATAGTCACTCATGCCTAGAAAAGCCTTATTACTCGATTTAAATGCCTTTATAATCCCATTATTGAATTTATTTTGAATTGTTTTTACATTTTTTGATTAAAACATATTGTAATTGATTGTTTGCCTCAGGAAACGTGGAGCAAAAGCCATCCATTGTCAAGAAAAGTTCATTTATAGTCACTCATGCCTAGAGAAGCCTTATTACTCGGTTTAAATGCCTTTATAATCCCATTATTGAATTTATTTTGAATTTTTTTTACAGATTTTGATTAAAACAGATTGTAATAGATTGTTTATCTCGGGAAACATGGAACGAAAGCCATCCATTGTGAAGAAAAGATCATTTATAGTCACCCATGCCTAGAAAAGCCTTATTACTCGGTTTAAATGCTTTTATAATCCCATTATTGAATTTATTTTGAATTTCTTTTACATTTTTTGATTAAAACAGATTGTAATAGATTGTTTATCTCGGGAAACATGGAACGAAAGCCATCCATTGTGAAGAAAAGATCATTTATAGTCACTCATGCCTAGAAAAGCCTTATTACTCGGTTTAAATGCTTTTATAATCCCATTATTGAGTTTATTTTGAACTTTTTTGACATTTTTTGATTAAAACAGATTGTAATTGATTGTTTGCCTCGGGAAACATGGAGAGAAAGCCATCCATTGTCAAGAAAAGTTCATTTATAGTCACTCATGCCTAGAAAAGCCTTATTACTCGGTTTAAATGCTTTTATAATCCCATTATCGAATTTATTTTGAATTGTTTTTACATTTTTTGATTAAAACAGATTGTAATTGATTGTTTGCCTCGGGAAACGTGGAGCAAAAGCCATCCATTGTCAAGAAAAGTTCATTTATAGTCACTCATGCCTAGAAAAGCCTTATAACTCGGTTTAAATGCCTTTATAATCCCATTATTGAATTTATTTTGAATTGTTGTTACATTTTTTGATTAAAAGAGATTGTAATTGATTGTTTGCCTCGGGAAACGTGGATCAAAAGCCATCCATTGTCAAGAAAGGTTCATTTATAGTCACTCATGCCTAGAAAAGCCTTATTACTCGATTTAAATGCCTTTATAATCCCATTATTGAATTTATTTTGAATTGTTTTTACATTTTTTGATTAAAACATATTGTAATTGATTGTTTGCCTCGAGAAACGTGGAGCAAAAGCCATCCATTGTCAAGAAAAGTTCATTTATAGTCACTCATGCCTACAAAAGCCTTATTACTCGATTTAAATGCCTTTATAATCCCATTATTGAATTTATTTTGAATTTTTTTTACATTTTTTGATTAAAACAGATTCTAATACATTGTTTATCTCGGGAAAAATGGAACGAAAGCCATCCATTGTCAAGAAAACATCATTTATAGTCACTCATGCCTAGAAAAGCCTTATTACTCGGTTTAAATGCCTTTATAATCCCATTATTGAATTTATTTTGAACTTTTTTGACATTTTTTGATTAAAACAGATTGTAATTGATTGTTTGCCTCGAGAAACGTGGAGCAAAGGCCATCCATTGTCAAGAAAAGTTCATTTATAGTCACTCATGCCTAGAAAAGCCTTATTACTCGGTTTAAATGCTTTTATAATCCCATTATCGAATTTATTTTGAATTGTTTTTACATTTTTTGATTAAAACAGATTGTAATTGATTGTTTGCCTCGGGAAACGTGGAGCAAAAGCCATCCATTGTCAAGAAAAGTTCATTTATAGTCACTCATGCCTAGAAAAGCCTTATTACTCGATTTAAATGCCTTTATAATCCCATTATTGAATTTATTTTGAATTGTTTTTACATTTTTTGATTAAAACATATTGTAATTGATTGTTTGCCTCGAGAAACGTGGAGCAAAAGCCATCCATTGTCAAGAAAAGTTCATTTATAGTCACTCATGCCTACAAAAGCCTTATTACTCGGTTTAAATGCCTTTATAATCCCATTATTGAATTTATTTTGAATTTTTTTTACATTTTTTGATTAAAACAGATTCTAATACATTGTTTATCTCGGGAAAAATGGAACGAAAGCCATCCATTGTCAAGAAAACATCATTTATAGTCACTCATGCCTAGAAAAGCCTTATTACTCGGTTTAAATGCCTTTATAATCCCATTATTGAATTTATTTTGAACTTTTTTGACATTTTTTGATTAAAACAGATTGTAATTGATTGTTTGCCTCGAGAAACGTGGAGCAAAGGCCATCCATTGTCAAGAAAAGTTCATTTATAGTCACTCATGCCTAGAAAAGCCTTATTACTCGGTTTAAATGCTTTTATAATCCCATTATCGAATTTATTTTGAATTGTTTTTACATTTTTTGATTAAAACAGATTGTAATTGATTGTTTGCCTCGGGAAACGTGGAGCAAAAGCCATCCATTGTCAAGAAAAGTTCATTTATAGTCACTCATGCCTAGAGAAGCCTTATTACTCGGTTTAAATGCCTTTATAATCCCATTATTGAATTTATTTTGAATTTTTTTTACAGTTTTTGATTAAAACAGATTGTAATAGATTGTTTATCTCGGGAAACATGGAACGAAAGCCATCCATTGTGAAGAAAAGATCATTTATAGTCACTCATGCCTAGAAAAGCCTTATTACTCGGTTTAAATGCTTTTATAATCCCATTATTGAATTTATTTTGAATTTCTTTTACATTTTTTGATTAAAACAGATTGTAATAGATTGTTTATCTCGGGAAACATGGAACGAAAGCCATCCATTGTCAAGAAAAGTTCATTTATAGTCACTCATGCCTAGAAAAGCCTTATTACTCGGTTTAAATGCCTTTATAATCCCATTATTGAATATATTTACATTTATTTTTACATTTTTTGATTAAAACATATTGTAATTGATTGTTTGCCTCGGGAAACGTGGAGCAAAAGCCATCCATTGTCAAGAAAAGTTCATATATAGTCACTCATGCCTAGAAAAGCCTTATTACTCGATTTAAATGCCTTTATAATCCCATTATTGAATTTATTTTGAATTTTTTTTACATTTTTTGATTAAAACATATTGTAATTGATTGTTTGCCTCGGGAAACGTGGAGCAAAAGCCATCCATTGTCAAGAAAAGTTCATTTATAGTCACTCATGCCTACAAAAGCCTTATTACTCGATTTAAATGCCTTTAAAATCCCATTATTGAATTTATTTTGAATTTTTTTTACATTTTTTGATTAAAACATATTGTAATTGATTGTTTGCCTCGGGAAACGTGGAGCAAAAGCCATCCATTGTCAAGAAAAGTTCATTTATAGTCACTCATGCCTACAAAAGCCTTATTACTCGGTTTAAATGCCTTTATAATCCCATTATTGAATTTATTTTGAATTTTTTTTACATTTTTTGATTAAAACAGATTGTAATAGATTGTTTATCTCGGGAAACATGGAACGAAAGCCATCCATTGTCAAGAAAAGATCATTTATAGTCACTCATGCCTAGAAAAGGCTTATTACTCGGTTTAAATGCCCTTATAATCCCATTATTGAATTTATTTTGAATTATTTTTACATTTTTTTATTAAAACATATTGTAATTGATTGTTTGCCCTCGGGAAACGTGGAGCAAAAGCCATCCATTGTCAAGAAAAGTTCATTTATAGTCACTCATGCCTAGAGAAGCCTTATTACTCGGTTTAAATGCCTTTATAATCCCATTATTGAATTTATTTTGAATTTTTTTTACATTTTTTGATTAAAACTGATTCTAATACATTGTTTATCTCGGGAAACATGGAACGAAAGCCATCCATTGTCAAGAAAACATCATTTATAGTCACTCATCCCTAGAAAAGCCTTATTACTCGGTTTAAATGCCTTTATAATCCCATTATTGAGTTTATTTTGAACTTTTTTGACATTTTTTGATTAAAACAGATTGTAATTGATTGTTTGCCTCGGGAAACATGGAGAGAAAGCCATCCATTGTCAAGAAAAGTTCATTTATAGTCACTCATGCCTAGAAAAGCCTTATTACTCGGTTTAAATGCTTTTATAATCCCATTATCGAATTTATTTTGAATTGTTTTTACATTTTTTGATTAAAACAGATTGTAATTGATTGTTTGCCTCGGGAAACGTGGAGAAAAAGCCATCGCCATCCATTGTCAAGAAAAGTTCATTTATAGTCACTCATGCCTAGAAAAGCCTTATAACTCTTTTTAAATGCCTTTATAATCCCATTATTGAATTTATTTTGAATTGTTTTTACATTTTTTGATTAAAACAGATTGTAATTGATTGTTTGCCTCGGGAAACGTGGATCAAAAGCCATCCATTGTCAAGAAAAGTTCATTTATAGTCACTCATGCCTAGAAAAGCCTTATTACTCGATTTAAATGCCTTTATAATCCCATTATTGAATTTATTTTGAATTGTTTTTACATTTTTTGATTAAAACATATTGTAATTGATTGTTTGCCTCGAGAAACGTGGAGCAAAAGCCATCCATTGTCAAGAAAAGTTCATTTATAGTCACTCATGCCTACAAAAGCCTTATTACTCGGTTTAAATGCCTTTATAATCCCATTATTGAATTTATTTTGAATTTTTTTTACATTTTTTGATTAAAACAGATTCTAATACATTGTTTATCTCGGGAAAAATGGAACGAAAGCCATCCATTGTCAAGAAAACATCATTTATAGTCACTCATGCCTAGAAAAGCCTTATTACTCGGTTTAAATGCCTTTATAATCCCATTATTGAATTTATTTTGAACTTTTTTGACATTTTTTGATTAAAACAGATTGTAATTGATTGTTTGCCTCGAGAAACGTGGAGCAAAGGCCATCCATTGTCAAGAAAAGTTCATTTATAGTCACTCATGCCTAGAAAAGCCTTATTACTCGGTTTAAATGCTTTTATAATCCCATTATCGAATTTATTTTGAATTGTTTTTACATTTTTTGATTAAAACAGATTGTAATTGATTGTTTGCCTCGGGAAACGTGGAGCAAAAGCCATCCATTGTCAAGAAAAGTTCATTTATAGTCACTCATGCCTAGAAAAGGCTTATAACTCTTTTTAAATGCCTTTATAATCCCATTATTGAATTTATTTTGAATTGTTTTTACATTTTTTGATTAAAACAGATTGTAATTGATTGTTTGCCTAGGGAAACGTGGAGCAAAAGCCATCCATTGTCAAGAAAAGTTCATTTATAGTCACTCATGCCTAGAAAAGCCTTATTACTCGATTTAAATGCCTTTATAATCCCATTATTGAATTTATTTTGAATTGTTTTTACATTTTTTGATTAAAACATATTGTAATTGATTGTTTGCCTCAGGAAACGTGGAGCAAAAGCCATCCATTGTCAAGAAAAGTTCATTTATAGTCACTCATGCCTAGAGAAGCCTTATTACTCGGTTTAAATGCCTTTATAATCCCATTATTGAATTTATTTTGAATTTTTTTTACAGATTTTGATTAAAACAGATTGTAATAGATTGTTTATCTCGGGAAACATGGAACGAAAGCCATCCATTGTGAAGAAAAGATCATTTATAGTCACCCATGCCTAGAAAAGCCTTATTACTCGGTTTAAATGCTTTTATAATCCCATTATTGAATTTATTTTGAATTTCTTTTACATTTTTTGATTAAAACAGATTGTAATAGATTGTTTATCTCGGGAAACATGGAACGAAAGCCATCCATTGTGAAGAAAAGATCATTTATAGTCACTCATGCCTAGAAAAGCCTTATTACTCGGTTTAAATGCTTTTATAATCCCATTATTGAGTTTATTTTGAACTTTTTTGACATTTTTTGATTAAAACAGATTGTAATTGATTGTTTGCCTCGGGAAACATGGAGAGAAAGCCATCCATTGTCAAGAAAAGTTCATTTATAGTCACTCATGCCTAGAAAAGCCTTATTACTCGGTTTAAATGCTTTTATAATCCCATTATCGAATTTATTTTGAATTGTTTTTACATTTTTTGATTAAAACAGATTGTAATTGATTGTTTGCCTCGGGAAACGTGGAGCAAAAGCCATCCATTGTCAAGAAAAGTTCATTTATAGTCACTCATGCCTAGAAAAGCCTTATAACTCGGTTTAAATGCCTTTATAATCCCATTATTGAATTTATTTTGAATTGTTGTTACATTTTTTGATTAAAAGAGATTGTAATTGATTGTTTGCCTCGGGAAACGTGGATCAAAATCCATCCATTGTCAAGAAAGGTTCATTTATAGTCACTCATGCCTAGAAAAGCCTTATTACTCGATTTAAATGCCTTTATAATCCCATTATTGAATTTATTTTGAATTGTTTTTACATTTTTTGATTAAAACATATTGTAATTGATTGTTTGCCTCGAGAAACGTGGAGCAAAAGCCATCCATTGTCAAGAAAAGTTCATTTATAGTCACTCATGCCTACAAAAGCCTTATTACTCGATTTAAATGCCTTTATAATCCCATTATTGAATTTATTTTGAATTTTTTTTACATTTTTTGATTAAAACAGATTCTAATACATTGTTTATCTCGGGAAAAATGGAACGAAAGCCATCCATTGTCAAGAAAACATCATTTATAGTCACTCATGCCTAGAAAAGCCTTATTACTCGGTTTAAATGCCTTTATAATCCCATTATTGAATTTATTTTGAACTTTTTTGACATTTTTTGATTAAAACAGATTGTAATTGATTGTTTGCCTCGAGAAACGTGGAGCAAAGGCCATCCATTGTCAAGAAAAGTTCATTTATAGTCACTCATGCCTAGAAAAGCCTTATTACTCGGTTTAAATGCTTTTATAATCCCATTATCGAATTTATTTTGAATTGTTTTTACATTTTTTGATTAAAACAGATTGTAATTGATTGTTTGCCTCGGGAAACGTGGAGCAAAAGCCATCCATTGTCAAGAAAAGTTCATTTATAGTCACTCATGCCTAGAAAAGCCTTATTACTCGATTTAAATGCCTTTATAATCCCATTATTGAATTTATTTTGAATTGTTTTTACATTTTTTGATTAAAACATATTGTAATTGATTGTTTGCCTCGAGAAACGTGGAGCAAAAGCCATCCATTGTCAAGAAAAGTTCATTTATAGTCACTCATGCCTACAAAAGCCTTATTACTCGGTTTAAATGCCTTTATAATCCCATTATTGAATTTATTTTGAATTTTTTTTACATTTTTTGATTAAAACAGATTCTAATACATTGTTTATCTCGGGAAAAATGGAACGAAAGCCATCCATTGTCAAGAAAACATCATTTATAGTCACTCATGCCTAGAAAAGCCTTATTACTCGGTTTAAATGCCTTTATAATCCCATTATTGAATTTATTTTGAACTTTTTTGACATTTTTTGATTAAAACAGATTGTAATTGATTGTTTGCCTCGAGAAACGTGGAGCAAAGGCCATCCATTGTCAAGAAAAGTTCATTTATAGTCACTCATGCCTAGAAAAGCCTTATTACTCGGTTTAAATGCTTTTATAATCCCATTATCGAATTTATTTTGAATTGTTTTTACATTTTTTGATTAAAACAGATTGTAATTGATTGTTTGCCTCGGGAAACGTGGAGCAAAAGCCATCCATTGTCAAGAAAAGTTCATTTATAGTCACTCATGCCTAGAGAAGCCTTATTACTCGGTTTAAATGCCTTTATAATCCCATTATTGAATTTATTTTGAATTTTTTTTACAGTTTTTGATTAAAACAGATTGTAATAGATTGTTTATCTCGGGAAACATGGAACGAAAGCCATCCATTGTGAAGAAAAGATCATTTATAGTCACTCATGCCTAGAAAAGCCTTATTACTCGGTTTAAATGCTTTTATAATCCCATTATTGAATTTATTTTGAATTTCTTTTACATTTTTTGATTAAAACAGATTGTAATAGATTGTTTATCTCGGGAAACATGGAACGAAAGCCATCCATTGTCAAGAAAAGTTCATTTATAGTCACTCATGCCTAGAAAAGCCTTATTACTCGGTTTAAATGCCTTTATAATCCCATTATTGAATATATTTACATTTATTTTTACATTTTTTGATTAAAACATATTGTAATTGATTGTTTGCCTCGGGAAACGTGGAGCAAAAGCCATCCATTGTCAAGAAAAGTTCATATATAGTCACTCATGCCTAGAAAAGCCTTATTACTCGATTTAAATGCCTTTATAATCCCATTATTGAATTTATTTTGAATTTTTTTTACATTTTTTGATTAAAACATATTGTAATTGATTGTTTGCCTCGGGAAACGTGGAGCAAAAGCCATCCATTGTCAAGAAAAGTTCATTTATAGTCACTCATGCCTACAAAAGCCTTATTACTCGATTTAAATGCCTTTAAAATCCCATTATTGAATTTATTTTGAATTTTTTTTACATTTTTTGATTAAAACATATTGTAATTGATTGTTTGCCTCGGGAAACGTGGAGCAAAAGCCATCCATTGTCAAGAAAAGTTCATTTATAGTCACTCATGCCTACAAAAGCCTTATTACTCGGTTTAAATGCCTTTATAATCCCATTATTGAATTTATTTTGAATTTTTTTTACATTTTTTGATTAAAACAGATTGTAATAGATTGTTTATCTCGGGAAACATGGAACGAAAGCCATCCATTGTCAAGAAAAGATCATTTATAGTCACTCATGCCTAGAAAAGGCTTATTACTCGGTTTAAATGCCCTTATAATCCCATTATTGAATTTATTTTGAATTATTTTTACATTTTTTTATTAAAACATATTGTAATTGATTGTTTGCCCTCGGGAAACGTGGAGCAAAAGCCATCCATTGTCAAGAAAAGTTCATTTATAGTCACTCATGCCTAGAGAAGCCTTATTACTCGGTTTAAATGCCTTTATAATCCCATTATTGAATTTATTTTGAATTTTTTTTACATTTTTTGATTAAAACTGATTCTAATACATTGTTTATCTCGGGAAACATGGAACGAAAGCCATCCATTGTCAAGAAAACATCATTTATAGTCACTCATCCCTAGAAAAGCCTTATTACTCGGTTTAAATGCCTTTATAATCCCATTATTGAGTTTATTTTGAACTTTTTTGACATTTTTTGATTAAAACAGATTGTAATTGATTGTTTGCCTCGGGAAACATGGAGAGAAAGCCATCCATTGTCAAGAAAAGTTCATTTATAGTCACTCATGCCTAGAAAAGCCTTATTACTCGGTTTAAATGCTTTTATAATCCCATTATCGAATTTATTTTGAATTGTTTTTACATTTTTTGATTAAAACAGATTGTAATTGATTGTTTGCCTCGGGAAACGTGGAGAAAAAGCCATCGCCATCCATTGTCAAGAAAAGTTCATTTATAGTCACTCATGCCTAGAAAAGCCTTATAACTCTTTTTAAATGCCTTTATAATCCCATTATTGAATTTATTTTGAATTGTTTTTACATTTTTTGATTAAAACAGATTGTAATTGATTGTTTGCCTCGGGAAACGTGGATCAAAAGCCATCCATTGTCAAGAAAAGTTCATTTATAGTCACTCATGCCTAGAAAAGCCTTATTACTCGATTTAAATGCCTTTATAATCCCATTATTGAATTTATTTTGAATTGTTTTTACATTTTTTGATTAAAACATATTGTAATTGATTGTTTGCCTCGAGAAACGTGGAGCAAAAGCCATCCATTGTCAAGAAAAGTTCATTTATAGTCACTCATGCCTACAAAAGCCTTATTACTCGGTTTAAATGCCTTTATAATCCCATTATTGAATTTATTTTGAATTTTTTTTACATTTTTTGATTAAAACAGATTCTAATACATTGTTTATCTCGGGAAAAATGGAACGAAAGCCATCCATTGTCAAGAAAACATCATTTATAGTCACTCATGCCTAGAAAAGCCTTATTACTCGGTTTAAATGCCTTTATAATCCCATTATTGAATTTATTTTGAACTTTTTTGACATTTTTTGATTAAAACAGATTGTAATTGATTGTTTGCCTCGAGAAACGTGGAGCAAAGGCCATCCATTGTCAAGAAAAGTTCATTTATAGTCACTCATGCCTAGAAAAGCCTTATTACTCGGTTTAAATGCTTTTATAATCCCATTATCGAATTTATTTTGAATTGTTTTTACATTTTTTGATTAAAACAGATTGTAATTGATTGTTTGCCTCGGGAAACGTGGAGCAAAAGCCATCCATTGTCAAGAAAAGTTCATTTATAGTCACTCATGCCTAGAAAAGGCTTATAACTCTTTTTAAATGCCTTTATAATCCCATTATTGAATTTATTTTGAATTGTTTTTACATTTTTTGATTAAAACAGATTGTAATTGATTGTTTGCCTAGGGAAACGTGGAGCAAAAGCCATCCATTGTCAAGAAAAGTTCATTTATAGTCACTCATGCCTAGAAAAGCCTTATTACTCGATTTAAATGCCTTTATAATCCCATTATTGAATTTATTTTGAATTGTTTTTACATTTTTTGATTAAAACATATTGTAATTGATTGTTTGCCTCAGGAAACGTGGAGCAAAAGCCATCCATTGTCAAGAAAAGTTCATTTATAGTCACTCATGCCTAGAGAAGCCTTATTACTCGGTTTAAATGCCTTTATAATCCCATTATTGAATTTATTTTGAATTTTTTTTACAGATTTTGATTAAAACAGATTGTAATAGATTGTTTATCTCGGGAAACATGGAACGAAAGCCATCCATTGTGAAGAAAAGATCATTTATAGTCACCCATGCCTAGAAAAGCCTTATTACTCGGTTTAAATGCTTTTATAATCCCATTATTGAATTTATTTTGAATTTCTTTTACATTTTTTGATTAAAACAGATTGTAATAGATTGTTTATCTCGGGAAACATGGAACGAAAGCCATCCATTGTGAAGAAAAGATCATTTATAGTCACTCATGCCTAGAAAAGCCTTATTACTCGGTTTAAATGCTTTTATAATCCCATTATTGAGTTTATTTTGAACTTTTTTGACATTTTTTGATTAAAACAGATTGTAATTGATTGTTTGCCTCGGGAAACATGGAGAGAAAGCCATCCATTGTCAAGAAAAGTTCATTTATAGTCACTCATGCCTAGAAAAGCCTTATTACTCGGTTTAAATGCTTTTATAATCCCATTATCGAATTTATTTTGAATTGTTTTTACATTTTTTGATTAAAACAGATTGTAATTGATTGTTTGCCTCGGGAAACGTGGAGCAAAAGCCATCCATTGTCAAGAAAAGTTCATTTATAGTCACTCATGCCTAGAAAAGCCTTATAACTCGGTTTAAATGCCTTTATAATCCCATTATTGAATTTATTTTGAATTGTTGTTACATTTTTTGATTAAAAGAGATTGTAATTGATTGTTTGCCTCGGGAAACGTGGATCAAAATCCATCCATTGTCAAGAAAGGTTCATTTATAGTCACTCATGCCTAGAAAAGCCTTATTACTCGATTTAAATGCCTTTATAATCCCATTATTGAATTTATTTTGAATTGTTTTTACATTTTTTGATTAAAACATATTGTAATTGATTGTTTGCCTCGAGAAACGTGGAGCAAAAGCCATCCATTGTCAAGAAAAGTTCATTTATAGTCACTCATGCCTACAAAAGCCTTATTACTCGATTTAAATGCCTTTATAATCCCATTATTGAATTTATTTTGAATTTTTTTTACATTTTTTGATTAAAACAGATTCTAATACATTGTTTATCTCGGGAAAAATGGAACGAAAGCCATCCATTGTCAAGAAAACATCATTTATAGTCACTCATGCCTAGAAAAGCCTTATTACTCGGTTTAAATGCCTTTATAATCCCATTATTGAATTTATTTTGAACTTTTTTGACATTTTTTGATTAAAACAGATTGTAATTGATTGTTTGCCTCGAGAAACGTGGAGCAAAGGCCATCCATTGTCAAGAAAAGTTCATTTATAGTCACTCATGCCTAGAAAAGCCTTATTACTCGGTTTAAATGCTTTTATAATCCCATTATCGAATTTATTTTGAATTGTTTTTACATTTTTTGATTAAAACAGATTGTAATTGATTGTTTGCCTCGGGAAACGTGGAGCAAAAGCCATCCATTGTCAAGAAAAGTTCATTTATAGTCACTCATGCCTAGAAAAGCCTTATTACTCGATTTAAATGCCTTTATAATCCCATTATTGAATTTATTTTGAATTGTTTTTACATTTTTTGATTAAAACATATTGTAATTGATTGTTTGCCTCGAGAAACGTGGAGCAAAAGCCATCCATTGTCAAGAAAAGTTCATTTATAGTCACTCATGCCTACAAAAGCCTTATTACTCGGTTTAAATGCCTTTATAATCCCATTATTGAATTTATTTTGAATTTTTTTTACATTTTTTGATTAAAACAGATTCTAATACATTGTTTATCTCGGGAAAAATGGAACGAAAGCCATCCATTGTCAAGAAAACATCATTTATAGTCACTCATGCCTAGAAAAGCCTTATTACTCGGTTTAAATGCCTTTATAATCCCATTATTGAATTTATTTTGAACTTTTTTGACATTTTTTGATTAAAACAGATTGTAATTGATTGTTTGCCTCGAGAAACGTGGAGCAAAGGCCATCCATTGTCAAGAAAAGTTCATTTATAGTCACTCATGCCTAGAAAAGCCTTATTACTCGGTTTAAATGCTTTTATAATCCCATTATCGAATTTATTTTGAATTGTTTTTACATTTTTTGATTAAAACAGATTGTAATTGATTGTTTGCCTCGGGAAACGTGGAGCAAAAGCCATCCATTGTCAAGAAAAGTTCATTTATAGTCACTCATGCCTAGAGAAGCCTTATTACTCGGTTTAAATGCCTTTATAATCCCATTATTGAATTTATTTTGAATTTTTTTTACAGTTTTTGATTAAAACAGATTGTAATAGATTGTTTATCTCGGGAAACATGGAACGAAAGCCATCCATTGTGAAGAAAAGATCATTTATAGTCACTCATGCCTAGAAAAGCCTTATTACTCGGTTTAAATGCTTTTATAATCCCATTATTGAATTTATTTTGAATTTCTTTTACATTTTTTGATTAAAACAGATTGTAATAGATTGTTTATCTCGGGAAACATGGAACGAAAGCCATCCATTGTCAAGAAAAGTTCATTTATAGTCACTCATGCCTAGAAAAGCCTTATTACTCGGTTTAAATGCCTTTATAATCCCATTATTGTATATATTTACATTTATTTTTACATTTTTTGATTAAAACATATTGTAATTGATTGTTTGCCTCGGGAAACGTGGAGCAAAAGCCATCCATTGTCAAGAAAAGTTCATATATAGTCACTCATGCCTAGAAAAGCCTTATTACTCGATTTAAATGCCTTTATAATCCCATTATTGAATTTATTTTGAATTTTTTTTACATTTTTTGATTAAAACATATTGTAATTGATTGTTTGCCTCGGGAAACGTGGAGCAAAAGCCATCCATTGTCAAGAAAAGTTCATTTATAGTCACTCATGCCTACAAAAGCCTTATTACTCGATTTAAATGCCTTTAAAATCCCATTATTGAATTTATTTTGAATTTTTTTTACATTTTTTGATTAAAACATATTGTAATTGATTGTTTGCCTCGGGAAACGTGGAGCAAAAGCCATCCATTGTCAAGAAAAGTTCATTTATAGTCACTCATGCCTACAAAAGCCTTATTACTCGGTTTAAATGCCTTTATAATCCCATTATTGAATTTATTTTGAATTTTTTTTACATTTTTTGATTAAAACAGATTGTAATAGATTGTTTATCTCGGGAAACATGGAACGAAAGCCATCCATTGTCAAGAAAAGATCATTTATAGTCACTCATGCCTAGAAAAGGCTTATTACTCGGTTTAAATGCCCTTATAATCCCATTATTGAATTTATTTTGAATTATTTTTACATTTTTTTATTAAAACATATTGTAATTGATTGTTTGCCCTCGGGAAACGTGGAGCAAAAGCCATCCATTGTCAAGAAAAGTTCATTTATAGTCACTCATGCCTAGAGAAGCCTTATTACTCGGTTTAAATGCCTTTATAATCCCATTATTGAATTTATTTTGAATTTTTTTTACATTTTTTGATTAAAACTGATTCTAATACATTGTTTATCTCGGGAAACATGGAACGAAAGCCATCCATTGTCAAGAAAACATCATTTATAGTCACTCATCCCTAGAAAAGCCTTATTACTCGGTTTAAATGCCTTTATAATCCCATTATTGAGTTTATTTTGAACTTTTTTGACATTTTTTGATTAAAACAGATTGTAATTGATTGTTTGCCTCGGGAAACATGGAGAGAAAGCCATCCATTGTCAAGAAAAGTTCATTTATAGTCACTCATGCCTAGAAAAGCCTTATTACTCGGTTTAAATGCTTTTATAATCCCATTATCGAATTTATTTTGAATTGTTTTTACATTTTTTGATTAAAACAGATTGTAATTGATTGTTTGCCTCGGGAAACGTGGAGAAAAAGCCATCGCCATCCATTGTCAAGAAAAGTTCATTTATAGTCACTCATGCCTAGAAAAGCCTTATAACTCTTTTTAAATGCCTTTATAATCCCATTATTGAATTTATTTTGAATTGTTTTTACATTTTTTGATTAAAACAGATTGTAATTGATTGTTTGCCTCGGGAAACGTGGATCAAAAGCCATCCATTGTCAAGAAAAGTTCATTTATAGTCACTCATGCCTAGAAAAGCCTTATTACTCGATTTAAATGCCTTTATAATCCCATTATTGAATTTATTTTGAATTGTTTTTACATTTTTTGATTAAAACATATTGTAATTAATTGTTTGCCTCGAGAAACGTGGAGCAAAAGCCATCCATTGTCAAGAAAAGTTCATTTATAGTCACTCATGCCTACAAAAGCCTTATTACTCGATTTAAATGCCTTTATAATCCCATTATTGAATTTATTTTGAATTTTTTTTACATTTTTTGATTAAAACAGATTCTAATACATTGTTTATCTCGGGAAAAATGGAACGAAAGCCATCCATTGTCAAGAAAACATCATTTATAGTCACTCATGCCTAGAAAAGCCTTATTACTCGGTTTAAATGCCTTTATAATCCCATTATTGAATTTATTTTGAACTTTTTTGACATTTTTTGATTAAAACAGATTGTAATTGATTGTTTGCCTCGAGAAACGTGGAGCAAAGGCCATCCATTGTCAAGAAAAGTTCATTTATAGTCACTCATGCCTAGAAAAGCCTTATTACTCGGTTTAAATGCTTTTATAATCCCATTATCGAATTTATTTTGAATTGTTTTTACATTTTTTGATTAAAACAGATTGTAATTGATTGTTTGCCTCGGGAAACGTGGAGCAAAAGCCATCCATTGTCAAGAAAAGTTCATTTATAGTCACTCATGCCTAGAAAAGCCTTATTACTCGATTTAAATGCCTTTATAATCCCATTATTGAATTTATTTTGAATTGTTTTTACATTTTTTGATTAAAACATATTGTAATTGATTGTTTGCCTCGAGAAACGTGGAGCAAAAGCCATCCATTGTCAAGAAAAGTTCATTTATAGTCACTCATGCCTACAAAAGCCTTATTACTCGGTTTAAATGCCTTTATAATCCCATTATTGAATTTATTTTGAATTTTTTTTACATTTTTTGATTAAAACAGATTCTAATACATTGTTTATCTCGGGAAAAATGGAACGAAAGCCATCCATTGTCAAGAAAACATCATTTATAGTCACTCATGCCTAGAAAAGCCTTATTACTCGGTTTAAATGCCTTTATAATCCCATTATTGAATTTATTTTGAACTTTTTTGACATTTTTTGATTAAAACAGATTGTAATTGATTGTTTGCCTCGAGAAACGTGGAGCAAAGGCCATCCATTGTCAAGAAAAGTTCATTTATAGTCACTCATGCCTAGAAAAGCCTTATTACTCGGTTTAAATGCTTTTATAATCCCATTATCGAATTTATTTTGAATTGTTTTTACATTTTTTGATTAAAACAGATTGTAATTGATTGTTTGCCTCGGGAAACGTGGAGCAAAAGCCATCCATTGTCAAGAAAAGATCATTTATAGTCACTCATGCCTAGAAAAGGCTTATAACTCTTTTTAAATGCCTTTATAATCCCATTATTGAATTTATTTTGAATTGTTTTTACATTTTTTGATTAAAACAGATTGTAATTGATTGTTTGCCTAGGGAAACGTGGAGCAAAAGCCATCCATTGTCAAGAAAAGTTCATTTATAGTCACTCATGCCTAGAAAAGCCTTATTACTCGATTTAAATGCCTTTATAATCCCATTATTGAATTTATTTTGAATTGTTTTTACATTTTTTTATTAAAACATATTGTAATTGATTGTTTGCCTCAGGAAACGTGGAGCAAAAGCCATCCATTGTCAAGAAAAGTTCATTTATAGTCACTCATGCCTAGAGAAGCCTTATTACTCGGTTTAAATGCCTTTATAATCCCATTATTGAATTTATTTTGAATTTTTTTTACAGTTTTTGATTAAAACAGATTGTAATAGATTGTTTATCTCGGGAAACATGGAACGAAAGCCATCCATTGTGAAGAAAAGATCATTTATAGTCACCCATGCCTAGAAAAGCCTTATTACTCGGTTTAAATGCTTTTATAATCCCATTATTGAATTTATTTTGAATTTCTTTTACATTTTTTGATTAAAACAAATTGTAATAGATTGTTTATCTCGGGAAACATGGAACGAAAGCCATCCATTGTGAAGAAAAGATCATTTATAGTCACTCATGCCTAGAAAAGCCTTATTACTCGGTTTAAATGCTTTTATAATCCCATTATTGAGTTTATTTTGAACTTTTTGGACATTTTTTGATTAAAACAGATTGTAATTGATTGTTTGCCTCGGGAAACATGGAGAGAAAGCCATCCATTGTCAAGAAAAGTTCATTTATAGTCACTCATGCCTAGAAAAGCCTTATTACTCGGTTTAAATGCTTTTATAATCCCATTATCGAATTTATTTTGAATTGTTTTTACATTTTTTGATTAAAACAGATTGTAATTGATTGTTTGCCTCGGGAAACGTGGAGCAAAAGCCATCCATTGTCAAGAAAAGTTCATTTATAGTCACTCATGCCTAGAAAAGCCTTAAACTCGGTTTAAATGCCTTTATAATCCCATTATTGAATTTATTTTGAATTGTTGTTACATTTTTTGATTAAAAGAGATTGTAATTGATTGTTTGCCTCGGGAAACGTGGATCAAAAGCCATCCATTGTCAAGAAAGGTTCATTTATAGTCACTCATGCCTAGAAAAGCCTTATTACTCGATTTAAATGCCTTTATAATCCCATTATTGAATTTATTTTGAATTGTTTTTACATTTTTTGATTAAAACATATTGTAATTGATTGTTTGCCTCGAGAAACGTGGAGCAAAAGCCATCCATTGTCAAGAAAAGTTCATTTATAGTCACTCATGCCTACAAAAGCCTTATTACTCGATTTAAATGCCTTTATAATCCCATTATTGAATTTATTTTGAATTTTTTTTACATTTTTTGATTAAAACAGATTCTAATACATTGTTTATCTCGGGAAAAATGGAACGAAAGCCATCCATTGTCAAGAAAACATCATTTATAGTCACTCATGCCTAGAAAAGCCTTATTACTCGGTTTAAATGCCTTTATAATCCCATTATTGAATTTATTTTGAACTTTTTTGACATTTTTTGATTAAAACAGATTGTAATTGATTGTTTGCCTCGAGAAACGTGGAGCAAAGGCCATCCATTGTCAAGAAAAGTTCATTTATAGTCACTCATGCCTAGAAAAGCCTTATTACTCGGTTTAAATGCTTTTATAATCCCATTATCGAATTTATTTTGAATTGTTTTTACATTTTTTGATTAAAACAGATTGTAATTGATTGTTTGCCTCGGGAAACGTGGAGCAAAAGCCATCCATTGTCAAGAAAAGATCATTTATAGTCACTCATGCCTAGAAAAGCCTTATTACTCTATTTAAATGCCTTTATAATCCCATTATTGAATTTATTTTGAATTGTTTTTACATTTTTTGATTAAAACATATTGTAATTGATTGTTTGCCTCGAGAAACGTGGAGCAAAAGCCATCCATTGTCAAGAAAAGTTCATTTATAGTCACTCATGCCTACAAAAGCCTTATTACTCGGTTTAAATGCCTTTATAATCCCATTATTGAATTTATTTTGAATTTTTTTTACATTTTTTGATTAAAACAGATTCTAATACATTGTTTATCTCGGGAAAAATGGAACGAAAGCCATCCATTGTCAAGAAAACATCATTTATAGTCACTCATGCCTAGAAAAGCCTTATTACTCGGTTTAAATGCCTTTATAATCCCATTATTGAATTTATTTTGAACTTTTTTGACATTTTTTGATTAAAACAGATTGTAATTGATTGTTTGCCTCGAGAAACGTGGAGCAAAGGCCATCCATTGTCAAGAAAAGTTCATTTATAGTCACTCATGCCTAGAGAAGCCTTATTACTCGGTTTAAATGCCTTTATAATCCCATTATTGAATTTATTTTGAATTTTTTTTACAGTTTTTGATTAAAACAGATTGTAATAGATTGTTTATCTCGGGAAACATGGAACGAAAGCCATCCATTGTGAAGAAAAGATCATTTATAGTCACTCATGCCTAGAAAAGCCTTATTACTCGGTTTAAATGCTTTTATAATCCCATTATTGAATTTATTTTGAATTTCTTTTACATTTTTTGATTAAAACAGATTGTAATAGATTGTTTATCTCGGGAAACATGGAACGAAAGCCATCCATTGTCAAGAAAAGTTCATTTATAGTCACTCATGCCTAGAAAAGCCTTATTACTCGGTTTAAATGCCTTTATAATCCCATTATTGAATATATTTACATTTATTTTTACATTTTTTGATTAAAACATATTGTAATTGATTGTTTGCCTCGGGAAACGTGGAGCAAAAGCCATCCATTGTCAAGAAAAGTTCATATATAGTCACTCATGCCTAGAAAAGCCTTATTACTCGATTTAAATGCCTTTATAATCCCATTATTGAATTTATTTTGAATTTTTTTTACATTTTTTGATTAAAACATATTGTAATTGATTGTTTGCCTCGGGAAACGTGGAGCAAAAGCCATCCATTGTCAAGAAAAGTTCATTTATAGTCACTCATGCCTACAAAAGCCTTATTACTCGATTTAAATGCCTTTAAAATCCCATTATTGAATTTATTTTGAATTTTTTTTACATTTTTTGATTAAAACATATTGTAATTGATTGTTTGCCTCGGGAAACGTGGAGCAAAAGCCATCCATTGTCAAGAAAAGTTCATTTATAGTCACTCATGCCTACAAAAGCCTTATTACTCGGTTTAAATGCCTTTATAATCCCATTATTGAATTTATTTTGAATTTTTTTTACATTTTTTGATTAAAACAGATTGTAATAGATTGTTTATCTCGGGAAACATGGAACGAAAGCCATCCATTGTCAAGAAAAGATCATTTATAGTCACTCATGCCTAGAAAAGGCTTATTACTCGGTTTAAATGCCCTTATAATCCCATTATTGAATTTATTTTGAATTATTTTTACATTTTTTTATTAAAACATATTGTAATTGATTGTTTGCCCTCGGGAAACGTGGAGCAAAAGCCATCCATTGTCAAGAAAAGTTCATTTATAGTCACTCATGCCTAGAGAAGCCTTATTACTCGGTTTAAATGCCTTTATAATCCCATTATTGAATTTATTTTGAATTTTTTTTACATTTTTTGATTAAAACTGATTCTAATACATTGTTTATCTCGGGAAACATGGAACGAAAGCCATCCATTGTCAAGAAAACATCATTTATAGTCACTCATCCCTAGAAAAGCCTTATTACTCGGTTTAAATGCCTTTATAATCCCATTATTGAGTTTATTTTGAACTTTTTTGACATTTTTTGATTAAAACAGATTGTAATTGATTGTTTGCCTCGGGAAACATGGAGAGAAAGCCATCCATTGTCAAGAAAAGTTCATTTATAGTCACTCATGCCTAGAAAACCCTTATTACTCGGTTTAAATGCTTTTATAATCCCATTATCGAATTTATTTTGAATTGTTTTTACATTTTTTGATTAAAACAGATTGTAATTGATTGTTTGCCTCGGGAAACGTGGAGAAAAAGCCATCGCCATCCATTGTCAAGAAAAGTTCATTTATAGTCACTCATGCCTAGAAAAGCCTTATAACTCTTTTTAAATGCCTTTATAATCCCATTATTGAATTTATTTTGAATTGTTTTTACATTTTTTGATTAAAACAGATTGTAATTGATTGTTTGCCTCGGGAAACGTGGATCAAAAGCCATCCATTGTCAAGAAAAGTTCATTTATAGTCACTCATGCCTAGAAAAGCCTTATTACTCGATTTAAATGCCTTTATAATCCCATTATTGAATTTATTTTGAATTGTTTTTACATTTTTTGATTAAAACATATTGTAATTAATTGTTTGCCTCGAGAAACGTGGAGCAAAAGCCATCCATTGTCAAGAAAAGTTCATTTATAGTCACTCATGCCTACAAAAGCCTTATTACTCGATTTAAATGCCTTTATAATCCCATTATTGAATTTATTTTGAATTTTTTTTTACATTTTTTGATTAAAACAGATTCTAATACATTGTTTATCTCGGGAAAAATGGAACGAAAGCCATCCATTGTCAAGAAAACATCATTTATAGTCACTCATGCCTAGAAAAGCCTTATTACTCGGTTTAAATGCCTTTATAATCCCATTATTGAATTTATTTTGAATTGTTTTTACATTTTTTGATTAAAACATATTGTAATTGATTGTTTGCCTCAGGAAACGTGGAGCAAAAGCCATCCATTGTCAAGAAAAGTTCATTTATAGTCACTCATGCCTAGAGAAGCCTTATTACTCGGTTTAAATGCCTTTATAATCCCATTATTGAATTTATTTTGAATTTTTTTTACAGTTTTTGATTAAAACAGATTGTAATAGATTGTTTATCTCGGGAAACATGGAACGAAAGCCATCCATTGTGAAGAAAAGATCATTTATAGTCACCCATGCCTAGAAAAGCCTTATTACTCGGTTTAAATGCTTTTATAATCCCATTATTGAATTTATTTTGAATTTCTTTTACATTTTTTGATTAAAACAGATTGTAATAGATTGTTTATCTCGGGAAACATGGAACGAAAGCCATCCATTGTGAAGAAAAGATCATTTATAGTCACTCATGCCTAGAAAAGCCTTATTACTCGGTTTAAATGCTTTTATAATCCCATTATTGAGTTTATTTTGAACTTTTTTGACATTTTTTGATTAAAACAGATTGTAATTGATTGTTTGCCTCGGGAAACATGGAGAGAAAGCCATCCATTGTCAAGAAAAGTTCATTTATAGTCACTCATGCCTAGAAAAGCCTTATTACTCGGTTTAAATGCTTTTATAATCCCATTATCGAATTTATTTTGAATTGTTTTTACATTTTTTGATTAAAACAGATTGTAATTGATTGTTTGCCTCGGGAAACGTGGAGCAAAAGCCATCCATTGTCAAGAAAAGTTCATTTATAGTCACTCATGCCTAGAAAAGCCTTATAACTCGGTTTAAATGCCTTTATAATCCCATTATTGAATTTATTTTGAATTGTTGTTACATTTTTTGATTAAAAGAGATTGTAATTGATTGTTTGCCTCGGGAAACGTGGATCAAAAGCCATCCATTGTCAAGAAAGGTTCATTTATAGTCACTCATGCCTAGAAAAGCCTTATTACTCGATTTAAATGCCTTTATAATCCCATTATTGAATTTATTTTGAATTGTTTTTACATTTTTTGATTAAAACATATTGTAATTGATTGTTTGCCTCGAGAAACGTGGAGCAAAAGCCATCCATTGTCAAGAAAAGTTCATTTATAGTCACTCATGCCTACAAAAGCCTTATTACTCGATTTAAATGCCTTTATAATCCCATTATTGAATTTATTTTGAATTTTTTTTACATTTTTTGATTAAAACAGATTCTAATACATTGTTTATCTCGGGAAAAATGGAACGAAAGCCATCCATTGTCAAGAAAACATCATTTATAGTCACTCATGCCTAGAAAAGCCTTATTACTCGGTTTAAATGCCTTTATAATCCCATTATTGAATTTATTTTGAACTTTTTTGACATTTTTTGATTAAAACAGATTGTAATTGATTGTTTGCCTCGAGAAACGTGGAGCAAAGGCCATCCATTGTCAAGAAAAGTTCATTTATAGTCACTCATGCCTAGAAAAGCCTTATTACTCGGTTTAAATGCTTTTATAATCCCATTATCGAATTTATTTTGAATTGTTTTTACATTTTTTGATTAAAACAGATTGTAATTGATTGTTTGCCTCGGGAAACGTGGAGCAAAAGCCATCCATTGTCAAGAAAAGTTCATTTATAGTCACTCATGCCTAGAAAAGCCTTATTACTCGATTTAAATGCCTTTATAATCCCATTATTGAATTTATTTTGAATTGTTTTTACATTTTTTGATTAAAACATATTGTAATTGATTGTTTGCCTCGAGAAACGTGGAGCAAAAGCCATCCATTGTCAAGAAAAGTTCATTTATAGTCACTCATGCCTACAAAAGCCTTATTACTCGATTTAAATGCCTTTATATTCCCATTATTGAATTTATTTTGAATTTTTTTTACATTTTTTGATTAAAACAGATTCTAATACATTGTTTATCTCGGGAAAAATGGAACGAAAGCCATCCATTGTCAAGAAAACATCATTTATAGTCACTCATGCCTAGAAAAGCCTTATTACTCGGTTTAAATGCCTTTATAATCCCATTATTGAATTTATTTTGAACTTTTTTGACATTTTTTGATTAAAACAGATTGTAATTGATTGTTTTCCTCGAGAAACGTGGAGCAAAGGCCATCCATTGTCAAGAAAAGTTCATTTATAGTCACTCATGCCTAGAAAAGCCTTATTACTCGGTTTAAATGCTTTTATAATCCCATTATCGAATTTATTTTGAATTGTTTTTACATTTTTTGATTAAAACAGATTGTAATTGATTGTTTGCCTCGGGAAACGTGGAGCAAAAGCCATCCATTGTCAAGAAAAGTTCATTTATAGTCACTCATGCCTAGAGAAGCCTTATTACTCGGTTTAAATGCCTTTATAATCCCATTATTGAATTTATTTTGAATTTTTTTTACAGTTTTTGATTAAAACAGATTGTAATAGATTGTTTATCTCGGGAAACATGGAACGAAAGCCATCCATTGTGAAGAAAAGATCATTTATAGTCACTCATGCCTAGAAAAGCCTTATTACTCGGTTTAAATGCTTTTATAATCCCATTATTGAATTTATTTTGAATTTCTTTTACATTTTTTGATTAAAACAGATTGTAATAGATTGTTTATCTCGGGAAACATGGAACGAAAGCCATCCATTGTCAAGAAAAGTTCATTTATAGTCACTCATGCCTAGAAAAGCCTTATTACTCGGTTTAAATGCCTTTATAATCCCATTATTGAATATATTTACATTTATTTTTACATTTTTTGATTAAAACATATTGTAATTGATTGTTTGCCTCGGGAAACGTGGAGCAAAAGCCATCCATTGTCAAGAAAAGTTCATATATAGTCACTCATGCCTAGAAAAGCCTTATTACTCGATTTAAATGCCTTTATAATCCCATTATTGAATTTATTTTGAATTTTTTTTACATTTTTTGATTAAAACATATTGTAATTGATTGTTTGCCTCGGGAAACGTGGAGCAAAAGCCATCCATTGTCAAGAAAAGTTCATTTATAGTCACTCATGCCTACAAAAGCCTTATTACTCGATTTAAATGCCTTTAAAATCCCATTATTGAATTTATTTTGAATTTTTTTTACATTTTTTGATTAAAACATATTGTAATTGATTGTTTGCCTCGGGAAACGTGGAGCAAAAGCCATCCATTGTCAAGAAAAGTTCATTTATAGTCACTCATGCCTACAAAAGCCTTATTACTCGGTTTAAATGCCTTTATAATCCCATTATTGAATTTATTTTGAATTTTTTTTACATTTTTTGATTAAAACAGATTGTAATAGATTGTTTATCTCGGGAAACATGGAACGAAAGCCATCCATTGTCAAGAAAAGATCATTTATAGTCACTCATGCCTAGAAAAGGCTTATTACTCGGTTTAAATGCCCTTATAATCCCATTATTGAATTTATTTTGAATTATTTTTACATTTTTTTATTAAAACATATTGTAATTGATTGTTTGCCCTCGGGAAACGTGGAGCAAAAGCCATCCATTGTCAAGAAAAGTTCATTTATAGTCACTCATGCCTAGAGAAGCCTTATTACTCGGTTTAAATGCCTTTATAATCCCATTATTGAATTTATTTTGAATTTTTTTTACATTTTTTGATTAAAACTGATTCTAATACATTGTTTATCTCGGGAAACATGGAACGAAAGCCATCCATTGTCAAGAAAACATCATTTATAGTCACTCATCCCTAGAAAAGCCTTATTACTCGGTTTAAATGCCTTTATAATCCCATTATTGAGTTTATTTTGAACTTTTTTGACATTTTTTGATTAAAACAGATTGTAATTGATTGTTTGCCTCGGGAAACATGGAGAGAAAGCCATCCATTGTCAAGAAAAGTTCATTTATAGTCACTCATGCCTAGAAAAGCCTTATTACTCGGTTTAAATGCTTTTATAATCCCATTATCGAATTTATTTTGAATTGTTTTTACATTTTTTGATTAAAACAGATTGTAATTGATTGTTTGCCTCGGGAAACGTGGAGAAAAAGCCATCGCCATCCATTGTCAAGAAAAGTTCATTTATAGTCACTCATGCCTAGAAAAGCCTTATAACTCTTTTTAAATGCCTTTATAATCCCATTATTGAATTTATTTTGAATTGTTTTTACATTTTTTGATTAAAACAGATTGTAATTGATTGTTTGCCTCGGGAAACGTGGATCAAAAGCCATCCATTGTCAAGAAAAGTTCATTTATAGTCACTCATGCCTAGAAAAGCCTTATTACTCGATTTAAATGCCTTTATAATCCCATTATTGAATTTATTTTGAATTGTTTTTACATTTTTTGATTAAAACATATTGTAATTAATTGTTTGCCTCGAGAAACGTGGAGCAAAAGCCATCCATTGTCAAGAAAAGTTCATTTATAGTCACTCATGCCTACAAAAGCCTTATTACTCGATTTAAATGCCTTTATAATCCCATTATTGAATTTATTTTGAATTTTTTTTACATTTTTTGATTAAAACAGATTCTAATACATTGTTTATCTCGGGAAAAATGGAACGAAAGCCATCCATTGTCAAGAAAACATCATTTATAGTCACTCATGCCTAGAAAAGCCTTATTACTCGGTTTAAATGCCTTTATAATCCCATTATTGAATTTATTTTGAACTTTTTTGACATTTTTTGATTAAAACAGATTGTAATTGATTGTTTGCCTCGAGAAACGTGGAGCAAAGGCCATCCATTGTCAAGAAAAGTTCATTTATAGTCACTCATGCCTAGAAAAGCCTTATTACTCGGTTTAAATGCTTTTATAATCCCATTATCGAATTTATTTTGAATTGTTTTTACATTTTTTGATTAAAACAGATTGTAATTGATTGTTTGCCTCGGGAAACGTGGAGCAAAAGCCATCCATTGTCAAGAAAAGTTCATTTATAGTCACTCATGCCTAGAGAAGCCTTATTACTCGGTTTAAATGCCTTTATAATCCCATTATTGAATTTATTTTGAATTTTTTTTACAGTTTTTGATTAAAACAGATTGTAATAGATTGTTTATCTCGGGAAACATGGAACGAAAGCCATCCATTGTGAAGAAAAGATCATTTATAGTCACTCATGCCTAGAAAAGCCTTATTACTCGGTTTAAATGCTTTTATAATCCCATTATTGAATTTATTTTGAATTTCTTTTACATTTTTTGATTAAAACAGATTGTAATAGATTGTTTATCTCGGGAAACATGGAACGAAAGCCATCCATTGTCAAGAAAAGTTCATTTATAGTCACTCATGCCTAGAAAAGCCTTATTACTCGGTTTAAATGCCTTTATAATCCCATTATTGAATATATTTACATTTATTTTTACATTTTTTGATTAAAACATATTGTAATTGATTGTTTGCCTCGGGAAACGTGGAGCAAAAGCCATCCATTGTCAAGAAAAGTTCATATATAGTCACTCATGCCTAGAAAAGCCTTATTACTCGATTTAAATGCCTTTATAATCCCATTATTGAATTTATTTTGAATTTTTTTTACATTTTTTGATTAAAACATATTGTAATTGATTGTTTGCCTCGGGAAACGTGGAGCAAAAGCCATCCATTGTCAAGAAAAGTTCATTTATAGTCACTCATGCCTACAAAAGCCTTATTACTCGATTTAAATGCCTTTAAAATCCCATTATTGAATTTATTTTGAATTTTTTTTACATTTTTTGATTAAAACATATTGTAATTGATTGTTTGCCTCGGGAAACGTGGAGCAAAAGCCATCCATTGTCAAGAAAAGTTCATTTATAGTCACTCATGCCTACAAAAGCCTTATTACTCGGTTTAAATGCCTTTATAATCCCATTATTGAATTTATTTTGAATTTTTTTTACATTTTTTGATTAAAACAGATTGTAATAGATTGTTTATCTCGGGAAACATGGAACGAAAGCCATCCATTGTCAAGAAATGATCATTTATAGTCACTCATGCCTAGAAAAGGCTTATTACTCGGTTTAAATGCCCTTATAATCCCATTATTGAATTTATTTTGAATTATTTTTACATTTTTTTATTAAAACATATTGTAATTGATTGTTTGCCCTCGGGAAACGTGGAGCAAAAGCCATCCATTGTCAAGAAAAGTTCATTTATAGTCACTCATGCCTAGAGAAGCCTTATTACTCGGTTTAAATGCTTTTATAATCCCATTATCGAATTTATTTTGAATTGTTTTTACATTTTTTGATTAAAACAGATTGTAATTGATTGTTTGCCTCGGGAAACGTGGAGAAAAAGCCATCGCCATCCATTGTCAAGAAAAGTTCATTTATAGTCACTCATGCCTAGAAAAGCCTTATTACTCGGTTTAAATGCCTTTATAATCCCATTATTGAATTTATTTTGAATTTTTTTTACATTTTTTGATTAAAACTGATTCTAATACATTGTTTATCTCGGGAAACATGGAACGAAAGCCATCCATTGTCAAGAAAACATCATTTATAGTCACTCATCCCTAGAAAAGCCTTATTACTCGGTTTAAATGCCTTTATAATCCCATTATTGAGTTTATTTTGAACTTTTTTGACATTTTTTGATTAAAACAGATTGTAATTGATTGTTTGCCTCGGGAAACATGGAGAGAAAGCCATCCATTGTCAAGAAAAGTTCATTTATAGTCACTCATGCCTAGAAAAGCCTTATTACTCGGTTTAAATGCTTTTATAATCCCATTATCGAATTTATTTTGAATTGTTTTTACATTTTTTGATTAAAACAGATTGTAATTGATTGTTTGCCTCGGGAAACGTGGAGAAAAAGCCATCGCCATCCATTGTCAAGAAAAGTTCATTTATAGTCACTCATGCCTAGAAAAGCCTTATAACTCTTTTTAAATGCCTTTATAATCCCATTATTGAATTTATTTTGAATTGTTTTTACATTTTTTGATTAAAACAGATTGTAATTGATTGTTTGCCTCGGGAAACGTGGATCAAAAGCCATCCATTGTCAAGAAAAGTTCATTTATAGTCACTCATGCCTAGAAAAGCCTTATTACTCGATTTAAATGCCTTTATAATCCCATTATTGAATTTATTTTGAATTGTTTTTACATTTTTTGATTAAAACATATTGTAATTAATTGTTTGCCTCGAGAAACGTGGAGCAAAAGCCATCCATTGTCAAGAAAAGTTCATTTATAGTCACTCATGCCTACAAAAGCCTTATTACTCGATTTAAATGCCTTTATAATCCCATTATTGAATTTATTTTGAATTTTTTTTACATTTTTTGATTAAAACAGATTCTAATACATTGTTTATCTCGGGAAAAATGGAACGAAAGCCATCCATTGTCAAGAAAACATCATTTATAGTCACTCATGCCTAGAAAAGCCTTATTACTCGGTTTAAATGCCTTTATAATCCCATTATTGAATTTATTTTGAACTTTTTTGACATTTTTTGATTAAAACAGATTGTAATTGATTGTTTGCCTCGAGAAACGTGGAGCAAAGGCCATCCATTGTCAAGAAAAGTTCATTTATAGTCACTCATGCCTAGAAAAGCCTTATTACTCGGTTTAAATGCTTTTATAATCCCATTATCGAATTTATTTTGAATTGTTTTTACATTTTTTGATTAAAACAGATTGTAATTGATTGTTTGCCTCGGGAAACGTGGAGCAAAAGCCATCCATTGTCAAGAAAAGTTCATTTATAGTCACTCATGCCTAGAAAAGCCTTATTACTCGATTTAAATGCCTTTATAATCCCATTATTGAATTTATTTTGAATTGTTTTTACATTTTTTGATTAAAACATATTGTAATTGATTGTTTGCCTCGAGAAACGTGGAGCAAAAGCCATCCATTGTCAAGAAAAGTTCATTTATAGTCACTCATGCCTACAAAAGCCTTATTACTCGGTTTAAATGCCTTTATAATCCCATTATTGAATTTATTTTGAATTTTTTTTACATTTTTTGATTAAAACAGATTCTAATACATTGTTTATCTCGGGAAAAATGGAACGAAAGCCATCCATTGTCAAGAAAACATCATTTATAGTCACTCATGCCTAGAAAAGCCTTATTACTCGGTTTAAATGCCTTTATAATCCCATTATTGAATTTATTTTGAACTTTTTTGACATTTTTTGATTAAAACAGATTGTAATTGATTGTTTGCCTCGAGAAACGTGGAGCAAAGGCCATCCATTGTCAAGAAAAGTTCATTTATAGTCACTCATGCCTAGAAAAGCCTTATTACTCGGTTTAAATGCTTTTATAATCCCATTATCGAATTTATTTTGAATTGTTTTTACATTTTTTGATTAAAACAGATTGTAATTGATTGTTTGCCTCGGGAAACGTGGAGCAAAAGCCATCCATTGTCAAGAAAAGATCATTTATAGTCACTCATGCCTAGAAAAGGCTTATAACTCTTTTTAAATGCCTTTATAATCCCATTATTGAATTTATTTTGAATTGTTTTTACATTTTTTGATTAAAACAGATTGTAATTGATTGTTTGCCTAGGGAAACGTGGAGCAAAAGCCATCCATTGTCAAGAAAAGTTCATTTATAGTCACTCATGCCTAGAAAAGCCTTATTACTCGATTTAAATGCCTTTATAATCCCATTATTGAATTTATTTTGAATTGTTTTTACATTTTTTTATTAAAACATATTGTAATTGATTGTTTGCCTCAGGAAACGTGGAGCAAAAGCCATCCATTGTCAAGAAAAGTTCATTTATAGTCACTCATGCCTAGAGAAGCCTTATTACTCGGTTTAAATGCCTTTATAATCCCATTATTGAATTTATTTTGAATTTTTTTTACAGTTTTTGATTAAAACAGATTGTAATAGATTGTTTATCTCGGGATACATGGAACGAAAGCCATCCATTGTGAAGAAAAGATCATTTATAGTCACCCATGCCTAGAAAAGCCTTATTACTCGGTTTAAATGCTTTTATAATCCCATTATTGAATTTATTTTGAATTTCTTTTACATTTTTTGATTAAAACAAATTGTAATAGATTGTTTATCTCGGGAAACATGGAACGAAAGCCATCCATTGTGAAGAAAAGATCATTTATAGTCACTCATGCCTAGAAAAGCCTTATTACTCGGTTTAAATGCTTTTATAATCCCATTATTGAGTTTATTTTGAACTTTTTTGACATTTTTTGATTAAAACAGATTGTAATTGATTGTTTGCCTCGGGAAACATGGAGAGAAAGCCATCCATTGTCAAGAAAAGTTCATTTATAGTCACTCATGCCTAGAAAAGCCTTATTACTCGGTTTAAATGCTTTTATAATCCCATTATCGAATTTATTTTGAATTGTTTTTACATTTTTTGATTAAAACAGATTGTAATTGATTGTTTGCCTCGGGAAACGTGGAGCAAAAGCCATCCATTGTCAAGAAAAGTTCATTTATAGTCACTCATGCCTAGAAAAGCCTTAAACTCGGTTTAAATGCCTTTATAATCCCATTATTGAATTTATTTTGAATTGTTGTTACATTTTTTGATTAAAAGAGATTGTAATTGATTGTTTGCCTCGGGAAACGTGGATCAAAAGCCATCCATTGTCAAGAAAGGTTCATTTATAGTCACTCATGCCTAGAAAAGCCTTATTACTCGATTTAAATGCCTTTATAATCCCATTATTGAATTTATTTTGAATTGTTTTTACATTTTTTGATTAAAACATATTGTAATTGATTGTTTGCCTCGAGAAACGTGGAGCAAAAGCCATCCATTGTCAAGAAAAGTTCATTTATAGTCACTCATGCCTACAAAAGCCTTATTACTCGATTTAAATGCCTTTATAATCCCATTATTGAATTTATTTTGAATTTTTTTTACATTTTTTGATTAAAACAGATTCTAATACATTGTTTATCTCGGGAAAAATGGAACGAAAGCCATCCATTGTCAAGAAAACATCATTTATAGTCACTCATGCCTAGAAAAGCCTTATTACTCGGTTTAAATGCCTTTATAATCCCATTATTGAATTTATTTTGAACTTTTTTGACATTTTTTGATTAAAACAGATTGTAATTGATTGTTTGCCTCGAGAAACGTGGAGCAAAGGCCATCCATTGTCAAGAAAAGTTCATTTATAGTCACTCATGCCTAGAAAAGCCTTATTACTCGGTTTAAATGCTTTTATAATCCCATTATCGAATTTATTTTGAATTGTTTTTACATTTTTTGATTAAAACAGATTGTAATTGATTGTTTGCCTCGGGAAACGTGGAGCAAAAGCCATCCATTGTCAAGAAAAGATCATTTATAGTCACTCATGCCTAGAAAAGCCTTATTACTCGATTTAAATGCCTTTATAATCCCATTATTGAATTTATTTTGAATTGTTTTTACATTTTTTGATTAAAACATATTGTAATTGATTGTTTGCCTCGAGAAACGTGGAGCAAAAGCCATCCATTGTCAAGAAAAGTTCATTTATAGTCACTCATGCCTACAAAAGCCTTATTACTCGGTTTAAATGCCTTTATAATCCCATTATTGAATTTATTTTGAATTTTTTTTACATTTTTTGATTAAAACAGATTCTAATACATTGTTTATCTCGGGAAAAATGGAACGAAAGCCATCCATTGTCAAGAAAACATCATTTATAGTCACTCATGCCTAGAAAAGCCTTATTACTCGGTTTAAATGCCTTTATAATCCCATTATTGAATTTATTTTGAACTTTTTTGACATTTTTTGATTAAAACAGATTGTAATTGATTGTTTGCCTCGAGAAACGTGGAGCAAAGGCCATCCATTGTCAAGAAAAGTTCATTTATAGTCACTCATGTCTAGAGAAGCCTTATTACTCGGTTTAAATGCCTTTATAATCCCATTATTGAATTTATTTTGAATTTTTTTTACAGTTTTTGATTAAAACAGATTGTAATAGATTGTTTATCTCGGGAAACATGGAACGAAAGCCATCCATTGTGAAGAAAAGATCATTTATAGTCACTCATGCCTAGAAAAGCCTTATTACTCGGTTTAAACGCTTTTATAATCCCATTATTGAATTTATTTTGAATTTCTTTTACATTTTTTGATTAAAACAGATTGTAATAGATTGTTTATCTCGGGAAACATGGAACGAAAGCCATCCATTGTCAAGAAAAGTTCATTTATAGTCACTCATGCCTAGAAAAGCCTTATTACTCGGTTTAAATGCCTTTATAATCCCATTATTGAATATATTTACATTTATTTTTACATTTTTTGATTAAAACATATTGTAATTGATTGTTTGCCTCGGGAAACGTGGAGCAAAAGCCATCCATTGTCAAGAAAAGTTCATATATAGTCACTCATGCCTAGAAAAGCCTTATTACTCGATTTAAATGCCTTTATAATCCCATTATTGAATTTATTTTGAATTTTTTTTACATTTTTTGATTAAAACATATTGTAATTGATTGTTTGCCTCGGGAAACGTGGAGCAAAAGCCATCCATTGTCAAGAAAAGTTCATTTATAGTCACTCATGCCTACAAAAGCCTTATTACTCGATTTAAATGCCTTTAAAATCCCATTATTGAATTTATTTTGAATTTTTTTTACATTTTTTGATTAAAACATATTGTAATTGATTGTTTGCCTCGGGAAACGTGGAGCAAAAGCCATCCATTGTCAAGAAAAGTTCATTTATAGTCACTCATGCCTACAAAAGCCTTATTACTCGGTTTAAATGCCTTTATAATCCCATTATTGAATTTATTTTGAATTTTTTTTACATTTTTTGATTAAAACAGATTGTAATAGATTGTTTATCTCGGGAAACATGGAACGAAAGCCATCCATTGTCAAGAAAAGATCATTTATAGTCACTCATGCCTAGAAAAGGCTTATTACTCGGTTTAAATGCCCTTATAATCCCATTATTGAATTTATTTTGAATTATTTTTACATTTTTTTATTAAAACATATTGTAATTGATTGTTTGCCCTCGGGAAACGTGGAGCAAAAGCCATCCATTGTCAAGAAAAGTTCATTTATAGTCACTCATGCCTAGAGAAGCCTTATTACTCGGTTTAAATGCCTTTATAATCCCATTATTGAATTTATTTTGAATTTTTTTTACATTTTTTGATTAAAACTGATTCTAATACATTGTTTATCTCGGGAAACATGGAACGAAAGCCATCCATTGTCAAGAAAACATCATTTATAGTCACTCATCCCTAGAAAAGCCTTATTACTCGGTTTAAATGCCTTTATAATCCCATTATTGAGTTTATTTTGAACTTTTTTGACATTTTTTGATTAAAACAGATTGTAATTGATTGTTTGCCTCGGGAAACATGGAGAGAAAGCCATCCATTGTCAAGAAAAGTTCATTTATAGTCACTCATGCCTAGAAAAGCCTTATTACTCGGTTTAAATGCTTTTATAATCCCATTATCGAATTTATTTTGAATTGTTTTTACATTTTTTGATTAAAACAGATTGTAATTGATTGTTTGCCTCGGGAAACGTGGAGCAAAAGCCATCGCCATCGATTGTCAAGAAAAGTTCATTTATAGTCACTCATGCCTAGAAAAGCCTTATAACTCTTTTTAAATGCCTTTATAATCCCATTATTGAATTTATTTTGAATTGTTTTTACATTTTTTGATTAAAACAGATTGTAATTGATTGTTTGCCTCGGGAAACGTGGATCAAAAGCCATCCATTGTCAAGAAAAGTTCATTTATAGTCACTCATGCCTAGAAAAGCCTTATTACTCGATTTAAATGCCTTTATAATCCCATTATTGAATTTATTTTGAATTGTTTTTACATTTTTTGATTAAAACATATTGTAATTAATTGTTTGCCTCGAGAAACGTGGAGCAAAAGCCATCCATTGTCAAGAAAAGTTCATTTATAGTCACTCATGCCTACAAAAGCCTTATTACTCGATTTAAATGCCTTTATAATCCCATTATTGAATTTATTTTGAATTTTTTTTTACATTTTTTGATTAAAACAGATTCTAATACATTGTTTATCTCGGGAAAAATGGAACGAAAGCCATCCATTGTCAAGAAAACATCATTTATAGTCACTCATGCCTAGAAAAGCCTTATTACTCGGTTTAAATGCCTTTATAATCCCATTATTGAATTTATTTTGAACTTTTTTGACATTTTTTGATTAAAACAGATTGTAATTGATTGTTTGCCTCGAGAAACGTGGAGCAAAGGCCATCCATTGTCAAGAAAAGTTCATTTATAGTCACTCATGCCTAGAAAAGCCTTATTACTCGGTTTAAATGCTTTTATAATCCCATTATCGAATTTATTTTGAATTGTTTTTACATTTTTTGATTAAAACAGATTGTAATTGATTGTTTGCCTCGGGAAACGTGGAGCAAAAGCCATCCATTGTCAAGAAAAGTTCATTTATAGTCACTCATGCCTAGAAAAGCCTTATTACTCGATTTAAATGCCTTTATAATCCCATTATTGAATTTATTTTGAATTGTTTTTACATTTTTTGATTAAAACATATTGTAATTGATTGTTTGCCTCGAGAAACGTGGAGCAAAAGCCATCCATTGTCAAGAAAAGTTCATTTATAGTCACTCATGCCTACAAAAGCCTTATTACTCGGTTTAAATGCCTTTATAATCCCATTATTGAATTTATTTTGAATTTTTTTTACATTTTTTGATTAAAACAGATTCTAATACATTGTTTATCTCGGGAAAAATGGAACGAAAGCCATCCATTGTCAAGAAAACATCATTTATAGTCACTCATGCCTAGAAAAGCCTTATTACTCGGTTTAAATGCCTTTATAATCCCATTATTGAATTTATTTTGAACTTTTTTGACATTTTTTGATTAAAACAGATTGTAATTGATTGTTTTCCTCGAGAAACGTGGAGCAAAGGCCATCCATTGTCAAGAAAAGTTCATTTATAGTCACTCATGCCTAGAAAAGCCTTATTACTCGGTTTAAATGCTTTTATAATCCCATTATCGAATTTATTTTGAATTGTTTTTACATTTTTTGATTAAAACAGATTGTAATTGATTGTTTGCCTCGGGAAACGTGGAGCAAAAGCCATCCATTGTCAAGAAAAGATCATTTATAGTCACTCATGCCTAGAAAAGGCTTATAACTCTTTTTAAATGCCTTTATAATCCCATTATTGAATTTATTTTGAATTGTTTTTACATTTTTTGATTAAAACAGATTGTAATTGATTGTTTGCCTAGGGAAACGTGGAGCAAAAGCCATCCATTGTCAAGAAAAGTTCATTTATAGTCACTCATGCCTAGAAAAGCCTTATTACTCGATTTAAATGCCTTTATAATCCCATTATTGAATTTATTTTGAATTGTTTTTACATTTTTTGATTAAAACATATTGTAATTGATTGTTTGCCTCGGGAAACGTGGAGCAAAAGCCATCCATTGTCAAGAAAAGTTCATTTATAGTCACTCATGCCTAGAGAAGCCTTATTACTCGGTTTAAATGCCTTTATAATCCCATTATTGAATTTATTTTGAATTTTTTTTACAGTTTTTGATTAAAACAGATTGTAATAGATTGTTTATCTCGGGAAACATGGAACGAAAGCCATCCATTGTGAAGAAAAGATCATTTATAGTCACCCATGCCTAGAAAAGCCTTATTACTCGGTTTAAATGCTTTTATAATCTCATTATTGAATTTATTTTGAATTTCTTTTACATTTTTTGATTAAAACAGATTGTAATAGATTGTTTATCTCGGGAAACATGGAACGAAAGCCATCCATTGTGAAGAAAAGATCATTTATAGTCACTCATGCCTAGAAAAGCCTTATTACTCGGTTTAAATGCTTTTATAATCCCATTATTGAGTTTATTTTGAACTTTTTTGACATTTTTTGATTAAAACAGATTGTAATTGATTGTTTGCCTCGGGAAACATGGAGAGAAAGCCATCCATTGTCAAGAAAAGTTCATTTATAGTCACTCATGCCTAGAAAAGCCTTATTACTCGGTTTAAATGCTTTTATAATCCCATTATCGAATTTATTTTGAATTGTTTTTACATTTTTTGATTAAAACAGATTGTAATTGATTGTTTGCCTCGGGAAACGTGGAGCAAAAGCCATCCATTGTCAAGAAAAGTTCATTTATAGTCACTCATGCCTAGAAAAGCCTTATAACTCGGTTTAAATGCCTTTATAATCCCATTATTGAATTTATTTTGAATTGTTGTTACATTTTTTGATTAAAAGAGATTGTAATTGATTGTTTGCCTCGGGAAACGTGGATCAAAAGCCATCCATTGTCAAGAAAGGTTCATTTATAGTCACTCATGCCTAGAAAAGCCTTATTACTCGATTTAAATGCCTTTATAATCCCATTATTGAATTTATTTTGAATTGTTTTTACATTTTTTGATTAAAACATATTGTAATTGATTGTTTGCCTCGAGAAACGTGGAGCAAAAGCCATCCATTGTCAAGAAAAGTTCATTTATAGTCACTCATGCCTACAAAAGCCTTATTACTCGATTTAAATGCCTTTATAATCCCATTATTGAATTTATTTTGAATTTTTTTTACATTTTTTGATTAAAACAGATTCTAATACATTGTTTATCTCGGGAAAAATGGAACGAAAGCCATCCATTGTCAAGAAAACATCATTTATAGTCACTCATGCCTAGAAAAGCCTTATTACTCGGTTTAAATGCCTTTATAATCCCATTATTGAATTTATTTTGAACTTTTTTGACATTTTTTGATTAAAACAGATTGTAATTGATTGTTTGCCTCGAGAAACGTGGAGCAAAGGCCATCCATTGTCAAGAAAAGTTCATTTATAGTCACTCATGCCTAGAAAAGCCTTATTACTCGGTTTAAATGCTTTTATAATCCCATTATCGAATTTATTTTGAATTGTTTTTACATTTTTTGATTAAAACAGATTGTAATTGATTGTTTGCCTCGGGAAACGTGGAGCAAAAGCCATCCATTGTCAAGAAAAGATCATTTATAGTCACTCATGCCTAGAAAAGCCTTATTACTCGATTTAAATGCCTTTATAATCCCATTATTGAATTTATTTTGAATTGTTTTTACATTTTTTGATTAAAACATATTGTAATTGATTGTTTGCCTCGAGAAACGTGGAGCAAAAGCCATCCATTGTCGAGAAAAGTTCATTTATAGTCACTCATGCCTACAAAAGCCTTATTACTCGGTTTAAATGCCTTTATAATCCCATTATTGAATTTATTTTGAATTTTTTTTACATTTTTTGATTAAAACAGATTCTAATACATTGTTTATCTCGGGAAAAATGGAACGAAAGCCATCCATTGTCAAGAAAACATCATTTATAGTCACTCATGCCTAGAAAAGCCTTATTACTCGGTTTAAATGCCTTTATAATCCCATTATTGAATTTATTTTGAACTTTTTTGACATTTTTTGATTAAAACAGATTGTAATTGATTGTTTGCCTCGAGAAACGTGGAGCAAAGGCCATCCATTGTCAAGAAAAGTTCATTTATAGTCACTCATGCCTAGAAAAGCCTTATTACTCGGTTTAAATGCTTTTATAATCCCATTATCGAATTTATTTTGAATTGTTTTTACATTTTTTGATTAAAACAGATTGTAATTGATTGTTTGCCTCGGGAAACGTGGAGCAAAAGCCATCCATTGTCAAGAAAAGTTCATTTATAGTCACTCATGCCTAGAAAAGCCTTATAACTCGGTTTAAATGCCTTTATAATCCCATTATTGAATTTATTTTGAACTTTTTTGACATTTTTTGATTAAAACAGATTGTAATTGATTGTTTGCCTCGAGAAACATGGAGCAAAGGCCATCCATTGTCAAGAAAAGTTCATTTATAGTCACTCATGCCTAGAAAAGCCTTATTACTCGGTTTAAATGCTTTTATAATCCCATTATCGAATTTATTTTGAATTGTTTTTACATTTTTTGATTAAAACATATTGTAATTGATTGTTTGCCTCGGGAAACGTGGAGCAAAAGCCATCCATTGTCAAGAAAAGATCATTTATAGTCACTCATGCCTAGAAAAGGCTTATAACTCTTTTTAAATGCCTTTATAATCCCATTATTGAATTTATTTTGAATTGTTTTTACATTTTTTGATTAAAACAGATTGTAATTGATTGTTTGCCTAGGGAAACGTGGAGCAAAAGCCATCCATTGTCAAGAAAAGTTCATTTATAGTCACTCATGCCTAGAAAAGCCTTATTACTCGATTTAAATGCCTTTATAATCCCATTATTGAATTTATTTTGAATTGTTTTTACATTTTTTGATTAAAACATATTGTAATTGATTGTTTGCCTCAGGAAACGTGGAGCAAAAGCCATCCATTGTCAAGAAAAGTTCATTTATAGTCACTCATGCCTAGAGAAGCCTTATTACTCGGTTTAAATGCCTTTATAATCCCATTATTGAATTTATTTTGAATTTTTTTTACAGTCTTTGATTAAAACAGATTGTAATAGATTGTTTATCTCGGGAAACATGGAACGAAAGCCATCCATTGTGAAGAAAAGATCATTTATAGTCACTCATGCCTAGAAAAGCCTTATTACTCGGTTTAAATGCTTTTATAATCCCATTATTGAATTTATTTTGTATTTCTTTTACATTTTTTGATTAAAACAGATTGTAATAGATTGTTTATCTCGGGAAACATGGAACGAAAGCCATCCATTGTCAAGAAAAGTTCATTTATAGTCACTCATGCCTAGAAAAGCCTTATTACTCGGTTTAAATGCTTTTATAATCCCATTATCGAATTTATTTTGAATTGTTTTTACATTTTTTGATTAAAACAGATTGTAATTGATTGTTTGCCTCGGGAAACGTGGAGCAAAAGCCATCCATTGTCAAGAAAAGTTCATTTATAGTCACTCATGCCTAGAAAAGCCTTATAACTCGGTTTAAATGCCTTTATAATCCCATTATTGAATTTATTTTGAATTGTTGTTACATTTTTTGATTAAAACAGATTGTAATTGATTGTTTGCCTCGGGAAACGTGGATCAAAAGCCATCCATTGTCAAGAAAAGTTCATTTATAGTCACTCATGCCTAGAAAAGCCTTATTACTCATTTTAAATGCCTTTATAATCCCATTATTGAATTTATTTTGAATTGTTTTTACATTTTTTGATTAAAACATATTGTAATTGATTGTTTGCCTCGAGAAACGTGGAGCAAAAGCCATCCATTGTCAAGAAAAGTTCATTTATAGTCACTCATGCCTACAAAAGCCTTATTACTCGGTTTAAATGCCTTTATAATCCCATTATTGAGTTTATTTTGAACTTTTTTGACATTTTTTGATTAAAACAGATTGTAATTGATTGTTTGCCTCGGGAAACATGGAGAGAAAGCCATCCATTGTCAAGAAAAGTTCATTTATAGTCACTCATGCCTAGAAAAGCCTTATTACTCGGTTTAAATGCTTTTATAATCCCATTATCGAATTTATTTTGAATTGTTTTTACATTTTTTGATTAAAACAGATTGTAATTGATTGTTTGCCTCGGGAAACGTGGAGCAAAAGCCATCCATTGTCAAGAAAAGTTCATTTATAGTCACTCATGCCTAGAAAAGCCTTATAACTCGGTTTAAATGCCTTTATAATCCCATTATTGAATTTATTTTGAATTGTTGTTACATTTTTTGATTAAAAGAGATTGTAATTGATTGTTTGCCTCGGGAAACGTGGATCAAAAGCCATCCATTGTCAAGAAAAGTTCATTTATAGTCACTCATGCCTAGAAAAGCCTTATTACTCGATTTAAATGCCTTTATAATCCCATTATTGAATTTATTTTGAATTGTTTTTACATTTTTTGATTAAAACATATTGTAATTGATTGTTTGCCTCGAGAAACGTGGAGCAAAAGCCATCCATTGTCAAGAAAAGTTCATTTATAGTCACTCATGCCTACAAAAGCCTTATTACTCGATTTAAATGCCTTTATAATCCCATTATTGAATTTATTTTGAATTTTTTTTACATTTTTTGATTAAAACAGATTCTAATACATTGTTTATCTCGGGAAAAATGGAACGAAAGCCATCCATTGTCAAGAAAACATCATTTATAGTCACTCATGCCTAGAAAAGCCTTATTACTCGGTTTAAATGCCTTTATAATCCCATTATTGAATTTATTTTGAACTTTTTTGATATTTTTTGATTAAAACAGATTGTAATTGATTGTTTGCCTCGAGAAACGTGGAGCAAAGGCCATCCATTGTCAAGAAAAGTTCATTTATAGTTACTCATGCCTAGAAAAGCCTTATTACTCGGTTTAAATGCTTTTATAATCCCATTATCGAATTTATTTTGAATTGTTTTTACATTTTTTGATTAAAACAGATTGTAATTGATTGTTTGCCTCGGGAAACGTGGAGCAAAAGCCATCCATTGTCAAGAAAAGTTCATTTATAGTCACTCATGCCTAGAGAAGCCTTATTACTCGGTTTAAATGCCTTTATAATCCCATTATTGAATTTATTTTGAATTTTTTTTACAGTTTTTGATTAAAACAGATTGTAATAGATTGTTTATCTCGGGAAACATGGAACGAAAGCCATCCATTGTGAAGAAAAGATCATTTATAGTCACTCATGCCTAGAAAAGCCTTATTACTCGGTTTAAATGCTTTTATAATCCCATTATTGAATTTATTTTGAATTTCTTTTACATTTTTTGATTAAAACAGATTGTAATAGATTGTTTATCTCGGGAAACATGGAACGAAAGCCATCCATTGTCAAGAAAAGTTCATTTATAGTCACTCATGCCTAGAAAAGCCTTATTACTCGGTTTAAATGCCTTTATAATCCCATTATTGAATATATTTACATTTATTTTTACATTTTTTGATTAAAACATATTGTAATTGATTGTTTGCCTCGGGAAACGTGGAGCAAAAGCCATCCATTGTCAAGAAAAGTTCATATATAGTCACTCATGCCTAGAAAAGCCTTATTACTCGATTTAAATGCCTTTATAATCCCATTATTGAATTTATTTTGAATTTTTTTTACATTTTTTGATTAAAACATATTGTAATTGATTGTTTGCCTCGGGAAACGTGGAGCAAAAGCCATCCATTGTCAAGAAAAGTTCATTTATAGTCACTCATGCCTACAAAAGCCTTATTACTCGATTTAAATGCCTTTAAAATCCCATTATTGAATTTATTTTGAATTTTTTTTACATTTTTTAATTAAAACATATTGTAATTGATTGTTTGCCTCGGGAAACGTGGAGCAAAAGCCATCCATTGTCAAGAAAAGTTCATTTATAGTCACTCATGCCTACAAAAGCCTTATTACTCGGTTTAAATGCCTTTATAATCCCATTATTGAATTTATTTTGAATTTTTTTTACATTTTTTGATTAAAACAGATTGTAATAGATTGTTTATCTCGGGAAACATGGAACGAAAGCCATCCATTGTCAAGAAAAGATCATTTATAGTCACTCATGCCTAGAAAAGGCTTATTACTCGGTTTAAATGCCCTTATAATCCCATTATTGAATTTATTTTGAATTATTTTTACATTTTTTTATTAAAACATATTGTAATTGATTGTTTGCCCTCGGGAAACGTGGAGCAAAAGCCATCCATTGTCAAGAAAAGTTCATTTATAGTCACTCATGCCTAGAGAAGCCTTATTACTCGGTTTAAATGCCTTTATAATCCCATTATTGAATTTATTTTGAATTTTTTTTACATTTTTTGATTAAAACAGATTGTAATAGATTGTTTATCTCGGGAAACATGGAACGAAAGCCATCCATTGTCAAGAAAAGATCATTTATAGTCACTCATGCCTAGAAAAGGCTTATTACTCGGTTTAAATGCCCTTATAATCCCATTATTGAATTTATTTTGAATTATTTTTACATTTTTTTATTAAAACATATTGTAATTGATTGTTTGCCCTCGGGAAACGTGGAGCAAAAGCCATCCATTGTCAAGAAAAGTTCATTTATAGTCACTCATGCCTAGAGAAGCCTTATTACTCGGTTTAAATGCCTTTATAATCCCATTATTGAATTTATTTTGAATTTTTTTTACATTTTTTGATTAAAACTGATTCTAATACATTGTTTATCTCGGGAAACATGGAACGAAAGCCATCCATTGTCAAGAAAACATCATTTATAGTCACTCATCCCTAGAAAAGCCTTATTACTCGGTTTAAATGCCTTTATAATCCCATTATTGAGTTTATTTTGAACTTTTTTGACATTTTTTGATTAAAACAGATTGTAATTGATTGTTTGCCTCGGGAAACATGGAGAGAAAGCCATCCATTGTCAAGAAAAGTTCATTTATAGTCACTCATGCCTAGAAAAGCCTTATTACTCGGTTTAAATGCTTTTATAATCCCATTATCGAATTTATTTTGAATTGTTTTTACATTTTTTGATTAAAACAGATTGTAATTGATTGTTTGCCTCGGGAAACGTGGAGCAAAAGCCATCGCCATCGATTGTCAAGAAAAGTTCATTTATAGTCACTCATGCCTAGAAAAGCCTTATAACTCTTTTTAAATGCCTTTATAATCCCATTATTGAATTTATTTTGAATTGTTTTTACATTTTTTGATTAAAACAGATTGTAATTGATTGTTTGCCTCGGGAAACGTGGATCAAAAGCCATCCATTGTCAAGAAAGGTTCATTTATAGTCACTCATGCCTAGAAAAGCCTTATTACTCGATTTAAATGCCTTTATAATCCCATTATTGAATTTATTTTGAATTGTTTTTACATTTTTTGATTAAAACATATTGTAATTAATTGTTTGCCTCGAGAAACGTGGAGCAAAAGCCATCCATTGTCAAGAAAAGTTCATTTATAGTCACTCATGCCTACAAAAGCCTTATTACTCGATTTAAATGCCTTTATAATCCCATTATTGAATTTATTTTGAATTTTTTTTACATTTTTTGATTAAAACAGATTCTAATACATTGTTTATCTCGGGAAAAATGGAACGAAAGCCATCCATTGTCAAGAAAACATCATTTATAGTCACTCATGCCTAGAAAAGCCTTATTACTCGGTTTAAATGCCTTTATAATCCCATTATTGAATTTATTTTGAACTTTTTTGACATTTTTTGATTAAAACAGATTGTAATTGATTGTTTGCCTCGAGAAACGTGGAGCAAAGGCCATCCATTGTCAAGAAAAGTTCATTTATAGTCACTCATGCCTGGAAAAGCCTTATTACTCGGTTTAAATGCTTTTATAATCCCATTATCGAATTTATTTTGAATTGTTTTTACATTTTTTGATTAAAACAGATTGTAATTGATTGTTTGCCTCGGGAAACGTGGAGCAAAAGCCATCCATTGTCAAGAAAAGTTCATTTATAGTCACTCATGCCTAGAAAAGCCTTATTACTCGATTTAAATGCCTTTATAATCCCATTATTGAATTTATTTTGAATTGTTTTTACATTTTTTGATTAAAACATATTGTAATTGATTGTTTGCCTCGAGAAACGTGGAGCAAAAGCCATCCATTGTCAAGAAAAGTTCATTTATAGTCACTCATGCCTACAAAAGCCTTATTACTCGGTTTAAATGCCTTTATAATCCCATTATTGAATTTATTTTGAATTTTTTTTACATTTTTTGATTAAAACAGATTCTAATACATTGTTTATCTCGGGAAAAATGGAACGAAAGCCATCCATTGTCAAGAAAACATCATTTATAGTCACTCATGCCTAGAAAAGCCTTATTACTCGGTTTAAATGCCTTTACAATCCCATTATTGAATTTATTTTGAACTTTTTTGACATTTTTTGATTAAAACAGATTGTAATTGATTGTTTGCCTCGAGAAACGTGGAGCAAAGGCCATCCATTGTCAAGAAAAGTTCATTTATAGTCACTCATGCCTAGAAAAGCCTTATTACTCGGTTTAAATGCTTTTATAATCCCATTATCGAATTTATTTTGAATTGTTTTTACATTTTTTGATTAAAACAGATTGTAATTGATTGTTTGCCTCGGGAAACGTGGAGCAAAAGCCATCCATTGTCAAGAAAAGATCATTTATAGTCACTCATGCCTAGAAAAGGCTTATAACTCTTTTTAAATGCCTTTATAATCCCATTATTGAATTTATTTTGAATTGTTTTTACATTTTTTGATTAAAACAGATTGTAATTGATTGTTTGCCTAGGGAAACGTGGAGCAAAAGCCATCCATTGTCAAGAAAAGTTCATTTATAGTCACTCATGCCTACAAAAGCCTTATTACTCGGTTTAAATGCCTTTATAATCCCATTATTGAATTTATTTTGAATTTTTTTTACATTTTTTGATTAAAACAGATTGTAATAGATTGTTTATCTCGGGAAACATGGAACGAAAGCCATCCATTGTCAAGAAAAGATCATTTATAGTCACTCATGCCTAGAAAAGGCTTATTACTCGGTTTAAATGCCCTTATAATCCCATTATTGAATTTATTTTGAATTATTTTTACATTTTTTTATTAAAACATATTGTAATTGATTGTTTGCCCTCGGGAAACGTGGAGCAAAAGCCATCCATTGTCAAGAAAAGTTCATTTATAGTCACTCATGCCTAGAGAAGCCTTATTACTCGGTTTAAATGCCTTTATAATCCCATTATTGAATTTATTTTGAATTTTTTTTACATTTTTTGATTAAAACAGATTGTAATAGATTGTTTATCTCGGGAAACATGGAACGAAAGCCATCCATTGTCAAGAAAAGATCATTTATAGTCACTCATGCCTAGAAAAGGCTTATTACTCGGTTTAAATGCCCTTATAATCCCATTATTGAATTTATTTTGAATTATTTTTACATTTTTTTATTAAAACATATTGTAATTGATTGTTTGCCTCGGGAAACGTGGAGCAAAAGCCATCCATTGTCAAGAAAAGTTCATATATAGTCACTCATGCCTAGAAAAGCCTTATTACTCGATTTAAATGCCTTTATAATCCCATTATTGAATTTATTTTGAATTTTTTTTACATTTTTTGATTAAAACATATTGTAATTGATTGTTTGCCTCGGGAAACGTGGAGCAAAAGCCATCCATTGTCAAGAAAAGTTCATTTATAGTCACTCATGCCTACAAAAGCCTTATTACTCGATTTAAATGCCTTTAAAATCCCATTATTGAATTTATTTTGAATTTTTTTTACATTTTTTAATTAAAACATATTGTAATTGATTGTTTGCCTCGGGAAACGTGGAGCAAAAGCCATCCATTGTCAAGAAAAGTTCATTTATAGTCACTCATGCCTACAAAAGCCTTATTACTCGGTTTAAATGCCTTTATAATCCCATTATTGAATTTATTTTGAATTTTTTTTACATTTTTTGATTAAAACAGATTGTAATAGATTGTTTATCTCGGGAAACATGGAACGAAAGCCATCCATTGTCAAGAAAAGATCATTTATAGTCACTCATGCCTAGAAAAGGCTTATTACTCGGTTTAAATGCCCTTATAATCCCATTATTGAATTTATTTTGAATTATTTTTACATTTTTTTATTAAAACATATTGTAATTGATTGTTTGCCCTCGGGAAACGTGGAGCAAAAGCCATCCATTGTCAAGAAAAGTTCATTTATAGTCACTCATGCCTAGAGAAGCCTTATTACTCGGTTTAAATGCCTTTATAATCCCATTATTGAATTTATTTTGAATTTTTTTTACATTTTTTGATTAAAACAGATTGTAATAGATTGTTTATCTCGGGAAACATGGAACGAAAGCCATCCATTGTCAAGAAAAGATCATTTATAGTCACTCATGCCTAGAAAAGGCTTATTACTCGGTTTAAATGCCCTTATAATCCCATTATTGAATTTATTTTGAATTATTTTTACATTTTTTTATTAAAACATATTGTAATTGATTGTTTGCCCTCGGGAAACGTGGAGCAAAAGCCATCCATTGTCAAGAAAAGTTCATTTATAGTCACTCATGCCTAGAGAAGCCTTATTACTCGGTTTAAATGCCTTTATAATCCCATTATTGAATTTATTTTGAATTTTTTTTACATTTTTTGATTAAAACTGATTCTAATACATTGTTTATCTCGGGAAACATGGAACGAAAGCCATCCATTGTCAAGAAAACATCATTTATAGTCACTCATCCCTAGAAAAGCCTTATTACTCGGTTTAAATGCCTTTATAATCCCATTATTGAGTTTATTTTGAACTTTTTTGACATTTTTTGATTAAAACAGATTGTAATTGATTGTTTGCCTCGGGAAACATGGAGAGAAAGCCATCCATTGTCAAGAAAAGTTCATTTATAGTCACTCATGCCTAGAAAAGCCTTATTACTCGGTTTAAATGCTTTTATAATCCCATTATCGAATTTATTTTGAATTGTTTTTACATTTTTTGATTAAAACAGATTGTAATTGATTGTTTGCCTCGGGAAACGTGGAGCAAAAGCCATCGCCATCGATTGTCAAGAAAAGTTCATTTATAGTCACTCATGCCTAGAAAAGCCTTATAACTCTTTTTAAATGCCTTTATAATCCCATTATTGAATTTATTTTGAATTGTTTTTACATTTTTTGATTAAAACAGATTGTAATTGATTGTTTGCCTCGGGAAACGTGGATCAAAAGCCATCCATTGTCAAGAAAGGTTCATTTATAGTCACTCATGCCTAGAAAAGCCTTATTACTCGATTTAAATGCCTTTATAATCCCATTATTGAATTTATTTTGAATTGTTTTTACATTTTTTGATTAAAACATATTGTAATTAATTGTTTGCCTCGAGAAACGTGGAGCAAAAGCCATCCATTGTCAAGAAAAGTTCATTTATAGTCACTCATGCCTACAAAAGCCTTATTACTCGATTTAAATGCCTTTATAATCCCATTATTGAATTTATTTTGAATTTTTTTTACATTTTTTGATTAAAACAGATTCTAATACATTGTTTATCTCGGGAAAAATGGAACGAAAGCCATCCATTGTCAAGAAAACATCATTTATAGTCACTCATGCCTAGAAAAGCCTTATTACTCGGTTTAAATGCCTTTATAATCCCATTATTGAATTTATTTTGAACTTTTTTGACATTTTTTGATTAAAACAGATTGTAATTGATTGTTTGCCTCGAGAAACGTGGAGCAAAGGCCATCCATTGTCAAGAAAAGTTCATTTATAGTCACTCATGCCTGGAAAAGCCTTATTACTCGGTTTAAATGCTTTTATAATCCCATTATCGAATTTATTTTGAATTGTTTTTACATTTTTTGATTAAAACAGATTGTAATTGATTGTTTGCCTCGGGAAACGTGGAGCAAAAGCCATCCATTGTCAAGAAAAGTTCATTTATAGTCACTCATGCCTAGAAAAGCCTTATTACTCGATTTAAATGCCTTTATAATCCCATTATTGAATTTATTTTGAATTGTTTTTACATTTTTTGATTAAAACATATTGTAATTGATTGTTTGCCTCGAGAAACGTGGAGCAAAAGCCATCCATTGTCAAGAAAAGTTCATTTATAGTCACTCATGCCTACAAAAGCCTTATTACTCGGTTTAAATGCCTTTATAATCCCATTATTGAATTTATTTTGAATTTTTTTTACATTTTTTGATTAAAACAGATTCTAATACATTGTTTATCTCGGGAAAAATGGAACGAAAGCCATCCATTGTCAAGAAAACATCATTTATAGTCACTCATGCCTAGAAAAGCCTTATTACTCGGTTTAAATGCCTTTACAATCCCATTATTGAATTTATTTTGAACTTTTTTGACATTTTTTGATTAAAACAGATTGTAATTGATTGTTTGCCTCGAGAAACGTGGAGCAAAGGCCATCCATTGTCAAGAAAAGTTCATTTATAGTCACTCATGCCTAGAAAAGCCTTATTACTCGGTTTAAATGCTTTTATAATCCCATTATCGAATTTATTTTGAATTGTTTTTACATTTTTTGATTAAAACAGATTGTAATTGATTGTTTGCCTCGGGAAACGTGGAGCAAAAGCCATCCATTGTCAAGAAAAGATCATTTATAGTCACTCATGCCTAGAAAAGGCTTATAACTCTTTTTAAATGCCTTTATAATCCCATTATTGAATTTATTTTGAATTGTTTTTACATTTTTTGATTAAAACAGATTGTAATTGATTGTTTGCCTAGGGAAACGTGGAGCAAAAGCCATCCATTGTCAAGAAAAGTTCATTTATAGTCACTCATGCTTAGAAAAGCCTTATTACTCGATTTAAATGCCTTTATAATCCCATTATTGAATTTATTTTGAATTGTTTTTACATTTTTTGATTAAAACATATTGTAATTGATTGTTTGCCTCAGGAAACGTGGAGCAAAAGCCATCCATTGTCAAGAAAAGTTCATTTATAGTCACTCATGCCTAGAGAAGCCTTATTACTCGGTTTAAATGCCTTTATAATCCCATTATTGAATTTATTTTGAATTTTTTTTACAGTTTTTGATTAAAACAGATTGTAATAGATTGTTTATCTCGGGAAACATGGAACGAAAGCCATCCATTGTGAAGAAAAGATCATTTATAGTCACTCATGCCTAGAAAAGCCTTATTACTCGGTTTAAATGCTTTTATAATCCCATTATTGAGTTTATTTTGAACTTTTTTGACATTTTTTGATTAAAACAGATTGTAATTGATTGTTTGCCTCGGGAAACATGGAGAGAAAGCCATCCATTGTCAAGAAAAGTTCATTTATAGTCACTCATGCCTAGAAAATCCTTATTACTCGGTTTAAATGCTTTTATAATCCCATTATCGAATTTATTTTGAATTGTTTTAACATTTTTTGATTAAAACAGATTGTAATTGATTGTTTGCCTCGGGAAACGTGGAGCAAAAGCCATCCATTGTCAAGAAAAGTTCATTTATAGTCACTCATGCCTAGAAAAGCCTTATAACTCGGTTTAAATGCCTTTATAATCCCATTATTGAATTTATTTTGAATTGTTGTTACATTTTTTGATTAAAACAGATTGTAATTGATTGTTTGCCTCGGGAAACGTGGATCAAAAGCCATCCATTGTCAAGAAAGGTTCATTTATAGTCACTCATGCCTAGAAAAGCCTTATTACTCGATTTAAATGCCTTTATAATCCCATTATTGAATTTATTTTGAATTGTTTTTACATTTTTTGATTAAAACATATTGTAATTGATTGTTTGCCTCGAGAAACGTGGAGCAAAAGCCATCCATTGTCAAGAAAAGTTCATTTATAGTCACTCATGCCTACAAAAGCCTTATTACTCGATTTAAATGCCTTTATAATCCCATTATTGAATTTATTTTGAATTTTTTTTACATTTTTTGATTAAAACAGATTCTAATACATTGTTTATCTCGGGAAAAATGGAACGAAAGCCATCCATTGTCAAGAAAACATCATTTATAGTCACTCATGCCTAGAAAAGCCTTATTACTCGGTTTAAATGCCTTTATAATCCCATTATTGAATTTATTTTGAACTTTTTTGACATTTTTTGATTAAAACAGATTGTAATTGATTGTTTGCCTCGAGAAACGTGGAGCAAAGGCCATCCATTGTCAAGAAAAGTTCATTTATAGTCACTCATGCCTAGAAAAGCCTTATTACTCGGTTTAAATGCTTTTATAATCCCATTATCGAATTTATTTTGAATTGTTTTTACATTTTTTGATTAAAACAGATTGTAATTGATTGTTTGCCTCGGGAAACGTGGAGCAAAAGCCATCCATTGTCAAGAAAAGTTCATTTATAGTCACTCATGCCTAGAAAAGCCTTATTACTCGATTTAAATGCCTTTATAATCCCATTATTGAATTTATTTTGAATTGTTTTTACATTTTTTGATTAAAACATATTGTAATTGATTGTTTGCCTCGAGAAACGTGGAGCAAAAGCCATCCATTGTCAAGAAAAGTTCATTTATAGTCACTCATGCCTACAAAAGCCTTATTACTCGGTTTAAATGCCTTTATAATCCCATTATTGAATTTATTTTGAATTTTTTTTACATTTTTTGATTAAAACAGATTCTAATACATTGTTTATCTCGGGAAAAATGGAACGAAAGCCATCCATTGTCAAGAAAACATCATTTATAGTCACTCATGCCTAGAAAAGCCTTATTACTCGGTTTAAATGCCTTTATAATCCCATTATTGAATTTATTTTGAACTTTTTTGACATTTTTTGATTAAAACAGATTGTAATTGATTGTTTGCCTGGAGAAACGTGGAGCAAAGGCCATCCATTGTCAAGAAAAGTTCATTTATAGTCACTCATGCCTAGAAAAGCCTTATTACTCGGTTTAAATGCTTTTATAATCCCATTATCGAATTTATTTTGAATTGTTTATACATTTTTTGATTAAAACAGATTGTAATTGATTGTTTGCCTCGGGAAACGTGGAGCAAAAGCCATCCATTGTCAAGAAAAGATCATTTATAGTCACTCATGCCTAGAAAAGGCTTATAACTCTTTTTAAATGCCTTTATAATCCCATTATTGAATTTATTTTGAATTGTTTTTACATTTTTTGATTAAAACAGATTGTAATTGATTGTTTGCCTAGGGAAACGTGGAGCAAAAGCCATCCATTGTCAAGAAAAGTTCATTTATAGTCACTCATGCCTAGAAAAGCCTTATTACTCGATTTAAATGCCTTTATAATCCCATTATTGAATTTATTTTGAATTGTTTTTACATTTTTTGATTAAAACATATTGTAATTGATTGTTTGCCTCAGGAAACGTGGAGCAAAAGCCATCCATTGTCAAGAAAAGTTCATTTATAGTCACTCATGCCTAGAGAAGCCTTATTACTCGGTTTAAATGCCTTTATAATCCCATTATTGAATTTATTTTGAATTTTTTTTACATTTTTTGATTAAAACACATTGTAATTGATTGTTTGCCTCGAGAAACGTGGAGCAAAAGCCATCCATTGTCAAGAAAAGTTCATTTATAGTCACTCATGCCTAGAAAAGCCTTATTACTCGATTTAAATGCCTTTATAATCCCATTATTGAATTTATTTTGAATTGTTGTTACATTTTTTGATTAAAACAGATTGTAATTGATTGTTTGCCTCGGGAAACGTGGATCAAAAGCCATCCATTGTCAAGAAAGGTTCATTTATAGTCACTCATGCCTAGAAAAGCCTTATTACTCGATTTAAATGCCTTTATAATCCCATTATTGAATTTATTTTGAATTGTTTTTACATTTTTTGATTAAAACACATTGTAATTGATTGTTTGCCTCGAGAAACGTGGAGCAAAAGCCATCCATTGTCAAGAAAAGTTCATTTATAGTCACTCATGCCTACAAAAGCCTTATTACTCGATTTAAATGCCTTTATAATCCCATTATTGAATTTATTTTGAATTTTTTTTACATTTTTTGATTAAAACAGATTCTAATACATTGTTTATCTCGGGAAAAATGGAACGAAAGCCATCCATTGTCAAGAAAACATCATTTATAGTCACTCATGCCTAGAAAAGCCTTATTACTCGGTTTAAATGCCTTTATAATCCCATTATTGAATTTATTTTGAACTTTTTTGACATTTTTTGATTAAAACAGATTGTAATTGATTGTTTGCCTCGAGAAACGTGGAGCAAAGGCCATCCATTGTCAAGAAAAGTTCATTTATAGTCACTCATGCCTAGAAAAGCCTTATTACTCGGTTTAAATGCTTTTATAATCCCATTATCGAATTTATTTTGAATTGTTTTTACATTTTTTGATTAAAACAGATTGTAATTGATTGTTTGCCTCGGGAAACGTGGAGCAAAAGCCATCCATTGTCAAGAAAAGTTCATTTATAGTCACTCATGCCTAGAAAAGCCTTATTACTCGATTTAAATGCCTTTATAATCCCATTATTGAATTTATTTTGAATTGTTTTTACATTTTTTGATTAAAACATATTGTAATTGATTGTTTGCCTCGAGAAACGTGGAGCAAAAGCCATCCATTGTCAAGAAAAGTTCATTTATAGTCACTCATGCCTACAAAAGCCTTATTACTCGGTTTAAATGCCTTTATAATCCCATTATTGAATTTATTTTGAATTTTTTTTACATTTTTTGATTAAAACAGATTCTAATACATTGTTTATCTCGGGAAAAATGGAACGAAAGCCATCCATTGTCAAGAAAACATCATTTATAGTCACTCATGCCTAGAAAAGCCTTATTACTCGGTTTAAATGCCTTTATAATCCCATTATTGAATTTATTTTGAACTTTTTTGACATTTTTTGATTAAAACAGATTGTAATTGATTGTTTGCCTGGAGAAACGTGGAGCAAAGGCCATCCATTGTCAAGAAAAGTTCATTTATAGTCACTCATGCCTAGAAAAGCCTTATTACTCGGTTTAAATGCTTTTATAATCCCATTATCGAATTTATTTTGAATTGTTTTTACATTTTTTGATTAAAACAGATTGTAATTGATTGTTTGCCTCGGGAAACGTGGAGCAAAAGCCATCCATTGTCAAGAAAAGTTCATTTATAGTCACTCATGCCTAGAAAAGCCTTATTACTCGGTTTAAATGCTTTTATAATCCCATTATCGAATTTATTTTGAATTGTTTTTACATTTTTTGATTAAAACAGATTGTAATTGATTGTTTGCCTCGGGAAACGTGGAGCAAAAGCCATCCATTGTCAAGAAAAGTTCATTTATAGTCACTCATGCCTACAAAAGCCTTATTACTCGGTTTAAATGCCTTTATAATCCCATTATTGAATTTATTTTGAATTTTTTTTACATTTTTTGATTAAAACAGATTGTAATAGATTGTTTATCTCGGGAAACATGGAACGAAAGCCATCCATTGTCAAGAAAAGATCATTTATAGTCACTCATGCCTAGAAAAGCCTTATTACTCGGTTTAAATGCCCTTATAATCCCATTATTGAATTTATTTTGAATTATTTTTACATTTTTTTATTAAAACATATTGTAATTGATTGTTTGCCCTCGCGAAACGTGGAGCAAAAGCCATCCATTGTCAAGAAAAGTTCATTTATAGTCACTCATGCCTAGAGAAGCCTTATTACTCGGTTTAAATGCCTTTATAATCCCATTATTGAATTTATTTTGAATTTTTTTTACATTTTTTGATTAAAACTGATTCTAATACATTGTTTATCTCGGGAAACATGGAACGAAAGCCATCCATTGTCAAGAAAACATCATTTATAGTCACTCATCCCTAGAAAAGCCTTATTACTCGGTTTAAATGCCTTTATAATCCCATTATTGAGTTTATTTTGAACTTTTTTGACATTTTTTGATTAAAACAGATTGTAATTGATTGTTTGCCTCGGGAAACATGGAGAGAAAGCCATCCATTGTCAAGAAAAGTTCATTTATAGTCACTCATGCCTAGAAAAGCCTTATTACTCGGTTTAAATGCTTTTATAATCCCATTATCGAATTTATTTTGAATTGTTTTTACATTTTTTGATTAAAACAGATTGTAATTGATTGTTTGCCTCGGGAAACGTGGAGCAAAAGCCATCGCCATCCATTGTCAAGAAAAGTTCATTTATAGTCACTCATGCCTAGAAAAGCCTTATTACTCGATTTAAATGCCTTTATAATCCCATTATTGAATTTATTTTGAATTGTTTTTACATTTTTTGATTAAAACATATTGTAATTGATTGTTTGCCTCGAGAAACGTGGAGCAAAAGCCATCCATTGTCAAGAAAAGTTCATTTATAGTCACTCATGCCTACAAAAGCCTTATTACTCGATTTAAATGCCTTTATAATCCCATTATTGAATTTATTTTGAATTTTTTTTACATTTTTTGATTAAAACAGATTCTAATACATTGTTTATCTCGGGAAAAATGGAACGAAAGCCATCCATTGTCAAGAAAACATCATTTATAGTCACTCATGCCTAGAAAAGCCTTATTACTCGGTTTAAATGCCTTTATAATCCCATTATTGAATTTATTTTGAACTTTTTTGACATTTTTTGATTAAAACAGATTGTAATTGATTGTTTGCCTCGAGAAACGTGGAGCAAAGGCCATCCATTGTCAAGAAAAGTTCATTTATAGTCACTCATGCCTAGAAAAGCCTTATTACTCGGTTTAAATGCTTTTATAATCCCATTATCGAATTTATTTTGAATTGTTTTTACATTTTTTGATTAAAACAGATTGTAATTGATTGTTTGCCTCGGGAAACGTGGAGCAAAAGCCATCCATTGTCAAGAAAAGTTCATTTATAGTCACTCATGCCTAGAAAAGCCTTATTACTCGGTTTAAATGCTTTTATAATCCCATTATCGAATTTATTTTGAATTGTTTTTACATTTTTTGATTAAAACAGATTGTAATTGATTGTTTGCCTCGGGAAACGTGGAGCAAAAGCCATCCATTGTCAAGAAAAGTTCATTTATAGTCACTCATGCCTACAAAAGCCTTATTACTCGGTTTAAATGCCTTTATAATCCCATTATTGAATTTATTTTGAATTTTTTTTACATTTTTTGATTAAAACAGATTGTAATAGATTGTTTATCTCGGGAAACATGGAACGAAAGCCATCCATTGTCAAGAAAAGATCATTTATAGTCACTCATGCCTAGAAAAGCCTTATTACTCGGTTTAAATGCCCTTATAATCCCATTATTGAATTTATTTTGAATTATTTTTACATTTTTTTATTAAAACATATTGTAATTGATTGTTTGCCCTCGCGAAACGTGGAGCAAAAGCCATCCATTGTCAAGAAAAGTTCATTTATAGTCACTCATGCCTAGAGAAGCCTTATTACTCGGTTTAAATGCCTTTATAATCCCATTATTGAATTTATTTTGAATTTTTTTTACATTTTTTGATTAAAACTGATTCTAATACATTGTTTATCTCGGGAAACATGGAACGAAAGCCATCCATTGTCAAGAAAACATCATTTATAGTCACTCATCCCTAGAAAAGCCTTATTACTCGGTTTAAATGCCTTTATAATCCCATTATTGAGTTTATTTTGAACTTTTTTGACATTTTTTGATTAAAACAGATTGTAATTGATTGTTTGCCTCGGGAAACATGGAGAGAAAGCCATCCATTGTCAAGAAAAGTTCATTTATAGTCACTCATGCCTAGAAAAGCCTTATTACTCGGTTTAAATGCTTTTATAATCCCATTATCGAATTTATTTTGAATTGTTTTTACATTTTTTGATTAAAACAGATTGTAATTGATTGTTTGCCTCGGGAAACGTGGAGCAAAAGCCATCGCCATCCATTGTCAAGAAAAGTTCATTTATAGTCACTCATGCCTAGAAAAGCCTTATAACTCTTTTTAAATGCCTTTATAATCCCATTATTGAATTTATTTTGAATTGTTTTTACATTTTTTGATTAAAACAGATTGTAATTGATTGTTTGCCTCGGGAAACGTGGATCAAAAGCCATCCATTGTCAAGAAAAGTTCATTTATAGTCACTCATGCCTAGAAAAGCCTTATTACTCGATTTAAATGCCTTTATAATCCCATTATTGAATTTATTTTGAATTGTTTTTACATTTTTTGATTAAAACATATTGTAATTAATTGTTTGCCTCGAGAAACGTGGAGCAAAAGCCATCCATTGTCAAGAAAAGTTCATTTATAGTCACTCATGCCTACAAAAGCCTTATTACTCGATTTAAATGCCTTTATAATCCCATTATTGAATTTATTTTGAATTTTTTTTACATTTTTTGATTAAAACAGATTCTAATACATTGTTTATCTCGGGAAAAATGGAACGAAAGCCATCCATTGTCAAGAAAACATCATTTATAGTCACTCATGCCTAGAAAAGCCTTATTACTCGGTTTAAATGCCTTTATAATCCCATTATTGAATTTATTTTGAACTTTTTTGACATTTTTTGATTAAAACAGATTGTAATTGATTGTTTGCCTCGAGAAACGTGGAGCAAAGGCCATCCATTGTCAAGAAAAGTTCATTTATAGTCACTCATGCCTAGAAAAGCCTTATTATTCGGTTTAAATGCTTTTATAATCCCATTATCGAATTTATTTTGAATTGTTTTTACATTTTTTGATTAAAACAGATTGTAATTGATTGTTTGCCTCGGGAAACGTGGAGCAAAAGCCATCCATTGTCAAGAAAAGTTCATTTATAGTCACTCATGCCTAGAAAAGCCTTATTACTCGATTTAAATGCCTTTATAATCCCATTATTGAATTTATTTTGAATTGTTTTTACATTTTTTGATTAAAACATATTGTAATTGATTGTTTGCCTCGAGAAACGTGGAGCAAAAGCCATCCATTGTCAAGAAAAGTTCATTTATAGTCACTCATGCCTACAAAAGCCTTATTACTCGGTTTAAATGCCTTTATAATCCCATTATTGAATTTATTTTGAATTTTTTTTACATTTTTTGATTAAAACAGATTCTAATACATTGTTTATCTCGGGAAAAATGGAACGAAAGCCATCCATTGTCAAGAAAACATCATTTATAGTCACTCATGCCTAGAAAAGCCTTATTACTCGGTTTAAATGCCTTTATAATCCCATTATTGAATTTATTTTGAACTTTTTTGACATTTTTTGATTAAAACAGATTGTAATTGATTGTTTGCCTCGAGAAACGTGGAGCAAAGGCCATCCATTGTCAAGAAAAGTTCATTTATAGTCACTCATGCCTAGAAAAGCCTTATTACTCGGTTTAAATGCTTTTATAATCCCATTATCGAATTTATTTTGAATTGTTTTTACATTTTTTGATTAAAACAGATTGTAATTGATTGTTTGCCTCGGGAAACGTGGAGCAAAAGCCATCCATTGTCAAGAAAAGATCATTTATAGTCACTCATGCCTAGAAAAGGCTTATAACTCTTTTTAAATGCCTTTATAATCCCATTATTGAATTTATTTTGAATTGTTTTTACATTTTTTGATTAAAACAGATTGTAATTGATTGTTTGCCTAGGGAAACGTGGAGCAAAAGCCATCCATTGTCAAGAAAAGTTCATTTATAGTCACTCATGCCTAGAAAAGCCTTATTACTCGATTTAAATGCCTTTATAATCCCATTATTGAATTTATTTTGAATTGTTTTTACATTTTTTTATTAAAACATATTGTAATTGATTGTTTGCCTCAGGAAACGTGGAGCAAAAGCCATCCATTGTCAAGAAAAGTTCATTTATAGTCACTCATGCCTAGAGAAGCCTTATTACTCGGTTTAAATGCCTTTATAATCCCATTATTGAATTTATTTTGAATTTTTTTTACAGTTTTTGATTAAAACAGATTGTAATAGATTGTTTATCTCGGGAAACATGGAACGAAATCCATCCATTGTGAAGAAAAGATCATTTATAGTCACCCATGCCTAGAAAAGCCTTATTACTCGGTTTAAATGCTTTTATAATCCCATTATTGAATTTATTTTGAATTTCTTTTACATTTTTTGATTAAAACAGATTGTAATAGATTGTTTATCTCGGGAAACATGGAACGAAAGCCATCCATTGTGAAGAAAAGATCATTTATAGTCACTCATGCCTAGAAAAGCCTTATTACTCGGTTTAAATGCTTTTATAATCCCATTATTGAGTTTATTTTGAACTTTTTTGACATTTTTTGATTAAAACAGATTGTAATTGATTGTTTGCCTCGGGAAACATGGAGAGAAAGCCATCCACTGTAAAGAAAAGTTCATTTATAGTCACTCATGCCTAGAAAAGCCTTATTACTCGGTTTAAATGCTTTTATAATCCCATTATTGAGTTTATTTTGAACTTTTTTGACATTTTTTGATTAAAACAGATTGTAATTGATTGTTTGCCTCGAGAAACGTGGAGCAAAAGCCATCCATTGTCAAGAAAAGTTCATTTATAGTCACTCATGCCTAGAAAAGCCTTATTACTCGATTTAAATGCCTTTATAATCCCATTATTGAATTTATTTTGAATTGTTTTTACATTTTTTGATTAAAACATATTGTAATTGATTGTTTGCCTCGAGAAACGTGGAGCAAAAGCCATCCATTGTCAAGAAAAGTTCATTTATAGTCACTCATGCCTACAAAAGCCTTATTACTCGATTTAAATGCCTTTATAATCCCATTATTGAATTTATTTTGAATTTTTTTTACATTTTTTGATTAAAACAGATTCTAATACATTGTTTATCTCGGGAAAAATGGAACGAAAGCCATCCATTGTCAAGAAAACATCATTTATAGTCACTCATGCCTAGAAAAGCCTTATTACTCGGTTTAAATGCCTTTATAATCCCATTATTGAATTTATTTTGAACTTTTTTGACATTTTTTGATTAAAACAGATTGTAATTGATTGTTTGCCTCGAGAAACGTGGAGCAAAGGCCATCCATTGTCAAGAAAAGTTCATTTATAGTCACTCATGCCTAGAAAAGCCTTATTACTCGGTTTAAATGCTTTTATAATCCCATTATCGAATTTATTTTGAATTGTTTTTACATTTTTTGATTAAAACAGATTGTAATTGATTGTTTGCCTCGGGAAACGTGGAGCAAAAGCCATCCATTGTCAAGAAAAGTTCATTTATAGTCACTCATGCCTAGAAAAGCCTTATTACTCGATTTAAATGCCTTTATAATCCCATTATTGAATTTATTTTGAATTGTTTTTACATTTTTTGATTAAAACATATTGTAATTGATTGTTTGCCTCGAGAAACGTGGAGCAAAAGCCATCCATTGTCAAGAAAAGTTCATTTATAGTCACTCATGCCTACAAAAGCCTTATTACTCGGTTTAAATGCCTTTATAATCCCATTATTGAATTTATTTTGAATTTTTTTTACATTTTTTGATTAAAACAGATTCTAATACATTGTTTATCTCGGGAAAAATGGAACGAAAGCCATCCATTGTCAAGAAAACATCATTTATAGTCACTCATGCCTAGAAAAGCCTTATTACTCGGTTTAAATGCCTTTATAATCCCATTATTGAATTTATTTTGAACTTTTTTGACATTTTTTGATTAAAACAGATTGTAATTGATTGTTTGCCTCGAGAAACGTGGAGCAAAGGCCATCCATTGTCAAGAAAAGTTCATTTATAGTCACTCATGCCTAGAAAAGCCTTATTACTCGGTTTAAATGCTTTTATAATCCCATTATCGAATTTATTTTGAATTGTTTTTACATTTTTTGATTAAAACAGATTGTAATTGATTGTTTACCTCGGGAAACGTGGAGCAAAAGCCATCCATTGTCAAGAAAAGATCATTTATAGTCACTCATGCCTAGAAAAGGCTTATAACTCTTTTTAAATGCCTTTATAATCCCATTATTGAATTTATTTTGAATTGTTTTTACATTTTTTGATTAAAACAGATTGTAATTGATTGTTTGCCTAGGGAAACGTGGAGCAAAAGCCATCCATTGTCAAGAAAAGTTCATTTATAGTCACTCATGCCTAGAAAAGCCTTATTACTCGATTTAAATGCCTTTATAATCCCATTATTGAATTTATTTTGAATTGTTTTTACATTTTTTGATTAAAACATATTGTAATTGATTGTTTGCCTCAGGAAACGTGGAGCAAAAGCCATCCATTGTCAAGAAAAGTTCATTTATAGTCACTCATGCCTAGAGAAGCCTTATTACTCGGTTTAAATGCCTTTATAATCCCATTATTGAATTTATTTTGAAATTTTTTTACAGTTTTTGATTAAAACAGATTGTAATAGATTGTTTATCTCGGGAAACATGGAACGAAAGCCATCCATTGTGAAGAAAAGATCATTTATAGTCACTCATGCCTAGAAAAGCCTTATTACTCGGTTTAAATGCTTTTATAATCCCATTATTGAATTTATTTTGAATTTCTTTTACATTTTTTGATTAAAACAGATTGTAATAGATTGTTTATCTCGGGAAACATGGAACGAAAGCCATCCATTGTCAAGAAAAGTTCATTTATAGTCACTCATGCCTAGAAAAGCCTTATTACTCGGTTTAAATGCTTTTATAATCCCATTATCGAATTTATTTTGAATTGTTTTTACATTTTTTGATTAAAACAGATTGTAATTGATTGTTTGCCTCGGGAAACGTGGAGCAAAAGCCATCCATTGTCAAGAAAAGTTCATTTATAGTCACTCATGCCTAGAAAAGCCTTATAACTCGGTTTAAATGCCTTTATAATCCCATTATTGAATTTATTTTGAATTGTTGTTACATTTTTTGATTAAAACAGATTGTAATTGATTGTTTGCCTCGGGAAACGTGGATCAAAAGCCATCCATTGTCAAGAAAAGTTCATTTATAGTCACTCATGCCTAGAAAAGCCTTATTACTCGATTTAAATGCCTTTATAATCCCATTATTGAATTTATTTTGAATTGTTTTTACATTTTTTGATTAAAACATATTGTAATTGATTGTTTGCCTCGAGAAACGTGGAGCAAAAGCCATCCATTGTCAAGAAAAGTTCATTTATAGTCACTCATGCCTACAAAAGCCTTATTACTCGGTTTAAATGCCTTTATAATCCCATTATTGAATTTATTTTGAATTTTTTTTACATTTTTTGATTAAAACAGATTGTAATAGATTGTTTATCTCGGGAAACATGGAACGAAAGCCATCCATTGTCAAGAAAAGATCATTTATAGTCACTCATGCCTAGAAAAGCCTTATTACTCGGTTTAAATGCCCTTATAATCCCATTATTGAATTTATTTTGAATTATTTTTACTTTTTTTGATTAAAACAGATTGTAATTGATTGTTTGCCTCGGGAGACGTGGAGCAAAAGCCATCCATTGTCAAGAAAAGTTCATTTATAGTCACTCATGCCTAGAAAAGCCTTATAACTAGGTTTAAATGCCTTTATAATCCCATTATTGAATTTATTTTGAATTGTTGTTACATTTTTTGATTAAAACAGATTGTAATTGATTGTTTGCCTCGGGAAACGTGGATCAAAAGCCATCCATTGTCAAGAAAAGTTCATTTATAGTCACTCATGCCTAGAAAAGCCTTATAACTCGGTTTAAATGCCTTTATAATCCCATTATTGAATTTATTTTGAATTGTTGTTACATTTTTTGATTAAAACAGATTGTAATTGATTGTTTGCCTCGGGAAACGTGGATCGAAAGCCATCCATTGTCAAGAAAAGTTCATTTATAGTCACTCATGCCTAGAAAAGCCTTATTACTCGATTTAAATGCCTTTATAATCCCATTATTGAATTTATTTTGAATTGTTTTTACATTTTTTGATTAAAACATGTTGTAATTGATTGTTTGCCTCGAGAAACGTGGAGCAAAAGCCATCCATTGTCAAGAAAAGTTCATTTATAGTCACTCATGCCTACAAAAGCCTTATTACTCGGTTTAAATGCCTTTATAATCCCATTATTGAGTTTATTTTGAACTTTTTTGACATTTTTTGATTAAAACAGATTGTAATTGATTGTTTGCCTCGGGAAACATGGAGAGAAAGCCATCCATTGTCAAGAAAAGTTCATTTATAGTCACTCATGCCTAGAAAAGCCTTATTACTCGGTTTAAATGCTTTTATAATCCCATTATCGAATTTATTTTGAATTGTTTTTACATTTTTTGATTAAAACAGATTGTAATTGATTGTTTGCCTCGGGAAACGTGGAGCAAAAGCCATCCATTGTCAAGAAAAGTTCATTTATAGTCACTCATGCCTAGAAAAGCCTTATAACTCGGTTTAAATGCCTTTATAATCCCATTATTGAATTTATTTTGAATTGTTGTTACATTTTTTGATTAAAAGAGATTGTAATTGATTGTTTGCCTCGGGAAACGTGGATCAAAAGCCATCCATTGTCAAGAAAAGTTCATTTATAGTCACTCATGCCTAGAAAAGCCTTATTACTCGATTTAAATGCCTTTATAATCCCATTATTGAATTTATTTTGAATTGTTTTTACATTTTTTGATTAAAACATATTGTAATTGATTGTTTGCCTCGAGAAACGTGGAGCAAAAGCCATCCATTGTCAAGAAAAGTTCATTTATAGTCACTCATGCCTACAAACGCCTTATTACTCGATTTAAATGCCTTTATAATCCCATTATTGAATTTATTTTGAATTTTTTTTACATTTTTTGATTAAAACAGATTCTAATACATTGTTTATCTCGGGAAAAATGGAACGAAAGCCATCCATTGTCAAGAAAACATCATTTATAGTCACTCATGCCTAGAAAAGCCTTATTACTCGGTTTAAATGCCTTTATAATCCCATTATTGAATTTATTTTGAACTTTTTTGACATTTTTTGATTAAAACAGATTGTAATTGATTGTTTGCCTCGAGAAACGTGGAGCAAAGGCCATCCATTGTCAAGAAAAGTTCATTTATAGTCACTCATGCCTAGAAAAGCCTTATTACTCGGTTTAAATGCTTTTATAATCCCATTATCGAATTTATTTTGAATTGTTTTTACATTTTTTGATTAAAACAGATTGTAATTGATTGTTTGCCTCGGGAAACGTGGAGCAAAAGCCATCCATTGTGAAGAAAAGTTCATTTATAGTCACTCATGCCTAGAAAAGCCTTATTACTCGATTTAAATGCCTTTATAATCCCATTATTGAATTTATTTTGAATTGTTTTTACATTTTTTGATTAAAACATATTGTAATTGATTGTTTGCCTCGAGAAACGTGGAGCAAAAGCCATCGATTGTCAAGAAAAGTTCATTTATAGTCACTCATGCCTAGAAAAGCCTTATAACTCGGTTTAAATGCCTTTATAATCCCATTATTGAATTTATTTTGATTTTTTTTTACATTTTTTGATTAAAACAGATTCTAATACATTGTTTATCTCGGGAAAAATGGAACGAAAGCCATCCATTGTCAAGAAAACATCATTTATAGTCACTCATGCCTAGAAAAGCCTTATTACTCGGTTTAAATGCCTTTATAATCCCATTATTGAATTTATTTTGAACTTTTTTGACATTTTTTGATTAAAACAGATTGTAATTGATTGTTTGCCTCGAGAAACGTGGAGCAAAGGCCATCCATTGTCAAGAAAAGTTCATTTATAGTCACTCATGCCTAGAAAAGCCTTATTACTCGGTTTAAATGCTTTTATAATCCCATTATCGAATTTATTTTGAATTGTTTTTACATTTTTTGATTAAAACAGATTGTAATTGATTGTTTGCCTCGGGAAACGTGGAGCAAAAGCCATCCATTGTCAAGAAAAGATCATTTATAGTCACTCATGCCTAGAAAAGGCTTATAACTCTTTTTAAATGCCTTTATAATCCCATTATTGAATTTATTTTGAATTGTTTTTACATTTTTTGATTAAAACAGATTGTAATTGATTGTTTGCCTAGGGAAACGTGGAGCAAAAGCCATCCATTGTCAAGAAAAGTTCATTTATAGTCACTCATGCCTAGAAAAGCCTTATTACTCGATTTAAATGCCTTTATAATCCCATTATTGAATTTATTTTGAATTGTTTTTACATTTTTTGATTAAAACATATTGTAATTGATTGTTTGCCTCAGGAAACGTGGAGCAAAAGCCATCCATTGTCAAGAAAAGTTCATTTATAGTCACTCATGCCTAGAGAAGCCTTATTACTCGGTTTAAATGCCTTTATAATCCCATTATTGAATTTATTTTGAAATTTTTTTACAGTTTTTGATTAAAACAGATTGTAATAGATTGTTTATCTCGGGAAACATGGAACGAAAGCCATCCATTGTGAAGAAAAGATCATTTATAGTCACTCATGCCTAGAAAAGCCTTATTACTCGGTTTAAATGCTTTTATAATCCCATTATTGAATTTATTTTGAATTTCTTTTACATTTTTTGATTAAAACAGATTGTAATAGATTGTTTATCTCGGGAAACATGGAACGAAAGCCATCCATTGTCAAGAAAAGTTCATTTATAGTCACTCATGCCTAGAAAAGCCTTATTACTCGGTTTAAATGCCTTTATAATCCCATTATTGAATATATTTACATTTATTTTTACATTTTTTGATTAAAACATATTGTAATTGATTGTTTGCCTCGGGAAACGTGGAGCAAAAGCCATCCATTGTCAAGAAAAGTTCATATATAGTCACTCATGCCTAGAAAAGCCTTATTACTCGATTTAAATGCCTTTATAATCCCATTATTGAATTTATTTTGAATTTTTTTTACATTTTTTGATTAAAACATATTGTAATTGATTGTTTGCCTCGGGAAACGTGGAGCAAAAGCCATCCATTGTCAAGAAAAGTTCATTTATAGTCACTCATGCCTACAAAAGCCTTATTACTCGATTTAAATGCCTTTAAAATCCCATTATTGAATTTATTTTGAATTTTTTTTACATTTTTTGATTAAAACATATTGTAATTGATTGTTTGCCTCGGGAAACGTGGAGCAAAAGCCATCCATTGTCAAGAAAAGTTCATTTATAGTCACTCATGCCTACAAAAGCCTTATTACTCGGTTTAAATGCCTTTATAATCCCATTATTGAATTTATTTTGAATTTTTTTACATTTTTTGATTAAAACAGATTGTAATAGATTGTTTATCTCGGGAAACATGGAACGAAAGCCATCCATTGTCAAGAAAATATCATTTATAGTCACTCATGCCTAGAAAAGCCTTATTACTCGGTTTAAATGCCCTTATAATCCCATTATTGAATTTATTTTGAATTATTTTTACATTTTTTTATTAAAACATATTGTAATTGATTGTTTGCCCTCGGAAAACGTGGAGCAAAAGCCATCCATTGTCAAGAAAAGTTCATTTATAGTCACTCATGCCTAGAGAAGCCTTATTACTCGGTTTAAATGCCTTTATAATCCCATTATTGAATTTATTTTGAATTGTTTTTACATTTTTTGATTAAAACGGATTCTAATACATTGTTTATCTCGGGAAACATGGAACGAAAGCCATCCATTGTCAAGAAAACATCATTTATAGTCACTCATGCCTAGAAAAGCCTTATTACTCGGTTTAAATGCCTTTATAATCCCATTATTGAGTTTATTTTGAACTTTTTTGACATTTTTTGATTAAAACAGATTGTAATTGATTGTTTGCCTCGGGAAACATGGAGAGAAAGCCATCCATTGTCAAGAAAAGTTCATTTATAGTCACTCATGCCTAGAAAAGCCTTATTACTCGGTTTAAATGCTTTTATAATCCCATTATCGAATTTATTTTGAATTGTTTTTATATTTTTTGATTAAAACAGATTGTAATTGATTGTTTGCCTCGGGAAACGTGGAGCAAAAGCCATCCATTGTCAAGAAAAGTTCATTTATAGTCACTCATGCCTAGAAAAGCCTTATAACTCGGTTTAAATGCCTTTATAATCCCATTATTGAATTTATTTTGAATTGTTTTTACATTTTTTGATTAAAACAGATTGTAATTGATTGTTTGCCTCGGGAAACGTGGATCAAAAGCCATCCATTGTCAAGAAAAGTTCATTTATAGTCACTCATGCCTAGAAAAGCCTTATTACTCGATTTAAATGCCTTTATAATCCCATTATTGAATTTATTTTGAATTGTTTTTACATTTTTTGATTAAAACATATTGTAATTAATTGTTTGCCTCGAGAAACGTGGAGCAAAAGCCATCCATTGTCAAGAAAAGTTCATATATAGTCACTCATGCCTAGAAAAGCCTTATTACTCGATTTAAATGCCTTTATAATCCCATTATTGAATTTATTTTGAATTTTTTTTACATTTTTTGATTAAAACATATTGTAATTGATTGTTTGCCTCGGGAAACGTGGAGCAAAAGCCATCCATTGTCAAGAAAAGTTCATTTATAGTCACTCATGCCTACAAAAGCCTTATTACTCGATTTAAATGCCTTTAAAATCCCATTATTGAATTTATTTTGAATTTTTTTTACATTTTTTGATTAAAACATATTGTAATTGATTGTTTGCCTCGGGAAACGTGGAGCAAAAGCCATCCATTGTCAAGAAAAGTTCATTTATAGTCACTCATGCCTACAAAAGCCTTATTACTCGGTTTAAATGCCTTTATAATCCCATTATTGAGTTTATTTTGAACTTTTTTGACATTTTTTGATTAAAACAGATTGTAATTGATTGTTTGCCTCGGGAAACATGGAGAGAAAGCCATCCATTGTCAAGAAAAGTTCATTTATAGTCACTCATGCCTAGAAAAGCCTTATTACTCGGTTTAAATGCTTTTATAATCCCATTATCGAATTTATTTTGAATTGTTTTTACATTTTTTGATTAAAACAGATTGTAATTGATTGTTTGCCTCGGGAAACGTGGAGCAAAAGCCATCCATTGTCAAGAAAAGTTCATTTATAGTCACTCATGCCTAGAAAAGCCTTATAACTCGGTTTAAATGCCTTTATAATCCCATTATTGAATTTATTTTGAATTGTTGTTACATTTTTTGATTAAAAGAGATTGTAATTGATTGTTTGCCTCGGGAAACGTGGATCAAAAGCCATCCATTGTCAAGAAAAGTTCATTTATAGTCACTCATGCCTAGAAAAGCCTTATTACTCGATTTAAATGCCTTTATAATCCCATTATTGAATTTATTTTGAATTGTTTTTACATTTTTTGATTAAAACATATTGTAATTGATTGTTTGCCTCGAGAAACGTGGAGCAAAAGCCATCCATTGTCAAGAAAAGTTCATTTATAGTCACTCATGCCTACAAACGCCTTATTACTCGATTTAAATGCCTTTATAATCCCATTATTGAATTTATTTTGAATTTTTTTTACATTTTTTGATTAAAACAGATTCTAATACATTGTTTATCTCGGGAAAAATGGAACGAAAGCCATCCATTGTCAAGAAAACATCATTTATAGTCACTCATGCCTAGAAAAGCCTTATTACTCGGTTTAAATGCCTTTATAATCCCATTATTGAATTTATTTTGAACTTTTTTGACATTTTTTGATTAAAACAGATTGTAATTGATTGTTTGCCTCGAGAAACGTGGAGCAAAGGCCATCCATTGTCAAGAAAAGTTCATTTATAGTCACTCATGCCTAGAAAAGCCTTATTACTCGGTTTAAATGCTTTTATAATCCCATTATCGAATTTATTTTGAATTGTTTTTACATTTTTTGATTAAAACAGATTGTAATTGATTGTTTGCCTCGGGAAACGTGGAGCAAAAGCCATCCATTGTGAAGAAAAGTTCATTTATAGTCACTCATGCCTAGAAAAGCCTTATTACTCGATTTAAATGCCTTTATAATCCCATTATTGAATTTATTTTGAATTGTTTTTACATTTTTTGATTAAAACATATTGTAATTGATTGTTTGCCTCGAGAAACGTGGAGCAAAAGCCATCGATTGTCAAGAAAAGTTCATTTATAGTCACTCATGCCTAGAAAAGCCTTATAACTCGGTTTAAATGCCTTTATAATCCCATTATTGAATTTATTTTGATTTTTTTTTACATTTTTTGATTAAAACAGATTCTAATACATTGTTTATCTCGGGAAAAATGGAACGAAAGCCATCCATTGTCAAGAAAACATCATTTATAGTCACTCATGCCTAGAAAAGCCTTATTACTCGGTTTAAATGCCTTTATAATCCCATTATTGAATTTATTTTGAACTTTTTTGACATTTTTTGATTAAAACAGATTGTAATTGATTGTTTGCCTCGAGAAACGTGGAGCAAAGGCCATCCATTGTCAAGAAAAGTTCATTTATAGTCACTCATGCCTAGAAAAGCCTTATTACTCGGTTTAAATGCTTTTATAATCCCATTATCGAATTTATTTTGAATTGTTTTTACATTTTTTGATTAAAACAGATTGTAATTGATTGTTTGCCTCGGGAAACGTGGAGCAAAAGCCATCCATTGTCAAGAAAAGATCATTTATAGTCACTCATGCCTAGAAAAGGCTTATAACTCTTTTTAAATGCCTTTATAATCCCATTATTGAATTTATTTTGAATTGTTTTTACATTTTTTGATTAAAACAGATTGTAATTGATTGTTTGCCTAGGGAAACGTGGAGCAAAAGCCATCCATTGTCAAGAAAAGTTCATTTATAGTCACTCATGCCTAGAAAAGCCTTATTACTCGATTTAAATGCCTTTATAATCCCATTATTGAATTTATTTTGAATTGTTTTTACATTTTTTGATTAAAACATATTGTAATTGATTGTTTGCCTCAGGAAACGTGGAGCAAAAGCCATCCATTGTCAAGAAAAGTTCATTTATAGTCACTCATGCCTAGAGAAGCCTTATTACTCGGTTTAAATGCCTTTATAATCCCATTATTGAATTTATTTTGAAATTTTTTTACAGTTTTTGATTAAAACAGATTGTAATAGATTGTTTATCTCGGGAAACATGGAACGAAAGCCATCCATTGTGAAGAAAAGATCATTTATAGTCACTCATGCCTAGAAAAGCCTTATTACTCGGTTTAAATGCTTTTATAATCCCATTATTGAATTTATTTTGAATTTCTTTTACATTTTTTGATTAAAACAGATTGTAATAGATTGTTTATCTCGGGAAACATGGAACGAAAGCCATCCATTGTCAAGAAAAGTTCATTTATAGTCACTCATGCCTAGAAAAGCCTTATTACTCGGTTTAAATGCCTTTATAATCCCATTATTGAATATATTTACATTTATTTTTACATTTTTTGATTAAAACATATTGTAATTGATTGTTTGCCTCGGGAAACGTGGAGCAAAAGCCATCCATTGTCAAGAAAAGTTCATATATAGTCACTCATGCCTAGAAAAGCCTTATTACTCGATTTAAATGCCTTTATAATCCCATTATTGAATTTATTTTGAATTTTTTTTACATTTTTTGATTAAAACATATTGTAATTGATTGTTTGCCTCGGGAAACGTGGAGCAAAAGCCATCCATTGTCAAGAAAAGTTCATTTATAGTCACTCATGCCTACAAAAGCCTTATTACTCGATTTAAATGCCTTTAAAATCCCATTATTGAATTTATTTTGAATTTTTTTTACATTTTTTGATTAAAACATATTGTAATTGATTGTTTGCCTCGGGAAACGTGGAGCAAAAGCCATCCATTGTCAAGAAAAGTTCATTTATAGTCACTCATGCCTACAAAAGCCTTATTACTCGGTTTAAATGCCTTTATAATCCCATTATTGAATTTATTTTGAATTTTTTTACATTTTTTGATTAAAACAGATTGTAATAGATTGTTTATCTCGGGAAACATGGAACGAAAGCCATCCATTGTCAAGAAAATATCATTTATAGTCACTCATGCCTAGAAAAGCCTTATTACTCGGTTTAAATGCCCTTATAATCCCATTATTGAATTTATTTTGAATTATTTTTACATTTTTTTATTAAAACATATTGTAATTGATTGTTTGCCCTCGGAAAACGTGGAGCAAAAGCCATCCATTGTCAAGAAAAGTTCATTTATAGTCACTCATGCCTAGAGAAGCCTTATTACTCGGTTTAAATGCCTTTATAATCCCATTATTGAATTTATTTTGAATTGTTTTTACATTTTTTGATTAAAACGGATTCTAATACATTGTTTATCTCGGGAAACATGGAACGAAAGCCATCCATTGTCAAGAAAACATCATTTATAGTCACTCATGCCTAGAAAAGCCTTATTACTCGGTTTAAATGCCTTTATAATCCCATTATTGAGTTTATTTTGAACTTTTTTGACATTTTTTGATTAAAACAGATTGTAATTGATTGTTTGCCTCGGGAAACATGGAGAGAAAGCCATCCATTGTCAAGAAAAGTTCATTTATAGTCACTCATGCCTAGAAAAGCCTTATTACTCGGTTTAAATGCTTTTATAATCCCATTATCGAATTTATTTTGAATTGTTTTTATATTTTTTGATTAAAACAGATTGTAATTGATTGTTTGCCTCGGGAAACGTGGAGCAAAAGCCATCCATTGTCAAGAAAAGTTCATTTATAGTCACTCATGCCTAGAAAAGCCTTATAACTCGGTTTAAATGCCTTTATAATCCCATTATTGAATTTATTTTGAATTGTTTTTACATTTTTTGATTAAAACAGATTGTAATTGATTGTTTGCCTCGGGAAACGTGGATCAAAAGCCATCCATTGTCAAGAAAAGTTCATTTATAGTCACTCATGCCTAGAAAAGCCTTATTACTCGATTTAAATGCCTTTATAATCCCATTATTGAATTTATTTTGAATTGTTTTTACATTTTTTGATTAAAACATATTGTAATTAATTGTTTGCCTCGAGAAACGTGGAGCAAAAGCCATCCATTGTCAAGAAAAGTTCATTTATAGTCACTCATGCCTACAAAAGCCTTATTACTCGATTTAAATGCCTTTATAATCCCATTATTGAATTTATTTTGAATTTTTTTTACATTTTTTGATTAAAACAGATTCTAATACATTGTTTATCTCGGGAAAAATGGAACGAAAGCCATCCATTGTCAAGAAAACATCATTTATAGTCACTCATGCCTAGAAAAGCCTTATTACTCGGTTTAAATGCCTTTATAATCCCATTATTGAATTTATTTTGAACTTTCTTGACATTTTTTGATTAAAACAGATTGTAATTGATTGTTTGCCTCGAGAAACGTGGAGCAAAGGCCATCCATTGTCAAGAAAAGTTCATTTATAGTCACTCATGCCTAGAAAAGCCTTATTACTCGGTTTAAATGCTTTTATAATCCCATTATCGAATTTATTTTGAATTGTTTTTACATTTTTTGATTAAAACAGATTGTAATTGATTGTTTGCCTCGGGAAACGTGGAGCAAAAGCCATCCATTGTCAAGAAAAGATCATTTATAGTCACTCATGCCTAGAAAAGGCTTATAACTCTTTTTAAATGCCTTTATAATCCCATTATTGAATTTATTTTGAATTGTTTTTACATTTTTTGATTAAAACAGATTGTAATTGATTGTTTGCCTAGGGAAACGTGGAGCAAAAGCCATCCATTGTCAAGAAAAGTTCATTTATAGTCACTCATGCCTAGAAAAGCCTTATTACTCGATTTAAATGCCTTTATAATCCCATTATTGAATTTATTTTGAATTGTTTTTACATTTTTTGATTAAAACATATTGTAATTGATTGTTTGCCTCAGGAAACGTGGAGCAAAAGCCATCCATTGTCAAGAAAAGTTCATTTATAGTCACTCATGCCTAGAGAAGCCTTATTACTCGGTTTAAATGCCTTTATAATCCCATTATTGAATTTATTTTGAATTTTTTTTACAGTTTTTGATTAAAACAGATTGTAATAGATTGTTTATCTCGGGAAACATGGAACGAAAGCCATCCATTGTGAAGAAAAGATCATTTATAGTCACTCATGCCTAGAAAAGCCTTATTACTCGGTTTAAATGCTTTTATAATCCCATTATTGAATTTATTTTGAATTTCTTTTACATTTTTTGATTAAAACAGATTGTAATAGATTGTTTATCTCGGGAAACATGGAACGAAAGCCATCCATTGTCAAGAAAAGTTCATTTATAGTCACTCATGCCTAGAAAAGCCTTATTACTCGGTTTAAATGCCTTTATAATCCCATTATTGAATATATTTACATTTATTTTTACATTTTTTGATTAAAACATATTGTAATTGATTGTTTGCCTCGGGAAACGTGGAGCAAAAGCCATCCATTGTCAAGAAAAGTTCATTTATAGTCACTCATGCCTAGAAAAGCCTTATTACTCGATTTAAATGCCTTTATAATCCCATTATTGAATTTATTTTGAATTGTTTTTACATTTTTTGATTAAAACATATTGTAATTGATTGTTTGCCTCGAGAAACGTGGAGCAAAAGCCATCCATTGTCAAGAAAAGTTCATTTATAGTCACTCATGCCTACAAAAGCCTTATTACTCGATTTAAATGCCTTTATAATCCCATTATTGAATTTATTTTGAATTTTTTTTACATTTTTTGATTAAAACAGATTCTAATACATTGTTTATCTCGGGAAAAATGGAACGAAAGCCATCCATTGTCAAGAAAACATCATTTATAGTCACTCATGCCTAGAAAAGCCTTATTACTCGGTTTAAATGCCTTTATAATCCTATTATTGAATTTATTTTGAACTTTTTTGACATTTTTTGATTAAAACAGATTGTAATTGATTGTTTGCCTCGAGAAACGTGGAGCAAAGGCCATCCATTGTCAAGAAAAGTTCATTTATAGTCACTCATGCCTAGAAAAGCCTTATTACTCGGTTTAAATGCTTTTATAATCCCATTATCGAATTTATTTTGAATTGTTTTTACATTTTTTGATTAAAACAGATTGTAATTGATTGTTTGCCTCGGGAAACGTGGAGCAAAAGCCATCCATTGTCAAGAAAAGTTCATTTATAGTCACTCATGCCTAGAAAAGCCTTATAACTCGGTTTAAATGCCTTTATAATCCCATTATTGAATTTATTTTGAATTGTTTTTACATTTTTTGATTAAAACAGATTGTAATTGATTGTTTGCCTCGGGAAACGTGGATCAAAAGCCATCCATTGTCAAGAAAAGTTCATTTATAGTCACTCATGCCTAGAAAAGCCTTATTACTCGATTTAAATGCCTTTATAATCCCATTATTGAATTTATTTTGAATTGTTTTTACATTTTTTGATTAAAACATATTGTAATTAATTGTTTGCCTCGAGAAACGTGGAGCAAAAGCCATCCATTGTCAAGAAAAGTTCATTTATAGTCACTCATGCCTACAAAAGCCTTATTACTCGATTTAAATGCCTTTATAATCCCATTATTGAATTTATTTTGAATTTTTTTTACATTTTTTGATTAAAACAGATTCTAATACATTGTTTATCTCGGGAAAAATGGAACGAAAGCCATCCATTGTCAAGAAAACATCATTTATAGTCACTCATGCCTAGAAAAGCCTTATTACTCGGTTTAAATGCCTTTATAATCCCATTATTGAATTTATTTTGAACTTTTTTGACATTTTTTGATTAAAACAGATTGTAATTGATTGTTTGCCTCGAGAAACGTGGAGCAAAGGCCATCCATTGTCAAGAAAAGTTCATTTATAGTCACTCATGCCTAGAAAAGCCTTATTACTCGGTTTAAATGCTTTTATAATCCCATTATCGAATTTATTTTGAATTGTTTTTACATTTTTTGATTAAAACAGATTGTAATTGATTGTTTGCCTCGGGAAACGTGGAGCAAAAGCCATCCATTGTCAAGAAAAGATCATTTATAGTCACTCATGCCTAGAAAAGGCTTATAACTCTTTTTAAATGCCTTTATAATCCCATTATTGAATTTATTTTGAATTGTTTTTACATTTTTTGATTAAAACAGATTGTAATTGATTGTTTGCCTAGGGAAACGTGGAGCAAAAGCCATCCATTGTCAAGAAAAGTTCATTTATAGTCACTCATGCCTAGAAAAGCCTTATTACTCGATTTAAATGCCTTTATAATCCCATTATTGAATTTATTTTGAATTGTTTTTACATTTTTTGATTAAAACATATTGTAATTGATTGTTTGCCTCAGGAAACGTGGAGCAAAAGCCATCCATTGTCAAGAAAAGTTCATTTATAGTCACTCATGCCTAGAGAAACCTTATTACTCGGTTTAAATGCCTTTATAATCCCATTATTGAATTTATTTTGAATTTTTTTTACAGTTTTTGATTAAAACAGATTGTAATAGATTGTTTATCTCGGGAAACATGGAACGAAAGCCATCCATTGTGAAGAAAAGATCGTTTATAGTCACTCATGCCTAGAAAAGCCTTATTACTCGGTTTAAATGCTTTTATAATCCCATTATTGAATTTATTTTGAATTTCTTTTACATTTTTTGATTAAAACAGATTGTAATAGATTGTTTATCTCGGGAAACATGGAACGAAAGCCATCCATTGTCAAGAAAAGTTCATTTATAGTCACTCATGCCTAGAAAAGCTTTATTACTCGGTTTAAATGCCTTTATAATCCCATTATTGAATATATTTACATTTATTTTTACATTTTTTGATTAAAACATATTGTAATTGATTGTTTGCCTCGGGAAACGTGGAGCAAAAGCCATCCATTGTCAAGAAAAGTTCATATATAGTCACTCATGCCTAGAAAAGCCTTATTACTCGATTTAAATGCCTTTATAATCCCATTATTGAATTTATTTTGAATTTTTTTTACATTTTTTGATTAAAACATATTGTAATTGATTGTTTGCCTCGGGAAACGTGGAGCAAAAGCCATCCATTGTCAAGAAAAGTTCATTTATAGTCACTCATGCCTACAAAAGCCTTATTACTCGATTTAAATGCCTTTAAAATCCCATTATTGAATTTATTTTGAATTTTTTTTACATTTTTTGATTAAAACATATTGTAATTGATTGTTTGCCTCGGGAAACGTTGAGCAAAAGCCATCCATTGTCAAGAAAAGTTCATTTATAGTCACTCATGCCTACAAAAGCCTTATTACTCGGTTTAAATGCCTTTATAATCCCATTATTGAATTTATTTTGAATTTTTTTTACATTTTTTGATTAAAACAGATTCTAATACATTGTTTATCTCGGGAAAAATGGAACGAAAGCCATCCATTGTCAAGAAAACATCATTTATAGTCACTCATGCCTAGAAAAGCCTTATTACTCGGTTTAAATGCCTTTATAATCCCATTATTGAATTTATTTTGAATTTTTTTTACATTTTTTTATTAAAACATATTGTAATTGATTGTTTGCCCTCGGGAAACGTGGAGCAAAAGCCATCCATTGTCAAGAAAAGTTCATTTATAGTCACTCATGCCTAGAGAAGCCTTATTACTCGGTTTAAATGCCTTTATAATCCCATTATTGAATTTATTTTGAATTTTTTTTACATTTTTTGATTAAAACTGATTCTAATACATTGTTTATCTCGGGAAACATGGAACGAAAGCCATGCATTGTCAAGAAAAGATCATTTATAGTCACTCATGCCTAGAAAAGGCTTATTACTCGGTTTAAATGCCCTTATAATCCCATTATTGAATTTATTTTGAATTATTTTTACATTTTTTGATTAAAACAGATTGTAATAGATTGTTTATCTCGGGAAACATGGAACGAAAGCCATCCATTGTCAAGAAAAGTTCATTTATAGTCACTCATGCCTAGAAAAGCCTTATTACTCGGTTTAAATGCCTTTATAATCCCATTATTGAATATATTTACATTTATTTTTACATTTTTTGATTAAAACATATTGTAATTGATTGTTTGCCTCGGGAAACGTGGAGCAAAAGCCATCCATTGTCAAGAAAAGTTCATATATAGTCACTCAAGCCTAGAAAAGCCTTATTACTCGATTTAAATGCCTTTATAATCCCATTATTGAATTTATTTTGAATTTTTTTTACATTTTTTGATTAAAACATATTGTAATTGATTGTTTGCCTCGGGAAACGTGGAGCAAAAGCCATCCATTGTCAAGAAAAGTTCATTTATAGTCACTCATGCCTACAAAAGCCTTATTACTCGATTTAAATGCCTTTAAAATCCCATTATTGAATTTATTTTGAATTTTTTTTACATTTTTTGATTAAAACATATTGTAATTGATTGTTTGCCTCGGGAAACGTGGAGCAAAAGCCATCCATTGTCAAGAAAAGTTCATTTATAGTCACTCATGCCTACAAAAGCCTTATTACTCGGTTTAAATGCCTTTATAATCCCATTATTGAATTTATTTTGAATTTTTTTTACATTTTTTGATTAAAACAGATTGTAATAGATTGTTTATCTCGGGAAACATGGAACGAAAGCCATCCATTGTCAAGAAAAGATCATTTATAGTCACTCATGCCTAGAAAAGCCTTATTACTCGGTTTAAATGCCCTTATAATCCCATTATTGAATTTATTTTGAATTATTTTTACATTTTTTTATTAAAACATATTGTAATTGATTGTTTGCCCTCGGGAAACGTGGAGCAAAAGCCATCCATTGTCAAGAAAAGTTCATTTATAGTCACTCATGCCTAGAGAAGCCTTATTACTCGGTTTAAATGCCTTTATAATCCCATTATTGAATTTATTTTGAATTTTTTTTACATTTTTTGATTAAAACTGATTCTAATACATTGTTTATCTCGGGAAACATGGAACGAAAGCCATCCATTGTCAAGAAAACATCATTTATAGTCACTCATCCCTAGAAAAGCATTATTACTCGGTTTAAATGCCTTTATAATCCCATTATTGAGTTTATTTTGAACTTTTTTGACATTTTTTGATTAAAACAGATTGTAATTGATTGTTTGCCTCGGGAAACATGGAGAGAAAGCCATCCATTGTCAAGAAAAGTTCATTTATAGTCACTCATGCCTAGAAAAGCCTTATTACTCGGTTTAAATGCTTTTATAATCCCATTATCGAATTTATTTTGAATTGTTTTTACATTTTTTGATTAAAACATATTGTAATTGATTGTTTGCCTCGGGAAACGTGGAGCAAAAGCCATCGCCATCCATTGTCAAGAAAAGTTCATTTATAGTCACTCATGCCTAGAAAAGCCTTATAACTCTTTTTAAATGCCTTTATAATCCCATTATTGAATTTATTTTGAATTGTTTTTACATTTTTTGATTAAAACAGATTGTAATTGATTGTTTGCCTCGGGAAACGTGGATCAAAAGCCATCCATTGTCAAGAAAAGTTCATTTATAGTCACTCATGCCTAGAAAAGCCTTATTACTCGATTTAAATGCCTTTATAATCCCATTATTGAATTTATTTTGAATTTTTTTTACATTTTTTGATTAAAACATATTGTAATTAATTGTTTGCCTCGAGAAACGTGGAGCAAAAGCCATCCATTGTCAAGAAAAGTTCATTTATAGTCACTCATGCCTACAAAAGCCTTATTACTCGATTTAAATGCCTTTATAATCCCATTATTGAATTTATTTTGAATTTTTTTTACATTTTTTGATTAAAACAGATTCTAATACATTGTTTATCTCGGGAAAAATGGAACGAAAGCCATCCATTGTCAAGAAAACATCATTTATAGTCACTCATGCCTAGAAAAGCCTTATTACTCGGTTTAAATGCCTTTATAATCCCATTATTGAATTTATTTTGAACTTTTTTGACATTTTTTGATTAAAACAGATTGTAATTGATTGTTTGCCTCGAGAAACGTGGAGCAAAGGCCATCCATTGTCAAGAAAAGTTCATTTATAGTCACTCATGCCTAGAAAAGCCTTATTACTCGGTTTAAATGCTTTTATAATCCCATTATCGAATTTATTTTGAATTGTTTTTACATTTTTTGATTAAAACAGATTGTAATTGATTGTTTGCCTCGGGAAACGTGGAGCAAAAGCCATCCATTGTCAAGAAAAGTTCATTTATAGTCACTCATGCCTAGAAAAGCCTTATTACTCGATTTAAATGCCTTTATAATCCCATTATTGAATTTATTTTGAATTGTTTTTACATTTTTTGATTAAAACATATTGTAATTGATTGTTTGCCTCGAGAAACGTGGAGCAAAAGCCATCCATTGTCAAGAAAAGTTCATTTATAGTCACTCATGCCTAGAAAAGCCTTATTACTCGGTTTAAATGCCTTTATAATCCCATTATTGAATTTATTTTGAATTTTTTTTACATTTTTTGATTAAAACAGATTCTAATACATTGTTTATCTCGGGAAAAATGGAACGAAAGCCATCCATTGTCAAGAAAACATCATTTATAGTCACTCATGCCTAGAAAAGCCTTATTACTCGGTTTAAATGCCTTTATAATCCCATTATTGAATTTATTTTGAACTTTTTTGACATTTTTTGATTAAAACAGATTGTAATTGATTGTTTGCCTCGAGAAACGTGGAGCAAAGGCCATCCATTGTCAAGAAAAGTTCATTTATAGTCACTCATGCCTAGAAAAGCCTTATTACTCGGTTTAAATGCTTTTATAATCCCATTATCGAATTTATTTTGAATTGTTTTTACTTCTTTTGATTAAAACAGATTGTAATTGATTGTTTGCCTCGGGAAACGTGGAGCAAAAGCCATCCATTGTCAAGAAAAGATCATTTATAGTCACTCATGCCTAGAAAAGGCTTATAACTCTTTTTAAATGCCTTTATAATCCCATTATTGAATTTATTTTGAATTGTTTTTACATTTTTTGATTAAAACAGATTGTAATTGATTGTTTGCCTAGGGAAACGTGGAGCAAAAGCCATCCATTGTCAAGAAAAGTTCATTTATAGTCACTCATGCCTAGAAAAGCCTTATTACTCGATTTAAATGCCTTTATAATCCCATTATTGAATTTATTTTGAATTGTTTTTACATTTTTTGATTAAAACATATTGTAATTGATTGTTTGCCTCAGGAAACGTGGAGCAAAAGCCATCCATTGTCAAGAAAAGTTCATTTATAGTCACTCATGCCTAGAGAAGCCTTAATACTCGGTTTAAATGCCTTTATAATCCCATTATTGAATTTATTTTGAATTTTTTTTACAGTTTTTGATTAAAACAGATTGTAATAGATTGTTTATCTCGAGAAACATGGAACGAAAGCCATCCATTGTGAAGAAAAGATCATTTATAGTCACCCATGCCTAGAAAAGCCTTATTACTCGGTTTAAATGCTTTTATAATCCCATTATTGAATTTATTTTGAATTTCTTTTACATTTTTTGATTAAAACAGATTGTAATAGATTGTTTATCTCGGGAAGCATGGAACGAAAGCCATCCATTGTGAAGAAAAGATCATTTATAGTCACTCATGCCTAGAAAAGCCTTATTACTCGGTTTAAATGCTTTTATAATCCCATTATTGAGTTTATTTTGAACTTTTTTGACATTTTTTGATTAAAACAGATTGTAATTGATTGTTTGCCTCGGGAAACATGGAGAGAAAGCCATCCATTGTCAAGAAAAGTTCATTTATAGTCACTCATGCCTAGAAAAGCCTTATTACTCGGTTTAAATGCTTTTATAATCCCATTATCGAATTTATTTTGAATTGTTTTTACATTTTTTGATTAAAACAGATTGTAATTGATTGTTTGCCTCGGGAAACGTGGAGCAAAAGCCATCCATTGTCAAGAAAAGTTCATTTATAGTCACTCATGCCTAGAAAAGCCTTATAACTCGGTTTAAATGCCTTTATAATCCCATTATTGAATTTATTTTGAATTGTTGTTACATTTTTTGATTAAAACAGATTGTAATTGATTGTTTGCCTCGGGAAACGTGGATCAAAAGCCATCCATTGTCAAGAAAGGTTCATTTATAGTCACTCATGCCTAGAAAAGCCTTATTACTCGATTTAAATGCCTTTATAATCCCATTATTGAATTTATTTTGAATTGTTTTTACATTTTTTGATTAAAACATATTGTAATTGATTGTTTGCCTCGAGAAACGTGGAGCAAAAGCCATCCATTGTCAAGAAAAGTTCATTTATAGTCACTCATGCCTACAAAAGCCTTATTACTCGATTTAAATGCCTTTATAATCCCATTATTGAATTTATTTTGAATTTTTTTTACATTTTTTGATTAAAACAGATTCTAATACATTGTTTATCTCGGGAAAAATGGAACGAAAGCCATCCATTGTCAAGAAAACATCATTTATAGTCACTCATGCGTAGAAAAGCCTTATTACTCGGTTTAAATGCCTTTATAATCCCATTATTGAATTTATTTTGAACTTTTTTGACATTTTTTGATTAAAACAGATTGTAATTGATTATTTGCCTCGAGAAACGTGGAGCAAAGGCCATCCATTGTCAAGAAAAGTTCATTTATAGTCACTCATGCCTAGAAAAGCCTTATTACTCGGTTTAAATGCTTTTATAATCCCATTATCGAATTTATTTTGAATTGTTTTTACATTTTTTGATTAAAACAGATTGTAATTGATTGTTTGCCTCGGGAAACGTGGAGCAAAAGCCATCCATTGTCAAGAAAAGTTCATTTATAGTCACTCATGCCTAGAAAAGCCTTATTACTCGATTTAAATGCCTTTATAATCCCATTATTGAATTTATTTTGAATTGTTTTTACATTTTTTGATTAAAACATATTGTAATTGATTGTTTGCCTCGAGAAACGTGGAGCAAAAGCCATCCATTGTCAAGAAAAGTTCATTTATAGTCACTCATGCCTACAAAAGCCTTATTACTCGGTTTAAATGCCTTTATAATCCCATTATTGAATTTATTTTGAATTTTTTTTACATTTTTTGATTAAAACAGATTCTAATACATTGTTTATCTCGGGAAAAATGGAACGAAAGCCATCCATTGTCAAGAAAACATCATTTATAGTCACTCATGCCTAGAAAAGCCTTATTACTCGGTTTAAATGCCTTTATAATCCCATTATTGAATTTATTTTGAACTTTTTTGACATTTTTTGATTAAAACAGATTGTAATTGATTGTTTGCCTCGAGAAACGTGGAGCAAAGGCCATCCATTGTCAAGAAAAGTTCATTTATAGTCACTCATGCCTAGAAAAGCCTTATTACTCGGTTTAAATGCTTTTATAATCCCATTATCGAATTTATTTTGAATTGTTTTTACATTTTTTGATTAAAACAGATTGTAATTGATTGTTTGCCTCGGGAAACGTGGAGCAAAAGCCATCCATTGTCAAGAAAAGATCATTTATAGTCACTCATGCCTAGAAAAGGCTTATAACTCTTTTTAAATGCCTTTATAATCCCATTATTGAATTTATTTTGAATTGTTTTTACATTTTTTGATTAAAACAGATTGTAATTGATTGTTTGCCTAGGGAAACGTGGAGCAAAAGCCATCCATTGTCAAGAAAAGTTCATTTATAGTCACTCATGCCTAGAAAAGCCTTATTACTCGATTTAAATGCCTTTATAATCCCATTATTGAATTTATTTTGAATTGTTTTTACATTTTTTGATTAAAACATATTGTAATTGATTGTTTGCCTCAGGAAACGTGGAGCAAAAGCCATCCATTGTCAAGAAAAGTTCATTTATAGTCACTCATGCCTAGAGAAGCCTTATTACTCGGTTTAAATGCCTTTATAATCCCATTATTGAATTTATTTTGAATTTTTTTTACAGTTTTTGATTAAAACAGATTGTAATAGATTGTTTATCTCGGGAAACATGGAACGAAAGCCATCCATTGTGAAGAAAAGATCATTTATAGTCACTCATGCCTAGAAAAGCCTTATTACTCGGTTTAAATGCTTTTATAATCCCATTATTGAATTTATTTTGAATTTCTTTTACATTTTTTGATTAAAACAGATTGTAATAGATTGTTTATCTCGGGAAACATGGAACGAAAGCCATCCATTGTCAAGAAAAGTTCATTTATAGTCACTCATGCCTAGAAAAGCCTTATTACTCGGTTTAAATGCCTTTATAATCCCATTATTGAATATATTTACATTTATTTTTACATTTTTTGATTAAAACATATTGTAATTGATTGTTTGCCTCGGGAAACGTGGAGCAAAAGCCATCCATTGTCAAGAAAAGTTCATATATAGTCACTCATGCCTAGAAAAGCCTTATTACTCGATTTAAATGCCTTTATAATCCCATTATTGAATTTATTTTGAATTTTTTTTACATTTTTTGATTAAAACATATTGTAATTGATTGTTTGCCTCGGGAAACGTGGAGCAAAAGCCATCCATTGTCAAGAAAAGTTCATTTATAGTCACTCATGCCTACAAAAGCCTTATTACTCGATTTAAATGCCTTTAAAATCCCATTATTGAATTTATTTTGAATTTTTTTTACATTTTTTGATTAAAACATATTGTAATTGATTGTTTGCCTCGGGAAACGTGGAGTAAAAGCCATCCATTGTCAAGAGAAGTTCATTTATAGTCACTCATGCCTACAAAAGCCTTATTACTCGGTTTAAATGCCTTTATAATCCCATTATTGAATTTATTTTGAATTTTTTTACATTTTTTGATTAAAACAGATTGTAATAGATTGTTTATCTCGGGAAACATGGAACGAAAGCCATCCATTGTCAAGAAAAGATCATTTATAGTCACTCATGCCTAGAAAAGCCTTATTACTCGGTTTAAATGCCCTTATAATCCCATTATTGAATTTATTTTGAATTATTTTTACATTTTTTTATTAAAACATATTGTAATTGATTGTTTGCCCTCGGGAAACGTGGAGCAAAAGCCATCCATTGTCAAGAAAAGTTCATTTATAGTCACTCATGCCTAGAGAAGCCTTATTACTCGGTTTAAATGCCTTTATAATCCCATTATTGAATTTATTTTGAATTTTTTTTACATTTTTTGATTAAAACTGATTCTAATACATTGTTTATCTCGGGAAACATGGAACGAAAGCCATCCATTGTCAAGAAAACATCATTTATAGTCACTCATGCCTAGAAAAGCCTTATTACTCGGTTTAAATGCCTTTATAATCCCATTATTGAGTTTATTTTGAACTTTTTTGACATTTTTTGATTAAAACAGATTGTAATTGATTGTTTGCCTCGGGAAACATGGAGAGAAAGCCATCCATTGTCAAGAAAAGTTCATTTATAGTCACTCATGCCTAGAAAAGCCTTATTACTCGGTTTAAATGCTTTTATAATCCCATTATCGAATTTATTTTGAATTGTTTTTACATTTTTTGATTAAAACAGATTGTAATTGATTGTTTGCCTCGGGAAACGTGGAGCAAAAGCCATCCATTGTCAAGAAAAGTTCATTTATAGTCACTCATGCCTAGAAAAGCCTTATAACTCGGTTTAAATGCCTTTATAATCCCATTATTGAATTTATTTTGAATTGTTTTTACATTTTTTGATTAAAACAGATTGTAATTGATTGTTTGCCTCGGGAAACGTGGATCAAAAGCCATCCATTGTCAAGAAAAGTTCATATATAGTCACTCATGCCTAGAAAAGCCTTATTACTCGATTTAAATGCCTTTATAATCCCATTATTGAATTTATTTTGAATTTTTTTTACATTTTTTGATTAAAACATATTGTAATTGATTGTTTGCCTCGGGAAACGTGGAGCAAAAGCCATCCATTGTCAAGAAAAGTTCATTTATAGTCACTCATGCCTACAAAAGCCTTATTACTCGATTTAAATGCCTTTAAAATCCCATTATTGAATTTATTTTGAATTTTTTTTACATTTTTTGATTAAAACATATTGTAATTGATTGTTTGCCTCGGGAAACGTGGAGCAAAAGCCATCCATTGTCAAGAAAAGTTCATTTATAGTCACTCATGCCTACAAAAGCCTTATTACTCGGTTTAAATGCCTTTATAATCCCATTATTGAATTTATTTTGAATTTTTTTTACATTTTTTGATTAAAACAGATTGTAATAGATTGTTTATCTCGGGAAACATGGAACGAAAGCCATCCATTGTCAAGAAAAGATCATTTATAGTCACTCATGCCTAGAAAAGCCTTATTACTCGGTTTAAATGCCCTTATAATCCCATTATTGAATTTATTTTGAATTATTTTTACATTTTTTTATTAAAACATATTGTAATTGATTGTTTGCCCTCGGGAAACGTGGAGCAAAAGCCATCCATTGTCAAGAAAAGTTCATTTATAGTCACTCATGCCTAGAGAAGCCTTATTACTCGGTTTAAATGCCTTTATAATCCCATTATTGAATTTATTTTGAATTTTGTTTACATTTTTTGATTAAAACTGATTCTAATACATTGTTTATCTCGGGAAACATGGAACGAAAGCCATCCATTGTCAAGAAAACATCATTTATAGTCACTCATCCCTAGAAAAGCCTTATTACTCGGTTTAAATGCCTTTATAATCCCATTATTGAGTTTATTTTGAACTTTTTTGACATTTTTTGATTAAAACAGATTGTAATTGATTGTTTGCCTCGGGAAACATGGAGAGAAAGCCATCCATTGTCAAGAAAAGTTCATTTATAGTCACTCATGCCTAGAAAAGCCTTATTACTCGGTTTAAATGCTTTTATAATCCCATTATCGAATTTATTTTGAATTGTTTTTACATTTTTTGATTAAAACAGATTGTAATTGATTGTTTGCCTCGGGAAACGTGGAGCAAAAGCCATCGCCATCCATTGTCAAGAAAAGTTCATTTATAGTCACTCATGCCTAGAAAAGCCTTATAACTCTTTTTAAATGCCTTTATAATCCCATTATTGAATTTATTTTGAATTGTTTTTACATTTTTTGATTAAAACAGATTGTAATTGATTGTTTGCCTCGGGAAACGTGGATCAAAAGCCATCCATTGTCAAGAAAAGTTCATTTATAGTCACTCATGCCTAGAAAAGCCTTATTACTCGATTTAAATGCCTTTATAATCCCATTATTGAATTTATTTTGAATTGTTTTTACATTTTTTGATTAAAACATATTGTAATTAATTGTTTGCCTCGAGAAACGTGGAGCAAAAGCCATCCATTGTCAAGAAAAGTTCATTTTATAGTCACTCATGCCTACAAAAGCCTTATTACTCGATTTAAATGCCTTTATAATCCCATTATTGAATTTATTTTGAATTTTTTTTACATTTTTTGATTAAAACAGATTCTAATACATTGTTTATCTCGGGAAAAATGGAACGAAAGCCATCCATTGTCAAGAAAACATCATTTATAGTCACTCATGCCTAGAAAAGCCTTATTACTCGGTTTAAATGCCTTTATAATCCCATTATTGAATTTATTTTGAACTTTTTTGACATTTTTTGATTAAAACAGATTGTAATTGATTGTTTGCCTTGAGAAACGTGGAGCAAAGGCCATCCATTGTCAAGAAAAGTTCATTTATAGTCACTCATGCCTAGAAAAGCCTTATTACTCGGTTTAAATGCTTTTATAATCCCATTATCGAATTTATTTTGAATTGTTTTTACTTTTTTTGATTAAAACAGATTGTAATTGATTGTTTGCCTCGGGAAACGTGGAGCAAAAGCCATCCATTGTCAAGAAAAGATCATTTATAGTCACTCATGCCTAGAAAAGGCTTATAACTCTTTTTAAATGCCTTTATAATCCCATTATTGAATTTATTTTGAATTGTTTTTACATTTTTTGATTAAAACAGATTGTAATTGATTGTTTGCCTAGGGAAACGTGGAGCAAAAGCCATCCATTGTCAAGAAAAGTTCATTTATAGTCACTCATGCCTAGAAAAGCCTTATTACTCGATTTAAATGCCTTTATAATCCCATTATTGAATTTATTTTGAATTGTTTTTACATTTTTTGATTAAAACATATTGTAATTGATTGTTTGCCTCAGGAAACGTGGAGCAAAAGCCATCCATTGTCAAGAAAAGTTCATTTATAGTCACTCATGCCTAGAGAAGCCTTATTACTCGGTTTAAATGCCTTTATAATCCCATTATTGAATTTATTTTGAATTTTTTTTACAGTTTTTGATTAAAACAGATTGTAATAGATTGTTTATCTCGGGAAACATGGAACGAAAGCCATCCATTGTGAAGAAAAGATCATTTATAGTCACCCATGCCTAGAAAAGCCTTATTACTCGGTTTAAATGCTTTTATAATCCCATTATTGAATTTATTTTGAATTTCTTTTACATTTTTTGATTAAAACAGATTGTAATAGATTGTTTATCTCGGGAAACATGGAACGAAAGCCATCCATTGTGAAGAAAAGATCATTTATAGTCACTCATGCCTAGAAAAGCCTTATTACTCGGTTTAAATGCTTTTATAATCCCATTATTGAGTTTATTTTGAACTTTTTAGACATTTTTTGATTAAAACATATTGTAATTGATTGTTTGCCTCGGGAAACATGGAGAGAAAGCCATCCATTGTCAAGAAAAGTTCATTTATAGTCACTCATGCCTAGAAAAGCCTTATTACTCGGTTTAAATGCTTTTATAATCCCATTATCGAATTTATTTTGAATTGTTTTTACATTTTTTGATTAAAACAGATTGTAATTGATTGTTTGCCTCGGGAAACGTGGAGCAAAAGCCATCCATTGTCAAGAAAAGTTCATTTATAGTCACTCATGCCTAGAAAAGCCTTATAACTCGGTTTAAATGCCTTTATAATCCCATTATTGAATTTATTTTGAATTGTTGTTACATTTTTTGATTAAAACAGATTGTAATTGATTGTTTGCCTCGGGAAACGTGGATCAAAAGCCATCCATTGTCAAGAAAGGTTCATTTATAGTCACTCATGCCTAGAAAAGCCTTATTACTCGATTTAAATGCCTTTATAATCCCATTATTGAATTTATTTTGAATTGTTTTTACATTTTTTGATTAAAACATATTGTAATTGATTGTTTGCCTCGAGAAACGTGGAGCAAAAGCCATCCATTGTCAAGAAAAGTTCATTTATAGTCACTCATGCCTACAAAAGCCTTATTACTCGGTTTAAATGCCTTTATAATCCCATTATTGAATTTATTTTGAATTTTTTTTACATTTTTTGATTAAAACAGATTCTAATACATTGTTTATCTCGGGAAAAATGGAACGAAAGCCATCCATTGTCAAGAAAACATCATTTATAGTCACTCATGCCTAGAAAAGCCTTATTACTCGGTTTAAATGCCTTTATAATCCCATTATTGAATTTATTTTGAACTTTTTTGACATTTTTTGATTAAAACAGATTGTAATTGATTGTTTGCCTCGAGAAACGTGGAGCAAAGGCCATCCATTGTCAAGAAAAGTTCATTTATAGTCACTCATGCCTAGAAAAGCCTTATTACTCGGTTTAAATGCTTTTATAATCCCATTATCGAATTTATTTTGAATTGTTTTTACTTTTTTTGATTAAAACAGATTGTAATTGATTGTTTGCCTCGGGAAACGTGGAGCAAAAGCCATCCATTGTCAAGAAAAGATCATTTATAGTCACTCATGCCTAGAAAAGGCTTATAACTCTTTTTAAATGCCTTTATAATCCCATTATTGAATTTATTTTGAATTGTTTTTACATTTTTTGATTAAAACAGATTGTAATTGATTGTTTGCCTAGGGAAACGTGGAGCAAAAGCCATCCATTGTCAAGAAAAGTTCATTTATAGTCACTCATGCCTAGAAAAGCCTTATTACTCGATTTAAATGCCTTTATAATCCCATTATTGAATTTATTTTGAATTGTTTTTACATTTTTTGATTAAAACATATTGTAATTGATTGTTTGCCTCAGGAAACGTGGAGCAAAAGCCATCCATTGTCAAGAAAAGTTCATTTATAGTCACTCATGCCTAGAGAAGCCTTATTACTCGGTTTAAATGCCTTTATAATCCCATTATTGAATTTATTTTGAATTTTTTTTACAGTTTTTGATTAAAACAGATTGTAATAGATTGTTTATCTCGGGAAACATGGAACGAAAGCCATCCATTGTGAAGAAAAGATCATTTATAGTCACTCATGCCTAGAAAAGCCTTATTACTCGGTTTAAATGCTTTTATAATCCCATTATTGAATTTATTTTGAATTTCTTTTACATTTTTTGATTAAAACAGATTGTAATAGATTGTTTATCTCGGGAAACATGGAACGAAAGCCATCCATTGTCAAGAAAAGTTCATTTATAGTCACTCATGCCTAGAAAAGCCTTATTACTCGGTTTAAATGCCTTTATAATCCCATTATTGAATATATTTACATTTATTTTTACATTTTTTGATTAAAACATATTGTAATTGATTGTTTGCCTCGGGAAACGTGGAGCAAAAGCCATCCATTGTCAAGAAAAGTTCATATATAGTCACTCATGCCTAGAAAAGCCTTATTACTCGATTTAAATGCCTTTATAATCCCATTATTGAATTTATTTTGAATTTTTTTTACATTTTTTGATTAAAACATATTGTAATTGATTGTTTGCCTCGGGAAACGTGGAGCAAAAGCCATCCATTGTCAAGAAAAGTTCATTTATAGTCACTCATGCCTACAAAAGCCTTATTACTCGATTTAAATGCCTTTAAAATCCCATTATTGAATTTATTTTGAATTTTTTTTACATTTTTTGATTAAAACATATTGTAATTGATTGTTTGCCTCGGGAAACGTGGAGCAAAAGCCATCCATTGTCAAGAAAAGTTCATTTATAGTCACTCATGCCTACAAAAGCCTTATTACTCGGTTTAAATGCCTTTATAATCCCATTATTGAATTTATTTTGAATTTTTTTTACATTTTTTGATTAAAACAGATTGTAATAGATTGTTTATCTCGGGAAACATGGAACGAAAGCCATCCATTGTCAAGAAAAGATCATTTATAGTCACTCATGCCTAGAAAAGCCTTATTACTCGGTTTAAATGCCCTTATAATCCCATTATTGAATTTATTTTGAATTATTTTTACATTTTTTTATTAAAACATATTGTAATTGATTGTTTGCCCTCGGGAAACGTGGAGCAAAAGCCATCCATTGTCAAGAAAAGTTCATTTATAGTCACTCATGCCTAGAGAAGCCTTATTACTCGGTTTAAATGCCTTTATAATCCCATTATTGAATTTATTTTGAATTTTTTTTACATTTTTTGATTAAAACTGATTCTAATACATTGTTTATCTCGGGAAACATGGAACGAAAGCCATCCATTGTCAAGAAAACATCATTTATAGTCACTCATCCCTAGAAAAGCCTTATTACTCGGTTTAAATGCCTTTATAATCCCATTATTGAGTTTATTTTGAACTTTTTTGACATTTTTTGATTAAAACAGATTGTAATTGATTGTTTGCCTCGGGAAACATGGAGAGAAAGCCATCCATTGTCAAGAAAAGTTCATTTATAGTCACTCATGCCTAGAAAAGCCTTATTACTCGGTTTAAATGCTTTTATAATCCCATTATCGAATTTATTTTGAATTGTTTTTACATTTTTTGATTAAAACAGATTGTAATTGATTGTTTGCCTCGGGAAACGTGGAGCAAAAGCCATCCATTGTCAAGAAAAGTTCATTTATAGTCACTCATGCCTAGAAAAGCCTTATAACTCTTTTTAAATGCCTTTATAATCCCATTATTGAATTTATTTTGAATTGTTTTTACATTTTTTGATTAAAACAGATTGTAATTGATTGTTTGCCTCGGGAAACGTGGATCAAAAGCCATCCATTGTCAAGAAAAGTTCATTTATAGTCACTCATGCCTAGAAAAGCCTTATTACTCGATTTAAATGCCTTTATAATCCCATTATTGAATTTATTTTGAATTGTTTTTACATTTTTTGATTAAAACATATTGTAATTAATTGTTTGCCTCGAGAAACGTGGAGCAAAAGCCATCCATTGTCAAGAAAAGTTCATTTATAGTCACTCATGCCTACAAAAGCCTTATTACTCGATTTAAATGCCTTTATAATCCCATTATTGAATTTATTTTGAATTTTTTTTACATTTTTTGATTAAAACAGATTCTAATACATTGTTTATCTCGGGAAAAATGGAACGAAAGCCATCCATTGTCAAGAAAACATCATTTATAGTCACTCATGCCTAGAAAAGCCTTATTACTCGGTTTAAATTCCTTTATAATCCCATTATTGAATTTATTTTGAACTTTTTTGACATTTTTTGATTAAAACAGATTGTAATTGATTGTTTGCCTCGAGAAACGTGGAGCAAAGGCCATCCATTGTCAAGAAAAGTTCATTTATAGTCACTCATGCCTAGAAAAGCCTTATTACTCGGTTTAAATGCTTTTATAATCCCATTATCGAATTTATTTTGAATTGTTTTTACATTTTTTGATTAAAACAGATTGTAATTGATTGTTTGCCTCGGGAAACGTGGAGCAAAAGCCATCCATTGTCAAGAAAAGTTCATTTATAGTCACTCATGCCTAGAAAAGCCTTATTACTCGATTTAAATGCCTTTATAATCCCATTATTGAATTTATTTTGAATTGTTTTTACATTTTTTGATTAAAACATATTGTAATTGATTGTTTGCCTCGAGAAACGTGGAGCAAAAGCCATCCATTGTCAAGAAAAGTTCATTTATAGTCACTCATGCCTACAAAAGCCTTATTACTCGATTTAAATGCCTTTATAATCCCATTATTGAATTTATTTTGAATTTTTTTTACATTTTTTGATTAAAACAGATTCTAATACATTGTTTATCTCGGGAAAAATGGAACGAAAGCCATCCATTGTCAAGAAAACATCATTTATAGTCACTCATGCCTAGAAAAGCCTTATTACTCGGTTTAAATGCCTTTATAATCCCATTATTGAATTTATTTTGAATTATTTTTACATTTTTTTATTAAAACATATTGTAATTGATTGTTTGCCCTCGGGAAACGTGGAGCAAAAGCCATCCATTGTCAAGAAAAGTTCATTTATAGTCACTCATGCCTAGAGAAGCCTTATTACTCGGTTTAAATGCCTTTATAATCCCATTATTGAATTTATTTTGAATTTTTTTTACATTTTTTGATTAAAACTGATTCTAATACATTGTTTATCTCGGGAAACATGGAACGAAAGCCATCCATTGTCAAGAAAACATCATTTATAGTCACTCATCCCTAGAAAAGCCTTATTACTCGGTTTAAATGCCTTTATAATCCCATTATTGAGTTTATTTTGAACTTTTTTGACATTTTTTGATTAAAACAGATTGTAATTGATTGTTTGCCTCGGGAAACATGGAGAGAAAGCCATCCATTGTCAAGAAAAGTTCATTTATAGTCACTCATGCCTAGAAAAGCCTTATTACTCGGTTTAAATGCTTTTATAATCCCATTATCGAATTTATTTTGAATTGTTTTTACATTTTTTGATTAAAACAGATTGTAATTGATTGTTTGCCTCGGGAAACGTGGAGCAAAAGCCATCCATTGTCAAGAAAAGTTCATTTATAGTCACTCATGCCTAGAAAAGCCTTATAACTCTTTTTAAATGCCTTTATAATCCCATTATTGAATTTATTTTGAATTGTTTTTACATTTTTTGATTAAAACAGATTGTAATTGATTGTTTGCCTCGGGAAACGTGGATCAAAAGCCATCCATTGTCAAGAAAAGTTCATTTATAGTCACTCATGCCTAGAAAAGCCTTATTACTCGATTTAAATGCCTTTATAATCCCATTATTGAATTTATTTTGAATTGTTTTTACATTTTTTGATTAAAACATATTGTAATTAATTGTTTGCCTCGAGAAACGTGGAGCAAAAGCCATCCATTGTCAAGAAAAGTTCATTTACAGTCACTCATGCCTACAAAAGCCTTATTACTCGATTTAAATGCCTTTATAATCCCATTATTGAATTTATTTTGAATTTTTTTTACATTTTTTGATTAAAACAGATTCTAATACATTGTTTATCTCGGGAAAAATGGAACGAAAGCCATCCATTGTCAAGAAAACATCATTTATAGTCACTCATGCCTAGAAAAGCCTTATTACTCGGTTTAAATTCCTTTATAATCCCATTATTGAATTTATTTTGAACTTTTTTGACATTTTTTGATTAAAACAGATTGTAATTGATTGTTTGCCTCGAGAAACGTGGAGCAAAGGCCATCCATTGTCAAGAAAAGTTCATTTATAGTCACTCATGCCTAGAAAAGCCTTATTACTCGGTTTAAATGCTTTTATAATCCCATTATCGAATTTATTTTGAATTGTTTTTACATTTTTTGATTAAAACAGATTGTAATTGATTGTTTGCCTCGGGAAACGTGGAGCAAAAGCCATCCATTGTCAAGAAAAGTTCATTTATAGTCACTCATGCCTAGAGAAGCCTTATTACTCGGTTTAAATGCCTTTATAATCCCATTATTGAATTTATTTTGAATTTTTTTTACATTTTTTGATTAAAACTGATTCTAATACATTGTTTATCTCGGGAAACATGGAACGAAAGCCATCCATTGTCAAGAAAACATCATTTATAGTCACTCATCCCTAGAAAAGCCTTATTACTCGGTTTAAATGCCTTTATAATCCCATTATTGAGTTTATTTTGAACTTTTTTGACATTTTTTGATTAAAACAGATTGTAATTGATTGTTTGCCTCGGGAAACATGGAGAGAAAGCCATCCATTGTCAAGAAAAGTTCATTTATAGTCACTCATGCCTAGAAAAGCCTTATTACTCGGTTTAAATGCTTTTATAATCCCATTATCGAATTTATTTTGAATTGTTTTTACATTTTTTGATTAAAACAGATTGTAATTGATTGTTTGCCTCGGGAAACGTGGAGCAAAAGCCATCCATTGTCAAGAAAAGTTCATTTATAGTCACTCATGCCTAGAAAAGCCTTATAACTCTTTTTAAATGCCTTTATAATCCCATTATTGAATTTATTTTGAATTGTTTTTACATTTTTTGATTAAAACAGATTGTAATTGATTGTTTGCCTCGGGAAACGTGGATCAAAAGCCATCCATTGTCAAGAAAAGTTCATTTATAGTCACTCATGCCTAGAAAAGCCTTATTACTCGATTTAAATGCCTTTATAATCCCATTATTGAATTTATTTTGAATTGTTTTTACATTTTTTGATTAAAACATATTGTAATTAATTGTTTGCCTCGAGAAACGTGGAGCAAAAGCCATCCATTGTCAAGAAAAGTTCATTTATAGTCACTCATGCCTACAAAAGCCTTATTACTCGATTTAAATGCCTTTATAATCCCATTATTGAATTTATTTTGAATTTTTTTTACATTTTTTGATTAAAACAGATTCTAATACATTGTTTATCTCGGGAAAAATGGAACGAAAGCCATCCATTGTCAAGAAAACATCATTTATAGTCACTCATGCCTAGAAAAGCCTTATTACTCGGTTTAAATTCCTTTATAATCCCATTATTGAATTTATTTTGAACTTTTTTGACATTTTTTGATTAAAACAGATTGTAATTGATTGTTTGCCTCGAGAAACGTGGAGCAAAGGCCATCCATTGTCAAGAAAAGTTCATTTATAGTCACTCATGCCTAGAAAAGCCTTATTACTCGGTTTAAATGCTTTTATAATCCCATTATCGAATTTATTTTGAATTGTTTTTACATTTTTTGATTAAAACAGATTGTAATTGATTGTTTGCCTCGGGAAACGTGGAGCAAAAGCCATCCATTGTCAAGAAAAGTTCATTTATAGTCACTCATGCCTAGAAAAGCCTTATTACTCGATTTAAATGCCTTTATAATCCCATTATTGAATTTATTTTGAATTGTTTTTACATTTTTTGATTAAAACATATTGTAATTGATTGTTTGCCTCGAGAAACGTGGAGCAAAAGCCATCCATTGTCAAGAAAAGTTCATTTATAGTCACTCATGCCTACAAAAGCCTTATTACTCGGTTTAAATGCCTTTATAATCCCATTATTGAATTTATTTTGAATTTTTTTTACATTTTTTGATTAAAACAGATTCTAATACATTGTTTATCTCGGGAAAAATGGAACGAAAGCCATCCATTGTCAAGAAAACATCATTTATAGTCACTCATGCCTAGAAAAGCCTTATTACTCGGTTTAAATGCCTTTATAATCCCATTATTGAATTTATTTTGAACTTTTTTGACATTTTTTGATTAAAACAGATTGTAATTGATTGTTTGCCTCGAGAAACGTGGAGCAAAGGCCATCCATTGTCAAGAAAAGTTCATTTATAGTCACTCATGCCTAGAAAAGCCTTATTACTCGGTTTAAATGCTTTTATAATCCCATTATCGAATTTATTTTGAATTGTTTTTACTTTTTTTGATTAAAACAGATTGTAATTGATTGTTTGCCTCGGGAAACGTGGAGCAAAAGCCATCCATTGTCAAGAAAAGATCATTTATAGTCACTCATGCCTAGAAAAGGCTTATAACTCTTTTTAAATGCCTTTATAATCCCATTATTGAATTTATTTTGAATTGTTTTTACATTTTTTGATTAAAACAGATTGTAATTGATTGTTTGCCTAGGGAAACGTGGAGCAAAAGCCATCCATTGTCAAGAAAAGTTCATTTATAGTCACTCATGCCTAGAAAAGCCTTATTACTCGATTTAAATGCCTTTATAATCCCATTATTGAATTTATTTTGAATTGTTTTTACATTTTTTGATTAAAACATATTGTAATTGATTGTTTGCCTCAGGAAACGTGGAGCAAAAGCCATCCATTGTCAAGAAAAGTTCATTTATAGTCACTCATGCCTAGAGAAGCCTTATTACTCGGTTTAAATGCCTTTATAATCCCATTATTGAATTTATTTTGAATTTTTTTTACAGTTTTTGATTAAAACAGATTGTAATAGATTGTTTATCTCGGGAAACATGGAACGAAAGCCATCCATTGTGAAGAAAAGATCATTTATAGTCACCCATGCCTAGAAAAGCCTTATTACTCGGTTTAAATGCTTTTATAATCCCATTATTGAATTTATTTTGAATTTCTTTTACATTTTTTGATTAAAACAGATTGTAATAGATTGTTTATCTCGGGAAACATGGAACGAAAGCCATCCATTGTGAAGAAAAGATCATTTATAGTCACTCATGCCTAGAAAAGCCTTATTACTCGGTTTAAATGCTTTTATAATCCCATTATTGAGTTTATTTTGAACTTTTTTGACATTTTTTGATTAAAACATATTGTAATTGATTGTTTGCCTCGGGAAACATGGAGAGAAAGCCATCCATTGTCAAGAAAAGTTCATTTATAGTCACTCATGCCTAGAAAAGCCTTATTACTCGGTTTAAATGCTTTTATAATCCCATTATCGAATTTATTTTGAATTGTTTTTACATTTTTTGATTAAAACAGATTGTAATTGATTGTTTGCCTCGGGAAACGTGGAGCAAAAGCCATCCATTGTCAAGAAAAGTTCATTTATAGTCACTCATGCCTAGAAAAGCCTTATAACTCGGTTTAAATGCCTTTATAATCCCATTATTGAATTTATTTTGAATTGTTGTTACATTTTTTGATTAAAACAGATTGTAATTGATTGTTTGCCTCGGAAAACGTGGATCAAAAGCCATCCATTGTCAAGAAAGGTTCATTTATAGTCACTCATGCCTAGAAAAGCCTTATTACTCGATTTAAATGCCTTTATAATCCCATTATTGAATTTATTTTGAATTGTTTTTACATTTTTTGATTAAAACATATTGTAATTGATTGTTTGCCTCGAGAAACGTGGAGCAAAAGCCATCCATTGTCAAGAAAAGTTCATTTATAGTCACTCATGCCTACAAAAGCCTTATTACTCGATTTAAATGCCTTTATAATCCCATTATTGAATTTATTTTGAATTTTTTTTACATTTTTTGATTAAAACAGATTCTAATACATTGTTTATCTCGGGAAAAATGGAACGAAAGCCATCCATTGTCAAGAAAACATCATTTATAGTCACTCATGCCTAGAAAAGCCTTATTACTCGGTTTAAATGCCTTTATAATCCCATTATTGAATTTATTTTGAACTTTTTTGACATTTTTTGATTAAAACAGATTGTAATTGATTGTTTGCCTCGAGAAACGTGGAGCAAAGGCCATCCATTGTCAAGAAAAGTTCATTTATAGTCACTCATGCCTAGAAAAGCCTTATTACTCGGTTTAAATGCTTTTATAATCCCATTATCGAATTTATTTTGAATTGTTTTTACATTTTTTGATTAAAACAGATTGTAATTGATTGTTTGCCTCCGGAAACGTGGAGCAAAAGCCATCCATTGTCAAGAAAAGTTCATTTATAGTCACTCATGCCTAGAAAAGCCTTATTACTCGATTTAAATGCCTTTATAATCCCATTATTGAATTTATTTTGAATTGTTTTTACATTTTTTGATTAAAACAGATTGTAATTGATTGTTTGCCTCCGGAAACGTGGAGCAAAAGCCATCCATTGTCAAGAAAAGTTCATTTATAGTCACTCATGCCTAGAAAAGCCTTATTACTCGATTTAAATGCCTTTATAATCCCATTATTGAATTTATTTTGAATTGTTTTTACATTTTTTGATTAAAACAGATTGTAATTGATTGTTTGCCTCGAGAAACGTGGAGCAAAGGCCATCCATTGTCAAGAAAAGTTCATTTATAGTCACTCATGCCTAGAAAAGCCTTATTACTCGGTTTAAATGCTTTTATAATCCCATTATCGAATTTATTTTGAATTGTTTTTACATTTTTTGATTAAAACAGATTGTAATTGATTGTTTGCCTCGGGAAACGTGGAGCAAAAGCCATCCATTGTCAAGAAAAGTTCATTTATAGTCACTCATGCCTAGAAAAGCCTTATTACTCGATTTAAATGCCTTTATAATCCCATTATTGAATTTATTTTGAATTGTTTTTACATTTTTTGATTAAAACATATTGTAATTGATTGTTTGCCTCGAGAAACGTGGAGCAAAAGCCATCCATTGTCAAGAAAAGTTCATTTATAGTCACTCATGCCTACAAAAGCCTTATTACTCGGTTTAAATGCCTTTATAATCCCATTATTGAATTTATTTTGAATTTTTTTTACATTTTTTGATTAAAACAGATTCTAATACATTGTTTATCTCGGGAAAAATGGAACGAAAGCCATCCATTGTCAAGAAAACATCATTTATAGTCACTCATGCCTAGAAAAGCCTTATTACTCGGTTTAAATGCCTTTATAATCCCATTATTAAATTTATTTTGAACTTTTTTGACATTTTTTGATTAAAACAGATTGTAATTGATTGTTTGCCTCGAGAAACGTGGAGCAAAGGCCATCCATTGTCAAGAAAAGTTCATTTATAGTCACTCATGCCTAGAAAAGCCTTATTACTCGGTTTAAATGCTTTTATAATCCCATTATCGAATTTATTTTGAATTGTTTTTACTTTTTTTGATTAAAACAGATTGTAATTGATTGTTTGCCTCGAGAAACGTGGAGCAAAAGCCATCCATTGTCAAGAAAAGATCATTTATAGTCACTCATGCCTAGAAAAGGCTTATAACTCTTTTTAAATGCCTTTATAATCCCATTATTGAATTTATTTTGAATTGTTTTTACATTTTTTGATTAAAACAGATTGTAATTGATTGTTTGCCTAGGGAAACGTGGAGCAAAAGCCATCCATTGTCAAGAAAAGTTCATTTATAGTCACTCATGCCTAGAAAAGCCTTATTACTCGATTTAAATGCCTTTATAATCCCATTATTGAATTTATTTTGAATTGTTTTTACTTTTTTTGATTAAAACATATTGTAATTGATTGTTTGCCTCAGGAAACGTGGAGCAAAAGCCATCCATTGTCAAGAAAAGTTCATTTATAGTCACTCATGCCTAGAGAAGCCTTATTACTCGGTTTAAATGCCTTTATAATCCCATTATTGAATTTATTTTGAATTTTTTTTACAGTTTTTGATTAAAACAGATTGTAATAGATTGTTTATCTCGGGAAACATGGAACGAAAGCCATCCATTGTGAAGAAAAGATCATTTATAGTCACCCATGCCTAGAAAAGCCTTATTACTCGGTTTAAATGCTTTTATAATCCCATTATTGAATTTATTTTGAATTTCTTTTACATTTTTTGATTAAAACAGATTGTAATAGATTGTTTATCTCGGGAAACATGGAACGAAAGCCATCCATTGTGAAGAAAAGATCATTTATAGTCACTCATGCCTAGAAAAGCCTTATTACTCGGTTTAAATGCTTTTATAATCCCATTATTGAGTTTATTTTGAACTTTTTTGACATTTTTTGATTAAAACAGATTGTAATTGATTGTTTGCCTCGGGAAACATGGAGAGAAAGCCATCCATTGTCAAGAAAAGTTCATTTATAGTCACTCATGCCTAGAAAAGCCTTATTACTCGGTTTAAATGCTTTTATAATCCCATTATCGAATTTATTTTGAATTGTTTCTACATTTTTTGATTAAAACAGATTGTAATTGATTGTTTGCCTCGGGAAACGTGGAGCAAAAGCCATCCATTGTCAAGAAAAGTTCATTTATAGTCACTCATGCCTAGAAAAGCCTTATAACTCGGTTTAAATGCCTTTATAATCCCATTATTGAATTTATTTTGAATTGTTGTTACATTTTTTGATTAAAACAGATTGTAATTGATTGTTTGCCTCGGGAAACGTGGATCAAAAGCCATCCATTGTCAAGAAAGGTTCATTTATAGTCACTCATGCCTAGAAAAGCCTTATTACTCGATTTAAATGCCTTTATAATCCCATTATTGAATTTATTTTGAATTGTTTTTACATTTTTTGATTAAAACATATTGTAATTGATTGTTTGCCTCGAGAAACGTGGAGCAAAAGCCATCCATTGTCAAGAAAAGTTCATTTATAGTCACTCATGCCTACAAAAGCCTTATTACTCGATTTAAATGCCTTTATAATCCCATTATTGAATTTATTTTGAATTTTTTTTACATTTTTTGATTAAAACAGATTCTAATACATTGTTTATCTCGGGAAAAATGGAACGAAAGCCATCCATTGTCAAGAAAACATCATTTATAGTCACTCATGCCTAGAAAAGCCTTATTACTCGGTTTAAATGCCTTTATAATCCCATTATTGAATTTATTTTGAACTTTTTTGACATTTTTTGATTAAAACAGATTGTAATTGATTGTTTGCCTCGAGAAACGTGGAGCAAAGGCCATCCATTGTCAAGAAAAGTTCATTTATAGTCACTCATGCCTAGAAAAGCCTTATTACTCGGTTTAAATGCTTTTATAATCCCATTATCGAATTTATTTTGAATTGTTTTTACATTTTTTGATTAAAACAGATTGTAATTGATTGTTTGCCTCCGGAAACGTGGAGCAAAAGCCATCCATTGTCAAGAAAAGTTCATTTATAGTCACTCATGCCTAGAAAAGCCTTATTACTCGATTTAAATGCCTTTATAATCCCATTATTGAATTTATTTTGAATTGTTTTTACATTTTTTGATTAAAACATATTGTAATTGATTGTTTGCCTCGAGAAACGTGGAGCAAAAGCCATCCATTGTCAAGAAAAGTTCATTTATAGTCACTCATGCCTACAAAAGCCTTATTACTCGGTTTAAATGCCTTTATAATCCCATTATTGAATTTATTTTGAATTTTTTTTACATTTTTTGATTAAAACAGATTCTAATACATTGTTTATCTCGGGAAAAATGGAACGAAAGCCATCCATTGTCAAGAAAACATCATTTATAGTCACTCATGCCTAGAAAAGCCTTATTACTCGGTTTAAATGCCTTTATAATCCCATTATTGAATTTATTTTGAACTTTTTTGACATTTTTTGATTAAAACAGATTGTAATTGATTGTTTGCCTCGAGAAACGTGGAGCAAAGGCCATCCATTGTCAAGAAAAGTTCATTTATAGTCACTCATGCCTAGAAAAGCCTTATTACTCGGTTTAAATGCTTTTATAATCCCATTATCGAATTTATTTTGAATTGTTTTTACATTTTTTGATTAAAACAGATTGTAATTGATTGTTTGCCTCGGGAAACGTGGAGCAAAAGCCATCCATTGTCAAGAAAAGATCATTTATAGTCACTCATGCCTAGAAAAGGCTTATAACTCTTTTTAAATGCCTTTATAATCCCATTATTGAATTTATTTTGAATTGTTGTTACATTTTTTGATTAAAACAGATTGTAATTGATTGTTTGCCTAGGGAAACGTGGAGCAAAAGCCATCCATTGTCAAGAAAAGTTCATTTATAGTCACTCATGCCTAGAAAAGCCTTATTACTCGGTTTAAATGCCTTTATAATCCCATTATTGAATTTATTTTGAATTTTTTTTACATTTTTTGATTAAAACAGATTCTAATACATTGTTTATCTCGGGAAAAATGGAACGAAAGCCATCCATTGTCAAGAAAACATCATTTATAGTCACTCATGCCTAGAAAAGCCTTATTACTCGGTTTAAATGCCTTTATAATCCCATTATTGAATTTATTTTGAACTTTTTTTGACATTTTTTGATTAAAACAGATTGTAATTGATTGTTTGCCTCGAGAAACGTGGAGCAAAGGCCATCCATTGTCAAGAAAAGTTCATTTATAGTCACTCATGCCTAGAAAAGCCTTATTACTCGGTTTAAATGCTTTTATAATCCCATTATCGAATTTATTTTGAATTGTTTTTACATTTTTTGATTAAAACAGATTGTAATTGATTGTTTGCCTCGGGAAACGTGGAGCAAAAGCCATCCATTGTCAAGAAAAGATCATTTATAGTCACTCATGCCTTGAAAAGGCTTATAACTCTTTTTAAATGCCTTTATAATCCCATTATTGAATTTATTTTGAATTGTTTTTACATTTTTTGATTAAAACAGATTGTAATTGATTGTTTGCCTAGGGAAACGTGGAGCAAAAGCCATCCATTGTCAAGAAAAGTTCATTTATAGTCACTCATGCCTAGAAAAGCCTTATTACTCGATTTAAATGCCTTTATAATCCCATTATTGAATTTATTTTGAATTGTTTTTACATTTTTTGATTAAAACATATTGTAATTGATTGTTTGCCTCAGGAAACGTGGAGCAAAAGCCATCCATTGTCAAGAAAAGTTCATTTATAGTCACTCATGCCTAGAGAAGCCTTATTACTCGGTTTAAATGCCTTTATAATCCCATTATTGAATTTATTTTGAATTTTTTTTACAGTTTTTGATTAAAACAGATTGTAATAGATTGTTTATCTCGGGAAACATGGAACGAAAGCCATCCATTGTGAAGAAAAGATCATTTATAGTCACTCATGCCTAGAAAAGGCTTATTACTCGGTTTAAATGCTTTTATAATCCCATTATTGAATTTATTTTGAATTTCTTTTACATTTTTTGATTAAAACAGATTGTAATAGATTGTTTATCTCGGGAAACATGGAACGAAAGCCATCCATTGTCAAGAAAAGTTCATTTATAGTCACTCATGCCTAGAAAAGCCTTATTACTCGGTTTAAATGCCTTTATAATCCCATTATTGAATATATTTACATTTATTTTTACATTTTTTGATTAAAACATATTGTAATTGATTGTTTGCCTCGGGAAACGTGGAGCAAAAGCCATCCATTGTCAAGAAAAGTTCATATATAGTCACTCATGCCTAGAAAAGCCTTATTACTCGATTTAAATGCCTTTATAATCCCATTATTGAATTTATTTTGAATTTTTTTTACATTTTTTGATTAAAACATATTGTAATTGATTGTTTGCCTCGGGAAACGTGGAGCAAAAGCCATCCATTGTCAAGAAAAGTTCATTTATAGTCACTCATGCCTACAAAAGCCTTATTACTCGATTTAAATGCCTTTAAAATCCCATTATTGAATTTATTTTGAATTTTTTTTACATTTTTTGATTAAAACATATTGTAATTGATTGTTTGCCTCGGGAAACGTGGAGCAAAAGCCATCCATTGTCAAGAGAAGTTCATTTATAGTCACTCATGCCTACAAAAGCCTTATTACTCGGTTTAAATGCCTTTATAATCCCATTATTGAATTTATTTTGAATTTTTTTACATTTTTTGATTAAAACAGATTGTAATAGATTGTTTATCTCGGGAAACATGGAACGAAAGCCATCCATTGTCAAGAAAAGATCATTTATAGTCACTCATGCCTAGAAAAGCCTTATTACTCGGTTTAAATGCCCTTATAATCCCATTATTGAATTTATTTTGAATTATTTTTACATTTTTTTATTAAAACATATTGTAATTGATTGTTTGCCCTCGGGAAACGTGGAGCAAAAGCCATCCATTGTCAAGAAAAGTTCATTTATAGTCACTCATGCCTAGAGAAGCCTTATTACTCGGTTTAAATGCCTTTATAATCCCATTATTGAATTTATTTTGAATTTTTTTTACATTTTTTGATTAAAACTGATTCTAATACATTGTTTATCTCGGGAAACATGGAACGAAAGCCATCCATTGTCAAGAAAACATCATTTATAGTCACTCATGCCTAGAAAAGCCTTATTACTCGGTTTAAATGCCTTTATAATCCCATTATTGAGTTTATTTTGAACTTTTTTGACATTTTTTGATTAAAACAGATTGTAATTGATTGTTTGCCTCGGGAAACATGGAGAGAAAGCCATCCATTGTCAAGAAAAGTTCATTTATAGTCACTCATGCCTAGAAAAGCCTTATTACTCGGTTTAAATGCTTTTATAATCCCATTATCGAATTTATTTTGAATTGTTTTTACATTTTTTGATTAAAACAGATTGTAATTGATTGTTTGCCTCGGGAAACGTGGAGCAAAAGCCATCCATTGTCAAGAAAAGTTCATTTATAGTCACTCATGCCTAGAAAAGCCTTATAACTCGGTTTAAATGCCTTTATAATCCCATTATTGAATTTATTTTGAATTGTTTTTACATTTTTTGATTAAAACAGATTGTAATTGATTGTTTGCCTCGGGAAACGTGGATCAAAAGCCATCCATTGTCAAGAAAAGTTCATTTATAGTCACTCATGCCTAGAAAAGCCTTATTACTCGATTTAAATGCCTTTATAATCCCATTATTGAATTTATTTTGAATTGTTTTTACATTTTTTGATTAAAACATATTGTAATTGATTGTTTGCCTCGAGAAACGTGGAGCAAAAGCCATCCATTGTCAAGAAAAGTTCATTTATAGTCACTCATGCCTACAAAAGCCTTATTACTCGGTTTAAATGCCTTTATAATCCCATTATTGAATTTATTTTGAATTTTTTTTACATTTTTTGATTAAAACAGATTCTAATACATTGTTTATCTCGGGAAAAATGGAACGAAAGCCATCCATTGTCAAGAAAACATCATTTATAGTCACTCATGCCTAGAAAAGCCTTATTACTCGGTTTAAATGCCTTTATAATCCCATTATTGAATTTATTTTGAACTTTTTTGACATTTTTTGATTAAAACAGATTGTAATTGATTGTTTGCCTCGAGAAACGTGGAGCAAAGGCCATCCATTGTCAAGAAAAGTTCATTTATAGTCACTCATGCCTAGAAAAGCCTTATTACTCGGTTTAAATGCTTTTATAATCCCATTATCGAATTTATTTTGAATTGTTTTTACATTTTTTGATTAAAACAGATTGTAATTGATTGTTTGCCTCGGGAAACGTGGAGCAAAAGCCATCCATTGTCAAGAAAAGATCATTTATAGTCACTCATGCCTAGAAAAGGCTTATAACTCTTTTTAAATGCCTTTATAATCCCATTATTGAATTTATTTTGAATTGTTGTTACATTTTTTGATTAAAACAGATTGTAATTGATTGTTTGCCTAGGGAAACGTGGAGCAAAAGCCATCCATTGTCAAGAAAAGTTCATTTATAGTCACTCATGCCTAGAAAAGCCTTATTACTCGGTTTAAATGCCTTTATAATCCCATTATTGAATTTATTTTGAATTTTTTTTACATTTTTTGATTAAAACAGATTCTAATACATTGTTTATCTCGGGAAAAATGGAACGAAAGCCATCCATTGTCAAGAAAACATCATTTATAGTCACTCATGCCTAGAAAAGCCTTATTACTCGGTTTAAATGCCTTTATAATCCCATTATTGAATTTATTTTGAACTTTTTTTGACATTTTTTGATTAAAACAGATTGTAATTGATTGTTTGCCTCGAGAAACGTGGAGCAAAGGCCATCCATTGTCAAGAAAAGTTCATTTATAGTCACTCATGCCTAGAAAAGCCTTATTACTCGGTTTAAATGCTTTTATAATCCCATTATCGAATTTATTTTGAATTGTTTTTACATTTTTTGATTAAAACAGATTGTAATTGATTGTTTGCCTCGGGAAACGTGGAGCAAAAGCCATCCATTGTCAAGAAAAGATCATTTATAGTCACTCATGCCTTGAAAAGGCTTATAACTCTTTTTAAATGCCTTTATAATCCCATTATTGAATTTATTTTGAATTGTTTTTACATTTTTTGATTAAAACAGATTGTAATTGATTGTTTGCCTAGGGAAACGTGGAGCAAAAGCCATCCATTGTCAAGAAAAGTTCATTTATAGTCACTCATGCCTAGAAAAGCCTTATTACTCGATTTAAATGCCTTTATAATCCCATTATTGAATTTATTTTGAATTGTTTTTACATTTTTTGATTAAAACATATTGTAATTGATTGTTTGCCTCAGGAAACGTGGAGCAAAAGCCATCCATTGTCAAGAAAAGTTCATTTATAGTCACTCATGCCTACAGAAGCCTTATTACTCGGTTTAAATGCCTTTATAATCCCATTATTGAATTTATTTTGAATTTTTTTTACAGTTTTTGATTAAAACAGATTGTAATAGATTGTTTATCTCGGGAAACATGGAACGAAAGCCATCCATTGTGAAGAAAAGATCATTTATAGTCACTCATGCCTAGAAAAGGCTTATTACTCGGTTTAAATGCTTTTATAATCCCATTATTGAATTTATTTTGAATTTCTTTTACATTTTTTGATTAAAACAGATTGTAATAGATTGTTTATCTCGGGAAACATGGAACGAAAGCCATCCATTGTCAAGAAAAGTTCATTTATAGTCACTCATGCCTAGAAAAGCCTTATTACTCGGTTTAAATGCCTTTATAATCCCATTATTGAATATATTTACATTTATTTTTACATTTTTTGATTAAAACATATTGTAATTGATTGTTTGCCTCGGGAAACGTGGAGCAAAAGCCATCCATTGTCAAGAAAAGTTCATATATAGTCACTCATGCCTAGAAAAGCCTTATTACTCGATTTAAATGCCTTTATAATCCCATTATTGAATTTATTTTGAATTTTTTTTACATTTTTTGATTAAAACATATTGTAATTGATTGTTTGCCTCGGGAAACGTGGAGCAAAAGCCATCCATTGTCAAGAAAAGTTCATTTATAGTCACTCATGCCTACAAAAGCCTTATTACTCGATTTAAATGCCTTTAAAATCCCATTATTGAATTTATTTTGAATTTTTTTTACATTTTTTGATTAAAACATATTGTAATTGATTGTTTGCCTCGGGAAACGTGGAGCAAAAGCCATCCATTGTCAAGAGAAGTTCATTTATAGTCACTCATGCCTACAAAAGCCTTATTACTCGGTTTAAATGCCTTTATAATCCCATTATTGAATTTATTTTGAATTTTTTTACATTTTTTGATTAAAACAGATTGTAATAGATTGTTTATCTCGGGAAACATGGAACGAAAGCCATCCATTGTCAAGAAAAGATCATTTATAGTCACTCATGCCTAGAAAAGCCTTATTACTCGGTTTAAATGCCCTTATAATCCCATTATTGAATTTATTTTGAATTATTTTTACATTTTTTTATTAAAACATATTGTAATTGATTGTTTGCCCTCGGGAAACGTGGAGCAAAAGCCATCCATTGTCAAGAAAAGTTCATTTATAGTCACTCATGCCTAGAGAAGCCTTATTACTCGGTTTAAATGCCTTTATAATCCCATTATTGAATTTATTTTGAATTTTTTTTACATTTTTTGATTAAAACTGATTCTAATACATTGTTTATCTCGGGAAACATGGAACGAAAGCCATCCATTGTCAAGAAAACATCATTTATAGTCACTCATGCCTAGAAAAGCCTTATTACTCGGTTTAAATGCCTTTATAATCCCATTATTGAGTTTATTTTGAACTTTTTTGACATTTTTTGATTAAAACAGATTGTAATTGATTGTTTGCCTCGGGAAACATGGAGAGAAAGCCATCCATTGTCAAGAAAAGTTCATTTATAGTCACTCATGCCTAGAAAAGCCTTATTACTCGGTTTAAATGCTTTTATAATCCCATTATCGAATTTATTTTGAATTGTTTTTACATTTTTTGATTAAAACAGATTGTAATTGATTGTTTGCCTCGGGAAACGTGGAGCAAAAGCCATCCATTGTCAAGAAAAGTTCATTTATAGTCACTCATGCCTAGAAAAGCCTTATAACTCGGTTTAAATGCCTTTATAATCCCATTATTGAATTTATTTTGAATTGTTTTTACATTTTTTGATTAAAACAGATTGTAATTGATTGTTTGCCTCGGGAAACGTGGATCAAAAGCCATCCATTGTCAAGAAAAGTTCATTTATAGTCACTCATGCCTAGAAAAGCCTTATTACTCGATTTAAATGCCTTTATAATCCCATTATTGAATTTATTTTGAATTGTTTTTACATTTTTTGATTAAAACATATTGTAATTAATTGTTTGCCTCGAGAAACGTGGAGCAAAAGCCATCCATTGTCAAGAAAAGTTCATTTATAGTCACTCATGCCTACAAAAGCCTTATTACTCGATTTAAATGCCTTTATAATCCCATTATTGAATTTATTTTGAATTTTTTTTACATTTTTTGATTAAAACAGATTCTAATACATTGTTTATCTCGGGAAAAATGGAACGAAAGCCATCCATTGTCAAGAAAACATCATTTATAGTCACTCATGCCTAGAAAAGCCTTATTACTCGGTTTAAATGCCTTTATAATCCCATTATTGAATTTATTTTGAACTTTTTTGACATTTTTTGATTAAAACATATTGTAATTGATTGTTTGCCTCGAGAAACGTGGAGCAAAGGCCATCCATTGTCAAGAAAAGTTCATTTATAGTCACTCATGCCTAGAAAAGCCTTATTACTCGGTTTAAATGCTTTTATAATCCCATTATCGAATTTATTTTGAATTGTTTTTACATTTTTTGATTAAAACAGATTGTAATTGATTGTTTGCCTCGGGAAACGTGGAGCAAAAGCCATCCATTGTCAAGAAAAGTTCATTTATAGTCACTCATGCCTAGAAAAGCCTTATTACTCGATTTAAATGCCTTTATAATCCCATTATTGAATTTATTTTGAATTGTTTTTACATTTTTTGATTAAAACATATTGTAATTGATTGTTTGCCTCGAGAAACGTGGAGCAAAAGCCATCCATTGTCAAGAAAAGTTCATTTATAGTCACTCATGCCTACAAAAGCCTTATTACTCGGTTTAAATGCCTTTATAATCCCATTATTGAATTTATTTTGAATTTTTTTTACATTTTTTGATTAAAACAGATTCTAATACATTGTTTATCTCGGGAAAAATGGAACGAAAGCCATCCATTATCAAGAAAACATCATTTATAGTCACTCATGCCTAGAAAAGCCTTATTACTCGGTTTAAATGCCTTTATAATCCCATTATTGAATTTATTTTGAACTTTTTTGACATTTTTTGATTAAAACAGATTGTAATTGATTGTTTGCCTCGAGAAACGTGGAGCAAAGGCCATCCATTGTCAAGAAAAGTTCATTTATAGTCACTCATGCCTAGAAAAGCCTTATTACTCGGTTCAAATGCTTTTATAATCCCATTATCGAATTTATTTTGAATTGTTTTTACATTTTTTGATTAAAACAGATTGTAATTGATTGTTTGCCTCGGGAAACGTGGAGCAAAAGCCATCCATTGTCAAGAAAAGATCATTTATAGTCACTCATGCCTAGAAAAGGCTTATAACTCTTTTTAAATGCCTTTATAATCCCATTATTGAATTTATTTTGAATTGTTTTTACATTTTTTGATTAAAACAGATTGTAATTGATTGTTTGCCTAGGGAAACGTGGAGCAAAAGCCATCCATTGTCAAGAAAAGTTCATTTATAGTCACTCATGCCTAGAAAAGCCTTATTACTCGATTTAAATGCCTTTATAATCCCATTATTGAATTTATTTTGAATTGTTTTTACATTTTTTGATTAAAACATATTGTAATTGATTGTTTGCCTCAGGAAACGTGGAGCAAAAGCCATCCATTGTCAAGAAAAGTTCATTTATAGTCACTCATGCCTAGAGAAGCCTTATTACTCGGTTTAAATGCCTTTATAATCCCATTATTGAATTTATTTTGAATTTTTTTTACAGTTTTTGATTAAAACAGATTGTAATAGATTGTTTATCTCGGGAAACATGGAACGAAAGCCATCCATTGTGAAGAAAAGATCATTTATAGTCACTCATGCCTAGAAAAGGCTTATTACTCGGTTTAAATGCTTTTATAATCCCATTATTGAATTTATTTTGAATTTCTTTTACATTTTTTGATTAAAACAGATTGTAATAGATTGTTTATCTCGGGAAACATGGAACGAAAGCCATCCATTGTCAAGAAAAGTTCATTTATAGTCACTCATGCCTAGAAAAGCCTTATTACTCGGTTTAAATGCCTTTATAATCCCATTATTGAATATATTTACATTTATTTTTACATTTTTTGATTAAAACATATTGTAATTGATTGTTTGCCTCGGGAAACGTGGAGCAAAAGCCATCCATTGTCAAGAAAAGTTCATATATAGTCACTCATGCCTAGAAAAGCCTTATTACTCGATTTAAATGCCTTTATAATCCCATTATTGAATTTATTTTGAATTTTTTTTACATTTTTTGATTAAAACATATTGTAATTGATTGTTTGCCTCGGGAAACGTGGAGCAAAAGCCATCCATTGTCAAGAAAAGTTCATTTATAGTCACTCATGCCTACAAAAGCCTTATTACTCGATTTAAATGCCTTTAAAATCCCATTATTGAATTTATTTTGAATTTTTTTTACATTTTTTGATTAAAACATATTGTAATTGATTGTTTGCCTCGGGAAACGTGGAGCAAAAGCCATCCATTGTCAAGAAAAGTTCATTTATAGTCACTCATGCCTACAAAAGCCTTATTACTCGGTTTAAATGCCTTTATAATCCCATTATTGAATTTATTTTGAATTTTTTTTACATTTTTTGATTAAAACAGATTGTAATAGATTGTTTATCTCGGGAAACATGGAACCAAAGCCATCCATTGTCAAGAAAAGATCATTTATAGTCACTCATGCCTAGAAAAGGCTTATTACTCGGTTTAAATGCCCTTATAATCCCATTATTGAATTTATTTTGAATTATTTTTACATTTTTTTATTAAAACATATTGTAATTGATTGTTTGCCCTCGGGAAACGTGGAGCAAAAGCCATCCATTGTCAAGAAAAGTTCATTTATAGTCACTAATGCCTAGAGAAGCCTTATTACTCGGTTTAAATGCCTTTATAATCCCATTATTGAATTTATTTTGAATTTTTTTTACATTTTTTGATTAAAACTGATTCTAATACATTGTTTATCTCGGGAAACATGGAACGAAAGCCATCCATTGTCAAGAAAACATCATTTATAGTCACTCATCCCTAGAAAAGCCTTATTACTCGGTTTAAATGCTTTTATAATCCCATTATCGAATTTATTTTGAATTGTTTTTACATTTTTTGATTAAAACAGATTGTAATTGATTGTTTGCCTCGGGAAACGTGGAGCAAAAGCCATCCATTGTCAAGAAAAGTTCATTTATAGTCACTCATGCCTAGAAAAGCCTTATTACTCGATTTAAATGCCTTTATAATCCCATTATTGAATTTATTTTGAATTGTTTTTACATTTTTTGATTAAAACATATTGTAATTGATTGTTTGCCTCGAGAAACGTGGAGCAAAAGCCATCCATTGTCAAGAAAAGTTCATTTATAGTCACTCATGCCTACAAAAGCCTTATTACTCGGTTTAAATGCCTTTATAATCCCATTATTGAATTTATTTTGAATTTTTTTTACATTTTTTGATTAAAACAGATTCTAATACATTGTTTATCTCGGGAAAAATGGAACGAAAGCCATCCATTGTCAAGAAAACATCATTTATAGTCACTCATGCCTAGAAAAGCCTTATTACTCGGTTTAAATGCCTTTATAATCCCATTATTGAATTTATTTTGAACTTTTTTGACATTTTTTGATTAAAACAGATTGTAATTGATTGTTTGCCTCGAGAAACGTGGAGCAAAGGCCATCCATTGTCAAGAAAAGTTCATTTATAGTCACTCATGCCTAGAAAAGCCTTATTACTCGGTTTAAATGCTTTTATAATCCCATTATCGAATTTATTTTGAATTGTTTTTACATTTTTTGATTAAAACAGATTGTAATTGATTGTTTGCCTCGGGAAACGTGGAGCAAAAGCCATCCATTGTCAAGAAAAGATCATTTATAGTCACTCATGCCTAGAAAAGGCTTATAACTCTTTTTAAATGCCTTTATAATCCCATTATTGAATTTATTTTGAATTGTTTTTACATTTTTTGATTAAAACAGATTGTAATTGATTGTTTGCCTAGGGAAACGTGGAGCAAAAGCCATCCATTGTCAAGAAAAGTTCATTTATAGTCACTCATGTCTAGAAAAGCCTTATTACTCGAGTTAAATGCCTTTATAATCCCATTATTGAATTTATTTTGAATTGTTTTTACATTTTTTGATTAAAACATATTGTAATTGATTGTTTGCCTCAGGAAACGTGGAGCAAAAGCCATCCATTGTCAAGAAAAGTTCATTTATAGTCACTCATGCCTAGAGAAGCCTTATTACTCGGTTTAAATGCCTTTATAATCCCATTATTGAATTTATTTTGAATTTTTTTTACAGTTTTTGATTAAAACAGATTGTAATAGATTGTTTATCTCGGGAAACATGGAACGAAAGCCATCCATTGTGAAGAAAAGATCATTTATAGTCACCCATGCCTAGAAAAGCCTTATTACTCGGTTTAAATGCTTTTATAATCCCATTATTGAATTTATTTTGAATTTCTTTTACATTTTTTGATTAAAACAGATTGTAATAGATTGTTTATCTCGGGAAACATGGAACGAAAGCCATCCATTGTCAAGAAAAGTTCATTTATAGTCAGTCATGCCTAGAAAAGCCTTATTAGTCGGTTTAAATGCCTTTATAATCCCATTATTGAATATATTTACATTTATTTTTACATTTTTTGATTAAAACATATTGTAATTGATTGTTTACCTCGGGAAACGTGGAGCAAAAGCCATCCATTGTCAACAAAAGTTCATATATAGTCACTCATGCCTAGAAAAGCCTTATTACTCGATTTAAATACCTTTATAATCCCATTATTGAATTTATTTTGAATTTTTTTTACATTTTTTGATTAAAACATATTGTAATTGATTGTTTGCCTCGGGAAACGTGGAGCAAAAGCCATCCATTGTCAAGAAAAGTTCATTTATAGTCACTCATGCCTACAAAAGCCTTATTACTCGATTTAAATGCCTTTAAAATCCCATTATTGAATTTATTTTGAATTTTTTTTACATTTTTTGATTAAAACATATTGTAATTGATTGTTTGCCTCGGGAAACGTGGAGCAAAAGCCATCCATTGTCAAGAAAAGTTCATTTATAGTCACTCATGCCTACAAAAGCCTTATTACTCGGTTTAAATGCCTTTATAATCCCATTATTGAATTTTTTTTGAATTTTTTTTACATTTTTTGATTAAAACAGATTGTAATAGATTGTTTATCTCGGGAAACATGGAACGAAAGCCATCCATTGTCAAGAAAAGATCATTTACAGTCACTCATGCCTAGAAAAGCCTTATTACTCGGTTTAAATGCCCTTATAATCCCATTATTGAATTTATTTTGAATTATTTTTACATTTTTTGATTAAAACATATTGTAATTGATTGTTTGCCCTCGGGAAACATGGAGCAAAAGCCATCCATTGTCAAGAAAAGTTCATTTATAGTCACTCATGCCTAGAGAAGCCTTATTACTCGGTTTAAATGCCTTTATAATCCCATTATTGAATTTATTTTGAATTTTTTTTACATTTTTTGATTAAAACTGATTCTAATACATTGTTTATCTCGGGAAACATGGAACGAAAGCCATCCATTGTCAAGAAAACATCATTTATAGTCACTCATGCCTAGAAAAGCCTTATTACTCGGTTTAAATGCCTTTATAATCCCATTATTGAGTTTATTTTGAACTTTTTTGACCTTTTTTGATTAAAACAGATTGTAATTGATTGTTTGCCTCGGGAAACATGGAGAGAAAGCCATCCATTGTCAAGAAAAGTTCATTTATAGTCACTCATGCCTAGAAAAGCCTTATTACTCGGTTTAAATGCTTTTATAATCCCATTATCGAATTTATTTTGAATTGTTTTTACATTTTTTGATTAAAACAGATTGTAATTGATTGTTTGCCTCGGGAAACGTGGAGCAAAAGCCATCCATTGTCAAGAAAAGTTCATTTATAGTCACTCATGCCTAGAAAAGCCTTATAACTCGGTTTAAATGCCTTTATAATCCCATTATTGAATTTATTTTGAATTGTTTTTACATTTTTTGATTAAAACAGATTGTAATTGATTGTTTGCCTCGGGAAACGTGGATCAAAAGCCATCCATTGTCAAGAAAGGTTCATTTATAGTCACTCATGCCTAGAAAAGCCTTATTACTCGATTTAAATGCCTTTATAATCCCATTATTGAATTTATTTTGAATTGTTTTTACATTTTTTGATTAAAACATATTGTAATTGATTGTTTGCCTCGAGAAACGTGGAGCAAAAGCCATCCATTGTCAAGAAAAGTTCATTTATAGTCACTCATGCCTACAAAAGCCTTATTACTCGATTTAAATGCCTTTATAATCCCATTATTGAATTTATTTTGAATTTTTTTTACATTTTTTGATTAAAACAGATTCTAATACATTGTTTATCTCGGGAAAAATGGAACGAAAGCCATCCATTGTCAAGAAAACATCATTTATAGTCACTCATGCCTAGAAAAGCCTTATTACTCGGTTTAAATGCCTTTATAATCCTATTATTGAATTTATTTTGAACTTTTTTGACATTTTTTGATTAAAACAGATTGTAATTGATTGTTTGCCTCGAGAAACGTGGAGCAAAAGCCATCCATTGTCAAGAAAAGTTCATTTATAGTCACTCATGCCTACAAAAGCCTTATTACTCGGTTTAAATGCCTTTATAATCCCATTATTGAATTTATTTTGAATTTTTTTTACATTTTTTGATTAAAACAGATTGTAATAGATTGTTTATCTCGGGAAACATGGAACGAAAGCCATCCATTGTCAAGAAAAGATCATTTATAGTCACTCATGCCTAGAAAAGCCTTATTACTCGGTTTAAATGCCCTTATAATCCCATTATTGAATTTATTTTGAATTATTTTTACATTTTTTTATTAAAACATATTGTAATTGATTGTTTGCCCTCGGGAAACGTGGAGCAAAAGCCATCCATTGTCAAGAAAAGTTCATTTATAGTCACTCATGCCTAGAGAAGCCTTATTACTCGGTTTAAATGCCTTTATAATCCCATTATTGAATTTATTTTGAATTTTTTTTACATTTTTTGATTAAAACTGATTCTAATACATTGTTTATCTCGGGAAACATGGAACGAAAGCCATCCATTGTCAAGAAAACATCATTTATAGTCACTCATCCCTAGAAAAGCCTTATTACTCGGTTTAAATGCCTTTATAATCCCATTATTGAGTTTATTTTGAACTTTTTTGACATTTTTTGATTAAAACAGATTGTAATTGATTGTTTGCCTCGGGAAACATGGAGAGAAAGCCATCCATTGTCAAGAAAAGTTCATTTATAGTCACTCATGCCTAGAAAAGGCTTATTACTCGGTTTAAATGCTTTTATAATCCCATTATCGAATTTATTTTGAATTGTTTTTACATTTTTTGATTAAAACAGATTGTAATTGATTGTTTGCCTCGGGAAACGTGGAGCAAAAGCCATCGCCATCCATTGTCAAGAAAAGTTCATTTATAGTCACTCATGCCTAGAAAAGCCTTATAACTCTTTTTAAATGCCTTTATAATCCCATTATTGAATTTATTTTGAATTGTTTTTACATTTTTTGATTAAAACAGATTGTAATTGATTGTTTGCCTCGGGAAACGTGGATCAAAAGCCATCCATTGTCAAGAAAAGTTCATTTATAGTCACTCATGCCTAGAAAAGCCTTATTACTCGATTTAAATGCCTTTATAATCCCATTATTGAATTTATTTTGAATTGTTTTTACATTTTTTGATTAAAACATATTGTAATTAATTGTTTGCCTCGAGAAACGTGGAGCAAAAGCCATCCATTGTCAAGAAAAGTTCATTTATAGTCACTCATGCCTACAAAAGCCTTATTACTCGATTTAAATGCCTTTATAATCCCATTATTGAATTTATTTTGAATTTTTTTTACATTTTTTGATTAAAACAGATTCTAATACATTGTTTATCTCGGGAAAAATGGAACGAAAGCCATCCATTGTCAAGAAAACATCATTTATAGTCACTCATGCCTAGAAAAGCCTTATTACTCGGTTTAAATGCCTTTATAATCCCATTATTGAATTTATTTTGAACTTTTTTGACATTTTTTGATTAAAACAGATTGTAATTGATTGTTTGCCTCGAGAAACGTGGAGCAAAGGCCATCCATTGTCAAGAAAAGTTCATTTATAGTCACTCATGCCTAGAAAAGCCTTATTACTCGGTTTAAATGCTTTTATAATCCCATTATCGAATTTATTTTGAATTGTTTTTACATTTTTTGATTAAAACAGATTGTAATTGATTGTTTGCCTCGGGAAACGTGGAGCAAAAGCCATCCATTGTCAAGAAAAGTTCATTTATAGTCACTCATGCCTAGAAAAGCCTTATTACTCGATTTAAATGCCTTTATAATCCCATTATTGAATTTATTTTGAATTGTTTTTACATTTTTTGATTAAAACATATTGTAATTGATTGTTTGCCTCGAGAAACGTGGAGCAAAAGCCATCCATTGTCAAGAAAAGTTCATTTATAGTCACTCATGCCTACAAAAGCCTTATTACTCGGTTTAAATGCCTTTATAATCCCATTATTGAATTTATTTTGAATTTTTTTTACATTTTTTGATTAAAACTGATTCTAATACATTGTTTATCTCGGGAAACATGGAACGAAAGCCATCCATTGTCAAGAAAACATCATTTATAGTCACTCATCCCTAGAAAAGCCTTATTACTCGGTTTAAATGCCTTTATAATCCCATTATTGAGTTTATTTTGAACTTTTTTGACATTTTTTGATTAAAACAGATTGTAATTGATTGTTTGCCTCGGGAAACATGGAGAGAAAGCCATCCATTGTCAAGAAAAGTTCATTTATAGTCACTCATGCCTAGAAAAGGCTTATTACTCGGTTTAAATGCTTTTATAATCCCATTATCGAATTTATTTTGAATTGTTTTTACATTTTTTGATTAAAACAGATTGTAATTGATTGTTTGCCTCGGGAAACGTGGAGCAAAAGCCATCGCCATCCATTGTCAAGAAAAGTTCATTTATAGTCACTCATGCCTAGAAAAGCCTTATAACTCTTTTTAAATGCCTTTATAATCCCATTATTGAATTTATTTTGAATTGTTTTTACATTTTTTGATTAAAACAGATTGTAATTGATTGTTTGCCTCGGGAAACGTGGATCAAAAGCCATCCATTGTCAAGAAAAGTTCATTTATAGTCACTCATGCCTAGAAAAGCCTTATTACTCGATTTAAATGCCTTTATAATCCCATTATTGAATTTATTTTGAATTGTTTTTACATTTTTTGATTAAAACATATTGTAATTAATTGTTTGCCTCGAGAAACGTGGAGCAAAAGCCATCCATTGTCAAGAAAAGTTCATTTATAGTCACTCATGCCTACAAAAGCCTTATTACTCGATTTAAATGCCTTTATAATCCCATTATTGAATTTATTTTGAATTTTTTTTACATTTTTTGATTAAAACAGATTCTAATACATTGTTTATCTCGGGAAAAATGGAACGAAAGCCATCCATTGTCAAGAAAACATCATTTATAGTCACTCATGCCTAGAAAAGCCTTATTACTCGGTTTAAATGCCTTTATAATCCCATTATTGAATTTATTTTGAACTTTTTTGACATTTTTTGATTAAAACAGATTGTAATTGATTGTTTGCCTCGAGAAACGTGGAGCAAAGGCCATCCATTGTCAAGAAAAGTTCATTTATAGTCACTCATGCCTAGAAAAGCCTTATTACTCGGTTTAAATGCTTTTATAATCCCATTATCGAATTTATTTTGAATTGTTTTTACATTTTTTGATTAAAACAGATTGTAATTGATTGTTTGCCTCGGGAAACGTGGAGCAAAAGCCATCCATTGTCAAGAAAAGTTCATTTATAGTCACTCATGCCTAGAAAAGCCTTATTACTCGATTTAAATGCCTTTATAATCCCATTATTGAATTTACTTTGAATTGTTTTTACATTTTTTGATTAAAACATATTGTAATTGATTGTTTGCCTCGAGAAACGTGGAGCAAAAGCCATCCATTGTCAAGAAAAGTTCATTTATAGTCACTCATGCCTACAAAAGCCTTATTACTCGGTTTAAATGCCTTTATAATCCCATTATTGAATTTATTTTGAATTTTTTTTACATTTTTTGATTAAAACAGATTCTAATACATTGTTTATCTCGGGAAAAATGGAACGAAAGCCATCCATTGTCAAGAAAACATCATTTATAGTCACTCATGCCTAGAAAAGCCTTATTACTCGGTTTAAATGCCTTTATAATCCCATTATTGAATTTATTTTGAACTTTTTTGACATTTTTTGATTAAAACAGATTGTAATTGATTGTTTGCCTCGAGAAACGTGGAGCAAAGGCCATCCATTGTCAAGAAAAGTTCATTTATAGTCACTCATGCCTAGAAAAGCCTTATTACTCGGTTTAAATGCTTTTATAATCCCATTATCGAATTTATTTTGAATTGTTTTTACATTTTTTGATTAAAACAGATTGTAATTGATTGTTTGCCTCGGGAAACGTGGAGCAAAAGCCATCCATTGTCAAGAAAAGATCATTTATAGTCACTCATGCCTAGAAAAGGCTTCTAACTCTTTTTAAATGCCTTTATAATCCCATTATTGAATTTATTTTGAATTGTTTTTACATTTTTTGATTAAAACAGATTGTAATTGATTGTTTGCCTAGGGAAACGTGGAGCAAAAGCCATCCATTGTCAAGAAAAGTTCATTTATAGTCACTCATGCCTAGAAAAGCCTTATTACTCGATTTAAATGCCTTTATAATCCCATTATTGAATTTATTTTGAATTGTTTTTACATTTTTTTATTAAAACATATTGTAATTGATTGTTTGCCTCAGGAAACGTGGAGCAAAAGCCATCCATTGTCAAGAAAAGTTCATTTATAGTCACTCATGCCTAGAGAAGCCTTATTACTCGGTTTAAATGCCTTTATAATCCCATTATTGAATTTATTTTGAATTTTTTTTACAGTTTTTGATTAAAACAGATTGTAATAGATTGTTTATCTCGGGAAACATGGAACGAAAGCCATCCATTGTGAAGAAAAGATCATTTATAGTCACCCATGCCTAGAAAAGCCTTATTACTCGGTTTAAATGCTTTTATAATCCCATTATTGAATTTATTTTGAATTTCTTTTACATTTTTTGATTAAAACAGATTGTAATAGATTGTTTATCTCGGGAAACATGGAACGAAAGCCATCCATTGTGAAGAAAAGATCATTTATAGTCACTCATGCCTAGAAAAGCCTTATTACTCGGTTTAAATGCTTTTATAATCCCATTATTGAGTTTATTTTGAACTTTTTTGACATTTTTTGATTAAAACAGATTGTAATTGATTGTTTGCCTCGGGAAACATGGAGAGAAAGCCATCCATTGTCAAGAAAAGTTCATTTATAGTCACTCATGCCTAGAAAAGCCTTATTACTCGGTTTAAATGCTTTTATAATCCCATTATCGAATTTATTTTGAATTGTTTTTACATTTTTTGATTAAAACAGATTGTAATTGATTGTTTGCCTCGGGAAACGTGGAGCAAAAGCCATCCATTGTCAAGAAAAGTTCATTTATAGTCACTCATGCCTAGAAAAGCCTTATAACTCGGTTTAAATGCCATTATAATCCCATTATTGAATTTATTTTGAATTGTTGTTACATTTTTTGATTAAAACAGATTGTAATTGATTGTTTGCCTCGGGAAACGTGGATCAAAAGCCATCCATTGTCAAGAAAGGTTCATTTATAGTCACTCATGCCTAGAAAAGCCTTATTACTCGATTTAAATGCCTTTATAATCCCATTATTGAATTTATTTTGAATTGTTTTTACATTTTTTGATTAAAACATATTGTAATTAATTGTTTGCCTCGAGAAACGTGGAGCAAAAGCCATCCATTGTCAAGAAAAGTTCATTTATAGTCACTCATGCCTACAAAAGCCTTATTACTCGATTTAAATGCCTTTATAATCCCATTATTGAATTTATTTTGAATTTTTTTTACATTTTTTGATTAAAACAGATTCTAATACATTGTTTATCTCGGGAAAAATGGAACGAAAGCCATCCATTGTCAAGAAAACATCATTTATAGTCACTCATGCCTAGAAAAGCCTTATTACTCGGTTTAAATGCCTTTATAATCCCATAATTGAATTTATTTTGAACTTTTTTGACATTTTTTGATTAAAACAGATTGTAATTGATTGTTTGCCTCGAGAAACGTGGAGCAAAGGCCATCCATTGTCAAGAAAAGTTCATTTATAGTTACTCATGCCTAGAAAAGCCTTATTACTCGGTTTAAATGCTTTTATAATCCCATTATCGAATTTATTTTGAATTGTTTTTACATTTTTTGATTAAAACAGATTGTAATTGATTGTTTGCCTCGGGAAACGTGGAGCAAAAGCCATCCATTGTCAAGAAAAGTTCATTTATAGTCACTCATGCCTAGAAAAGCCTTATTACTCGATTTAAATGCCTTTATAATCCCATTATTGAATTTATTTAGGGTTGTTTTTACATTTTTTGATTAAAACATATTGTAATTGATTGTTTGCCTCGAGAAACGTGGAGCAAAAGCCATCCGTTGTCAAGAAAAGTTCATTTATAGTCACTCATGCCTACAAAAGCCTTATTACTCGGTTTAAATGCCTTTATAATCCCATTATTGAATTTATTTTGAATTTTTTTTACATTTTTTGATTAAAACAGATTCTAATACATTGTTTATCTCGGGAAAAATGGAACGAAAGCCATCCATTGTCAAGAAAACATCATTTATAGTCACTCATGCCTAGAAAAGCCTTATTACTCGGTTTAAATGCCTTTATAATCCCATTATTGAATTTATTTTGAACTTTTTTGACATTTTTTGATTAAAACAGATTGTAATTGATTGTTTGCCTCGAGAAACGTGGAGCAAAGGCCATCCATTGTCAAGAAAAGTTCATTTATAGTCACTCATGCCTAGAAAAGCCTTATTACTCGGTTTAAATGCTTTTATAATCCCATTATCGAATTTATTTTGAATTGTTTTTACATTTTTTGATTAAAACAGATTGTAATTGATTGTTTGCCTCGGGAAACGTGGAGCAAAAGCCATCCATTGTCAAGAAAAGTTCATTTATAGTCACTCATGCCTAGAAAAGCCTTATTACTCGATTTAAATGCCTTTATAATCCCATTATTGAATTTACTTTGAATTGTTTTTACATTTTTTGATTAAAACATATTGTAATTGATTGTTTGCCTCGAGAAACGTGGAGCAAAAGCCATCCATTGTCAAGAAAAGTTCATTTATAGTCACTCATGCCTACAAAAGCCTTATTACTCGGTTTAAATGCCTTTATAATCCCATTATTGAATTTATTTTGAATTTTTTTTACATTTTTTGATTAAAACAGATTCTAATACATTGTTTATCTCGGGAAAAATGGAACGAAAGCCATCCATTGTCAAGAAAACATCATTTATAGTCACTCATGCCTAGAAAAGCCTTATTACTCGGTTTAAATGCCTTTATAATCCCATTATTGAATTTATTTTGAACTTTTTTGACATTTTTTGATTAAAACAGATTGTAATTGATTGTTTGCCTCGAGAAACGTGGAGCAAAGGCCATCCATTGTCAAGAAAAGTTCATTTATAGTCACTCATGCCTAGAAAAGCCTTATTACTCGGTTTAAATGCTTTTATAATCCCATTATCGAATTTATTTTGAATTGTTTTTACATTTTTTGATTAAAACAGATTGTAATTGATTGTTTGCCTCGGGAAACGTGGAGCAAAAGCCATCCATTGTCAAGAAAAGATCATTTATAGTCACTCATGCCTAGAAAAGGCTTCTAACTCTTTTTAAATGCCTTTATAATCCCATTATTGAATTTATTTTGAATTGTTTTTACATTTTTTGATTAAAACAGATTGTAATTGATTGTTTGCCTAGGGAAACGTGGAGCAAAAGCCATCCATTGTCAAGAAAAGTTCATTTATAGTCACTCATGCCTAGAAAAGCCTTATTACTCGATTTAAATGCCTTTATAATCCCATTATTGAATTTATTTTGAATTGTTTTTACATTTTTTTATTAAAACATATTGTAATTGATTGTTTGCCTCAGGAAACGTGGAGCAAAAGCCATCCATTGTCAAGAAAAGTTCATTTATAGTCACTCATGCCTAGAGAAGCCTTATTACTCGGTTTAAATGCCTTTATAATCCCATTATTGAATTTATTTTGAATTTTTTTTACAGTTTTTGATTAAAACAGATTGTAATAGATTGTTTATCTCGGGAAACATGGAACGAAAGCCATCCATTGTGAAGAAAAGATCATTTATAGTCACCCATGCCTAGAAAAGCCTTATTACTCGGTTTAAATGCTTTTATAATCCCATTATTGAATTTATTTTGAATTTCTTTTACATTTTTTGATTAAAACAGATTGTAATAGATTGTTTATCTCGGGAAACATGGAACGAAAGCCATCCATTGTGAAGAAAAGATCATTTATAGTCACTCATGCCTAGAAAAGCCTTATTACTCGGTTTAAATGCTTTTATAATCCCATTATTGAGTTTATTTTGAACTTTTTTGACATTTTTTGATTAAAACAGATTGTAATTGATTGTTTGCCTCGGGAAACATGGAGAGAAAGCCATCCATTGTCAAGAAAAGTTCATTTATAGTCACTCATGCCTAGAAAAGCCTTATTACTCGGTTTAAATGCTTTTATAATCCCATTATCGAATTTATTTTGAATTGTTTTTACATTTTTTGATTAAAACAGATTGTAATTGATTGTTTGCCTCGGGAAACGTGGAGCAAAAGCCATCCATTGTCAAGAAAAGTTCATTTATAGTCACTCATGCCTAGAAAAGCCTTATAACTCGGTTTAAATGCCATTATAATCCCATTATTGAATTTATTTTGAATTGTTGTTACATTTTTTGATTAAAACAGATTGTAATTGATTGTTTGCCTCGGGAAACGTGGATCAAAAGCCATCCATTGTCAAGAAAGGTTCATTTATAGTCACTCATGCCTAGAAAAGCCTTATTACTCGATTTAAATGCCTTTATAATCCCATTATTGAATTTATTTTGAATTGTTTTTACATTTTTTGATTAAAACATATTGTAATTAATTGTTTGCCTCGAGAAACGTGGAGCAAAAGCCATCCATTGTCAAGAAAAGTTCATTTATAGTCACTCATGCCTACAAAAGCCTTATTACTCGATTTAAATGCCTTTATAATCCCATTATTGAATTTATTTTGAATTTTTTTTACATTTTTTGATTAAAACAGATTCTAATACATTGTTTATCTCGGGAAAAATGGAACGAAAGCCATCCATTGTCAAGAAAACATCATTTATAGTCACTCATGCCTAGAAAAGCCTTATTACTCGGTTTAAATGCCTTTATAATCCCATAATTGAATTTATTTTGAACTTTTTTGACATTTTTTGATTAAAACAGATTGTAATTGATTGTTTGCCTCGAGAAACGTGGAGCAAAGGCCATCCATTGTCAAGAAAAGTTCATTTATAGTTACTCATGCCTAGAAAAGCCTTATTACTCGGTTTAAATGCTTTTATAATCCCATTATCGAATTTATTTTGAATTGTTTTTACATTTTTTGATTAAAACAGATTGTAATTGATTGTTTGCCTCGGGAAACGTGGAGCAAAAGCCATCCATTGTCAAGAAAAGTTCATTTATAGTCACTCATGCCTAGAAAAGCCTTATTACTCGATTTAAATGCCTTTATAATCCCATTATTGAATTTATTTTGAATTGTTTTTACATTTTTTGATTAAAACATATTGTAATTGATTGTTTGCCTCGAGAAACGTGGAGCAAAAGCCATCCGTTGTCAAGAAAAGTTCATTTATAGTCACTCATGCCTACAAAAGCCTTATTACTCGGTTTAAATGCCTTTATAATCCCATTATTGAATTTATTTTGAATTTTTTTTACATTTTTTGATTAAAACAGATTCTAATACATTGTTTATCTCGGGAAAAATGGAACGAAAGCCATCCATTGTCAAGAAAACATCATTTATAGTCACTCATGCCTAGAAAAGCCTTATTACTCGGTTTAAATGCCTTTATAATCCCATTATTGAATTTATTTTGAACTTTTTTTACATTTTTTGATTAAAACAGATTGTAATTGATTGTTTGCCTCGAGAAACGTGGAGCAAAGGCCATCCATTGTCAAGAAAAGTTCATTTATAGTCACTCATGCCTAGAAAAGCCTTATTACTCGGTTTAAATGCTTTTATAATCCCATTATCGAATTTATTTTGAATTGTTTTTACATTTTTTGATTAAAACAGATTGTAATTGATTGTTTGCCTCGGGAAACGTGGAGCAAAAGCCATCCATTGTCAAGAAAAGTTCATTTATAGTCACTCATGCCTAGAAAAGCCTTATTACTCGATTTAAATGCCTTTATAATCCAATTATTGAATTTATTTTGAATTGTTTTTACATTTTTTGATTAAAACATATTGTAATTGATTGTTTGCCTCGAGAAACGTGGAGCAAAAGCCATCCATTGTCAAGAAAAGTTCATTTATAGTCACTCATGCCTACAAAAGCCTTATTACTCGGTTTAAATGCCTTTATAATCCCATTATTGAATTTATTTTGAATTTTTTTTACATTTTTTGATTAAAACAGATTCTAATACATTGTTTATCTCGGGAAAAATGGAACGAAAGCCATCCATTGTCAAGAAAACATCATTTATAGTCACTCATGCCTAGAAAAGCCTTATTACTCGGTTTAAATGCCTTTATAATCCCATTATTGAATTTATTTTGAACTTTTTTGACATTTTTTGATTAAAACAGATTGTAATTGATTGTTTGCCTCGAGAAACGTGGAGCAAAGGCCATCCATTGTCAAGAAAAGTTCATTTATAGTCACTCATGCCTAGAAAAGCCTTATTACTCGGTTTAAATGCTTTTATAATCCCATTATCGAATTTATTTTGAATTGTTTTTACATTTTTTGATTAAAACAGATTGTAATTGATTGTTTGCCTCGGGAAACGTGGAGCAAAAGCCATCCATTGTCAAGAAAAGATCATTTATAGTCACTCATGCCTAGAAAAGGCTTATAACTCTTTTTAAATGCCTTTATAATCCCATTATTGAATTTATTTTGAATTGTTGTTACATTTTTTGATTAAAACAGATTGTAATTGATTGTTTGCCTCGGGAAACGTGGATCAAAAGCCATCCATTGTCAAGAAAGGTTCATTTATAGTCACTCATGCCTAGAAAAGCCTTATTACTCGATTTAAATGCCTTTATAATCCCATTATTGAATTTATTTTGAATTGTTTTTACATTTTTTGATTAAAACATATTGTAATTGATTGTTTGCCTCGAGAAACGTGGAGCAAAAGCCATCCATTGTCAAGAAAAGTTCATTTATAGTCACTCATGCCTACAAAAGCCTTATTACTCGATTTAAATGCCTTTATAATCCCATTATTGAATTTATTTTGAATTTTTTTTACATTTTTTGATTAAAACAGATTCTAATACATTGTTTATCTCGGGAAAAATGGAACGAAAGCCATCCATTGTCAAGAAAACATCATTTATAGTCACTCATGCCTAGAAAAGCCTTATTACTCGGTTTAAATGCCTTTATAATCCCATTATTGAATTTATTTTGAACTTTTTTGACATTTTTTGATTAAAACAGATTGTAATTGATTGTTTGCCTCGAGAAACGTGGAGCAAAGGCCATCCATTGTCAAGAAAAGTTCATTTATAGTCACTCATGCCTAGAAAAGCCTTATTACTCGGTTTAAATGCTTTTATAATCCCATTATCGAATTTATTTTGAATTGTTTTTACATTTTTTGATTAAAACAGATTGTAATTGATTGTTTGCCTCGGGAAACGTGGAGCAAAAGCCATCCATTGTCAAGAAAAGTTCATTTATAGTCACTCATGCCTAGAAAAGCCTTATTACTCGATTTAAATGCCTTTATAATCCCATTATTGAATTTATTTTGAATTGTTTTTACATTTTTTGATTAAAACATATTGTAATTGATTGTTTGCCTCGAGAAACGTGGAGCAAAAGCCATCCGTTGTCAAGAAAAGTTCATTTATAGTCACTCATGCCTACAAAAGCCTTATTACTCGGTTTAAATGCCTTTATAATCCCATTATTGAATTTATTTTGAATTTTTTTTACATTTTTTGATTAAAACAGATTCTAATACAATGTTTATCTCGGGAAAAATGGAACGAAAGCCATCCATTGTCAAGAAAACATCATTTATAGTCACTCATGCCTAGAAAAGCCTTATTACTCGGTTTAAATGCCTTTATAATCCCATTATTGAATTTATTTTGAACTTTTTTGACATTTTTTGATTAAAACAGATTGTAATTGATTGTTTGCCTCGAGAAACGTGGAGCAAAGGCCATCCATTGTCAAGAAAAGTTCATTTATAGTCACTCATGCCTAGAAAAGCCTTATTACTCGGTTTAAATGCTTTTATAATCCCATTATCGAATTTATTTTGAATTGTTTTTACATTTTTTGATTAAAACAGATTGTAATTGATTGTTTGCCTCGGGAAACGTGGAGCAAAAGCCATCCATTGTCAAGAAAAGTTCATTTATAGTCACTCATGCCTAGAAAAGCCTTATTACTCGATTTAAATGCCTTTATAATCCAATTATTGAATTTATTTTGAATTGTTTTTACATTTTTTGATTAAAACATATTGTAATTGATTGTTTGCCTCGAGAAACGTGGAGCAAAAGCCATCCATTGTCAAGAAAAGTTCATTTATAGTCACTCATGCCTACAAAAGCCTTATTACTCGGTTTAAATGCCTTTATAATCCCATTATTGAATTTATTTTGAATTTTTTTTACATTTTTTGATTAAAACAGATTCTAATACATTGTTTATCTCGGGAAAAATGGAACGAAAGCCATCCATTGTCAAGAAAACATCATTTATAGTCACTCATGCCTAGAAAAGCCTTATTACTCGGTTTAAATGCCTTTATAATCCCATTATTGAATTTATTTTGAACTTTTTTGACATTTTTTGATTAAAACAGATTGTAATTGATTGTTTGCCTCGAGAAACGTGGAGCAAAGGCCATCCATTGTCAAGAAAAGTTCATTTATAGTCACTCATGCCTAGAAAAGCCTTATTACTCGGTTTAAATGCTTTTATAATCCCATTATCGAATTTATTTTGAATTGTTTTTACATTTTTTGATTAAAACAGATTGTAATTGATTGTTTGCCTCGGGAAACGTGGAGCAAAAGCCATCCATTGTCAAGAAAAGATCATTTATAGTCACTCATGCCTAGAAAAGGCTTATAACTCTTTTTAAATGCCTTTATAATCCCATTATTGAATTTATTTTGAATTGTTTTTACATTTTTTGATTAAAACAGATTGTAATTGATTGTTTGCCTAGGGAAACGTAGAGCAAAAGCCATCCATTGTCAAGAAAAGTTCATTTATAGTCACTCATGCCTAGAAAAGCCTTATTACTCGATTTAAATGCCTTTATAATCCCATTATTGAATTTATTTTGAATTGTTTTTACATTTTTTGATTAAAACATATTGTAATTGATTGTTTGCCTCAGGAAACGTGGAGCAAAAGCCATCCATTGTCAAGAAAAGTTCATTTATAGTCACTCATGCCTAGAGAAGCCTTATTACTCGGTTTAAATGCCTTTATAATCCCATTATTGAATTTATTTTGAATTTTTTTTACAGTTTTTGATTAAAACAGATTGTAATAGATTGTTTATCTCGGGAAACATGGAACGAAAGCCATCCATTGTGAAGAAAAGATCATTTATAGTCACTCATGCCTAGAAAAGCCTTATTACTCGGTTTAAATGCTTTTATAATCCCATTATTGAATTTATTTTGAATTTCTTTTACATTTTTTGATTAAAACAGATTGTAATAGATTGTTTATCTCGGGAAACATGGAACGAAAGCCATCCATTGTCAAGAAAAGTTCATTTATAGTCACTCATGCCTAGAAAAGCCTTATTACTCGGTTTAAATGCCTTTATAATCCCATTATTGAATATATTTACATTTATTTTTACATTTTTTGATTAAAACATATTGTAATTGATTGTTTGCCTCGGGAAACGTGGAGCAAAAGCCATCCATTGTCAAGAAAAGTTCATATATAGTCACTCATGCCTAGAAAAGCCTTATTACTCGATTTAAATGCCTTTATAATCCCATTATTGAATTTATTTTGAATTTTTTTTACATTTTTTGATTAAAACATATTGTAATTGATTGTTTGCCTCGGGAAACGTGGAGCAAAAGCCATCCATTGTCAAGAAAAGTTCATTTATAGTCACTCATGCCTACAAAAGCCTTATTACTCGATTTAAATGCCTTTAAAATCCCATTATTGAATTTATTTTGAATTTTTTTTACATTTTTTGATTAAAACATATTGTAATTGATTGTTTGCCTCGGGAAACGTGGAGCAAAAGCCATCCATTGTCAAGAAAAGTTCATTTATAGTCACTCATGCCTACAAAAGCCTTATTACTCGGTTTAAATGCCTTTATAATCCCATTATTGAATTTATTTTGAATTTTTTTTACATTTTTTGATTAAAACAGATTGTAATAGATTGTTTATCTCGGGAAACATGGAACGAAAGCCATCCATTGTCAAGAAAAGATCATTTATAGTCACTCATGCCTAGAAAAGGCTTATTACTCGGTTTAAATGCCCTTATAATCCCATTATTGAATTTATTTTGAATTATTTTTACATTTTTTTATTAAAACATATTGTAATTGATTGTTTGCCCTCGGGAAACATGGAGCAAAAGCCATCCATTGTCAAGAAAAGTTCATTTATAGTCACTCATGCCTAGAGAAGCCTTATTACTCGGTTTAAATGCCTTTATAATCCCATTATTGAATTTATTTTGAATTTTTTTTACATTTTTTGATTAAAACTGATTCTAATACATTGTTTATCTCGGGAAACATGGAACGAAAGCCATCCATTGTCAAGAAAACATCATTTATAGTCACTCATCCCTAGAAAAGCCTTATTACTCGGTTTAAATGCCTTTATAATCCCATTATTGAGTTTATTTTGAACTTTTTTGACATTTTTTGATTAAAACAGATTGTAATTGATTGTTTGCCTCGGGAAACATGGAGAGAAAGCCATCCATTGTCAAGAAAAGTTCATTTATAGTCACTCATGCCTAGAAAAGCCTTATTACTCGGTTTAAATGCTTTTATAATCCCATTATCGAATTTATTTTGAATTGTTTTTACATTTTTTGATTAAAACAGATTGTAATTGATTGTTTGCCTCGGGAAACGTGGAGAAAAAGCCATCGCCATCCATTGTCAAGAAAAGTTCATTTATAGTCACTCATGCCTAGAAAAGCCTTATAACTCTTTTTAAATGCCTTTATAATCCCATTATTGAATTTATTTTGAATTGTTTTTACATTTTTTGATTAAAACAGATTGTAATTGATTGTTTGCCTCGGGAAACGTGGATCAAAAGCCATCCATTGTCAAGAAAAGTTCATTTATAGTCACTCATGCCTAGAAAAGCCTTATTACTCGATTTAAATGCCTTTATAATCCCATTATTGAATTTATTTTGAATTGTTTTTACATTTTTTGATTAAAACATATTGTAATTAATTGTTTGCCTCGAGAAACGTGGAGCAAAAGCCATCCATTGTCAAGAAAAGTTCATTTATAGTCACTCATGCCTACAAAAGCCTTATTACTCGATTTAAATGCCTTTATAATCCCATTATTGAATTTATTTTGAATTTTTTTTACATTTTTTGATTAAAACAGATTCTAATACATTGTTTATCTCGGGAAAAATGGAACGAAAGCCATCCATTGTCAAGAAAACATCATTTATAGTCACTCATGCCTAGAAAAGCCTTATTACTCGGTTTAAATGCCTTTATAATCCCATTATTGAATTTATTTTGAACTTTTTTGACATTTTTTGATTAAAACAGATTGTAATTGATTGTTTGCCTCGAGAAACGTGGAGCAAAGGCCATCCATTGTCAAGAAAAGTTCATTTATAGTCACTCATGCCTAGAAAAGCCTTATTACTCGGTTTAAATGCTTTTATAATCCCATTATCGAATTTATTTTGAATTGTTTTTACATTTTTTGATTAAAACAGATTGTAATTGATTGTTTGCCTCGGGAAACGTGGAGCAAAAGCCATCCATTGTCAAGAAAAGTTCATTTATAGTCACTCATGCCTAGAAAAGCCTTATTACTCGATTTAAATGCCTTTATAATCCCATTATTGAATTTATTTTGAATTTTTTTGACATTTTTTGATTAAAACAGATTGTAATTGATTGTTTGCCTCGAGAAACGTGGAGCAAAGGCCATCCATTGTCAAGAAAAGTTCATTTATAGTCACTCATGCCTAGAAAAGCCTTATAACTCGGTTTAAATGCCTTTATAATCCCATTATTGAATTTATTTTGAATTGTTTTTACATTTTTTGATTAAAACAGATTCTAATACATTGTTTATCTCGGGAAAAATGGAACGAAAGCCATCCATTGTCAAGAAAACATCATTTATAGTCACTCATGCCTAGAAAAGCCTTATTACTCGGTTTAAATGCCTTTATAATCCCATAATTGAATTTATTTTGAACTTTTTTGACATTTTTTGATTAAAACAGATTGTAATTGATTGTTTGCCTCGAGAAACGTGGAGCAAAGGCCATCCATTGTCAAGAAAAGTTCATTTATAGTCACTCATGCCTAGAAAAGCCTTATTACTCGGTTTAAATGCTTTTATAATCCCATTATCGAATTTATTTTGAATTGTTTTTACATTTTTTGATTAAAACAGATTGTAATTGATTGTTTGCCTCGGGAAACGTGGAGCAAAAGCCATCCATTGTCAAGAAAAGTTCATTTATAGTCACTCATGCCTAGAAAAGCCTTATTACTCGATTTAAATGCCTTTATAATCCCATTATTGAATTTATTTTGAATTGTTTTTACATTTTTTGATTAAAACATATTGTAATTGATTGTTTGCCTCGAGAAACGTGGAGCAAAAGCCATCCATTGTCAAGAAAAGTTCATTTATAGTCACTCATGCCTAGAAAAGCCTTATTACTCGATTTAAATGCCTTTATAATCCCATTATTGAATTTATTTTGAATTCTTTTTACATTTTTTGATTAAAACATATTGTAATTGATTGTTTGCCTCAGGAAACGTGGAGCAAAAGCCATCCATTGTCAAGAAAAGTTCATTTATAGTCACTCATGCCTAGAGAAGCCTTATTACTCGGTTTAAATGCCTTTATAATCACATTATTGAATTTATTTTGAATTTTTTTTACAGTTTTTGATTAAAACAGATTGTAATAGATTGTTTATCTCGGGAAACATGGAACGAAAGCCATCCATTGTGAAGAAAAGATCATTTATAGTCACCCATGCCTAGAAAAGCCTTATTACTCGGTTTAAATGCTTTTATAATCCCATTATTGAATTTATTTTGAATTTCTTTTACATTTTTTGATTAAAACAGATTGTAATAGATTGTTTATCTCGGGAAACATGGAACGAAAGCCATCCATTGTGAAGAAAAGATCATTTATAGTCACTCATGCCTAGAAAAGCCTTATTACTCGGTTTAAATGCTTTTATAATCCCATTATTGAGTTTATTTTGAACTTTTTTGACATTTTTTGATTAAAACAGATTGTAATTGATTGTTTGCCTCGGGAAACATGGAGAGAAAGCCATCCATTGTCAAGAAAAGTTCATTTATAGTCACTCATGCCTAGAAAAGCCTTATTACTCGGTTTAAATGCTTTTATAATCCGATTATCGAATTTATTTTGAATTGTTTTTACATTTTTTGATTAAAACAGATTGTAATTGATTGTTTGCTTCGGGAAACGTGGAGCAAAAGCCATCCATTGTCAAGAAAAGTTCATTTATAGTCACTCATGCCTAGAAAAGCCTTATTACTCGATTTAAATGCCTTTATAATCCCATTATTGAATTTATTTTGAATTCTTTTTACATTTTTTGATTAAAACATATTGTAATTGATTGTTTGCCTCAGGAAACGTGGAGCAAAAGCCATCCATTGTCAAGAAAAGTTCATTTATAGTCACTCATGCCTAGAGAAGCCTTATTACTCGGTTTAAATGCCTTTATAATCCCATTATTTAATTTATTTTGAATTTTTTTTACAGTTTTTGATTAAAACAGATTGTAATAGATTGTTTATCTCGGGAAACATGGAACGAAAGCCATCCATTGTGAAGAAAAGATCATTTATAGTCACCCATGCCTAGAAAAGCCTTATTACTCGGTTTAAATGCTTTTATAATCCCATTATTGAATTTATTTTGAATTTCTTTTACATTTTTTGATTAAAACAGATTGTAATAGATTGTTTATCTCGGGAAACATGGAACGAAAGCCATCCATTGTGAAGAAAAGATCATTTATAGTCACTCATGCCTAGAAAAGCCTTATTACTCGGTTTAAATGCTTTTATAATCCCATTATTGAGTTTATTTTGAACTTTTTTGACATTTTTTGATTAAAACAGATTGTAATTGATTGTTTGCCTCGGGAAACATGGAGAGAAAGCCATCCATTGTCAAGAAAAGTTCATTTATAGTCACTCATGCCTAGAAAAGCCTTATTACTCGGTTTAAATGCTTTTATAATCCCATTATCGAATTTATTTTGAATTGTTTTTACATTTTTTGATTAAAACAGATTGTAATTGATTGTTTGCCTCGGGAAACGTGGAGCAAAAGCCATCCATTGTCAAGAAAAGTTCATTTATAGTCACTCATGCCTAGAAAAGCCTTATAACTCGGTTTAAATGCCTTTATAATCCCATTATTGAATTTATTTTGAATTGTTGTTACATTTTTTGATTAAAACAGATTGTAATTGATTGTTTGCCTCGGGAAACGTGGATCAAAAGCCATCCATTGTCAAGAAAGGTTCATTTATAGTCACTCATGCCTAGAAAAGCCTTATTACTCGATTTAAATGCCTTTATAATCCCATTATTGAATTTATTTTGAATTGTTTTTACATTTTTTGATTAAAACATATTGTAATTAATTGTTTGCCTCGAGAAACGTGGAGCAAAAGCCATCCATTGTCAAGAAAAGTTCATTTATAGTCACTCATGCCTACAAAAGCCTTATTACTCGATTTAAATGCCTTTATAATCCCATTATTGAATTTATTTTGAATTTTTTTTACATTTTTTGATTAAAACAGATTCTAATACATTGTTTATCTCGGGAAAAATGGAACGAAAGCCATCCATTGTCAAGAAAACATCATTTATAGTCACTCATGCCTAGAAAAGCCTTATTACTCGGTTTAAATGCCTTTATAATCCCATAATTGAATTTATTTTGAACTTTTTTGACATTTTTTGATTAAAACAGATTGTAATTGATTGTTTGCCTCGAGAAACGTGGAGCAAAGGCCATCCATTGTCAAGAAAAGTTCATTTATAGTCACTCATGCCTAGAAAAGCCTTATTACTCGGTTTAAATGCTTTTATAATCCCATTATCGAATTTATTTTGAATTGTTTTTACATTTTTTGATTAAAACAGATTGTAATTGATTGTTTGCCTCGGGAAACGTGGAGCAAAAGCCATCCATTGTCAAGAAAAGTTCATTTATAGTCACTCATGCCTAGAAAAGCCTTATTACTCGATTTAAATGCCTTTATAATCCCATTATTGAATTTATTTTGAATTGTTTTTACATTTTTTGATTAAAACATATTGTAATTGATTGTTTGCCTCGAGAAACGTGGAGCAAAAGCCATCCATTGTCAAGAAAAGTTCATTTATAGTCACTCATGCCTACAAAAGCCTTATTACTCGGTTTAAATGCCTTTATAATCCCATTATTGAATTTATTTTGAATTTTTTTTACATTTTTTGATTAAAACAGATTCTAATACATTGTTTATCTCGGGAAAAATGGAACGAAAGCCATCCATTGTCAAGAAAACATCATTTATAGTCACTCATGCCTAGAAAAGCCTTATTACTCGGTTTAAATGCCTTTATAATCCCATTATTGAATTTATTTTGAACTTTTTTTACAGTTTTTGATTAAAACAGATTGTAATTGATTGTTTGCCTCGAGAAACGTGGAGCAAAGGCCATCCATTGTCAAGAAAAGTTCATTTATAGTCACTCATGCCTAGAAAAGCCTTATTACTCGGTTTAAATGCTTTTATAATCCCATTATCGAATTTATTTTGAATTGTTTTTACATTTTTTGATTAAAACAGATTGTAATTGATTGTTTGCCTCGGGAAACGTGGAGCAAAAGCCATCCATTGTCAAGAAAAGTTCATTTATAGTCACTCATGCCTAGAAAAGCCTTATTACTCGATTTAAATGCCTTTATAATCCAATTATTGAATTTATTTTGAATTGTTTTTACATTTTTTGATTAAAACATATTGTAATTGATTGTTTGCCTCGAGAAACGTGGAGCAAAAGCCATCCATTGTCAAGAAAAGTTCATTTATAGTCACTCATGCCTACAAAAGCCTTATTACTCGGTTTAAATGCCTTTATAATCCCATTATTGAATTTATTTTGAATTTTTTTTACATTTTTTGATTAAAACAGATTCTAATACATTGTTTATCTCGGGAAAAATGGAACGAAAGCCATCCATTGTCAAGAAAACATCATTTATAGTCACTCATGCCTAGAAAAGCCTTATTACTCGGTTTAAATGCCTTTATAATCCCATTATTGAATTTATTTTGAACTTTTTTGACATTTTTTGATTAAAACAGATTGTAATTGATTGTTTGCCTCGAGAAACGTGGAGCAAAGGCCATCCATTGTCAAGAAAAGTTCATTTATAGTCACTCATGCCTAGAAAAGCCTTATTACTCGGTTTAAATGCTTTTATAATCCCATTATCGAATTTATTTTGAATTGTTTTTACATTTTTTGATTAAAACAGATTGTAATTGATTGTTTGCCTCGGGAAACGTGGAGCAAAAGCCATCCATTGTCAAGAAAAGATCATTTATAGTCACTCATGCCTAGAAAAGGCTTATAACTCTTTTTAAATGCCTTTATAATCCCATTATTGAATTTATTTTGAATTGTTGTTACATTTTTTGATTAAAACAGATTGTAATTGATTGTTTGCCTCGGGAAACGTGGATCAAAAGCCATCCATTGTCAAGAAAGGTTCATTTATAGTCACTCATGCCTAGAAAAGCCTTATTACTCGATTTAAATGCCTTTATAATCCCATTATTGAATTTATTTTGAATTGTTTTTACATTTTTTGATTAAAACATATTGTAATTGATTGTTTGCCTCGAGAAACGTGGAGCAAAAGCCATCTATTGTCAAGAAAAGTTCATTTATAGTCACTCATGCCTACAAAAGCCTTATTACTCGATTTAAATGCCTTTATAATCCCATTATTGAATTTATTTTGAATTTTTTTTACATTTTTTGATTAAAACAGATTCTAATACATTGTTTATCTCGGGAAAAATGGAACGAAAGCCATCCACTGTCAAGAAAACATCATTTATAGTCACTCATGCCTAGAAAAGCCTTATTACTCGGTTTAAATGCCTTTATAATCCCATTATTGAATTTATTTTGAACTTTTTTGACATTTTTTGATTAAAACAGATTGTATTTGATTGTTTGCCTCGAGAAACGTGGAGCAAAGGCCATCCATTGTCAAGAAAAGTTCATTTATAGTCACTCATGCCTAGAAAAGCCTTATTACTCGGTTTAAATGCTTTTATAATCCCATTATCGAATTTATTTTGAATTGTTTTTACATTTTTTGATTAAAACAGATTGTAATTGATTGTTTGCCTCGGGAAACGTGGAGCAAAAGCCATCCATTGTCAAGAAAAGATCATTTATAGTCACTCATGCCTAGAAAAGTCTTATAACTCTTTTTAAATGCCTTTATAATCCCATTATTGAATTTATTTTGAATTGTTTTTACATTTTTTGATTAAAACAGATTGTAATTGATTGTTTGCCTAGGGAAACGTGGAGCAAAAGCCATCCATTGTCAAGAAAAGTTCATTTATAGTCACTCATGCCTAGAAAAGCCTTATTACTCGATTTAAATGCCTTTATAATCCCATTATTGAATTTATTTTGAATTGTTTTTACATTTTTTGATTAAAACATATTGTAATTGATTGTTTGCCTCAGGAAACGTGGAGCAAAAGCCATCCATTGTCAAGAAAAGTTCATTTATAGTCACTCATGCCTAGAGAAGCCTTATTACTCGGTTTAAATGCCTTTATAATCCCATTATTGAATTTATTTTGAATTTTTTTTACAGTTTTTGATTAAAACAGATTGTAATAGATTGTTTATCTCGGGAAACATGGAACGAAAGCCATCCATTGTGAAGAAAAGATCATTTATAGTCACTCATGCCTAGAAAAGCCTTATTACTCGGTTTAAATGCTTTTATAATCCCATTATTGAATTTATTTTGAATTTCTTTTACATTTTTTGATTAAAACAGATTGTAATAGATTGTTTATCTCGGGAAACATGGAACGAAAGCCATCCATTGTCAAGAAAAGTTCATTTATAGTCACTCATGCCTAGAAAAGCCTTATTACTCGGTTTAAATGCCTTTATAATCCCATTATTGAATATATTTACATTTATTTTTACATTTTTTGATTAAAACATATTGTAATTGATTGTTTGCCTCGGGAAACGTGGAGCAAAAGCCATCCATTGTCAAGAAAAGTTCATATATAGTCACTCATGCCTAGAAAAGCCTTATTACTCGATTTAAATGCCTTTATAATCCCATTATTGAATTTATTTTGAATTTTTTTTACATTTTTTGATTAAAACATATTGTAATTGATTGTTTGCCTCGGGAAACGTGGAGCAAAAGCCATCCATTGTCAAGAAAAGTTCATTTATAGTCACTCATGCCTACAAAAGCCTTATTACTCGATTTAAATGCCTTTAAAATCCCATTATTGAATTTATTTTGAATTTTTTTTACATTTTTTGATTAAAACATATTGTAATTGATTGTTTGCCTCGGGAAACGTGGAGCAAAAGCCATCCATTGTCAAGAAAATTTCATTTATAGTCACTCATGCCTACAAAAGCCTTATTACTCGGTTTAAATGCCTTTATAATCCCATTATTGAATTTATTTTGAATTTTTTTTACATTTTTTGATTAAAACAGATTGTAATAGATTGTTTATCTCGGGAAACATGGAACGAAAGCCATCCATTGTCAAGAAAAGATCATTTATAGTCACTCATGCCTAGAAAAGCCTTATTACTCGGTTTAAATGCCCTTATAATCCCATTATTGAATTTATTTTGAATTATTTTTACATTTTTTTATTAAAACATATTGTAATTGATTGTTTGCCCTCGGGAAACGTGGAGCAAAAGCCATCCATTGTCAAGAAAAGTTCATTTATAGTCACTCATGCCTAGAGAAGCCTTATTACTCGGTTTAAATGCCTTTATAATCCCATTATTGAATTTATTTTGAATTTTTTTTACATTTTTTGATTAAAACTGATTCTAATACATTGTTTATCTCGGGAAACATGGAACGAAAGCCATCCATTGTCAAGAAAACATCATTTATAGTCACTCATGCCTAGAAAAGCCTTATTACTCGGTTTAAATGCCTTTATAATCCCATTATTGAGTTTATTTTGAACTTTTTTGACATTTTTTGATTAAAACAGATTGTAATTGATTGTTTGCCTCGGGAAACATGGAGAGAAAGCCATCCATTGTCAAGAAAAGTTCATTTATAGTCACTCATGCCTAGAAACGCCTTATTACTCGGTTTAAATGCTTTTATAATCCCATTATCGAATTTATTTTGAATTGTTTTTACATTTTTTGATTAAAACAGATTGTAATTGATTGTTTGCCTCGGGAAACGTGGAGCAAAAGCCATCCATTGTCAAGAAAAGTTCATTTATAGTCACTCATGCCTAGAAAAGCCTTATAACTCGGTTTAAATGCCTTTATAATCCCATTATTGAATTTATTTTGAATTGTTTTTACATTTTTTGATTAAAACAGATTCTAATACATTGTTTATCTCGGGAAAAATGGAACGAAAGCCATCCATTGTCAAGAAAACATCATTTATAGTCACTCATGCCTAGAAAAGCCTTATTACTCGGTTTAAATGCCTTTATAATCCCATTATTGAATTTATTTTGAATTTTTTTGACATTTTTTGATTAAAACAGATTGTAATTGATTGTTTGCCTCGAGAAACGTGGAGCAAAGGCCATCCATTGTCAAGAAAAGTTCATTTATAGTCACTCATGCCTAGAAAAGCCTTATAACTCGGTTTAAATGCCTTTATAATCCCATTATTGAATTTATTTTGAATTGTTTTTACATTTTTTGATTAAAACAGATTCTAATACATTGTTTATCTCGGGAAAAATGGAACGAAAGCCATCCATTGTCAAGAAAACATCATTTATAGTCACTCATCCTAGAAAAGCCTTATTACTCGGTTTAAATGCCTTTATAATCCCATAATTGAATTTATTTTGAACTTTTTTGACATTTTTTGATTAAAACAGATTGTAATTGATTGTTTGCCTCGAGAAACGTGGAGCAAAGGCCATCCATTGTCAAGAAAAGTTCATTTATAGTCACTCATGCCTAGAAAAGCCTTATTACTCGGTTTAAATGCTTTTATAATCCCATTATCGAATTTATTTTGAATTGTTTTTACATTTTTTGATTAAAACAGATTGTAATTGATTGTTTGCCTCGGGAAACGTGGAGCAAAAGCCATCCATTGTCAAGAAAAGTTCATTTATAGTCACTCATGCCTAGAAAAGCCTTATTACTCGATTTAAATGCCTTTATAATCCCATTATTGAATTTATTTTGAATTGTTTTTACATTTTTTGATTAAAACATATTGTAATTGATTGTTTGCCTCGAGAAACGTGGAGCAAAAGCCATCCATTGTCAAGAAAAGTTCATTTATAGTCACTCATGCCTACAAAAGCCTTATTACTCGGTTTAAATGCCTTTATAATCCCATTATTGAATTTATTTTGAATTTTTTTTACATTTTTTGATTAAAACAGATTCTAATACATTGTTTATCTCGGGAAAAATGGAACGAAAGCCATCCATTGTCAAGAAAACATCATTTATAGTCACTCATGCCTAGAAAAGCCTTATTACTCGGTTTAAATGCCTTTATAATCCCATTATTGAATTTATTTTGAACTTTTTTGACATTTTTTGATTAAAACAGATTGTAATTGATTGTTTGCCTCGAGAAACGTGGAGCAAAGGCCATCCATTGTCAAGAAAAGTTCATTTATAGTCACTCATGCCTAGAAAAGCCTTATTACTCGGTTTAAATGCTTTTATAATCCCATTATCGAATTTATTTTGAATTGTTTTTACATTTTTTGATTAAAACAGATTGTAATTGATTGTTTGCCTCGGGAAACGTGGAGCAAAAGCCATCCATTGTCAAGAAAAGATCATTTATAGTCACTCATGCCTAGAAAAGGCTTATAACTCTTTTTAAATGCCTTTATAATCCCATTATTGAATTTATTTTGAATTGTTTTTACATTTTTTGATTAAAACAGATTGTAATTGATTGTTTGCCTAGGGAAACGTGGAGCAAAAGCCATCCATTGTCAAGAAAAGTTCATTTATAGTCACTCATGCCTAGAAAAGCCTTATTACTCGATTTAAATGCCTTTATAATCCCATTATTGAATTTATTTTGAATTGTTTTTACATTTTTTGATTAAAACATATTGTAATTGATTGTTTGCCTCAGGAAACGTGGAGCAAAAGCCATCCATTGTCAAGAAAAGTTCATTTATAGTCACTCATGCCTAGAGAAGCCTTATTACTCGGTTTAAATGCCTTTATAATCCCATTATTGAATTTATTTTGAATTTTTTTTACAGTTTTTGATTAAAACAGATTGTAATAGATTGTTTATCTCGGGAAACATGGAACGAAAGCCATCCATTGTGAAGAAAAGATCATTTATAGTCACTCATGCCTAGAAAAGCCTTATTACTCGGTTTAAATGCTTTTATAATCCCATTATTGAATTTATTTTGAATTTCTTTTACATTTTTTGATTAAAACAGATTGTAATAGATTGTTTATCTCGGGAAACATGGAACGAAAGCCATCCATTGTCAAGAAAAGTGCATTTATAGTCACTCATGCCTAGAAAAGCCTTATTACTCGGTTTAAATGCTTTTATAATCCCATTATTGAATTTATTTTGAATTTCTTTTACATTTTTTGATTAAAACAGATTGTGATAGATTGTTTATCTCGGGAAACATGGAACGAAAGCCATCCATTGTCAAGAAAAGTTCATTTATAGTCACTCATGCCTAGAAAAGCCTTATTACTCGGTTTAAATGCCTTTATAATCCCATTATTGAATATATTTACATTTATTTTTACATTTTTTGATTAAAACATATTGTAATTGATTGTTTGCCTCGGGAAACGTGGAGCAAAAGCCATCCATTGTCAAGAAAAGTTCATATATAGTCACTCATGCCTAGAAAAGCCTTATTACTCGATTTAAATGCCTTTATAATCCCATTATTGAATTTATTTTGAATTTTTTTTACATTTTTTGATTAAAACATATTGTAATTGATTGTTTGCCTCGGGAAACGTGGAGCAAAAGCCATCCATTGTCAAGAAAAGTTCATTTATAGTCACTCATGCCTACAAAAGCCTTATTACTCGATTTAAATGCCTTTAAAATCCCATTATTGAATTTATTTTGAATTTTTTTTACATTTTTTGATTAAAACATATTGTAATTGATTGTTTGCCTCGGGAAACGTGGAGCAAAAGCCATCCATTGTCAAGAAAAGTTCATTTATAGTCACTCATGCCTACAAAAGCCTTATTACTCGGTTTAAATGCCTTTATAATCCCATTATTGAATTTATTTTGAATTTTTTTTACATTTTTTGATTAAAACAGATTGTAATAGATTGTTTATCTCGGGAAACATGGAACGAAAGCCATCCATTGTCAAGAAAAGATCATTTATAGTCACTCATGCCTAGAAAAGCCTTATTACTCGGTTTAAATGCCCTTATAATCCCATTATTGAATTTATTTTGAATTATTTTTACATTTTTTTATTAAAACATATTGTAATTGATTGTTTGCCCTCGGGAAACGTGGAGCAAAAGCCATCCATTGTCAAGAAAAGTTCATTTATAGTCACTCATGCCTAGAGAAGCCTTATTACTCGGTTTAAATGCCTTTATAATCCCATTATTGAATTTATTTTGAATTTTTTTTACATTTTTTGATTAAAACTGATTCTAATACATTGTTTATCTCGGGAAACATGGAACGAAAGCCATCCATTGTCAAGAAAACATCATTTATAGTCACTCATGCCTAGAAAAGCCTTATTACTCGGTTTAAATGCCTTTATAATCCCATTATTGAGTTTATTTTGAACTTTTTTGACATTTTTTGATTAAAACAGATTGTAATTGATTGTTTGCCTCGGGAAACATGGAGAGAAAGCCATCCATTGTCAAGAAAAGTTCATTTATAGTCACTCATGCCTAGAAAAGCCTTATTACTCGGTTTAAATGCTTTTATAATCCCATTATCGAATTTATTTTGAATTGTTTTTACATTTTTTGATTAAAACAGATTGTAATTGATTGTTTGCCTCGGGAAACGTGGAGCAAAAGCCATCCATTGTCAAGAAAAGTTCATTTATAGTCACTCATGCCTAGAAAAGCCTTATAACTCGGTTTAAATGCCTTTATAATCCCATTATTGAATTTATTTTGAATTGTTGTTACATTTTTTGATTAAAACAGATTGTAATTGATTGTTTGCCTTGGGAAACGTGGATCAAAAGCCATCCATTGTCAAGAAAAGTTCATTTATAGTCACTCATGCCTAGAAAAGCCTTATTACTCGATTTAAATGCCTTTATAATCCCATTATTGAATTTATTTTGAATTGTTTTTACATTTTTTGATTAAAACATATTGTAATTGATTGTTTGCCTCTAGAAACGTGGAGCAAAAGCCATCCATTGTCAAGAAAAGTTCATTTATAGTCACTCATGCCTAGAAAAGCCTTATTACTCGGTTTAAATGCTTTTCTAATCCCATTATCGAATTTATTTTGAATTGTTTTTACATTTTTTGATTAAAACAGATTGTAATTGATTGTTTGCCTCGGGAAACGTGGAGCAAAAGCCATCCATTGTCAAGAAAAGTTCATTTATAGTCACTCATGCCTAGAAAAGCCTTATAACTCGGTTTAAATGCCTTTATAATCCCATTATTGAATTTATTTTGAATTGTTGTTACATTTTTTGATTAAAACAGATTGTAATTGATTGTTTGCCTCGGGAAACGTGGATCAAAAGCCATCCATTGTCAAGAAAGGTTCATTTATCGTCACTCATGCCTAGAAAAGCCTTATTACTCGATTTAAATGCCTTTATAATCCCATTATTGAATTTATTTTGAATTGTTTTTACATTTTTTGATTAAAACATATTGTAATTGATTGTTTGCCTCGAGAAACGTGGAGCAAAAGCCATCCATTGTCAAGAAAAGTTCATTTATAGTCACTCATGCCTACAAAAGCCTTATTACTCGATTTAAATGCCTTTATAATCCCATTATTGAATTTATTTTGAATTTTTTTTACATTTTTTGATTAAAACAGATTCTAATACATTGTTTATCTCGGGAAAAATGGAACGAAAGCCATCCATTGTCAAGAAAACATCATTTATAGTCACTCATGCCTAGAAAAGCCTTATTACTCGGTTTAAATGCCTTTATAATCCCATTATTGAATTTATTTTGAACTTTTTTGACATTTTTTGATTAAAACAGATTGTAATTGATTGTTTGCCTCGAGAAACGTGGAGCAAAGGCCATCCATTGTCAAGAAAAGTTCATTTATAGTCACTCATGCCTAGAAAAGCCTTATTACTCGGTTTAAATGCTTTTATAATCCCATTATCGAATTTATTTTGAATTGTTTTTACATTTTTTGATTAAAACAGATTGTAATTGATTGTTTGCCTCGGGAAACGTGGAGCAAAAGCCATCCATTGTCAAGAAAAGTTCATTTATAGTCACTCATGCCTAGAAAAGCCTTATTACTCGATTTAAATGCCTTTATAATCCCATTATTGAATTTATTTTGAATTGTTTTTACATTTTTTGATTAAAACATATTGTAATTGATTGTTTGCCTCGAGAAACGTGGAGCAAAAGCCATCCATTGTCAAGAAAAGTTCATTTATAGTCACTCATGCCTACAAAAGCCTTATTACTCGGTTTAAATGCCTTTATAATCCCATTATTGAATTTATTTTGAATCTTTTTTACATTTTTTGATTAAAACAGATTCTAATACATTGTTTATCTCGGGAAAAATGGAACGAAAGCCATCCATTGTCAAGAAAACATCATTTATAGTCACTCATGCCTAGAAAAGCCTTATTACTCGGTTTAAATGCCTTTATAATCCCATTATTGAATTTATTTTGAACTTTTTTGACATTTTTTGATTAAAACAGATTGTAATTGATTGTTTGCCTCGAGAAACGTGGAGCAAAGGCCATCCATTGTCAAGAAAAGTTCATTTATAGTCACTCATGCCTAGAAAAGCCTTATTACTCGGTTTAAATGCTTTTATAATCCCATTATCGAATTTATTTTGAATTATTTTTACATTTTTTGATTAAAACAGATTGTAATTGATTGTTTGCCTCGGGAAACGTGGAGCAAAAGCCATCCATTGTCAAGAAAAGATCATTTATAGTCACTCATGCCTAGAAAAGGCTTATAACTCTTTTTAAATGCCTTTATAATCCCATTATTGAATTTATTTTGAATTGTTTTTACATTTTTTGATTAAAACAGATTGTAATTGATTGTTTGCCTAGGGAAACGTGGAGCAAAAGCCATCCATTGTCAAGAAAAGTTCATTTATAGTCACTCATGCCTAGAAAAGCCTTATTACTCGATTTAAATGCCTTTATAATCCCATTATTGAATTTATTTTGAATTGTTTTTACATTTTTTGATTAAAACATATTGTAATTGATTGTTTGCCTCAGGAAACGTGGAGCAAAAGCCATCCATTGTCAAGAAAAGTTCATTTATAGTCACTCATGCCTAGAGAAGCCTTATTACTCGGTTTAAATGCCTTTATAATCCCATTATTGAATTTATTTTGAATTTTTTTTACAGTTTTTGATTAAAACAGATTGTAATAGATTGTTTATCTCGGGAAACATGGAACGAAAGCCATCCATTGTGAAGAAAAGATCATTTATAGTCACTCATGCCTAGAAAAGCCTTATTACTCGGTTTAAATGCTTTTATAATCCCATTATTGAATTTATTTTGAATTTCTTTTACATTTTTTGATTAAAACAGATTGTAATAGATTGTTTATCTCGGGAAACATGGAACGAAAGCCATCCATTGTCAAGAAAAGTTCATTTATAGTCACTCATGCCTAGAAAAGCCTTATTACTCGGTTTAAATGCCTTTATAATCCCATTATTGAATATATTTACATTTATTTTTACATTTTTTGATTAAAACATATTGTAATTGATTGTTTGCCTCGGGAAACGTGGAGCAAAAGCCATCCATTGTCAAGAAAAGTTCATATATAGTCACTCATGCCTAGAAAAGCCTTATTACTCGATTTAAATGCCTTTATAATCCCATTATTGAATTTATTTTGAATTTTTTTTACATTTTTTGATTAAAACATATTGTAATTGATTGTTTGCCTCGGGAAACGTGGAGCAAAAGCCATCCATTGTCAAGAAAAGTTCATTTATAGTCACTCATGCCTACAAAAGCCTTATTACTCGATTTAAATGCCTTTAAAATCCCATTATTGAATTTATTTTGAATTTTTTTACATTTTTTGATTAAAACATATTGTAATTGATTGTTTGCCTCGGGAAACGTGGAGCAAAAGCCATCCATTGTCAAGAAAAGTTCATTTATAGTCACTCATGCCTACAAAAGCCTTATTACTCGGTTTAAATGCCTTTATAATCCCATTATTGAATTTATTTTGAATTTTTTTCACATTTTTTGATTAAAACAGATTGTAATAGATTGTTTATCTCGGGAAACATGGAACGAAAGCCATCCATTGTCAAGAAAAGATCATTTATAGTCACTCATGCCTAGAAAAGCCTTATTACTCGGTTTAAATGCCCTTATAATCCCATTATTGAATTTATTTTGAATTATTTTTACATTTTTTTATTAAAACATATTGTAATTGATTGTTTGCCCTCTGGAAACGTGGAGCAAAAGCCATCCATTGTCAAGAAAAGTTCATTTATAGTCACTCATGCCTAGAGAAGCCTTATTACTCGGTTTAAATGCCTTTATAATCCCATTATTGAATTTATTTTGAATTTTTTTTACATTTTTTGATTAAAACTGATTCTAATACATTGTTTATCTCGGGAAACATGGAACGAAAGCCATCCATTGTCAAGAAAACATCATTTATAGTCACTCATGCCTAGAAAAGCCTTATTACTCGGTTTAAATGCCTTTATAATCCCATTATTGAGTTTATTTTGAACGTTTTTGACATTTTTTGATTAAAACAGATTGTAATTGATTGTTTGCCTCGGGAAACATGGAGAGAAAGCCATCCATTGTCAAGAAAAGTTCATTTATAGTCACTCATGCCTAGAAAAGCCTTATTACTCGGTTTAAATGCTTTTATAATCCCATTATCGAATTTATTTTGAATTGTTTTTACATTTTTTGATTAAAACAGATTGTAATTGATTGTTTGCCTCGGGAAACGTGGAGCAAAAGCCATCCATTGTCAAGAAAAGTTCATTTATAGTCACTCATGCCTAGAAAAGCCTTATAACTCGGTTTAAATGCCTTTATAATCCCATTATTGAATTTATTTTGAATTGTTTTTACATTTTTTGATTAAAACAGATTGTAATTGATTGTTTGCCTCGGGAAACGTGGATCAAAAGCCATCCATTGTCAAGAAAAGTTCATTTATAGTCACTCATGCCTAGAAAAGCCTTATTACTCGATTTAAATGCCTTTATAATCCCATTATTGAATTTATTTTGAATTGTTTTTACATTTTTTGATTAAAACATATTGTAATTAATTGTTTGCCTCGAGAAACGTGGAGCAAAAGCCATCCATTGTCAAGAAAAGTTCATTTATAGTCACTCATGCCTACAAAAGCCTTATTACTCGATTTAAATGCCTTTATAATCCCATTATTGAATTTATTTTGAATTTTTTTTACATTTTTTGATTAAAACAGATTCTAATACATTGTTTATCTCGGAAAAAATGGAACGAAAGCCATCCATTGTCAAGAAAACATCATTTATAGTCACTCATGCCTAGAAAAGCCTTATTACTCGGTTTAAATGCCTTTATAATCCCATAATTGAATTTATTTTGAACTTTTTTGACATTTTTTGATTAAAACAGATTGTAATTGATTGTTTGCCTCGAGAAACGTGGAGCAAAGGCCATCCATTGTCAAGAAAAGTTCATTTATAGTCACTCATGCCTAGAAAAGCCTTATTACTCGGTTTAAATGCTTTTATAATCCCATTATCGAATTTATTTTGAATTGTTTTTATATTTTTTGATTAAAACAGATTGTAATTGATTGTTTGCCTCGGGAAACGTGGAGCAAAAGCCATCCATTGTCAAGAAAAGTTCATTTATAGTCACTCATGCCTAGAAAAGCCTTATTACTCGATTTAAATGCCTTTATAATCCCATTATTGAATTTATTTTGAATTGTTTTTACATTTTTTGATTAAAACATATTGTAATTGATTGTTTGCCTCGAGAAACGTGGAGCAAAAGCCATCCATTGTCAAGAAAAGTTCATTTATAGTCACTCATGCCTACAAAAGCCTTATTACTCGGTTTAAATGCCTTTATAATCCCATTATTGAATTTATTTTGAATTTTTTTTACATTTTTTGATTAAAACAGATTCTAATACATTGTTTATCTCGGGAAAAATGGAACGAAAGCCATCCATTGTCAAGAAAACATCATTTATAGTCACTCATGCCTAGAAAAGCCTTATTACTCGGTTTAAATGCCTTTATAATCCCATTATTGAATTTATTTTGAACTTTTTTGACAGTTTTTGATTAAAACAGATTGTAATTGATTGTTTGCCTCGAGAAACGTGGAGCAAAGGCCATCCATTGTCAAGAAAAGTTCATTTATAGTCACTCATGCCTAGAAAAGCCTTATTACTCGGTTTAAATGCTTTTATAATCCCATTATCGAATTTATTTTGAATTGTTTTTACATTTTTTGATTAAAACAGATTGTAATTGATTGTTTGCCTCGGGAAACGTGGAGCAAAAGCCATCCATTGTCAAGAAAAGATCATTTATAGTCACTCATGCCTAGAAAAGGCTTATAACTCTTTTTAAATGCCTTTATAATCCCATTATTGAATTTATTTTGAATTGTTTTTACATTTTTTGATTAAAACAGATTGTAATTGATTGTTTGCCTAGGGAAACGTGGAGCAAAAGCCATCCATTGTCAAGAAAAGTTCATTTATAGTCACTCATGCCTAGAAAAGCCTTATTACTCGATTTAAATGCCTTTATAATCCCATTATTGAATTTATTTTGAATTGTTTTTACATTTTTTGATTAAAACATATTGTAATTGATTGTTTGCCTCAGGAAACGTGGAGCAAAAGCCATCCATTGTCAAGAAAAGTTCATTTATAGTCACTCATGCCTAGAGAAGCCTTATTACTCGGTCTAAATGCCTTTATAATCCCATTATTGAATTTATTTTGAATTTTTTTTACAGTTTTTGATTAAAACAGATTGTAATAGATTGTTTATCTCGGGAAACATGGAACGAAAGCCATCCATTGTGAAGAAAAGATCATTTATAGTCACTCATTCCTAGAAAAGCCTTATTACTCGGTTTAAATGCTTTTATAATCCCATTATTGAATTTATTTTGAATTTCTTTTACATTTTTTGATTAAAACAGAATGTAATAGATTGTTTATCTCGGGAAACATGGAACGAAAGCCATCCATTGTCAAGAAAAGTTCATTTATAGTCACTCATGCCTAGAAAAGCCTTATTACTCGGTTTAAATGCCTTTATAATCCCATTATTGAATATATTTACATTTATTTTTACATTTTTTGATTAAAACATATTGTAATTGATTGTTTGCCTCGGGAAACGTGGAGCAAAAGCCATCCATTGTCAAGAAAAGTTCATATATAGTCACTCATGCCTAGAAAAGCCTTATTACTCGATTTAAATGCCTTTATAATCCCATTATTGAATTTATTTTGAATTTTTTTTACATTTTTTGATTAAAACATATTGTAATTGATTGTTTGGCTCGGGAAACGTGGAGCAAAAGCCATCCATTGTCAAGAAAAGTTCATTTATAGTCACTCATGCCTACAAAAGCCTTATTACTCGATTTAAATGCCTTTAAATTCCCATTATTGAATTTATTTTGAATTTTTTTACATTTTTTGATTAAAACATATTGTAATTGATTGTTTGCCTCGGGAAACGTGGAGCAAAAGCCATCCATTGTCAAGAAAAGTTCATTTATAGTCACTCATGCCTACAAAAGCCTTATTACTCGGTTTAAATGCCTTTATAATCCCATTATTGAATTTATTTTGAATTTTTTTCACATTTTTTGATTAAAACAGATTGTAATAGATTGTTTATCTCGGGAAACATGGAACGAAAGCCATCCATTGTCAAGAAAAGATCATTTATAGTCACTCATGCCTAGAAAAGCCTTATTACTCGGTTTAAATGCCCTTATAATCCCATTATTGAATTTATTTTGAATTATTTTTACATTTTTTTATTAAAACATATTGTAATTGATTGTTTGCCCTCGGGAAACGTGGAGCAAAAGCCATCCATTGTCAAGAAAAGTTCATTTATAGTCACTCATGCCTACAAAAGCCTTATTACTCGATTTAAATGCCTTTATAATCCCATTATTGAATTTATTTTGAATTTTTTTTACATTTTTTGATTAAAACTGATTCTAATACATTGTTTATCTCGGGAAACATGGAACGAAAGCCATCCATTGTCAAGAAAACATCATTTATAGTCACTCATGCCTAGAAAAGCCTTATTACTCGGTTTAAATGCCTTTATAATCCCATTATTGAGTTTATTTTGAACTTTTTTGACATTTTTTGATTAAAACAGATTGTAATTGATTGTTTGCCTCGGGAAACATGGAGAGAAAGCCATCCATTGTCAAGAAAAGTTCATTTATAGTCACTCATGCCTAGAAAAGCCTTATTACTCGGTTTAAATGCTTTTATAATCCCATTATCGAATTTATTTTGAATTGTTTTTACATTTTTTGATTAAAACAGATTGTAATTGATTGTTTGCCTCGGGAAACGTGGAGCAAAAGCCATCCATTGTCAAGAAAAGTTCATTTATAGTCACTCATGCCTAGAAAAGCCTTATAACTCGGTTTAAATGCCTTTATAATCCCATTATTGAATTTATTTTGAATTGTTTTTACATTTTTTGATTAAAACAGATTGTAATTGATTGTTTGCCTCGGGAAACGTGGATCAAAAGCCATCCATTGTCAAGAAAAGTTCATTTATAGTCACTCATGCCTAGAAAAGCCTTATTACTCGATTTAAATGCCTTTATAATCCCATTATTGAATTTATTTTGAATTGTTTTTACATTTTTTGGTTAAAACATATTGTAATTAATTGTTTGCCTCGAGAAACGTGGAGCAAAAGCCATCCATTGTCAAGAAAAGTTCATTTATAGTCACTCATGCCTACAAAAGCCTTATTACTCGATTTAAATGCCTTTATAATCCCATTATTGAATTTATTTTGAATTTTTTTTACATTTTTTGATTAAAACAGATTCTAATACATTGTTTATCTCGGGAAAAATGGAACGAAAGCCATCCATTGTCAAGAAAACATCATTTATAGTCACTCATGCCTAGAAAAGCCTTATTACTCGGTTTAAATGCCTTTATAATCCCATTATTGAATTTATTTTGAACTTTTTTGACATTTTTTGATTAAAACAGATTGTAATTGATTGTTTGCCTCGAGAAACGTGGAGCAAAGGCCATCCATTGTCAAGAAAAGTTCATTTATAGTCACTCATGCCTAGAAAAGCCTTATTACTCGGTTTAAATGCTTTTATAATCCCATTATCGAATTTATTTTGAATTGTTTTTACATTTTTTGATTAAAACAGATTGTAATTGATTGTTTGCCTCGGGAAACGTGGAGCAAAAGCCATCCATTGTCAAGAAAAGTTCATTTATAGTCACTCATGCCTAGAAAAGCCTTATTACTCGATTTAAATGCCTTTATAATCCCATTATTGAATTTATTTTGAATTGTTTTTACATTTTTTGATTAAAACATATTGTAATTGATTGTTTGCCTCGAGAAACGTGGAGCAAAAGCCATCCATTGTCAAGAAAAGTTCATTTATAGTCACTCATGCCTACAAAAGCCTTATTACTCGATTTAAATGCCTTTATAATCCCATTATTGAATTTATTTTGAATTTTTTTTACATTTTTTGATTAAAACAGATTCTAATACATTGTTTATCTCGGGAAAAATGGAACGAAAGCCATCCATTGTCAAGAAAACATCATTTATAGTCACTCATGCCTAGAAAAGCCTTATTACTCGGTTTAAATGCCTTTATAATCCCATTATTGAATTTATTTTGAACTTTTTTGACATTTTTTGATTAAAACAGATTGTAATTGATTGTTTGCCTCGAGAAACGTGGAGCAAAGGCCATCCATTGTCAAGAAAAGTTCATTTATAGTCACTCATGCCTAGAAAAGCCTTATTACTCGGTTTAAATGCTTTTATAATCCCATTATCGAATTTATTTTGAATTGTTTTTACATTTTTTGATTAAAACAGATTGTAATTGATTGTTTGCCTCGGGAAACGTGGAGCAAAAGCCATCCATTGTCAAGAAAAGTTCATTTATAGTCACTCATGCCTAGAAAAGCCTTATTACTCGATTTAAATGCCTTTATAATCCCATTATTGAATTTATTTTGAATTGTTTTTACATTTTTTGATTAAAACATATTGTAATTGATTGTTTGCCTCGAGAAACGTGGAGCAAAAGCCATCCATTGTCAAGAAAAGTTCATTTATAGTCACTCATGCCTACAAAAGCCTTATTACTCGGTTTAAATGCCTTTATAATCCCATTATTGAATTTATTTTGAATTTTTTTTACATTTTTTGATTAAAACAGATTCTAATACATTGTTTATCTCGGGAAAAATGGAACGAAAGCCATCCATTGTCAAGAAAACATCATTTATAGTCACTCATGCCTAGAAAAGCCTTATTACTCGGTTTAAATGCCCTTATAATCCCATTATTGAATTTATTTTGAATTATTTTTACATTTTTTTATTAAAACATATTGTAATTGATTGTTTGCCCTCGGGAAACGTGGAGCAAAAGCCATCCATTGTCAAGAAAAGTTCATTTATAGTCACTCATGCCTAGAGAAGCCTTATTACTCGGTTTAAATGCCTTTATAATCCCATTATTGAATTTATTTTGAATTTTTTTTACATTTTTTGATTAAAACTGATTCTAATACATTGTTTATCTCGGGAAACATGGAACGAAAGCCATCCATTGTCAAGAAAACATCATTTATAGTCACTCATGCCTAGAAAAGCCTTATTACTCGGTTTAAATGCCTTTATAATCCCATTATTGAGTTTATTTTGAACTTTTTTGACATTTTTTGATTAAAACAGATTGTAATTGATTGTTTGCCTCGGGAAACATGGAGAGAAAGCCATCCATTGTCAAGAAAAGTTCATTTATAGTCACTCATGCCTAGAAAAGCCTTATTACTCGGTTTAAATGCTTTTATAATCCCATTATCGAATTTATTTTGAATTGTTTTTACATTTTTTGATTAAAACAGATTGTAATTGATTGTTTGCCTCGGGAAACGTGGAGCAAAAGCCATCCATTGTCAAGAAAAGTTCATTTATAGTCACTCATGCCTAGAAAAGCCTTATAACTCGGTTTAAATGCCTTTATAATCCCATTATTGAATTTATTTTGAATTGTTTTTACATTTTTTGATTAAAACAGATTGTAATTGATTGTTTGCCTCGGGAAACGTGGATCAAAAGCCATCCATTGTCAAGAAAAGTTCATTTATAGTCACTCATGCCTAGAAAAGCCTTATTACTCGATTTAAATGCCTTTATAATCCCATTATTGAATTTATTTTGAATTGTTTTTACATTTTTTGATTAAAACATATTGTAATTAATTGTTTGCCTCGAGAAACGTGGAGCAAAAGCCATCCATTGTCAAGAAAAGTTCATTTATAGTCACTGATGCCTACAAAAGCCTTATTACTCGATTTAAATGCCTTTATAATCCCATTATTGAATTTATTTTGAATTTTTTTTACATTTTTTGATTAAAACAGATTCTAATACATTGTTTATCTCGGGAAAAATGGAACGAAAGCCATCCATTGTCAAGAAAACATCATTTATAGTCACTCATGCCTAGAAAAGCCTTATTACTCGGTTTAAATGCCTTTATAATCCCATAATTGAATTTATTTTGAACTTTTTTGACATTTTTTGATTAAAACAGATTGTAATTGATTGTTTGCCTCGAGAAACGTGGAGCAAAGGCCATCCATTGTCAAGAAAAGTTCATTTATAGTCACTCATGCCTAGAAAAGCCTTATTACTCGGTTTAAATGCTTTTATAATCCCATTATCGAATTTATTTTGAATTGTTTTTACATTTTTTGATTAAAACAGATTGTAATTGATTGTTTGCCTCGGGAAACGTGGAGCAAAAGCCATCCATTGTCAAGAAAAGTTCATTTATAGTCACTCATGCCTAGAAAAGCCTTATTACTCGATTTAAATGCCTTTATAATCCCATTATTGAATTTATTTTGAATTGTTTTTACATTTTTTGATTAAAACATATTGTAATTGATTGTTTGCCTCGAGAAACGTGGAGCAAAAGCCATCCATTGTCAAGAAAAGTTCATTTATAGTCACTCATGCCTAGAAAAGCCTTATTACTCGGTTTAAATGCCTTTATAATCCCATTATTGAGTTTATTTTGAACTTTTTTGACATTTTTTGATTAAAACAGATTGTAATTGATTGTTTGCCTCGGGAAACATGGAGAGAAAGCCATCCATTGTCAAGAAAAGTTCATTTATAGTCACTCATGCCTAGAAAAGCCTTATTACTCGGTTTAAATGCTTTTATAATCCCATTATCGAATTTATTTTGAATTGTTTTTACATTTTTTGATTAAAACAGATTGTAATTGATTGTTTGCCTCGGGAAACGTGGAGCAAAAGCCATCCATTGTCAAGAAAAGTTCATTTATAGTCACTCATGCCTAGAAAAGCCTTATAACTCGGTTTAAATGCCTTTATAATCCCATTATTGAATTTATTTTGAATTGTTGTTACATTTTTTGATTAAAACAGATTGTAATTGATTGTTTGCCTCGGGAAACGTGGATCAAAAGCCATCCATTGTCAATAAAAGTTCATTTATAGTCACTCATGCCTAGAAAAGCCTTATTACTCGATTTAAATGCCTTTATAATCCCATTATTGAATTTATTTTGAATTGTTTTTACATTTTTTGATTAAAACATATTGTAATTGATTGTTTGCCTCGAGAAACGTGGAGCAAAAGCCATCCATTGTCAAGAAAAGTTCATTTATAGTCACTCATGCCTACAAAAGCCTTATTACTCGATTTAAATGCCTTTATAATCCCATTATTGAATTTATTTTGAATTTTTTTTACATTTTTTGATTAAAACAGATTCTAATACATTGTTTATCTCGGGAAAAATGGAACGAAAGCCATCCATTGTCAAGAAAACATCATTTATAGTCACTCATGCCTAGAAAAGCCTTATTACTCGGTTTAAATGCCTTTATAATCCCATTATTGAATTTATTTTGAACTTTTTTGACATTTTTTGATTAAAACAGATTGTAATTGATTGTTTGCCTCGAGAAACGTGGAGCAAAGGCCATCCATTGTCAAGAAAAGTTCATTTATAGTCACTCATGCCTAGAAAAGCCTTATTACTCGGTTTAAATGCTTTTATAATCCCATTATCGAATTTATTTTGAATTGTTTTTACATTTTTTGATTAAAACAGATTGTAATTGATTGTTTGCCTCGGGAAACGTGGAGCAAAAGCCATCCATTGTCAAGAAAAGTTCATTTATAGTCACTCATGCCTAGAAAAGGCTTATAACTCTTTTTAAATGCCTTTATAATCCCATTATTGAATTTATTTTGAATTGTTTTTACATTTTTTGATTAAAACAGATTGTAATTGATTGTTTGCCTAGGGAAACGTGGAGCAAAAGCCATCCATTGTCAAGAAAAGTTCATTTATAGTCACTCATGCCTAGAAAAGCCTTATTACTCGATTTAAATGCCTTTATAATCCCATTATTGAATTTATTTTGAATTGTTTTTACATTTTTTGATTAAAACATATTGTAATTGATTGTTTGCCTCAGGAAACGTGGAGCAAAAGCCATCCATTGTCAAGAAAAGTTCATTTATAGTCACTCATGCCTAGAGAAGCCTTATTACTCGGTTTAAATGCCTTTATAATCCCATTATTGAATTTATTTTGAATTTTTTTTACAGTTTTTGATTAAAACAGATTGTAATAGATTGTTTATCTCGGGAAACATGGAACGAAAGCCATCCATTGTGAAGAAAAGATCATTTATAGTCACTCATGCCTAGAAAAGCCTTATTACTCGGTTTAAATGCTTTTATAATCCCATTATTGAATTTATTTTGAATTTCTTTTACATTTTTTGATTAAAACAGATTGTAATAGATTGTTTATCTCGGGAAACATGGAACGAAAGCCATCCATTGTCAAGAAAAGTTCATTTATAGTCACTCATGCCTAGAAAAGCCTTATTACTCGGTTTAAATGCCTTTATAATCCCATTATTGAATATATTTACATTTATTTTTACATTTTTTGATTAAAACATATTGTAATTGATTGTTTGCCTCGGGAAACGTGGAGCAAAAGCCATCCATTGTCAAGAAAAGTTCATATATAGTCACTCATGCCTAGAAAAGCCTTATTACTCGATTTAAATGCCTTTATAATCCCATTATTGAATTTATTTTGAATTTTTTTTACATTTTTTGATTAAAACATATTGTAATTGATTGTTTGCCTCGGGAAACGTGGAGCAAAAGCCATCCATTGTCAAGAAAAGTTCATTTATAGTCACTCATGCCTACAAAAGCCTTATTACTCGATTTAAATGCCTTTAAAATCCCATTATTGAATTTATTTTGAATTTTTTTTACATTTTTTGATTAAAACATATTGTAATTGATTGTTTGCCTCGGGAAACGTGGAGCAAAAGCCATCCATTGTCAAGAAAAGTTCATTTATAGTCACTCATGCCTACAAAAGCCTTATTACTCGGTTTAAATGCCTTTATAATCCCATTATTGAATTTATTTTGAATTTTTTTTACATTTTTTGATTAAAACAGATTGTAATAGATTGTTTATCTCGGGAAACATGGAACGAAAGCCATCCATTGTCAAGAAAAGATCATTTATAGTCACTCATGCCTAGAAAAGCCTTATTACTCGGTTTAAATGCCCTTATAATCCCATTATTGAATTTATTTTGAATTATTTTTACATTTTTTTATTAAAACATATTGTAATTGATTGTTTGCCCTCGGGAAACGTGGAGCAAAAGCCATCCATTGTCAAGAAAAGATCATTTATAGTCACTCATGCCTAGAGAAGCCTTATTACTCGGTTTAAATGCCTTTATAATCCCATTATTGAATTTATTTTGAATTTTTTTTACATTTTTTGATTAAAACTGATTCTAATACATTGTTTATCCCGGGAAACATGGAACGAAAGCCATCCATTGTCAAGAAAACATCATTTATAGTCACTCATGCCTAGAAAAGCCTTATTACTCGGTTTAAATGCCTTTATAATCCCATTATTGAGTTTATTTTGAACTTTTTTGACATTTTTTGATTAAAACAGATTGTAATTGATTGTTTGCCTCGGGAAACATGGAGAGAAAGCCATCCATTGTCAAGAAAAGTTCATTTATAGTCACTCATGCCTAGAAAAGCCTTATTACTCGGTTTAAATGCTTTTATAATCCCATTATCGAATTTATTTTGAATTGTTTTTACATTTTTTGATTAAAACAGATTGTAATTGATTGTTTGCCTCGGGAAACGTGGAGCAAAAGCCATCCATTGTCAAGAAAAGTTCATTTATAGTCACTCATGCCTAGAAAAGCCTTATAACTCGGTTTAAATGCCTTTATAATCCCATTATTGAATTTATTTTGAATTGTTGTTACATTTTTTGATTAAAACAGATTGTAATTGATTGTTTGCCTCGGGAAACGTGGATCAAAAGCCATCCATTGTCAAGAAAAGTTCATTTATAGTCACTCATGCCTAGAAAAGCCTTATTACTCGATTTAAATGCCTTTATAATCCCATTATTGAATTTATTTTGAATTGTTTTTACATTTTTTGATTAAAACATATTGTAATTGATTGTTTGCCTCGAGAAACGTGGAGCAAAAGCCATCCATTGTCAAGAAAAGTTCATTTATAGTCACTCATGCCTACAAAAGCCTTATTACTCGATTTAAATGCCTTTATAATCCCATTATTGAATTTATTTTGAATTTTTTTTACATTTTTTGATTAAAACAGATTCTAATACATTGTTTATCTCGGGAAAAATGGAACGAAAGCCATCCATTGTCAAGAAAACATCATTTATAGTCACTCATGCCTAGAAAAGCCTTATTACTCGGTTTAAATGCCTTTATAATCCCATTATTGAATTTATTTTGAACTTTTTTGACATTTTTTGATTAAAACAGATTGTAATTGATTGTTTGCCTCGAGAAACGTGGAGCAAAGGCCATCCATTGTCAAGAAAAGTTCATTTAGAGTCACTCATGCCTAGAAAAGCCTTATTACTCGGTTTAAATGCTTTTATAATCCCATTATCGAATTTATTTTGAATTGTTTTTACATTTTTTGATTAAAACAGATTGTAATTGATTGTTTGCCTCGGGAAACGTGGAGCAAAAGCCATCCATTGTCAAGAAAAGTTCATTTATAGTCACTCATGCCTAGAAAAGCCTTATTACTCGATTTAAATGCCTTTATAATCCCATTATTGAATTTATTTTGAATTGTTTTTACATTTTTTGATTAAAACATATTGTAATTGATTGTTTGCCTCGAGAAACGTGGAGCAAAAGCCATCCATTGTCAAGAAAAGTTCATTTATAGTCACTCATGCCTACAAAAGCCTTATTACTCGGTTTAAATGCCTTTATAATCCCATTATTGAATTTATTTTGAATTTTTTTTACATTTTTTGATTAAAACAGATTCTAATACATTGTTTATCTCGGGAAAAATGGAACGAAAGCCATCCATTGTCAAGAAAACATCATTTATAGTCACTCATGCCTAGAAAAGCCTTATTACTCGGTTTAAATGCCTTTATAATCCCATTATTGAATTTATTTTGAACTTTTTTGACATTTTTTGATTAAAACAGATTGTAATTGATTGTTTGCCTCGAGAAACGTGGAGAAAAGGCCATCCATTGTCAAGAAAAGTTCATTTATAGTCACTCATGCCTAGAAAAGCCTTATTACTCGGTTTAAATGCTTTTATAATCCCATTATCGAATTTATTTTGAATTGTTTTTACATTTTTTGATTAAAACAGATTGTAATTGATTGTTTGCCTCGGGAAACGTGGAGCAAAAGCCATCCATTGTCAAGAAAAGATCATTTATAGTCACTCATGCCTAGAAAAGGCTTATAACTCTTTTTAAATGCCTTTATAATCCCATTATTGAATTTATTTTGAATTGTTTTTACATTTTTTGATTAAAACAGATTGTAATTGATTGTTTGCCTAGGGAAACGTGGAGCAAAAGCCATCCATTGTCAAGAAAAGTTCATTTATAGTCACTCATGCCTAGAAAAGCCTTATTACTCGATTTAAATGCCTTTATAATCCCATTATTGAATTTATTTTGAATTGTTTTTACATTTTTTGATTAAAACATATTGTAATTGATTGTTTGCCTCAGGAAACGTGGAGCAAAAGCCATCCATTGTCAAGAAAAGTTCATTTATAGTCACTCATGCCTAGAGAAGCCTTATTACTCGGTTTAAATGCCTTTATAATCCCATTATTGAATTTATTTTGAATTTTTTTTACAGTTTTTGATTAAAACAGATTGTAATAGATTGTTTATCTCGGGAAACATGGAACGAAAGCCATCCATTGTGAAGAAAAGATCATTTATAGTCACTCATGCCTAGAAAAGCCTTATTACTCGGTTTAAATGCTTTTATAATCCCATTATTGAATTTATTTTGAATTTCTTTTACATTTTTTGATTAAAACAGATTGTAATAGATTGTTTATCTCGGGAAACATGGAACGAAAGCCATCCATTGTCAAGAAAAGTTCATTTATAGTCACTCATGCCTAGAAAAGCCTTATTACTCGGTTTAAATGCCTTTATAATCCCATTATTGAATATATTTACATTTATTTTTACATTTTTTGATTAAAACATATTGTAATTGATTGTTTGCCTCGGGAAACGTGGAGCAAAAGCCATCCATTGTCAAGAAAAGTTCATATATAGTCACTCATGCCTAGAAAAGCCTTATTACTCGATTTAAATGCCTTTATAATCCCATTATTGAATTTATTTTGAATTTTTTTTACATTTTTTGATTAAAACATATTGTAATTGATTGTTTGCCTCGGGAAACGTGGAGCAAAAGCCATCCATTGTCAAGAAAATTTCATTTATAGTCACTCATGCCTACAAAAGCCTTATTACTCGATTTAAATGCCTTTAAAATCCCATTATTGAATTTATTTTGAATTTTTTTTACATTTTTTGATTAAAACATATTGTAATTGATTGTTTGCCTCGGGAAACGTGGAGCAAAAGCCATCCATTGTCAAGAAAAGTTCATTTATAGTCACTCATGCCTACAAAAGCCTTATTACTCGGTTTAAATGCCTTTATAATCCCATTATTGAATTTATTTTGAATTTTTTTTACATTTTTTGATTAAAACAGATTGTAATAGATTGTTTATCTCGGGAAACATGGAACGAAAGCCATCCATTGTCAAGAAAAGATCATTTATAGTCACTCATGCCTAGAAAAGGCTTATTACTCGGTTTAAATGCCCTTATAATCCCATTATTGAATTTATTTTGAATTATTTTTACATTTTTTTATTAAAACATATTGTAATTGATTGTTTGCCCTCGGGAAACGTGGAGCAAAAGCCATCCATTGTCAAGAAAAGATCATTTATAGTCACTCATGCCTAGAGAAGCCTTATTACTCGGTTTAAATGCCTTTATAATCCCATTATTGAATTTATTTTGAATTTTTTTTACATTTTTTGATTAAAACTGATTCTAATACATTGTTTATCTCGGGAAACATGGAACGAAAGCCATCCATTGTCAAGAAAACATCATTTATAGTCACTCATGCCTAGAAAAGCCTTATTACTCGGTTTAAATGCCTTTATAATCCCATTATTGAGTTTATTTTGAACTTTTTTGACATTTTTTGATTAAAACAGATTGTAATTGATTGTTTGCCTCGGGAAACATGGAGAGAAAGCCATCCATTGTCAAGAAAAGTTCATTTATAGTCACTCATGCCTAGAAAAGCCTTATTACTCGGTTTAAATGCTTTTATAATCCCATTATCGAATTTATTTTGAATTGTTTTTACATTTTTTGATTAAAACAGATTGTAATTGATTGTTTGCCTCGGGAAACGTGGAGCAAAAGCCATCCATTGTCAAGAAAAGTTCATTTATAGTCACTCATGCCTAGAAAAGCCTTATAACTCGGTTTAAATGCCTTTATAATCCCATTATTGAATTTATTTTGAATTGTTTTTACATTTTTTGATTAAAACAGATTGTAATTGATTGTTTGCCTCGGGAAACGTGGATCAAAAGCCATCCATTGTCAAGAAAAGTTCATTTATAGTCACTCATGCCTAGAAAAGCCTTATTACTCGATTTAAATGCCTTTATAATCCCATTATTGAATTTATTTTGAATTGTTTTTACATTTTTTGGTTAAAACATATTGTAATTAATTGTTTGCCTCGAGAAACGTGGAGCAAAAGCCATCCATTGTCAAGAAAAGTTCATTTATAGTCACTCATGCCTACAAAAGCCTTATTACTCGATTTAAATGCCTCTATAATCCCATTATTGAATTTATTTTGAATTTTTTTTACATTTTTTGATTAAAACAGATTCTAATACATTGTTTATCTCGGGAAAAATGGAACGAAAGCCATCCATTGTCAAGAAAACATCATTTATAGTCACTCATGCCTAGAAAAGCCTTATTACTCGGTTTAAATGCCTTTATAATCCCATTATTGAATTTATTTTGAACTTTTTTGACATTTTTTGATTAAAACAGATTGTAATTGATTGTTTGCCTCGAGAAACGTGGAGCAAAGGCCATCCATTGTCAAGAAAAGTTCATTTATAGTCACTCATGCCTAGAAAAGCCTTATTACTCGGTTTAAATGCTTTTATAATCCCATTATCGAATTTATTTTGAATTGTTTTTACATTTTTTGATTAAAACAGATTGTAATTGATTGTTTGCCTCGGGAAACGTGGAGCAAAAGCCATCCATTGTCAAGAAAAGTTCATTTATAGTCACTCATGCCTAGAAAAGCCTTATTACTCGATTTAAATGCCTTTATAATCCCATTATTGAATTTATTTTGAATTGTTTTTACATTTTTTGATTAAAACATATTGTAATTGATTGTTTGCCTCGAGAAACGTGGAGCAAAAGCCATCCATTGTCAAGAAAAGTTCATTTATAGTCACTCATGCCTACAAAAGCCTTATTACTCGGTTTAAATGCCTTTATAATCCCATTATTGAATTTATTTTGAATTTTTTTTACATTTTTTGATTAAAACAGATTCTAATACATTGTTTATCTCGGGAAAAATGGAACGAAAGCCATCCATTGTCAAGAAAACATCATTTATAGTCACTCATGCCTAGAAAAGCCTTATTACTCGGTTTAAATGCCTTTATAATCCCATTATTGAATTTATTTTGAACTTTTTTGACATTTTTTGATTAAAACAGATTGTAATTGATTGTTTGCCTCGAGAAACGTGGAGCAAAGGCCATCCATTGTCAAGAAAAGTTCATTTATAGTCACTCATGCCTAGAAAAGCCTTATTACTCGGTTTAAATGCTTTTATAATCCCATTATCGAATTTATTTTGAATTGTTTTTACATTTTTTGATTAAAACAGATTGTAATTGATTGTTTGCCTCGGGAAACGTGGAGCAAAAGCCATCCATTGTCAAGAAAAGATCATTTATAGTCACTCATGCCTAGAAAAGGCTTATAACTCTTTTTAAATGCCTTTATAATCCCATTATTGAATTTATTTTGAATTGTTTTTACATTTTTTGATTAAAACAGATTGTAATTGATTGTTTGCCTAGGGAAACGTGGAGCAAAAGCCATCCATTGTCAAGAAAAGTTCATTTATAGTCACTCATGCCTAGAAAAGCCTTACTACTCGATTTAAATGCCTTTATAATCCCATTATTGAATTTATTTTGAATTGTTTTTACATTTTTTGATTAAAACAGATTGTAATTGATTGTTTGCCTAGGGAAACGTGGAGCAAAAGCCATCCATTGTCAAGAAAAGTTCATTTATAGTCACTCATGCCTAGAAAAGCCTTATTACTCGATTTAAATGCCTTTATAATCCCATTATTGAATTTATTTTGAATTGTTATTACATTTTTTGATTAAAACATATTGTAATTGATTGTTTGCCTCAGGAAACGTGGAGCAAAAGCCATCCATTGTCAAGAAAAGTTCATTTATAGTCACTCATGCCTAGAGAAGCCTTATTACTCGGTTTAAATGCCTTTATAATCCCATTATTGAATTTATTTTGAATTTTTTTTACAGTTTTTGATTAAAACAGATTGTAATAGATTGTTTATCTCGGGAAACATGGAACGAAAGCCATCCATTGTGAAGAAAAGATTATTTATAGTCACTCATGCCTAGAAAAGCCTTATTACTCGGTTTAAATGCTTTTATAATCCCATTATTGAATTTATTTTGAATTTCTTTTACATTTTTTGATTAAAACAGATTGTAATAGATTGTTTATCTCGGGAAACATGGAACGAAAGCCATCCATTGTCAAGAAAAGTTCATTTATAGTCACTCATGCCTAGAAAAGCCTTATTACTCGGTTTAAATGCCTTTATAATCCCATTATTGAATATATTTACATTTATTTTTACATTTTTTGATTAAAACATATTGTAATTGATTGTTTGCCTCGGGAAACGTGGAGCAAAAGCCATCCATTGTAAAGAAAAGTTCATATATAGTCACTCATGCCTAGAAAAGCCTTATTACTCGATTTAAATGCCTTTATAATCCCATTATTGAATTTATTTTGAATTTTTTTTACATTTTTTGATTAAAACATATTGTAATTGATTGTTTGCCTCGGGAAACGTGGAGCAAAAGCCATCCATTGTCAAGAAAAGTTCATTTATAGTCACTCATGCCTACAAAAGCCTTATTACTCGGTTTAAATGCCTTTATAATCCCATTATTGAATTTATTTTGAATTTTTTTTACATTTTTTGATTAAAACAGATTGTAATAGATTGTTTATCTCGGGAAACATGGAACGAAAGCCATCCATTGTCAAGAAAAGATCATTTATAGTCACTCATGCCTAGAAAAGCCTTATTACTCGGTTTAAATGCCCTTATAATCCCATTATTGAATTTATTTTGAATTATTTTTACATTTTTTTATTAAAACATATTGTAATTAATTGTTTGCCCTCGGGAAACGTGGAGCAAAAGCCATCCATTGTCAAGAAAAGTTCATTTATAGTCACTCATGCCTAGAAAAGCCTTATTACTCGGTTTAAATGCCTTTATAATCCCATTATTGAATTTATTTTGAATTTTTTTTACATTTTTTGATTAAAACTGATTCTAATACATTGTTTATCTCGGGAAACATGGAACGAAAGCCATCCATTGTCAAGAAAACATCATTTATAGTCACTCATGCCTAGAAAAGCCTTATTACTCGGTTTAAATGCCTTTATAATCCCATTATTGAGTTTATTTTGAACTTTTTTGACATTTTTTGATTAAAACAGATTGTAATTGATTGTTTGCCTCGGGAAACATGGAGAGAAAGCCATCCATTGTCAAGAAAAGTTCATTTATAGTCACTCATGCCTAGAAAAGCCTTATTACTCGGTTTAAATGCTTTTATAATCCCATTATCGAATTTATTTTGAATTGTTTTTACATTTTTTGATTAAAACAGATTGTAATTGATTGTTTGCCTCGAGAAACGTGGAGCAAAGGCCATCCATTGTCAAGAAAAGTTCATTTATAGTCACTCATGCCTAGAAAAGCCTTATTACTCGGTTTAAATGCTTTTATAATCCCATTATCGAATTTATTTTGAATTGTTTTTACATTTTTTGATTAAAACAGATTGTAATTGATTGTTTGCCTCGGGAAACGTGGAGCAAAAGCCATCCATTGTCAAGAAAAGTTCATTTATTGTCACTCATGCCTAGAAAAGCCTTATTACTCGATTTAAATGCCTTTATAATCCCATTATTGAATTTATTTTGAATTGTTTTTACATTTTTTGATTAAAACATATTGTAATTGATTGTTTGCCTCGAGAAACGTGGAGCAAAAGCCATCCATTGTCAAGAAAAGTTCATTTATAGTCACTCATGCCTACAGAAGCCTTATTACTCGGTTTAAATGCCTTTATAATCCCATTATTGAATTTATTTTGAATTTTTTTTACATTTTTTGATTAAAACAGATTCTAATACATTGTTTATCTCGGGAAAAATGGAACGAAAGCCATCCATTGTCAAGAAAACATCATTTATAGTCACTCATGCCTAGAAAAGCCTTATTACTCGGTTTAAATGCCTTTATAATCCCATTATTGAATTTATTTTGAACTTTTTTGACATTTTTTGATTAAAACAGATTGTAATTGATTGTTTGCCTCGAGAAACGTGGAGCAAAGGCCATCCATTGTCAAGAAAAGTTCATTTATAGTCACTCATGCCTAGAAAAGCCTTATTACTCGGTTTAAATGCTTTTATAATCCCATTATCGAATTTATTTTGAATTGTTTTTACATTTTTTGATTAAAACAGATTGTAATTGATTGTTTGCCTCGGGAAACGTGGAGCAAAAGCCATCCATTGTCAAGAAAAGATCATTTATAGTCACTCATGCCTAGAAAAGGCTTATAACTCTTTTTAAATGCCTTTATAATCCCATTATTGAATTTATTTTGAATTGTTTTTACATTTTTTGATTAAAACAGATTGTAATTGATTGTTTGCCTAGGGAAACGTGGAGCAAAAGCCATCCATTGTCAAGAAAAGTTCATTTATAGTCACTCATGCCTAGAAAAGCCTTATTACTCGATTTAAATGCCTTTATAATCCCATTATTGAATTTATTTTGAATTGTTTTTACATTTTTTGATTAAAACATATTGTAATTGATTGTTTGCCTCAGGAAACGTGGAGCAAAAGCCATCCATTGTCAAGAAAAGTTCATTTATAGTCACTCATGCCTAGAGAAGCCTTATTACTCGGTTTAAATGCCTTTATAATCCCATTATTGAATTTATTTTGAATTTTTTTTACAGTTTTTGATTAAAACAGATTGTAATAGATTGTTTATCTCGGGAAACATGGAACGAAAGCCATCCATTGTGAAGAAAAGATCATTTATAGTCACTCATGCCTAGAAAAGCCTTATTACTCGGTTTAAATGCTTTTATAATCCCATTATTGAATTTATTTTGAATTTCTTTTACATTTTTTGATTAAAACAGATTGTAATAGATTGTTTATCTCGGGAAACATGGAACGAAAGCCATCCATTGTCAAGAAAAGTTCATTTATAGTCACTCATGCCTAGAAAAGCCTTATTACTCGGTTTAAATGCCTTTATAATCCCATTATTGAATATATTTACATTTATTTTTACATTTTTTGATTAAAACATATTGTAATTAATTGTTTGCCCTCGGGAAACATGGAGCAAAAGCCATCCATTGTCAAGAAAAGTTCATTTATAGTCACTCATGCCTAGAGAAGCCTTATTACTCGGTTTAAATGCCTTTATAATCCCATTATTGAATTTATTTTGAATTTTTTTTACATTTTTTGATTAAAACTGATTCTAATACATTGTTTATCTCGGGAAACATGGAACGAAAGCCATCCATTGTCAAGAAAACATCATTTATAGTCACTCATGCCTAGAAAAGCCTTATTACTCGGTTTAAATGCCTTTATAATCCCATTATTGAGTTTATTTTGAACTTTTTTGACATTTTTTGATTAAAACAGATTGTAATTGATTGTTTGCCTCGGGAAACATGGAGAGAAAGCCATCCATTGTCAAGAAAAGTTCATTTATAGTCACTCATGCCTAGAAAAGCCTTATTACTCGGTTTAAATGCTTTTATAATCCCATTATCGAATTTATTTTGAATTGTTTTTACATTTTTTGATTAAAACAGATTGTAATTGATTGTTTGCCTCGGGAAACGTGGAGCAAAAGCCATCCATTGTCAAGAAAAGTTCATTTATAGTCACTCATGCCTAGAAAAGCCTTATAACTCGGTTTAAATGCCTTTATAATCCCATTATTGAATTTATTTTGAATTGTTTTTACATTTTTTGATTAAAACAGATTGTAATTGATTGTTTGCCTCGGGAAACGTGGATCAAAAGCCATCCATTGTCAAGAAAAGTTCATTTATAGTCACTCATGCCTAGAAAAGCCTTATTACTCGATTTAAATGCCTTTATAATCCCATTATTGAATTTATTTTGAATTGTTTTTACATTTTTTGATTAAAACATATTGTAATTAATTGTTTGCCTCGAGAAACGTGGAGCAAAAGCCATCCATTGTCAAGAAAAGTTCATTTATAGTCACTCATGCCTACAAAAGCCTTATTACTCGATTTAAATGCCTTTATAATCCCATTATTGAATTTATTTTGAATTGTTTTTACATTTTTTGATTAAAACATATTGTAATTAATTGTTTGCCTCGAGAAACGTGGAGCAAAAGCCATCCATTGTCAAGAAAAGTTCATTTATAGTCACTCATGCCTAGAAAAGCCTTATAACTCGGTTTAAATGCCTTTATAATCCCATTATTGAATTTATTTTGAACTTTTTTGACATTTTTTGATTAAAACAGATTGTAATTGATTGTTTGCCTCAAGAAACGTGGAGCAAAGGCCATCCATTGTCAAGAAAAGTTCATTTATAGTCACTCATGCCTAGAAAAGCCTTATTACTCGGTTTAAATGCTTTTATAATCCCATTATCGAATTTATTTTGAATTGTTTTTACATTTTTTGATTAAAACAGATTGTAATTGATTGTTTGCCTCGGGAAACGTGGAGCAAAAGCCATCCATTGTCAAGAAAACATCATTTATAGTCACTCATGCCTAGAAAAGCCTTATTACTCGGTTTAAATGCCTTTATAATCCCATTATTGAATTTATTTTGAACTTTTTTGACATTTTTTGATTAAAACAGATTGTAATTGATTGTTTGCCTCGAGAAACGTGGAGCAAAGGCCATCCATTGTCAAGAAAAGTTCATTTATAGTCACTCATGCCTAGAAAAGCCTTATTACTCGGTTTAAATGCTTTTATAATCCCATTATCGAATTTATTTTGAATTGTTTTTACATTTTTTGATTAAAACAGATTGTAATTGATTGTTTGCCTCGGGAAACGTGGAACAAAAGCCATCCATTGTCAAGAAAAGATCATTTATAGTCACTCATGCCTAGAAAAGGCTTATAACTCTTTTTAAATACCTTTATAATCCCATTATTGAATTTATTTTGAATTGTTTTTACATTTTTTGATTAAAACAGATTGTAATTGATTGTTTGCCTAGGGAAACGTGGAGCAAAAGCCATCCATTGTCAAGAAAAGTTCATTTATAGTCACTCATGCCTAGAAAAGCCTTATTACTCGATTTAAATGCCTTTATAATCCCATTATCGAATTTATTTTGAATTGTTTTTACATTTTTTGATTAAAACAGATTGTAATTGATTGTTTGCCTCGGGAAACGTGGAGCAAAAGCCATCCATTGTCAAGAAAAGATCATTTATAGTCACTCATGCCTAGAAAAGGCTTATAACTCTTTTTAAATGCCTTTATAATCCCATTATTGAATTTATTTTGAATTGTTTTTACATTTTTTGATTAAAACAGATTGTAATTGATTGTTTGCCTAGGGAAACGTGGAGCAAAAGCCATCCATTGTCAAGAAAAGTTCATTTATAGTCACTCATGCCTAGAAAAGCCTTATTACTCGATTTAAATGCCTTTATAATCCCATTATTGAATTTATTTTGAATTGTTTTTACATTTTTTGATTAAAACATATTGTAATTAATTGTTTGCCTCGAGAAACGTGGAGCAAAAGCCATCCATTGTCAAGAAAAGTTCATTTATAGTCACTTATGCCTACAAAAGCCTTATTACTCGATTTAAATGCCTTTATAATCCCATTATTGAATTTATTTTGAATTTTTTTTACATTTTTTGATTAAAACAGATTCTAATACATTGTTTATCTCGGGAAAAATGGAACGAAAGCCATCCATTGTCAAGAAAACATCATTTATAGTCACTCATGCCTAGAAAAGCCTTATTACTCGGTTTAAATGCCTTTATAATCCCATTATTGAATTTATTTTGAACTTTTTTGACATTTTTTGATTAAAACAGATTGTAATTGATTGTTTGCCTCGAGAAACGTGGAGCAAAGGCCATCCATTGTCAAGAAAAGTTCATTTATAGTCACTCATGCCTAGAAAAGCCTTATTACTCGGTTTAAATGCTTTTATAATCCCATTATCGAATTTATTTTGAATTGTTTTTACATTTTTTGATTAAAACAGATTGTAATTGATTGTTTGCCTCGGGAAACGTGGAGCAAAAGCCATCCATTGTCAAGAAAAGTTCATTTATAGTCACTCATGCCTAGAAAAGCCTTATTACTCGATTTAAATGCCTTTATAATCCCATTATTGAATTTATTTTGAATTGTTTTTACATTTTTTGATTAAAACATATTGTAATTGATTGTTTGCCTCGAGAAACGTGGAGCAAAAGCCATCCATTGTCAAGAAAAGTTCATTTATAGTCACTCATGCCTACAAAAGCCTTATTACTCGGTTTAAATGCCTTTATAATCCCATTATTGAATTTATTTTGAATTTTTTTTACATTTTTTGATTAAAACAGATTCTAATACATTGTTTATCTCGGGAAAAATGGAACGAAAGCCATCCATTGTCAAGAAAACATCATTTATAGTCACTCATGCCTAGAAAAGCCTTATTACTCGGTTTAAATGCCTTTATAATCCCATTATTGAATTTATTTTGAACTTTTTTGACATTTTTTGATTAAAACAGATTGTAATTGATTGTTTGCCTCGAGAAACGTGGAGCAAAGGCCATCCATTGTCAAGAAAAGTTCATTTATAGTCACTCATGCCTAGAAAAGCCTTATTACTCGGTTTAAATGCTTTTATAATCCCATTATCGAATTTATTTTGAATTGTTTTTACATTTTTTGATTAAAACAGATTGTAATTGATTGTTTGCCTCGGGAAACGTGGAGCAAAAGCCATCCATTGTCAAGAAAAGATCATTTATAGTCACTCATGCCTAGAAAAGGCTTATAACTCTTTTTAAATGCCTTTATAATCCCATTATTGAATTTATTTTGAATTGTTTTTACATTTTTTGATTAAAACAGATTGTAATTGATTGTTTGCCTAGGGAAACGTGGAGCAAAAGCCATCCATTGTCAAGAAAAGTTCATTTATAGTCACTCATGCCTAGAAAAGCCTTATTACTCGATTTAAATGCCTTTATAATCCCATTATCGAATTTATTTTGAATTGTTTTTACATTTTTTGATTAAAACAGATTGTAATTGATTGTTTGCCTAGGGAAACGTGGATCAAAAGCCATCCATTGTCAAGAAAAGTTCATTTATAGTCACTCATGCCTAGAAAAGGCTTATAACTCTTTTTAAATGCCTTTATAATCCCATTATTGAATTTATTTTGAATTGTTTTTACATTTTTTGATTAAAACAGATTGTAATTGATTGTTTGCCTAGGGAAACGTGGAGCAAAAGCCATCCATTGTCAAGAAAAGTTCATTTATAGTCACTCATGCCTAGAAAAGCCTTATAACTCGGTTTAAATGCCTTTATAATCCCATTATTGAATTTATTTTGAATTGTTTTTACATTTTTTGATTAAAACAGATTGTAATTGATTGTTTGCCTCGGGAAACGTGGATCAAAAGCCATCCATTGTCAAGAAAAGTTCATTTATAGTCACTCATGCCTAGAAAAGCCTTATTACTCGATTTAAATGCCTTTATAATCCCATTATTGAATTTATTTTGAATTGTTTTTACATTTTTTGATTAAAACATATTGTAATTAATTGTTTGCCTCGAGAAACGTGGAGCAAAAGCCATCCATTGTCAAGAAAAGTTCATTTATAGTCACTTATGCCTACAAAAGCCTTATTACTCGATTTAAATGCCTTTATAATCCCATTATTGAATTTATTTTGAATTTTTTTTACATTTTTTGATTAAAACAGATTCTAATACGTTGTTTATCTCGGGAAAAATGGAACGAAAGCCATCCATTGTCAAGAAAACATCATTTATAGTCACTCATGCCTAGAAAAGCCTTATTACTCGGTTTAAATGCCTTTATAATCCCATTATTGAATTTATTTTGAACTTTTTTGACATTTTTTGATTAAAACAGATTGTAATTGATTGTTTGCCTCGAGAAACGTGGAGCAAAGGCCATCCATTGTCAAGAAAAGTTCATTTATAGTCACTCATGCCTAGAAAAGCCTTATTACTCGGTTTAAATGCTTTTATAATCCCATTATCGAATTTATTTTGAATTGTTTTTACATTTTTTGATTAAAACAGATTGTAATTGATTGTTTGCCTCGGGAAACGTGGAGCAAAAGCCATCCATTGTCAAGAAAAGTTCATTTATAGTCACTCATGCCTAGAAAAGCCTTATTACTCGGTTTAAATGCTTTTATAATCCCATTATCGAATTTATTTTGAATTGTTTTTACATTTTTTGATTAAAACAGATTGTAATTGATTGTTTGCCTCGGGAAACGTGGAGCAAAAGCCATCCATTGTCAAGAAAAGTTCATTTATAGTCACTCATGCCTAGAAAAGCCTTATAACTCGGTTTAAATGCCTTTATAATCCCATTATTGAATTTATTTTGAATTGTTTTTACATTTTTTGATTAAAACAGATTGTAATTGATTGTTTGCCTCGGGAAACGTGGATCAAAAGCCATCCATTGTCAAGAAAAGTTCATTTATAGTCACTCATGCCTAGAAAAGCCTTATTACTCGATTTAAATGCCTTTATAATCCCATTATTGAATTTATTTTGAATTGTTTTTACATTTTTTGGTTAAAACATATTGTAATTAATTGTTTGCCTCGAGAAACGTGGAGCAAAAGCCATCCATTGTCAAGAAAAGTTCATTTATAGTCACTCATGCCTACAAAAGCCTTATTACTCTATTTAAATGCCTTTATAATCCCATTATTGAATTTATTTTGAATTTTTTTTACATTTTTTGATTAAAACAGATTCTAATACATTGTTTATCTCGGGAAAAATGGAACGAAAGCCATCCATTGTCAAGAAAACATCATTTATAGTCACTCATGCCTAGAAAAGCCTTATTACTCGGTTTAAATGCCTTTATAATCCCATTATTGAATTTATTTTGAACTTTTTTGACATTTTTTGATTAAAACAGATTGTAATTGATTGTTTGCCTCGAGAAACGTGGAGCAAAGGCCATCCATTGTCAAGAAAAGTTCATTTATAGTCACTCATGCCTAGAAAAGCCTTATTACTCGGTTTAAATGCTTTTATAATCCCATTATCGAATTTATTTTGAATTGTTTTTACATTTTTTGATTAAAACAGATTGTAATTGATTGTTTGCCTCGGGAAACGTGGAGCAAAAGCCATCCATTGTCAAGAAAAGATCATTTATAGTCACTCATGCCTAGAAAAGGCTTATAACTCTTTTTAAATGCCTTTATAATCCCATTATTGAATTTATTTTGAATTGTTTTTACATTTTTTGATTAAAACAGATTGTAATTGATTGTTTGCCTAGGGAAACGTGGAGCAAAAGCCATCCATTGTCAAGAAAAGTTCATTTATAGTCACTCATGCCTAGAAAAGCCTTATTACTCGATTTAAATGCCTTTATAATCCCATTATCGAATTTATTTTGAATTGTTTTTACATTTTTTGATTAAAACAGATTGTAATTGATTGTTTGCCTCGGGAAACGTGGAGCAAAAGCCATCCATTGTCAAGAAAAGATCATTTATAGTCACTCATGCCTAGAAAAGGCTTATAACTCTTTTTAAATGCCTTTATAATCCCATTATTGAATTTATTTTGAATTGTTTTTACATTTTTTGATTAAAACAGATTGTAATTGATTGTTTGCCTAGGGAAACGTGGAGCAAAAGCCATCCATTGTCAAGAAAAGTTCATTTATAGTCACTCATGCCTAGAAAAGCCTTATAACTCGGTTTAAATGCCTTTATAATCCCATTATTGAATTTATTTTGAATTGTTTTTACATTTTTTGATTAAAACAGATTGTAATTGATTGTTTGCCTCGGGAAACGTGGATCAAAAGCCATCCATTGTCAAGAAAAGTTCATTTATAGTCACTCATGCCTAGAAAAGCCTTATTACTCGATTTAAATGCCTTTATAATCCCATTATTGAATTTATTTTGAATTGTTTTTACATTTTTTGATTAAAACATATTGTAATTAATTGTTTGCCTCGAGAAACGTGGAGCAAAAGCCATCCATTGTCAAGAAAAGTTCATTTATAGTCACTTATGCCTACAAAAGCCTTATTACTCGATTTAAATGCCTTTATAATCCCATTATTGAATTTATTTTGAATTTTTTTTACATTTTTTGATTAAAACAGATTCTAATACATTGTTTATCTCGGGAAAAATGGAACGAAAGCCATCCATTGTCAAGAAAACATCATTTATAGTCACTCATGCCTAGAAAAGCCTTATTACTCGGTTTAAATGCCTTTATAATCCCATTATTGAATTTATTTTGAACTTTTTTGACATTTTTTGATTAAAACAGATTGTAATTGATTGTTTGCCTCGAGAAACGTGGAGCAAAGGCCATCCATTGTCAAGAAAAGTTCATTTATAGTCACTCATGCCTAGAAAAGCCTTATTACTCGGTTTAAATGCTTTTATAATCCCATTATCGAATTTATTTTGAATTGTTTTTACATTTTTTGATTAAAACAGATTGTAATTGATTGTTTGCCTCGGGAAACGTGGAGCAAAAGCCATCCATTGTCAAGAAAAGTTCATTTATAGTCACTCATGCCTAGAAAAGCCTTATTACTCGGTTTAAATGCTTTTATAATCCCATTATCGAATTTATTTTGAATTGTTTTTACATTTTTTGATTAAAACAGATTGTAATTGATTGTTTGCCTCGGGAAACGTGGAGCAAAAGCCATCCATTGTCAAGAAAAGTTCATTTATAGTCACTCATGCCTAGAAAAGCCTTATAACTCGGTTTAAATGCCTTTATAATCCCATTATTGAATTTATTTTGAATTGTTTTTACATTTTTTGATTAAAACAGATTGTAATTGATTGTTTGCCTCGGGAAACGTGGATCAAAAGCCATCCATTGTCAAGAAAAGTTCATTTATAGTCACTCATGCCTAGAAAAGCCTTATTACTCGATTTAAATGCCTTTATAATCCCATTATTGAATTTATTTTGAATTGTTTTTACATTTTTTGGTTAAAACATATTGTAATTAATTGTTTGCCTCGAGAAACGTGGAGCAAAAGCCATCCATTGTCAAGAAAAGTTCATTTATAGTCACTCATGCCTACAAAAGCCTTATTACTCTATTTAAATGCCTTTATAATCCCATTATTGAATTTATTTTGAATTTTTTTTACATTTTTTGATTAAAACAGATTCTAATACATTGTTTATCTCGGGAAAAATGGAACGAAAGCCATCCATTGTCAAGAAAACATCATTTATAGTCACTCATGCCTAGAAAAGCCTTATTACTCGGTTTAAATGCCTTTATAATCCCATTATTGAATTTATTTTGAACTTTTTTGACATTTTTTGATTAAAACAGATTGTAATTGATTGTTTGCCTCGAGAAACGTGGAGCAAAGGCCATCCATTGTCAAGAAAAGTTCATTTATAGTCACTCATGCCTAGAAAAGCCTTATTACTCGGTTTAAATGCTTTTATAATCCCATTATCGAATTTATTTTGAATTGTTTTTACATTTTTTGATTAAAACAGATTGTAATTGATTGTTTGCCTCGGGAAACGTGGAGCAAAAGCCATCCATTGTCAAGAAAAGATCATTTATAGTCACTCATGCCTAGAAAAGGCTTATAACTCTTTTGAAATGCCTTTATAATCCCATTATTGAATTTATTTTGAATTGTTTTTACATTTTTTGATTAAAACAGATTGTAATTGATTGTTTGCCTAGGGAAACGTGGAGCAAAAGCCATCCATTGTCAAGAAAAGTTCATTTATAGTCACTCATGCCTAGAAAAGCCTTATTACTCGATTTAAATGCCTTTATAATCCCATTATTGAATTTATTTTGAATTGTTTTTACATTTTTTGATTAAAACATATTGTAATTGATTGTTTGCCTCAGGAAACGTGGAGCAAAAGCCATCCATTGTCCAGAAAAGTTCATTTATAGTCACTCATGCCTAGAGAAGCCTTATTACTCGGTTTAAATGCCTTTATAATCCCATTATTGAATTTATTTTGAATTTTTTTACAGTTTTTGATTAAAACAGATTGTAATAGATTGTTTATCTCGGGAAACATGGAACGAAAGCCATCCATTGTGAAGAAAAGATCATTTATAGTCACTCATGCCTAGAAAAGCCTTATTACTCGGTTTAAATGCTGTTATAATCCCATTATTGAATTTATTTTGAATTTCTTTGACATTTTTTGATTAAAACAGATTGTAATAGATTGTTTATCTCGGGAAACATGGAACGAAAGCCATCCATTGTCAAGAAAAGTTCATTTATAGTCACTCATGCCTAGAAAAGCCTTATTACTCGGTTTAAATGCCTTTATAATCCCATTATTGAATTTATTTACATTTATTTTTACATTTTTTGATTAAAACATATTGTAATTGATTGTTTGCCTCGGGAAACGTGGAGCAAAAGCCATCCATTGTCAAGAAAAGTTCATATATAGTCACTCATGCCTAGAAAAGCCTTATTACTCGATTTAAATGCCTTTATAATCCCATTATTGAATTTATTTTGAATTTTTTTTACATTTTTTGATTAAAACATATTGTAATTGATTGTTTGCCTCGGGAAACGTGGAGCAAAAGCCATCCATTGTCAAGAAAAGTTCATTTATAGTCACTCATGCCTACAAAAGCCTTATTACTCGATTTAAATGCCTTTAAAATCCCATTATTGAATTTATTTTGAATTTTTTTTACATTTTTTGATTAAAACATATTGTAATTGATTGTTTGCCTCGGGAAACGTGGAGCAAAAGCCATCCATTGTCAAGAAAAGTTCATTTATAGTCACTCATGCCTACAAAAGCCTTATTACTCGGTTTAAATGCCTTTATAATCCCATTATTGAATTTATTTTGAATTTTTTTTACATTTTTTGATTAAAACAGATTGTAATAGATTGTTTATCTCGGGAAACATGGAACGAAAGCCATCCATTGTCAAGAAAAGATCATTTATAGTCACTCATGCCTAGAAAAGCCTTATTACTCGGTTTAAATGCCCTTATAATCCCATTATTGAATTTATTTTGAATTATTTTTACATTTTTTTATTAAAACATATTGTAATTGATTGTTTGCCCTCGGGAAACGTGGAGCAAAAGCCATCCATTGTCAAGAAAAGATCATTTATAGTCACTCATGCCTAGAGAAGCCTTATTACTCGGTTTAAATGCCTTTATAATCCCATTATTGAATTTATTTTGAATTTTTTTTACATTTTTTGATTAAAACTGATTCTAATACATTGTTTATCTCGGGAAACATGGAACGAAAGCCATCCATTGTCAAGAAAACATCATTTATAGTCACTCATGCCTAGAAAAGCCTTATTACTCGGTTTAAATGCCTTTATAATCCCATTATTGAGTTTATTTTGAACTTTTTTGACATTTTTTGATTAAAACAGATTGTAATTGATTGTTTGCCTCGGGAAACATGGAGAGAAAGCCATCCATTGTCAAGAAAAGTTCATTTATAGTCACTCATGCCTAGAAAAGCCTTATTACTCGGTTTAAATGCTTTTATAATCCCATTATCGAATTTATTTTGAATTGTTTTTACATTTTTTGATTAAAACAGATTGTAATTGATTGTTTGCCTCGGGAAACGTGGAGCAAAAGCCATCCATTGTCAAGAAAAGTTCATTTATAGTCACTCATGCCTAGAAAAGCCTTATAACTCGGTTTAAATGCCTTTATAATCCCATTATTGAATTTATTTTGAATTGTTTTTACATTTTTTGATTAAAACAGATTGTAATTGATTGTTTGCCTCGGGAAACGTGGATCAAAAGCCATCCATTGTCAAGAAAAGTTCATTTATAGTCACTCATGCCTAGAAAAGCCTTATTACTCGATTTAAATGCCTTTATAATCCCATTATTGAATTTATTTTGAATTGTTTTTACATTTTTTGATTAAAACATATTGTAATTCATTGTTTGCCTCGAGAAACGTGGAGCAAAAGCCATCCATTGTCAAGAAAAGTTCATTTATAGTCACTCATGCCTACAAAAGCCTTATTACTCGATTTAAATGCCTTTATAATCCCGTTATTGAATTTATTTTGAATTTTTTTTACATTTTTTGATTAAAACATATTGTAATTAATTGTTTGCCTCGAGAAACGTGGAGCAAAGGCCATCCATTGTCAAGAAAAGTTCATTTATAGTCACTCATGCCTAGAAAAGCCTTATTACTCGGTTTAAATGCTTTTATAATCCCATTATCGAATTTATTTTGAATTTTTTTTACATTTTTTGATTAAAACAGATTGTAATTGATTGTTTGCCTCGGGAAACGTGGAGCAAAAGCCATCCATTGTCAAGAAAAGTTCATTTATAGTCACTCATGCCTAGAAAAGCCTTATTACTCGGTTTAAATGCTTTTATAATCCCATTATCGAATTTATTTTGAATTGTTTTTACATTTTTTGATTAAAACAGATTGTAATTGATTGTTTGCCTCGGGAAACGTGGAGCAAAAGCCATCCATTGTCAAGAAAAGTTCATTTATAGTCACTCATGCCTAGAAAAGCCTTATAACTCGGTTTAAATGCCTTTATAATCCCATTATTGAATTTATTTTGAATTGTTTTTACATTTTTTGATTAAAACAGATTGTAATTGATTGTTTGCCTCGGGAAACGTGGATCAAAAGCCATCCATTGTCAAGAAAAGTTCATTTATAGTCACTCATGCCTAGAAAAGCCTTATTACTCGATTTAAATGCCTTTATAATCCCATTATTGAATTTATTTTGAATTGTTTTTACATTTTTTGGTTAAAACATATTGTAATTAATTGTTTGCCTCGAGAAACGTGGAGCAAAAGCCATCCATTGTCAAGAAAAGTTCATTTATAGTCACTCATGCCTACAAAAGCCTTATTACTCGATTTAAATGCCTTTATAATCCCATTATTGAATTTATTTTGAATTTTTTTTACATTTTTTGATTAAAACAGATTCTAATACATTGTTTATCTCGGGAAAAATGGAACGAAAGCCATCCATTGTCAAGAAAACATCATTTATAGTCACTCATGCCTAGAAAAGCCTTATTACTCGGTTTAAATGCCTTTATAATCCCATTATTGAATTTATTTTGAACTTTTTTGACATTTTTTGATTAAAACAGATTGTAATTGATTGTTTGCCTCGAGAAACGTGGAGCAAAGGCCATCCATTGTCAAGAAAAGTTCATTTATAGTCACTCATGCCTAGAAAAGCCTTATTACTCGGTTTAAATGCTTTTATAATCCCATTATCGAATTTATTTTGAATTGTTTTTACATTTTTTGATTAAAACAGATTGTAATTGATTGTTTACCTCGGGAAACGTGGAGCAAAAGCCATCCATTGTCAAGAAAAGATCATTTATAGTCACTCATGCCTAGAAAAGGCTTATAACTCTTTTGAAATGCCTTTATAATCCCATTATTGAATTTATTTTGAATTGTTTTTACATTTTTTGATTAAAACAGATTGTAATTGATTGTTTGCCTAGGGAAACGTGGAGCAAAAGCCATCCATTGTCAAGAAAAGTTCATTTATAGTCACTCATGCCTAGAAAAGCCTTATTACTCGATTTAAATGCCTTTATAATCCCATTATTGAATTTATTTTGAATTGTTTTTACATTTTTTGATTAAAACATATTGTAATTGATTGTTTGCCTCAGGAAACGTGGAGCAAAAGCCATCCATTGTCAAGAAAAGTTCATTTATAGTCACTCATGCCTAGAGAAGCCTTATTACTCGGTTTAAATGCCTTTATAATCCCATTATTGAATTTATTTTGAATTTTTTTTACAGTTTTTGATTAAAACAGATTGTAATAGATTGTTTATCTCGGGAAACATGGAACGAAAGCCATCCATTGTGAAGAAAAGATCATTTATAGTCACTCATGCCTAGAAAAGCCTTATTACTCGGTTTAAATGCTTTTATAATCCCATTATTGAATTTATTTTGAATTTCTTTTACATTTTTTGATTAAAACAGATTGTAATAGATTGTTTATCTCGGGAAACATGGAACGAAAGCCATCCATTGTCAAGAAAAGTTCATTTATAGTCACTCATGCCTAGAAAAGCCTTATTACTCGGTTTAAATGCCTTTATAATCCCATTATTGAATATATTTACATTTATTTTTACATTTTTTGATTAAAACATATTGTAATTGATTGTTTGCCTCGGGAAACGTGGAGCAAAAGCCATCCATTGTCAAGAAAAGTTCATATATAGTCACTCATGCCTAGAAAAGCCTTATTACTCGATTTAAATGCCTTTATAATCCCATTATTGAATTTATTTTGAATTTTTTTTACATTTTTTGATTAAAACATATTGTAATTGATTGTTTGCCTCGGGAAACGTGGAGCAAAAGCCATCCATTGTCAAGAAAAGTTCATTTATAGTCACTCATGCCTACAAAAGCCTTATTACTCGATTTAAATGCCTTTAAAATCCCATTATTGAATTTATTTTGAATTGTTTTTACATTTTTTGATTAAAACATATTGTAATTGATTGTTTGCCTCGGGAAACGTGGAGCAAAAGCCATCCATTGTCAAGAAAAGTTCATTTATAGTCACTCATGCCTACAAAAGCCTTATTACTCGGTTTAAATGCCTTTATAATCCCATTATTGAATTTATTTTGAATTTTTTTTACATTTTTTGATTAAAACAGATTGTAATAGATTGTTTATCTCGGGAAACATGGAACGAAAGCCATCCATTGTCAAGAAAAGATCATTTATAGTCACTCATGCCTAGAAAAGGCTTATTACTCGGTTTAAATGCCCTTATAATCCCATTATTGAATTTATTTTGAATTATTTTTACATTTTTTTATTAAAACATATTGTAATTGATTGTTTGCCCTTGGGAAACGTGGAGCAAAAGCCATCCATTGTCAAGAAAAGATCATTTATAGTCACTCATGCCTAGAGAAGCCTTATTACTCGGTTTAAATGCCTTTATAATCCCATTATTGAATTTATTTTGAATTTTTTTTACATTTTTTGATTAAAACTGATTCTAATACATTGTTTATCTCGGGAAACATGGAACGAAAGCCATCCATTGTCAAGAAAACATCATTTATAGTCACTCATGCCTAGAAAAGCCTTATTACTCGGTTTAAATGCCTTTATAATCCCATTATTGAGTTTATTTTGAACTTTTTTGACATTTTTTGATTAAAACAGATTGTAATTGATTGTTTGCCTCGGGAAACATGGAGAGAAAGCCATCCATTGTCAAGAAAAGTTCATTTATAGTCACTCATGCCTAGAAAAGCCTTATTACTCGGTTTAAATGCTTTTATAATCCCATTATCGAATTTATTTTGAATTGTTTTTACATTTTTTGATTAAAACAGATTGTAATTGATTGTTTGCCTCGGGAAACGTGGAGCAAAAGCCATCCATTGTCAAGAAAAGTTCATTTATAGTCACTCATGCCTAGAAAAGCCTTATAACTCGGTTTAAATGCCTTTATAATCCCATTATTGAATTTATTTTGAATTGTTTTTACATTTTTTGATTAAAACAGATTGTAATTGATTGTTTGCCTCGGGAAACGTGGATCAAAAGCCATCCATTGTCAAGAAAAGTTCATTTATAGTCACTCATGCCTAGAAAATCCTTATTACTCGATTTAAATGCCTTTATAATCCCATTATTGAATTTATTTTGAATTGTTTTTACATTTTTTGATTAAAACATATTGTAATTCATTGTTTGCCTCGAGAAACGTGGAGCAAAAGCCATCCATTGTCAAGAAAAGTTCATTTATAGTCACTCATGCCTACAAAAGCCTTATTACTCGATTTAAATGCTTTTATAATCCCATTATTGAATTTATTTTGAATTTTTTTTACATTTTTTGATTAAAACAGATTCTAATACATTGTTTATCTCGGGAAAAATGGAACGAAAGCCATCCATTGTCAAGAAAACATCATTTATAGTCACTCATGCCTAGAAAAGCCTTATTACTCGGTTTAAATGCCTTTATAATCCCATTATTGAATTTATTTTGAACTTTTTTGACATTTTTTGATTAAAACAGATTGTAATTGATTGTTTGCCTCGAGAAACGTGGAGCAAAGGCCATCCATTGTCAAGAAAAGTTCATTTATAGTCACTCATGCCTAGAAAAGCCTTATTACTCGGTTTAAATGCTTTTATAATCCCATTATCGAATTTATTTTGAATTGTTTTTACATTTTTTGATTAAAACAGATTGTAATTGATTGTTTGCCTCGGGAAACGTGGAGCAAAAGCCATCCATTGTCAAGAAAAGTTCATTTATAGTCACTCATGCCTAGAAAAGCCTTATTACTCGATTTAAATGCCTTTATAATCCCATTATTGAATTTATTTTGAATTGTTTTTACATTTTTTAATTAAAACATATTGTAATTGATTGTTTGCCTCGAGAAACGTGGAGCAAAAGCCATCCATTGTCAAGAAAAGTTCATTTATAGTCACTCATGCCTACAAAAGCCTTATTACTCGGTTTAAATGCCTTTATAATCCCATTATTGAATTTATTTTGAATTTTTTTTACATTTTTTGATTAAAACAGATTCTAATACATTGTTTATCTCGGGAAAAATGGAACGAAAGCCATCCATTGTCAAGAAAACATCATTTATAGTCACTCATGCCTAGAAAAGCCTTATTACTCGGTTTAAATGCCTTTATAATCCCATTATTGAATTTATTTTGAACTTTTTTGACATTTTTTGATTAAAACAGATTGTAATTGATTGTTTGCCTCGAGAAACGTGGAGCAAAGGCCATCCATTGTCAAGAAAAGTTCATTTATAGTCACTCATGCCTAGAAAAGCCTTATTACTCGGTTTAAATGCTTTTATAATCCCATTATCGAATTTATTTTGAATTGTTTTTACATTTTTTGATTAAAACAGATTGTAATTGATTGTTTGCCTCGGGAAACGTGGAGCAAAAGCCATCCATTGTCAAGAAAAGATCATTTATAGTCACTCATGCCTAGAAAAGGCTTATAACTCTTTTGAAATGCCTTTATAATCCCATTATTGAATTTATTTTGAATTGTTTTTACATTTTTTGATTAAAACAGATTGTAATTGATTGTTTGCCTAGGGAAACGTGGAGCAAAAGCCATCCATTGTCAAGAAAAGTTCATTTATAGTCACTCATGCCTAGAAAAGCCTTATTACTCGATTTAAATGCCTTTATAATCCCATTATTGAATTTATTTTGAATTGTTTTTACATTTTTTGATTAAAACATATTGTAATTGATTGTTTGCCTCAGGAAACGTGGAGCAAAAGCCATCCATTGTCAAGAAAAGTTCATTTATAGTCACTCATGCCTAGAGAAGCCTTATTACTCGGTTTAAATGCCTTTATAATCCCATTATTGAATTTATTTTGAATTTTTTTTACAGTTTTTGATTAAAACAGATTGTAATAGATTGTTTATCTCGGGAAACATGGAACGAAAGCCATCCATTGTGAAGAAAAGATCATTTATAGTCACTCATGCCTAGAAAAGCCTTATTACTCGGTTTAAATGCTTTTATAATCCCATTATTGAATTTATTTTGAATTTCTTTTACATTTTTTGATTAAAACAGATTGTAATAGATTGTTTATCTCGGGAAACATGGAACGAAAGCCATCCATTGTCAAGAAAAGTTCATTTATAGTCACTCATGCCTAGAAAAGCCTTATTACTCGGTTTAAATGCCTTTATAATCCCATTATTGAATATATTTACATTTATTTTTACATTTTTTGATTAAAACATATTGTAATTGATTGTTTGCCTCGGGAAACGTGGAGCAAAAGCCATCCATTGTCAAGAAAAGTTCATATATAGTCACTCATGCCTAGAAAAGCCTTATTACTCGATTTAAATGCCTTTATAATCCCATTATTGAATTTATTTTGAATTTTTTTTACATTTTTTGATTAAAACATATTGTAATTGATTGTTTGCCTCGGGAAACGTGGAGCAAAAGCCATCCATTGTCAAGAAAAGTTCATTTATAGTCACTCATGCCTACAAAAGCCTTATTACTCGATTTAAATGCCTTTAAAATCCCATTATTGAATTTATTTTGATTTTTTTTTACATTTTTTGATTAAAACATATTGTAATTGATTGTTTGCCTCGGGAAACTTGGAGCAAAAGCCATCCATTGTCAAGAAAAGTTCATTTATAGTCACTCATGCCTACAAAAGCCTTATTACTCGGTTTAAATGCCTTTATAATCCCATTATTGAATTTATTTTGAATTTTTTTTACATTTTTTGATTAAAACAGATTGTAATAGATTGTTTATCTCGGGAAACATGGAACGAAAGCCATCCATTGTCAAGAAAAGATCATTTATAGTCACTCATGCCTAGAAAAGCCTTATTACTCGGTTTAAATGCCCTTATAATCCCATTATTGAATTTATTTTGAATTATTTTTACATTTTTTTATTAAAACATATTGTAATTGATTGTTTGCCCTCGGGAAACGTGGAGCAAAAGCCATCCATTGTCAAGAAAAGATCATTTATAGTCACTCATGCCTAGAGAAGCCTTATTACTCGGTTTAAATGCCTTTATAATCCCATTATTGAATTTATTTTGAATTTTTTTTACATTTTTTGATTAAAACTGATTCTAATACATTGTTTATCTCGGGAAACATGGAACGAAAGCCATCCATTGTCAAGAAAACATCATTTATAGTCACTCATGCCTAGAAAAGCCTTATTACTCGGTTTAAATGCCTTTATAATCCCATTATTGAGTTTATTTTGAACTTTTTTGACATTTTTTGATTAAAACAGATTGTAATTGATTGTTTGCCTTGGGAAACATGGAGAGAAAGCCATCCATTGTCAAGAAAAGTTCATTTATAGTCACTCATGCCTAGAAAAGCCTTATTACTCGGTTTAAATGCCTTTATAATCCCATTATTGAATATATTTACATTTATTTTTACATTTTTTGATTAAAACATATTGTAATTGATTGTTTGCCTCGGGAAACGTGGAGCAAAAGCCATCCATTGTCAAGAAAAGTTCATATATAGTCACTCATGCCTAGAAAAGCCTTATTACTCGATTTAAATGCCTTTATAATCCCATTATTGAATTTATTTTGAATTTTTTTTACATTTTTTGATTAAAACATATTGTAATTGATTGTTTGCCTCGGGAAACGTGGAGCAAAAGCCATCCATTGTCAAGAAAAGTTCATTTATAGTCACTCATGCCTACAAAAGCCTTATTACTCGATTTAAATGCCTTTAAAATCCCATTATTGAATTTATTTTGAATTTTTTTTACATTTTTTGATTAAAACATATTGTAATTGATTGTTTGCCTCGGGAAACGTGGAGCAAAAGCCATCCATTGTCAAGAAAAGTTCATTTATAGTCACTCATGCCTACAAAAGCCTTATTACTCGGTTTAAATGCCTTTATAATCCCATTATTGAATTTATTTTGAATTTTTTTTACATTTTTTGATTAAAACAGATTGTAATAGATTGTTTATCTCGGGAAACATGGAACGAAAGCCATCCATTGTCAAGAAAAGATCATTTATAGTCACTCATGCCTAGAAAAGCCTTATTACTCGGTTTAAATGCCCTTATAATCCCATTATTGAATTTATTTTGAATTATTTTTACATTTTTTTATTAAAACATATTGTAATTGATTGTTTGCCCTCGGGAAACGTGGAGCAAAAGCCATCCATTGTCAAGAAAAGATCATTTATAGTCACTCATGCCTAGAGAAGCCTTATTACTCGGTTTAAATGCCTTTATAATCCCATTATTGAATTTATTTTGAATTTTTTTTACATTTTTTGATTAAAACTGATTCTAATACATTGTTTATCTCGGGAAACATGGAACGAAAGCCATCCATTGTCAAGAAAACATCATTTATAGTCACTCATGCCTAGAAAAGCCTTATTACTCGGTTTAAATGCCTTTATAATCCCATTATTGAGTTTATTTTGAACTTTTTTGACATTTTTTGATTAAAACAGATTGTAATTGATTGTTTGCCTCGGGAAACATGGAGAGAAAGCCATCCATTGTCAAGAAAAGTTCATTTATAGTCACTCATGCCTAGAAAAGCCTTATTACTCGGTTTAAATGCTTTTATAATCCCATTATCGAATTTATTTTGAATTGTTTTTACATTTTTTGATTAAAACAGATTGTAATTGATTGTTTGCCTCGGGAAACGTGGAGCAAAAGCCATCCATTGTCAAGAAAAGTTCATTTATAGTCACTCATGCCTAGAAAAGCCTTATAACTCGGTTTAAATGCCTTTATAATCCCATTATTGAATTTATTTTGAATTGTTTTTACATTTTTTGATTAAAACAGATTGTAATTGATTGTTTGCCTCGGGAAACGTGGATCAAAAGCCATCCATTGTCAAGAAAAGTTCATTTATAGTCACTCATGCCTAGAAAAGCCTTATTACTCGATTTAAATGCCTTTATAATCCCATTATTGAATTTATTTTGAATTGTTTTTACATTTTTTGATTAAAACATATTGTAATTCATTGTTTGCCTCGAGAAACGTGGAGCAAAAGCCATCCATTGTCAAGAAAAGTTCATTTATAGTCACTCATGCCTACAAAAGCCTTATTACTCGATTTAAATGCCTTTATAATCCCGTTATTGAATTTATTTTGAATTTTTTTTACATTTTTTGATTAAAACATATTGTAATTAATTGTTTGCCTCGAGAAACGTGGAGCAAAGGCCATCCATTGTCAAGAAAAGTTCATTTATAGTCACTCATGCCTAGAAAAGCCTTATTACTCGGTTTAAATGCTTTTATAATCCCATTATCGAATTTATTTTGAATTTTTTTTACATTTTTTGATTAAAACAGATTGTAATTGATTGTTTGCCTCGGGAAACGTGGAGCAAAAGCCATCCATTGTCAAGAAAAGTTCATTTATAGTCACTCATGCCTAGAAAAGCCTTATTACTCGGTTTAAATGCTTTTATAATCCCATTATCGAATTTATTTTGAATTGTTTTTACATTTTTTGATTAAAACAGATTGTAATTGATTGTTTGCCTCGGGAAACGTGGAGCAAAAGCCATCCATTGTCAAGAAAAGTTCATTTATAGTCACTCATGCCTAGAAAAGCCTTATAACTCGGTTTAAATGCCTTTATAATCCCATTATTGAATTTATTTTGAATTGTTTTTACATTTTTTGATTAAAACAGATTGTAATTGATTGTTTGCCTCGGGAAACGTGGATCAAAAGCCATCCATTGTCAAGAAAAGTTCATTTATAGTCACTCATGCCTAGAAAAGCCTTATTACTCGATTTAAATGCCTTTATAATCCCATTATTGAATTTATTTTGAATTGTTTTTACATTTTTTGGTTAAAACATATTGTAATTAATTGTTTGCCTCGAGAAACGTGGAGCAAAAGCCATCCATTGTCAAGAAAAGTTCATTTATAGTCACTCATGCCTACAAAAGCCTTATTACTCGATTTAAATGCCTTTATAATCCCATTATTGAATTTATTTTGAATTTTTTTTACATTTTTTGATTAAAACAGATTCTAATACATTGTTTATCTCGGGAAAAATGGAACGAAAGCCATCCATTGTCAAGAAAACATCATTTATAGTCACTCATGCCTAGAAAAGCCTTATTACTCGGTTTAAATGCCTTTATAATCCCATTATTGAATTTATTTTGAACTTTTTTGACATTTTTTGATTAAAACAGATTGTAATTGATTGTTTGCCTCGAGAAACGTGGAGCAAAGGCCATCCATTGTCAAGAAAAGTTCATTTATAGTCACTCATGCCTAGAAAAGCCTTATTACTCGGTTTAAATGCTTTTATAATCCCATTATCGAATTTATTTTGAATTGTTTTTACATTTTTTGATTAAAACAGATTGTAATTGATTGTTTACCTCGGGAAACGTGGAGCAAAAGCCATCCATTGTCAAGAAAAGATCATTTATAGTCACTCATGCCTAGAAAAGGCTTATAACTCTTTTGAAATGCCTTTATAATCCCATTATTGAATTTATTTTGAATTGTTTTTACATTTTTTGATTAAAACAGATTGTAATTGATTGTTTGCCTAGGGAAACGTGGAGCAAAAGCCATCCATTGTCAAGAAAAGTTCATTTATAGTCACTCATGCCTAGAAAAGCCTTATTACTCGATTTAAATGCCTTTATAATCCCATTATTGAATTTATTTTGAATTGTTTTTACATTTTTTGATTAAAACATATTGTAATTGATTGTTTGCCTCAGGAAACGTGGAGCAAAAGCCATCCATTGTCAAGAAAAGTTCATTTATAGTCACTCATGCCTAGAGAAGCCTTATTACTCGGTTTAAATGCCTTTATAATCCCATTATTGAATTTATTTTGAATTTTTTTTACAGTTTTTGATTAAAACAGATTGTAATAGATTGTTTATCTCGGGAAACATGGAACGAAAGCCATCCATTGTGAAGAAAAGATCATTTATAGTCACTCATGCCTAGAAAAGCCTTATTACTCGGTTTAAATGCTTTTATAATCCCATTATTGAATTTATTTTGAATTTCTTTTACATTTTTTGATTAAAACAGATTGTAATAGATTGTTTATCTCGGGAAACATGGAACGAAAGCCATCCATTGTCAAGAAAAGTTCATTTATAGTCACTCATGCCTAGAAAAGCCTTATTACTCGGTTTAAATGCCTTTATAATCCCATTATTGAATATATTTACATTTATTTTTACATTTTTTGATTAAAACATATTGTAATTGATTGTTTGCCTCGGGAAACGTGGAGCAAAAGCCATCCATTGTCAAGAAAAGTTCATATATAGTCACTCATGCCTAGAAAAGCCTTATTACTCGATTTAAATGCCTTTATAATCCCATTATTGAAATTATTTTGAATTTTTTTTACATTTTTTGATTAAAACATATTGTAATTGATTGTTTGCCTCGGGAAACGTGGAGCAAAAGCCATCCATTGTCAAGAAAAGTTCATTTATAGTCACTCATGCCTACAAAAGCCTTATTACTCGATTTAAATGCCTTTAAAATCCCATTATTGAATTTATTTTGAATTGTTTTTACATTTTTTGATTAAAACATATTGTAATTGATTGTTTGCCTCGGGAAACGTGGAGCAAAAGCCATCCATTGTCAAGAAAAGTTCATTTATAGTCACTCATGCCTACAAAAGCCTTATTACTCGGTTTAAATGCCTTTATAATCCCATTATTGAATTTATTTTGAATTTTTTTTACATTTTTTGATTAAAACAGATTGTAATAGATTGTTTATCTCGGGAAACATGGAACGAAAGCCATCCATTGTCAAGAAAAGATCATTTATAGTCACTCATGCCTAGAAAAGGCTTATTACTCGGTTTAAATGCCCTTATAATCCCATTATTGAATTTATTTTGAATTATTTTTACATTTTTTTATTAAAACATATTGTAATTGATTGTTTGCCCTTGGGAAACGTGGAGCAAAAGCCATCCATTGTCAAGAAAAGATCATTTATAGTCACTCATGCCTAGAGAAGCCTTATTACTCGGTTTAAATGCCTTTATAATCCCATTATTGAATTTATTTTGAATTTTTTTTACATTTTTTGATTAAAACTGATTCTAATACATTGTTTATCTCGGGAAACATGGAACGAAAGCCATCCATTGTCAAGAAAACATCATTTATAGTCACTCATGCCTAGAAAAGCCTTATTACTCGGTTTAAATGCCTTTATAATCCCATTATTGAGTTTATTTTGAACTTTTTTGACATTTTTTGATTAAAACAGATTGTAATTGATTGTTTGCCTCGGGAAACATGGAGAGAAAGCCATCCATTGTCAAGAAAAGTTCATTTATAGTCACTCATGCCTAGAAAAGCCTTATTACTCGGTTTAAATGCTTTTATAATCCCATTATCGAATTTATTTTGAATTGTTTTTACATTTTTTGATTAAAACAGATTGTAATTGATTGTTTGCCTCGGGAAACGTGGAGCAAAAGCCATCCATTGTCAAGAAAAGTTCATTTATAGTCACTCATGCCTAGAAAAGCCTTATAACTCGGTTTAAATGCCTTTATAATCCCATTATTGAATTTATTTTGAATTGTTTTTACATTTTTTGATTAAAACAGATTGTAATTGATTGTTTGCCTCGGGAAACGTGGATCAAAAGCCATCCATTGTCAAGAAAAGTTCATTTATAGTCACTCATGCCTAGAAAATCCTTATTACTCGATTTAAATGCCTTTATAATCCCATTATTGAATTTATTTTGAATTGTTTTTACATTTTTTGATTAAAACATATTGTAATTCATTGTTTGCCTCGAGAAACGTGGAGCAAAAGCCATCCATTGTCAAGAAAAGTTCATTTATAGTCACTCATGCCTACAAAAGCCTTATTACTCGATTTAAATGCTTTTATAATCCCATTATTGAATTTATTTTGAATTTTTTTTACATTTTTTGATTAAAACAGATTCTAATACATTGTTTATCTCGGGAAAAATGGAACGAAAGCCATCCATTGTCAAGAAAACATCATTTATAGTCACTCATGCCTAGAAAAGCCTTATTACTCGGTTTAAATGCCTTTATAATCCCATTATTGAATTTATTTTGAACTTTTTTGACATTTTTTGATTAAAACAGATTGTAATTGATTGTTTGCCTCGAGAAACGTGGAGCAAAGGCCATCCATTGTCAAGAAAAGTTCATTTATAGTCACTCATGCCTAGAAAAGCCTTATTACTCGGTTTAAATGCTTTTATAATCCCATTATCGAATTTATTTTGAATTGTTTTTACATTTTTTGATTAAAACAGATTGTAATTGATTGTTTGCCTCGGGAAACGTGGAGCAAAAGCCATCCATTGTCAAGAAAAGTTCATTTATAGTCACTCATGCCTAGAAAAGCCTTATTACTCGATTTAAATGCCTTTATAATCCCATTATTGAATTTATTTTGAATTGTTTTTACATTTTTTAATTAAAACATATTGTAATTGATTGTTTGCCTCGAGAAACGTGGAGCAAAAGCCATCCATTGTCAAGAAAAGTTCATTTATAGTCACTCATGCCTACAAAAGCCTTATTACTCGGTTTAAATGCCTTTATAATCCCATTATTGAATTTATTTTGAATTTTTTTTACATTTTTTGATTAAAACAGATTCTAATACATTGTTTATCTCGGGAAAAATGGAACGAAAGCCATCCATTGTCAAGAAAACATCATTTATAGTCACTCATGCCTAGAAAAGCCTTATTACTCGGTTTAAATGCCTTTATAATCCCATTATTGAATTTATTTTGAACTTTTTTGACATTTTTTGATTAAAACAGATTGTAATTGATTGTTTGCCTCGAGAAACGTGGAGCAAAGGCCATCCATTGTCAAGAAAAGTTCATTTATAGTCACTCATGCCTAGAAAAGCCTTATTACTCGGTTTAAATGCTTTTATAATCCCATTATCGAATTTATTTTGAATTGTTTTTACATTTTTTGATTAAAACAGATTGTAATTGATTGTTTGCCTCGGGAAACGTGGAGCAAAAGCCATCCATTGTCAAGAAAAGATCATTTATAGTCACTCATGCCTAGAAAAGGCTTATAACTCTTTTGAAATGCCTTTATAATCCCATTATTGAATTTATTTTGAATTGTTTTTACATTTTTTGATTAAAACAGATTGTAATTGATTGTTTGCCTAGGGAAACGTGGAGCAAAAGCCATCCATTGTCAAGAAAAGTTCATTTATAGTCACTCATGCCTAGAAAAGCCTTATTACTCGATTTAAATGCCTTTATAATCCCATTATTGAATTTATTTTGAATTGTTTTTACATTTTTTGATTAAAACATATTGTAATTGATTGTTTGCCTCAGGAAACGTGGAGCAAAAGCCATCCATTGTCAAGAAAAGTTCATTTATAGTCACTCATGCCTAGAGAAGCCTTATTACTCGGTTTAAATGCCTTTATAATCCCATTATTGAATTTATTTTGAATTTTTTTTACAGTTTTTGATTAAAACAGATTGTAATAGATTGTTTATCTCGGGAAACATGGAACGAAAGCCATCCATTGTGAAGAAAAGATCATTTATAGTCACTCATGCCTAGAAAAGCCTTATTACTCGGTTTAAATGCTTTTATAATCCCATTATTGAATTTATTTTGAATTTCTTTTACATTTTTTGATTAAAACAGATTGTAATAGATTGTTTATCTCGGGAAACATGGAACGAAAGCCATCCATTGTCAAGAAAAGTTCATTTATAGTCACTCATGCCTAGAAAAGCCTTATTACTCGGTTTAAATGCCTTTATAATCCCATTATTGAATATATTTACATTTATTTTTACATTTTTTGATTAAAACATATTGTAATTGATTGTTTGCCTCGGGAAACGTGGAGCAAAAGCCATCCATTGTCAAGAAAAGTTCATATATAGTCACTCATGCCTAGAAAAGCCTTATTACTCGATTTAAATGCCTTTATAATCCCATTATTGAATTTATTTTGAATTTTTTTTACATTTTTTGATTAAAACATATTGTAATTGATTGTTTGCCTCGGGAAACGTGGAGCAAAAGCCATCCATTGTCAAGAAAAGTTCATTTATAGTCACTCATGCCTACAAAAGCCTTATTACTCGATTTAAATGCCTTTAAAATCCCATTATTGAATTTATTTTGATTTTTTTTTACATTTTTTGATTAAAACATATTGTAATTGATTGTTTGCCTCGGGAAACTTGGAGCAAAAGCCATCCATTGTCAAGAAAAGTTCATTTATAGTCACTCATGCCTACAAAAGCCTTATTACTCGGTTTAAATGCCTTTATAATCCCATTATTGAATTTATTTTGAATTTTTTTTACATTTTTTGATTAAAACAGATTGTAATAGATTGTTTATCTCGGGAAACATGGAACGAAAGCCATCCATTGTCAAGAAAAGATCATTTATAGTCACTCATGCCTAGAAAAGCCTTATTACTCGGTTTAAATGCCCTTATAATCCCATTATTGAATTTATTTTGAATTATTTTTACATTTTTTTATTAAAACATATTGTAATTGATTGTTTGCCCTCGGGAAACGTGGAGCAAAAGCCATCCATTGTCAAGAAAAGATCATTTATAGTCACTCATGCCTAGAGAAGCCTTATTACTCGGTTTAAATGCCTTTATAATCCCATTATTGAATTTATTTTGAATTTTTTTTACATTTTTTGATTAAAACTGATTCTAATACATTGTTTATCTCGGGAAACATGGAACGAAAGCCATCCATTGTCAAGAAAACATCATTTATAGTCACTCATGCCTAGAAAAGCCTTATTACTCGGTTTAAATGCCTTTATAATCCCATTATTGAGTTTATTTTGAACTTTTTTGACATTTTTTGATTAAAACAGATTGTAATTGATTGTTTGCCTCGGGAAACATGGAGAGAAAGCCATCCATTGTCAAGAAAAGTTCATTTATAGTCACTCATGCCTAGAAAAGCCATATTACTCGGTTTAAATGCTTTTATAATCCCATTATCGAATTTATTTTGAATTGTTTTTACATTTTTTGATTAAAACAGATTGTAATTGATTGTTTGCCTCGGGAAACGTGGAGCAAAAGCCATCCATTGTCAAGAAAAGTTCATTTATAGTCACTCATGCCTAGAAAAGCCTTATAACTCGGTTTAAATGCCTTTATAATCCCATTATTGAATTTATTTTGAATTGTTTTTACATTTTTTGATTAAAACAGATTGTAATTGATTGTTTGCCTCGGGAAACGTGGATCAAAAGCCATCCATTGTCAAGAAAAGTTCATTTATAGTCACTCATGCCTAGAAAAGCCTTATTACTCGATTTAAATGCCTTTATAATCCCATTATTGAATTTATTTTGAATTGTTTTTACATTTTTTGATTAAAACATATTGTAATTCATTGTTTGCCTCGAGAAACGTGGAGCAAAAGCCATCCATTGTCAAGAAAAGTTCATTTATAGTCACTCATGCCTACAAAAGCCTTATTACTCGATTTAAATGCCTTTATAATCCCATTATTGAATTTATTTTGAATTTTTTTTACATTTTTTGATTAAAACAGATTCTAATACATTGTTTATCTCGGGAAAAATGGAACGAAAGCCATCCATTGTCAAGAAAACATCATTTATAGTCACTCATGCCTAGAAAAGCCTTATTACTCGGTTTAAATGCCTTTATAATCCCATTATTGAATTTATTTTGAACTTTTTTGACATTTTTTGATTAAAACAGATTGTAATTGATTGTTTGCCTCGAGAAACGTGGAGCAAAGGCCATCCATTGTCAAGAAAAGTTCATTTATAGTCACTCATGCCTAGAAAAGCCTTATTACTCGGTTTAAATGCTTTTATAATCCCATTATCGAATTTATTTTGAATTGTTTTTACATTTTTTGATTAAAACAGATTGTTTGCCTCGGGAAACGTGGAGCAAAAGCCATCCATTGTCAAGAAAAGTTCATTTATAGTCACTCATGCCTAGAAAAGCCTTATTACTCGATTTAAATGCCTTTATAATCCCATTATTGAATTTATTTTGAATTGTTTTTACATTTTTTGATTAAAACATATTGTAATTGATTGTTTGCCTCGAGAAACGTGGAGCAAAAGCCATCCATTGTCAAGAAAAGTTCATTTATAGTCACTCATGCCTACAAAAGCCTTATTACTCGGTTTAAATGCCTTTATAATCCCATTATTGAATTTATTTTGAATTTTTTTTACATTTTTTGATTAAAACAGATTCTAATACATTGTTTATCTCGGGAAAAATGGAACGAAAGCCATCCATTGTCAAGAAAACATCATTTATAGTCACTCATGCCTAGAAAAGCCTTATTACTCGGTTTAAATGCCTTTATAATCCCATTATTGAATTTATTTTGAACTTTTTTGACATTTTTTGATTAAAACAGATTGTAATTGATTGTTTGCCTCGAGAAACGTGGAGCAAAGGCCATCCATTGTCAAGAAAAGTTCATTTATAGTCACTCATGCCTAGAAAAGCCTTATTACTCGGTTTAAATGCTTTTATAATCCCATTATCGAATTTATTTTGAATTGTTTTTACATTTTTTGATTAAAACAGATTGTAATTGATTGTTTGCCTCGGGAAACGTGGAGCAAAAGCCATCCATTGTCAAGAAAAGATCATTTATAGTCACTCATGCCTAGAAAAGGCTTATAACTCTTTTTAAATGCCTTTATAATCCCATTATTGAATTTATTTTGAATTGTTTTTACATTTTTTGATTAAAACAGATTGTAATTGATTGTTTGCCTAGGGAAACGTGGAGCAAAAGCCATCCATTGTCAAGAAAAGTTCATTTATAGTCACTCATGCCTAGAAAAGCCTTATTACTCGATTTAAATGCCTTTATAATCCCATTATTGAATTTATTTTGAATTGTTTTTACATTTTTTGATTAAAACATATTGTAATTGATTGTTTGCCTCAGGAAACGTGGAGCAAAAGCCATCCATTGTCAAGAAAAGTTCATTTATAGTCACTCATGCCTAGAGAAGCCTTATTACTCGGTTTAAATGCCTTTATAATCCCATTATTGAATTTATTTTGAATTTTTTTTACAGTTTTTGATTAAAACAGATTGTAATAGATTGTTTATCTCGGGAAACATGGAACGAAAGCCATCCATTGTGAAGAAAAGATCATTTATAGTCACTCATGCCTAGAAAAGCCTTATTACTCGGTTTAAATGCTTTTATAATCCCATTATTGAATTTATTTTGAATTTCTTTTACATTTTTTGATTAAAACAGATTGTAATAGATTGTTTATCTCGGGAAACACGGAACGAAAGCCATCCATTGTCAAGAAAAGTTCATTTATAGTCACTCATGCCTAGAAAAGCCTTATTACTCGGTTTAAATGCCTTTATAATCCCATTATTGAATATATTTACATTTATTTTTACATTTTTTGATTAAAACATATTGTAATTGATTGTTTGCCTCGGGAAACGTGGAGCAAAAGCCATCCATTGTCAAGAAAAGTTCATATATAGTCACTTATGCCTAGAAAAGCCTTATTACTCGATTTAAATGCCTTTATAATCCCATTATTGAATTTATTTTGAATTTTTTTTACATTTTTTGATTAAAACATATTGTAATTGATTGTTTGCCTCGGGAAACGTGGAGCAAAAGCCATCCATTGTCAAGAAAAGTTCATTTATAGTCACTCATGCCTACAAAAGCCTTATTACTCGATTTAAATGCCTTTAAAATCCCATTATTGAATTTATTTTGAATTTTTTTTACATTTTTTGATTAAAACATATTGTAATTGATTGTTTGCCTCGGGAAACGTGGAGCAAAAGCCATCCATTGTCAAGAAAAGTTCATTTATAGTCACTCATGCCTACAAAAGCCTTATTACTCGGTTTAAATGCCTTTATAATCCCATTATTGAATTTATTTTGAATTTTTTTTACATTTTTTGATTAAAACAGATTGTAATTGATTGTTTGCCTCGGGAAACGTGGATCAAAAGCCATCCATTGTCAAGAAAAGATCATTTATAGTCACTCATGCCTAGAAAAGCCTTATTACTCGGTTTAAATGCCCTTATAATCCCATTATTGAATTTATTTTGAATTATTTTTACATTTTTTTATTAAAACACATTGTAATTAATTGTTTGCCCTCGGGAAACGTGGAGCAAAAGCCATCCATTGTCAAGAAAAGTTCATTTATAGTCACTCATGCCTAGAAAAGCCTTATTACTCGGTTTAAATGCCTTTATAATCCCATTATTGAATTTATTTTGAATTTTTTTTACATTTTTTGATTAAAACTGATTCTAATACATTGTTTACCTCGGGAAACATGGAACGAAAGCCATCCATTGTCAAGAAAACATCATTTATAGTCACTCATGCCTAGAAAAGCCTTATTACTCGGTTTAAATGCCTTTATAATCCCATTATTGAGTTTATTTTGAACTTTTTTGACATTTGTTGATTAAAACAGATTGTAATTGATTGTTTGCCTCGGGAAACATGGAGAGAAAGCCATCCATTGTCAAGAAAAGTTCATTTATAGTCACTCATGCCTAGAAAAGCCTTATTACTCGGTTTAAATGCTTTTATAATCCCATTATCGAATTTATTTTGAATTGTTTTTACATTTTTTGATTAAAACAGATTGTAATTGATTGTTTGCCTCGAGAAACGTGGAGCAAAGGCCATCCATTGTCAAGAAAAGTTCATTTATAGTCACTCATGCCTAGAAAAGCCTTATTACTCGGTTTAAATGCTTTTATAATCCCATTATCGAATTTATTTTGAATTGTTTTTACATTTTTTGATTAAAACAGATTGTAATTGATTGTTTGCCTCGGGAAACGTGGAGCAAAAGCCATCCATTGTCAAGAAAAGTTCATTTATAGTCACTCATGCCTAGAAAAGCCTTATTACTCGATTTAAATGCCTTTATAATCCCATTATTGAATTTATTTTGAATTGTTTTTACATTTTTTGATTAAAACATATTGTAATTGATTGTTTGCCTCGAGAAACGTGGAGCAAAAGCCATCCATTGTCAAGAAAAGTTCATTTATAGTCACTCATGCCTACAAAAGCCTTATTACTCGGTTTAAATGCCTTTATAATCCCATTATTGAATTTATTTTGAATTTTTTTTACATTTTTTGATTAAAACAGATTCTAATACATTGTTTATCTCGGGAAAAATGGAACGAAAGCCATCCATTGTCAAGAAAACATCATTTATAGTCACTCATGCCTAGAAAAGCCTTATTACTCGGTTTAAATGCCTTTATAATCCCATTATTGAATTTATTTTGAACTTTTTTGACATTTTTTGATTAAAACAGATTGTAATTGATTGTTTGCCTCGAGAAACGTGGAGCAAAGGCCATCCATTGTCAAGAAAAGTTCATTTATAGTCACTCATGCCTAGAAAAGCCTTATTACTCGGTTTAAATGCTTTTATAATCCCATTATCGAATTTATTTTGAATTGTTTTTACATTTTTTGATTAAAACAGATTGTAATTGATTGTTTGCCTCGGGAAACGTGGAGCAAAAGCCATCCATTGTCAAGAAAAGATCATTTATAGTCACTCATGCCTAGAAAAGGCTTATAACTCTTTTTAAATGCCTTTATAATCCCATTATTGAATTTATTTTGAATTGTTTTTACATTTTTTGATTAAAACAGATTGTAATTGATTGTTTGCCTAGGGAAACGTGGAGCAAAAGCCATCCATTGTCAAGAAAAGTTCATTTATAGTCACTCATGCCTAGAAAAGCCTTATTACTCGATTTAAATGCCTTTATAATCCCATTATTGAATTTATTTTGAATTGTTTTTACATTTTTTGATTAAAACATATTGTAATTGATTGTTTGCCTCAGGAAACGTGGAGCAAAAGCCATCCATTGTCAAGAAAAGTTCATTTATAGTCACTCATGCCTAGAGAAGCCTTATTACTCGGTTTAAATGCCTTTATAATCCCATTATTGAATTTATTTTGAATTTTTTTTACAGTTTTTGATTAAAACAGATTGTAATAGATTGTTTATCTCGGGAAACATGGAACGAAAGCCATCCATTGTGAAGAAAAGATCATTTATAGTCACTCATGCCTAGAAAAGCCTTATTACTCGGTTTAAATGCTTTTATAATCCCATTATTGAATTTATTTTGAATTTCTTTTACATTTTTTGATTAAAACAGATTGTAATAGATTGTTTATCTCGGGAAACATGGAACGAAAGCCATCCATTGTCAAGAAAAGTTCATTTATAGTCACTCATGCCTAGAAAAGCCTTATTACTCGGTTTAAATGCCTTTATAATCCCATTATTGAATATATTTACATTTATTTTTACATTTTTTGATTAAAACATATTGTAATTGATTGTTTGCCTCGGGAAACGTGGAGCAAAAGCCATCCATTGTCAAGAAAAGTTCATATATAGTCACTCATGCCTAGAAAAGCCTTATTACTCGATTTAAATGCCTTTATAATCCCATTATTGAATTTATTTTGAATTTTTTTTACATTTTTTGATTAAAACATATTGTAATTGATTGTTTGCCTCGGGAAACGTGGAGCAAAAGCCATCCATTGTCAAGAAAAGTTCATTTATAGTCACTCATGCCTACAAAAGCCTTATTACTCGATTTAAATGCCTTTAAAATCCCATTATTGAATTTATTTTGAATTTTTTTTACATTTTTTGATTAAAACATATTGTAATTGATTGTTTGCCTCGGGAAACGTGGAGCAAAAGCCATCCATTGTCAAGAAAAGTTCATTTATAGTCACTCATGCCTACAAAAGCCTTATTACTCGGTTTAAATGCCTTTATAATCCCATTATTGAATTTATTTTGAATTTTTTTTACAGTTTTTGATTAAAACAGATTGTAATAGATTGTTTATCTCGGGAAACATGGAACGAAAGCCATCCATTGTGAAGAAAAGATCATTTATAGTCACTCATGCCTAGAAAAGCCTTATTACTCGGTTTAAATGCTTTTATAATCCCATTATTGAATTTATTTTGAATTTCTTTTACATTTTTTGATTAAAACAGATTGTAATAGATTGTTTATCTCGGGAAACATGGAACGAAAGCCATCCATTGTCAAGAAAAGTTCATTTATAGTCACTCATGCCTAGAAAAGCCTTATTACTCGGTTTAAATGCCTTTATAATCCCATTATTGAATATATTTACATTTATTTTTACATTTTTTGATTAAAACATATTGTAATTGATTGTTTGCCTCGGGAAACGTGGAGCAAAAGCCATCCATTGTCAAGAAAAGTTCATATATAGTCACTCATGCCTAGAAAAGCCTTATTACTCGGTTTAAATGCTTTTATAATCCCATTATCGAATTTATTTTGAATTGTTTTTACATTTTTTGATTAAAACAGATTGTAATTGATTGTTTGCCTCGGGAAACGTGGAGCAAAAGCCATCCATTGTCAAGAAAAGATCATTTATAGTCACTCATGCCTAGAAAAGGCTTATAACTCTTTTTAAATGCCTTTATAATCCCATTATTGAATTTATTTTGAATTGTTTTTACATTTTTTGATTAAAACAGATTGTAATTGATTGTTTGCCTAGGGAAACATGGAGCAAAAGCCATCCATTGTCAAGAAAAGTTCATTTATAGTCACTCATGCCTAGAAAAGCCTTATTACTCGATTTAAATGCCTTTATAATCCCATTATTGAATTTATTTTGAATTGTTTTTACATTTTTTGATTAAAACATATTGTAATTGATTGTTTGCCTCAGGAAACGTGGAGCAAAAGCCATCCATTGTCAAGAAAAGTTCATTTATAGTCACTCATGCCTAGAGAAGCCTTATTACTCGGTTTAAATGCCTTTATAATCCCATTATTGAATTTATTTTGAATTTTTTTGCAGTTTTTGATTAAAACAGATTGTAATAGATTGTTTATCTCGGGAAACATGGAACGAAAGCCATCCATTGTGAAGAAAAGATCATTTATAGTCACTCATGCCTAGAAAAGCCTTATTACTCGGTTTAAATGCTGTTATAATCCCATTATTGAATTTATTTTGAATTTCTTTTACATTTTTTGATTAAAACAGATTGTAATAGATTGTTTATCTCGGGAAACATGGAACGAAAGCCATCCATTGTCAAGAAAAGTTCATTTATAGTCACTCATGCCTAGAAAAGCCTTATTACTCGGTTTAAATGCCTTTATAATCCCATTATTGAATATATTTACATTTATTTTTACATTTTTTGATTAAAACATATTGTAATTGATTGTTTGCCTCGGGAAACGTGGAGCAAAAGCCATCCATTGTCAAGAAAAGTTCATTTATAGTCACTCATGCCTACAAAAGCCTTATTACTCGATTTAAATGCCTTTAAAATCCCATTATTGAATTTATTTTGAATTTTTTTTACATTTTTTGATTAAAACATATTGTAATTGATTGTTTGCCTCGGGAAACGTGGAGCAAAAGCCATCCATTGTCAAGAAAAGTTCATTTATAGTCACTCATGCCTACAAAAGCCTTATTACTCGGTTTAAATGCCTTTATAATCCCATTATTGAATTTATTTTGAATTTTTTTTACATTTTTTGATTAAAACAGATTGTAATAGATTGTTTATCTCGGGAAACATGGAACGAAAGCCATCCATTGTCAAGAAAAGATCATTTATAGTCACTCATGCCTAGAAAAGCCTTATTACTCGGTTTAAATGCCCTTATAATCCCATTATTGAATTTATTTTGAATTATTTTTACATTTTTTTATTAAAACATATTGTAATTGATTGTTTGCCCTCGGGAAACGTGGAGCAAAAGCCATCCATTGTCAAGAAAAGATCATTTATAGTCACTCATGCCTAGAGAAGCCTTATTACTCGGTTTAAATGCCTTTATAATCCCATTATTGAATTTATTTTGAATTTTTTTTAGATTTTTTGATTAAAACTGATTCTAATACATTGTTTATCTCGGGAAACATGGAACGAAAGCCATCCATTGTCAAGAAAACATCATTTATAGTCACTCATGCCTAGAAAAGCCTTATTACTCGGTTTAAATGCCTTTATAATCCCATTATTGAGTTTATTTTGAACTTTTTTGACATTTTTTGATTAAAACAGATTGTAATTGATTGTTTGCCTCGGGAAACATGGAGAGAAAGCCATCCATTGTCAAGAAAAGTTCATTTATAGTCACTCATGCCTAGAAAAGCCTTATTACTCGGTTTAAATGCTTTTATAATCCCATTATCGAATTTATTTTGAATTGTTTTTACATTTTTTGATTAAAACAGATTGTAATTGATTGTTTGCCTCGGGAAACGTGGAGCAAAAGCCATCCATTGTCAAGAAAAGTTCATTTATAGTCACTCATGCCTAGAAAAGCCTTATTACTCGATTTAAATGCCTTTATAATCCCATTATTGAATTTATTTTGAATTGTTTTTACATTTTTTGATTAAAACATATTGTAATTGATTGTTTGCCTCGAGAAACGTGGAGCAAAAGCCATCCATTGTCAAGAAAAGTTCATTTATAGTCACTCATGCCTACAAAAGCCTTATTACTCGGTTTAAATGCCTTTATAATCCCATTATTGAATTTATTTTGAATTTTTTTTACATTTTTTGATTAAAACAGATTCTAATACATTGTTTATCTCGGGAAAAATGGAACGAAAGCCATCCATTGTCAAGAAAACATCATTTATAGTCACTCATGCCTAGAAAAGCCTTATTACTCGGTTTAAATGCCTTTATAATCCCATTATTGAATTTATTTTGAACTTTTTTGACATTTTTTGATTAAAACAGATTGTAATTGATTGTTTGCCTCGAGAAACGTGGAGCAAAGGCCATCCATTGTCAAGAAAAGTTCATTTATAGTCACTCATGCCTAGAAAAGCCTTATTACTCGGTTTAAATGCTTTTATAATCCCATTATCGAATTTATTTTGAATTGTTTTTACATTTTTTGATTAAAACAGATTGTAATTGATTGTTTGCCTCGGGAAACGTGGAGCAAAAGCCATCCATTGTCAAGAAAAGATCATTTATAGTCACTCATGCCTAGAAAAGGCTTATAACTCTTTTTAAATGCCTTTATAATCCCATTATTGAATTTATTTTGAATTGTTTTTACATTTTTTGATTAAAACAGATTGTAATTGATTGTTTGCCTAGGGAAACGTGGAGCAAAAGCCATCCATTGTCAAGAAAAGTTCATTTATAGTCACTCATGCCTAGAAAAGCCTTATTACTCGATTTAAATGCCTTTATAATCCCATTATTGAATTTATTTTGAATTGTTTTTACATTTTTTGATTAAAACATATTGTAATTGATTGTTTGCCTCAGGAAACGTGGAGCAAAAGCCATCCATTGTCAAGAAAAGTTCATTTATAGTCACTCATGCCTAGAGAAGCCTTATTACTCGGTTTAAATGCCTTTATAATCCCATTATTGAATTTATTTTGAATTTTTTTTACAGTTTTTGATTAAAACAGATTGTAATAGATTGTTTATCTCGGGAAACATGGAACGAAAGCCATCCATTGTGAAGAAAAGATCATTTATAGTCACTCATGCCTAGAAAAGCCTTATTACTCGGTTTAAATGCTTTTATAATCCCATTATTGAATTTATTTTGAATTTCTTTTACATTTTTTGATTAAAACAGATTGTAATAGATTGTTTATCTCGGGAAACATGGAACGAAAGCCATCCATTGTCAAGAAAAGTTCATTTATAGTCACTCATGCCTAGAAAAGCCTTATTACTCGGTTTAAATGCCTTTATAATCCCATTATTGAATATATTTACATTTATTTTTACATTTTTTGATTAAAACATATTGTAATTGATTGTTTGCCTCGGGAAACGTGGAGCAAAAGCCATCCATTGTCAAGAAAAGTTCATATATAGTCACTCATGCCTAGAAAAGCCTTATTACTCGATTTAAATGCCTTTATAATCCCATTATTGAATTTATTTTGAATTTTTTTTACATTTTTTGATTAAAACATATTGTAATTGATTGTTTGCCTCGGGAAACGTGGAGCAAAAGCCATCCATTGTCAAGAAAAGTTCATTTATAGTCACTCATGCCTACAAAAGCCTTATTACTCGATTTAAATGCCTTTAAAATCCCATTATTGAATTTATTTTGAATTTTTTTTACATTTTTTGATTAAAACATATTGTAATTGATTGTTTGCCTCGGGAAACGTGGAGCAAAAGCCATCCATTGTCAAGAAAAGTTCATTTATAGTCACTCATGCCTACAAAAGCCTTATTACTCGGTTTAAATGCCTTTATAATCCCATTATTGAATTTATTTTGAATTTTTTTTACATTTTTTGATTAAAACAGATTGTAATAGATTGTTTATCTCGGGAAACATGGAACGAAAGCCATCCATTGTCAAGAAAAGATCATTTATAGTCACTCATGCCTAGAAAAGCCTTATTACTCGGTTTAAATGCCCTTATAATCCCATTATTGAATTTATTTTGAATTATTTTTACATTTTTTTATTAAAACACATTGTAATTAATTGTTTGCCCTCGGGAAACGTGGAGCAAAAGCCATCCATTGTCAAGAAAAGTTCATTTATAGTCACTCATGCCTAGAAAAGCCTTATTACTCGGTTTAAATGCCTTTATAATCCCATTATTGAATTTATTTTGAATTTTTTTTACATTTTTTGATTAAAACTGATTCTAATACATTGTTTATCTCGGGAAACATGGAACGAAAGCCATCCATTGTCAAGAAAACATCATTTATAGTCACTCATGCCTAGAAAAGCCTTATTACTCGGTTTAAATGCCTTTATAATCCCATTATTGAGTTTATTTTGAACTTTTTTGACATTTTTTGATTAAAACAGATTGTAATTGATTGTTTGCCTCGGGAAACATGGAGAGAAAGCCATCCATTGTCAAGAAAAGTTCATTTATAGTCACTCATGCCTAGAAAAGCCTTATTACTCGGTTTAAATGCTTTTATAATCCCATTATTGAATTTATTTTGAATTGTTTTTACATTTTTTGATTAAAACAGATTGTAATTGATTGTTTGCCTCGAGAAACGTGGAGCAAAGGCCATCCATTGTCAAGAAAAGTTCATTTATAGTCACTCATGCCTAGAAAAGCCTTATTACTCGGTTTAAATGCTTTTATAATCCCATTATCGAATTTATTTTGAATTGTTTTTACATTTTTTGATTAAAACAGATTGTAATTGATTGTTTGCCTCGGGAAACGTGGAGCAAAAGCCATCCATTGTCAAGAAAAGTTCATTTATAGTCACTCATGCCTAGAAAAGCCTTATTACTCGATTTAAATGCCTTTATAATCCCATTATTGAATTTATTTTGAATTGTTTTTACATTTTTTGATTAAAACATATTGTAATTGATTGTTTGCCTCGAGAAACGTGGAGCAAAAGCCATCCATTGTCAAGAAAAGATCATTTATAGTCACTCATGCCTACAAAAGCCTTATTACTCGGTTTAAATGCCTTTATAATCCCATTATTGAATTTATTTTGAATTTTTTTTACATTTTTTGATTAAAACAGATTCTAATACATTGTTTATCTCGGGAAAAATGGAACGAAAGCCATCCATTGTCAAGAAAACATCATTTATAGTCACTCATGCCTAGAAAAGCCTTATTACTCGGTTTAAATGCCTTTATAATCCCATTATTGAATTTATTTTGAACTTTTTTGACATTTTTTGATTAAAACAGATTGTAATTGATTGTTTGCCTCGAGAAACGTGGAGCAAAGGCCATCCATTGTCAAGAAAAGTTCATTTATAGTCACTCATGCCTAGAAAAGCCTTATTACTCGGTTTAAATGCTTTTATAATCCCATTATCGAATTTATTTTGAATTGTTTTTACATTTTTTGATTAAAACAGATTGTAATTGATTGTTTGCCTCGGGAAACGTGGAGCAAAAGCCATCCATTGTCAAGAAAAGATCATTTATAGTCACTCATGCCTAGAAAAGGCTTATAACTCTTTTTAAATGCCTTTATAATCCCATTATTGAATTTATTTTGAATTGTTTTTACATTTTTTGATTAAAACAGATTGTAATTGATTGTTTGCCTAGGGAAACGTGGAGCAAAAGCCATCCATTGTCAAGAAAAGTTCATTTATAGTCACTCATGCCTAGAAAAGCCTTATTACTCGATTTAAATGCCTTTATAATCCCATTATTGAATTTATTTTGAATTGTTTTTACATTTTTTGATTAAAACATATTGTAATTGATTGTTTGCCTCAGGAAACGTGGAGCAAAAGCCATCCATTGTCAAGAAAAGTTCATTTATAGTCACTCATGCCTAGAGAAGCCTTATTACTCGGTTTAAATGCCTTTATAATCCCATTATTGAATTTATTTTGAATTTTTTTACAGTTTTTGATTAAAACAGATTGTAATAGATTGTTTATCTCGGGAAACATGGAACGAAAGCCATCCATTGTGAAGAAAAGATCATTTATAGTCACTCATGCCTAGAAAAGCCTTATTACTCGGTTTAAATGCTGTTATAATCCCATTATTGAATTTATTTTGAATTTCTTTTACATTTTTTGATTAAAACAGATTGTAATAGATTGTTTATCTCGGGAAACATGGAACGAAAGCCATCCATTGTCAAGAAAAGTTCATTTATAGTCACTCATGCCTAGAAAAGCCTTATTACTCGGTTTAAATGCCTTTATAATCCCATTATTGAATATATTTACATTTATTTTTACATTTTTTGATTAAAACATATTGTAATTGATTGTTTGCCTCGGGAAACGTGGAGCAAAAGCCATCCATTGTCAAGAAAAGTTCATATATAGTCACTCATGCCTAGAAAAGCCTTATTACTCGATCTAAATGCCTTTATAATCCCATTATTGAATTTATTTTGAATTTTTTTTACATTTTTTGATTAAAACATATTGTAATTGATTGTTTGCCTCGGGAAACGTGGAGCAAAAGCCATCCATTGTCAAGAAAAGTTCATTTATTGTCACTCATGCCTACAAAAGCCTTATTACTCGATTTAAATGCCTTTAAAATCCCATTATTGAATTTATTTTGAATTTTTTTTACATTTTTTGATTAAAACATATTGTAATTGATTGTTTGCCTCGGGAAACGTGGAGCAAAAGCCATCCATTGTCAAGAAAAGTTCATTTATAGTCACTCATGCCTACAAAAGCCTTATTACTCGGTTTAAATGCCTTTATAATCCCATTATTGAATTTATTTTGAATTTTTTTTACATTTTTTGATTAAAACAGATTGTAATAGATTGTTTATCTCGGGAAACATGGAACGAAAGCCATCCATTGTCAAGAAAAGATCATTTATAGTCACTCATGCCTAGAAAAGCCTTATTACTCGGTTTAAATGCCCTTATAATCCCATTATTGAATTTATTTTGAATTATTTTTATATTTTTTTATTAAAACATATTGTAATTGATTGTTTGCCCTCGGGAAACGTGGAGCAAAAGCCATCCATTGTCAAGAAAAGATCATTTATAGTCACTCATGCCTAGAGAAGCCTTATTACTCGGTTTAAATGCCTTTATAATCCCATTATTGAATTTATTTTGAATTTTTTTTACATTTTTTGATTAAAACAGATTCTAATACATTGTTTATCTCGGGAAAAATGGAACGAAAGCCATCCATTGTCAAGAAAACATCATTTATAGTCACTCATGCCTAGAAAAGCCTTATTACTCGGTTTAAATGCCTTTATAATCCCATTATTGAGTTTATTTTGAACTTTTTTGACATTTTTTGATTAAAACAGATTGTAATTGATTGTTTGCCTCGGGAAACATGGAGAGAAAGCCATCCATTGTCAAGAAAAGTTCATTTATAGTCACTCATGCCTAGAAAAGCCTTATTACTCGGTTTAAATGCTTTTATAATCCCATTATCGAATTTATTTTGAATTGTTTTTACATTTTTTGATTAAAACAGATTGTAATTGATTGTTTGCCTCGGGAAACGTGGAGCAAAAGCCATCCATTGTCAAGAAAAGTTCATTTATAGTCACTCATGCCTAGAAAAGCCTTATAACTCGGTTTAAATGCCTTTATAATCCCATTATTGAATTTATTTTGTTTTGTTTTTACATTTTTTGATTAAAATAGATTGTAATTGATTGTTTGCCTCGTGAAACGTGGAGCGAAAGCCATCCATTGTCAAGAAAAGTTCATTTATAGTCACTCATGCCTAGAAAAGCCTTATTACTCGATTTAAATGCCTTTATAATCCCATTATTGAATTTATTTTGAATTGTTTTTACATTTTTTGATTAAAACATATTGTAATTAATTGTTTGCCTCGAGAAACGTGGAGCAAAAGCCATCCATTGTCAAGAAAAGTTCATTTATAGTCACTCATGCCTACAAAAGCCTTATTACTCGATTTAAATGCCTTTATAATCCCATTATTGAATTTATTTTGAATTTTTTTTACATTTTTTGATTAAAACAGATTCTAATACATTGTTTATCTCGGGAAAAATGGAACGAAAGCCATCCATTGTCAAGAAAACATCATTTATAGTCACTCATGCCTAGAAAAGCCTTATTACTCGGTTTAAATGCCTTTATAATCCCATTATTGAATTTATTTTGAACTTTTTTGACATTTTTTGATTAAAACAGATTGTAATTGATTGTTTGCCTCGAGAAACGTGGAGCAAAGGCCATCCATTGTCAAGAAAAGTTCATTTATAGTCACTCATGCCTAGAAAAGCCTTATTACTCGGTTTAAATGCTTTTATAATCCCATTATCGAATTTATTTTGAATTGTTTTTACATTTTTTGATTAAAACAGATTGTAATTGATTGTTTGCCTCGGGAAACGTGGAGCAAAAGCCATCCATTGTCAAGAAAAGTTCATTTATAGTCACTCATGCCTAGAAAAGCCTTATTACTCGATTTAAATGCCTTTATAATCCCATTATTGAATTTATTTTGAATTGTTTTTACATTTTTTGATTAAAACATATTGTAATTGATTGCTTGCCTCGAGAAACGTGGAGCAAAAGCCATCCATTGTCAAGAAAAGATCATTTATAGTCACTCATGCCTACAAAAGCCTTATTACTCGGTTTAAATGCCTTTATAATCCCATTATTGAATTTATTTTGAATTTTTTTTACATTTTTTGATTAAAACAGATTCTAATACATTGTTTATCTCGGGAAAAATGGAACGAAAGCCATCCATTGTCAAGAAAACATCATTTATAGTCACTCATGCCTAGAAAAGCCTTATTACTCGGTTTAAATGCCTTTATAATCCCATTATTGAATTTATTTTGAACTTTTTTGACATTTTTTGATTAAAACAGATTGTAATTGATTGTTTGCCTCGAGAAACGTGGAGCAAAGGCCATCCATTGTCAAGAAAAGTTCATTTATAGTCACTCATGCCTAGAAAAGCCTTATTACTCGGTTTAAATGCTTTTATAATCCCATTATCGAATTTATTTTGAATTGTTTTTACATTTTTTGATTAAAACAGATTGTAATTGATTGTTTGCCTCGGGAAACGTGGAGCAAAAGCCATCCATTGTCAAGAAAAGATCATTTATAGTCACTCATGCCTAGAAAAGGCTTATAACTCTTTTTAAATGCCTTTATAATCCCATTATTGAATTTATTTTGAATTGTTTTTACATTTTTTGATTAAAACAGATTGTAATTGATTGTTTGCCTAGGGAAACGTGGAGCAAAAGCCATCCATTGTCAAGAAAAGTTCATTTATAGTCACTCATGCCTAGAAAAGCCTTATTACTCGATTTAAATGCCTTTATAATCCCATTATTGAATTTATTTTGAATTGTTTTTACATTTTTTGATTAAAACATATTGTAATTGATTGTTTGCCTCAGGAAACGTGGAGCAAAAGCCATCCATTGTCCAGAAAAGTTCATTTATAGTCACTCATGCCTAGAGAAGCCTTATTACTCGGTTTAAATGCCTTTATAATCCCATTATTGAATTTATTTTGAATTTTTTTTACAGTTTTTGATTAAAACAGATTGTAATAGATTGTTTATCTCGGGAAACATGGAACGAAAGCCATCCATTGTGAAGAAAAGATCATTTATAGTCACTCATGCCTAGAAAAGCCTTATTACTCGGTTTAAATGCTTTTATAATCCCATTATTGAATTTATTTTGAATTTCTTTTACATTTTTTGATTAAAACAGATTGTAATAGATTGTTTATCTCGGGAAACATGGAACGAAAGCCATCCATTGTCAAGAAAAGTTCATTTATAGTCACTCATGCCTAGAAAAGCCTTATTACTCGGTTTAAATGCCTTTATAATCCCATTATTGAATATATTTACATTTATTTTTACATTTTTTGATTAAAACATATTGTAATTGATTGTTTGCCTCGGGAAACGTGGAGCAAAAGCCATCCATTGTCAAGAAAAGTTCATATATAGTCACTCATGCCTAGAAAAGCCTTATTACTCGATTTAAATGCCTTTATAATCCCATTATTGAATTTATTTTGAATTTTTTTTACATTTTTTGATTAAAACATATTGTAATTGATTGTTTGCCTCGGGAAACGTGGAGCAAAAGCCATCCATTGTCAAGAAAAGTTCATTTATAGTCACTCATGCCTACAAAAGCCTTATTACTCGATTTAAATGCCTTTAAAATCCCATTATTGAATTTATTTTGAATTTTTTTTACATTTTTTGATTAAAACATATTGTAATTGATTGTTTGCCTCGGGAAACGTGGAGCAAAAGCCATCCATTGTCAAGAAAAGTTCATTTATAGTCACTCATGCCTACAAAAGCCTTATTACTCGGTTTAAATGCCTTTATAATCCCATTATTGAATTTATTTTGAATTTTTTTTACATTTTTTGATTAAAACAGATTGTAATAGATTGTTTATCTCGGGAAACATGGAACGAAAGCCATCCATTGTCAAGAAAAGATCATTTATAGTCACTCATGCCTAGAAAAGCCTTATTACTCGGTTTAAATGCCCTTATAATCCCATTATTGAATTTATTTTGAATTATTTTTACATTTTTTTATTAAAACACATTGTAATTAATTGTTTGCCCTCGGGAAACGTGGAGCAAAAGCCATCCATTGTCAAGAAAAGTTCATTTATAGTCACTCATGCCTAGAAAAGCCTTATTACTCGGTTTAAATGCCTTTATAATCCCATTATTGAATTTATTTTGAATTTTTTTTACATTTTTTGATTAAAACTGATTCTAATACATTGTTTATCTCGGGAAACATGGAACGAAAGCCATCCATTGTCAAGAAAACATCATTTATAGTCACTCATGCCTAGAAAAGCCTTATTACTCGGTTTAAATGCCTTTATAATCCCATTATTGAGTTTATTTTGAACTTTTTTGACATTTTTTGATTAAAACAGATTGTAATTGATTGTTTGCCTCGGGAAACATGGAGAGAAAGCCATCCATTGTCAAGAAAAGTTCATTTATAGTCACTCATGCCTAGAAAAGCCTTATTACTCGGTTTAAATGCTTTTATAATCCCATTATTGAATTTATTTTGAATTGTTTTTACATTTTTTGATTAAAACAGATTGTAATTGATTGTTTGCCTCGAGAAACGTGGAGCAAAGGCCATCCATTGTCAAGAAAAGTTCATTTATAGTCACTCATGCCTAGAAAAGCCTTATTACTCGGTTTAAATGCTTTTATAATCCCATTATCGAATTTATTTTGAATTGTTTTTACATTTTTTGATTAAAACAGATTGTAATTGATTGTTTGCCTCGGGAAACGTGGAGCAAAAGCCATCCATTGTCAAGAAAAGTTCATTTATAGTCACTCATGCCTAGAAAAGCCTTATTACTCGATTTAAATGCCTTTATAATCCCATTATTGAATTTATTTTGAATTGTTTTTACATTTTTTGATTAAAACATATTGTAATTGATTGTTTGCCTCGAGAAACGTGGAGCAAAAGCCATCCATTGTCAAGAAAAGATCATTTATAGTCACTCATGCCTACAAAAGCCTTATTACTCGGTTTAAATGCCTTTATAATCCCATTATTGAATTTATTTTGAATTTTTTTTACATTTTTTTATTAAAACAGATTCTAATACATTGTTTATCTCGGGAAAAATGGAACGAAAGCCATCCATTGTCAAGAAAACATCATTTATAGTCACTCATGCCTAGAAAAGCCTTATTACTCGGTTTAAATGCCTTTATAATCCCATTATTGAATTTATTTTGAACTTTTTTGACATTTTTTGATTAAAACAGATTGTAATTGATTGTTTGCCTCGAGAAACGTGGAGCAAAGGCCATCCATTGTCAAGAAAAGTTCATTTATAGTCACTCATGCCTAGAAAAGCCTTATTACTCGGTTTAAATGCTTTTATAATCCCATTATCGAATTTATTTTGAATTGTTTTTACATTTTTTGATTAAAACAGATTGTAATTGATTGTTTGCCTCGGGAAACGTGGAGCAAAAGCCATCCATTGTCAAGAAAAGATCATTTATAGTCACTCATGCCTAGAAAAGGCTTATAACTCTTTTTAAATGCCTTTATAATCCCATTATTGAATTTATTTTGAATTGTTTTTACATTTTTTGATTAAAACAGATTGTAATTGATTGTTTGCCTAGGGAAACGTGGAGCAAAAGCCATCCATTGTCAAGAAAAGTTCATTTATAGTCACTCATGCCTAGAAAAGCCTTATTACTCGATTTAAATGCCTTTATAATCCCATTATTGAATTTATTTTGAATTGTTTTTACATTTTTTGATTAAAACATATTGTAATTGATTGTTTGCCTCAGGAAACGTGGAGCAAAAGCCATCCATTGTCAAGAAAAGTTCATTTATAGTCACTCATGCCTAGAGAAGCCTTATTACTCGGTTTAAATGCCTTTATAATCCCATTATTGAATTTATTTTGAATTTTTTTACAGTTTTTGATTAAAACAGATTGTAATAGATTGTTTATCTCGGGAAACATGGAACGAAAGCCATCCATTGTGAAGAAAAGATCATTTATAGTCACTCATGCCTAGAAAAGCCTTATTACTCGGTTTAAATGCTGTTATAATCCCATTATTGAATTTATTTTGAATTTCTTTTACATTTTTTGATTAAAACAGATTGTAATAGATTGTTTATCTCGGGAAACATGGAACGAAAGCCATCCATTGTCAAGAAAAGTTCATTTATAGTCACTCATGCCTAGAAAAGCCTTATTACTCGGTTTAAATGCCTTTATAATCCCATTATTGAATATATTTACATTTATTTTTACATTTTTTGATTAAAACATATTGTAATTGATTGTTTGCCTCGGGAAACGTGGAGCAAAAGCCATCCATTGTCAAGAAAAGTTCATATATAGTCACTCATGCCTAGAAAAGCCTTATTACTCGATCTAAATGCCTTTATAATCCCATTATTGAATTTATTTTGAATTTTTTTTACATTTTTTGATTAAAACATATTGTAATTGATTGTTTGCCTCGGGAAACGTGGAGCAAAAGCCATCCATTGTCAAGAAAAGTTCATTTATTGTCACTCATGCCTACAAAAGCCTTATTACTCGATTTAAATGCCTTTAAAATCCCATTATTGAATTTATTTTGAATTTTTTTTACATTTTTTGATTAAAACATATTGTAATTGATTGTTTGCCTCGGGAAACGTGGAGCAAAAGCCATCCATTGTCAAGAAAAGTTCATTTATAGTCACTCATGCCTACAAAAGCCTTATTACTCGGTTTAAATGCCTTTATAATCCCATTATTGAATTTATTTTGAATTTTTTTTACATTTTTTGATTAAAACAGATTGTAATAGATTGTTTATCTCGGGAAACATGGAACGAAAGCCATCCATTGTCAAGAAAAGATCATTTATAGTCACTCATGCCTAGAAAAGCCTTATTACTCGGTTTAAATGCCCTTATAATCCCATTATTGAATTTATTTTGAATTATTTTTATATTTTTTTATTAAAACATATTGTAATTGATTGTTTGCCCTCGGGAAACGTGGAGCAAAAGCCATCCATTGTCAAGAAAAGATCATTTATAGTCACTCATGCCTAGAGAAGCCTTATTACTCGGTTTAAATGCCTTTATAATCCCATTATTGAATTTATTTTGAATTTTTTTTACATTTTTTGATTAAAACAGATTCTAATACATTGTTTATCTCGGGAAAAATGGAACGAAAGCCATCCATTGTCAAGAAAACATCATTTATAGTCACTCATGCCTAGAAAAGCCTTATTACTCGGTTTAAATGCCTTTATAATCCCATTATTGAGTTTATTTTGAACTTTTTTGACATTTTTTGATTAAAACAGATTGTAATTGATTGTTTGCCTCGGGAAACATGGAGAGAAAGCCATCCATTGTCAAGAAAAGTTCATTTATAGTCACTCATGCCTAGAAAAGCCTTATTACTCGGTTTAAATGCTTTTATAATCCCATTATCGAATTTATTTTGAATTGTTTTTACATTTTTTGATTAAAACAGATTGTAATTGATTGTTTGCCTCGGGAAACGTGGAGCAAAAGCCATCCATTGTCAAGAAAAGTTCATTTATAGTCACTCATGCCTAGAAAAGCCTTATAACTCGGTTTAAATGCCTTTATAATCCCATTATTGAATTTATTTTGAATTGTTTTTACATTTTTTGATTAAAACAGATTGTAATTGATTGTTTGCCTCGGGAAACGTGGATCAAAAGGCATCCATTGTCAAGAAAAGTTCATTTATAGTCACTCATGCCTAGAAAAGCCTTATTACTCGATTTAAATGCCTTTATAATCCCATTATTGAATTTATTTTGAATTGTTTTTACATTTTTTGATTAAAACATATTGTAATTAATTGTTTGCCTCGAGAAACGTGGAGCAAAAGCCATCCATTGTCAAGAAAAGTTCATTTATAGTCACTCATGCCTACAAAAGCCTTATTACTCGATTTAAATGCCTTTATAATCCCATTATTGAATTTATTTTGAATTTTTTTTACATTTTTTGATTAAAACAGATTCTAATACATTGTTTATCTCGGGAAAAATGGAACGAAAGCCATCCATTGTCAAGAAAACATCATTTATAGTCACTCATGCCTAGAAAAGCCTTATTACTCGGTTTAAATGCCTTTATAATCCCATTATTGAATTTATTTTGAACTTTTTTGACATTTTTTGATTAAAACAGATTGTAATTGATTGTTTGCCTCGAGAAACGTGGAGCAAAGGCCATCCATTGTCAAGAAAAGTTCATTTATAGTCACTCATGCCTAGAAAAGCCTTATTACTCGGTTTAAATGCTTTTATAATCCCATTATCGAATTTATTTTGAATTGTTTTTACATTTTTTGATTAAAACAGATTGTAATTGATTGTTTGCCTCGGGAAACGTGGAGCAAAAGCCATCCATTGTCAAGAAAAGTTCATTTATAGTCACTCATGCCTAGAAAAGCCTTATTACTCGATTTAAATGCCTTTATAATCCCATTATTGAATTTATTTTGAATTGTTTTTACATTTTTTGATTAAAACATATTGTAATTGATTGTTTGCCTCGAGAAACGTGGAGCAAAAGCCATCCATTGTCAAGAAAAGATCATTTATAGTCACTCATGCCTACAAAAGCCTTATTACTCGGTTTAAATGCCTTTATAATCCCATTATTGAATTTATTTTGAATTTTTTTTACATTTTTTGATTAAAACAGATTCTAATACATTGTTTATCTCGGGAAAAATGGAACGAAAGCCATCCATTGTCAAGAAAACATCATTTATAGTCACTCATGCCTAGAAAAGCCTTATTACTCGGTTTAAATGCCTTTATAATCCCATTATTGAATTTATTTTGAACTTTTTTGACATTTTTTGATTAAAACAGATTGTAATTGATTGTTTGCCTCGAGAAACGTGGAGCAAAGGCCATCCATTGTCAAGAAAAGTTCATTTATAGTCACTCATGCCTAGAAAAGCCTTATTACTCGGTTTAAATGCTTTTATAATCCCATTATCGAATTTATTTTGAATTGTTTTTACATTTTTTGATTAAAACAGATTGTAATTGATTGTTTGCCTCGGGAAACGTGGAGCAAAAGCCATCCATTGTCAAGAAAAGATCATTTATAGTCACTCATGCCTAGAAAAGGCTTATAACTCTTTTTAAATGCCTTTATAATCCCATTATTGAATTTATTTTGAATTGTTTTTACATTTTTTGATTAAAACAGATTGTAATTGATTGTTTGCCTAGGGAAACGTGGAGCAAAAGCCATCCATTGTCAAGAAAAGTTCATTTATAGTCACTCATGCCTAGAAAAGCCTTATTACTCGATTTAAATGCCTTTATAATCCCATTATTGAATTTATTTTGAATTGTTTTTACATTTTTTGATTAAAACATATTGTAATTGATTGTTTGCCTCAGGAAACGTGGAGCAAAAGCCATCCATTGTCCAGAAAAGTTCATTTATAGTCACTCATGCCTAGAGAAGCCTTATTACTCGGTTTAAATGCCTTTATAATCCCATTATTGAATTTATTTTGAATTTTTTTACAGTTTTTGATTAAAACAGATTGTAATAGATTGTTTATCTCGGGAAACATGGAACGAAAGCCATCCATTGTGAAGAAAAGATCATTTATAGTCACTCATGCCTAGAAAAGCCTTATTACTCGGTTTAAATGCTGTTATAATCCCATTATTGAATTTATTTTGAATTTCTTTTACATTTTTTGATTAAAACAGATTGTAATAGATTGTTTATCTCGGGAAACATGGAACGAAAGCCATCCATTGTCAAGAAAAGTTCATTTATAGTCACTCATGCCTAGAAAAGCCTTATTACTCGGTTTAAATGCCTTTATAATCCCATTATTGAATATATTTACATTTATTTTTACATTTTTTGATTAAAACATATTGTAATTGATTGTTTGCCTCGGGAAACGTGGAGCAAAAGCCATCCATTGTCAAGAAAAGTTCATATATAGTCACTCATGCCTAGAAAAGCCTTATTACTCGATTTAAATGCCTTTATAATCCCATTATTGAATTTATTTTGAATTTTTTTTACATTTTTTGATTAAAACATATTGTAATTGATTGTTTGCCTCGGGAAACGTGGAGCAAAAGCCATCCATTGTCAAGAAAAGTTCATTTATAGTCACTCATGCCTACAAAAGCCTTATTACTCGATTTAAATGCCTTTAAAATCCCATTATTGAATTTATTTTGAATTTTTTTTACATTTTTTGATTAAAACATATTGTAATTGATTGTTTGCCTCGGGAAACGTGGAGCAAAAGCCATCCATTGTCAAGAAAAGTTCATTTATAGTCACTCATGCCTACAAAAGCCTTATTACTCGGTTTAAATGCCTTTATAATCCCATTATTGAATTTATTTTGAATTTTTTTTACATTTTTTGATTAAAACAGATTGTAATAGATTGTTTATCTCGGGAAACATGGAACGAAAGCCATCCATTGTCAAGAAAAGATCATTTATAGTCACTCATGCCTAGAAAAGCCTTATTACTCGGTTTAAATGCCCTTATAATCTCATTATTGAATTTATTTTGAATTATTTTTACATTTTTTTATTAAAACATATTGTAATTGATTGTTTGCCCTCGGGAAACGTGGAGCAAAAGCCATCCATTGTCAAGAAAAGATCATTTATAGTCACTCATGCCTAGAGAAGCCTTATTACTCGGTTTAAATGCCTTTATAATCCCATTATTGAATTTATTTTGAATTTTTTTTACATTTTTTGATTAAAACAGATTCTAATACATTGTTTATCTCGGGAAAAATGGAACGAAAGCCATCCATTGTCAAGAAAACATCATTTATAGTCACTCATGCCTAGAAAAGCCTTATTACTCGGTTTAAATGCCTTTATAATCCCATTATTGAGTTTATTTTGAACTTTTTTGACATTTTTTGATTAAAACAGATTGTAATTGATTGTTTGCCTCGGGAAACATGGAGAGAAAGCCATCCATTGTCAAGAAAAGTTCATTTATAGTCACTCATGCCTAGAAAAGCCTTATTACTCGGTTTAAATGCTTTTATAATCCCATTATCGAATTTATTTTGAATTGTTTTTACATTTTTTGATTAAAACAGATTGTAATTGATTGTTTGCCTCGGGAAACGTGGAGCAAAAGCCATCCATTGTCAAGAAAAGTTCATTTATAGTCACTCATGCCTAGAAAAGCCTTATAACTCGGTTTAAATGCCTTTATAATCCCATTATTGAATTTATTTTGAATTGTTTTTACATTTTTTGATTAAAACAGATTGTAATTGATTGTTTGCCTCGGGAAACGTGGATCAAAAGCCATCCATTGTCAAGAAAAGTTCATTTATAGTCACTCATGCCTAGAAAAGCCTTATTACTCGATTTAAATGCCTTTATAATCCCATTATTGAATTTATTTTGAATTGTTTTTACATTTTTTGATTAAAACATATTGTAATTAATTGTTTGCCTCGAGAAACGTGGAGCAAAAGCCATCCATTGTCAAGAAAAGTTCATTTATAGTCACTCATGCCTACAAAAGCCTTATTACTCGATTTAAATGCCTTTATAATCCCATTATTGAATTTATTTTGAATTTTTTTTACATTTTTTGATTAAAACAGATTCTAATACATTGTTTATCTCGGGAAAAATGGAACGAAAGCCATCCATTGTCAAGAAAACATCATTTATAGTCACTCATGCCTAGAAAAGCCTTATTACTCGGTTTAAATGCCTTTATAATCCCATTATTGAATTTATTTTGAACTTTTTTGACATTTTTTGATTAAAACAGATTGTAATTGATTGTTTGCCTCGAGAAACGTGGAGCAAAGGCCATCCATTGTCAAGAAAAGTTCATTTATAGTCACTCATGCCTAGAAAAGCCTTATTACTCGGTTTAAATGCTTTTATAATCCCATTATCGAATTTATTTTGAATTGTTTTTACATTTTTTGATTAAAACAGATTGTAATTGATTGTTTGCCTCGGGAAACGTGGATCAAAAGGCATCCATTGTCAAGAAAAGTTCATTTATAGTCACTCATGCCTAGAAAAGCCTTATTACTCGATTTAAATGCCTTTATAATCCCATTATTGAATTTATTTTGAATTGTTTTTACATTTTTTGATTAAAACATATTGTAATTAATTGTTTGCCTCGAGAAACGTGGAGCAAAAGCCATCCATTGTCAAGAAAAGTTCATTTATAGTCACTCATGCCTACAAAAGCCTTATTACTCGATTTAAATGCCTTTATAATCCCATTATTGAATTTATTTTGAATTTTTTTTACATTTTTTGATTAAAACAGATTCTAATACATTGTTTATCTCGGGAAAAATGGAACGAAAGCCATCCATTGTCAAGAAAACATCATTTATAGTCACTCATGCCTAGAAAAGCCTTATTACTCGGTTTAAATGCCTTTATAATCCCATTATTGAATTTATTTTGAACTTTTTTGACATTTTTTGATTAAAACAGATTGTAATTGATTGTTTGCCTCGAGAAACGTGGAGCAAAGGCCATCCATTGTCAAGAAAAGTTCATTTATAGTCACTCATGCCTAGAAAAGCCTTATTACTCGGTTTAAATGCTTTTATAATCCCATTATCGAATTTATTTTGAATTGTTTTTACATTTTTTGATTAAAACAGATTGTAATTGATTGTTTGCCTCGGGAAACGTGGAGCAAAAGCCATCCATTGTCAAGAAAAGTTCATTTATAGTCACTCATGCCTAGAAAAGCCTTATTACTCGATTTAAATGCCTTTATAATCCCATTATTGAATTTATTTTGAATTGTTTTTACATTTTTTGATTAAAACATATTGTAATTGATTGTTTGCCTCGAGAAACGTGGAGCAAAAGCCATCCATTGTCAAGAAAAGATCATTTATAGTCACTCATGCCTACAAAAGCCTTATTACTCGGTTTAAATGCCTTTATAATCCCATTATTGAATTTATTTTGAATTTTTTTTACATTTTTTGATTAAAACAGATTCTAATACATTGTTTATCTCGGGAAAAATGGAACGAAAGCCATCCATTGTCAAGAAAACATCATTTATAGTCACTCATGCCTAGAAAAGCCTTATTACTCGGTTTAAATGCCTTTATAATCCCATTATTGAATTTATTTTGAACTTTTTTGACATTTTTTGATTAAAACAGATTGTAATTGATTGTTTGCCTCGAGAAACGTGGAGCAAAGGCCATCCATTGTCAAGAAAAGTTCATTTATAGTCACTCATGCCTAGAAAAGCCTTATTACTCGGTTTAAATGCTTTTATAATCCCATTATCGAATTTATTTTGAATTGTTTTTACATTTTTTGATTAAAACAGATTGTAATTGATTGTTTGCCTCGGGAAACGTGGAGCAAAAGCCATCCATTGTCAAGAAAAGATCATTTATAGTCACTCATGCCTAGAAAAGGCTTATAACTCTTTTTAAATGCCTTTATAATCCCATTATTGAATTTATTTTGAATTGTTTTTACATTTTTTGATTAAAACAGATTGTAATTGATTGTTTGCCTAGGGAAACGTGGAGCAAAAGCCATCCATTGTCAAGAAAAGTTCATTTATAGTCACTCATGCCTAGAAAAGCCTTATTACTCGATTTAAATGCCTTTATAATCCCATTATTGAATTTATTTTGAATTGTTTTTACATTTTTTGATTAAAACATATTGTAATTGATTGTTTGCCTCAGGAAACGTGGAGCAAAAGCCATCCATTGTCCAGAAAAGTTCATTTATAGTCACTCATGCCTAGAGAAGCCTTATTACTCGGTTTAAATGCCTTTATAATCCCATTATTGAATTTATTTTGAATTTTTTTACAGTTTTTGATTAAAACAGATTGTAATAGATTGTTTATCTCGGGAAACATGGAACGAAAGCCATCCATTGTGAAGAAAAGATCATTTATAGTCACTCATGCCTAGAAAAGCCTTATTACTCGGTTTAAATGCTGTTATAATCCCATTATTGAATTTATTTTGAATTTCTTTTACATTTTTTGATTAAAACAGATTGTAATAGATTGTTTATCTCGGGAAACATGGAACGAAAGCCATCCATTGTCAAGAAAAGTTCATTTATAGTCACTCATGCCTAGAAAAGCCTTATTACTCGGTTTAAATGCCTTTATAATCCCATTATTGAATATATTTACATTTATTTTTACATTTTTTGATTAAAACATATTGTAATTGATTGTTTGCCTCGGGAAACGTGGAGCAAAAGCCATCCATTGTCAAGAAAAGTTCATATATAGTCACTCATGCCTAGAAAAGCCTTATTACTCGATTTAAATGCCTTTATAATCCCATTATTGAATTTATTTTGAATTTTTTTTACATTTTTTGATTAAAACATATTGTAATTGATTGTTTGCCTCGGGAAACGTGGAGCAAAAGCCATCCATTGTCAAGAAAAGTTCATTTATAGTCACTCATGCCTACAAAAGCCTTATTACTCGATTTAAATGCCTTTAAAATCCCATTATTGAATTTATTTTGAATTTTTTTTACATTTTTTGATTAAAACATATTGTAATTGATTGTTTGCCTCGGGAAACGTGGAGCAAAAGCCATCCATTGTCAAGAAAAGTTCATTTATAGTCACTCATGCCTACAAAAGCCTTATTACTCGGTTTAAATGCCTTTATAATCCCATTATTGAATTTATTTTGAATTTTTTTTACATTTTTTGATTAAAACAGATTGTAATAGATTGTTTATCTCGGGAAACATGGAACGAAAGCCATCCATTGTCAAGAAAAGATCATTTATAGTCACTCATGCCTAGAAAAGCCTTATTACTCGGTTTAAATGCCCTTATAATCTCATTATTGAATTTATTTTGAATTATTTTTACATTTTTTTATTAAAACATATTGTAATTGATTGTTTGCCCTCGGGAAACGTGGAGCAAAAGCCATCCATTGTCAAGAAAAGATCATTTATAGTCACTCATGCCTAGAGAAGCCTTATTACTCGGTTTAAATGCCTTTATAATCCCATTATTGAATTTATTTTGAATTTTTTTTACATTTTTTGATTAAAACAGATTCTAATACATTGTTTATCTCGGGAAAAATGGAACGAAAGCCATCCATTGTCAAGAAAACATCATTTATAGTCACTCATGCCTAGAAAAGCCTTATTACTCGGTTTAAATGCCTTTATAATCCCATTATTGAGTTTATTTTGAACTTTTTTGACATTTTTTGATTAAAACAGATTGTAATTGATTGTTTGCCTCGGGAAACATGGAGAGAAAGCCATCCATTGTCAAGAAAAGTTCATTTATAGTCACTCATGCCTAGAAAAGCCTTATTACTCGGTTTAAATGCTTTTATAATCCCATTATCGAATTTATTTTGAATTGTTTTTACATTTTTTGATTAAAACAGATTGTAATTGATTGTTTGCCTCGGGAAACGTGGAGCAAAAGCCATCCATTGTCAAGAAAAGTTCATTTATAGTCACTCATGCCTAGAAAAGCCTTATAACTCGGTTTAAATGCCTTTATAATCCCATTATTGAATTTATTTTGAATTGTTTTTACATTTTTTGATTAAAACAGATTGTAATTGATTGTTTGCCTCGGGAAACGTGGATCAAAAGCCATCCATTGTCAAGAAAAGTTCATTTATAGTCACTCATGCCTAGAAAAGCCTTATTACTCGATTTAAATGCCTTTATAATCCCATTATTGAATTTATTTTGAATTGTTTTTACATTTTTTGATTAAAACATATTGTAATTAATTGTTTGCCTCGAGAAACGTGGAGCAAAAGCCATCCATTGTCAAGAAAAGTTCATTTATAGTCACTCATGCCTACAAAAGCCTTATTACTCGATTTAAATGCCTTTATAATCCCATTATTGAATTTATTTTGAATTTTTTTTACATTTTTTGATTAAAACAGATTCTAATACATTGTTTATCTCGGGAAAAATGGAACGAAAGCCATCCATTGTCAAGAAAACATCATTTATAGTCACTCATGCCTAGAAAAGCCTTATTACTCGGTTTAAATGCCTTTATAATCCCATTATTGAATTTATTTTGAACTTTTTTGACATTTTTTGATTAAAACAGATTGTAATTGATTGTTTGCCTCGAGAAACGTGGAGCAAAGGCCATCCATTGTCAAGAAAAGTTCATTTATAGTCACTCATGCCTAGAAAAGCCTTATTACTCGGTTTAAATGCTTTTATAATCCCATTATCGAATTTATTTTGAATTGTTTTTACATTTTTTGATTAAAACAGATTGTAATTGATTGTTTGCCTCGGGAAACGTGGATCAAAAGGCATCCATTGTCAAGAAAAGTTCATTTATAGTCACTCATGCCTAGAAAAGCCTTATTACTCGATTTAAATGCCTTTATAATCCCATTATTGAATTTATTTTGAATTGTTTTTACATTTTTTGATTAAAACATATTGTAATTAATTGTTTGCCTCGAGAAACGTGGAGCAAAAGCCATCCATTGTCAAGAAAAGTTCATTTATAGTCACTCATGCCTACAAAAGCCTTATTACTCGATTTAAATGCCTTTATAATCCCATTATTGAATTTATTTTGAATTTTTTTTACATTTTTTGATTAAAACAGATTCTAATACATTGTTTATCTCGGGAAAAATGGAACGAAAGCCATCCATTGTCAAGAAAACATCATTTATAGTCACTCATGCCTAGAAAAGCCTTATTACTCGGTTTAAATGCCTTTATAATCCCATTATTGAATTTATTTTGAACTTTTTTGACATTTTTTGATTAAAACAGATTGTAATTGATTGTTTGCCTCGAGAAACGTGGAGCAAAGGCCATCCATTGTCAAGAAAAGTTCATTTATAGTCACTCATGCCTAGAAAAGCCTTATTACTCGGTTTAAATGCTTTTATAATCCCATTATCGAATTTATTTTGAATTGTTTTTACATTTTTTGATTAAAACAGATTGTAATTGATTGTTTGCCTCGGGAAACGTGGAGCAAAAGCCATCCATTGTCAAGAAAAGTTCATTTATAGTCACTCATGCCTAGAAAAGCCTTATTACTCGATTTAAATGCCTTTATAATCCCATTATTGAATTTATTTTGAATTGTTTTTACATTTTTTGATTAAAACATATTGTAATTGATTGTTTGCCTCGAGAAACGTGGAGCAAAAGCCATCCATTGTCAAGAAAAGATCATTTATAGTCACTCATGCCTACAAAAGCCTTATTACTCGGTTTAAATGCCTTTATAATCCCATTATTGAATTTATTTTGAATTTTTTTTACATTTTTTGATTAAAACAGATTCTAATACATTGTTTATCTCGGGAAAAATGGAACGAAAGCCATCCATTGTCAAGAAAACATCATTTATAGTCACTCATGCCTAGAAAAGCCTTATTACTCGGTTTAAATGCCTTTATAATCCCATTATTGAATTTATTTTGAACTTTTTTGACATTTTTTGATTAAAACAGATTGTAATTGATTGTTTGCCTCGAGAAACGTGGAGCAAAGGCCATCCATTGTCAAGAAAAGTTCATTTATAGTCACTCATGCCTAGAAAAGCCTTATTACTCGGTTTAAATGCTTTTATAATCCCATTATCGAATTTATTTTGAATTGTTTTTACATTTTTTGATTAAAACAGATTGTAATTGATTGTTTGCCTCGGGAAACGTGGAGCAAAAGCCATCCATTGTCAAGAAAAGATCATTTATAGTCACTCATGCCTAGAAAAGGCTTATAACTCTTTTTAAATGCCTTTATAATCCCATTATTGAATTTATTTTGAATTGTTTTTACATTTTTTGATTAAAACAGATTGTAATTGATTGTTTGCCTAGGGAAACGTGGAGCAAAAGCCATCCATTGTCAAGAAAAGTTCATTTATAGTCACTCATGCCTAGAAAAGCCTTATTACTCGATTTAAATGCCTTTATAATCCCATTATTGAATTTATTTTGAATTGTTTTTACATTTTTTGATTAAAACATATTGTAATTGATTGTTTGCCTCAGGAAACGTGGAGCAAAAGCCATCCATTGTCCAGAAAAGTTCATTTATAGTCACTCATGCCTAGAGAAGCCTTATTACTCGGTTTAAATGCCTTTATAATCCCATTATTGAATTTATTTTGAATTTTTTTACAGTTTTTGATTAAAACAGATTGTAATAGATTGTTTATCTCGGGAAACATGGAACGAAAGCCATCCATTGTGAAGAAAAGATCATTTATAGTCACTCATGCCTAGAAAAGCCTTATTACTCGGTTTAAATGCTGTTATAATCCCATTATTGAATTTATTTTGAATTTCTTTTACATTTTTTGATTAAAACAGATTGTAATAGATTGTTTATCTCGGGAAACATGGAACGAAAGCCATCCATTGTCAAGAAAAGTTCATTTATAGTCACTCATGCCTAGAAAAGCCTTATTACTCGGTTTAAATGCCTTTATAATCCCATTATTGAATATATTTACATTTATTTTTACATTTTTTGATTAAAACATATTGTAATTGATTGTTTGCCTCGGGAAACGTGGAGCAAAAGCCATCCATTGTCAAGAAAAGTTCATATATAGTCACTCATGCCTAGAAAAGCCTTATTACTCGATTTAAATGCCTTTATAATCCCATTATTGAATTTATTTTGAATTTTTTTTACATTTTTTGATTAAAACATATTGTAATTGATTGTTTGCCTCGGGAAACGTGGAGCAAAAGCCATCCATTGTCAAGAAAAGTTCATTTATAGTCACTCATGCCTACAAAAGCCTTATTACTCGATTTAAATGCCTTTAAAATCCCATTATTGAATTTATTTTGAATTTTTTTTACATTTTTTGATTAAAACATATTGTAATTGATTGTTTGCCTCGGGAAACGTGGAGCAAAAGCCATCCATTGTCAAGAAAAGTTCATTTATAGTCACTCATGCCTACAAAAGCCTTATTACTCGGTTTAAATGCCTTTATAATCCCATTATTGAATTTATTTTGAATTTTTTTTACATTTTTTGATTAAAACAGATTGTAATAGATTGTTTATCTCGGGAAACATGGAACGAAAGCCATCCATTGTCAAGAAAAGATCATTTATAGTCACTCATGCCTAGAAAAGCCTTATTACTCGGTTTAAATGCCCTTATAATCCCATTATTGAATTTATTTTGAATTATTTTTACATTTTTTTATTAAAACATATTGTAATTGATTGTTTGCCCTCGGGAAACGTGGAGCAAAAGCCATCCATTGTCAAGAAAAGATCATTTATAGTCACTCATGCCTAGAGAAGCCTTATTACTCGGTTTAAATGCCTTTATAATCCCATTATTGAATTTATTTTGAATTTTTTTTACATTTTTTGATTAAAACAGATTCTAATACATTGTTTATCTCGGGAAAAATGGAACGAAAGCCATCCATTGTCAAGAAAACATCATTTATAGTCACTCATGCCTAGAAAAGCCTTATTACTCGGTTTAAATGCCTTTATAATCCCATTATTGAGTTTATTTTGAACTTTTTTGACATTTTTTGATTAAAACAGATTGTAATTGATTGTTTGCCTCGGGAAACATGGAGAGAAAGCCATCCATTGTCAAGAAAAGTTCATTTATAGTCACTCATGCCTAGAAAAGCCTTATTACTCGGTTTAAATGCTTTTATAATCCCATTATCGAATTTATTTTGAATTGTTTTTACATTTTTTGATTAAAACAGATTGTAATTGATTGTTTGCCTCGGGAAACGTGGAGCAAAAGCCATCCATTGTCAAGAAAAGTTCATTTATAGTCACTCATGCCTAGAAAAGCCTTATAACTCGGTTTAAATGCCTTTATAATCCCATTATTGAATTTATTTTGAATTGTTTTTACATTTTTTGATTAAAACAGATTGTAATTGATTGTTTGCCTCGGGAAACGTGGATCAAAAGCCATCCATTGTCAAGAAAAGTTCATTTATAGTCACTCATGCCTAGAAAAGCCTTATTACTCGATTTAAATGCCTTTATAATCCCATTATTGAATTTATTTTGAATTGTTTTTACATTTTTTGATTAAAACATATTGTAATTAATTGTTTGCCTCGAGAAACGTGGAGCAAAAGCCATCCATTGTCAAGAAAAGTTCATTTATAGTCACTCATGCCTACAAAAGCCTTATTACTCGATTTAAATGCCTTTATAATCCCATTATTGAATTTATTTTGAATTTTTTTTACATTTTTTGATTAAAACAGATTCTAATACATTGTTTATCTCGGGAAAAATGGAACGAAAGCCATCCATTGTCAAGAAAACATCATTTATAGTCACTCATGCCTAGAAAAGCCTTATTACTCGGTTTAAATGCCTTTATAATCCCATTATTGAATTTATTTTGAACTTTTTTGACATTTTTTGATTAAAACAGATTGTAATTGATTGTTTGCCTCGAGAAACGTGGAGCAAAGGCCATCCATTGTCAAGAAAAGTTCATTTATAGTCACTCATGCCTAGAAAAGCCTTATTACTCGGTTTAAATGCTTTTATAATCCCATTATCGAATTTATTTTGAATTGTTTTTACATTTTTTGATTAAAACAGATTGTAATTGATTGTTTGCCTCGGGAAACGTGGAGCAAAAGCCATCCATTGTCAAGAAAAGTTCATTTATAGTCACTCATGCCTAGAAAAGCCTTATTACTCGATTTAAATGCCTTTATAATCCCATTATTGAATTTATTTTGAATTGTTTTTACATTTTTTGATTAAAACATATTGTAATTGATTGTTTGCCTCGAGAAACGTGGAGCAAAAGCCATCCATTGTCAAGAAAAGTTCATTTATAGTCACTCATGCCTACAAAAGCCATATTACTCGGTTTAAATGCCTTTATAATCCCATTATTGAATTTATTTTGAATTTTTTTTACATTTTTTGATTAAAACAGATTGTAATAGATTGTTTATCTCGGGAAACATGGAACGAAAGCCATCCATTGTCAAGAAAAGTTCATTTATAGTCACTCATGCCTAGAAAAGCCTTATTACTCGGTTTAAATGCCTTTATAATCCCATTATTGAATATATTTACATTTATTTTTACATTTTTTGATTAAAACAGATTGTAATTGATTGTTTGCCTCGGGAAACGTGGAGCAAAAGCCATCCATTGTCAAGAAAAGTTCATTTATAGTCACTCATGCCTAGAAAAGCCTTATTACTCGATTTAAATGCCTTTATAATCCCATTATTGAATTTATTTTGAATTTTTTTTACATTTTTTGATTAAAACAGATTCTAATACATTGTTTATCTCGGGAAAAATGGAACGAAAGCCATCCATTGTCAAGAAAACATCATTTATAGTCACTCATGCCTAGAAAAGCCTTATTACTCGGTTTAAATGCCTTTATAATCCCATTATTGAATTTATTTTGAACTTTTTTGACATTTTTTGATTAAAACAGATTGTAATTGATTGTTTGCCTCGAGAAACGTGGAGCAAAGGCCATCCATTGTCAAGAAAAGTTCATTTATAGTCACTCATGCCTAGAAAAGCCTTATTACTCGGTTTAAATGCTTTTATAATCCCATTATCGAATTTATTTTGAATTGTTTTTACATTTTTTGATTAAAACAGATTGTAATTGATTGTTTGCCTCGGGAAACGTGGAGCAAAAGCCATCCATTGTCAAGAAAAGATCATTTATAGTCACTCATGCCTAGAAAAGGCTTATAACTCTTTTGAAATGCCTTTATAATCCCATTATTGAATTTATTTTGAATTGTTTTTACATTTTTTGATTAAAACAGATTGTAATTGATTGTTTGCCTAGGGAAACGTGGAGCAAAAGCCATCCATTGTCAAGAAAAGTTCATTTATAGTCACTCATGCCTAGAAAAGCCTTATTACTCGATTTAAATGCCTTTATAATCCCATTATTGAATTTATTTTGAATTGTTTTTACATTTTTTGATTAAAACATATTGTAATTGATTGTTTGCCTCAGGAAACGTGGAGCAAAAGCCATCCATTGTCAAGAAAAGTTCATTTATAGTCACTCATGCCTAGAGAAGCCTTATTACTCGGTTTAAATGCCTTTATAATCCCATTATTGAATTTATTTTGAATTTTTTTTACAGTTTTTGATTAAAACAGATTGTAATAGATTGTTTATCTCGGGAAACATGGAACGAAAGCCATCCATTGTGAAGAAAAGATCATTTATAGTCACTCATGCCTAGAAAAGCCTTATTACTCGGTTTAAATGCTTTTATAATCCCATTATTGAATTTATTTTGAATTTCTTTTACATTTTTTGATTAAAACAGATTGTAATAGATTGTTTATCTCGGGAAACATGGAGCGAAAGCCATCCATTGTCAAGAAAAGTTCATTTATAGTCACTCATGCCTAGAAAAGCCTTATTACTCGGTTTAAATGCCTTTATAATCCCATTATTGAATATATTTACATTTATTTTTACATTTTTTGATTAAAACATATTGTAATTGATTGTTTGCCTCGGGAAACGTGGAGCAAAAGCCATCCATTGTCAAGAAAAGTTCATATATAGTCACTCATGCCTAGAAAAGCCTTATTACTCGATTTAAATGCCTTTATAATCCCATTATTGAATTTATTTTGAATTTTTTTTACATTTTTTGATTAAAACATATTGTAATTGATTGTTTGCCTCGGGAAACGTGGAGCAAAAGCCATCCATTGTCAAGAAAAGTTCATTTATAGTCACTCATGCCTACAAAAGCCTTATTACTCGATTTAAATGCCTTTAAAATCCCATTATTGAATTTATTTTGAATATTTTTTACATTTTTTGATTAAAACATATTGTAATTGATTGTTTGCCTCGGGAAACGTGGAGCAAAAGCCATCCATTGTCAAGAAAAGTTCATTTATAGTCACTCATGCCTACAAAAGCCTTATTACTCGGTTTAAATGCCTTTATAATCCCATTATTGAATTTATTTTGAATTTTTTTTACATTTTTTGATTAAAACAGATTGTAATAGATTGTTTATCTCGGGAAACATGGAACGAAAGCCATCCATTGTCAAGAAAAGATCATTTATAGTCACTCATGCCTAGAAAAGCCTTATTACTCGGTTTAAATGCCCTTATAATCCCATTATTGAATTTATTTTGAATTATTTTTACATTTTTTTATTAAAACATATTGTAATTGATTGTTTGCCCTCGGGAAACGTGGAGCAAAAGCCATCCATTGTCAAGAAAAGATCATTTATAGTCACTCATGCCTAGAGAAGCCTTATTACTCGGTTTAAATGCCTTTATAATCCCATTATTGAATTTATTTTGAATTTTTTTTAGATTTTTTGATTAAAACTGATTCTAATACATTGTTTATCTCGGGAAACATGGAACGAAAGCCATCCATTGTCAAGAAAACATCATTTATAGTCACTCATGCCTAGAAAAGCCTTATTACTCGGTTTAAATGCCTTTATAATCCCATTATTGAGTTTATTTTGAACTTTTTTGACATTTTTTGATTAAAACAGATTGTAATTGATTGTTTGCCTCGGGAAACATGGAGAGAAAGCCATCCATTGTCAAGAAAAGTTCATTTATAGTCACTCATGCCTAGAAAAGCCTTATTACTCGGTTTAAATGCTTTTATAATCCCATTATCGAATTTATTTTGAATTGTTTTTACATTTTTTGATTAAAACAGATTGTAATTGATTGTTTGCCTCGGGAAACGTGGAGCAAAAGCCATCCATTGTCAAGAAAAGTTCATTTATAGTCACTCATGCCTAGAAAAGCCTTATAACTCGGTTTAAATGCCTTTATAATCCCATTATTGAATTTATTTTGAATTGTTTTTACATTTTTTGATTAAAACAGATTGTAATTGATTGTTTGCCTCGGGAAACGTGGATCAAAAGCCATCCATTGTCAAGAAAAGTTCATTTATAGTCACTCATGCCTAGAAAAGCCTTATTACTCGATTTAAATGCCTTTATAATCCCATTATTGAATTTATTTTGAATTGTTTTTACATTTTTTGATTAAAACATATTGTAATTGATTGTTTGCCTCGAGAAACGTGGAGCAAAAGCCATCCATTGTCAAGAAAAGTTCATTTATAGTCACTCATGCCTACAAAAGCCTTATTACTCGGTTTAAATGCCTTTATAATCCCATTATTGAATTTATTTTGAATTTTTTTTACATTTTTTGATTAAAACAGATTCTAATACATTGTTTATCTCGGGAAAAATGGAACGAAAGCCATCCATTGTCAAGAAAACATCATTTATAGTCACTCATGCCTAGAAAAGCCTTATTACTCGGTTTAAATGCCTTTATAATCCCATTATTGAATTTATTTTGAACTTTTTTGACATTTTTTGATTAAAACAGATTGTAATTGATTGTTTGCCTCGAGAAACGTGGAGCAAAGGCCATCCATTGTCAAGAAAAGTTCATTTATAGTCACTCATGCCTAGAAAAGCCTTATTACTCGGTTTAAATGCTTTTATAATCCCATTATCGAATTTATTTTGAATTGTTTTTACATTTTTTGATTAAAACAGATTGTAATTGATTGTTTGCCTCGGGAAACGTGGAGCAAAAGCCATCCATTGTCAAGAAAAGATCATTTATAGTCACTCATGCCTAGAAAAGGCTTATAACTCTTTTTAAATGCCTTTATAATCCCATTATTGAATTTATTTTGAATTGTTTTTACATTTTTTGATTAAAACAGATTGTAATTGATTGTTTGCCTAGGGAAACGTGGAGCAAAAGCCATCCATTGTCAAGAAAAGTTCATTTATAGTCACTCATGCCTAGAAAAGCCTTATTACTCGATTTAAATGCCTTTATAATCCCATTATTGAATTTATTTTGAATTGTTTTTACATTTTTTGATTAAAACATATTGTAATTGATTGTTTGCCTCAGGAAACGTGGAGCAAAAGCCATCCATTGTCAAGAAAAGTTCATTTATAGTCACTCATGCCTAGAGAAGCCTTATTACTCGGTTTAAATGCCTTTATAATCCCATTATTGAATTTATTTTGAATTTTTTTACAGTTTTTGATTAAAACAGATTGTAATAGATTGTTTATCTCGGGAAACATGGAACGAAAGCCATCCATTGTGAAGAAAAGATCATTTATAGTCACTCATGCCTAGAAAACCCTTATTACTCGGTTTAAATGCTGTTATAATCCCATTATTGAATTTATTTTGAATTTCTTTTACATTTTTTGATTAAAACAGATTGTAATAGATTGTTTATCTCGGGAAACATGGAACGAAAGCCATCCATTGTCAAGAAAAGTTCATTTATAGTCACTCATGCCTAGAAAAGCCTTATTACTCGGTTTAAATGCCTTTATAATCCCATTATTGAATATATTTACATTTATTTTTACATTTTTTGATTAAAACATATTGTAATTGATTGTTTGCCTCGGGAAACGTGGAGCAAAAGCCATCCATTGTCAAGAAAAGTTCATATATAGTCACTCATGCCTAGAAAAGCCTTATTACTCGATTTAAATGCCTTTATAATCCCATTATTGAATTTATTTTGAATTTTTTTTACATTTTTTGATTAAAACATATTGTAATTGATTGTTTGCCTCTGGAAACGTGGAGCAAAAGCCATCCATTGTCAAGAAAAGTTCATTTATAGTCACTCATGCCTACAAAAGCCTTATTACTCGATTTAAATGCCTTTAAAATCCCATTATTGAATTTATTTTGAATTTTTTTTACATTTTTTGATTAAAACATATTGTAATTGATTGTTTGCCTCGGGAAACGTGGAGCAAAAGCCATCCATTGTCAAGAAAAGTTCATTTATAGTCACTCATGCCTACAAAAGCCTTATTACTCGGTTTAAATGCCTTTATAATCCCATTATTGAATTTATTTTGAATTTTTTTTACATTTTTTGATTAAAACAGATTGTAATAGATTGTTTATCTCGGGAAACATGGAACGAAAGCCATCCATTGTCAAGAAAAGATCATTTATAGTCACTCATGCCTAGAAAAGCCTTATTACTCGGTTTAAATGCCCTTATAATCCCATTATTGAATTTATTTTGAATTATTTTTACATTTTTTTATTAAAACATATTGTAATTGATTGTTTGCCCTCGGGAAACGTGGAGCAAAAGCCATCCATTGTCAAGAAAAGATCATTTATAGTCACTCATGCCTAGAGAAGCCTTATTACTCGGTTTAAATGCCTTTATAATCCCATTATTGAATTTATTTTGAATTTTTTTTACATTTTTTGATTAAAACAGATTCTAATACATTGTTTATCTCGGGAAAAATGGAATGAAAGCCATCCATTGTCAAGAAAACATCATTTATAGTCACTCATGCCTAGAAAAGCCTTATTACTCGGTTTAAATGCCTTTATAATCCCATTATTGAGTTTATTTTGAACTTTTTTGACATTTTTTATTAAAACAGATTGTAATTGATTGTTTGCCTCGGGAAACATGGAGAGAAAGCCATCCATTGTCAAGAAAAGTTCATTTATAGTCACTCATGCCTAGAAAAGCCTTATTACTCGGTTTAAATGCTTTTATAATCCCATTATCGAATTTATTTTGAATTGTTTTTACATTTTTTGATTAAAACAGATTGTAATTGATTGTTTGCCTCGGGAAACGTGGAGCAAAAGCCATCCATTGTCAAGAAAAGATCATTTATAGTCACTCATGCCTAGAAAAGCCTTATAACTCGGTTTAAATGCCTTTATAATCCCATTATTGAATTTATTTTGAATTGTTTTTACATTTTTTGATTAAAACAGATTGTAATTGATTGTTTGCCTCGGGAAACGTGGATCAAAAGCCATCCATTGTCAAGAAAAGTTCATTTATAGTCACTCATGCCTAGAAAAGCCTTATTACTCGATTTAAATGCCTTTATAATCCCATTATTGAATTTATTTTGAATTGTTTTTACATTTTTTGATTAAAACATATTGTAATTAATTGTTTGCCTCGAGAAACGTGGAGCAAAAGCCATCCATTGTCAAGAAAAGTTCATTTATAGTCACTCATGCCTACAAAAGCCTTATTACTCGATTTAAATGCCTTTATAATCCCATTATTGAATTTATTTTGAATTTTTTTTACATTTTTTGATTAAAACAGATTCTAATACATTGTTTATCTCGGGAAAAATGGAACGAAAGCCATCCATTGTCAAGAAAACATCATTTATAGTCACTCATGCCTAGAAAAGCCTTATTACTCGGTTTAAATGCCTTTATAATCCCATTATTGAATTTATTTTGAACTTTTTTGACATTTTTTGATTAAAACAGATTGTAATTGATTGTTTGCCTCGAGAAACGTGGAGCAAAGGCCATCCATTGTCAAGAAAAGTTCATTTATAGTCACTCATGCCTAGAAAAGCCTTATTACTCGGTTTGAATGCTTTTATAATCCCATTATCGAATTTATTTTGAATTGTTTTTACATTTTTTGATTAAAACAGATTGTAATTGATTGTTTGCCTCGGGAAACGTGGAGCAAAAGCCATCCATTGTCAAGAAAAGTTCATTTATATTCACTCATGCCTAGAAAAGCCTTATTACTCGATTTAAATGCCTTTATAATCCCATTATTGAATTTATTTTGAATTGTTTTTACATTTTTTGATTAAAACATATTGTAATTGATTGTTTGCCTCGAGAAACGTGGAGCAAAAGCCATCCATTGTCAAGAAAAGTTCATTTATAGTCACTCATGCCTACAAAAGCCATATTACTCGGTTTAAATGCCTTTATAATCCCATTATTGAATTTATTTTGAATTTTTTTTACATTTTTTGATTAAAACAGATTGTAATAGATTGTTTATCTCGGGAAACATGGAACGAAAGCCATCCATTGTCAAGAAAAGTTCATTTATAGTCACTCATGCCTAGAAAAGCCTTATTACTCGGTTTAAATGCCTTTATAATCCCATTATTGAATATATTTACATTTATTTTTACATTTTTTGATTAAAACAGATTGTAATTGATTGTTTGCCTCGGGAAACGTGGAGCAAAAGCCATCCATTGTCAAGAAAAGTTCATTTATAGTCACTCATGCCTAGAAAAGCCTTATTACTCGATTTAAATGCCTTTATAATCCCATTATTGAATTTATTTTGAATTTTTTTTACATTTTTTGATTAAAACAGATTCTAATACATTGTTTATCTCGGGAAAAATGGAACGAAAGCCATCCATTGTCAAGAAAACATCATTTATAGTCACTCATGCCTAGAAAAGCCTTATTACTCGGTTTAAATGCCTTTATAATCCCATTATTGAATTTATTTTGAACTTTTTTGACATTTTTTGATTAAAACAGATTGTAATTGATTGTTTGCCTCGAGAAACGTGGAGCAAAGGCCATCCATTGTCAAGAAAAGTTCATTTATAGTCACTCATGCCTAGAAAAGCCTTATTACTCGGTTTAAATGCTTTTATAATCCCATTATCGAATTTATTTTGAATTGTTTTTACATTTTTTGATTAAAACAGATTGTAATTGATTGTTTGCCTCGGGAAACGTGGAGCAAAAGCCATCCATTGTCAAGAAAAGATCATTTATAGTCACTCATGCCTAGAAAAGGCTTATAACTCTTTTGAAATGCCTTTATAATCCCATTATTGAATTTATTTTGAATTGTTTTTACATTTTTTGATTAAAACAGATTGTAATTGATTGTTTGCCTAGGGAAACGTGGAGCAAAAGCCATCCATTGTCAAGAAAAGTTCATTTATAGTCACTCATGCCTAGAAAAGCCTTATTACTCGATTTAAATGCCTTTATAATCCCATTATTGAATTTATTTTGAATTGTTTTTACATTTTTTGATTAAAACATATTGTAATTGATTGTTTGCCTCAGGAAACGTGGAGCAAAAGCCATCCATTGTCAAGAAAAGTTCATTTATAGTCACTCATGCCTAGAGAAGCCTTATTACTCGGTTTAAATGCCTTTATAATCCCATTATTGAATTTATTTTGAATTTTTTTTACAGTTTTTGATTAAAACAGATTGTAATAGATTGTTTATCTCGGGAAACATGGAACGAAAGCCATCCATTGTGAAGAAAAGATCATTTATAGTCACTCATGCCTAGAAAAGCCTTATTACTCGGTTTAAATGCTTTTATAATCCCATTATTGAATTTATTTTGAATTTCTTTTACATTTTTTGATTAAAACAGATTGTAATAGATTGTTTATCTCGGGAAACATGGAACGAAAGCCATCCATTGTCAAGAAAAGTTCATTTATAGTCACTCATGCCTAGAAAAGCCTTATTACTCGGTTTAAATGCCTTTATAATCCCATTATTGAATATATTTACATTTATTTTTACATTTTTTGATTAAAACATATTGTAATTGATTGTTTGCCTCGGGAAACGTGGAGCAAAAGCCATCCATTGTCAAGAAAAGTTCATATATAGTCACTCATGCCTAGAAAAGCCTTATTACTCGATTTAAATGCCTTTATAATCCCATTATTGAATTTATTTTGAATTTTTTTTACATTTTTTGATTAAAACATATTGTAATTGATTGTTTGCCTCGGGAAACGTGGAGCAAAAGCCATCCATTGTCAAGAAAAGTTCATTTATAGTCACTCATGCCTAGAAAAGCCTTATTACTCGATTTAAATGCCTTTAAAATCCCATTATTGAATTTATTTTGAATATTTTTTACATTTTTTGATTAAAACATATTGTAATTGATTGTTTGCCTCGGGAAACGTGGAGCAAAAGCCATCCATTGTCAAGAAAAGTTCATTTATAGTCACTCATGCCTACAAAAGCCTTATTACTCGGTTTAAATGCCTTTATAATCCCATTATTGAATTTATTTTGAATTTTTTTTACATTTTTTGATTAAAACAGATTGTAATAGATTGTTTATCTCGGGAAACATGGAACGAAAGCCATCCATTGTCAAGAAAAGATCATTTATAGTCACTCATGCCTAGAAAAGCCTTATTACTCGGTTTAAATGCCCTTATAATCCCATTATTGAATTTATTTTGAATTATTTTTACATTTTTTTATTAAAACATATTGTAATTGATTGTTTGCCCTCGGGAAACGTGGAGCAAAAGCCATCCATTGTCAAGAAAAGATCATTTATAGTCACTCATGCCTAGAGAAGCCTTATTACTCGGTTTAAATGCCTTTATAATCCCATTATTGAATTTATTTTGAATTTTTTTTACATTTTTTGATTAAAACTGATTCTAATACATTGTTTATCTCGGGAAACATGGAACGAAAGCCATCCATTGTCAAGAAAACATCATTTATAGTCACTCATGCCTAGAAAAGCCTTATTACTCGGTTTAAATGCCTTTATAATCCCATTATTGAGTTTATTTTGAACTTTTTTGACATTTTTTGATTAAAACAGATTGTAATTGATTGTTTGCCTCGGGAAACATGGAGAGAAAGCCATCCATTGTCAAGAAAAGTTCATTTATAGTCACTCATGCCTAGAAAAGCCTTATTACTCGGTTTAAATGCTTTTATAATCCCATTATCGAATTTATTTTGAATTGTTTTTACATTTTTTGATTAAAACAGATTGTAATTGATTGTTTGCCTCGGGAAACGTGGAGCAAAAGCCATCCATTGTCAAGAAAAGTTCATTTATAGTCACTCATGCCTAGAAAAGCCTTATAACTCGGTTTAAATGCCTTTATAATCCCATTATTGAATTTATTTTGAATTGTTTTTACATTTTTTGATTAAAACAGATTGTAATTGATTGTTTGCCTCGGGAAACGTGGATCAAAAGCCATCCATTGTCAAGAAAAGTTCATTTATAGTCACTCATGCCTAGAAAAGCCTTATTACTCGATTTAAATGCCTTTATAATCCCATTATTGAATTTATTTTGAATTGTTTTTACATTTTTTGATTAAAACATATTGTAATTGATTGTTTGCCTCGAGAAACGTGGAGCAAAAGCCATCCATTGTCAAGAAAAGTTCATTTATAGTCACTCATGCCTACAAAAGCCTTATTACTCGGTTTAAATGCCTTTATAATCCCATTATTGAATTTATTTTGAATTTTTTTTACATTTTTTGATTAAAACAGATTCTAATACATTGTTTATCTCGGGAAAAATGGAACGAAAGCCATCCATTGTCAAGAAAACATCATTTATAGTCACTCATGCCTAGAAAAGCCTTATTACTCGGTTTAAATGCCTTTATAATCCCATTATTGAATTTATTTTGAACTTTTTTGACATTTTTTGATTAAAACAGATTGTAATTGATTGTTTGCCTCGAGAAACGTGGAGCAAAGGCCATCCATTGTCAAGAAAAGTTCATTTATAGTCACTCATGCCTAGAAAAGCCTTATTACTCGGTTTAAATGCTTTTATAATCCCATTATCGAATTTATTTTGAATTGTTTTTACATTTTTTGATTAAAACAGATTGTAATTGATTGTTTGCCTCGGGAAACGTGGAGCAAAAGCCATCCATTGTCAAGAAAAGATCATTTATAGTCACTCATGCCTAGAAAAGGCTTATAACTCTTTTTAAATGCCTTTATAATCCCATTATTGAATTTATTTTGAATTGTTTTTACATTTTTTGATTAAAACAGATTGTAATTGATTGTTTGCCTAGGGAAACGTGGAGCAAAAGCCATCCATTGTCAAGAAAAGTTCATTTATAGTCAATCATGCCTAGAAAAGCCTTATTACTCGATTTAAATCCCTTTATAATCCCATTATTGAATTTATTTTGAATTGTTTTTACATTTTTTGATTAAAACATATTGTAATTGATTGTTTGCCTCGGGAAACGTGGAGCAAAAGCCATCCATTGTCAAGAAAAGTTCATATATAGTCACTCATGCCTAGAAAAGCCTTATTACTCGATTTAAATGCCTTTATAATCCCATTATTGAATTTATTTTGAATTTTTTTTACATTTTTTGATTAAAACATATTGTAATTGATTGTTTGCCTCGGGAAACGTGGAGCAAAAGCCATCCATTGTCAAGAAAAGTTCATTTATAGTCACTCATGCCTAGAAATGCCTTATTACTCGGTTTAAATGCCTTTATAATCCCATTATTGAATTTATTTTGAATTTTTTTTACATTTTTTGATTAAAACAGATTCTAATACATTGTTTATCTCGGGAAACATGGAACGAAAGCCATCCATTGTCAAGAAAAGTTCATTTATAGTCACTCATGCCTAGAAAAGCCTTATTACTCGGTTTAAATGCCTTTATAATCCCATTATTGAATTTATTTTGAACTTTTTTGACATTTTTTGGTTAAAACAGAATGTAATTGATTGTTTGCCTCGGGAAACATGGAGCGAAAGCCATCCATTGTCAAGAAAAGTTCGTTTATAGTCACTCATTCCTACAAAAGCCTTATTACTCGATTTAAATGCCTTTAAAATCCCATTATTGAATTTATTTTGAATTTTTTTTACATTTTTTGATTAAAACATATTGTAATTGATTGTTTGCCTCGGGAAACGTGGAGCAAAAGCCATCCATTGTCAAGAAAAGTTCATTTATAGTCACTCATGCCTACAAAAGCCTTATTACTCGGTTTAAATGCTTTTATAATCCCATTATTGAATATATTTTGAATTTTTTTTGCATTTTTTGATTAAAACAGATTGTAATAGATTGTTTATCTCGGGAAACATGGAACGAAAGCCATCCATTGTCAAGAAAAGATCATTTGAAGTCACTCATGCCTAGAAAAGCCTTATTACTCGGTTTAAATGCCTTTATAATCCCATTATTGAATTTATTTTGAATTGTTTGTACATTTTTTGATTAAAACAGATTGTAATTGATTGTTTGCCTCGGGAAACGTGGATCAAAAGCCATCCATTGTCAAGAAAAGTTCATTTATAGTCACTCATGCCTAGAAAAGCCTTATTACTCGATTTAAATGCCTTTATAATCCCATTATTGAATTTATTTTGAATTGTTTTTACATTTTTTGATTAAAACATATTGTAATTGATTGTTTGCCTCGACAAACGTGGAGCAAAAGCCATCCATTGTCAAGAAAAGTTCATTTATAGTCACTCATGCCTACAAAAGCCTTATTACTCGGTTTAAATGCCTTTATAATCCCATTATTGAATTTATTTTGAATTTTTTTTACATTTTTTGATTAAAACAGATTGTAATAGATTGTTTATCTTGGGAAACATGGAACGAAAGCCATCCATTGTCAAGAAAAGATCATTTATAGTCACTCATGCCTAGAAAAGCCTTATTACTCGGTTTAAATGCTTTTATAATCCCATTATTGAATTTATTTTGAATTTTTTTTACATTTTTTGATTAAAACAGATTGTAATACATTGTTTATCTCGGGAAACATGGAACGAAAGCCATCCATTGTCAAGAAAACATCATTTATAGTCACTCATGCCTAGAAAAGCCTTATTACTCGGTTTAAATGCTTTTATAATCCCATTATTGAATTTATTTTGAATTTTTTTTACATTTTTTGATTAAAACAGATTGTAATACATTGTTTATCTCGGGAAACATGGAACGAAAGCCATCCATTGTCAAGAAAACATCAGTTATAGTCACTCATGCCTAGAAAAGCCTTATTACTCGGTTTAAATGCCTTTATAATCCCATTATTGAATTTATTTTGAATTATTTTTATATTTTTTGATTAAAACAGATTGTAATAGATTGTTTATCTCGGGAAACGTGGAACAAAAGCCATCCATTGTCAAGAAAAGATCATTTATAGTCACTCATGCCTAGAAAAGCCTTATTACTCGGTTTAAATGCTTTTATAATCCCATTATTGAATTTATTTTGAATTTTTTTTAAATTTTTTGATTAAAACAGATTGTAATAGATTGTTTATCTCGGGAAACATGGAACGAAAGCCATCCATTGTCAAGAAAACATCATTTATAGTCACTCATGCCTAGAAAAGCCTTATTACTCGGTTTAAATGCTTTTATAATCCCATTATTGAATTTATTTTGAAATTTTTTTTACATTTTTTGATTAAAACAGATTGTAATACATTGTTTATCTCGGGAAACATGGAACGAAAGCCATCCATTGTCAAGAAAACATCATTTATAGTCACTCATGCCTAGAAAAGCTTTATTACTCGGTTTAAATGCTTTTATAATCCCATTATTGAATTTATTTTGAATTTTTTTTACATTTTTTGATTAAAACAGATTGTAATACATTGTTTATCTCGGGAAACATGGAACGAAAGCCATCCATTGTCAAGAAAACATCATTTATAGTCACTCATGCCTAGAAAAGCCTTATTACTCGGTTTAAATGCCTTTATAATCCCATTATTGAATTTATTTTGAATTATTTTTATATTTTTTGATTAAAACAGATTGTAATAGATTGTTTATCTCGGGAAACATGGAACAAAAGCCATCCATTGTCAAGAAAAGATCATTTATAGTCACTCATGCCTAGAAAAGCCTTATTACTCGGTTTAAATGCTTTTATAATCCCATTATTGAATTTATTTTGAATTTTTTTTACATTTTTTGATTAAAACAGATTGTAATACATTGTTTATCTCGGGAAACATGGAACGAAAGCCATCCATTGTCAAGAAAACATCATTTATAGTCACTCATGCCTAGAAAAGCCTTATTACTCGGTTTAAATGCCTTTATAATCCCATTATTGAATTTATTTTGAATTATTTTTATATTTTTTGATTAAAACAGATTGTAATAGATTGTTTATCTCGGGAAACATGGAACAAAAGCCATCCATTGTCAAGAAAAGATCATTTATAGTCACTCATGCCTAGAAAAGCCTTATTACTCGGTTTAAATGCTTTTATAATCCCATTATTGAATTTATTTTGAATTTTTTTTAAATTTTTTGATTAAAACAGATTGTAATAGATTGTTTATCTCGGGAAACATGGAACGAAAGCCATCCATTGTCAAGAAAACATCATTTATAGTCACTCATGCCTAGAAAAGCCTTATTACTCGGTTTAAATGCCTTTATAATCCCATTATTGAATTTATTTTCAATTATTTTTACATTTTTTTATTAAAACAGATTGTAATTGATTGTTTGCCTCGAGAAACGTGGAGCAAAAGCCATCCATTGTCAAGAAAAGTTCATTTATAGTCACTCATGCCTAGAAAAGCCTTATTACTCGATTTAAATGCCTTTAAAATCCCATTATTGAATTTATTTTGAATTGTTTTTACATTTTTTGATTAAAACATATTGTAATTGATTGTTTGCCTCAGGAAACGTGGAGCAAAAGCCATTTTTTTTACATTTTTTGATTAAAACATATTGTAATTGATTGTTTGCCTCGGGAAACGTGGAGCAAAAGCCATCCATTGTCAAGAAAAGTTCATTTATAGTCACTCATGCCTAGAAAAGCCTTATTACTCGATTTAAATGCCTTTAAAATCCCATTATTGAATTTATTTTGAATTGTTTTTACATTTTTTGATTAAAACATATTGTAATTGATTGTTTGCCTCAGGAAACGTGGAGCAAAAGCCATTTTTTTTACATTTTTTGATTAAAACATATTGTAATTGATTGTTTGCCTCGGGAAACGTGGAGCAAAAGCCATCCATTGTCAAGAAAAGTTCATTTATAGTCACTCATGCATACAAAAGCCTTATTACTCGATTTAAATGCCTTTAAAATCCCATTATTGATTTTATTTTGAATTTTTTTTACATTTTTTGATTAAAACATATTGTAATTGATTGTTTGCCTCGGGAAACGTGGAGCAAAAGCCATCCATTGTCAAGAAAAGTTCATTTATAGTCACTCATGCCTACAAAAGCCTTATTACTCGGTTTAAATGCCTTTATAATCCCATTATTGAATTTATTTTGAATTTTTTTTACATTTTTTGATTAAAACAGATTGTAATAGATTGTTTATCTCGGAAAACATGGAACGAAAGCCATCCATTGTCAAGAAAAGATCATTTATAGTCACTCATGCCTATAAAAGCCTTATTACTCGGTTTAAATGCCCTTATAATCCCATTATTGAATTTATTTTGAATTATTTTTACATTTTTTTATTAAAACATATTGTAATTGATTGTTTGCCTCGGGAAACGTGGAGCAAAAGCCATCCACTGTCAAGAAAAGTTCATTTATAGTCACTCATGCCTAGAAATGCCTTATTACTCGGTTTAAATGCCTTTATAATCCCATTATTGAATTTATTTTGAATTTTTTTTATATTTTTTGATTAAAACAGATTCTAATACATTGTTTATCTCGGGAAACATGGAACGAAAGCCATCCATTGTCAAGAAAAGTTCATTTATAGTCACTCATGCCTAGAAAAGCCTTATTACTCGGTTTAAATGCCTTTATAATCCCATTATTGAATTTATTTTGAATTGTTTTTACATTTTTTGATTAAAACATATTGTAATTGATTGTTTGCCTCGAGAAACGTGGAGCAAAAGCCATCCATTGTCAAGAAAAGTTCATTTATAGTCACTCATGCCTACAAAAGCCTTATTACTCGGTTTAAATGCCTTTATAATCCCATTATTGAATTTATTTTGAATTTTTTTTACATTTTTTGATTAAAACAGATTCTAATACATTGTTTATCTCGGGAAAAATGGAACGAAAGCCATCCATTGTCAAGAAAACATCATTTATAGTCACTCATGCCTAGAAAAGCCTTATTACTCGGTTTAAATGCCTTTATAATCCCATTATTGAATTTATTTTGAACTTTTTTGACATTTTTTGATTAAAACAGATTGTAATTGATTGTTTGCCTCGAGAAACGTGGAGCAAAGGCCATCCATTGTCAAGAAAAGTTCATTTATAGTCACTCATGCCTAGAAAAGCCTTATTACTCGGTTTAAATGCTTTTATAATCCCATTATCGAATTTATTTTGAATTGTTTTTACATTTTTTGATTAAAACAGATTGTAATTGATTGTTTGCCTCGGGAAACGTGGAGCAAAAGCCATCCATTGTCAAGAAAAGTTCATTTATAGTCACTCATGCCTAGAAAAGGCTTATAACTCTTTTTAAATGCCTTTATAATCCCATTATTGAATTTATTTTGAATTGTTTTTACATTTTTTGATTAAAACAGATTGTAATTGATTGTTTGCCTCGGGAAACGTGGAGCAAAAGCCATCCATTGTCAAGAAAAGTTCATTTATAGTCACTCATGCCTAGAAAAACCTTATTACTCGATTTAAATGCCTTTATAATCCCATTATTGAATTTATTTTGAATTGTTTTTACATTTTTTGATTAAAACATATTGTAATTGATTGTTTGCCTCAGGAAACGTGGAGCAAAAGCCATTTTTTTTACATTTTTTGATTAAAACATATTGTAATTGATTGTTTGCCTCGGGAAACGTGGAGCAAAAGCCATCCATTGTCAAGAAAAGTTCATTTATAGTCACTCATGCATACAAAAGCCTTATTACTCGATTTAAATGCCTTTAAAATCCCATTATTGAATTTATTTTGAATTTTTTTTACATTTTTTGATTAAAACATATTGTAATTGATTGTTTGCCTCGGGAAACGTGGAGCAAAAGCCATCCATTGCCAAGAAAAGTTCATTTATAGTCACTCATGCCTACAAAAGCCTTATTACTCGGTTTAAATGCCTTTATAATCCCATTATTGAATTTATTTTGAATTTTTTTTATATTTTTTGATTAAAACAGATTGTAATAGATTGTTTATCTTGGAAAACATGGAACGAAAGCCATCCATTGTCAAGAAAAGATCATTTATAGTCACTCATGCCTATAAAAGCCTTATTACTCGGTTTAAATGCCCTTATAATCCCATTATTGAATTTATTTTGAATTATTTTTACATTTTTTTATTAAAACATATTGTAATTGATTGTTTGCCTCGGGAAACGTGGAGCAAAAGCCATCCACTGTCAAGAAAAGTTCATTTATAGTCACTCATGCCTAGAAATGCCTTATTACTCGGCTTAAATGCCTTTATAATCCCATTATTGAATTTATTTTGAATTTTTTTTACATTTTTTGATTAAAACAGATTCTAATACATTGTTTATCTCGGGAAACATGGAACGAAAGCCATCCATTGTCAAGAAAAGTTCATTTATAGTCACTCATGCCTAGAAAAGCCTTATTACTCGGTTTAAATGCCTTTATAATCCCGTTATTGAATTTATTTTGAACTTTTTTGACATTTTTTGGTTAAAACAGATTGTAATTGATTGTTTGCCTCTGGAAACATGGAGCGAAAGCCATCCATTGTCAAGAAAAGTTCATTTATAGTCACTCATGCCTAGAATAGCCTTATTACTCGGTTTAAATGCTTTTATAATCCCATTATCGAATTTATTTTGAATTGTTTTTACATTTTTTGATTAAAACAGATTGTAATTGATTGTTTGCCTCGGGAAACGTGGAGCAAAAGCCATCCATTGTCAAGAAAAGTTCATTTATAGTCACTCATGCCTAGAAAAGCCTTATAACTCGGTTTAAATGCCTTTATAATCCCATTATTCAATTTATTTTGAATTGTTTTTACATTTTTTGATTAAAACAGATTGTAATTGATTGTTTGCCTCGGGATACGTGGATTAAAAGCCATCCATTGTCAAGAAAAGTTCATTTATAGTCACTCATGCCTAGAAAAGCCTTATTACTCGATTTAAATGCCTTTATAATCCCATTATTGAATTTATTTTGAATTGTTTTTACATTTTTTGATTAAAACATATTGTAATTGATTGTTTGCCTCGAGAAACGTGGAGCAAAAGCCATCCATTGTCAAGAAAAGTTCATTTATAGTCACTCATGCCTAGAAAAGCCTTATTACTCGATTTAAATGCCTTTATAATCCCATTATTGAATTTATTTTGAATTGTTTTTACATTTTTTGATTAAAACAGATTCTAATACATTGTTTATCTCGGGAAAAATGGAACGAAAGCCATCCATTGTCAAGAAAACATCATTTATAGCCACTCATGCCTAGAAAAGCCTTATTACTCGGTTTAAATGCCTTTATAATCCCATTATTGAATTTATTTTGAACTTTTTTGACATTTTTTGATTAAAACAGATTGTAATTGATTGTTTGCCTCGAGAAACGTGGAGCAAAGGCCATCCATTGTCAAGAAAAGTTCATTTATAGTCACTCATGCCTAGAAAAGCCTTATTACTCGGTTTAAATGCTTTTATAATCCCATTATCGAATTTATTTTGAATTGTTTTTACATTTTTTGATTAAAACAGATTGTAATTGATTGTTTGCCTCGGGAAACGTGGAGCAAAAGCCATCCATTGTCAAGAAAAGTTCATTTATAGTCACTCATGCCTAGAAAAGCCTTATTACTCGATTTAAATGCCTTTATAATCCCATTATTGAATTTATTTTTGTATTGTTTTTACATTTTTTGATTAAAAAATAATGTAATTGATTGTTTGCCTCAGGAAACGTGGAGCAAAAGCCATCCATTGTCAAGAAAAGTTCATTTATAGTCACTCATGCCTAGAGAAGCCTTATTACTCGGTTTAAATGCCTTTATAATCCCATTATTGAATTTATTTTGATTTTTTTTTACAGTTTTTGATTAAAACAGATTGTAATAGATTGTTTATCTCGGGAAACATGGAACGAAAGCCATCCATTGTGAAGAAAATATCATTTATAGTCACTCATGCCTAGAAAAGCCTTATTACTCGGTTTAAATGCTTTTATAATCCCATTATTGAATTTATTTTGAATTGTTTTTACATTTTTTGATTAAAACAGATTGTGATAGATTGTTTATCTCGGGAAACATGGAACGAAAGCCATCCATTGTCAAGAAAAGTTCATTTATAGTCACTCATGCCTAGAAAAGCCTTATTACTCGAGTTAAATGCCTTTATAATCCCATTATTGAATTTATTTTGAACTGTTTTTACATTTTTTTATTAAAACATATTGTAATTGATTGTTTGCCTCGAGAAACGTGGAGCAAAAGCCATCCATTGTCAAGAAAAGTTCATTTATAGTCACTCATGCCTACAAAAGCCTTATTACTCGGTTTAAATGCCTTTATAATCCCATTATTGAATTTATTTTGAATTTTTTTTACATTTTTTGATTAAAACAGATTCTAATACATTGTTTATCTCGGGAAAAATGGAACGAAAGCCATCCATTGTCAAGAAAACATCATTTATAGTCACTCATGCCTAGAAAAGCCTTATTACTCGGTTTACATGCCTTTATAATCCCATTATTGAATTTATTTTGAACTTTTTTGACATTTTTTGATTAAAACAGATTGTAATTGATTGTTTGCCTCGAGAAACGTGGAGCAAAGGCCATCCATTGTCAAGAAAAGTTCATTTATAGTCACTCATGCCTAGAAAAGCCTTATTACTCGGTTTAAATGCTTTTATAATCCCATTATCGAATTTATTTTGAATTGTTTTTACATTTTTTGATTAAAACAGATTGTAATTGATTGTTTGCCTCGGGAAACGTGGAGCAAAAGCCATCCATTGTCAAGAAAAGGTCATTTATAGTCACTCATGCCTAGAAAAGGCTTATAACTCTTTTTAAATGCCTTTATAATCCCATTATTGAATTTTATTTTGAATTGTTTTTACATTTTTTGATTAAAACAGATTGTAATTGATTGTTTGCCTCGGGAAACGTGGAGCAAAAGCCATCCATTGTCAAGAAAAGTTCATTTATAGTCACTCATGCCTAGAAAAGGCTTATAACTCTTTTTAAATGCCTTTATAATCCCATTATTGAATTTTATTTTGAATTGTTTTTACATTTTTTGATTAAAAGAGATTGTAATTGATTGTTTGCCTCGGGAAACGTGGAGCAAAAGCCATCCATTGTCAAGAAAAGGTCATTTATAGTCACTCATGCCTAGAAAAGCCTTATTACTCGATTTAAATGCCTTTATAATCCCATTATTGAATTTATTTTGAATTGTTTTTACATTTTTTGATTAAAACATATTGTAATTGATTGTTTGCCTCGGGAAACGTGGAGCAAAAGCCATCCATTGTCAAGAAAAGTTCATTTATAGTCACTCATGCCTAGAGAAGCCTTATTACTCGGTTTAAATGCCTTTATAATCCCATTATTGAATTTATTTTGATTTTTTTTTACAGTTTTTGATTAAAACAGATTGTAATAGATTGTTTATCTCGGGAAACATGGAACGAAAGCCATCCATTGTCAAGAAAAGATCATTTATAGTCACTCATGCCTAGAAAAGCCTTATTACTCGGTTTAAATGCTTTTATAATCCCATTATTGAATTTATTTTGAATTTTTTTTACATTTTTTGATTAAAACAGATTGTAATAGATTGTTTATCTCGGGAAACATGGAACGAAAGCCATCCATTGTCAAGAAAAGTTCATTTATAGTCACTCATGCCTAGAAAAGCCTTATTACTCGGTTTAAATGCCTTTATAATCCCATTATTGAATATATTTACATTTATTTTTACATTTTTTGATTAAAACAGATTGTAATTGATTGTTTGCCTCGGGAAACGTGGAGCAAAAGCCATCCATTGTCAAGAAAAGTTCATTTATAGTCACTCATGCCTAGAAAAGCCTTATCACTCGATTTAAATGCCTTTATAATATCATTATTGAATTTATTTTGAATTTTTTTTTACATTTTTTGATTAAAACATATTGTAATTGATTGTTTGCCTCGGGAAACGTGGAGCAAAAGCCATCCATTGTCAAGAAAAGTTCATTTATAGTCACTCATGCCTACAAAAGCCTTATTACTCGGTTTAAATGCCTTTATAATCCCATTATTGAATTTATTTTGAATTTTTTTTTACATTTTTTGATTAAAACAGATTCTAATACATTGTTTATCTCGGGAAAAATGGAACGAAAGCCATCCATTGTCAAGAAAACATCATTTATAGTCACTCATGCCTAGAAAAGCCTTATTACTGGGTTTAAATGCCTTTATAATCCCATTATTGAATTTATTTTGAATTGTTTTTACATTTTTTGATTAAAACATATTGTAATTGATTGTTTGCCTCAGGAAACGTGGAGCAAAAGCCATCCATTGTCAAGAAAAGTTCATTTATAGTCACTCATGCCTAGAGAAGCCTTATTACTCGGTTTAAATGCCTTTATAATCCCATTATTGAATTTATTTTGATTTTTTTTTACAGTTTTTGATTAAAACAGATTGTAATAGATTGTTTATCTCGGGAAACATGGAACGAAAGCCATCCATTGTGAAGAAAAGATCATTTATAGTCACTCATGCCTAGAAAAGCCTTATTACTCGGTTTAAATGCTTTTATAATCCCATTATTGAATTTATTTTGAATTGTTTTTACATTTTTTGATTAAAACAGATTGTAATAGATTGTTTATCTCGGGAAACATGGAACGAAAGCCATCCATTGTCAAGAAAAGTTCATTTATAGTCACTCATGCCTAGAAAAGCCTTATTACTCGATTTAAATGCCTTTATAATCCCATTATTGAATTTATTTTGAACTGTTTTTACATTTTTTTATTAAAACATATTGTAATTGATTGTTTGCCTCGAGAAACGTGGAGCAAAAGCCATCCATTGTCAAGAAAAGTTCATTTATAGTCACTCATGCCTACAAAAGCCTTATTACTCGGTTTAAATGCCTTTATAATCCCATTATTGAATTTATTTTGAATTTTTTTTACATTTTTTGATTAAAACAGATTCTAATACATTGTTTATCTCGGGAAAAATGGAACGAAAGCCATCCATTGTCAAGAAAACATCATTTATACTCACTCATGCCTAGAAAAGCCTTATTACTCGGTTTAAATGCCTTTATAATCCCATTATTGAATTTATTTTGAACTTTTTTGACATTTTTTGATTAAAACAGATTGTAATTGATTGTTTGCCTCGAGAAACGTGGAGCAAAGGCCATCCATTGTCAAGAAAAGTTCATTTATAGTCACTCATGCCTAGAAAAGCCTTATTACTCGGTTTAAATGCTTTTATAATCCCATTATTGAATTTATTTTGAATTGTTTTTACATTTTTTGATTAAAACAGATTGTAATAGATTGTTTATCTCGGGAAACATGGAACGAAAGCCATCCATTGTCAAGAAAAGTTCATTTATAGTCACTCATGCCTAGAAAAGCCTTATTACTCGATTTAAATGCCTTTATAATCCCATTATTGAATTTATTTTGAACTGTTTTTACATTTTTTTATTAAAACATATTGTAATTGATAGTTTGCCTCGAGAAACGTGGAGCAAAAGCCATCCATTGTCAAGAAAAGTTCATTTATAGTCACTCATGCCTACAAAAGCCTTATTACTCGGTTTAAATGCCTTTATAATCCCATTATTGAATTTATTTTGAATTTTTTTTACATTTTTTGATTAAAACAGATTCTAATACATTGTTTATCTCGGGAAAAATGGAACGAAAGCCATCCATTGTCAAGAAAACATCATTTATACTCACTCATGCCTAGAAAAGCCTTATTACTCGGTTTAAATGCCTTTATAATCCCATTATTGAATTTATTTTGAACTTTTTTGACATTTTTTGATTAAAACAGATTGTAATTGATTGTTTGCCTCGAGAAACGTGGAGCAAAGGCCATCCATTGTCAAGAAAAGTTCATTTATAGTCACTCATGCCTAGAAAGCCTTATTACTCGGTTTAAATGCTTTTATAATCCCATTATTGAATTTATTTTGAATTGTTTTTACATTTTTTGATTAAAACAGATTGTAATAGATTGTTTATCTCGGGAAACATGGAACGAAATCCATCCATTGTCAAGAAAAGTTCATTTATAGTCACTCATGCCTAGAAAAGCCTTATTACTCGATTTAAATGCCTTTATAATCCCATTATTGAATTTATTTTGAACTGTTTTTACATTTTTTTATTAAAACATATTGTAATTGATAGTTTGCCTCGAGAAACGTGGAGCAAAAGCCATCCATTGTCAAGAAAAGTTCATTTATAGTCACTCATGCCTACAAAAGCCTTATTACTCGGTTTAAATGCCTTTATAATCCCATTATTGAATTTATTTTGAATTTTTTTTACATTTTTTGATTAAAACAGATTCTAATACATTGTTTATCTCGGGAAAAATGGAACGAAAGCCATCCATTGTCAAGAAAACATCATTTATACTCACTCATGCCTAGAAAAGCCTTATTACTCGGTTTAAATGCCTTTATAATCCCATTATTGAATTTATTTTGAACTTTTTTGACATTTTTTGATTAAAACAGATTGTAATTGATTGTTTGCCTCGAGAAACGTGGAGCAAAGGCCATCCATTGTCAAGAAAAGTTCATTTATAGTCACTCATGCCTAGAAAAGCCTTATTACTCGGTTTAAATGCTTTTATAATCCCATTATCGAATTTATTTTGAATTGTTTTTACATTTTCTGATTAAAACAGATTGTAATTGATTGTTTGCCTCGGGAAACGTGGAGCAAAAGCCATCCATTGTCAAGAAAAGGTCATTTATAGTCACTCATGCCTAGAAAATGCTTATAACTCTTTTTAAATGCCTTTATAATCCCATTATTGAATTTATTTTGAATTGTTTTTACATTTTTTAATTAAAACAGATTGTAATTGATTGTTTGCCTCAGGAAACATGGAGCAAAAGCCATCCATTGTCAAGAAAAGTTCATTTATAGTCACTCATGCCTAGAAAAGCCTTATTACTCGATTTAAATGCCTTTATAATCCCATTATTGAATTTATTTTGAATTGTTTTTACATTTTTTGATTAAAACATATTGTAATTGATTGTTTGCCTCAGGAAACGTGGAGCAAAAGCCATCCATTGTCAAGAAAAGTTCATTTATAGTCACTCATGCCTAGAGAAGCCTTAGTACTCGGTTTAAATGCCTTTATAATCCCATTATTGAATTTATTTTGATTTTTTTTTACAGTTTTTGATTAAAACAGATTGTAATAGATTGTTTATCTCGGGAAACATGGAACGAAAGCCATCCATTGTCAAGAAAAGATCATTTAAAGTCACTCATGCCTAGAAAAGCCTTATTACTCGGTTTAAATGCCTTTATAATCCCATTATTGAATTTATTTTGAATTTTTTTTACATTTTTTGATTAAAACAGATTGTAATACATTATTTATCTCGGGAAACATGGAACGAAAGCCATCCATTGTCAAGAAAACATCATTTATAGTCACTCATGCCTAGAAAAGCCTTATTACTCGGTTTAAATGCCTTTATAATCCCATTATTGAATTTATTTTGAATTGTTTTTACATTTTTTGATTAAAACATATTGTAATTGATTGTGTGCCTCAGGAAACGTGGAGCAAAAGCCATCCATTGTCAAGAAAAGTTCATTTATAGTCACTCATGCCTAGAAAAGCCTTATTACTCGGTTTAAATGCCTTTATAATCCCATTATTGAATTTATTTTGATTTTTTTTTACAGTTTTTGATTAAAACAGATTGTAATAGATTGTTTATCTCGGGAAACATGGAACGAAAGCCATCCATTGTGAAGAAAAGATCATTTATAGTCACTCATGCCTAGAAAAGCCTTATTACTCGGTTTAAATGCTTTTATAATCCCATTATTGAATTTATTTTGAATTGTTTTTACATTTTTTGATTAAAACAGATTGTAATAGATTGTTTATCTCGGGAAACATGGAACGAAAGCCATCCATTGTCAAGAAAAGTTCATTTATAGTCACTCATGCCTAGAAAAGCCTTATTACTCGATTTAAATGCCTTTATAATCCCATTATTGAATTTATTTTGAACTGTTTTTACATTTTTTTATTAAAACATATTGTAATTGATTGTTTGCCTCGAGAAACGTGGAGCAAAAGCCATCCATTGTCAAGAAAAGTTCATTTATAGTCACTCATGCCTACAAAAGCCTTATTACTCGGTTTAAATGCCTTTATAATCCCATTATTGAATTTATTTTGAATTTTTTTTACATTTTCTGATTAAAACAGATTCTAATACATTGTTTATCTCGGGAAAAATGGAACGAAAGCCATCCATTGTCAAGAAAACATCATTTATACTCACTCATGCCTAGAAAAGCCTTATTACTCGGTTTAAATGCCTTTATAATCCCATTATTGAATTTATTTTGAACTGTTTTGACATTTTTTGATTAAAACAGATTGTAATTGATTGTTTGCCTCGAGAAACGTGGAGCAAAGGCCATCCATTGTCAAGAAAAGTTCATTTATAGTCACTCATGCCTAGAAAAGCCTTATTACTCGGTTTAAATGCTTTTATAATCCCATTATCGAATTTATTTTGAATTGTTTTTACATTTTTTGATTAAAACAGATTGTAATTGATTGTTTGCCTCGGGAAACATGGAGCAAAAGCTATCCATTGTCAAGAAAAGTTCATTTATAGTCACTCATGCCTAGAAAAGCCTTATTACTCGATTTAAATGCCTTTATAATCCCATTATTGAATTTATTTTGAATTGTTTTTACATTTTTTGATTAAAACATATTGTAATTGATTGTTTGCCTCAGGAAACGTGGAGCAAAAGCCATCCATTGTCAAGAAAAGTTCATTTATAGTCACTCATGCCTAGAGAAGCCTTATTACTCGGTTTAAATGCCTTTATAATCCCATTATTGAATTTATTTTGATTTTTTTTTACAGTTTTTGATTAACACAGATTGTAATAGATTGTTTATCTCGGGAAACATGGAACGAAAGCCATCCATTGTGAAGAAAAGATCATTTATAGTCACTCATGCCTAGAAAAGCCTTATTACTCGGTTTAAATGCTTTTATAATCCCATTATCGAATTTATTTTGAATTGTTTTTACATTTTTTGATTAAAACAGATTGTAATTGATTGTTTGCCTCGGGAAACATGGAGCAAAAGCTATCCATTGTCAAGAAAAGTTCATTTATAGTCACTCATGCCTAGAAAAGCCTTATTACTCGATTTAAATGCCTTTATAATCCCATTATTGAATTTATTTTGAACTGTTTTTACATTTTTTTATTAAAACATATTGTAATTGATTGTTTGCCTCGAGAAACGTGGAGCAAAAGCCATCCATTGTCAAGAAAAGTTCATTTATAGTCACTCATGCCTACAAAAGCCTTATTACTCGGTTTAAATGCCTTTATAATCCCATTATTGAATTTATTTTGAATTTTTTTTACATTTTTTGATTAAAACAGATTCTAATACATTGTTTATCTCGGGAAAAATGGAACGAAAGCCATCCATTGTCAAGAAAACATCATTTATAGTCACTCATGCCTAGAAAAGCCTTATTACTCGGTTTAAATGCCTTTATAATCCCATTATTGAATTTATTTTGAACTTTTTTGACATTTTTTGATTAAAACAGATTGTAATTGATTGTTTGCCTGGAGAAACGTGGAGCAAAGGCCATCCATTGTCAAGAAAAGTTCATTTATAGTCACTCATGCCTAGAAAAGCCTTATTACTCGGTTTAAATGCTTTTATAATCCCATTATCGAATTTATTTTGAATTGTTTATACATTTTTTGATTAAAACAGATTGTAATTGATTGTTTGCCTCGGGAAACGTGGAGCAAAAGCCATCCATTGTCAAGAAAAGATCATTTATAGTCACTCATGCCTAGAAAAGGCTTATAACTCTTTTTAAATGCCTTTATAATCCCATTATTGAATTTATTTTGAATTGTTTTTACATTTTTTGATTAAAACAGATTGTAATTGATTGTTTGCCTAGGGAAACGTGGAGCAAAAGCCATCCATTGTCAAGAAAAGTTCATTTATAGTCACTCATGCCTAGAAAAGCCTTATTACTCGATTTAAATGCCTTTATAATCCCATTATTGAATTTATTTTGAATTGTTTTTACATTTTTTGATTAAAACATATTGTAATTGATTGTTTGCCTCAGGAAACGTGGAGCAAAAGCCATCCATTGTCAAGAAAAGTTCATTTATAGTCACTCATGCCTAGAGAAGCCTTAGTACTCGGTTTAAATGCCTTTATAATCCCATTATTGAATTTATTTTGATTTTTTTTTACAGTTTTTGATTAAAACAGATTGTAATAGATTGTTTATCTCGGGAAACATGGAACGAAAGCCATCCATTGTCAAGAAAAGATCATTTATAGTCACTCATGCCTAGAAAAGCCTTATTACTCGGTTTAAATGCTTTTATAATCCCATTATTGAATTTATTTTGAATTTTTTTTTACATTTTTTGATTCAAACAGATTGTAATAGATTGTTTATCTCGGGAAACATGGAACGAAAGCCATCCATTGTCAAGAAAAGTTCATTTATAGTCACTCATGCCTACAAAAGCCTTATTACTCGGTTTAAATGCCTTTATAATCCCATTATTGAATATATTTACATTTATTTTTACATTTTTTGATTAAAACAGATTGTAATTGATTGTTTGCCTCGGGAAACGTGGAGCAAAAGCCATCCATTGTCAAGAAAAGTTCATTTATAGTCACTCATGCCTAGAAAAGCCTTATTACTCGATTTAAATGCCTTTATAATCCCATTATTGAATTTATTTTGAATTTTTTTTACATTTTTTGATTAAAACATATTGTAATTGATTGTTTGCCTCGGGAAACGTGGAGCAAAAGCCATCCATTGTCAAGAAAAGTTCATTTATAGTCACTCATGCCTACAAAAGCCTTATTACTCGGTTTAAATGCCTTTATAATCCCATTATTGAATTTATTTTGAATTTTTTTTACATTTTTTGATTAAAACAGATTGTAATAGATTGTTTATCTCGGGAAACATAGAACGAAAGCCATCCATTGTCAAGAAAAGATCATTTATAGTCACTCATGCCTAGAAAAGCCTTATTACTCGGTTTAAATGCTTTTATTATCCCATTATTGAATTTATTTTGAATTTTTTTTACATTTTTTGATTAAAACAGATTGTAATAAATTGTTTATCTCGGGAAACATGGAACGAAAGCCATCCATTGTCAAGAAAAGATCATTTATAGTCACTCATGCCTAGAAAAGCCTTATTACACGGTTTAAATGCCCTTATAATCCCATTATTGAATTTATTTTGAATTATTTTTACATTTTTTTATTAACACATATTGTAATTGATTGTTTGCCTCGGGAAACGTGGAGCAAAAGCCATCCATTGTCAAGAAAAGTTCATTTATAGTCACTCATGCCTACAAAAGCCTTATTACTCGGTTTAAATGCCTTTATAATCCCATTATTGAATTTATTTTGAATTTTTTTTACATTTTTTGATTAAAACAGATTGTAATACATTGTTTATCTCGGGAAACATGGAACGAAAGCCATCCATTGTCAAGAAAACATCATTTATAGTCACTCATGCCTAGAAAAGCCTTATTACTCGGTTTAAATGCCTTTATAATCCCATTATTGAATTTATTTTGAATTATTTTTATATTTTTTGATTAAAACAGATTGTAATAGATTGTTTATCTCGGGAAACATGGAACAAAAGCCATCCATTGTCAAGAAAAGATCATTTATAGTCACTCATGCCTAGAAAAGCCGTATTACTCGGTTTAAATGCTTTTATAATCCCATTATTGAATTTATTTTGAATTTTTTTTAAATTTTTTGATTAAAACAGATTGTAATAGATTGTTTATCTCGGGAAACATGGAACGAAAGCCATCCATTGTCAAGAAAACATCATTTATAGTCACTCATGCCTAGAAAAGCCTTATTACTCGGTTTAAATGCCTTTATAATCCCATTATTGAATTTATTTTCAATTATTTTTACATTTTTTTATTAAAACAGATTGTAATTGATTGTTTGCCTCGGGAAACGTGGAGCAAAAGCCATCCATTGTCAAGAAAAGTTCATTTATAGTCACTCATGCCTAGAAAAGCCTTATTACTCGATTTACATGCCTTTAAAATTCCATTCTTGAATTTATTTTGAATTTTTTTTACATTTTTTTATTAACACATATTGTAATTGATTGTTTGCCTCGGGAAACGTGGAGCAAAAGCCATCCATTGTTAAGAAAAGTTCATTTATAGTCACTCATGCCTACAAAAGCCTTATTACTCGGTTTAAATGCCTTTATAATCCCATTATTGAATTTATTTTGAATTTTTTTTACATTTTTTGATTAAAACTGATTCTAATACATTGTTTATCTCGGGAAACATGGAACGAAAGCCATCCATTGTCAAGAAAACATCATTTATAGTCACTCATACCTAGAAAAGCCTTATTACTCGGTTTAAATGCCTTTATAATCCCATTATTGAGTTTATTTTGAACTTTTTTGACATTTTTTGATTAAAACAGATTTTAATTGATTGTTTGCCTCGGGAAACATGGAGAGAAAGCCATCCATTGTCAAGAAAAGTTCATTTATAGTCACTCATGCCTAGAAAAGCCTTATTACTCGGTTTAAATGCTTTTATAATCCCATTATCGAATTTATTTTGAATTGTTTTTACATTTTTTGATTAAAACAGATTGTAATTGATTGTTTGCCTCGGGAAACGTGGAGCAAAAGCCATCCATTGTCAAGAAAAGTTCATTTATAGTCACTCATGCCTAGAAAAGCCTTATAACTCGGTTTAAATGCCTTTATAATCCCATTATTGAATTTATTTTGAATTGTTTTTACATTTTTTGATTAAAACAGATTGTAATTGATTGTTTGCCTCGGGAAACGTGGATCAAAAGCCATCCCTTGTCAAGAAAAGTTCATTTATAGTTACTCATGCCTAGAAAAGCCTTATTACTCGGTTTAAATGCTTTTATAATCCCATTATTGAATTTATTTTGAATTGTTTTCACATTTTTTGATTAAAACAGATTGTAATTGATTGTTTGCCCCGTGAAACGTGGAGCAAAAGCCATCCATTGTCAAGAACAGTTCATTTATAGTCACTCATGCCTATAAAAGCCTTAATACTCGCTTTAAATGCTTTTATAATCCCATTATTGAATTTATTTTGTTTTGTTTTTACATTTTTTGATTAAAATAGATTGTAATTGATTGTTTGCCTCGTGAAACGTGGAGCGAAAGCCATCCATTGTGAAGAAAAGTTCATTTATAGTCACTCATGCCAAGAAAAGCCTTATTACTCTGTTTAAATGCCTTTATAATCCCATTATTGAATTTATTTTGAATTGTTTTTACATTTTTTGATTAAAACAGATTGTAATTGATTGTTTGCCTTGGGAAACGTGGAGCAAAAGCCACCCATTGTCAAGAAAAGTTCATTTATAGTCACTCATGCCTAGAAAAGCCTTATTACTCGGTTTAAATGCCTTTATAATCCCATTATTGAATTTATTTTGAATTGTTTTTACATTTTTTGATTAAAACAGATTGTAATTGATTGTTTACCTCGGGAAACGTTGAGCAAAAGCCATCCATTGTCAAGAGAAGTTCATTTACAGTCACTCATGCCCAGAGAAACCTTATTACGCGGTTTAAATGCCTTTATAATCCCATTATTGAATTTATTTTGAACTTTTTTTACATTTTTTGATTAAAACAAATTGTAATTGATTGTTTGCCTCGGGAAACATGGAGCGAAAGCCATCCATTGTCAAGAAAAGATCATTTATAGTCACTCATGCCTAGAAAAGCCTTATTACTCGGTTTAAATGCTTTTATAATCCCATTATTGAATTTATTTTGAATTGTTTTTACATTTTTTGATTAAAACAGATTGTAATTGATTGTTTGCCTCGGGAAACGTGGAGCAAAAGCCATCCATTGTCAAGAAAATTTCATTTATAGTCACTCATGCCTAGAAAAGCCTTATTACTCGGTTTAAATGCCTTTATAATCCCATTATTGAATTTATTTTGAATTTTTTTTACATTTTTTGATTAAAATAGATTGTAATTGATTGTTTGCCTCGTGAAACGTGGAGAGAAAGTCATCCATTGTCAAGAAAAGTTTATTTATACTCACTCATGCCTAGAAAAGCCTTATTACTCTGTTTAAGTGCCTTTATAATCCCATTATTGAATTTATTTTGAATTGTTTTTACATTTTTTGATTAAAACAGATTGTAATTGATTGTTTGCCTCGGGAACGTGGAGCAAAAGCCACCCAGTGTCAAGAAAAGTTCATTTATAGTCACTCATGCCTATAAAAGCCTTAATACTCGCTTTAAATGCTTTTATAATCCCATTATTGAATTTATTTTGTTTTGTTTTTACATTTTTTGATTAAAATAGATTGTAATTGATTGTTTGCCTCGTGAAACGTGGAGCGAAAGCCATCCATTGTCAAGAAAAGTTCATTTATAGTCACTCATGCCTAGAAAAGCCTTATTACTCTGTTTAAATGCCTTTATAATCCCATTATTGAATTTATTTTGAATTGTTTTTACATTTTTTGATTGAAACAGATTGTAATTGATTGTTTGCCTTGGGAAACGTGGAGCAAAAGCCACCCATTGTCAAGAAAAGTTCATTTATAGTCACTCATGCCTAGAAAAGCCTTATTACTCGGTTTAAATGCCTTTATAATCCCATTATTGAATTTATTTTGAATTGTTTTTACATTTTTTGATTAAAACAGATTGTAATTGATTGTTTACCTCGGGAAACGTTGAGCAAAAGCCATCCATTGTCAAGAGAAGTTCATTTACAGTCACTCATGCCCAGAGAAACCTTATTACTAGGTTTAAATGCCTTTATAATCCCATTATTGAATTTATTTTGAACTTTTTTTACATTTTTTGATTAAAACAGATTGTAATTGATTGTTTGCCTCGGGAAACGTGGAGCAAAAGCCACCCAGTGTCAAGAAAAGTTCATTTATAGTCACTCATGCCTAGAAAAGCCTTATTACTCGGTTTAAAAGCCTTTATAATCCCATTATTGAATTTATTTTGAATTGTTTTTACATTTTTTGATTAAAACAGATTGTAATTGATTGTTTGCCTCGGGAAACGTTGAGCAAAAGCCATCCATTGTCAAGAGAAGTTCATTTACAGTCACTCATGCCTAGAGAAACCTTATTACTCGGTTTAAATGCCTTTATAATCCCATTATTGAATTTATTTTGAATTTTTTTTACATTTTTTGATTAAAACATATTGTAATTGATTGTTTGCCTCGGGAAACGTGGAGCAAAAGCCATCCATTGTCAAGAAAAGATCATTTACACTCACTCGTGCTTAGAAAAGCCTTATTACTCGGTTTAAATGCTTTTATAATCCCATTATTGAATTTATTTTGAATTTTTTTTTACATTTTTTGATTAAAACAGATTGTAATTGATTGTTTGCCTCAGGAAACTTGGAGCGAAAGCCATCCATTGTCAAGAAAAGTTCATTTATAGTCACTCATGCCTAGAAAAGCCTTATTACTCGGTTTAAATGCCTTTGTAATCTCATTATTGAATTTATTTTGAACTTTTTTTACATTTTTTGATTAAAACATATTGTAATTGATTGTTTGCCTCGGGAAACATGGAGCGAAAGCCATCCATTGTTATGAAAAGTTCATTTATAGTCACTTATACTTAGAAAAGCCTTATTACTCGGTTTAAATGCCTTTATAATCCCATTATTGAATTTATTTTAAACTTTTTTTACATTTTTTGACTAAAACAGATTGTAATTGACTGTTTGCCTCGGGAAACATGGAGCGAAAGCCATCCATTGTCAAGAAAAGATCATTTATAGTTACTCATGCCTAGAAAAACCTTATTACTCGGTTTAAATGCTTTTATAATCCCATTATTGAATTTATTTTGAATTGTTTTCACATTTTTTGATTAAAACAGATTGTAATTGATTGTTTGCCTCGTGAAACGTGGAGCAAAAGCCATCCATTGTCAAGAACAGTTCATTTATAGTCACTCATGCCTATAAAAGCCTTAATACTCGCTTTAAATGCTTTTATAATCCCATTATTGAATTTATTTTGTTTTGTTTTTACATTTTTTGATTAAAATAGATTGTAATTGATTGTTTGCCTCGTGAAACGTGGAGCGAAAGCCATCCATTGTCAAGAAAAGTTCATTTATAGTCACTCATGCCAAGAAAAGCCTTATTACTCTGTTTAAATGCCTTTATAATCCCATTATTGAATTTATTTTGAATTGTTTTTACATTTTTTGATTAAAACAGATTGTAATTGATTGTTTGCCTTGGGAAACGTGGAGCAAAAGCCACCCATTGTCAAGAAAAGTTCATTTATAGTCACTCATGCCTAGAAAAGCCTTATTACTCGGTTTAAATGCCTTTATAATCCCATTATTGAATTTATTTTGAATTGTTTTTACATTTTTTGATTAAAACAGATTGTAATTGATTGTTTACCTCGGGAAACGTTGAGCAAAAGCCATCCATTGTCAAGAGAAGTTCATTTACAGTCACTCATGCCCAGAGAAACCTTATTACTCGGTTTAAATGCCTTTATAATCCCATTATTGAATTTATTTTGAACTTTTTTTACATTTTTTGATTAAAACAAATTGTAATTGATTGTTTGCCTCGGGAAACATGGAGCGAAAGCCATCCATTGTCAAGAAAAGATCATTTATAGTCACTCATGCCTAGAAAAGCCTTATTACTCGGTTTAAATGCTTTTATAATCCCATTATTGAATTTATTTTGAATTGTTTTTACATTTTTTGATTAAAACAAATTGTAATTGATTGTTTTCCTCGGGAAACGTGGAGCAAAAGCCATCCATTGTCAAGAAAAGATCATTTACACTCACTCGTGCCTAGAAAAGCCTTATTACTGGGTTTAAATGCTTTTATAATCCCATTATTGAATTTATTTTGAATTTTTTTTTGTATTTTTTGATTAAAACAGATTGTAATTGATTGTTTGCCTCAGGAAACTTGGAGCGAAAGCCATCCATTGTCAAGAAAAGTTCATTTATAGTCACTCATGCCTAGAAAAGCCTTATTACTCGGTTTAAATGCCTTTGTAATCTCATGATTGAATTTATTTTGAACTTTTTTTACATTTTTTTATTAAAACATATTGTAATTGATTGTTTGACTCGGGAAACATGGAGCGAAAGCCATCCATTGTTATGAAAAGTTCATTTATAGTCACTTATACTTAGAAAAGCCTTATTACTCGGTTTAAATGCCTTTATAATCCCATTATTGAATTTATTTTGAATTTTTTTTACATTTTTTGATTAAAACAGATTGTAATTGATTGTTTGCCTCGGGAAACGTGGAGCGAAAGCCATCCATTGTCAAGAAAAGATCATTTACACTCACTCGTGCCTAGAAAAGCCTTATTACTCGGTTTAAATGCTTCTATAATCCCATTATTGAATTTATTTTGAATTTATTTTTACATTTTTTGATGAAAACAGACTGTAATTGATTGTTTGCCTCAGGAAACTTGGAGCGAAAGCCATCCATTGTCAAGAAAAGTTCATTTATAGTCACTCATGCCTAGAAAAGCCTTATTACTCGGTTTAAATGACTTTATAATCCCATTATTTAATTTATTTTGAACTTTTTTTACATTTTTTGATTAAAACAGATTGTAATTGATTGTTTGCCTCGGGAAACGTGGAGCAAAAGCCATCCATTGTCAAGAAAAGTCCATTTATAGTCACTCATGCCTAGAAAAGCCTTATGACTCAGTTTAAATGCTTTTATAATCCCATTATTGAATTTATTTTGAATTGTTTTTACATTTTTTGATTAAAACAGATTGTAATTGATTGTTTGCCCTGGGAAACGTGGAGCATAAGCCATCCATTGTCAAGAAAAGTTCATTTATAGTCACTCATGCCAAGAAAAGCCTTATTCCTCGGTTAAAATGCCTTTATAATCCCATTATTGAATTTATTTTGAATTTTTTTTATATTTTTTGATTAAAACAGATTGTAATTGATTGTTTGCCTCGTGAAACGTGGAGCAAAAGCCATCCATTGTCTAGAACAGTTCATTTATAGTCACTCATGCCTACAAAAGCCTTAATACTCGCTTTAAATACTTTTATAATCCCATTATTGAATTTATTTTGTTTTGTTTTTAAATTTTTTGATTAAAATAGATTGTAATTGATTGTTTGCCTCGTGAAACGTGGAGAGAAAGTCATCCATTGTCAACAAAAGTTCATTTATAGTCACTCATGCCTAGAAAAGCCTTATTACTCTGTTTAAATGCCTTTATAATCCCATTATTGAATTTATTTTGAATTGTTTTTACATTTTTTGATTAAAACAGATTGTAATTGATTGTTTGCCTCGGGAACATGGAGCAAAAGCCACCCAGTGTCAAGAAAAGTTCATTTATAGTCACTCATGCCTATAAAAGCCTTAATACTCGCTTTAAATGCTTTTATAATCCCATTATTGAATTTGTTTTGTTTTGTTTTTACATTTTTTGATTAAAATAGATTGTAATTGATTGTTTGCCTCGTGAAACGTGGAGCGAAAGCCATCCATTGTCAAGAAAAGTTCATTTATAGTCACTCATGCCTAGAAAAGCCTTATTACTCTGTTTAAATGCCTTTATAATCCCATTATTGAATTTATTTTGAATTGTTTTTACATTTTTTGATTAAAACAGATTGTAATTGATTGTTTGCCTTGGGAAACGTGGAGCAAAAGCCACCCATTGTCAAGAAAAGTTCATTTATAGTCACTCATGCCTAGAAAAGCCTTATTACTCGGTTTAAATGCCTTTATAATCCCATTATTGAATTTATTTTGAATTGTTTTTACATTTTTTGATTAAAACAGATTGTAATTGATTGTTTACCTCGGGAAACGTTGAGCAAAAGCCATCCATTGTCAAGAGAAGTTCATTTACAGTCACTCATGCCCAGAGAAACCTTATTACTCGGTTTAAATGCCTTTATAATCCCATTATTGAATTTATTTTGAACTTTTTTTACATTTTTTGATTAAAACAAATTGTAATTGATTGTTTGCCTCGGGAAACATGGAGCGAAAGCCATCCATTGTCAAGAAAAGATCATTTATAGTCACTCATGCCTAGAAAAGCCTTATTACTCGGTTTAAATGCTTTTATAATCCCATTATTGAATTTATTTTGAATTGTTTTTACATTTTTTGATTAAAACATATTGTAATTGATTGTTTGCCTCGGGAAACGTGGAGCAAAAGCCATCCATTGTCAAGAAAATTTCATTTATAGTCACTCATGCCTAGAAAAGCCTTATTACTCGGTTTAAATGCCTTTATAATCCCATTATTGAATTTATTTTGAATTTTTTTTACATTTTTTGATTAAAACATATTGTAATTGATTGTTTGCCTCGGGAAACGTGGAGCGAAAGCCATCCATTGTCAAGAAAAGATCATTTACACTCACTCGTGCCTAGAAAAGCCTTATTACTCGGTTTAAATGCTTCTATAATCCCATTATTGAATTTATTTTGAATTTTTTTTTACATTTTTTGATGAAAACAGACTGTAATTGATTGTTTGCCTCAGGAAACTTGGAGCGAAAGCCATCCATTGTCAAGAAAAGTTCATTTATAGTCACTCATGCCTAGAAAAGCCTTATTACTCGGTTTAAATGACTTTATAATCCCATTATTTAATTTATTTTGAACTTTTTTTACATTTTTTGATTAAAACAGATTGTAATTGATTGTTTGCCTCGGGAAACGTGGAGCAAAAGCCATCCATTGTCAAGAAAAGTCCATTTATAGTCACTCATGCCTAGAAAAGCCTTATGACTCAGTTTAAATGCTTTTATAATCCCATTATTGAATTTATTTTGAATTGTTTTTACATTTTTTGATTAAAACAGATTGTAATTGATTGTTTGCCCCGGGAAACGTGGAGCATAAGCCATCCATTGTCAAGAAAAGTTCATTTATAGTCACTCATGCCAAGAAAAGCCTTATTCCTCGGTTAAAATGCCTTTATAATCCCATTATTGAATTTATTTTGAATTTTTTTTACCTTTTTTGATTAAAACAGATTGTAATTGATTGTTTGCCTCGTGAAACGTGGAGCAAAAGCCATCCATTGTCTAGAACAGTTCATTTATAGTCACTCATGCCTACAAAAGCCTTAATACTCGCTTTAAATACTTTTATAATCCCATTATTGAATTTATTTTGTTTTGTTTTTACATTTTTTGATTAAAATAGATTGTAATTGATTGTTTGCCTCGTGAAACGTGGAGAGAAAGTCATCCATTGTCAAGAAAAGTTCATTTATACTCACTCATGCCTAGAAAAGCCTTATTACTCTGTTTAAGTGCCTTTATAATCCCATTATTGAATTTATTTTGAATTGTTTTTACATTTTTTGATTAAAACAGATTGTAATTGATTGTTTGCCTCGGGAACGTGGAGCAAAAGCCACCCAGTGTCAAGAAAAGTTCATTTATAGTCACTCATGCCTATAAAAGCCTTAATACTCGCTTTAAATGCTTTTATAATCCCATTATTGAATTTATTTTGTTTTGTTTTTACATTTTTTGATTAAAATAGATTGTAATTGATTGTTTGCCTCGTGAAACGTGGAGCGAAAGCCATCCATTGTCAAGAAAAGTTCATTTATAGTCACTCATGCCTAGAAAAGCCTTATTACTCTGTTTAAATGCCTTTATAATCCCATTATTGAATTTATTTTGAATTGTTTTTACATTTTTTGATTAAAACAGATTGTAATTGATTGTTTGCCTTGGGAAACGTGGAGCAAAAGCCACCCATTGTCAAGAAAAGTTCATTTATAGTCACTCATGCCTAGAAAAGCCTTATTACTCGGTTTAAATGCCTTTATAATCCCATTATTGAATTTATTTTGAATTGTTTTTACATTTTTTGATTAAAACATATTGTAATTGATTGTTTACCTCGGGAAACGTTGAGCAAAAGCCATCCATTGTCAAGAGAAGTTCATTTACAGTCACTCATGCCCAGAGAAACCTTATTACTAGGTTTAAATGCCTTTATAATCCCATTATTGAATTTATTTTGAACTTTTTTTACATTTTTTGATTAAAACAGATTGTAATTGATTGTTTGCCTCGGGAAACGTGGAGCAAAAGCCACCCAGTGTCAAGAAAAGTTCATTTATAGTCACTCATGCCTAGAAAAGCCTTATTACTCGGTTTAAAAGCCTTTATAATCCCATTATTGAATTTATTTTAAATTGTTTTTACATTTTTTGATTAAAACAGATTGTAATTGATTGTTTGCCTCGGGAAACGTTGAGCAAAAGCCATCCATTGTCAAGAGAAGTTCATTTACAGTCACTCATGCCTAGAGAAACCTTATTACTCGGTTTAAATGCCTTTATAATCCCATTATTGAATTTATTTTGAATTTTTTTTACATTTTTTGATTAAAATATATTGTAATTGATTGTTTGCCTCGGGAAACGTGGAGCAAAAGCCATCCATTGTCAAGAAAAGATCATTTACACTCACTCGTGCTTAGAAAAGCCTTATTACTCGGTTTAAATGCTTTTATAATCCCATTATTGAATTTATTTTGAATTTTTTTTTACATTTTTTGATTAAAACAGATTGTAATTGATTGTTTGCCTCAGGAAACTTGGAGCGAAAGCCATCCATTGTCAAGAAAAGTTCATTTATAGTCACTCATGCCTAGAAAAGCCTTATTACTCGGTTTAAATGCCTTTGTAATCTCATTATTGAATTTATTTTGAACTTTTTTTACATTTTTTGATTAAAACATATTGTAATTGATTGTTTGCCTCGGGAAACATGGAGCGAAAGCCATCCATTATTATGAAAAGTTCATTTATAGTCACTTATACTTAGAAAAGCCTTATTACTCGGTTTAAATGCCTTTATAATCCCATTATTGAATTTATTTTAAACTTTTTTTACATTTTTTGACTAAAACAGATTGTAATTGACTGTTTGCCTCGGGAAACATGGAGCGAAAGCCATCCATTGTCAAGAAAAGATCATTTATAGTTACTCATGCCTAGAAAAACCTTATTACTCGGTTTAAATGCTTTTATAATCCCATTATTGAATTTATTTTGAATTGTTTTCACATTTTTTGATTAAAACAGATTGTAATTGATTGTTTGCCTCGTGAAACGTGGAGCAAAAGCCATCCATTGTCAAGAACAGTTCATTTATAGTCACTCATGCCTATAAAAGCCTTAATACTCGCTTTAAATGCTTTTATAATCCCATTATTGAATTTATTTTGTTTTGTTTTTACATTTTTTGATTAAAATAGATTGTAATTGATTGTTTGCCTCGTGAAACGTGGATTGAAAGCCATCCATTGTCAAGAAAAGTTCATTTATAGTCACTCATGCCAAGAAAAGCCTTATTACTCTGTTTAAATGCCTTTCTAATCCCATTATTGAATTTATTTTGAATTGTTTTTACATTTTTTGATTAAAACAGATTGTAATTGATTGTTTGCCTCGGGAACGTGGGGCAAAAGCCACCCAGTGTCAAGAAAAGTTCATTTATAGTCACTCATGCCTATAAAAGCCTTAATACTCGCTTTAAATGCTTTTATAATCCCATTATTGAATTTATTTTGTTTTGTTTTTACATTTTTTGATTAAAATAGATTGTAATTGATTGTTTGCCTCGTGAAACGTGGAGCGAAAGCCATCCATTGTGAAGAAAAGTTCATTTATAGTCACTCATGCCTAGAAAAGCCTTATTACTCTGTTTAAATGCCTTTATAATCCCATTATTGAATTTATTTTGAATTGTTTTTACATTTTTTGATTAAAACAGATTGTAATTGATTGTTTGCCTTGGGAAACGTGGAGCAAAAGCCACCCATTGTCAAGAAAAGTTCATTTATAGTCACTCATGCCTAGAAAAGCCTTATTACTCGGTTTAAATGCCTTTATAATCCCATTATTGAATTTATTTTGAATTGTTTTTACATTTTTTGATTAAAACAGATTGTAATTGATTGTTTACCTCGGGAAACGTTGAGCAAAAGCCATCCATTGTCAAGAGAAGTTCATTTACAGTCACTCATGCCCAGAGAAACCTTATTACTCGGTTTAAATGCCTTTATAATCCCATTATTGAATTTATTTTGAATTTTTTTTACATTTTTTGATTAAAACAAATTGTAATTGATTGTTTGCCTCGGGAAACATGGAGCGAAAGCCATCCATTGTCAAGAAAAGATCATTTATAGTCACTCATGCCTAGAAAAGCCTTATTACTCGGTTTAAATGCTTTTATAATCCCATTATTGAATTTATTTTGAATTGTTTTTACATTTTTTGATTAAAACAAATTGTAATTGATTGTTTTCCTCGGGAAACGTGGAGCAAAAGCCATCCATTGTCAAGAAAAGATCATTTACACTCACTCGTGCCTAGAAAAGCCTTATTACTGGGTTTAAATGCTTTTATAATCCCATTATTGAATTTATTTTGAATTTTTTTTTGCATTTTTTGATTAAAACAGATTGTAATTGATTGTTAGCCTCAGGAAACTTGGAGCGAAAGCCATCCATTGTCAAGAAAAGTTCATTTATAGTCACTCATGCCTAGAAAAGCCTTATTACTCGGTTTAAATGCCTTTGTAATCTCATGATTGAATTTATTTTGAACTTTTTTTACATTTTTTTATTAAAACATATTGTAATTGATTGTTTGCCTCGGGAAACATGGAGCGAAAGCCATCCATTGTTATGAAAAGTTCATTTATAGTCACTTATACTTAGAAAAGCCTTATTACTCGGTTTAAATGCCTTTATAATCCCATTATTGAATTTATTTTGAATTTTTTTTACATTTTTTGATTAAAACAGATTGTAATTGATTGTTTGCCTCGGGAAACGTGGAGCGAAAGCCATCCATTGTCAAGAAAAGATCATTTACACTCACTCGTGCCTAGAAAAGCCTTATTACTCGGTTTAAATGCTTCTATAATCCCATTATTGAATTTATTTTGAATTTATTTTTACATTTTTTGATGAAAACAGACTGTAATTGATTGTTTGCCTCAGGAAACTTGGAGCGAAAGCCATCCATTGTCAAGAAAAAATCATTTATAGTCACTCATGTCTAGAAAAGCCTTATTACTCGGTTTAAATGACTTTATAATCCCATTATTTAATTTATTTTGAACTTTTTTTACATTTTTTGATTAAAACAGATTGTAATTGATTGTTTGCCTCGGGAAACATGGAGCAAAAGCCATCCATTGTCAAGAAAAGTCCATTTATAGTCACTCATGCCAAGAAAAGCCTTATTACTCTGTTTAAATGCCTTTCTAATCCCATTATTGAATTTATTTTGAATTGTTTTTACATTTTTTGATTAAAACAGATTGTAATTGATTGTTTGCCTCGGGAACGTGGAGCAAAAGCCACCCAGTGTCAAGAAAAGTTCATTTATAGTCACTCATGCCTATAAAAGCCTTAATACTCGCTTTAAATGCTTTTATAATCCCATTATTGAATTTATTTTGTTTTGTTTTTACATTTTTTGATTAAAATAGATTGTAATTGATTGTTTGCCTCGTGAAACGTGGAGCGAAAGCCATCCATTGTCAAGAAAAGTTCATTTATAGTCACTCATGCCTAGAAAAGCCTTATTACTCTGTTTAAATGCCTTTATAATCCCATTATTGAATTTATTTTGAATTGTTTTTACATTTTTTGATTAAAACAGATTGTAATTGATTGTTTGCCTTGGGAAACGTGGAGCAAAAGCCACCCATTGTCAAGAAAAGTTCATTTATAGTCACTCATGCCTAGAAAAGCCTTATTACTCGGTTTAAATGCCTTTATAATCCCATTATTGAATTTATTTTGAATTGTTTTTACATTTTTTGATTAAAACAGATTGTAATTGATTGTTTACCTCGGGAAACGTTGAGCAAAAGCCATCCATTGTCAAGAGAAGTTCATTTACAGTCACTCATGCCCAGAGAAACCTTATTACTCGGTTTAAATGCCTTTATAATCCCATTATTGAATTTATTTTGAACTTTTTTTACATTTTTTGATTAAAACAAATTGTAATTGATTGTTTGCCTCGGGAAACATGGAGCGAAAGCCATCCATTGTCAAGAAAAGATCATTTATAGTCACTCATGTCTAGAAAAGCCTTATTACTCGGTTTAAATGCTTTTATAATCCCATTATTGAATTTATTTTGAATTGTTTTTACATTTTTTGATTAAAACATATTGTAATTGATTGTTTGCCTCGGGAAACGTGGAGCAAAAGCCATCCATTGTCAAGAAAATTTCATTTATAGTCACTCATGCCTAGAAAAGCCTTATTACTCGGTTTAAATGCCTTTATAATCCCATTATTGAATTTATTTTGAATTTTTTTTACATTTTTTGATTAAAACATATTGTAATTGATTGTTTGCCTCGGGAAACGTGGAGCGAAAGCCATCCATTGTCAAGAAAAGATCATTTACACTCACTCGTGCCTAGAAAAGCCTTATTACTCGGTTTAAATGCTTCTATAATCCCATTATTGAATTTATTTTGAATTTTTTTTTACATTTTTTGATGAAAACAGACTGTAATTGATTGTTTGCCTCAGGAAACTTGGAGCGAAAGCCATCCATTGTCAAGAAAAGTTCATTTATAGTCACTCATGCCTAGAAAAGCCTTATTACTCGGTTTAAATGACTTTATAATCCCATTATTTAATTTATTTTGAACTTTTTTTACATTTTTTGATTAAAACAGATTGTAATTGATTGTTTGCCTCGGGAAACGTGGAGCAAAAGCCATCCATTGTCAAGAAAAGTCCATTTATAGTCACTCATGCCTAGAAAAGCCTTATGACTCAGTTTAAATGCTTTTATAATCCCATTATTGAATTTATTTTGAATTGTTTTTACATTTTTTGATTAAAACAGATTGTAATTGATTGTTTGCCCCGGGAAACATGGAGCATAAGCCATCCATTGTCAAGAAAAGTTCATTTATAGTCACTCATGCCAAGAAAAGCCTTATTCCTCGGTTAAAATGCCTTTATAATCCCATTATTGAATTTATTTTGAATTTTTTTTACCTTTTTTGATTAAAACAGATTGTAATTGATTGTTTGCCTCGTGAAACGTGGAGCAAAAGCCATCCATTGTCTAGAACAGTTCATTTATAGTCACTCATGCCTACAAAAGCCTTAATACTCGCTTTAAATACTTTTATAATCCCATTATTGAATTTATTTTGTTTTGTTTTTACATTTTTTGATTAAAATAGATTGTAATTGATTGTTTGCCTCGTGAAACGTGGAGAGAAAGTCATCCATTGTCAAGAAAAGTTCATTTATACTCACTCATGCCTAGAAAAGCCTTATTACTCTGTTTAAGTGCCTTTATAATCCCATTATTGAATTTATTTTGAATTGTTTTTACATTTTTTGATTAAAACAGATTGTAATTGATTGTTTGCCTCGGGAACGTGGAGCAAAAGCCACCCAGTGTCAAGAAAAGTTCATTTATAGTCACTCATGCCTATAAAAGCCTTAATACTCGCTTTAAATGCTTTTATAATCCCATTATTGAATTTATTTTGTTTTGTTTTTACATTTTTTGATTAAAATAGATTGTAATTGATTGTTTGCCTCGTGAAACGTGGAGCGAAAGCCATCCATTGTGAAGAAAAGTTCATTTATAGTCACTCATGCCTAGAAAAGCCTTATTACTCTGTTTAAATGCCTTTATAATCCCATTATTGAATTTATTTTGAATTGTTTTTACATTTTTTGATTAAAACAGATTGTAATTGATTGTTTGCCTTGGGAAACGTGGAGCAAAAGCCACCCATTGTCAAGAAAAGTTCATTTATAGTCACTCATGCCTAGAAAAGCCTTATTACTCGGTTTAAATGCCTTTATAATCCCATTATTGAATTTATTTTGAATTGTTTTTACATTTTTTGATTAAAACAGATTGTAATTGATTGTTTACCTCGGGAAACGTTGAGCAAAAGCCATCCATTGTCAAGAGAAGTTCATTTACAGTCACTCATGCCCAGAGAAACCTTATTACTCGGTTTAAATGCCTTTATAATCCCATTATTGAATTTATTTTGAACTTTTTTTACATTTTTTGATTAAAACAAATTGTAATTGATTGTTTGCCTCGGGAAACATGGAGCGAAAGCCATCCATTGTCAAGAAAAGATCATTTATAGTCACTCATGCCTAGAAAAGCCTTATTACTCGGTTTAAATGCTTTTATAATCCCATTATTGAATTTATTTTGAATTGTTTTTACATTTTTTGATTAAAACATATTGTAATTGATTGTTTGCCTCGGGAAACGTGGAGCAAAAGCCATCCATTGTCAAGAAAATTTCATTTATAGTCACTCATGCCTAGAAAAGCCTTATTACTCGGTTTAAATGCCTTTATAATCCCATTATTGAATTTATTTTGAATTTTTTTTACATTTTTTGATTAAAACATATTGTAATTGATTGTTTGCCTCGGGAAACGTGGAGCGAAAGCCATCCATTGTCAAGAAAAGATCATTTACACTCACTCGTGCCTAGAAAAGCCTTATTACTCGGTTTAAATGCTTCTATAATCCCATTATTGAATTTATTTTGAATTTTTTTTTACATTTTTTGATGAAAACAGACTGTAATTGATTGTTTGCCTCAGGAAACTTGGAGCGAAAGCCATCCATTGTCAAGAAAAGTTCATTTATAGTCACTCATGCCTAGAAAAGCCTTATTACTCGGTTTAAATGACTTTATAATCCCATTATTTAATTTATTTTGAACTTTTTTTACATTTTTTGATTAAAACAGATTGTAATTGATTGTTTGCCTCGGGAAACGTGGAGCAAAAGCCATCCATTGTCAAGAAAAGTCCATTTATAGTCACTCATGCCTAGAAAAGCCTTATGACTCAGTTTAAATGCTTTTATAATCCCATTATTGAATTTATTTTGAATTGTTTTTACATTTTTTGATTAAAACAGATTGTAATTGATTGTTTGCCCCGGGAAACATGGAGCATAAGCCATCCATTGTCAAGAAAAGTTCATTTATAGTCACTCATGCCAAGAAAAGCCTTATTCCTCGGTTAAAATGCCTTTATAATCCCATTATTGAATTTATTTTGAATTTTTTTTACCTTTTTTGATTAAAACAGATTGTAATTGATTGTTTGCCTCGTGAAACGTGGAGCAAAAGCCATCCATTGTCTAGAACAGTTCATTTATAGTCACTCATGCCTACAAAAGCCTTAATACTCGCTTTAAATACTTTTATAATCCCATTATTGAATTTATTTTGTTTTGTTTTTACATTTTTTGATTAAAATAGATTGTAATTGATTGTTTGCCTCGTGAAACGTGGAGAGAAAGTCATCCATTGTCAAGAAAAGTTCATTTATACTCACTCATGCCTAGAAAAGCCTTATTACTCTGTTTAAGTGCCTTTATAATCCCATTATTGAATTTATTTTGAATTGTTTTTACATTTTTTGATTAAAACAGATTGTAATTGATTGTTTACCTCGGGAACGTGGAGCAAAAGCCACCCAGTGTCAAGAAAAGTTCATTTATAGTCACTCATGCCTATAAAAGCCTTAATACTCGCTTTAAATGCTTTTATAATCCCATTATTGAATTTATTTTGTTTTGTTTTTACATTTTTTGATTAAAATAGATTGTAATTGATTGTTTGCCTCGTGAAACGTGGAGCGAAAGCCATCCATTGTCAAGAAAAGTTCATTTATAGTCACTCATGCCTAGAAAAGCCTTATTACTCTGTTTAAATGCCTTTATAATCCCATTATTGAATTTATTTTGAATTGTTTTTACATTTTTTGATTAAAACAGATTGTAATTGATTGTTTGCCTTGGGAAACGTGGAGCAAAAGCCACCCATTGTCAAGAAAAGTTCATTTATAGTCACTCATGCCTAGAAAAGCCTTATTACTCGGTTTAAATGCCTTTATAATCCCATTATTGAATTTATTTTGAATTGTTTTTACATTTTTTGATTAAAACATATTGTAATTGATTGTTTACCTCGGGAAACGTTGAGCAAAAGCCATCCATTGTCAAGAGAAGTTCATTTACAGTCACTCATGCCCAGAGAAACCTTATTACTAGGTTTAAATGCCTTTATAATCCCATTATTGAATTTATTTTGAACTTTTTTTACATTTTTTGATTAAAACAGATTGTAATTGATTGTTTGCCTCGGGAAACGTGGAGCAAAAGCCACCCAGTGTCAAGAAAAGTTCATTTATAGTCACTCATGCCTAGAAAAGCCTTATTACTCGGTTTAAAAGCCTTTATAATCCCATTATTGAATTTATTTTGAATTGTTTTTACATTTTTTGATTAAAACAGATTGTAATTGATTGTTTGCCTCGGGAAACGTTGAGCAAAAGCCATCCATTGTCAAGAGAAGTTCATTTACAGTCACTCATGCCTAGAGAAACCTTATTACTCGGTTTAAATGCCTTTATAATCCCATTATTGAATTTATTTTGAATTTTTTTTACATTTTTTGATTAAAATATATTGTAATTGATTGTTTGCCTCGGGAAACGTGGAGCAAAAGCCATCCATTGTCAAGAAAAGATCATTTACACTCACTCGTGCTTAGAAAAGCCTTATTACTCGGTTTAAATGCTTTTATAATCCCATTATTGAATTTATTTTGAATTTTTTTTTACATTTTTTGATTAAAACAGATTGTAATTGATTGTTTGCCTCAGGAAACTTGGAGCGAAAGCCATCCATTGTCAAGAAAAGTTCATTTATAGTCACTCATGCCTAGAAAAGCCTTATTACTCGGTTTAAATGCCTTTGTAATCTCATTATTGAATTTATTTTGAACTTTTTTTACATTTTTTGATTAAAACATATTGTAATTGATTGTTTGCCTCGGGAAACATGGAGCGAAAGCCATCCATTGTTATGAAAAGTTCATTTATAGTCACTTATACTTAGAAAAGCCTTATTACTCGGTTTAAATGCCTTTATAATCCCATTATTGAATTTATTTTAAACTTTTTTTACATTTTTTGACTAAAACAGATTGTAATTGACTGTTTGCCTCGGGAAACATGGAGCGAAAGCCATCCATTGTCAAGAAAAGATCATTTATAGTTACTCATGCCTAGAAAAACCTTATTACTCAGTTTAAATGCTTTTATAATCCCATTATTGAATTTATTTTGAATTGTTTTCACATTTTTTGATTAAAACAGATTGTAATTGATTATTTGCCTCGTGAAACGTGGAGCAAAAGCCATCCATTGTCAAGAACAGTTCATTTATAGTCACTCATGCCTATAAAAGCCTTAATACTCGCTTTAAATGCTTTTATAATCCCATTATTGAATTTATTTTGTTTTGTTTTTACATTTTTTGATTAAAATAGATTGTAATTGATTGTTTGCCTCGTGAAACGTGGATTGAAAGCCATCCATTGTCAAGAAAAGTTCATTTATAGTCACTCATGCCAAGAAAAGCCTTATTACTCTGTTTAAATGCCTTTCTAATCCCATTATTGAATTTATTTTGAATTGTTTTTACATTTTTTGATTAAAACAGATTGTAATTGATTGTTTGCCTCGGGAACGTGGAGCAAAAGCCACCCAGTGTCAAGAAAAGTTCATTTATAGTCACTCATGCCTATAAAAGCCTTAATACTCGCTTTAAATGCTTTTATAATCCCATTATTGAATTTATTTTGTTTTGTTTTTACATTTTTTGATTAAAATAGATTGTAATTGATTGTTTGCCTCGTGAAACGTGGAGCGAAAGCCATCCATTGTGAAGAAAAGTTCATTTATAGTCACTCATGCCTAGAAAAGCCTTATTACTCTGTTTAAATGCCTTTATAATCCCATTATTGAATTTATTTTGAATTGTTTTTACATTTTTTGATTAAAACAGATTGTAATTGATTGTTTGCCTTGGGAAACGTGGAGCAAAAGCCACCCATTGTCAAGAAAAGTTCATTTATAGTCACTCATGCCTAGAAAAGCCTTATTACTCGGTTTAAATGCCTTTATAATCCCATTATTGAATTTATTTTGAATTGTTTTTACATTTTTTGATTAAAACAGATTGTAATTGATTGTTTACCTCGGGAAACGTTGAGCAAAAGCCATCCATTGTCAAGAGAAGTTCATTTACAGTCACTCATGCCCAGAGAAACCTTATTACTCGGTTTAAATGCCTTTATAATCCCATTATTGAATTTATTTTGAACTTTTTTTACATTTTTTGATTAAAACAAATTGTAATTGATTGTTTGCCTCGGGAAACATGGAGCGAAAGCCATCCATTGTCAAGAAAAGATCATTTATAGTCACTCATGCCTAGAAAAGCCTTATTACTCGGTTTAAATGCTTTTATAATCCCATTATTGAATTTATTTTGAATTGTTTTTACATTTTTTGATTAAAACAAATTGTAATTGATTGTTTTCCTCGGGAAACGTGGAGCGAAAGCCATCCATTGTCAAGAGAAGTTCATTTACAGTCACTCATGCCCAGAGAAACCTTATTACTCGGTTTAAATGCCTTTATAATCCCATTATTGAATTTATTTTGAACTTTTTTTACATTTTTTGATTAAAACAAATTGTAATTGATTGTTTGCCTCGGGAAACATGGAGCGAAAGCCATCCATTGTCAAGAAAAGATCATTTATAGTCACTCATGCCTAGAAAAGCCTTATTACTCGGTTTAAATGCTTTTATAATCCCATTATTGAATTTATTTTGAATTGTTTTTACATTTTTTGATTAAAACAAATTGTAATTGATTGTTTTCCTCGGGAAACGTGGAGCAAAAGCCATCCATTGTCAAGAAAAGATCATTTACACTCACTCGTGCCTAGAAAAGCCTTATTACTGGGTTTAAATGCTTTTATAATCCCATTATTGAATTTATTTTGAATTTTTTTTTGCATTTTTTGATTAAAACAGATTGTAATTGATTGTTTGCCTCAGGAAACTTGGAGCGAAAGCCATCCATTGTCAAGAAAAGTTCATTTATAGTCACTCATGCCTAGAAAAGCCTTATTACTCGGTTTAAATGCCTTTGTAATCTCATGATTGAATTTATTTTGAACTTTTTTTACATTTTTTTATTAAAACATATTGTAATTGATTGTTTGCCTCGGGAAACATGGAGCGAAAGCCATCCATTGTTATGAAAAGTTCATTTATAGTCACTTATACTTAGAAAAGCCTTATTACTCGGTTTAAATGCCTTTATAATCCCATTATTGAATTTATTTTGAATTTTTTTTACATTTTTTGATTAAAACAGATTGTAATTGATTGTTTGCCTCGGGAAACGTGGAGCGAAAGCCATCCATTGTCAAGAAAAGATCATTTACACTCACTCGTGCCTAGAAAAGCCTTATTACTCGGTTTAAATGCTTCTATAATCCCATTATTGAATTTATTTTGAATTTATTTTTACATTTTTTGATGAAAACAGACTGTAATTGATTGTTTGCCTCAGGAAACTTGGAGCGAAAGCCATCCATTGTCAAGAAAAGTTCATTTATAGTCACTCATGCCTAGAAAAGCCTTATTACTCGGTTTAAATGACTTTATAATCCCATTATTTAATTTATTTTGAACTTTTTTTACATTTTTTGATTAAAACAGATTGTAATTGATTGTTTGCCTCGGGAAACGTGGAGCAAAAGCCATCCATTGTCAAGAAAAGTCCATTTATAGTCACTCATGCCAAGAAAAGCCTTATTACTCTGTTTAAATGCCTTTCTAATCCCATTATTGAATTTATTTTGAATTGTTTTTACATTTTTTGATTAAAACAGATTGTAATTGATTGTTTGCCTCGGGAACGTGGAGCAAAAGCCACCCAGTGTCAAGAAAAGTTCATTTATAGTCACTCATGCCTATAAAAGCCTTAATACTCGCTTTAAATGCTTTTATAATCCCATTATTGAATTTATTTTGTTTTGTTTTTACATTTTTTGATTAAAATAGATTGTAATTGATTGTTTGCCTCGTGAAACGTGGAGCGAAAGCCATCCATTGTCAAGAAAAGTTCATTTATAGTCACTCATGCCTAGAAAAGCCTTATTACTCTGTTTAAATGCCTTTATAATCCCATTATTGAATTTATTTTGAATTGTTTTTACATTTTTTGATTAAAACAGATTGTAATTGATTGTTTGCCTTGGGAAACGTGGAGCAAAAGCCACCCATTGTCAAGAAAAGTTCATTTATAGTCACTCATGCCTAGAAAAGCCTTATTACTCGGTTTAAATGCCTTTATAATCCCATTATTGAATTTATTTTGAATTGTTTTTACATTTTTTGATTAAAACAGATTGTAATTGATTGTTTACCTCGGGAAACGTTGAGCAAAAGCCATCCATTGTCAAGAGAAGTTCATTTACAGTCACTCATGCCCAGAGAAACCTTATTACTCGGTTTAAATGCCTTTATAATCCCATTATTGAATTTATTTTGAACTTTTTTTACATTTTTTGATTAAAACAAATTGTAATTGATTGTTTGCCTCGGGAAACATGGAGCGAAAGCCATCCATTGTCAAGAAAAGATCATTTATAGTCACTCATGCCTAGAAAAGCCTTATTACTCGGTTTAAATGCTTTTATAATCCCATTATTGAATTTATTTTGAATTGTTTTTACATTTTTTGATTAAAACAAATTGTAATTGATTGTTTTCCTCGGGAAACGTGGAGCAAAAGCCATCCATTGTCAAGAAAAGATCATTTACACTCACTCGTGCCTAGAAAAGCCTTATTACTGGGTTTAAATGCTTTTATAATCCCATTATTGAATTTATTTTGAATTTTTTTTTGCATTTTTTGATTAAAACAGATTGTAATTGATTGTTTGCCTCAGGAAACTTGGAGCGAAAGCCATCCATTGTCAAGAAAAGTTCATTTATAGTCACTCATGCCTAGAAAAGCCTTATTACTCGGTTTAAATGCCTTTGTAATCTCATGATTGAATTTATTTTGAACTTTTTTTACATTTTTTTATTAAAACATATTGTAATTGATTGTTTGCCTCGGGAAACATGGAGCGAAAGCCATCCATTGTTATGAAAAGTTCATTTATAGTCACTTATACTTAGAAAAGCCTTATTACTCGGTTTAAATGCCTTTATAATCCCATTATTGAATTTATTTTGAATTTTTTTTACATTTTTTGATTAAAACAGATTGTAATTGATTGTTTGCCTCGGGAAACGTGGAGCGAAAGCCATCCATTGTCAAGAAAAGATCATTTACACTCACTCGTGCCTAGAAAAGCCTTATTACTCGGTTTAAATGCTTCTATAATCCCATTATTGAATTTATTTTGAATTTATTTTTACATTTTTTGATGAAAACAGACTGTAATTGATTGTTTGCCTCAGGAAACTTGGAGCGAAAGCCATCCATTGTCAAGAAAAGTTCATTTATAGTCACTCATGCCTAGAAAAGCCTTATTACTCGGTTTAAATGACTTTATAATCCCATTATTTAATTTATTTTGAACTTTTTTTACATTTTTTGATTAAAACAGATTGTAATTGATTGTTTGCCTCGGGAAACGTGGAGCAAAAGCCATCCATTGTCAAGAAAAGTCCATTTATAGTCACTCATGCCAAGAAAAGCCTTATTACTCTGTTTAAATGCCTTTCTAATCCCATTATTGAATTTATTTTGAATTGTTTTTACATTTTTTGATTAAAACAGATTGTAATTGATTGTTTGCCTCGGGAACGTGGAGCAAAAGCCACCCAGTGTCAAGAAAAGTTCATTTATAGTCACTCATGCCTATAAAAGCCTTAATACTCGCTTTAAATGCTTTTATAATCCCATTATTGAATTTATTTTGTTTTGTTTTTACATTTTTTGATTAAAATAGATTGTAATTGATTGTTTGCCTCGTGAAACGTGGAGCGAAAGCCATCCATTGTCAAGAAAAGTTCATTTATAGTCACTCATGCCTAGAAAAGCCTTATTACTCTGTTTAAATGCCTTTATAATCCCATTATTGAATTTATTTTGAATTGTTTTTACATTTTTTGATTAAAACAGATTGTAATTGATTGTTTGCCTTGGGAAACGTGGAGCAAAAGCCACCCATTGTCAAGAAAAGTTCATTTATAGTCACTCATGCCTAGAAAAGCCTTATTACTCGGTTTAAATGCCTTTATAATCCCATTATTGAATTTATTTTGAATTGTTTTTACATTTTTTGATTAAAACAGATCGTAATTGATTGTTTACCTCGGGAAACGTTGAGCAAAAGCCATCCATTGTCAAGAGAAGTTCATTTACAGTCACTCATGCCCAGAGAAACCTTATTACTCGGTTTAAATGCCTTTATAATCCCATTATTGAATTTATTTTGAACTTTTTTTACATTTTTTGATTAAAACAAATTGTAATTGATTGTTTGCCTCGGGAAACATGGAGCGAAAGCCATCCATTGTCAAGAAAAGATCATTTATAGTCACTCATGCCTAGAAAAGCCTTATTACTCGGTTTAAATGCTTTTATAATCCCATTATTGAATTTATTTTGAATTGTTTTTACATTTTTTGATTAAAACATATTGTAATTGATTGTTTGCCTCGGGAAACGTGGAGCAAAAGCCATCCATTGTCAAGAAAATTTCATTTATAGTCACTCATGCCTAGAAAAGCCTTATTACTCGGTTTAAATGCCTTTATAATCCCATTATTGAATTTATTTTGAATTTTTTTTACATTTTTTGATTAAAACAGATTGTAATTGATTGTTTGCCTCGGGAAACGTGGAGCGAAAGCCATCCATTGTCAAGAAAAGATCATTTACACTCACTCGTGCCTAGAAAAGCCTTATTACTCGGTTTAAATGCTTCTATAATCCCATTATTGAATTTATTTTGAATTTTTTTTTACATTTTTTGATGAAAACAGACTGTAATTGATTGTTTGCCTCAGGAAACTTGGAGCGAAAGCCATCCATTGTCAAGAAAAGTTCATTTATAGTCACTCATGCCTAGAAAAGCCTTATTACTCGGTTTAAATGACTTTATAATCCCATTATTTAATTTATTTTGAACTTTTTTTACATTTTTTGATTAAAACAGATTGTAATTGATTGTTTGCCTCGGGAAACGTGGAGCAAAAGCCATCCATTGTCAAGAAAAGTCCATTTATAGTCACTCATGCCTAGAAAAGCCTTATGACTCAGTTTAAATGCTTTTATAATCCCATTATTGAATTTATTTTGAATTGTTTTTACATTTTTTGATTAAAACAGATTGTAATTGATTGTTTACCCCGGGAAACGTGGAGCATAAGCCATCCATTGTCAAGAAAAGTTCATTTATAGTCACTCATGCCAAGAAAAGCCTTATTCCTCGGTTAAAATGCCTTTATAATCCCATTATTGAATTTATTTTGAATTTTTTTTACCTTTTTTGATTAAAACAGATTGTAATTGATTGTTTGCCTCGTGAAACGTGGAGCAAAAGCCATCCATTGTCTAGAACAGTTCATTTATAGTCACTCATGCCTACAAAAGCCTTAATACTCGCTTTAAATACTTTTATAATCCCATTATTGAATTTATTTTGTTTTGTTTTTACATTTTTTGATTAAAATAGATTGTAATTGATTGTTTGCCTCGTGAAACGTGGAGAGAAAGTCATCCATTGTCAAGAAAAGTTCATTTATACTCACTCATGCCTAGAAAAGCCTTATTACTCTGTTTAAGTGCCTTTATAATCCCATTATTGAATTTATTTTGAATTGTTTTTACATTTTTTGATTAAAACAGATTGTAATTGATTGTTTGCCTCGGGAACGTGGAGCAAAAGCCACCCAGTGTCAAGAAAAGTTCATTTATAGTCACTCATGCCTATAAAAGCCTTAATACTCGCTTTAAATGCTTTTATAATCCCATTATTGAATTTATTTTGTTTTGTTTTTACATTTTTTGATTAAAATAGATTGTAATTGATTGTTTGCCTCGTGAAACGTGGAGCGAAAGCCATCCATTGTCAAGAAAAGTTCATTTATAGTCACTCATGCCTAGAAAAGCCTTATTACTCTGTTTAAATGCCTTTATAATCCCATTATTGAATTTATTTTGAATTGTTTTTACATTTTTTGATTAAAACAGATTGTAATTGATTGTTTGCCTTGGGAAACGTGGAGCAAAAGCCACCCATTGTCAAGAAAAGTTCATTTATAGTCACTCATGCCTAGAAAAGCCTTATTACTCGGTTTAAATGCCTTTATAATCCCATTATTGAATTTATTTTGAATTGTTTTTACATTTTTTGATTAAAACAGATTGTAATTGATTGTTTACCTCAGGAAACGTTGAGCAAAAGCCATCCATTGTCAAGAGAAGTTCATTTACAGTCACTCATGCCCAGAGAAACCTTATTACTAGGTTTAAATGCCTTTATAATCCCATTATTGAATTTATTTTGAACTTTTTTTACATTTTTTGATTAAAACAGATTGTAATTGATTGTTTGCCTCGGGAAACGTGGAGCAAAAGCCACCCAGTGTCAAGAAAAGTTCATTTATAGTCACTCATGCCTAGAAAAGCCTTATTACTCGGTTTAAAAGCCTTTATAATCCCATTATTGAATTTATTTTGAATTGTTTTTACATTTTTTGATTAAAACAGATTGTAATTGATTGTTTGCCTCGGGAAACGTTGAGCAAAAGCCATCCATTGTCAAGAGAAGTTCATTTACAGTCACTCATGCCTAGAGAAACCTTATTACTCGGTTTAAATGCCTTTATAATCCCATTATTGAATTTATTTTGAATTTTTTTTACATTTTTTGATTAAAACATATTGTAATTGATTGTTTGCCTCGGGAAACGTGGAGCAAAAGCCATCCATTGTCAAGAAAAGATCATTTACACTCACTCGTGCTTAGAAAAGCCTTATTACTCGGTTTAAATGCTTTTATAATCCCATTATTGAATTTATTTTGAATTTTTTTTTACATTTTTTGATTAAAACAGATTGTAATTGATTGTTTGCCTCAGGAAACTTGGAGCGAAAGCCATCCATTGTCAAGAAAAGTTCATTTATAGTCACTCATGCCTAGAAAAGCCTTATTACTCGGTTTAAATGCCTTTGTAATCTCATTATTGAATTTATTTTGAACTTTTTTTACATTTTTTGATTAAAACATATTGTAATTGATTGTTTGCCTCGGGAAACATGGAGCGAAAGCCATCCATTGTTATGAAAAGTTCATTTATAGTCACTTATACTTAGAAAAGCCTTATTACTCGGTTTAAATGCCTTTATAATCCCATTATTGAATTTATTTTAAACTTTTTTTACATTTTTTGACTAAAACAGATTGTAATTGACTGTTTGCCTCGGGAAACATGGAGCGAAAGCCATCCATTGTCAAGAAAAGATCATTTATAGTTACTCATGTCTAGAAAAACCTTATTACTCGGTTTAAATGCTTTTATAATCCCATTATTGAATTTATTTTGAATTGTTTTCACATTTTTTGATTAAAACAGATTGTAATTGATTGTTTGCCTCGTGAAACGTGGAGCAAAAGCCATCCATTGTCAAGAACAGTTCATTTATAGTCACTCATGCCTATAAAAGCCTTAATACTCGCTTTAAATGCTTTTATAATCCCATTATTGAATTTATTTTGTTTTGTTTTTACATTTTTTGATTAAAATAGATTGTAATTGATTGTTTGCCTCGTGAAACGTGGATTGAAAGCCATCCATTGTCAAGAAAAGTTCATTTATAGTCACTCATGCCAAGAAAAGCCTTATTACTCTGTTTAAATGCCTTTCTAATCCCATTATTGAATTTATTTTGAATTGTTTTTACATTTTTTGATTAAAACAGATTGTAATTGATTGTTTGCCTCGGGAACGTGGAGCAAAAGCCACCCAGTGTCAAGAAAAGTTCATTTATAGTCACTCATGCCTATAAAAGCCTTAATACTCGCTTTAAATGCTTTTATAATCCCATTATTGAATTTATTTTGTTTTGTTTTTACATTTTTTGATTAAAATAGATTGTAATTGATTGTTTGCCTCGTGAAACGTGGAGCGAAAGCCATCCATTGTGAAGAAAAGTTCATTTATAGTCACTCATGCCTAGAAAAGCCTTATTACTCTGTTTAAATGCCTTTATAATCCCATTATTGAATTTATTTTGAATTGTTTTTACATTTTTTGATTAAAACAGATTGTAATTGATTGTTTGCCTTGGGAAACGTGGAGCAAAAGCCACCCATTGTCAAGAAAAGTTCATTTATAGTCACTCATGCCTAGAAAAGCCTTATTACTCGGTTTAAATGCCTTTATAATCCCATTATTGAATTTATTTTGAATTGTTTTTACATTTTTTGATTAAAACAGATTGTAATTGATTGTTTACCTCGGGAAACGTTGAGCAAAAGCCATCCATTGTCAAGAGAAGTTCATTTACAGTCACTCATGCCCAGAGAAACCTTATTACTCGGTTTAAATGCCTTTATAATCCCATTATTGAATTTATTTTGAACTTTTTTTACATTTTTTGATTAAAACAAATTGTAATTGATTGTTTGCCTCGGGAAACATGGAGCGAAAGCCATCCATTGTCAAGAAAAGATCATTTATAGTCACTCATGCCTAGAAAAGCCTTATTACTCGGTTTAAATGCTTTTATAATCCCATTATTGAATTTATTTTGAATTGTTTTTACATTTTTTGATTAAAACAAATTGTAATTGATTGTTTTCCTCGGGAAACGTGGAGCAAAAGCCATCCATTGTCAAGAAAAGATCATTTACACTCACTCGTGCCTAGAAAAGCCTTATTACTGGGTTTAAATGCTTTTATAATCCCATTATTGAATTTATTTTGAATTTTTTTTTGCATTTTTTGATTAAAACAGATTGTAATTGATTGTTTGCCTCAGGAAACTTGGAGCGAAAGCCATCCATTGTCAAGAAAAGTTCATTTATAGTCACTCATGCCTAGAAAAGCCTTATTACTCGGTTTAAATGCCTTTGTAATCTCATGATTGAATTTATTTTGAACTTTTTTTACATTTTTTTATTAAAACATATTGTAATTGATTGTTTGCCTCGGGAAACATGGAGCGAAAGCCATCCATTGTTATGAAAAGTTCATTTATAGTCACTTATACTTAGAAAAGCCTTATTACTCGGTTTAAATGCCTTTATAATCCCATTATTGAATTTATTTTGAATTTTTTTTACATTTTTTGATTAAAACAGATTGTAATTGATTGTTTGCCTCGGGAAACGTGGAGCGAAAGCCATCCATTGTCAAGAAAAGATCATTTACACTCACTCGTGCCTAGAAAAGCCTTATTACTCGGTTTAAATGCTTCTATAATCCCATTATTGAATTTATTTTGAATTTATTTTTACATTTTTTGATGAAAACAGACTGTAATTGATTGTTTGCCTCAGGAAACTTGGAGCGAAAGCCATCCATTGTCAAGAAAAGTTCATTTATAGTCACTCATGCCTAGAAAAGCCTTATTACTCGGTTTAAATGACTTTATAATCCCATTATTTAATTTATTTTGAACTTTTTTTACATTTTTTGATTAAAACAGATTGTAATTGATTGTTTGCCTCGGGAAACGTGGAGCAAAAGCCATCCATTGTCAAGAAAAGTCCATTTATAGTCACTCATGCCAAGAAAAGCCTTATTACTCTGTTTAAATGCCTTTCTAATCCCATTATTGAATTTATTTTGAATTGTTTTTACATTTTTTGATTAAAACAGATTGTAATTGATTGTTTGCCTCGGGAACGTGGAGCAAAAGCCACCCAGTGTCAAGAAAAGTTCATTTATAGTCACTCATGCCTATAAAAGCCTTAATACTCGCTTTAAATGCTTTTATAATCCCATTATTGAATTTATTTTGTTTTGTTTTTACATTTTTTGATTAAAATAGATTGTAATTGATTGTTTGCCTCGTGAAACGTGGAGCGAAAGCCATCCATTGTCAAGAAAAGTTCATTTATAGTCACTCATGCCTAGAAAAGCCTTATTACTCTGTTTAAATGCCTTTATAATCCCATTATTGAATTTATTTTGAATTGTTTTTACATTTTTTGATTAAAACAGATTGTAATTGATTGTTTGCCTTGGGAAACGTGGAGCAAAAGCCACCCATTGTCAAGAAAAGTTCATTTATAGTCACTCATGCCTAGAAAAGCCTTATTAGTCGGTTTAAATGCCTTTATAATCCCATTATTGAATTTATTTTGAATTGTTTTTACATTTTTTGATTAAAACAGATCGTAATTGATTGTTTACCTCGGGAAACGTTGAGCAAAAGCCATCCATTGTCAAGAGAAGTTCATTTACAGTCACTCATGCCCAGAGAAACCTTATTACTCGGTTTAAATGCCTTTATAATCCCATTATTGAATTTATTTTGAACTTTTTTTACATTTTTTGATTAAAACAAATTGTAATTGATTGTTTGCCTCGGGAAACATGGAGCGAAAGCCATCCATTGTCAAGAAAAGATCATTTATAGTCACTCATGCCTAGAAAAGCCTTATTACTCGGTTTAAATGCTTTTATAATCCCATTATTGAATTTATTTTGAATTGTTTTTACATTTTTTGATTAAAACATATTGTAATTGATTGTTTGCCTCGGGAAACGTGGAGCAAAAGCCATCCATTGTCAAGAAAATTTCATTTATAGTCACTCATGCCTAGAAAAGCCTTATTACTCGGTTTAAATGCCTTTATAATCCCATTATTGAATTTATTTTGAATTTTTTTTACATTTTTTGATTAAAACAGATTGTAATTGATTGTTTGCCTCGGGAAACGTGGAGCGAAAGCCATCCATTGTCAAGAAAAGATCATTTACACTCACTCGTGCCTAGAAAAGCCTTATTACTCGGTTTAAATGCTTCTATAATCCCATTATTGAATTTATTTTGAATTTTTTTTTACATTTTTTGATGAAAACAGACTGTAATTGATTGTTTGCCTCAGGAAACTTGGAGCGAAAGCCATCCATTGTCAAGAAAAGTTCATTTATAGTCACTCATGCCTAGAAAAGCCTTATTACTCGGTTTAAATGACTTTATAATCCCATTATTTAATTTATTTTGAACTTTTTTTACATTTTTTGATTAAAACAGATTGTAATTGATTGTTTGCCTCGGGAAACGTGGAGCAAAAGCCATCCATTGTCAAGAAAAGTCCATTTATAGTCACTCATGCCTAGAAAAGCCTTATGACTCAGTTTAAATGCTTTTATAATCCCATTATTGAATTTATTTTGAATTGTTTTTACATTTTTTGATTAAAACAGATTGTAATTGATTGTTTGCCCCGGGAAACGTGGAGCATAAGCCATCCATTGTCAAGAAAAGTTCATTTATAGTCACTCATGCCAAGAAAAGCCTTATTCCTCGGTTAAAATGCCTTTATAATCCCATTATTGAATTTATTTTGAATTTTTTTTACATTTTTTGATTAAAACAGATTGTAATTGATTGTTTGCCTCGTGAAACGTGGAGCAAAAGCCATCCATTGTCTAGAACAGTTCATTTATAGTCACTCATGCCTACAAAAGCCTTAATACTCGCTTTAAATACTTTTATAATCCCATTATTGAATTTATTTTGTTTTGTTTTTACATTTTTTGATTAAAATAGATTGTAATTGATTGTTTGCCTCGTGAAACGTGGAGAGAAAGTCATCCATTGTCAAGAAAAGTTCATTTATACTCACTCATGCCTAGAAAAGCCTTATTACTCTGTTTAAGTGCCTTTATAATCCCATTATTGAATTTATTTTGAATTGTTTTTACATTTTTTGATTAAAACAGATTGTAATTGATTGTTTGCCTCGGGAACGTGGAGCAAAAGCCACCCAGTGTCAAGAAAAGTTCATTTATAGTCACTCATGCCTATAAAAGCCTTAATACTCGCTTTAAATGCTTTTATAATCCCATTATTGAATTTATTTTGTTTTGTTTTTACATTTTTTGATTAAAATAGATTGTAATTGATTGTTTGCCTCGTGAAACGTGGAGCGAAAGCCATCCATTGTCAAGAAAAGTTCATTTATAGTCACTCATGCCTAGAAAAGCCTTATTACTCTGTTTAAATGCCTTTATAATCCCATTATTGAATTTATTTTGAATTGTTTTTACATTTTTTGATTAAAACAGATTGTAATTGATTGTTTGCCTTGGGAAACGTGGAGCAAAAGCCACCCATTGTCAAGAAAAGTTCATTTATAGTCACTCATGCCTAGAAAAGCCTTATTACTCGGTTTAAATGCCTTTATAATCCCATTATTGAATTTATTTTGAATTGTTTTTACATTTTTTGATTAAAACAGATTGTAATTGATTGTTTACCTCGGGAAACGTTGAGCAAAAGCCATCCATTGTCAAGAGAAGTTCATTTACAGTCACTCATGCCCAGAGAAACCTTATTACTAGGTTTAAATGCCTTTATAATCCCATTATTGAATTTATTTTGAACTTTTTTTACATTTTTTGATTAAAACAGATTGTAATTGATTGTTTGCCTCGGGAAACGTGGAGCAAAAGCCACCCAGTGTCAAGAAAAGTTCATTTATAGTCACTCATGCCTAGAAAAGCCTTATTACTCGGTTTAAAAGCCTTTATAATCCCATTATTGAATTTATTTTGAATTGTTTTTACATTTTTTGATTAAAACAGATTGTAATTGATTGTTTGCCTCGGGAAACGTTGAGCAAAAGCCATCCATTGTCAAGAGAAGTTCATTTACAGTCACTCATGCCTAGAGAAACCTTATTACTCGGTTTAAATGCCTTTATAATCCCATTATTGAATTTATTTTGAATTTTTTTTACATTTTTTGATTAAAACATATTGTAATTGATTGTTTGCCTCAGGAAACTTGGAGCGAAAGCCATCCATTGTCAAGAAAAGTTCATTTATAGTCACTCATGCCTAGAAAAGCCTTATTACTCGGTTTAAATGCCTTTGTAATCTCATTATTGAATTTATTTTGAACTTTTTTTACATTTTTTGATTAAAACATATTGTAATTGATTGTTTGCCTCGGGAAACATGGAGCGAAAGCCATCCATTGTTATGAAAAGTTCATTTATAGTCACTTATACTTAGAAAAGCCTTATTACTCGGTTTAAATGCCTTTATAATCCCATTATTGAATTTATTTTAAACTTTTTTTACATTTTTTGACTAAAACAGATTGTAATTGACTGTTTGCCTCGGGAAACATGGAGCGAAAGCCATCCATTGTCAAGAAAAGATCATTTATAGTTACTCATGCCTAGAAAAACCTTATTACTCGGTTTAAATGCTTTTATAATCCCATTATTGAATTTATTTTGAATTGTTTTCACATTTTTTGATTAAAACAGATTGTAATTGATTGTTTGCCTAGTGAAACGTGGAGCAAAAGCCATCCATTGTCAAGAACAGTTCATTTATAGTCACTCATGCCTATAAAAGCCTTAATACTCGCTTTAAATGCTTTTATAATCCCATTATTGAATTTATTTTGTTTTGTTTTTACATTTTTTGATTAAAATAGATTGTAATTGATTGTTTGCCTCGTGAAACGTGGATTGAAAGCCATCCATTGTCAAGAAAAGTTCATTTATAGTCACTCATGCCAAGAAAAGCCTTATTACTCTGTTTAAATGCCTTTCTAATCCCATTATTGAATTTATTTTGAATTGTTTTTACATTTTTTGATTAAAACAGATTGTAATTGATTGTTTGCCTCGGGAACGTGGAGCAAAAGCCACCCAGTGTCAAGAAAAGTTCATTTATAGTCACTCATGCCTATAAAAGCCTTAATACTCGCTTTAAATGCTTTTATAATCCCATTATTGAATTTATTTTGTTTTGTTTTTACATTTTTTGATTAAAATAGATTGTAATTGATTGTTTGCCTCGTGAAACGTGGAGCGAAAGCCATCCATTGTGAAGAAAAGTTCATTTATAGTCACTCATGCCTAGAAAAGCCTTATTACTCTGTTTAAATGCCTTTATAATCCCATTATTGAATTTATTTTGAATTGTTTTTACATTTTTTGATTAAAACAGATTGTAATTGATTGTTTGCCTTGGGAAACGTGGAGCAAAAGCCACCCATTGTCAAGAAAAGTTCATTTATAGTCACTCATGCCTAGAAAAGCCTTATTACTCGGTTTAAATGCCTTTATAATCCCATTATTGAATTTATTTTGAATTGTTTTTACATTTTTTGATTAAAACAGATTGTAATTGATTGTTTACCTCGGGAAACGTTGAGCAAAAGCCATCCATTGTCAAGAGAAGTTCATTTACAGTCACTCATGCCCAGAGAAACCTTATTACTCGGTTTAAATGCCTTTATAATCCCATTATTGAATTTATTTTGAACTTTTTTTACATTTTTTGATTAAAACAAATTGTAATTGATTGTTTGCCTCGGGAAACATGGAGCGAAAGCCATCCATTGTCAAGAAAAGATCATTTATAGTCACTCATGCCTAGAAAAGCCTTATTACTCGGTTTAAATGCTTTTATAATCCCATTATTGAATTTATTTTGAATTGTTTTTACATTTTTTGATTAAAACAAATTGTAATTGATTGTTTTCCTCGGGAAACGTGGAGCAAAAGCCATCCATTGTCAAGAAAAGATCATTTACACTCACTCGTGCCTAGAAAAGCCTTATTACTGGGTTTAAATGCTTTTATAATCCCATTATTGAATTTATTTTGAATTTTTTTTTGCATTTTTTGATTAAAACAGATTGTAATTGATTGTTTGCCTCAGGAAACTTGGAGCGAAAGCCATCCATTGTCAAGAAAAGTTCATTTATAGTCACTCATGCCTAGAAAAGCCTTATTACTCGGTTTAAATGCCTTTGTAATCTCATGATTGAATTTATTTTGAACTTTTTTTACATTTTTTTATTAAAACATATTGTAATTGATTGTTTGCCTCGGGAAACATGGAGCGAAAGCCATCCATTGTTATGAAAAGTTCATTTATAGTCACTTATACTTAGAAAAGCCTTATTACTCGGTTTAAATGCCTTTATAATCCCATTATTGAATTTATTTTGAATTTTTTTTACATTTTTTGATTAAAACAGATTGTAATTGATTGTTTGCCTCGGGAAACGTGGAGCGAAAGCCATCCATTGTCAAGAAAAGATCATTTACACTCACTCGTGCCTAGAAAAGCCTTATTACTCGGTTTAAATGCTTCTATAATCCCATTATTGAATTTATTTTGAATTTATTTTTACATTTTTTGATGAAAACAGACTGTAATTGATTGTTTGCCTCAGGAAACTTGGAGCGAAAGCCATCCATTGTCAAGAAAAGTTCATTTATAGTCACTCATGCCTAGAAAAGCCTTATTACTCGGTTTAAATGACTTTATAATCCCATTATTTAATTTATTTTGAACTTTTTTTACATTTTTTGATTAAAACAGATTGTAATTGATTGTTTGCCTCGGGAAACGTGGAGCAAAAGCCATCCATTGTCAAGAAAAGTCCATTTATAGTCACTCATGCCAAGAAAAGCCTTATTACTCTGTTTAAATGCCTTTCTAATCCCATTATTGAATTTATTTTGAATTGTTTTTACATTTTTTGATTAAAACAGATTGTAATTGATTGTTTGCCTCGGGAACGTGGAGCAAAAGCCACCCAGTGTCAAGAAAAGTTCATTTATAGTCACTCATGCCTATAAAAGCCTTAATACTCGCTTTAAATGCTTTTATAATCCCATTATTGAATTTATTTTGTTTTGTTTTTACATTTTTTGATTAAAATAGATTGTAATTGATTGTTTGCCTCGTGAAACGTGGAGCGAAAGCCATCCATTGTCAAGAAAAGTTCATTTATAGTCACTCATGCCTAGAAAAGCCTTATTACTCTGTTTAAATGCCTTTATAATCCCATTATTGAATTTATTTTGAATTGTTTTTACATTTTTTGATTAAAACAGATTGTAATTGATTGTTTGCCTTGGGAAACGTGGAGCAAAAGCCACCCATTGTCAAGAAAAGTTCATTTATAGTCACTCATGCCTAGAAAAGCCTTATTACTCGGTTTAAATGCCTTTATAATCCCATTATTGAATTTATTTTGAATTGTTTTTACATTTTTTGATTAAAACAGATTGTAATTGATTGTTTACCTCGGGAAACGTTGAGCAAAAGCCATCCATTGTCAAGAGAAGTTCATTTACAGTCACTCATGCCCAGAGAAACCTTATTACTAGGTTTAAATGCCTTTATAATCCCATTATTGAATTTATTTTGAACTTTTTTTACATTTTTTGATTAAAACAGATTGTAATTGATTGTTTGCCTCGGGAAACGTGGAGCAAAAGCCACCCAGTGTCAAGAAAAGTTCATTTATAGTCACTCATGCCTAGAAAAGCCTTATTACTCGGTTTAAAAGCCTTTATAATCCCATTATTGAATTTATTTTGAATTGTTTTTACTTTTTTTGATTAAAACAGATTGTAATTGATTGTTTGCCTCGGGAAACGTTGAGCAAAAGCCATCCATTGTCAAGAGAAGTTCATTTACAGTCACTCATGCCTAGAGAAACCTTATTACTCGGTTTAAATGCCTTTATAATCCCATTATTGAATTTATTTTGAACTTTTTTTACATTTTTTGATTAAAACAAATTGTAATTGATTGTTTGCCTCGGGAAACATGGAGCGAAAGCCATCCATTGTCAAGAAAAGATCATTTATAGTCACTCATGCCTAGAAAAGCCTTATTACTCGGTTTAAATGCTTTTATAATCCCATTATTGAATTTATTTTGAATTGTTTTTACATTTTTTGATTAAAACATATTGTAATTGATTGTTTGCCTCGGGAAACGTGGAGCAAAAGCCATCCATTGTCAAGAAAATTTCATTTATAGTCACTCATGCCTAGAAAAGCCTTATTACTCGGTTTAAATGCCTTTATAATCCCATTATTGAATTTATTTTGAATTTTTTTTACATTTTTTGATTAAAACAGATTGTAATTGATTGTTTGCCTCGGGAAACGTGGAGCGAAAGCCATCCATTGTCAAGAAAAGATCATTTACACTCACTTGTGCCTAGAAAAGCCTTATTACTCGGTTTAAATGCTTCTATAATCCCATTATTGAATTTATTTTGAATTTTTTTTTACATTTTTTGATGAAAACAGACTGTAGTTGATTGTTTGCCTCAGGAAACTTGGAGCGAAAGCCATCCATTGTCAAGAAAAGTTCATTTATAGTCACTCATGCCTAGAAAAGCCTTATTACTCGGTTTAAATGACTTTATAATCCCATTATTTAATTTATTTTGAACTTTTTTTACATTTTTTGATTAAAACAGATTGTAATTGATTGTTTGCCTCGGGAAACGTGGAGCAAAAGCCATCCATTGTCAAGAAAAGTCCATTTATAGTCACTCATGCCTAGAAAAGCCTTATGACTCAGTTTAAATGCTTTTATAATCCCATTATTGAATTTATTTTGAATTGTTTTTACATTTTTTGATTAAAACAGATTGTAATTGATTGTTTGCCCCGGGAAACGTGGAGCATAAGCCATCCATTGTCAAGAAAAGTTCATTTATAGTCACTCATGCCAAGAAAAGCCTTATTCCTCGGTTAAAATGCCTTTATAATCCCATTATTGAATTTATTTTGAATTTTTTTTACATTTTTTGATTAAAACAGATTGTAATTGATTGTTTGCCTCGTGAAACGTGGAGCAAAAGCCATCCATTGTCTAGAACAGTTCATTTATAGTCACTCATGCCTACAAAAGCCTTAATACTCGCTTTAAATACTTTTATAATCCCATTATTGAATTTATTTTGTTTTGTTTTTACAGTTTTTGATTAAAATAGATTGTAATTGATTGTTTGCCTCGTGAAACGTGGAGAGAAAGTCATCCATTGTCAAGAAAAGTTCATTTATACTCACTCATGCCTAGAAAAGCCTTATTACTCTGTTTAAGTGCCTTTATAATCCCATTATTGAATTTATTTTGAATTGTTTTTACATTTTTTGATTAAAACAGATTGTAATTGATTGTTTGCCTCGGGAACGTGGAGCAAAAGCCACCCAGTGTCAAGAAAAGTTCATTTATAGTCACTCATGCCTATAAAAGCCTTAATACTCGCTTTAAATGCTTTTATAATCCCATTATTGAATTTATTTTGTTTTGTTTTTACATTTTTTGATTAAAATAGATTGTAATTGATTGTTTGCCTCGTGAAACGTGGAGCGAAAGCCATCCATTGTCAAGAAAAGTTCATTTATAGTCACTCATGCCTAGAAAAGCCTTATTACTCTGTTTAAATGCCTTTATAATCCCATTATTGAATTTATTTTGAATTGTTTTTACATTTTTTGATTAAAACAGATTGTAATTGATTGTTTGCCTTGGGAAACGTGGAGCAAAAGCCACCCATTGTCAAGAAAAGTTCATTTATAGTCACTCATGCCTAGAAAAGCCTTATTACTCGGTTTAAATGCCTTTATAATCCCATTATTGAATTTATTTTGAATTGTTTTTACATTTTTTGATTAAAACAGATTGTAATTGATTGTTTACCTCGGGAAACGTTGAGCAAAAGCCATCCATTGTCAAGAGAAGTTCATTTACAGTCACTCATGCCCAGAGAAACCTTATTACTAGGTTTAAATGCCTTTATAATCCCATTATTGAATTTATTTTGAACTTTTTTTACATTTTTTGATTAAAACAGATTGTAATTGATTGTTTGCCTCGGGAAACGTGGAGCAAAAGCCACCCAGTGTCAAGAAAAGTTCATTTATAGTCACTCATGCCTAGAAAAGCCTTATTACTCGGTTTAAAAGCCTTTATAATCCCATTATTGAATTTATTTTGAATTGTTTTTACATTTTTTGATTAAAACAGATTGTAATTGATTGTTTGCCTCGGGAAACGTTGAGCAAAAGCCATCCATTGTCAAGAGAAGTTCATTTACAGTCACTCATGCCTAGAGAAACCTTATTACTCGGTTTAAATGCCTTTATAATCCCATTATTGAATTTATTTTGAATTTTTTTTACATTTTTTGATTAAAACATATTGTAATTGATTGTTTGCCTCGGGAAACGTGGAGCAAAAGCCATCCATTGTCAAGAAAAGATCATTTACACTCACTCGTGCTTAGAAAAGCCTTATTACTCGGTTTAAATGCTTTTATAATCCCATTATTGAATTTATTTTGAATTTTTTTTTACATTTTTTGATTAAAACAGATTGTAATTGATTGTTTGCCTCAGGAAACTTGGAGCGAAAGCCATCCATTGTCAAGAAAAGTTCATTTATAGTCACTCATGCCTAGAAAAGCCTTATTACTCGGTTTAAATGCCTTTGTAATCTCATTATTGAATTTATTTTGAACTTTTTTTACATTTTTTGATTAAAACATATTGTAATTGATTGTTTGCCTCGGGAAACATGGAGCGAAAGCCATCCATTGTTATGAAAAGTTCATTTATAGTCACTTATACTTAGAAAAGCCTTATTACTCGGTTTAAATGCCTTTATAATCCCATTATTGAATTTATTTTAAACTTTTTTTACATTTTTTGACTAAAACAGATTGTAATTGACTGTTTGCCTCGGGAAACATGGAGCGAAAGCCATCCATTGTCAAGAAAAGATCATTTATAGTTACTCATGCCTAGAAAAACCTTATTACTCGGTTTAAATGCTTTTATAATCCCATTATTGAATTTATTTTGAATTGTTTTCACATTTTTTGATTAAAACAGATTGTAATTGATTGTTTGCCTCGTGAAACGTGGAGCAAAAGCCATCCATTGTCAAGAACAGTTCATTTATAGTCACTCATGCCTATAAAAGCCTTAATACTCGCTTTAAATGCTTTTATAATCCCATTATTGAATTTATTTTGTTTTGTTTTTACATTTTTTGATTAAAATAGATTGTAATTGATTGTTTGCCTCGTGAAACGTGGATTGAAAGCCATCCATTGTCAAGAAAAGTTCATTTATAGTCACTCATGCCAAGAAAAGCCTTATTACTCTGTTTAAATGCCTTTCTAATCCCATTATTGAATTTATTTTGAATTGTTTTTACATTTTTTGATTAAAACAGATTGTAATTGATTGTTTGCCTCGGGAACGTGGAGCAAAAGCCACCCAGTGTCAAGAAAAGTTCATTTATAGTCACTCATGCCTATAAAAGCCTTAATACTCGCTTTAAATGCTTTTATAATCCCATTATTGAATTTATTTTGTTTTGTTTTTACATTTTTTGATTAAAATAGATTGTAATTGATTGTTTGCCTCGTGAAACGTGGAGCGAAAGCCATCCATTGTGAAGAAAAGTTCATTTATAGTCACTCATGCCTAGAAAAGCCTTATTACTCTGTTTAAATGCCTTTATAATCCCATTATTGAATTTATTTTGAATTGTTTTTACATTTTTTGATTAAAACAGATTGTAATTGATTGTTTGCCTTGGGAAACGTGGAGCAAAAGCCACCCATTGTCAAGAAAAGTTCATTTATAGTCACTCATGCCTAGAAAAGCCTTATTACTCGGTTTAAATGCCTTTATAATCCCATTATTGAATTTATTTTGAATTGTTTTTACATTTTTTGATTAAAACAGATTGTAATTGATTGTTTACCTCGGGAAACGTTGAGCAAAAGCCATCCATTGTCAAGAGAAGTTCATTTACAGTCACTCATGCCCAGAGAAACCTTATTACTCGGTTTAAATGCCTTTATAATCCCATTATTGAATTTATTTTGAACTTTTTTTACATTTTTTGATTAAAACAAATTGTAATTGATTGTTTGCCTCGGGAAACATGGAGCGAAAGCCATCCATTGTCAAGAAAAGATCATTTATAGTCACTCATGCCTAGAAAAGCCTTATTACTCGGTTTAAATGCTTTTATAATCCCATTATTGAATTTATTTTGAATTGTTTTTACATTTTTTGATTAAAACAAATTGTAATTGATTGTTTTCCTCGGGAAACGTGGAGCAAAAGCCATCCATTGTCAAGAAAAGATCATTTACACTCACTCGTGCCTAGAAAAGCCTTATTACTGGGTTTAAATGCTTTTATAATCCCATTATTGAATTTATTTTGAATTTTTTTTTGCATTTTTTGATTAAAACAGATTGTAATTGATTGTTTGCCTCAGGAAACTTGGAGCGAAAGCCATCCATTGTCAAGAAAAGTTCATTTATAGTCACTCATGCCTAGAAAAGCCTTATTACTCGGTTTAAATGCCTTTGTAATCTCATGATTGAATTTATTTTGAACTTTTTTTACATTTTTTTATTAAAACATATTGTAATTGATTGTTTGCCTCGGGAAACATGGAGCGAAAGCCATCCATTGTTATGAAAAGTTCATTTATAGTCACTTATACTTAGAAAAGCCTTATTACTCGGTTTAAATGCCTTTATAATCCCATTATTGAATTTATTTTGAATTTTTTTTACATTTTTTGATTAAAACAGATTGTAATTGATTGTTTGCCTCGGGAAACGTGGAGCGAAAGCCATCCATTGTCAAGAAAAGATCATTTACACTCACTCGTGCCTAGAAAAGCCTTATTACTCGGTTTAAATGCTTCTATAATCCCATTATTGAATTTATTTTGAATTTATTTTTACATTTTTTGATGAAAACAGACTGTAATTGATTGTTTGCCTCAGGAAACTTGGAGCGAAAGCCATCCATTGTCAAGAAAAGTTCATTTATAGTCACTCATGCCTAGAAAAGCCTTATTACTCGGTTTAAATGACTTTATAATCCCATTATTTAATTTATTTTGAACTTTTTTTACATTTTTTGATTAAAACAGATTGTAATTGATTGTTTGCCTCGGGAAACGTGGAGCAAAAGCCATCCATTGTCAAGAAAAGTCCATTTATAGTCACTCATGCCAAGAAAAGCCTTATTACTCTGTTTAAATGCCTTTCTAATCCCATTATTGAATTTATTTTGAATTGTTTTTACATTTTTTGATTAAAACAGATTGTAATTGATTGTTTGCCTCGGGAACGTGGAGCAAAAGCCACCCAGTGTCAAGAAAAGTTCATTTATAGTCACTCATGCCTATAAAAGCCTTAATACTCGCTTTAAATGCTTTTATAATCCCATTATTGAATTTATTTTGTTTTGTTTTTACATTTTTTGATTAAAATAGATTGTAATTGATTGTTTGCCTCGTGAAACGTGGAGCGAAAGCCATCCATTGTCAAGAAAAGTTCATTTATAGTCACTCATGCCTAGAAAAGCCTTATTACTCTGTTTAAATGCCTTTATAATCCCATTATTGAATTTATTTTGAATTGTTTTTACATTTTTTGATTAAAACAGATTGTAATTGATTGTTTGCCTTGGGAAACGTGGAGCAAAAGCCACCCATTGTCAAGAAAAGTTCATTTATAGTCACTCATGCCTAGAAAAGCCTTATTACTCGGTTTAAATGCCTTTATAATCCCATTATTGAATTTATTTTGAATTGTTTTTACATTTTTTGATTAAAACAGATTGTAATTGATTGTTTACCTCGGGAAACGTTGAGCAAAAGCCATCCATTGTCAAGAGAAGTTCATTTACAGTCACTCATGCCCAGAGAAACCTTATTACTAGGTTTAAATGCCTTTATAATCCCATTATTGAATTTATTTTGAACTTTTTTTACATTTTTTGATTAAAACAGATTGTAATTGATTGTTTGCCTCGGGAAACGTGGAGCAAAAGCCACCCAGTGTCAAGAAAAGTTCATTTATAGTCACTCATGCCTAGAAAAGCCTTATTACTCGGTTTAAAAGCCTTTATAATCCCATTATTGAATTTATTTTGAATTGTTTTTACATTTTTTGATTAAAACAGATTGTAATTGATTGTTTGCCTCGGGAAACGTTGAGCAAAAGCCATCCATTGTCAAGAGAAGTTCATTTACAGTCACTCATGCCTAGAGAAACCTTATTACTCGGTTTAAATGCCTTTATAATCCCATTATTGAATTTATTTTGAACTTTTTTTACATTTTTTGATTAAAACAAATTGTAATTGATTGTTTGCCTCGGGAAACATGGAGCGAAAGCCATCCATTGTCAAGAAAAGATCATTTATAGTCACTCATGCCTAGAAAAGCCTTATTACTCGGTTTAAATGCTTTTATAATCCCATTATTGAATTTATTTTGAATTGTTTTTACATTTTTTGATTAAAACATATTGTAATTGATTGTTTGCCTCGGGAAACGTGGAGCAAAAGCCATCCATTGTCAAGAAAATTTCATTTATAGTCACTCATGCCTAGAAAAGCCTTATTACTCGGTTTAAATGCCTTTATAATCCCATTATTGAATTTATTTTGAATTTTTTTTACATTTTTTGATTAAAACAGATTGTAATTGATTGTTTGCCTCGGGAAACGTGGAGCGAAAGCCATCCATTGTCAAGAAAAGATCATTTACACTCACTCGTGCCTAGAAAAGCCTTATTACTCGGTTTAAATGCTTCTATAATCCCATTATTGAATTTATTTTGAATTTTTTTTTACATTTTTTGATGAAAACAGACTGTAATTGATTGTTTGCCTCAGGAAACTTGGAGCGAAAGCCATCCATTGTCAAGAAAAGTTCATTTATAGTCACTCATGCCTAGAAAAGCCTTATTACTCGGTTTAAATGACTTTATAATCCCATTATTTAATTTATTTTGAACTTTTTTTACATTTTTTGATTAAAACAGATTGTAATTGATTGTTTGCCTCGGGAAACGTGGAGCAAAAGCCATCCATTGTCAAGAAAAGTCCATTTATAGTCACTCATGCCTAGAAAAGCCTTATGACTCAGTTTAAATGCTTTTATAATCCCATTATTGAATTTATTTTGAATTGTTTTTACATTTTTTGATTAAAACAGATTGTAATTGATTGTTTGCCCCGGGAAACGTGGAGCATAAGCCATCCATTGTCAAGAAAAGTTCATTTATAGTCACTCATGCCAAGAAAATCCTTATTCCTCGGTTAAAATGCCTTTATAATCCCATTATTGAATTTATTTTGAATTTTTTTTACATTTTTTGATTAAAACAGATTGTAATTGATTGTTTGCCTCGTGAAACGTGGAGCAAAAGCCATCCATTGTCTAGAACAGTTCATTTATAGTCACTCATGCCTACAAAAGCCTTAATACTCGCTTTAAATACTTTTATAATCCCATTATTGAATTTATTTTGTTTTGTTTTTACAGTTTTTGATTAAAATAGATTGTAATTGATTGTTTGCCTCGTGAAACGTGGAGAGAAAGTCATCCATTGTCAAGAAAAGTTCATTTATACTCACTCATGCCTAGAAAAGCCTTATTACTCTGTTTAAGTGCCTTTATAATCCCATTATTGAATTTATTTTGAATTGTTTTTACATTTTTTGATTAAAACAGATTGTAATTGATTGTTTGCCTCGGGAACGTGGAGCAAAAGCCACCCAGTGTCAAGAAAAGTTCATTTATAGTCACTCATGCCTATAAAAGCCTTAATACTCGCTTTAAATGCTTTTATAATCCCATTATTGAATTTATTTTGTTTTGTTTTTACATTTTTTGATTAAAATAGATTGTAATTGATTGTTTGCCTCGTGACACGTGGAGCGAAAGCCATCCATTGTCAAGAAAAGTTCATTTATAGTCACTCATGCCTAGAAAAGCCTTATTACTCTGTTTAAATGCCTTTATAATCCCATTATTGAATTTATTTTGAATTGTTTTTACATTTTTTGATTAAAACAGATTGTAATTGATTGTTTGCCTTGGGAAACGTGGAGCAAAAGCCACCCATTGTCAAGAAAAGTTCATTTATAGTCACTCATGCCTAGAAAAGCCTTATTACTCGGTTTAAATGCCTTTATAATCCCATTATTGAATTTATTTTGAATTGTTTTTACATTTTTTGATTAAAACAGATTGTAATTGATTGTTTACCTCGGGAAACGTTGAGCAAAAGCCATCCATTGTCAAGAGAAGTTCATTTACAGTCACTCATGCCCAGAGAAACCTTATTACTAGGTTTAAATGCCTTTATAATCCCATTATTGAATTTATTTTGAACTTTTTTTACATTTTTTGATTAAAACAGATTGTAATTGATTGTTTGCCTCGGGAAACGTGGAGCAAAAGCCACCCAGTGTCAAGAAAAGTTCATTTATAGTCACTCATGCCTAGAAAAGCCTTATTACTCGGTTTAAAAGCCTTTATAATCCCATTATTGAATTTATTTTGAATTGTTTTTACATTTTTTGATTAAAACAGATTGTAATTGATTGTTTGCCTCGGGAAACGTTGAGCAAAAGCCATCCATTGTCAAGAGAAGTTCATTTACAGTCACTCATGCCTAGAGAAACCTTATTACTCGGTTTAAATGCCTTTATAATCCCATTATTGAATTTATTTTGAATTTTTTTTACATTTTTTGATTAAAACAGATTGTAATTGATTGTTTGCCTCGGGAAACGTGGAGCAAAAGCCATCCATTGTCAAGAAAAGATCATTTACACTCACTCGTGCTTAGAAAAGCCTTATTACTCGGTTTAAATGCTTTTATAATCCCATTATTGAATTTATTTTGAATTTTTTTTTACATTTTTTGATTAAAACAGATTGTAATTGATTGTTTGCCTCAGGAAACTTGGAGCGAAAGCCATCCATTGTCAAGAAAAGTTCATTTATAGTCACTCATGCCTAGAAAAGCCTTATTACTCGGTTTAAATGCCTTTGTAATCTCATTATTGAATTTATTTTGAACTTTTTTTACATTTTTTGATTAAAACATATTGTAATTGATTGTTTGCCTCGGGAAACATGGAGCGAAAGCCATCCATTGTTATGAAAAGTTCATTTATAGTCACTTATACTTAGAAAAGCCTTATTACTCGGTTTAAATGCCTTTATAATCCCATTATTGAATTTATTTTAAACTTTTTTTACATTTTTTGACTAAAACAGATTGTAATTGACTGTTTGCCTCGGGAAACATGGAGCGAAAGCCATCCATTGTCAAGAAAAGATCATTTATAGTTACTCATGCCTAGAAAAACCTTATTACTCGGTTTAAATGCTTTTATAATCCCATTATTGAATTTATTTTGAATTGTTTTCACATTTTTTGATTAAAACAGATTGTAATTGATTGTTTGCCTCGTGAAACGTGGAGCAAAAGCCATCCATTGTCAAGAACAGTTCATTTATAGTCACTCATGCCTATAAAAGCCTTAATACTCGCTTTAAATGCTTTTATAATCCCATTATTGAATTTATTTTGTTTTGTTTTTACATTTTTTGATTAAAATAGATTGTAATTGATTGTTTGCCTCGTGAAACGTGGATTGAAAGCCATCCATTGTCAAGAAAAGTTCATTTATAGTCACTCATGCCAAGAAAAGCCTTATTACTCTGTTTAAATGCCTTTCTAATCCCATTATTGAATTTATTTTGAATTGTTTTTACATTTTTTGATTAAAACAGATTGTAATTGATTGTTTGCCTCGGGAACGTGGAGCAAAAGCCACCCAGTGTCAAGAAAAGTTCATTTATAGTCACTCATGCCTATAAAAGCCTTAATACTCGCTTTAAATGCTTTTATAATCCCATTATTGAATTTATTTTGTTTTGTTTTTACATTTTTTGATTAAAATAGATTGTAATTGATTGTTTGCCTCGTGAAACGTGGAGCGAAAGCCATCCATTGTGAAGAAAAGTTCATTTATAGTCACTCATGCCTAGAAAAGCCTTATTACTCTGTTTAAATGCCTTTATAATCCCATTATTGAATTTATTTTGAATTGTTTTTACATTTTTTGATTAAAACAGATTGTAATTGATTGTTTGCCTTGGGAAACGTGGAGCAAAAGCCACCCATTGTCAAGAAAAGTTCATTTATAGTCACTCATGCCTAGAAAAGCCTTATTACTCGGTTTAAATGCCTTTATAATCCCATTATTGAATTTATTTTGAATTGTTTTTACATTTTTTGATTAAAACAGATTGTAATTGATTGTTTACCTCGGGAAACGTTGAGCAAAAGCCATCCATTGTCAAGAGAAGTTCATTTACAGTCACTCATGCCCAGAGAAACCTTATTACTCGGTTTAAATGCCTTTATAATCCCATTATTGAATTTATTTTGAACTTTTTTTACATTTTTTGATTAAAACAAATTGTAATTGATTGTTTGCCTCGGGAAACATGGAGCGAAAGCCATCCATTGTCAAGAAAAGATCATTTATAGTCACTCATGCCTAGAAAAGCCTTATTACTCGGTTTAAATGCTTTTATAATCCCATTATTGAATTTATTTTGAATTGTTTTTACATTTTTTGATTAAAACAAATTGTAATTGATTGTTTTCCTCGGGAAACGTGGAGCAAAAGCCATCCATTGTCAAGAAAAGATCATTTACACTCACTCGTGCCTAGAAAAGCCTTATTACTGGGTTTAAATGCTTTTATAATCCCATTATTGAATTTATTTTGAATTTTTTTTTGCATTTTTTGATTAAAACAGATTGTAATTGATTGTTTGCCTCAGGAAACTTGGAGCGAAAGCCATCCATTGTCAAGAAAAGTTCATTTATAGTCACTCATGCCTAGAAAAGCCTTATTACTCGGTTTAAATGCCTTTGTAATCTCATGATTGAATTTATTTTGAACTTTTTTTACATTTTTTTATTAAAACATATTGTAATTGATTGTTTGCCTCGGGAAACATGGAGCGAAAGCCATCCATTGTTATGAAAAGTTCATTTATAGTCACTTATACTTAGAAAAGCCTTATTACTCGGTTTAAATGCCTTTATAATCCCATTATTGAATTTATTTTGAATTTTTTTTACATTTTTTGATTAAAACAGATTGTAATTGATTGTTTGCCTCGGGAAACGTGGAGCGAAAGCCATCCATTGTCAAGAAAAGATCATTTACACTCACTCGTGCCTAGAAAAGCCTTATTACTCGGTTTAAATGCTTCTATAATCCCATTATTGAATTTATTTTGAATTTATTTTTACATTTTTTGATGAAAACAGACTGTAATTGATTGTTTGCCTCAGGAAACTTGGAGCGAAAGCCATCCATTGTCAAGAAAAGTTCATTTATAGTCACTCATGCCTAGAAAAGCCTTATTACTCGGTTTAAATGACTTTATAATCCCATTATTTAATTTATTTTGAACTTTTTTTACATTTTTTGATTAAAACAGATTGTAATTGATTGTTTGCCTCGGGAAACGTGGAGCAAAAGCCATCCATTGTCAAGAAAAGTCCATTTATAGTCACTCATGCCAAGAAAAGCCTTATTACTCTGTTTAAATGCCTTTCTAATCCCATTATTGAATTTATTTTGAATTGTTTTTACATTTTTTGATTAAAACAGATTGTAATTGATTGTTTGCCTCGGGAACGTGGAGCAAAAGCCACCCAGTGTCAAGAAAAGTTCATTTATAGTCACTCATGCCTATAAAAGCCTTAATACTCGCTTTAAATGCTTTTATAATCCCATTATTGAATTTATTTTGTTTTGTTTTTACATTTTTTGATTAAAATAGATTGTAATTGATTGTTTGCCTCGTGAAACGTGGAGCGAAAGCCATCCATTGTCAAGAAAAGTTCATTTATAGTCACTCATGCCTAGAAAAGCCTTATTACTCTGTTTAAATGCCTTTATAATCCCATTATTGAATTTATTTTGAATTGTTTTTACATTTTTTGATTAAAACAGATTGTAATTGATTGTTTGCCTTGGGAAACGTGGAGCAAAAGCCACCCATTGTCAAGAAAAGTTCATTTATAGTCACTCATGCCTAGAAAAGCCTTATTACTCGGTTTAAATGCCTTTATAATCCCATTATTGAATTTATTTTGAATTGTTTTTACATTTTTTGATTAAAACAGATTGTAATTGATTGTTTACCTCGGGAAACGTTGAGCAAAAGCCATCCATTGTCAAGAGAAGTTCATTTACAGTCACTCATGCCCAGAGAAACCTTATTACTCGGTTTAAATGCCTTTATAATCCCATTATTGAATTTATTTTGAACTTTTTTTACATTTTTTGATTAAAACAAATTGTAATTGATTGTTTGCCTCGGGAAACATGGAGCGAAAGCCATCCATTGTCAAGAAAAGATCATTTATAGTCACTCATGCCTAGAAAAGCCTTATTACTCGGTTTAAATGCTTTTATAATCCCATTATTGAATTTATTTTGAATTGTTTTTACATTTTTTGATTAAAACATATTGTAATTGATTGTTTGCCTCGGGAAACGTGGAGCAAAAGCCATCCATTGTCAAGAAAATTTCATTTATAGTCACTCATGCCTAGAAAAGCCTTATTACTCGGTTTAAATGCCTTTATAATCCCATTATTGAATTTATTTTGAATTTTTTTTACATTTTTTGATTAAAACAGATTGTAATTGATTGTTTGCCTCGGGAAACGTGGAGCGAAAGCCATCCATTGTCAAGAAAAGATCATTTACACTCACTCGTGCCTAGAAAAGCCTTATTACTCGGTTTAAATGCTTCTATAATCCCATTATTGAATTTATTTTGAATTTTTTTTTACATTTTTTGATGAAAACAGACTGTAATTGATTGTTTGCCTCAGGAAACTTGGAGCGAAAGCCATCCATTGTCAAGAAAAGTTCATTTATAGTCACTCATGCCTAGAAAAGCCTTATTACTCGGTTTAAATGACTTTATAATCCCATTATTTAATTTATTTTGAACTTTTTTTACATTTTTTGATTAAAACAGATTGTAATTGATTGTTTGCCTCGGGAAACGTGGAGCAAAAGCCATCCATTGTCAAGAAAAGTCCATTTATAGTCACTCATGCCTAGAAAAGCCTTATGACTCAGTTTAAATGCTTTTATAATCCCATTATTGAATTTGTTTTGAATTGTTTTTACATTTTTTGATTAAAACAGATTGTAATTGATTGTTTGCCCCGGAAAACGTGGAGCATAAGCCATCCATTGTCAAGAAAAGTTCATTTATAGTCACTCATGCCAAGAAAAGCCTTATTCCTCGGTTTAAATGCTTTTATAATCCCATTATTGAATTTATTTTGAATTGTTTTCACATTTTTTGATTAAAACAGATTGTAATTGATTGTTTGCCTCGTGAAACGTGGAGCAAAAGCCATCCATTGTCAAGAACAGTTCATTTATAGTCACTCATGCCTATAAAAGCCTTAATACTCGCTTTAAATGCTTTTATAATCCCATTATTGAATTTATTTTGTTTTGTTTTTACATTTTTTGATTAAAATAGATTGTAATTGATTGTTTGCCTCGTGAAACGTGGAGCGAAAGCCATCCATTGTCAAGAAAAGTTCATTTATAGTCACTCATGCCAAGAAAAGCCTTATTACTCTGTTTAAATGCCTTTCTAATCCCATTATTGAATTTATTTTGAATTGTTTTTACATTTTTTGATTAAAACAGATTGTAATTGATTGTTTGCCTTGGGAAACGTGGAGCAAAAGCCACCCATTGTCAAGAAAAGTTCATTTATAGTCACTCATGCCTAGAAAAGCCTTATTACTCGGTTTAAATGCCTTTATAATCCCATTATTGAATTTATTTTGAATTGTTTTTACATTTTTTGATTAAAACAGATTGTAATTGATTGTTTACCTCGGGAAACGTTGAGCAAAAGCCATCCATTGTCAAGAGAAGTTCATTTACAGTCACTCATGCCCAGAGAAACCTTATTACTCGGTTTAAATGCCTTTATAATCCCATTATTGAATTTATTTTGAACTTTTTTTACATTTTTTGATTAAAACAAATTGTAATTGATTGTTTGCCTCGGGAAACATGGAGCGAAAGCCATCCATTGTCAAGAAAAGATCATTTATAGTCACTCATGCCTAGAAAAGCCTTATTACTCGGTGTAAATGCTTTTATAATCCCATTATTGAATTTATTTTGAATTGTTTTTACATTTTTTGATTAAAAAAAATTGTAATTGATTGTTTTCCTCGGGAAACGTGGAGCAAAAGCCATCCATTGTCAAGAAAAGATCATTTACACTCACTCGTGCCTAGAAAAGCCTTATTACTGGGTTTAAATGCTTTTATAATCCCATTATTGAATTTATTTTGAATTTTTTTTTGCATTTTTTGATTAAAACAGATTGTAATTGATTGTTTGCCTCAGGAAACTTGGAGCGAAAGCCATCCATTGTCAAGAAAAGTTCATTTATAGTCACTCATGCCTAGAAAAGCCTTATTACTCGGTTTAAATGCCTTTGTAATCTCATGATTGAATTTATTTTGAACTTTTTTTACATTTTTTTATTAAAACATATTGTAATTGATTGTTTGCCTCGGGAAACATGGAGCGAAAGCCATCCATTGTTATGAAAAGTTCATTTATAGTCACTTATACTTAGAAAAGCCTTATTACTCGGTTTAAATGCCTTTATAATCCCATTATTGAATTTATTTTGAATTTTTTTTACATTTTTTGATTAAAACAGATTGTAATTGATTGTTTGCCTCGGGAAACGTGGAGCGAAAGCCATCCATTGTCAAGAAAAGATCATTTACACTCACTCGTGCCTAGAAAAGCCTTATTACTCGGTTTAAATGCTTCTATAATCCCATTATTGAATTTATTTTGAATTTATTTTTACATTTTTTGATGAAAACAGACTGTAATTGATTGTTTGCCTCAGGAAACTTGGAGCGAAAGCCATCCATTGTCAAGAAAAGTTCATTTATAGTCACTCATGCCTAGAAAAGCCTTATTACTCGGTTTAAATGACTTTATAATCCCATTATTTAATTTATTTTGAACTTTTTTTACATTTTTTGATTAAAACAGATTGTAATTGATTGTTTGCCTCGGGAAACGTGGAGCAAAAGCCATCCATTGTCAAGAAAAGTCCATTTATAGTCACTCATGCCTAGAAAAGCCTTATGACTCAGTTTAAATGCTTTTATAATCCCATTATTGAATTTATTTTGAATTGTTTTTACATTTTTTGATTAAAACAGATTGTAATTGATTGTTTGCCCTGGGAAACGTGGAGCATAAGCCATCCATTGTCAAGAAAAGTTCATTTATAGTCACTCATGCCAAGAAAAGCCTTATTCCTCGGTTAAAATGCCTTTATAATCCCATTATTGAATTTATTTTGAATTTTTTTTACATTTTTTGATTAAAACAGATTGTAATTGATTGTTTGCCTCGTGAAACGTGGAGCAAAAGCCATCCATTGTCTAGAACAGTTCATTTATAGTCACTCATGCCTACAAAAGCCTTAATACTCGCTTTAAATACTTTTATAATCCCATTATTGAATTTATTTTGTTTTGTTTTTAAATTTTTTGATTAAAATAGATTGTAATTGATTGTTTGCCTCGTGAAACGTGGAGAGAAAGTCATCCATTGTCAACAAAAGTTCATTTATAGTCACTCATGCCTAGAAAAGCCTTATTACTCTGTTTAAATGCCTTTATAATCCCATTATTGAATTTATTTTGAATTGTTTTTACATTTTTTGATTAAAACAGATTGTAATTGATTGTTTGCCTCGGGAACGTGGAGCAAAAGCCACCCAGTGTCAAGAAAAGTTCATTTATAGTCACTCATGCCTATAAAAGCCTTAATACTCGCTTTAAATGCTTTTATAATCCCATTATTGAATTTGTTTTGTTTTGTTTTTACATTTTTTGATTAAAATAGATTGTAATTGATTGTTTGCCTCGTGAAACGTGGAGCGAAAGCCATCCATTGTCAAGAAAAGTTCATTTATAGTCACTCATGCCTAGAAAAGCCTTATTACTCTGTTTAAATGCCTTTATAATCCCATTATTGAATTTATTTTGAATTGTTTTTACATTTTTTGATTAAAACAGATTGTAATTGATTGTTTGCCTTGGGAAACGTGAAGCAAAAGCCACCCATTGTCAAGAAAAGTTCATTTATAGTCACTCATGCCTAGAAAAGCCTTATTACTCGGTTTAAATGCCTTTATAATCCCATTATTGAATTTATTTTGAATTGTTTTTACATTTTTTGATTAATACAGATTGTAATTGATTGTTTACCTCGGGAAACGTTGAGCAAAAGCCATCCATTGTCAAGAGAAGTTCATTTACAGTCACTCATGCCCAGAGAAACCTTATTACTAGGTTTAAATGCCTTTATAATCCCATTATTGAATTTATTTTGAACTTTTTTTACATTTTTTGATTAAAACAGATTGTAATTGATTGTTTGCCTCGGGAAACGTGGAGCAAAAGCCACCCAGTGTCAAGAAAAGTTCATTTATAGTCACTCATGCCTAGAAAAGCCTTATTACTCGGTTTAAAAGCCTTTATAATCCCATTATTGAATTTATTTTGAATTGTTTTTACATTTTTTGATTAAAACAGATTGTAATTGATTGTTTGCCTCGGGAAACGTTGAGCAAAAGCCATCCATTGTCAAGAGAAGTTCATTTACAGTCACTCATGCCTAGAGAAACCTTATTACTCGGTTTAAATGCCTTTATAATCCCATTATTGAATTTATTTTCAATTTTTTTTACACTTTTTGATTAAAACATATTGTAATTGATTGTTTGCCTCGGGAAACGTGGAGCAAAAGCCATCCATTGTCAAGAAAAGATCATTTACACTCACTCGTGCTTAGAAAAGCCTTATTACTCGGTTTAAATGCTTTTATAATCCCATTATTGAATTTATTTTGAATTTTTTTTTACATTTTTTGATTAAAACAGATTGTAATTGATTGTTTGCCTCAGGAAACTTGGAGCGAAAGCCATCCATTGTCAAGAAAAGTTCATTTATAGTCACTCATGCCTAGAAAAGCCTTATTACTCGGTTTAAATGCCTTTGTAATCTCATTATTGAATTTATTTTGAACTTTTTTTACATTTTTTGATTAAAACATATTGTAATTGATTGTTTGCCTCGGGAAACATGGAGCGAAAGCCATCCATTGTTATGAAAAGTTCATTTATAGTCACTTATACTTAGAAAAGCCTTATTACTCGGTTTAAATGCCTTTATAATCCCATTATTGAATTTATTTTAAACTTTTTTTACATTTTTTGACTAAAACAGATTGTAATTGACTGTTTGCCTCGGGAAACATGGAGCGAAAGCCATCCATTGTCAAGAAAAGATCATTTATAGTTACTCATGCCTAGAAAAACCTTATTACTCGGTTTAAATGCTTTTATAATCCCATTATTGAATTTATTTTGAATTGTTTTCACATTTTTTGATTAAAACAGATTGTAATTGATTGTTTGCCTCGTGAAACGTGGAGCAAAAGCCATCCATTGTCAAGAACAGTTCATTTATAGTCACTCATGCCAAGAAAAGCCTTATTACTCTGTTTAAATGCCTTTCTAATCCCATTATTGAATTTATTTTGAATTGTTTTTATATTTTTTGATTAAAACAGATTGTAATTGATTGTTTACCTCGGGAAACGTTGAGCAAAAGCCATCCATTGTCAAGAGAAGTTCATTTATAGTCACTCATGCCAAGAAAAGCCTTATTACTCTGTTTAAATGCCTTTCTAATCCCATTATTGAATTTATTTTGAATTGTTTTTACATTTTTTGATTAAAACAGATTGTAATTGATTGTTTGCCTCGGGAAACATGGAGCGAAAGCCATCCATTGTTATGAAAAGTTCATTTATAGTCACTTATACTTAGAAAAGCCTTATTACTCGGTTTAAATGCCTTTATAATCCCATTATTGAATTTATTTTGAATTTTTTTTACATTTTTTGATTAAAACAGATTGTAATTGATTGTTTGCCTCGGGAAACGTGGAGCGAAAGCCATCCATTGTCAAGAAAAGATCATTTACACTCACTCGTGCCTAGAAAAGCCTTATTACTCGGTTTAAATGCTTCTATAATCCCATTATTGAATTTATTTTGAATTTATTTTTACATTTTTTGATGAAAACAGACTGTAATTGATTGTTTGCCTCAGGAAACTTGGAGCGAAAGCCATCCATTGTCAAGAAAAGTTCATTTATAGTCACTCATGCCTAGAAAAGCCTTATTACTCGGTTTAAATGACTTTATAATCCCATTATTTAATTTATTTTGAACTTTTTTTACATTTTTTGATTAAAACAGATTGTAATTGATTGTTTGCCTCGGGAAACGTGGAGCAAAAGCCATCCATTGTCAAGAAAAGTCCATTTATAGTCACTCATGCCTAGAGAAGCCTTATGACTCAGTTTAAATGCTTTTATAATCCCATTATTGAATTTATTTTGAATTGTTTTTACATTTTTTGATTAAAACAGATTGTAATTGATTGTTTGCCCTGGGAAACGTGGAGCATAAGCCATCCATTGTCAAGAAAAGTTCATTTATAGTCACTCATGCCAAGAAAAGCCTTATTCCTCGGTTAAAATGCCTTTATAATCCCATTATTGAATTTATTTTGAATTTTTTTTACATTTTTTGATTAAAACAGATTGTAATTGATTGTTTGCCCCGGGAAACGTGGAGCATAAGCCATCCATTGTCAAGAAAAGTTCATTTATAGTCACTCATGCCAAGAAAAGCCTTATTCCTCGGTTAAAATGCCTTTATAATCCCATTATTGAATTTATTTTGAATTTTTTTTACCTTTTTTGATTAAAACAGATTGTAATTGATTGTTTGCCTCGTGAAACGTGGAGCAAAAGCCATCCATTGTCTGGAACAGTTCATTTATAGTCACTCATGCCTACAAAAGCCTTAATACTCGCTTTAAATACTTTTATAATCCCATTATTGAATTTATTTTGTTTTGTTTTTAAATTTTTTGATTAAAATAAATTGTAATTGATTGTTTGCCTCGTGAAACGTGGAGAGAAAGTCATCCATTGTCAACAAAAGTTCATTTATAGTCACTCATGCCTAGAAAAGCCTTATTACTCTGTTTAAATGCCTTTATAATCCCATTATTGAATTTATTTTGAATTGTTTTTACATTTTTTGATTAAAACAGATTGTAATTGATTGTTTGCCTCGGGAACGTGGAGCAAAAGCCACCCAGTGTCAAGAAAAGTTCATTTATAGTCACTCATGCCTATAAAAGCCTTAATACTCGCTTTAAATGCTTTTATAATCCCATTATTGAATTTGTTTTGTTTTGTTTTTACATTTTTTGATTAAAATAGATTGTAATTGATTGTTTGCCTCGTGAAACGTGGAGCGAAAGCCATCCATTGTCAAGAAAAGTTAATTTATAGTCACTCATGCCTAGAAAAGCCTTATTACTCTGTTTAAATGCCTTTATAATCCCATTATTGAATTTATTTTGAATTGTTTTTACATTTTTTGATTAAAACAGATTGTAATTGATTGTTTGCCTTGGGAAACGTGGAGCAAAAGACACCCATTGTCAAGAAAAGTTCATTTATAGTCACTCATGCCTAGAAAAGCCTTATTACTCGGTTTAAATGCCTTTATAATCCCATTATTGAATTTATTTTGAATTGTTTTTACATTTTTTGATTAAAACAGATTGTAATTGATTGTTTACCTCGGGAAACGTTGAGCAAAAGCCATCCATTGTCAAGAGAAGTTCATTTACAGTCACTCATGCCCAGAGAAACCTTATTACTCGGTTTAAATGCCTTTATAATCCCATTATTGAATTTATTTTGAACTTTTTTTACATTTTTTGATTAAAACAAATTGTAATTGATTGTTTGCCTCGGGAAACATGGAGCGAAAGCCATCCATTGTCAAGAAAAGATCATTTATAGTCACTCATGCCTAGAAAAGCCTTATTACTCGGTTTAAATGCTTTTATAATCCCATTATTGAATTTATTTTGAATTGTTTTTACATTTTTTGATTAAAACATATTGTAATTGATTGTTTGCCTCGGGAAACGTGGAGCAAAAGCCATCCATTGTCAAGAAAATTTCATTTATAGTCACTCATGCCTAGAAAAGCCTTATTACTCGGTTTAAATGCCTTTATAATCCCATTATTGAATTTATTTTGAATTTTTTTTACATTTTTTGATTAAAACAGATTGTAATTGATTGTTTGCCTCGGGAAACGTGGAGCGAAAGCCATCCATTGTCAAGAAAAGATCATTTACACTCACTCGTGCCTAGAAAAGCCTTATTACTAGGTTTAAATGCTTCTATAATCCCATTATTGAATTTATTTTGAATTTTTTTTTACATTTTTTGATGAAAACAGACTGTAATTGATTGTTTGCCTCAGGAAACTTGGAGCGAAAGCCATCCATTGTCAAGAAAAGTTCATTTATAGTCACTCATGCCTAGAAAAGCCTTATTACTCGGTTTAAATGACTTTATAATCCCATTATTTAATTTATTTTGAACTTTTTTTACATTTTTTGATTAAAACAGATTGTAATTGATTGTTTGCCTCGGGAAACGTGGAGCAAAAGCCATCCATTGTCAAGAAAAGTCCATTTATAGTCACTCATGCCTAGAAAAGCCTTATGACTCAGTTTAAATGCTTTTATAATCCCATTATTGAATTTGTTTTGAATTGTTTTTACATTTTTTGATTAAAACAGATTGTAATTGATTGTTTGCCCCGGGAAACGTGGAGCATAAGCCATCCATTGTCAAGAAAAGTTCATTTATAGTCACTCATGCCAAGAAAAGCCTTATTCCTCGGTTAAAATGCCTTTATAATCCCATTATTGAATTTATTTTGAATTTTTTTTACATTTTTTGATTAAAACAGATTGTAATTGATTGTTTGCCTTGTGAAACGTGGAGCAAAAGCCATCCATTGTCTAGAACAGTTCATTTATAGTCACTCATGCCTACAAAAGCCTTAATACTCGCTTTAAATACTTTTATAATCCCATTATTGAATTTATTTTGTTTTGTTTTTACATTTTTTGATTAAAATAGATTGTAATTGATTGTTTGCCTCGTGAAACGTGGAGAGAAAGTCATCCATTGTCAAGAAAAGTTCATTTATACTCACTCATGCCTAGAAAAGCCTTATTACTCTGTTTAAGTGCCTTTATAATCCCATTATTGAATTTATTTTGAATTGTTTTTACATTTTTTGATTAAAACAGATTGTAATTGATTGTTTGCCTCGGGAACGTGGAGCAAAAGCCACCCAGTGTCAAGAAAAGTTCATTTATAGTCACTCATGCCTATAAAAGCCTTAATACTCGCTTTAAATGCTTTTATAATCCCATTATTGAATTTATTTTGTTTTGTTTTTACATTTTTTGATTAAAATAGATTGTAATTGATTGTTTGCCTCGTGAAACGTGGAGCGAAAGCCATCCATTGTCAAGAAAAGTTCATTTATAGTCACTCATGCCTAGAAAAGCCTTATTACTCTGTTTAAATGCCTTTATAATCCCATTATTGAATTTATTTTGAATTGTTTTTACATTTTTTGATTAAAACAGATTGTAATTGATTGTTTGCCTTGGGAAACGTGGAGCAAAAGCCACCCATTGTCAAGAAAAGTTCATTTATTGTCACTCATGCCTAGAAAAGCCTTATTACTCGGTTTAAATGCCTTTATAATCCCATTATTGAATTTATTTTGAATTGTTTTTACATTTTTTGATTAAAACAGATTGTAATTGATTGTTTGCCTCGGGAAACGTTGAGCAAAAGCCATCCATTGTCAAGAGAAGTTCATTTACAGTCACTCATGCCTAGAGAAACCTTATTACTTGGTTTAAATGCCTTTATAATCCCATTATTGAATTTATTTTGAATTGTTTTTACATTTTTTGATTAAAACAGATTGTAATTGATTGTTTGCCTTGGGAAACGTGAAGCAAAAGCCACCCATTGTCAAGAAAAGTTCATTTATAGTCACTCATGCCTAGAAAAGCCTTATTACTCGGTTTAAATGCCTTTATAATCCCATTATTGAATTTATTTTGAATTGTTTTTACATTTTTTGATTAAAACAGATTGTAATTGATTGTTTACCTCGGGAAACGTTGAGCAAAAGCCATCCATTGTCAAGAGAAGTTCATTTACAGTCACTCATGCCCAGAGAAACCTTATTACTAGGTTTAAATGCCTTTATAATCCCATTATTGAATTTATTTTGAACTTTTTTTACATTTTTTGATTAAAACAGATTGTAATTGATTGTTTGCCTCGGGAAACGTGGAGCAAAAGCCACCCAGTGTCAAGAAAAGTTCATTTATAGTCACTCATGCCTAGAAAAGCCTTATTACTAGGTTTAAAAGCCTTTATAATCCCATTATTGAATTTATTTTGAATTGTTTTTACATTTTTTGATTAAAACAGATTGTAATTGATTGTTTGCCTCGGGAAACGTTGAGCAAAAGCCATCCATTGTCAAGAGAAGTTCATTTACAGTCACTCATGCCTAGAGAAACCTTATTACTCGGTTTAAATGCCTTTATAATCCCATTATTGAATTTATTTTGAATTTTTTTTACATTTTTTGATTAAAACATATTGTAATTGATTGTTTGCCTCGGGAAACGTGGAGCAAAAGCCATCCATTGTCAAGAAAAGATCATTTACACTCACTCGTGCTTAGAAAAGCCTTATTACTCGGTTTAAATGCTTTTATAATCCCATTATTGAATTTATTTTGAATTTTTTTTTACATTTTTTGATTAAAACAGATTGTAATTGATTGTTTGCCTCAGGAAACTTGGAGCGAAAGCCATCCATTGTCAAGAAAAGTTCATTTATAGTCACTCATGCCTAGAAAAGCCTTATTACTCGGTTTAAATGCCTTTGTAATCTCATTATTGAATTTATTTTGAACTTTTTTTACATTTTTTGATTAAAACATATTGTAATTGATTGTTTGCCTCGGGAAACATGGAGCGAAAGCCATCCATTGTTATGAAAAGTTCATTTATAGTCACTTATACTTAGAAAAGCCTTATTACTCGGTTTAAATGCCTTTATAATCCCATTATTGAATTTATTTTAAACTTTTTTTACATTTTTTGACTAAAACAGATTGTAATTGACTGTTTGCCTCGGGAAACATGGAGCGAAAGCCATCCATTGTCAAGAAAAGATCATTTATAGTTACTCATGCCTAGAAAAACCTTATTACTCGGTTTAAATGCTTTTATAATCCCATTATTGAATTTATTTTGAATTGTTTTCACATTTTTTGATTAAAACATATTGTAATTGATTGTTTGCCTCGTGAAACGTGGAGCAAAAGCCATCCATTGTCAAGAACAGTTCATTTATAGTCACTCATGCCTATAAAAGCCTTAATACTCGCTTTAAATGCTTTTATAATCCCATTATTGAATTTATTTTGTTTTGTTTTTACATTTTTTGATTAAAATAGATTGTAATTGATTGTTTGCCTCGTGAAACGTGGAGCGAAAGCCATCCATTGTCAAGAAAAGTTCATTTATAGTCACTCATGCCAAGAAAAGCCTTATTACTCTGTTTAAATGCCTTTCTAATCCCATTATTGAATTTATTTTGAATTGTTTTTACATTTTTTGATTAAAACAGATTGTAATTGATTGTTTGCCTTGGGAAACGTGGAGCAAAAGCCACCCATTGTCAAGAAAAGTTCATTTATAGTCACTCATGCCTAGAAAAGCCTTATTACTCGGTTTAAATGCCTTTATAATCCCATTATTGAATTTATTTTGAATTGTTTTTACATTTTTTGATTAAAACAGATTGTAATTGATTGTTTACCTCGGGAAACGTTGAGCAAAAGCCATCCATTGTCAAGAGAAGTTCATTTACAGTCACTCATGCCCAGAGAAACCTTATTACTCGGTTTAAATGCCTTTATAATCCCATTATTGAATTTATTTTGAACTTTTTTTACATTTTTTGATTAAAACAAATTGTAATTGATTGTTTGCCTCGGGAAACATGGAGCGAAAGCCATCCATTGTCAAGAAAAGATCATTTATAGTCACTCATGCCTAGAAAAGCCTTATTACTCGGTTTAAATGCTTTTATAATCCCATTATTGAATTTATTTTGAATTGTTTTTACATTTTTTGATTAAAACAAATTGTAATTGATTGTTTTCCTCGGGAAACGTGGAGCAAAAGCCATCCATTGTCAAGAAAAGATCATTTACACTCACTCGTGCCTAGAAAAGCCTTATTACTGGGTTTAAATGCTTTTATAATCCCATTATTGAATTTATTTTGAATTTTTTTTTGCATTTTTTGATTAAAACAGATTGTAATTGATTGTTTGCCTCAGGAAACTTGGAGCGAAAGCCATCCATTGTCAAGAAAAGTTCATTTATAGTCACTCATGCCTAGAAAAGCCTTATTACTCGGTTTAAATGCCTTTGTAATCTCATGATTGAATTTATTTTGAACTTTTTTTACATTTTTTTATTAAAACATATTGTAATTGATTGTTTGCCTCGGGAAACATGGAGCGAAAGCCATCCATTGTTATGAAAAGTTCATTTATAGTCACTTATACTTAGAAAAGCCTTATTACTCGGTTTAAATGCCTTTATAATCCCATTATTGAATTTATTTTGAATTTTTTTTACATTTTTTGATTAAAACAGATTGTAATTGATTGTTTGCCTCGGGAAACGTGGAGCGAAAGCCATCCATTGTCAAGAAAAGATCATTTACACTCACTCGTGCCTAGAAAAGCCTTATTACTCGGTTTAAATGCTTCTATAATCCCATTATTGAATTTATTTTGAATTTATTTTTACATTTTTTGATGAAAACAGACTGTAATTGATTGTTTGCCTCAGGAAACTTGGAGCGAAAGCCATCCATTGTCAAGAAAAGTTCATTTATAGTCACTCATGCCTAGAAAAGCCTTATTACTCGGTTTAAATGACTTTATAATCCCATTATTTAATTTATTTTGAACTTTTTTTACATTTTTTGATTAAAACAGATTGTAATTGATTGTTTGCCTCGGGAAACGTGGAGCAAAAGCCATCCATTGTCAAGAAAAGTCCATTTATAGTCACTCATGCCTAGAAAAGCCTTATGACTCAGTTTAAATGCTTTTATAATCCCATTATTGAATTTATTTTGAATTGTTTTTACATTTTTTGATTAAAACAGATTGTAATTGATTGTTTGCCCTGGGAAACGTGGAGCATAAGCCATCCATTGTCAAGAAAAGTTCATTTATAGTCACTCATGCCAAGAAAAGCCTTATTCCTCGGTTAAAATGCCTTTATAATCCCATTATTGAATTTATTTTGAATTTTTTTTACATTTTTTGATTAAAACAGATTGTAATTGATTGTTTGCCCCGGGAAACGTGGAGCATAAGCCATCCATGGTCAAGAAAAGTTCATTTATAGTCACTCATGCCAAGAAAAGCCTTATTCCTCGGTTAAAATGCCTTTATAATCCCATTATTGAATTTATTTTGAATTTTTTTTACATTTTTTGATTAAAACAGATTGTAATTGATTGTTTGCCTCGTGAAACGTGGAGCAAAAGCCATCCATTGTCTAGAACAGTTCATTTATAGTCACTCATGCCTACAAAAGCCTTAATACTCGCTTTAAATACTTTTATAATCCCATTATTGAATTTATTTTGTTTTGTTTTTACATTTTATGATTAAAATAGATTGTAATTGATTGTTTGCCTCGTGAAACGTGGAGAGAAAGTCATCCATTGTCAAGAAAAGTTCATTTATACTCACTCATGCCTAGAAAAGCCTTATTACTCTGTTTAAGTGCCTTTATAATCCCATTATTGAATTTATTTTGAATTGTTTTTACATTTTTTGATTAAAACAGATTGTAATTGATTGTTTGCCTCGGGAACGTGGAGCAAAAGCCACCCAGTGTCAAGAAAAGTTCATTTATAGTCACTCATGCCTATAAAAGCCTTAATACTCGCTTTAAATGCTTTTATAATCCCATTATTGAATTTATTTTGTTTTGTTTTTACATTTTTTGATTAAAATAGATTGTAATTGATTGTTTGCCTCGTGAAACGTGGAGCGAAAGCCATCCATTGTCAAGAAAAGTTCATTTATAGTCACTCATGCCTAGAAAAGCCTTATTACTCTGTTTAAATGCCTTTATAATCCCATTATTGAATTTATTTTGAATTGTTTTTACATTTTTTGATTAAAACAGATTGTAATTGATTGTTTGCCTTGGGAAACGTGGAGCAAAAGCCACCCATTGTCAAGAAAAGTTCATTTATAGTCACTCATGCCTAGAAAAGCCTTATTACTCGGTTTAAATGCCTTTATAATCCCATTATTGAATTTATTTTGAATTGTTTTTACATTTTTTGATTAAAACAGATTGTAATTGATTGTTTACCTCGGGAAACGTTGAGCAAAAGCCATCCATTGTCAAGAGAAGTTCATTTACAGTCACTCATGCCCAGAGAAACCTTATTACTAGGTTTAAATGCCTTTATAATCCCATTATTGAATTTATTTTGAACTTTTTTTACATTTTTTGATTAAAACAGATTGTAATTGATTGTTTGCCTCGGGAAACGTGGAGCAAAAGCCACCCAGTGTCAAGAAAAGTTCATTTATAGTCACTCATGGCTAGAAAAGCCTTATTACTCGGTTTAAAAGCCTTTATAATCCCATTATTGAATTTATTTTGAATTGTTTTTACATTTTTTGATTAAAACAGATTGTAATTGATTGTTTGCCTCGGGAAACGTTGAGCAAAAGCCATCCATTGTCAAGAGAAGTTCATTTACAGTCACTCATGCCTAGAGAAACCTTATTACTCGGTTTAAATGCCTTTATAATCCCATTATTGAATTTATTTTGAATTTTTTTTACATTTTTTGATTAAAACATATTGTAATTGATTGTTTGCCTCGGGAAACGTGGAGCAAAAGCCATCCATTGTCAAGAAAAGATCATTTACACTCACTCGTGCTTAGAAAAGCCTTATTACTCGGTTTAAATGCTTTTATAATCCCATTATTGAATTTATTTTGAATTTTTTTTTACATTTTTTGATTAAAACAGATTGTAATTGATTGTTTGCCTCAGGAAACTTGGAGCGAAAGCCATCCATTGTCAAGAAAAGTTCATTTATAGTCACTCATGCCAAGAAAAGCCTTATTACTCGGTTTAAATGCCTTTGTAATCTCATTATTGAATTTATTTTGAACTTTTTTTACATTTTTTGATTAAAACATATTGTAATTGATTGTTTGCCTCGGGAAACATGGAGCGAAAGCCATCCATTGTTATGAAAAGTTCATTTATAGTCACTTATACTTAGAAAAGCCTTATTACTCGGTTTAAATGCCTTTATAATCCCATTATTGAATTTATTTTAAACTTTTTTTACATTTTTTGACTAAAACAGATTGTAATTGACTGTTTGCCTCGGGAAACATGGAGCGAAAGCCATCCATTGTCAAGAAAAGATCATTTATAGTTACTCATGCCTAGAAAAACCTTATTACTCGGTTTAAATGGTTTTATAATCCCATTATTGAATTTATTTTGAATTGTTTTCACATTTTTTGATTAAAACAGATTGTAATTGATTGTTTGCCTCGTGAAACGTGGAGCAAAAGCCATCCATTGTCAAGAACAGTTCATTTATAGTCACTCATGCCTATAAAAGCCTTAATACTCGCTTTAAATGCTTTTATAATCCCATTATTGAATTTATTTTGTTTTGTTTTTATATTTTTTGATTAAAATAGATTGTAATTGATTGTTTGCCTCGTGAAACGTGGAGCGAAAGCCATCCATTGTCAAGAAAAGTTCATTTATAGTCACTCATGCCAAGAAAAGCCTTATTACTCTGTTTAAATGCCTTTATAATCCCATTATTGAATTTATTTTGAATTGTTTTTACATTTTTTGATTAAAACAGATTGTAATTGATTGTTTGCCTTGGGAAACGTGGAGCAAAAGCCACCCATTGTCAAGAAAAGTTCATTTATAGTCACTCATGCCTAGAAAAGCCTTATTACTCGGTTTAAATGCCTTTATAATCCCATTATTGAATTTATTTTGAATTGTTTTTACATTTTTTGATTAAAACAGATTGTAATTGATTGTTTGCCTCGGGAAACGTTGAGCAAAAGCCATCCATTGTCAAGAGAAGTTCATTTACAGTCACTCATGCCCAGAGAAACCTTATTACTCGGTTTAAATGCCTTTATAATCCCATTATTGAATTTATTTTGAACTTTTTTTACATTTTTTGATTAAAACAAATTGTAATTGATTGTTTGCCTCGGGAAACATGGAGCGAAAGCCATCCATTGTCAAGAAAAGATCATTTATAGTCACTCATGCCTAGAAAAGCCTTATTACTCGGTTTAAATGCTTTTATAATCCCATTATTGAATTTATTTTGAATTGTTCTTACATTTTTTGATTAAAACAAATTGTAATTGATTGTTTTCCTCGGGAAACGTGGAGCAAAAGCCATCCATTGTCAAGAAAAGATCATTTACACTCACTCGTGCCTAGAAAAGCCTTATTACTGGGTTTAAATGCTTTTATAATCCCATTATTGAATTTATTTTGAATTTTTTTTTGCATTTTTTGATTAAAACAGATTGTAATTGATTGTTTGCCTCAGGAAACTTGGAGCGAAAGCCATCCATTGTCAAGAAAAGTTCATTTATAGTCACTCATGCCTAGAAAAGCCTTATTACTCGGTTTAAATGCCTTTGTAATCTCATGATTGAATTTATTTTGAACTTTTTTTACATTTTTTTATTAAAACATATTGTAATTGATTGTTTGCCTCGGGAAACATGGAGCGAAAGCCATCCATTGTTATGAAAAGTTCATTTATAGTCACTTATACTTAGAAAAGCCTTATTACTCGGTTTAAATGCCTTTATAATCCCATTATTGAATTTATTTTGAATTTTTTTTACATTTTTTGATTAAAACAGATTGTAATTGATTGTTTGCCTCGGGAAACGTGGAGCGAAAGCCATCCATTGTCAAGAAAAGATCATTTACACTCACTCGTGCCTAGAAAAGCCTTATTACTCGGTTTAAATGCTTCTATAATCCCATTATTGAATTTATTTTGAATTTATTTTTACATTTTTTGATGAAAACAGACTGTAATTGATTGTTTGCCTCAGGAAACTTGGAGCGAAAGCCATCCATTGTCAAGAAAAGTTCATTTATAGTCACTCATGCCTAGAAAAGCCTTATTACTCGGTTTAAATGACTTTATAATCCCATTATTTAATTTATTTTGAACTTTTTTTACATTTTTTGATTAAAACAGATTGTAATTGATTGTTTGCCTCGGGAAACGTGGAGCAAAAGCCATCCATTGTCAAGAAAAGTCCATTTATAGTCACTCATGCCTAGAAAAGCCTTATGACTCAGTTTAAATGCTTTTATAATCCCATTATTGAATTTATTTTGAATTGTTTTTACATTTTTTGATTAAAACAGATTGTAATTGATTGTTTGCCCCGGGAAACGTGGAGCATAAGCCATCCATTGTCAAGAAAAGTTCATTTATAGTCACTCATGCCAAGAAAAGCCTTATTCCTCGGTTAAAATGCCTTTATAATCCCATTATTGAATTTATTTTGAATTTTTTTTACATTTTTTGATTAAAACAGATTGTAATTGATTGTTTGCCTCGTGAAACGTGGAGCAAAAGCCATCCATTGTCTAGAACAGTTCATTTATAGTCACTCATGCCTACAAAAGCCTTAATACTCGCTTTAAATACTTTTATAATCCCATTATTGAATTTATTTTGTTTTGTTTTTAAATTTTTTGATTAAAATAGATTGTAATTGATTGTTTGCCTCGTGAAACGTGGAGAGAAAGTCATCCATTGTCAACAAAAGTTCATTTATAGTCACTCATGCCTAGAAAAGCCTTATTACTCTGTTTAAATGCCTTTATAATCCCATTATTGAATTTATTTTGAATTGTTTTTACATTTTTTGATTAAAACAGATTGTAATTGATTGTTTGCCTCGGGAACGTGGAGCAAAAGCCACCCAGTGTCAAGAAAAGTTCATTTATAGTCACTCATGCCTATAAAAGCCTTAATACTCGCTTTAAATGCTTTTATAATCCCATTATTGAATTTGTTTTGTTTTGTTTTTACATTTTTTGATTAAAATAGATTGTAATTGATTGTTTGCCTCGTGAAACGTGGAGCGAAAGCCATCCATTGTCAAGAAAAGTTCATTTATAGTCACTCATGCCTAGAAAAGCCTTATTACTCTGTTTAAATGCCTTTATAATCCCATTATTGAATTTATTTTGAATTGTTTTTACATTTTTTGATTAAAACAGATTGTAATTGATTGTTTGCCTTGGGAAACGTGGAGCAAAAGCCACCCATTGTCAAGAAAAGTTCATTTATAGTCACTCATGCCTAGAAAAGCCTTATTACTCGGTTTAAATGCCTTTATAATCCCATTATTGAATTTATTTTGAATTGTTTTTACATTTTTTGATTAAAACAGATTGTAATTGATTGTTTACCTCGGGAAACGTTGAGCAAAAGCCATCCATTGTCAAGAGAAGTTCATTTACAGTCACTCATGCCCAGAGAAACCTTATTACTCGGTTTAAATGCCTTTATAATCCCATTATTGAATTTATTTTGAACTTTTTTTACATTTTTTGATTAAAACAAATTGTAATTGATTGTTTGCCTCGGGAAACATGGAGCGAAAGCCATCCATTGTCAAGAAAAGATCATTTATAGTCACTCATGCCTAGAAAAGCCTTATTACTCGGTTTAAATGCTTTTATAATCCCATTATTGAATTTATTTTGAATTGTTTTTACATTTTTTGATTAAAACATATTGTAATTGATTGTTTGCCTCGGGAAACGTGGAGCAAAAGCCATCCATTGTCAAGAAAATTTCATTTATAGTCACTCATGCCTAGAAAAGCCTTATTACTCGGTTTAAATGCCTTTATAATCCCATTGTTGAATTTATTTTGAATTTTTTTTACATTTTTTGATTAAAACAGATTGTAATTGATTGTTTGCCTCGGGAAACGTGGAGCGAAAGCCATCCATTGTCAAGAAAAGATCATTTACACTCACTCGTGCCTAGAAAAGCCTTATTACTCGGTTTAAATGCTTCTATAATCCCATTATTGAATTTATTTTGAATTTTTTTTTACATTTTTTGATGAAAACAGACTGTAATTGATTGTTTGCCTCAGGAAACTTGGAGCGAAAGCCATCCATTGTCAAGAAAAGTTCATTTATAGTCACTCATGCCTAGAAAAGCCTTATTACTCGGTTTAAATGACTTTATAATCCCATTATTTAATTTATTTTGAACTTTTTTTACATTTTTTGATTAAAACAGATTGTAATTGATTGTTTGCCTCGGGAAACGTGGAGCAAAAGCCATCCATTGTCAAGAAAAGTCCATTTATAGTCACTCATGCCTAGAAAAGCCTTATGACTCAGTTTAAATGCTTTTATAATCCCATTATTGAATTTATTTTGAATTGTTTTTACATTTTTTGATTAAAACAGATTGTAATTGATTGTTTGCCCTGGGAAACGTGGAGCATAAGCCATCCATTGTCAAGAAAAGTTCATTTATAGTCACTCATGCCAAGAAAAGCCTTATTCCTCGGTTAAAATGCCTTTATAATCCCATTATTGAATTTATTTTGAATTGTTTTTACATTTTTTGATTAAAACAGATTGTAATTGATTGTTTGCCTCGTGAAACGTGGAGCAAAAGCCATCCATTGTCTAGAACAGTTCATTTATAGTCACTCATGCCTACAAAAGCCTTAATACTCGCTTTAAATACTTTTATAATCCCATTATTGAATTTATTTTGTTTTGTTTTTAAATTTTTTGATTAAAATAGATTGTAATTGATTGTTTGCCTCGTGAAACGTGGAGAGAAAGTCATCCATTGTCAACAAAAGTTCATTTATAGTCACTCATGCCTAGAAAAGCCTTATTACTCTGTTTAAATGCCTTTATAATCCCATTATTGAATTTATTTTGAATTGTTTTTACATTTTTTGATTAAAACAGATTGTAATTGATTGTTTACCTCGGGAACGTGGAGCAAAAGCCACCCAGTGTCAAGAAAAGTTCATTTATAGTCACTCATGCCTATAAAAGCCTTAATACTCGCTTTAAATGCTTTTATAATCCCATTATTGAATTTGTTTTGTTTTGTTTTTACATTTTTTGATTAAAATAGATTGTAATTGATTGTTTGCCTCGTGAAACGTGGAGCGAAAGCCATCCATTGTCAAGAAAAGTTCATTTATAGTCACTCATGCCCAGAAAAGCCTTATTACTCGGTTTAAATGCCTTTATAATCCCATTATTGAATTTATTTTGAATTGTTTTTACATTTTTTGATTAAAACAGATTGTAATTGATTGTTTACCTCGGGAAACGTTGAGCAAAAGCCATCCATTGTCAAGAGAAGTTCATTTACAGTCACTCATGCCCAGAGAAACCTTATTACTCGGTTTAAATGCCTTTATAATCCCATTATTGAATTTATTTTGAACTTTTTTTACATATTTTGATTAAAACAAATTGTAATTGATTGTTTGCCTCGGGAAACATGGAGCGAAAGCCATCCATTGTCAAGAAAAGATCATTTATAGTCACTCATGCCTAGAAAAGCCTTATTACTCGGTTTAAATGCTTTTATAATCCCATTATTGAATTTATTTTGAATTGTTTTTACATTTTTTGATTAAAACATATTGTAATTGATTGTTTGCCTCGGGAAACGTGGAGCAAAAGCCATCCATTGTCAAGAAAATTTCATTTATAGTCACTCATGCCTAGAAAAGCCTTATTACTCGGTTTAAATGCCTTTATAATCCCATTATTGAATTTATTTTGAATTTTTTTTACATTTTTTGATTAAAACAGATTGTAATTGATTGTTTGCCTCGGGAAACGTGGAGCGAAAGCCATCCATTGTCAAGAAAAGATCATTTACACTCACTCGTGCCTAGAAAAGCCTTATTACTCGGTTTAAATGCTTCTATAATCCCATTATTGAATTTATTTTGAATTTTTTTTTACATTTTTTGATGAAAACAGACTGTAATTGATTGTTTGCCTCAGGAAACTTGGAGCGAAAGCCATCCATTGTCAAGAAAAGTTCATTTATAGTCACTCATGCCTAGAAAAGCCTTATTACTCGGTTTAAATGACTTTATAATCCCATTATTTAATTTATTTTGAACTTTTTTTACATTTTTTGATTAAAACAGATTGTAATTGATTGTTTGCCTCGGGAAACGTGGAGCAAAAGCCATCCATTGTCAAGAAAAGTCCATTTATAGTCACTCATGCCTAGAAAAGCCTTATGACTCAGTTTAAATGCTTTTATAATCCCATTATTGAATTTATTTTGAATTGTTTTTACATTTTTTGATTAAAACAGATTGTAATTGATTGTTTTCCCCGGAAAACGTGGAGCATAAGCCATCCATTGTCAAGAAAAGTTCATTTATAGTCACTCATGCCAAGAAAAGCCTTATTCCTCGGTTAAAATGCCTTTATAATCCCATTATTGAATTTATTTTGAATTTTTTTTACATTTTTTGATTAAAACAGATTGTAATTGATTTTTTGCCTCGTGAAACGTGGAGCAAAAGCCATCCATTGTCTAGAACAGTTCATTTATAGTCACTCATGCCTACAAAAGCCTTAATACTCGCTTTAAATACTTTTATAATCCCATTATTGAATTTATTTTGTTTTGTTTTTACATTTTTTGATTAAAATAGATTGTAATTGATTGTTTGCCTCGTGAAACGTGGAGAGAAAGTCATCCATTGTCAAGAAAAGTTCATTTATACTCACTCATGCCTAGAAAAGCCTTATTACTCTGTTTAAGTGCCTTTATAATCCCATTATTGAATTTATTTTGAATTGTTTTTACATTTTTTGATTAAAACAGATTGTAATTGATTGTTTGCCTCGGGAACGTGGAGCAAAAGCCACCCAGTGTCAAGAAAAGTTCATTTATAGTCACTCATGCCTATAAAAGCCTTAATACTCGCTTTAAATGCTTTTATAATCCCATTATTGAATTTATTTTGTTTTGTTTTTACATTTTTTGATTAAAATAGATTGTAATTGATTGTTTGCCTCGTGAAACGTGGAGCGAAAGCCATCCATTGTCAAGAAAAGTTCATTTATAGTCACTCATGCCTAGAAAAGCCTTATTACTCGGTTTAAATGCCTTTGTAATCTCATTATTGATTAAAACATATTGTAATTGATTGTTTGCCTCGGGAAACGTGGAGCAAAAGCCATCCATTGTCAAGAAAAGATCATTTACACTCACTCGTGCTTAGAAAAGCCTTATTACTCGGTTTAAATGCTTTTATAATCCCATTATTGAATTTATTTTGAATTTTTTTTTACATTTTTTGATTAAAACAGATTGTAATTGATTGTTTGCCTCAGGAAACTTGGAGCGAAAGCCATCCATTGTCAAGAAAAGTTCATTTATAGTCACTCATGCCTAGAAAAGCCTTATTACTCGGTTTAAATGCCTTTGTAATCTCATTATTGAATTTATTTTGAACTTTTTTTACATTTTTTGATTAAAACATATTGTAATTGATTGTTTGCCTCGGGAAACATGGAGCGAAAGCCATCCATTGTTATGAAAAGTTCATTTATAGTCACTTATACTTAGAAAAGCCTTATTACTCGGTTTAAATGCCTTTATAATCCCATTATTGAATTTATTTTAAACTTTTTTTACATTTTTTGACTAAAACAGATTGTAATTGACTGTTTGCCTCGGGAAACATGGAGCGAAAGCCATCCATTGTCAAGAAAAGATCATTTATAGTTACTCATGCCTAGAAAAACCTTATTACTCGGTTTAAATGCTTTTATAATCCCATTATTGAATTTATATTGAATTGTTTTCACATTTTTTGATTAAAACAGATTGTAATTGATTGTTTGCCTCGTGAAACGTGGAGCAAAAGCCATCCATTGTCAAGAACAGTTCATTTATAGTCACTCATGCCTATAAAAGCCTTAATACTCTCTTTAAATGCTTTTATAATCCCATTATTGAATTTATTTTGTTTTGTTTTTACATTTTTTGATTAAAATAGATTGTAATTGATTGTTTGCCTCGTGAAACGTGGAGCGAAAGCCATCCATTGTCAAGAAAAGTTCATTTATAGTCACTCATGCCAAGAAAAGCCTTATTACTCTGTTTAAATGCCTTTCTAATCCCATTATTGAATTTATTTTGAATTGTTTTTACATTTTTTGATTAAAACAGATTGTAATTGATTGTTTGCCTTGGGAAACGTGGAGCAAAAGCCACCCATTGTCAAGAAAAGTTCATTTATAGTCACTCATGCCTAGAAAAGCCTTATTACTTGGTTTAAATGCCTTTATAATCCCATTATTGAATTTATTTTGAATTGTTTTTACATTTTTTGATTAAAACAGATTGTAATTGATTGTTTACCTCGGGAAACGTTGAGCAAAAGCCATCCATTGTCAAGAGAAGTTCATTTACAGTCACTCATGCCCAGAGAAACCTTATTACTCGGTTTAAATGCCTTTATAATCCCATTATTGAATTTATTTTGAACTTTTTTTACATTTTTTGATTAAAACAAATTGTAATTGATTGTTTGCCTCGGGAAACATGGAGCGAAAGCCATCCATTGTCAAGAAAAGATCATTTATAGTCACTCATGCCTAGAAAAGCCTTATTACTCGGTTTAAATGCTTTTATAATCCCATTATTGAATTTATTTTGAATTGTTTTTACATTTTTTGATTAAAACAGATTGTAATTGATTGTTTGCCTCGGGAAACGTTGAGCAAAAGCCATCCATTGTCAAGAAAAGTTCATTTATAGTCACTCATGCCAAGAAAAGCCTTATTCCTCGGTTAAAATGCCTTTATAATCCCATTATTGAATTTATTTTGAATTTTTTTTACATTTTTTGATTAAAACAGATTGTAATTGATTGTTTGCCTCGTGAAACGTGGAGCAAAAGCCATCCACTGTCAAGAACAGTTCATTTATAGTCACTCATGCCTACAAAAGCCTTAATATTCGCTTTAAATACTTTTATAATCCCATTATTGAATTTATTTTGTTTTGTTTTTACATTTTTTGATTAAAATAGATTGTAATTGATTGTTTGCCTCGTGAAACGTGGAGAGAAAGTCATCCATTGTCAAGAAAAGTTCATTTATAGTCACTCATGCCTAGAAAAGCCTTATTACTCGGTTTAAAAGCCTTTATAATCCCATTATTGAATTTATTTTGAATTGTTTTTACATTTTTTGATTAAAACAGATTGTAATTGATTGTTTGCCTCGGGAAACGTTGAGCAAAAGCCATCCATTGTCAAGAGAAGTTCATTTACAGTCACTCATGCCTAGAGAAACCTTATTACTCGGTTTAAATGCCTTTATAATCCCATTATTGAATTTATTTTGAATTTTTTTTACATTTTTTGATTAAAACATATTGTAATTGATTGTTTGCCTCGGGAAACGTGGAGCAAAAGCCATCCATTGTCAAGAAAAGATCATTTACACTCACTCGTGCTTAGAAAAGCCTTATTACTCGGTTTAAATGCTTTTATAATCCCATTATTGAATTTATTTTGAATTTTTTTTTACAATTTTTGATTAAAACAGATTGTAATTGATTGTTTGCCTCAGGAAACTTGGAGCGAAAGCCATCCATTGTCAAGAAAAGTTCATTTATAGTCACTCATGCCTAGAAAAGCCTTATTACTCGGTTTAAATGCCTTTGTAATCTCATTATTGAATTTATTTTGAACTTTTTTTACATTTTTTGATTAAAACATATTGTAATTGATTGTTTGCCTCGGGAAACATGGAGCGAAAGCCATCCATTGTTATGAAAAGTTCATTTATAGTCACTTATACTTAGAAAAGCCTTATTACTCGGTTTAAATGCCTTTATAATCCCATTATTGAATTTATTTTAAACTTTTTTTACATTTTTTGACTAAAACATATTGTAATTGACTGTTTGCCTCGGGAAACATGGAGCGAAAGCCATCCATTGTCAAGAAAAGATCATTTATAGTTACTCATGCCTAGAAAAACCTTATTACTCGGTTTAAATGCTTTTATAATCCCATTATTGAATTTATTTTGAATTGTTTTCACATTTTTTGATTAAAACAGATTGTAATTGATTGTTTGCCTCGTGAAACGTGGAGCAAAAGCCATCCATTGTCAAGAACAGTTCATTTATAGTAACTCATGCCTATAAAAGCCTTAATACTCGCTTTAAATGCTTTTATAATCCCATTATTGAATTTATTTTGTTTTGTTTTTACATTTTTTGATTAAAATAGATTGTAATTGATTGTTTGCCTCGTGAAACGTGGAGCGAAAGCCATCCATTGTCAAGAAAAGTTCATTTATAGTCACTCATGCCAAGAAAAGCCTTATTACTCTGTTTAAATGCCTTTCTAATCCCATTATTGAATTTATTTTGAATTGTTTTTACATTTTTTGATTAAAACAGATTGTAATTGATTGTTTGCCTTGGGAAACGTGGAGCAAAAGCCACCCATTGTCAAGAAAAGTTCATTTATAGTCACTCATGCCTAGAAAAGCCTTATTACTCGGTTTAAATGCCTTTATAATCCTATTATTGAATTTATTTTGAATTGTTTTTACATTTTTTGATTAAAACAGATTGTAATTGATTGTTTACCTCGGGAAACGTTGAGCAAAAGCCATCCATTGTCAAGAGAAGTTCATTTACAGTCACTCATGCCCAGAGAAACCTTATTACTCGGTTTAAATGCCTTTATAATCCCATTATTGAATTTATTTTGAACTTTTTTTACATTTTTTGATTAAAACAAATTGTAATTGATTGTTTGCCTCGGGAAACATGGAGCGAAAGCCATCCATTGTCAAGAAAAGATCATTTATAGTCACTCATGCCTAGAAAAGCCTTATTACTCGGTTTAAATGCTTTTATAATCCAATTATTGAATTTATTTTGAATTGTTTTTACATTTTTTGATTAAAACAGATTGTAATTGATTGTTTGCCTCGGGAAACGTGGAGCAAAAGCCATCCATTGTCAAGAAAATTTCATTTATAGTCACTCATGCCTAGAAAAGCCTTATTACTCGGTTTAAATGCCTTTATAATCCCATTATTGAATTTATTTTGAATTTTTTTTACATTTTTTGATTAAAACAGATTGTAATTGATTGTTTGCCTCGGGAAACGTGGAGCGAAAGCCATCCATTGTCAAGAAAAGATCATTTACACTCACTCGTGCCTAGAAAAGCCTTATTACTCGGTTTAAATGCTTCTATAATCCCATTATTGAATTTATTTTGAATTTTTTTTTACATTTTTTGATGAAAACAGACTGTAATTGATTGTTTGCCTCAGGAAACTTGGAGCGAAAGCCATCCATTGTCAAGAAAAGTTCATTTATAGTCACTCATGCCTAGAAAAGCCTTATTACTCGGTTTAAATGACATTATAATCCCATTATTTAATTTATTTTGAACTTTTTTTACATTTTTTGATTAAAACAGATTGTAATTGATTGTTTGCCTCGGGAAACGTGGAGTAAAAGCCATCCATTGTCAAGAAAAGTCCATTTATAGTCACTCATGCCTAGAAAAGCCTTATTACTCAGTTTAAATGCTTTTATAATCCCATTATTGAATTTATTTTGAATTGTTTTTATATTTTTTGATTAAAACAGATTGTAATTGATTGTTTGCCTCGGGAAACGTTGAGCAAAAGCCATCCATTGTCAAGAAAAGTTCATTTATAGTCACTCATGCCAAGAAAAGCCTTATTCCTCGGTTAAAATGCCTTTATAATCCCATTATTGAATTTATTTTGAATTTTTTTTACATTTTTTGATTAAAACAGATTGTAATTGATTGTTTGCCTCGTGAAACGTGGAGCAAAAGCCATCCACTGTCAAGAACAGTTCATTTATAGTCACTCATGCCTACAAAAGCCTTAATACTCGCTTTAAATACTTTTATAATCCCATTATTGAATTTATTTTGTTTTGTTTTTACATTTTTTGATTAAAATAGATTGTAATTGATTGTTTGCCTCGTGAAACGTGGAGAGAAAGTCATCCATTGTCAAGAAAAGTTCATTTATAGTCACTCATGCCTAGAAAAGCCTTATTACTCTGTTTAAATGCCTTTATAATCCCATTATTGAATTTATTTTGAATTGTTTTTACATTTTTTGATTAAAACAGATTGTAATTGATTGTTTGCCTCGGGAAACGTGGAGCAAAAGCCACCCAGTGTCAAGAAAAGTTCATTTATAGTCACTCATGCCTATAAAAGCCTTAATACTCGCTTTAAATGCTTTTATAATCCCATTATTGAATTTATTTTGTTTTGTTTTTACATTTTTTGATTAAAATAGATTGTAATTGATTGTTTGCCTCGTGAAACGTGGATTGAAAGCCATCCATTGTCAAGAAAAGTTCATTTATAGTCACTCATGCCTAGAAAAGCCTTATTACTCTGTTTAAATGCCTTTATAATCCCATTATTGAATTTATTTTGAATTGTTTTTACATTTTTTGATTAAAACAGATTGTAATTGATTGTTTGCCTTGGGAAACGTAGAGCAAAAGCCACCCATTGTCAAGAAAAGTTCATTTATAGTCACTCATGCCTAGAAAAGCCTTATTACTCGGTTTAAATGCCTTTATAATCCCATTATTAAATTTATTTTGAATTGTTTTTACATTTTTTGATTAAAACAGATTGTAATTGATTGTTTACCTCGGGAAACGTTGAGCAAAAGCCATCCATTGTCAAGAGAAGTTCATTTACAGTCACTCATGCCCAGAGAAACCTTATTACTCGGTTTAAATGCCTTTATAATCCCATTATTGAATTTATTTTGAACTTTTTTTACATTTTTTGAGTAAAACAGATTGTAATTGATTGTTGGCCTCGGGAAACGTGGAGCAAAAGCCATCCATTGTCAAGAAAAGTTCATTTATAGTCATTCATGCCTAGAAAAGCCTTATTACTCGGTTTAAGTGCCTTTATAATCCCATTATTGAATTTATTTTGAATTTTTTTTACATTTTTTGATTAAAATAGAGTGTAATTAATTGTTTGCCTCGGGAAACGTGGAGCGAAAGCCATCCATTGTCAAGAAAAGATCATTTACACTAACTCGTGCCTAGAAAAGCCTTATTACTCGGTTTAAATGCTTTTATAATCCCATTATTGAATTTATTTTGAATTTTTTTTTACATTTTTTGATTAAAACAGATTGTAATTGATTGTTTGCCTCAGGAAACTTGGAGCGAAAGCCATCCATTGTCAAGAAAAGTTCATTTATAGTCACTCACGCCTAGAAAAGCCTTATTACTCGGTTTAAATGCCTTTGTAATCTCATGATTGAATTTATTTTGATCTTTTTTTACATTTTTTGATTAAAACAGATTGTAATTGATTGTTTGCCTCAGGAAACATGGAGCGAAAGCCATCCATTGTTAAGAAAAGTTCATTTATAGTCACTCATGCCTAGAAAAGCTTTATTACTCGGTTTAAATGCCTTTATAATCCCATTATTGAATTTATTTTGAGTTGTTTTTACATTTTTTGATTCAAACAGATTGTAATTGATTGTTTGCCTCAGGAAACATGGAGCAAAAGCCATCCATTGTCAAGAGAAGTTCATTTACAGTCACTCATGCCTAGAGAAACCTTATTACTCGGTTTAAATGCCTTTATAATCTCATTATTGAATTTATTTTGAACTTTTTTTACATTTTTTGATTAAAACATATTGTAATTGATTGTTTGCCTCGGGAAACATGGAGCGAAAGCCATCCATTGTTATGAAAAGTTCATTTATAGTCACTTATACTTAGAAAAGCCTTATTACTCGGTTTAAATGCCTTTATAATCCCATTATTGAATTTATTTTAAACTTTTTTTAGATTTTTTGACTAAAACAGATTGTAATTGACTGTTTGCCTCGGGAAACATGGAGCGAAAGCCATCCATTGTCAAGAAAAGATCATTTATAGTTACTCATGCCTAGAAAAACCTTATTACTCGGTTTAAATGCTTTTATAATCCCATTATTGAATTTATTTTGAATTGTTTTCACATTTTTTGATTAAAACAGATTGTAATTGATTGTTTGCCTCGTGAAACGTGGAGCAAAAGCCATCCATTGTCAAGAACAGTTCATTTATAGTCACTCATGCCTATAAAAGCCTTAATACTCGCTTTAAATGCTTTTATAATCCCATTATTGAATTTATTTTGTTTTGTTTTTACATTTTTTGATTAAAATAGATTGTAATTGATTGTTTGCCTCGTGAAACGTGGAGCGAAAGCCATCCATTGTCAAGAAAAGTTCATTTATAGTCACTCATGCCAAGAAAAGCCTTATTACTCTGTTTAAATGCCTTTATAATCCCATTATTGAATTTATTTTGAATTGTTTTTACATTTTTTGATTAAAACAGATTGTAATTGATTGTTTGCCTTGGGAAACGTGGAGCAAAAGCCACCCATTGTCAAGAAAAGTTCATTTATAGTCACTCATGCCTAGAAAAGCCTTATTACTCGGTTTAAATGCCTTTATAATCCTATTATTGAATTTATTTTGAATTGTTTTTACATTTTTTGATTAAAACAGATTGTAATTGATTGTTTACCTCGGGAAACGTTGAGCAAAAGCCATCCATTGTCAAGAGAAGTTCATTTACAGTCACTCATGCCCAGAGAAACCTTATTACTCGGTTTAAATGCCTTTATAATCCCATTATTGAATTTATTTTGAACTTTTTTTACATTTTTTGATTAAAACAAATTGTAATTGATTGTTTGCCTCGGGAAACATGGAGCGAAAGCCATCCATTGTCAAGAAAAGATCATTTATAGTCACTCATGCCTAGAAAAGCCTTATTACTCGGTTTAAATGCTTTTATAATCCAATTATTGAATTTATTTTGAATTGTTTTTACATTTTTTGATTAAAACAGATTGTAATTGATTGTTTGCCTCGGGAAACGTGGAGCAAAAGCCATCCATTGTCAAGAAAATTTCATTTATAGTCACTCATGCCTAGAAAAGCCTTATTACTCGGTTTAAATGCCTTTATAATCCCATTATTGAATTTATTTTGAATTTTTTTTACATTTTTTGATTAAAACAGATTGTAATTGATTGTTTGCCTCGGGAAACGTGGAGCGAAAGCCATCCATTGTCAAGAAAAGATCATTTACACTCACTCGTGCCTAGAAAAGCCTTATTACTCGGTTTAAATGCTTCTATAATCCCATTATTGAATTTATTTTGAATTTTTTTTTACATTTTTTGATGAAAACAGACTGTAATTGATTGTTTGCCTCAGGAAACTTGGAGCGAAAGCCATCCATTGTCAAGAAAAGTTCATTTATAGTCACTCATGCCTAGAAAAGCCTTATTACTCGGTTTAAATGACATTATAATCCCATTATTTAATTTATTTTGAACTTTTTTTACATTTTTTGATTAAAACAGATTGTAATTGATTGTTTGCCTCGGGAAACGTGGAGTAAAAGCCATCCATTGTCAAGAAAAGTCCATTTATAGTCACTCATGCCTAGAAAAGCCTTATTACTCAGTTTAAATGCTTTTATAATCCCATTATTGAATTTATTTTGAATTGTTTTTATATTTTTTGATTAAAACAGATTGTAATTGATTGTTTGCCTCGGGAAACGTTGAGCAAAAGCCATCCATTGTCAAGAAAAGTTCATTTATAGTCACTCATGCCAAGAAAAGCCTTATTCCTCGGTTAAAATGCCTTTATAATCCCATTATTGAATTTATTTTGAATTTTTTTTACATTTTTTGATTAAAACAGATTGTAATTGATTGTTTGCCTCGTGAAACGTGGAGCAAAAGCCATCCACTGTCAAGAACAGTTCATTTATAGTCACTCATGCCTACAAAAGCCTTAATACTCGCTTTAAATACTTTTATAATCCCATTATTGAATTTATTTTGTTTTGTTTTTACATTTTTTGATTAAAATAGATTGTAATTGATTGTTTGCCTCGTGAAACGTGGAGAGAAAATCATCCATTGTCAAGAAAAGTTCATTTATAGTCACTCATGCCTAGAAAAGCCTTATTACTCTGTTTAAATGCCTTTATAATCCCATTATTGAATTTATTTTGAATTGTTTTTACATTTTTTGATTAAAACAGATTGTAATTGATTGTTTGCCTCGGGAAACGTGGAGCAAAAGCCACCCAGTGTCAAGAAAAGTTCATTTATAGTCACTCATGCCTATAAAAGCCTTAATACTCGCTTTAAATGCTTTTATAATCCCATTATTGAATTTATTTTGTTTTGTTTTTACATTTTTTGATTAAAATAGATTGTAATTGATTGTTTGCCTCGTGAAACGTGGATTGAAAGCCATCCATTGTCAAGAAAAGTTCATTTATAGTCACTCATGCCTAGAAAAGCCTTATTACTCTGTTTAAATGCCTTTATAATCCCATTATTGAATTTATTTTGAATTGTTTTTACATTTTTTGATTAAAACAGATTGTAATTGATTGTTTGCCTTGGGAAACGTAGAGCAAAAGCCACCCATTGTCAAGAAAAGTTCATTTATAGTCACTCATGCCTAGAAAAGCCTTATTACTCGGTTTAAATGCCTTTATAATCCCATTATTAAATTTATTTTGAATTGTTTTTACATTTTTTGATTAAAACAGATTGTAATTGATTGTTTACCTCGGGAAACGTTGAGCAAAAGCCATCCATTGTCAAGAGAAGTTCATTTACAGTCACTCATGCCCAGAGAAACCTTATTACTCGGTTTAAATGCCTTTATAATCCCATTATTGAATTTATTTTGAACTTTTTTTACATTTTTTGAGTAAAACAGATTGTAATTGATTGTTGGCCTCGGGAAACGTGGAGCAAAAGCCATCCATTGTCAAGAAAAGTTCATTTATAGTCATTCATGCCTAGAAAAGCCTTATTACTCGGTTTAAGTGCCTTTATAATCCCATTATTGAATTTATTTTGAATTTTTTTTACATTTTTTGATTAAAATAGAGTGTAATTAATTGTTTGCCTCGGGAAACGTGGAGCGAAAGCCATCCATTGTCAAGAAAAGATCATTTACACTAACTCGTGCCTAGAAAAGCCTTATTACTCGGTTTAAATGCTTTTATAATCCCATTATTGAATTTATTTTGAATTTTTTTTTACATTTTTTGATTAAAACAGATTGTAATTGATTGTTTGCCTCAGGAAACTTGGAGCGAAAGCCATCCATTGTCAAGAAAAGTTCATTTATAGTCACTCACGCCTAGAAAAGCCTTATTACTCGGTTTAAATGCCTTTGTAATCTCATGATTGAATTTATTTTGATCTTTTTTTACATTTTTTGATTAAAACAGATTGTAATTGATTGTTTGCCTCAGGAAACATGGAGCGAAAGCCATCCATTGTTAAGAAAAGTTCATTTATAGTCACTCATGCCTAGAAAAGCTTTATTACTCGGTTTAAATGCCTTTATAATCCCATTATTGAATTTATTTTGAGTTGTTTTTACATTTTTTGATTCAAACAGATTGTAATTGATTGTTTGCCTCAGGAAACATGGAGCAAAAGCCATCCATTGTCAAGAGAAGTTCATTTACAGTCACTCATGCCTAGAGAAACCTTATTACTCGGTTTAAATGCCTTTATAATCTCATTATTGAATTTATTTTGAACTTTTTTTACATTTTTTGATTAAAACATATTGTAATTGATTGTTTGCCTCGGGAAACATGGAGCGAAAGCCATCCATTGTTATGAAAAGTTCATTTATAGTCACTTATACTTAGAAAAGCCTTATTACTCGGTTTAAATGCCTTTATAATCCCATTATTGAATTTATTTTAAACTTTTTTTAGATTTTTTGACTAAAACAGATTGTAATTGACTGTTTGCCTCGGGAAACATGGAGCGAAAGCCATCCATTGTCAAGAAAAGATCATTTATAGTTACTCATGCCTAGAAAAACCTTATTACTCGGTTTAAATGCTTTTATAATCCCATTATTGAATTTATTTTGAATTGTTTTCACATTTTTTGATTAAAACAGATTGTAATTGATTGTTTGCCTCGTGAAACGTGGAGCAAAAGCCATCCATTGTCAAGAACAGTTCATTTATAGTCACTCATGCCTATAAAAGCCTTAATACTCGCTTTAAATGCTTTTATAATCCCATTATTGAATTTATTTTGTTTTGTTTTTACATTTTTTGATTAAAATAGATTGTAATTGATTGTTTGCCTCGTGAAACGTGGAGCGAAAGCCATCCATTGTCAAGAAAAGTTCATTTATAGTCACTCATGCCAAGAAAAGCCTTATTACTCTGTTTAAATGCCTTTATAATCCCATTATTGAATTTATTTTGAATTGTTTTTACATTTTTTGATTAAAACAGATTGTAATTGATTGTTTGCCTTGGGAAACGTGGAGCAAAAGCCACCCATTGTCAAGAAAAGTTCATTTATAGTCACTCATGCCTAGAAAAGCCTTATTACTCGGTTTAAATGCCTTTATAATCCTATTATTGAATTTATTTTGAATTGTTTTTACATTTTTTGATTAAAACAGATTGTAATTGATTGTTTACCTCGGGAAACGTTGAGCAAAAGCCATCCATTGTCAAGAGAAGTTCATTTACAGTCACTCATGCCCAGAGAAACCTTATTACTCGGTTTAAATGCCTTTATAATCCCATTATTGAATTTATTTTGAACTTTTTTTACATTTTTTGATTAAAACAAATTGTAATTGATTGTTTGCCTCGGGAAACATGGAGCGAAAGCCATCCATTGTCAAGAAAAGATCATTTATAGTCACTCATGCCTAGAAAAGCCTTATTACTCGGTTTAAATGCTTTTATAATCCAATTATTGAATTTATTTTGAATTGTTTTTACATTTTTTGATTAAAACAGATTGTAATTGATTGTTTGCCTCGGGAAACGTGGAGCAAAAGCCATCCATTGTCAAGAAAATTTCATTTATAGTCACTCATGCCTAGAAAAGCCTTATTACTCGGTTTAAATGCCTTTATAATCCCATTATTGAATTTATTTTGAATTTTTTTTACATTTTTTGATTAAAACAGATTGTAATTGATTGTTTGCCTCGGGAAACGTGGAGCGAAAGCCATCCATTGTCAAGAAAAGATCATTTACACTCACTCGTGCCTAGAAAAGCCTTATTACTCGGTTTAAATGCTTCTATAATCCCATTATTGAATTTATTTTGAATTTTTTTTTACATTTTTTGATGAAAACAGACTGTAATTGATTGTTTGCCTCAGGAAACTTGGAGCGAAAGCCATCCATTGTCAAGAAAAGTTCATTTATAGTCACTCATGCCTAGAAAAGCCTTATTACTCGGTTTAAATGACATTATAATCCCATTATTTAATTTATTTTGAACTTTTTTTACATTTTTTGATTAAAACAGATTGTAATTGATTGTTTGCCTCGGGAAACGTGGAGTAAAAGCCATCCATTGTCAAGAAAAGTCCATTTATAGTCACTCATGCCTAGAAAAGCCTTATTACTCAGTTTAAATGCTTTTATAATCCCATTATTGAATTTATTTTGAATTGTTTTTATATTTTTTGATTAAAACAGATTGTAATTGATTGTTTGCCTCGGGAAACGTTGAGCAAAAGCCATCCATTGTCAAGAAAAGTTCATTTATAGTCACTCATGCCAAGAAAAGCCTTATTCCTCGGTTAAAATGCCTTTATAATCCCATTATTGAATTTATTTTGAATTTTTTTTACATTTTTTGATTAAAACAGATTGTAATTGATTGTTTGCCTCGTGAAACGTGGAGCAAAAGCCATCCACTGTCAAGAACAGTTCATTTATAGTCACTCATGCCTACAAAAGCCTTAATACTCGCTTTAAATACTTTTATAATCCCATTATTGAATTTATTTTGTTTTGTTTTTACATTTTTTGATTAAAATAGATTGTAATTGATTGTTTGCCTCGTGAAACGTGGAGAGAAAGTCATCCATTGTCAAGAAAAGTTCATTTATAGTCACTCATGCCTAGAAAAGCCTTATTACTCTGTTTAAATGCCTTTATAATCCCATTATTGAATTTATTTTGAATTGTTTTTACATTTTTTGATTAAAACAGATTGTAATTGATTGTTTGCCTCGGGAAACGTGGAGCAAAAGCCACCCAGTGTCAAGAAAAGTTCATTTATAGTCACTCATGCCTATAAAAGCCTTAATACTCGCTTTAAATGCTTTTATAATCCCATTATTGAATTTATTTTGTTTTGTTTTTACATTTTTTGATTAAAATAGATTGTAATTGATTGTTTGCCTCGTGAAACGTGGATTGAAAGCCATCCATTGTCAAGAAAAGTTCATTTATAGTCACTCATGCCTAGAAAAGCCTTATTACTCTGTTTAAATGCCTTTATAATCCCATTATTGAATTTATTTTGAATTGTTTTTACATTTTTTGATTAAAACAGATTGTAATTGATTGTTTGCCTTGGGAAACGTAGAGCAAAAGCCACCCATTGTCAAGAAAAGTTCATTTATAGTCACTCATGCCTAGAAAAGCCTTATTACTCGGTTTAAATGCCTTTATAATCCCATTATTAAATTTATTTTGAATTGTTTTTACATTTTTTGATTAAAACAGATTGTAATTGATTGTTTACCTCGGGAAACGTTGAGCAAAAGCCATCCATTGTCAAGAGAAGTTCATTTACAGTCACTCATGCCCAGAGAAACCTTATTACTCGGTTTAAATGCCTTTATAATCCCATTATTGAATTTATTTTGAACTTTTTTTACATTTTTTGAGTAAAACAGATTGTAATTGATTGTTGGCCTCGGGAAACGTGGAGCAAAAGCCATCCATTGTCAGGAAAAGTTCATTTATAGTCACTCATGCCTAGAAAAGCCTTATTACTCGGTTTAAGTGCCTTTATAATCCCATTATTGAATTTATTTTGAATTTTTTTTACATTTTTTGATTAAAATAGAGTGTAATTAATTGTTTGCCTCGGGAAACGTGGAGCGAAAGCCATCCATTGTCAAGAAAAGATCATTTACACTAACTCGTGCCTAGAAAAGCCTTATTACTCGGTTTAAATGCTTTTATAATCCCATTATTGAATTTATTTTGAATTTTTTTTTACATTTTTTGATTAAAACAGATTGTAATTGATTGTTTGCCTCAGGAAACTTGGAGCGAAAGCCATCCATTGTCAAGAAAAGTTCATTTATAGTCACTCACGCCTAGAAAAGCCTTATTACTCGGTTTAAATGGCTTTGTAATCTCATGATTGAATTTATTTTGATCTTTTTTTACATTTTTTGATTAAAACAGATTGTAATTGATTGTTTGCCTCAGGAAACATGGAGCGAAAGCCATCCATTGTTAAGAAAAGTTCATTTATAGTCACTCATGCCTAGAAAAGCTTTATTACTCGGTTTAAATGCCTTTATAATCCCATTATTGAATTTATTTTGAGTTGTTTTTACATTTTTTGATTCAAACAGATTGTAATTGATTGTTTGCCTCAGGAAACATGGAGCAAAAGCCATCCATTGTCAAGAGAAGTTCATTTACAGTCACTCATGCCTAGAGAAACCTTATTACTCGGTTTAAATGCCTTTATAATCCCATTATTGAATTTATTTTGAACTTTTTTTACATTTTTTGATTAAAACAGATTGTAATTGATTGTTTGCCTCGGGAAACGTGGAGCAAAAGCCATCCATTGTCAAGAAAAGTTCATTTATAGTCACTCATGCCTAGAAAAGCCTTATTACTCGGTTTAAGTGCCTTTATAATCCCATTATTGAATTTATTTTGAATTTTTTTTACATTTTTTGATTAAAATAGAGTGTAATTAATTGTTTGCCTCGGGAAACGTGGAGCGAAAGCCATCCATTGTCAAGAAAAGATCATTTACACTAACTCGTGCCTAGAAAAGCCTTATTACTCGGTTTAAATGCTTTTATAATCCCATTATTGAATTTATTTTGAATTTTTTTTTACATTTTTTGATTAAAACAGATTGTAATTGATTGTTTGCCTCAGGAAACTTGGAGCGAAAGCCATCCATTGTCAAGAAAAGTTCATTTATAGTCACTCACGCCTAGAAAAGCCTTATTACTCGGTTTAAATGCCTTTGTAATCTCATGATTGAATTTATTTTGATCTTTTTTTACATTTTTTGATTAAAACAGATTGTAATTGATTGTTTGCCTCAGGAAACATGGAGCGAAAGCCATCCATTGTTAAGAAAAGTTCATTTATAGTCACTCATGCCTAGAAAAGCTTTATTACTCGGTTTAAATGCCTTTATAATCCCATTATTGAATTTATTTTGAGTTGTTTTTACATTTTTTGATTCAAACAGATTGTAATTGATTGTTTGCCTCAGGAAACATGGAGCAAAAGCCATCCATTGTCAAGAGAAGTTCATTTACAGTCACTCATGCCTAGAGAAACCTTATTACTCGGTTTAAATGCCTTTATAATCCCATTATTGAATTTATTTTGAACTTTTTTTACATTTTTTGATTAAAACAGATTGTAATTGATTGTTTTCCTCGGGAAACATGGAGCGAAAGCCATCCATTGTCAAGAAAAGATCATTTATAGTCACTCATGCCTAGAAAAGCCTTATTACTCGGTTTAAATGCTTTTATAGTCCCATTATTGAATTTATTTTGAATTGTTTTTACATTTTTTGATTAAAACAGATTGTAATTGATTGTTTGCATCGGGAAACGTGGAGCAAAAGCCATCCATTGTCAAGAAAAGTTCATTTATAGTCACTCATGCCTAGAAAAGCCTTATTACTCGGTTTAAATGCCTTTATAATCCCATTATTGAATTTATTTTGAATTTTTTTTACATTTTTTGATTAAAACAGATTGTAATTGATTGTTTGCCTCGGGAAACGTGGAGCAAAAGCCATCCATTGTCAAGAAAAGATCATTTACACTCACTCGTGCCTAGAAAAGCCTTATTACTGGGTTTAAATGCTTTTATAATCTCATTATTGAATTTATTTTGAATTTTTTTTTGCATTTTTTGATTAAAACAGATTGTAATTGATTGTTTGCCTCAGGAAACTTGGAGCGAAAGCCATCCATTGTCAAGAAAAGTTCATTTATAGTCACTCATGCCTAGAAAAGCCTTATTACTCGGTTTAAATGCCTTTGTAATCTCATTATTGAATTTATTTTGAACTTTTTTTACATTTTTTGATTAAAACATATTGTAATTGATTGTTTGCCTCGGGAAACATGGAGCGAAAGCCATCCATTGTTATGAAAAGTTCATTTATAGTCACTTATGCTTAGAAAAGCCTTATTACTCGGTTTAAATGCCTTTATAATCCCATTATTGAATTTATTTTAAACTTTTTTTACATTTTTTGACTAAAACAGATTGTAATTGACTGTTTGCCTCGGGAAACATGGAGCGAAAGCCATCCATTGTCAAGAAAAGATCATTTATAGTTACTCATGCCTAGAAAAACCTTATTACTCGGTTTAAATGCTTTTATAATCCCATTATTGAATTTATTTTGAATTGTTTTTACATTTTTTGATTAAAACAGATTGTAATTGATTGTTTGCCTCGTGAAACGTGGAGCAAAAGCCATCCATTGTCAAGAACAGTTCATTTATAGTCACTCATGCCTATAAAAGCCTTAATACTCGCTTTAAATGCTTTTATAATCCCATTATTGAATTTATTTTGTTTTGTTTTTACATTTTTTGATTAAAATAGATTGTAATTGATTGTTTGCCTCGTGAAACGTGGAGCGAAAGCCATCCATTGTCAAGAAAAGTTCATTTATAGTCACTCATGCCAAGAAAAGCCTTATTACTCTGTTTAAATGCCTTTATCATCCCATTATTGAATTTATTTTGAATTGTTTTTACATTTTTTGATTAAAACAGATTGTAATTGATTGTTTGCCTCGGGAAACGTGGAGCAAAAGCCACCCAGTGTCAAGAAAAGTTCATTTATAGTCACTCATGCCTAGAAAAGCCTTATTACTCGGTTTAAAAGCCTTTATAATCCCATTATTGAATTTATTTTGAATTGTTTTTACATTTTTTGATTAAAACAGATTGTAATTGATTGTTTGCCTCGGGAAACGTGGAGCAAAAGCCATCCATTGTCAAGAAAAGATCATTTACACTCACTCGTGCTTAGAAAAGCCTTATTACTCGGTTTAAATGCTTTTATAATCCCATTATTGAATTTATTTTGAATTTTTTTTTACATTTTTTGATTAAAACAGATTGTAATTGATTGTTTGCCTCAGGAAACTTGGAGCGAAAGCCATCCATTGTCAAGAAAAGTTCATTTATAGTCACTTATGCCTAGAAAAGCCTTATTACTCGGTTTAAATGCCTTTGTAATCTCATGATTGAATTTATTTTGAACTTTTTTTACATTTTTTGATTAAAACATATTGTAATTGATTGTTTGCCTCGGGAAACATGGAGCGAAAGCCATCCATTGTTATGAAAAGTTCATTTATAGTCACTTATACTTAGAAAAGCCTTATTACTCGGTTTAAATGCCTTTATAATCCCATTATTGAAGTTATTTTGAATTTTTTTTACATTTTTTGATTAAAACAGATTGTAATTGATTTTTTGCCTCGGGAAACGTGGAGCGAAAGCCATCCATTGTCAAGAAAAGATCATTTACACTCACTCGTGCCTAGAAAAGCCTTATTACTCGGTTTAAATGCTTCTATAATCCCATTATTGAATTTATTTTGAATTTATTTTTACATTTTTTGATGAAAACAGACTGTAATTGATTGTTTGCCTCAGGAAACTTGGAGCGAAAGCCATCCATTGTCAAGAAAAGTTCATTTATAGTCACTCATGCCTAGAAAAGCCTTATTACTCGGTTTAAATGACTTTATAATCCCATTATTTAATTTATTTTGAACTTTTTTTACATTTTTTGATTAAAACAGATTGTAATTGATTGTTTGCCTCGGGAAACGTGGAGCAAAAGCCATCCATTGTCAAGAAAAGTCCATTTATAGTCACTCATGCCTAGAAAAGCCTTATGACTCAGTTTAAATGCTTTTATAATCCCATTATTGAATTTATTTTGAATTGTTTTTACATATTTTGATTAAAACAGATTGTAATTGATTGTTTGCCCTGGGAAACGTGGAGCATAAGCCATCCATTGTCAAGAAAAGTTCATTTATAGTCACTAATGCCAAGAAAAGCCTTATTCCTCGGTTAAAATGCCTTTATAATCCCATTATTGAATTTATTTTGAATTTTTTTTACATTTTTTGATTAAAACAGATTGTAATTGATTGTTTGCCTCGTGAAACGTGGAGCAAAAACCATCCATTGTCTAGAACAGTTCATTTATAGTCACTCATGCCTACAAAAGCCTTAATACTCGCTTTAAATACTTTTATAATCCCATTATTGAATTTATTTTGTTTTGTTTTTAAATTTTTTGATTAAAATAGATTGTAATTGATTGTTTGCCTCGTGAAACGTGGAGAGAAAGTCATCCATTGTCAACAAAAGTTCATTTATAGTCACTCATGCCTAGAAAAGCCTTATTACTCTGTTTAAATGCCTTTATAATCCCATTATTGAATTGTTTTTACATTTTTTGATTAAAACAGATTGTAATTGATTGTTTGCCTCGGGAACGTGGAGCAAAAGCCACCCAGTGTCAAGAAAAGTTCATTTATAGTCACTCATGCCTATAAAAGCCTTAATACTCGCTTTAAATGCTTTTATAATCCCATTATTGAATTTATTTTGTTTTGTTTTTACATTTTTTGATTAAAATAGATTGTAATTGATTGTTTGCCTCGTGAAACGTGGAGCGAAAGCCATCCATTGTCAAGAAAAGTTCATTTATAGTCACTCATGCCTAGAAAAGCCTTATTACTCTGTTTAAATGCCTTTATAATCCCATTATTGAATTTATTTTGAATTGTTTTTACATTTTTTGATTAAAACAGATTGTAATTGATTGTTTGCCTTGGGAAACGTGGAGCAAAAGCCACCCATTGTCAAGAAAAGTTCATTTATAGTCACTCATGCCTAGAAAAGCCTTAATACTCGGTTTAAATGCCTTTATAATCCCATTATTGAATTTATTTTGAATTGTTTTTACATTTTTTGATTAAAACAGATTGTAATTGATTGTTTACCTCGGGAAACGTTGAGCAAAAGCCATCCATTGTCAAGAGAAGTTCATTTACAGTCACTCATGCCCAGAGAAACCTTATTACTCGGTTTAAATGCCTTTATAATCCCATTATTGAATTTATTTTGAACTTTTTTTACATTTTTTGATTAAAACAAATTGTAATTGATTGTTTGCCTCGGGAAACATGGAGCGAAAGCCATCCATTGTCAAGAAAAGATCATTTATAGTCACTCATGCCTAGAAAAGCCTTATTACTCGGTTTAAATGCTTTTATAATCCCATTATTGAATTTATTTTGAATTGTTTTTACATTTTTTGATTAAAACAGATTGTAATTGATTGTTTGCCTCGGGAAACGTGGAGCAAAAGCCATCCATTGTCAAGAAAATTTCATTTATAGTCACTCATGCCTAGAAAAGCCTTATTACTCGGTTTAAATGCCTTTATAATCCCATTATTGAATTTATTTTGAATTTTTTTTACATTTTTTGATTAAAACAGATTGTAATTGATTGTTTGCCTCGGGAAACGTGGAGCGAAAGCCATCCATTGTCAAGAAAAGATCATTTACACTCACTCGTGCCTAGAAAAGCCTTATTACTCGGTTTAAATGCTTCTATAATCCCATTATTGAATTTATTTTGAATTTTTTTTTACATTTTTTGATGAAAACAGACTGTAATTGATTGTTTGCCTCAGGAAACTTGGAGCGAAAGCCATCCATTGTCAAGAAAAGTTCAATTATAGTCACTCATGCCTAGAAAAGCCTTATTACTCGGTTTAAATGACTTTATAATCCCATTATTTAATTTATTTTGAACTTTTTTTACATTTTTTGATTAAAACAGATTGTAATTGATTGTTTGCCTCGGGAAACGTGGAGCAAAAGCCATCCATTGTCAAGAAAAGTCCATTTATAGTCACTCATGCCTATAAAAGCCTTAATACTCGCTTTAAATGCTTTTATAATCCCATTATTGAATTTATTTTGTTTTGTTTTTACATTTTTTGATTAAAATAGATTGTAATTGATTGTTTGCCTCGTGAAACGTGGATTGAAAGCCATCCATTGTCAAGAAAAGTTCATTTATAGTCACTCATGCCTAGAAAAGCCTTATTACTCTGTTTAAATGCCTTTATAATCCCATTATTGAATTTATTTTGAATTGTTTTTACATTTTTTGATTAAAACAGATTGTAATTGATTGTTTGCCTTGGGAAACGTGGAGCAAAAGCCACCCATTGTCAAGAAAAGTTCATTTATAGTCACTCATGCCTAGAAAAGCCTTATTACTCGGTTTAAATGCCTTTATAATCCCATTATTGAATTTATTTTGAATTGTTTTTACATTTTTTGATTAAAACAGATTGTAATTGATTGTTTACCTCGGGAAACGTTGAGCAAAAGCCATCCATTGTCAAGAGAAGTTCATTTACAGTCACTCATGCCCAGAGAAACCTTATTACTCGGTTTAAATGCCTTTATAATCCCATTATTGAATTTATTTTGAACTTTTTTTACATTTTTTGATTAAAACAAATTGTAATTGATTGTTTGCCTCGGGAAACATGGAGCGAAAGCCATCCATTGTCAAGAAAAGATCATTTATAGTCACTCATGCCTAGAAAAGCCTTATTACTCGGTTTAAATGCTTTTATAATCCCATTATTGAATTTATTTTGAATTGTTTTTACATTTTTTGATTAAAACAGATTGTAATTGATTGTTTGCCTCGGGAAACGTGGAGCAAAAGCCATCCATTGTCAAGAAAATTTCATTTATAGTCACTCATGCCTAGAAAAGCCTTATTACTCGGTTTAAATGCCTTTATAATCCCATTATTGAATTTATTTTGAATTTTTTTTACATTTTTTGATTAAAACAGATTGTAATTGATTGTTTGCCTCGGGAAACGTGGAGCGAAAGCCATCCATTGTCAAGAAAAGATCATTTACACTCACTCGTGCCTAGAAAAGCCTTATTACTCGGTTTAAATGCTTCTATAATCCCATTATTGAATTTATTTTGAATTTTTTTTTACATTTTTTGATGAAAACAGACTGTAATTGATTGTTTGCCTCAGGAAACTTGGAGCGAAAGCCATCCATTGTCAAGAAAAGTTCAATTATAGTCACTCATGCCTAGAAAAGCCTTATTACTCGGTTTAAATGACTTTATAATCCCATTATTTAATTTATTTTGAACTTTTTTTACATTTTTTGATTAAAACAGATTGTAATTGATTGTTTGCCTCGGGAAACGTGGAGCAAAAGCCATCCATTGTCAAGAAAAGTCCATTTATAGTCACTCATGCCTATAAAAGCCTTAATACTCGCTTTAAATGCTTTTATAATCCCATTATTGAATTTATTTTGTTTTGTTTTTACATTTTTTGATTAAAATAGATTGTAATTGATTGTTTGCCTCGTGAAACGTGGAGCGAAAGCCATCCATTGTCAAGAAAAGTTCATTTATAGTCACTCATGCCTAGAAAAGCCTTATTACTCTGTTTAAATGCCTTTATAATCCCATTATTGAATTTATTTTGAATTGTTTTTACATTTTTTGATTAAAAGAGATTGTAATTGATTGTTTGCCTTGGGAAACGTGGAGCAAAAGCCACCCATTGTCAAGAAAAGTTCATTTATAGTCACTCATGCCTAGAAAAGCCTTATTACTCGGTTTAAATGCCTTTATAATCCCATTATTGAATTTATTTTGAATTGTTTTTACATTTTTTGATTAAAACAGATTGTAATTGATTGTTTACCTCGGGAAACGTTGAGCAAAAGCCATCCATTGTCAAGAGAAGTTCATTTACAGTCACTCATGCCCAGAGAAACCTTATTACTCGGTTTAAATGCCTTTATAATCCCATTATTGAATTTATTTTGAACTTTTTTTACATTTTTTGATTAAAACAAATTGTAATTGATTGTTTGCCTCGGGAAACATGGAGCGAAAGCCATCCATTGTCAAGAAAAGTTCATTTATAGTCACTCATGCCTAGAAAAGCCTTATTACTCGGTTTAAATGCTTTTATAATCCCATTATTGAATTTATTTTGAATTGTTTTTACATTTTTTGATTAAAACAGATTGTAATTGATTGTTTGCCTCGGGAAACGTGGAGCAAAAGCCATCCATTGTCAAGAAAATTTCATTTATAGTCACTCATGCCTAGAAAAGCCTTATTACTCGGTTTAAATGCCTTTATAATCCCATTATTGAATTTATTTTGAATTTTTTTTACATTTTTTGATTAAAACAGATTGTAATTGATTGTTTGCCTCGGGAAACGTGGAGCGAAAGCCATCCATTGTCAAGAAAAGATCATTTACACTCACTCGTGCCTAGAAAAGCCTTATTACTCGGTTTAAATGCTTCTATAATCCCATTATTGAATTTATTTTGAATTTTTTTTTACTTTTTTTGATGAAAACAGACTGTAATTGATTGTTTGCCTCAGGAAACTTGGAGCGAAAGCCATCCATTGTCAAGAAAAGTTCATTTATAGTCACTCATGCCTAGAAAAGCCTTATTACTCGGTTTAAATGACTTTATAATCCCATTATTTAATTTATTTTGAACTTTTTTTACATTTTTTGATTAAAACAGATTGTAATTGATTGTTTGCCTCGGGAAACGTGGAGCAAAAGCCATCCATTGTCAAGAAAAGTCCATTTATAGTCACTCATGCCTAGAAAAGCCTTATGACTCAGTTTAAATGCTTTTATAATCCCATTATTGAATTTATTTTGAATTGTTTTTACATTTTTTGATTAAAACAGATTGTAATTGATTGTTTGCCCCGGGAAACGTGGAGCATAAGCCATCCATTGTCAAGAAAAGTTCATTTATAGTCACTCATGCCAAGAAAAGCCTTATTCCTCGGTTAAAATGCCTTTATAATCCCATTATTGAATTTTTTTTGAATTTTTTTTACATTTTTTGATTAAAACAGATTGTAATTGATTGTTTGCCTCGTGAAACGTGAAGCAAAAGCCATCCATTGTCTAGAACAATTCATTTATAGTCACTCATGCCTATAAAAGCCTTAATACTCGCTTTAAATGCTTTTATAATCCCATTATTGAATTTATTTTGTTTTGTTTTTACATTTTTTGATTAAAATAGATTGTAATTGATTGTTTGCCTCGTGAAACGTGGAGCGAAAGCCATCCATTGTCAAGAAAAGTTCATTTATAGTCACTCATGCCAAGAAAAGCCTTATTACTCTGTTTAAATGCCTTTATAATCCCATTATTGAATTTATTTTGAATTGTTTTTACATTTTTTGATTAAAACAGATTGTAATTGATTGTTTGCCTTGGGAAACGTGGAGCAAAAGCCACCCATTGTCAAGAAAAGTTCATTTATAGTCACTCATGCCTAGAAAAGCCTTATTACTCGGTTTAAATGCCTTTATAATCCCATTATTGAATTTATTTTGAATTGTTTTTACATTTTTTGATTAAAACAGATTGTAATTGATTGTTTACCTCGGGAAACGTTGAGCAAAAGCCATCCATTGTCAAGAGAAGTTCATTTACAGTCACTCATGCCCAGAGAAACCTTATTACTCGGTTTAAATGCCTTTATAATCCCATTATTGAATTTATTTTGAATTTTTTTTACATTTTTTGATTAAAACAGATTGTAATTGATTGTTTGCCTCGGGAAACGTGGAGCGAAAGCCATCCATTGTCAAGAAAAGATCATTTACACTCACTCGTGCCTAGAAAAGCCTTATTACTCGGTTTAAATGCTTCTATAATCCCATTATTGAATTTATTTTGAATTTTTTTTTACATTTTTTGATGAAAACAGACTGTAATTGATTGTTTGCCTCAGGAAACTTGGAGCGAAAGCCATCCATTGTCAAGAAAAGTTCATTTATAGTCACTCATGCCTAGAAAAGCCTTATTACTCGGTTTAAATGACATTATAATCCCATTATTTAATTTATTTTGAACTTTTTTTACATTTTTTGATTAAAACAGATTGTAATTGATTGTTTGCCTCGGGAAACGTGGAGTAAAAGCCATCCATTGTCAAGAAAAGTCCATTTATAGTCACTCATGCCTAGAAAAGCCTTATTACTCAGTTTAAATGCTTTTATAATCCCATTATTGAATTTATTTTGAATTGTTTTTACATTTTTTGATTAAAACAGATTGTAATTGATTGTTTGCCTCGGGAAACGTTGAGCAAAAGCCATCCATTGTCAAGAAAAGTTCATTTATAGTCACTCATGCCAAGAAAAGCCTTATTCCTCGGTTAAAATGCCTTTATAATCCCATTATTGAATTTATTTTGAACTTTTTTTACATTTTTTGATTAAAACAGATTGTAATTGATTGTTTGCCTCGTGAAACGTGGAGCAAAAGCCATCCACTGTCAAGAACAGTTCATTTATAGTCACTCATGCCTACAAAAGCCTTAATACTCGCTTTAAATACTTTTATAATCCCATTATTGAATTTATTTTGTTTTGTTTTTACATTTTTTGATTAAAATAGATTGTAATTGATTGTTTGCCTCGTGAAACGTGGAGAGAAAGTCATCCATTGTCAAGAAAAGGTCATTTATAGTCACTCATGCCTAGAAAAGCCTTATTACTCTGTTTAAATGCCTTTATAATCCCATTATTGAATTTATTTTGAATTGTTTTTACATTTTTTGATTAAAACAGATTGTAATTGATTGTTTGCCTTGGGAAACGTGGAGCAAAAGCCATCCATTGTCAAGAACAGTTCATTTATAGTCACTCATGCCTATAAAAGCCTTAATACTCGCTTTAAATGCTTTTATAATCCCATTATTGAATTTATTTTGTTTTGTTTTTACATTTTTTGATTAAAATAGATTGTAATTGATTGTTTGCCTCGTGAAACGTGGAGCGAAAGCCATCCATTGTCAAGAAAAGTTCATTTATAGTCACTCATGCCAAGAAAAGCCTTATTACTCTGTTTAAATGCCTTTCTAATCCCATTATTGAATTTATTTTGAATTGTTTTTACATTTTTTGATTAAAACAGATTGTAATTGATTGTTTGCCTTGGGAAACGTGGAGCAAAAGCCACCCATTGTCAAGAAAAGTTCATTTATAGTCACTCATGCCTAGAAAAGCCTTATTACTCGGTTTAAATGCCTTTATAATCCCATTATTGAATTTATTTTGAATTGTTTTTACATTTTTTGATTAAAACAGATTGTAATTGATTGTTTACCTCGGGAAACGTTGAGCAAAAGCCATCCATTGTCAAGAGAAGTTCATTTACAGTCACTCATGCCCAGAGAAACCTTATTACTCGGTTTAAATGCCTTTATAATCCCATTATTGAATTTATTTTGAACTTTTTTTACATTTTTTGATTAAAACAAATTGTAATTGATTGTTTGCCTCGGGAAACATGGAGCGAAAGCCATCCATTGTCAAGAAAAGATCATTTATAGTCACTCATGCCTAGAAAAGCCTTATTACTCGGTTTAAATGCTTTTATAATCCCATTATTGAATTTATTTTGAATTGTTTTTACATTTTTTGATTAAAACAGATTGTAATTGATTGTTTGCCTCGGGAAACGTGGAGCAAAGGCCATCCATTGTCAAGAAAATTTCATTTATAGTCACTCATGCCTAGAAAAGCCTTATTACTCGGTTTAAATGCCTTTATAATCCCATTATTGAATTTATTTTGAATTTTTTTTACATTTTTTGATTAAAACAGATTGTAATTGATTGTTTGCCTCGGGAAACGTGGAGCAAAAGCCATCCATTGTCAAGAAAAGTCCATTTATAGTCACTCATGCCTAGAAAAGCCTTATGACTCAGTTTAAATGCTTTTATAATCCCATTATTGAATTTATTTTGAATTGTTTTTACATTTTTTGATTAAAACAGATTGTAATTGATTGTTTGCCCCGGGAAACGTGGAGCATAAGCCATCCATTGTCAAGAAAAGTTCATTTATAGTCACTCATGCCAAGAAAAGCCTTATTCCTCGGTTAAAATGCCTTTATAATCCCATTATTGAATTTATTTTGAATTTTTTTTACATTTTTTGATTAAAACAGATTGTAATTGATTGTTTGCCTCGGGAAACGTGGAGCAAAAGCCATCCATTGTCAAGAAAAGTCCATTTATAGTCACTCATGCCTAGAAAAGCCTTATGACTCAGTTTAAATGCTTTTATAATCCCATTATTGAATTTATTTTGAATTGTTTTTACATTTTTTGATTAAAACAGATTGTAATTGATTGTTTGCCCCGGGAAACGTGGAGCATAAGCCATCCATTGTCAAGAAAAGTTCATTTATAGTCACTCATGCCAAGAAAAGCCTTATTCCTCGGTTAAAATGCCTTTATAATCCCATTATTGAATTTATTTTGAATTTTTTTTACATTTTTTGATTAAAACAGATTGTAATTGATTGTTTGCCTCGTGAAACGTGGAGCAAAAGCCATCCATTGTCTAGAACAATTCATTTATAGTCACTCATGCCTATAAAAGCCTTAATACTCGCTTTAAATGCTTTTATAATCCCATTATTGAATTTATTTTGTTTTGTTTTTACATTTTTTGATTAAAATAGATTGTAATTGATTGTTTGCCTCGTGAAACGTGGAGCGAAAGCCATCCATTGTCAAGAAAAGTTCATTTATAGTCACTCATGCCAAGAAAAGCCTTATTACTCTGTTTAAATGCCTTTATAATCCCATTATTGAATTTATTTTGAATTGTTTTTACATTTTTTGATTAAAACAGATTGTAATTGATTGTTTGCCTTGGGAAACGTGGAGCAAAAGCCACCCATTGTCAAGAAAAGTTCATTTATAGTCACTCATGCCTAGAAAAGCCTTATTACTCGGTTTAAATGCCTTTATAATCCCATTATTGAATTTATTTTGAATTGTTTTTACATTTTTTGATTAAAACAGATTGTAATTGATTGTTTACCTCGGGAAACGTTGAGCAAAAGCCATCCATTGTCAAGAGAAGTTCATTTACAGTCACTCATGCCCAGAGAAACCTTATTACTCGGTTTAAATGCCTTTATAATCCCATTATTGAATTTATTTTGAATTTTTTTTACATTTTTTGATTAAAACAGATTGTAATTGATTGTTTGCCTCGGGAAACGTGGAGCGAAAGCCATCCATTGTCAAGAAAAGATCATTTACACTCACTCGTGCCTAGAAAAGCCTTATTACTCGGTTTAAATGCTTCTATAATCCCATTATTGAATTTATTTTGAATTTTTTTTTACATTTTTTGATGAAAACAGACTGTAATTGATTGTTTGCCTCAGGAAACTTGGAGCGAAAGCCATCCATTGTCAAGAAAAGTTCATTTATAGTCACTCATGCCTAGAAAAGCCTTATTACTCGGTTTAAATGACATTATAATCCCATTATTTAATTTATTTTGAACTTTTTTTACATTTTTTGATTAAAACAGATTGTAATTGATTGTTTACCTCGGGAAACGTGGAGTAAAAGCCATCCATTGTCAAGAAAAGTCCATTTATAGTCACTCATGCCTAGAAAAGCCTTATTACTCAGTTTAAATGCTTTTATAATCCCATTATTGAATTTATTTTGAATTGTTTTTACATTTTTTGATTAAAACAGATTGTAATTGATTGTTTGCCTCGGGAAACGTTGAGCAAAAGCCATCCATTGTCAAGAAAAGTTCATTTATAGTCACTCATGCCAAGAAAAGCCTTATTCCTCGGTTAAAATGCCTTTATAATCCCATTATTGAATTTATTTTGAACTTTTTTTACATTTTTTGATTAAAACAGATTGTAATTGATTGTTTGCCTCGTGAAACGTGGAGCAAAAGCCATCCACTGTCAAGAACAGTTCATTTATAGTCACTCATGCCTACAAAAGCCTTAATACTCGCATTAAATACTTTTATAATCCCATTATTGAATTTATTTTGTTTTGTTTTTACATTTTTTGATTAAAATAGATTGTAATTGATTGTTTGCCTCGTGAAACGTGGAGAGAAAGTCATCCATTGTCAAGAAAAGTTCATTTATAGTCACTCATGCCTAGAAAAGCCTTATTACTCTATTTAAATGCCTTTATAATCCCATTATTGAATTTATTTTGAATTGTTTTTACATTTTTTGATTAAAACAGATTGTAATTGATTGTTTGCCTTGGGAAACGTGGAGCAAAAGCCATCCATTGTCAAGAACAGTTCATTTATAGTCACTCATGCCTATAAAAGCCTTAATACTCGCTTTAAATGCTTTTATAATCCCATTATTGAATTTATTTTGTTTTGTTTTTACATTTTTTGATTAAAATAGATTGTAATTGATTGTTTGCCTCGTGAAACGTGGAGCGAAAGCCATCCATTGTCAAGAAAAGTTCATTTATAGTCACTCATGCCAAGAAAAGCCTTATTACTCTGTTTAAATGCCTTTCTAATCCCATTATTGAATTTATTTTGAATTGTTTTTACATTTTTTGATTAAAAGAGATTGTAATTGATTGTTTGCCTTGGGAAACGTGGAGCAAAAGCCACCCATTGTCAAGAAAAGTTCATTTATAGTCACTCATGCCTAGAAAAGCCTTATTACTCGGTTTAAATGCCTTTATAATCCCATTATTGAATTTATTTTGAATTGTTTTTACATTTTTTGATTAAAACAGATTGTAATTGATTGTTTACCTCGGGAAACGTTGAGCAAAAGCCATCCATTGTCAAGAGAAGTTCATTTACAGTCACTCATGCCCAGAGAAACCTTATTACTCGGTTTAAATGCCTTTATAATCCCATTATTGAATTTATTTTGAACTTTTTTTACATTTTTTGATTAAAACAAATTGTAATTGATTGTTTGCCTCGGGAAACATGGAGCGAAAGCCATCCATTGTCAAGAAAAGATCATTTATAGTCACTCATGCCTAGAAAAGCCTTATTACTCGGTTTAAATGCTTTTATAATCCCATTATTGAATTTATTTTGAATTGTTTTTACATTTTTTGATTAAAACAGATTGTAATTGATTGTTTGCCTCGGGAAACGTGGAGCAAAAGCCATCCATTGTCAAGAAAATTTCATTTATAGTCACTCATGCCTAGAAAAGCCTTATTACTCTGTTTAAATGCCTTTATAATCCCATTATTGAATTTATTTTGAATTGTTTTTACATTTTTTGATTAAAAGAGATTGTAATTGATTGTTTGCCTTGGGAAACGTGGAGCAAAAGCCACCCATTGTCAAGAAAAGTTCATTTATAGTCACTCATGCCTAGAAAAGCCTTATTACTCGGTTTAAATGCCTTTATAATCCCATTATTGAATTTATTTTGAATTGTTTTTACATTTTTTGATTAAAACAGATTGTAATTGATTGTTTACCTCGGGAAACGTTGAGCAAAAGCCATCCATTGTCAAGAGAAGTTCATTTACAGTCACTCATGCCCAGAGAAACCTTATTACTCGGTTTAAATGCCTTTATAATCCCATTATTGAATTTATTTTGAACTTTTTTTACATTTTTTGATTAAAACAAATTGTAATTGATTGTTTGCCTCGGGAAACATGGAGCGAAAGCCATCCATTGTCAAGAAAAGTTCATTTATAGTCACTCATGCCTAGAAAAGCCTTATTACTCGGTTTAAATGCTTTTATAATCCCATTATTGAATTTATTTTGAATTGTTTTTACATTTTTCGATTAAAACAGATTGTAATTGATTGTTTGCCTCGGGAAACGTGGAGCAAAAGCCATCCATTGTCAAGAAAATTTCATTTATAGTCACTCATGCCTAGAAAAGCCTTATTACTCGGTTTAAATGCCTTTATAATCCCATTATTGAATTTATTTTGAATTTTTTTTACATTTTTTGATTAAAACAGATTGTAATTGATTGTTTGCCTCGGGAAACGTGGAGCGAAAGCCATCCATTGTCAAGAAAAGATCATTTACACTCACTCGTGCCTAGAAAAGCCTTATTACTCAGTTTAAATGCTTCTATAATCCCATTATTGAATTTATTTTGAATTTTTTTTTACATTTTTTGATGAAAACAGACTGTAATTGATTGTTTGCCTCAGGAAACTTGGAGCGAAAGCCATCCATTGTCAAGAAAAGTTCATTTATAGTCACTCATGCCTAGAAAAGCCTTATTACTCGGTTTAAATGACTTTATAATCCCATTATTTAATTTATTTTGAACTTTTTTTACATTTTTTGATTAAAACAGATTGTAATTGATTGTTTGCCTCGGGAAACGTGGAGCAAAAGCCATCCATTGTCAAGAAAAGTCCATTTATAGTCACTCATGCCTAGAAAAGCCTTATGACTCAGTTTAAATGCTTTTATAATCCCATTATTGAATTTATTTTGAATTGTTTTTACATTTTTTGATTAAAACAGATTGTAATTGATTGTTTGCCCCGGGAAACGTGGAGCATAAGCCATCCATTGTCAAGAAAAGTTCATTTATAGTCACTCATGCCAAGAAAAGCCTTATTCCTCGGTTAAAATGCCTTTATAATCCCATTATTGAATTTTTTTTGAATTTTTTTTACATTTTTTGATTAAAACAGATTGTAATTGATTGTTTGCCTCGTGAAACGTGAAGCAAAAGCCATCCATTGTCTAGAACAATTCATTTATAGTCACTCATGCCTATAAAAGCCTTAATACTCGCTTTAAATGCTTTTATAATCCCATTATTGAATTTATTTTGTTTTGTTTTTACATTTTTTGATTAAAATAGATTGTAATTGATTGTTTGCCTCGTGAAACGTGGAGCGAAAGCCATCCATTGTCAAGAAAAGTTCATTTATAGTCACTCATGCCAAGAAAAGCCTTATTACTCTGTTTAAATGCCTTTATAATCCCATTATTGAATTTATTTTGAATTGTTTTTACATTTTTTGATTAAAACAGATTGTAATTGATTGTTTGCCTTGGGAAACGTGGAGCAAAAGCCACCCATTGTCAAGAAAAGTTCATTTATAGTCACTCATGCCTAGAAAAGCCTTATTACTCGGTTTAAATGCCTTTATAATCCCATTATTGAATTTATTTTGAATTGTTTTTACATTTTTTGATTAAAACAGATTGTAATTGATTGTTTACCTCGGGAAACGTTGAGCAAAAGCCATCCATTGTCAAGAGAAGTTCATTTACAGTCACTCATGCCCAGAGAAACCTTATTACTCGGTTTAAATGCCTTTATAATCCCATTATTGAATTTATTTTGAATTTTTTTTACATTTTTTGATTAAAACAGATTGTAATTGATTGTTTGCCTCGGGAAACGTGGAGCGAAAGCCATCCATTGTCAAGAAAAGATCATTTACACTCACTCGTGCCTAGAAAAGCCTTATTACTCGGTTTAAATGCTTCTATAATCCCATTATTGAATTTATTTTGAATTTTTTTTTACATTTTTTGATGAAAACAGACTGTAATTGATTGTTTGCCTCAGGAAACTTGGAGCGAAAGCCATCCATTGTCAAGAAAAGTTCATTTATAGTCACTCATGCCTAGAAAAGCCTTATTACTCGGTTTAAATGACATTATAATCCCATTATTTAATTTATTTTGAACTTTTTTTACATTTTTTGATTAAAACAGATTGTAATTGATTGTTTGCCTCGGGAAACGTGGAGTAAAAGCCATCCATTGTCAAGAAAAGTCCATTTATAGTCACTCATGCCTAGAAAAGCCTTATTACTCAGTTTAAATGCTTTTATAATCCCATTATTGAATTTATTTTGAATTGTTTTTACATTTTTTGATTAAAACAGATTGTAATTGATTGTTTGCCTCGGGAAACGTTGAGCAAAAGCCATCCATTGTCAAGAAAAGTTCATTTATAGTCACTCATGCCAAGAAAAGCCTTATTCCTCGGTTAAAATGCCTTTATAATCCCATTATTGAATTTATTTTGAACTTTTTTTACATTTTTTGATTAAAACAGATTGTAATTGATTGTTTGCCTCGTGAAACGTGGAGCAAAAGCCATCCACTGTCAAGAACAGTTCATTTATAGTCACTCATGCCTACAAAAGCCTTAATACTCGCTTTAAATACTTTTATAATCCCATTATTGAATTTATTTTGTTTTGTTTTTACATTTTTTGATTAAAATAGATTGTAATTGATTGTTTGCCTCGTGAAACGTGGAGAGAAAGTCATCCATTGTCAAGAAAAGGTCATTTATAGTCACTCATGCCTAGAAAAGCCTTATTACTCTGTTTAAATGCCTTTATAATCCCATTATTGAATTTATTTTGAATTGTTTTTACATTTTTTGATTAAAACAGATTGTAATTGATTGTTTGCCTTGGGAAACGTGGAGCAAAAGCCATCCATTGTCAAGAACAGTTCATTTATAGTCACTCATGCCTATAAAAGCCTTAATACTCGCTTTAAATGCTTTTATAATCCCATTATTGAATTTATTTTGTTTTGTTTTTACATTTTTTGATTAAAATAGATTGTAATTGATTGTTTGCCTCGTGAAACGTGGAGCGAAAGCCATCCATTGTCAAGAAAAGTTCATTTATAGTCACTCATGCCAAGAAAAGCCTTATTACTCTGTTTAAATGCCTTTCTAATCCCATTATTGAATTTATTTTGAATTGTTTTTACATTTTTTGATTAAAACAGATTGTAATTGATTGTTTGCCTTGGGAAACGTGGAGCAAAAGCCACCCATTGTCAAGAAAAGTTCATTTATAGTCACTCATGCCTAGAAAAGCCTTATTACTCGGTTTAAATGCCTTTATAATCCCATTATTGAATTTATTTTGAATTGTTTTTACATTTTTTGATTAAAACAGATTGTAATTGATTGTTTACCTCGGGAAACGTTGAGCAAAAGCCATCCATTGTCAAGAGAAGTTCATTTACAGTCACTCATGCCCAGAGAAACCTTATTACTCGGTTTAAATGCCTTTATAATCCCATTATTGAATTTATTTTGAACTTTTTTTACATTTTTTGATTAAAACAAATTGTAATTGATTGTTTGCCTCGGGAAACATGGAGCGAAAGCCATCCATTGTCAAGAAAAGATCATTTATAGTCACTCATGCCTAGAAAAGCCTTATTACTCGGTTTAAATGCTTTTATAATCCCATTATTGAATTTATTTTGAATTGTTTTTACATTTTTTGATTAAAACAGATTGTAATTGATTGTTTGCCTCGGGAAACGTGGAGCAAAGGCCATCCATTGTCAAGAAAATTTCATTTATAGTCACTCATGCCTAGAAAAGCCTTATTACTCGGTTTAAATGCCTTTATAATCCCATTATTGAATTTATTTTGAATTTTTTTTACATTTTTTGATTAAAACAGATTGTAATTGATTGTTTGCCTCGGGAAACGTGGAGCAAAAGCCATCCATTGTCAAGAAAAGTCCATTTATAGTCACTCATGCCTAGAAAAGCCTTATGACTCAGTTTAAATGCTTTTATAATCCCATTATTGAATTTATTTTGAATTGTTTTTACATTTTTTGATTAAAACAGATTGTAATTGATTGTTTGCCCCGGGAAACGTGGAGCATAAGCCATCCATTGTCAAGAAAAGTTCATTTATAGTCACTCATGCCAAGAAAAGCCTTATTCCTCGGTTAAAATGCCTTTATAATCCCATTATTGAATTTATTTTGAATTTTTTTTACATTTTTTGATTAAAACAGATTGTAATTGATTGTTTGCCTCGGGAAACGTGGAGCAAAAGCCATCCATTGTCAAGAAAAGTCCATTTATAGTCACTCATGCCTAGAAAAGCCTTATGACTCAGTTTAAATGCTTTTATAATCCCATTATTGAATTTATTTTGAATTGTTTTTACATTTTTTGATTAAAACAGATTGTAATTGATTGTTTGCCCCGGGAAACGTGGAGCATAAGCCATCCATTGTCAAGAAAAGTTCATTTATAGTCACTCATGCCAAGAAAAGCCTTATTCCTCGGTTAAAATGCCTTTATAATCCCATTATTGAATTTATTTTGAATTTTTTTTACATTTTTTGATTAAAACAGATTGTAATTGATTGTTTGCCTCGTGAAACGTGGAGCAAAAGCCATCCATTGTCTAGAACAATTCATTTATAGTCACTCATGCCTATAAAAGCCTTAATACTCGCTTTAAATGCTTTTATAATCCCATTATTGAATTTATTTTGTTTTGTTTTTACATTTTTTGATTAAAATAGATTGTAATTGATTGTTTGCCTCGTGAAACGTGGAGCGAAAGCCATCCATTGTCAAGAAAAGTTCATTTATAGTCACTCATGCCAAGAAAAGCCTTATTACTCTGTTTAAATGCCTTTATAATCCCATTATTGAATTTATTTTGAATTGTTTTTACATTTTTTGATTAAAACAGATTGTAATTGATTGTTTGCCTCGGGAAACGTGGAGCGAAAGCCATCCATTGTCAAGAAAAGATCATTTACACTCACTCGTGCCTAGAAAAGCCTTATTACTCGGTTTAAATGCTTCTATAATCCCATTATTGAATTTATTTTGAATTTTTTTTTACATTTTTTGATGAAAACAGACTGTAATTGATTGTTTGCCTCAGGAAACTTGGAGCGAAAGCCATCCATTGTCAAGAAAAGTTCATTTATAGTCACTCATGCCTAGAAAAGCCTTATTACTCGGTTTAAATGACATTATAATCCCATTATTTAATTTATTTTGAACTTTTTTTACATTTTTTGATTAAAACAGATTGTAATTGATTGTTTACCTCGGGAAACGTGGAGTAAAAGCCATCCATTGTCAAGAAAAGTCCATTTATAGTCACTCATGCCTAGAAAAGCCTTATTACTCAGTTTAAATGCTTTTATAATCCCATTATTGAATTTATTTTGAATTGTTTTTACATTTTTTGATTAAAACAGATTGTAATTGATTGTTTGCCTCGGGAAACGTTGAGCAAAAGCCATCCATTGTCAAGAAAAGTTCATTTATAGTCACTCATGCCAAGAAAAGCCTTATTCCTCGGTTAAAATGCCTTTATAATCCCATTATTGAATTTATTTTGAACTTTTTTTACATTTTTTGATTAAAACAGATTGTAATTGATTGTTTGCCTCGTGAAACGTGGAGCAAAAGCCATCCACTGTCAAGAACAGTTCATTTATAGTCACTCATGCCTACAAAAGCCTTAATACTCGCATTAAATACTTTTATAATCCCATTATTGAATTTATTTTGTTTTGTTTTTACATTTTTTGATTAAAATAGATTGTAATTGATTGTTTGCCTCGTGAAACGTGGAGAGAAAGTCATCCATTGTCAAGAAAAGTTCATTTATAGTCACTCATGCCTAGAAAAGCCTTATTACTCTATTTAAATGCCTTTATAATCCCATTATTGAATTTATTTTGAATTGTTTTTACATTTTTTGATTAAAACAGATTGTAATTGATTGTTTGCCTTGGGAAACGTGGAGCAAAAGCCATCCATTGTCAAGAACAGTTCATTTATAGTCACTCATGCCTATAAAAGCCTTAATACTCGCTTTAAATGCTTTTATAATCCCATTATTGAATTTATTTTGTTTTGTTTTTACATTTTTTGATTAAAATAGATTGTAATTGATTGTTTGCCTCGTGAAACGTGGAGCGAAAGCCATCCATTGTCAAGAAAAGTTCATTTATAGTCACTCATGCCAAGAAAAGCCTTATTACTCTGTTTAAATGCCTTTCTAATCCCATTATTGAATTTATTTTGAATTGTTTTTACATTTTTTGATTAAAAGAGATTGTAATTGATTGTTTGCCTTGGGAAACGTGGAGCAAAAGCCACCCATTGTCAAGAAAAGTTCATTTATAGTCACTCATGCCTAGAAAAGCCTTATTACTCGGTTTAAATGCCTTTATAATCCCATTATTGAATTTATTTTGAATTGTTTTTACATTTTTTGATTAAAACAGATTGTAATTGATTGTTTACCTCGGGAAACGTTGAGCAAAAGCCATCCATTGTCAAGAGAAGTTCATTTACAGTCACTCATGCCCAGAGAAACCTTATTACTCGGTTTAAATGCCTTTATAATCCCATTATTGAATTTATTTTGAACTTTTTTTACATTTTTTGATTAAAACAAATTGTAATTGATTGTTTGCCTCGGGAAACATGGAGCGAAAGCCATCCATTGTCAAGAAAAGATCATTTATAGTCACTCATGCCTAGAAAAGCCTTATTACTCGGTTTAAATGCTTTTATAATCCCATTATTGAATTTATTTTGAATTGTTTTTACATTTTTTGATTAAAACAGATTGTAATTGATTGTTTGCCTCGGGAAACGTGGAGCAAAAGCCATCCATTGTCAAGAAAATTTCATTTATAGTCACTCATGCCTAGAAAAGCCTTATTACTCGGTTTAAATGCCTTTATAATCCCATTATTGAATTTATTTTGAATTTTTTTTACATTTTTTGATTAAAACAGATTGTAATTGATTGTTTGCCTCGGGAAACGTGGAGTAAAAGCCATCCATTGTCAAGAAAAGTCCATTTATAGTCACTCATGCCTAGAAAAGCCTTATGACTCAGTTTAAATGCTTTTATAATCCCATTATTGAATTTATTTTGAATTGTTTTTACATTTTTTGATTAAAACAGATTGTAATTGATTGTTTGCCCCGGCAAACGTGGAGCATAAGCCATCCATTGTCAAGAAAAGTTCATTTATAGTCACTCATGCCAAGAAAAGCCTTATTCCTCGGTTAAAATGCCTTTATAATCCCATTATTGAATTTATTTTGAATTTTTTTTACATTTTTTGATTAAAACAGATTGTAATTGATTGTTTGCCTCGGGAAACGTGGAGCAAAAGCCATCCATTGTCAAGAAAAGTCCATTTATAGTCACTCATGCCTAGAAAAGCCTTATGACTCAGTTTAAATGCTTTTATAATCCCATTATTGAATTTATTTTGAATTGTTTTTACATTTTTTGATTAAAACAGATTGTAATTGATTGTTTGCCCCGGGAAACGTGGAGCATAAGCCATCCATTGTCAAGAAAAGTTCATTTATAGTCACTCATGCCAAGAAAAGCCTTATTCCTCGGTTAAAATGCCTTTATAATCCCATTATTTAATTTATTTTGAACTTTTTTTACATTTTTTGATTAAAACAGATTGTAATTGATTGTTTGCCTCGGGAAACGTGGACCAAAAGCCATCCATTGTCAAGAAAAGTCCATTTATAGTCACTCATGCCTAGAAAAGCCTTATGACTCAGTTTAAATGCTTTTATAATCCCATTATTGAATTTATTTTGAATTGTTTTTACATTTTTTGATTAAAACAGATTGTAATTGATTGTTTGCCCCGGGAAACGTGGAGCATAAGCCATCCATTGTCAAGAAAAGTTCATTTATAGTCACTCATGCCAAGAAAAGCCTTATTCCTCGGTTAAAATGCCTTTATAATCCCATTATTGAATTTATTTTGAATTTTTTTTACATTTTTTGATTAAAACAGATTGTAATTGATTGTTTGCCTCGTGAAACGTGGAGCAAAAGCCATCCATTGTCTAGAACAGTTCATTTATAGTCACTCATGCCTACAAAAGCCTTAATACTCGCTTTAAATACTTTTATAATCCCATTATTGAATTTATTTTGTTTTGTTTTTACATTTTTTGATTAAAATAGATTGTAATTGATTGTTTGCCTCGTGAAACGTGGAGCGAAAGCCATCCATTGTCAAGAAAAGTTCATTTATAGTCACTCATGCCAAGAAAAGCCTTATTACTCTGTTTAAATGCCTTTATAATCCCATTATTGAATTTATTTTGAATTGTTTTTACATTTTTTGATTAAAACAGATTGTAATTGATTGTTTGCCTTGGGAAACGTGGAGCAAAAGCCACCCATTGTCAAGAAAAGTTCATTTATAGTCACTCATGCCTAGAAAAGCCTTATTACTCGGTTTAAATGCCTTTATAATCCCATTATTGAATTTATTTTGAATTGTTTTTACATTTTTTGATTAAAACAGATTGTAATTGATTGTTTGCCCCGGGAAACGTGGAGCATAAGCCATCCATTGTCAAGAAAAGTTCATTTATAGTCACTCATGCCAAGAAAAGCCTTATTCCTCGGTTAAAATGCCTTTATAATCCCATTATTTAATTTATTTTGAACTTTTTTTACATTTTTTGATTAAAACAGATTGTAATTGATTGTTTGCCTCGGGAAACGTGGACCAAAAGCCATCCATTGTCAAGAAAAGTCCATTTATAGTCACTCATGCCTAGAAAAGCCTTATGACTCAGTTTAAATGCTTTTATAATCCCATTATTGAATTTATTTTGAATTGTTTTTACATTTTTTGATTAAAACAGATTGTAATTGATTGTTTGCCCCGGGAAACGTGGAGCATAAGCCATCCATTGTCAAGAAAAGTTCATTTATAGTCACTCATGCCAAGAAAAGCCTTATTCCTCGGTTAAAATGCCTTTATAATCCCATTATTGAATTTATTTTGAATTTTTTTTACATTTTTTGATTAAAACAGATTGTAATTGATTGTTTGCCTCGTGAAACGTGGAGCAAAAGCCATCCATTGTCTAGAACAGTTCATTTATAGTCACTCATGCCTACAAAAGCCTTAATACTCGCTTTAAATACTTTTATAATCCCATTATTGAATTTATTTTGTTTTGTTTTTACATTTTTTGATTAAAACAGATTGTAATTGATTGTTTGCCTCGGGAAACGTGGAGCGAAAGCCATCCATTGTCAAGAAAAGATCATTTACACTCACTCGTGCCTAGAAAAGCCTTATTACTCGGTTTAAATGCTTCTATAATCCCATTATTGAATTTATTTTGAATTTTTTTTTACATTTTTTGATGAAAACAGACTGTAATTGATTGTTTGCCTCAGGAAACTTGGAGCGAAAGCCATCCATTGTCAAGAAAAGTTCATTTATAGTCACTCATGCCTAGAAAAGCCTTATTACTCGGTTTAAATGACATTATAATCCCATTATTTAATTTATTTTGAACTTTTTTTACATTTTTTGATTAAAACAGATTGTAATTGATTGTTTGCCTCGGGAAACGTGGAGTAAAAGCCATCCATTGTCAAGAAAAGTCCATTTATAGTCACTCATGCCTAGAAAAGCCTTATTACTCAGTTTAAATGCTTTTATAATCCCATTATTGAATTTATTTTGAATTGTTTTTACATTTTTTGATTAAAACAGATTGTAATTGATTGTTTGCCTCGGGAAACGTTGAGCAAAAGCCATCCATTGTCAAGAAAAGTTCATTTATAGTCACTCATGCCAAGAAAAGCCTTATTCCTCGGTTAAAATGCCTTTATAATCCCATTATTGAATTTATTTTGAACTTTTTTTACATTTTTTGATTAAAACAGATTGTAATTGATTGTTTGCCTCGTGAAACGTGGAGCAAAAGCCATCCACTGTCAAGAACAGTTCATTTATAGTCACTCATGCCTACAAAAGCCTTAATACTCGCTTTAAATACTTTTATAATCCCATTATTGAATTTATTTTGTTTTGTTTTTACATTTTTTGATTAAAATAGATTGTAATTGATTGTTTGCCTCGTGAAACGTGGAGAGAAAGTCATCCATTGTCAAGAAAAGGTCATTTATAGTCACTCATGCCTAGAAAAGCCTTATTACTCTGTTTAAATGCCTTTATAATCCCATTATTGAATTTATTTTGAATTGTTTTTACATTTTTTGATTAAAACAGATTGTAATTGATTGTTTGCCTTGGGAAACGTGGAGCAAAAGCCATCCATTGTCAAGAACAGTTCATTTATAGTCACTCATGCCTATAAAAGCCTTAATACTCGCTTTAAATGCTTTTATAATCCCATTATTGAATTTATTTTGTTTTGTTTTTACATTTTTTGATTAAAATAGATTGTAATTGATTGTTTGCCTCGTGAAACGTGGAGCGAAAGCCATCCATTGTCAAGAAAAGTTCATTTATAGTCACTCATGCCAAGAAAAGCCTTATTACTCTGTTTAAATGCCTTTCTAATCCCATTATTGAATTTATTTTGAATTGTTTTTACATTTTTTGATTAAAACAGATTGTAATTGATTGTTTGCCTTGGGAAACGTGGAGCAAAAGCCACCCATTGTCAAGAAAAGTTCATTTATAGTCACTCATGCCTAGAAAAGCCTTATTACTCGGTTTAAATGCCTTTATAATCCCATTATTGAATTTATTTTGAATTGTTTTTACATTTTTTGATTAAAACAGATTGTAATTGATTGTTTACCTCGGGAAACGTTGAGCAAAAGCCATCCATTGTCAAGAGAAGTTCATTTACAGTCACTCATGCCCAGAGAAACCTTATTACTCGGTTTAAATGCCTTTATAATCCCATTATTGAATTTATTTTGAACTTTTTTTACATTTTTTGATTAAAACAAATTGTAATTGATTGTTTGCCTCGGGAAACATGGAGCGAAAGCCATCCATTGTCAAGAAAAGATCATTTATAGTCACTCATGCCTAGAAAAGCCTTATTACTCGGTTTAAATGCTTTTATAATCCCATTATTGAATTTATTTTGAATTGTTTTTACATTTTTTGATTAAAACAGATTGTAATTGATTGTTTGCCTCGGGAAACGTGGAGCAAAGGCCATCCATTGTCAAGAAAATTTCATTTATAGTCACTCATGCCTAGAAAAGCCTTATTACTCGGTTTAAATGCCTTTATAATCCCATTATTGAATTTATTTTGAATTTTTTTTACATTTTTTGATTAAAACAGATTGTAATTGATTGTTTGCCTCGGGAAACGTGGAGCAAAAGCCATCCATTGTCAAGAAAAGTCCATTTATAGTCACTCATGCCTAGAAAAGCCTTATGACTCAGTTTAAATGCTTTTATAATCCCATTATTGAATTTATTTTGAATTGTTTTTACATTTTTTGATTAAAACAGATTGTAATTGATTGTTTGCCCCGGGAAACGTGGAGCATAAGCCATCCATTGTCAAGAAAAGTTCATTTATAGTCACTCATGCCAAGAAAAGCCTTATTCCTCGGTTAAAATGCCTTTATAATCCCATTATTGAATTTATTTTGAATTTTTTTTACATTTTTTGATTAAAACAGATTGTAATTGATTGTTTGCCTCGGGAAACGTGGAGCAAAAGCCATCCATTGTCAAGAAAAGTCCATTTATAGTCACTCATGCCTAGAAAAGCCTTATGACTCAGTTTAAATGCTTTTATAATCCCATTATTGAATTTATTTTGAATTGTTTTTACATTTTTTGATTAAAACAGATTGTAATTGATTGTTTGCCCCGGGAAACGTGGAGCATAAGCCATCCATTGTCAAGAAAAGTTCATTTATAGTCACTCATGCCAAGAAAAGCCTTATTCCTCGGTTAAAATGCCTTTATAATCCCATTATTGAATTTATTTTGAATTTTTTTTACATTTTTTGATTAAAACAGATTGTAATTGATTGTTTGCCTCGTGAAACGTGGAGCAAAAGCCATCCATTGTCTAGAACAATTCATTTATAGTCACTCATGCCTATAAAAGCCTTAATACTCGCTTTAAATGCTTTTATAATCCCATTATTGAATTTATTTTGTTTTGTTTTTACATTTTTTGATTAAAATAGATTGTAATTGATTGTTTGCCTCGTGAAACGTGGAGCGAAAGCCATCCATTGTCAAGAAAAGTTCATTTATAGTCACTCATGCCAAGAAAAGCCTTATTACTCTGTTTAAATGCCTTTATAATCCCATTATTGAATTTATTTTGAATTGTTTTTACATTTTTTGATTAAAACAGATTGTAATTGATTGTTTGCCTTGGGAAACGTGGAGCAAAAGCCACCCATTGTCAAGAAAAGTTCATTTATAGTCACTCATGCCTAGAAAAGCCTTATTACTCGGTTTAAATGCCTTTATAATCCCATTATTGAATTTATTTTGAATTGTTTTTACATTTTTTGATTAAAACAGATTGTAATTGATTGTTTACCTCGGGAAACGTTGAGCAAAAGCCATCCATTGTCAAGGGAAGTTCATTTACAGTCACTCATGCCCAGAGAAACCTTATTACTCGGTTTAAATGCCTTTATAATCCCATTATTGAATTTATTTTGAATTTTTTTTACATTTTTTGATTAAAACAGATTGTAATTGATTGTTTGCCTCGGGAAACGTGGAGCGAAAGCCATCCATTGTCAAGAAAAGATCATTTACACTCACTCGTGCCTAGAAAAGCCTTATTACTCGGTTTAAATGCTTCTATAATCCCATTATTGAATTTATTTTGAATTTTTTTTTACATTTTTTGATGAAAACAGACTGTAATTGATTGTTTGCCTCAGGAAACTTGGAGCGAAAGCCATCCATTGTCAAGAAAAGTTCATTTATAGTCACTCATGCCTAGAAAAGCCTTATTACTCGGTTTAAATGACATTATAATCCCATTATTTAATTTATTTTGAACTTTTTTTACATTTTTTGATTAAAACAGATTGTAATTGATTGTTTACCTCGGGAAACGTGGAGTAAAAGCCATCCATTGTCAAGAAAAGTCCATTTATAGTCACTCATGCCTAGAAAAGCCTTATTACTCAGTTTAAATGCTTTTATAATCCCATTATTGAATTTATTTTGAATTGTTTTTACATTTTTTGATTAAAACAGATTGTAATTGATTGTTTGCCTCGGGAAACGTTGAGCAAAAGCCATCCATTGTCAAGAAAAGTTCATTTATAGTCACTCATGCCAAGAAAAACCTTATTCCTCGGTTAAAATGCCTTTATAATCCCATTATTGAATTTATTTTGAACTTTTTTTACATTTTTTGATTAAAACAGATTGTAATTGATTGTTTGCCTCGTGAAACGTGGAGCAAAAGCCATCCACTGTCAAGAACAGTTCATTTATAGTCACTCATGCCTACAAAAGCCTTAATACTCGCATTAAATACTTTTATAATCCCATTATTGAATTTATTTTGTTTTGTTTTTACATTTTTTGATTAAAATAGATTGTAATTGATTGTTTGCCTCGTGAAACGTGGAGAGAAAGTCATCCATTGTCAAGAAAAGTTCATTTATAGTCACTCATGCCTAGAAAAGCCTTATTACTCTATTTAAATGCCTTTATAATCCCATTATTGAATTTATTTTGAATTGTTTTTACATTTTTTGATTAAAACAGATTGTAATTGATTGTTTGCCTTGGGAAACGTGGAGCAAAAGCCATCCATTGTCAAGAACAGTTCATTTATAGTCACTCATGCCTATAAAAGCCTTAATACTCGCTTTAAATGCTTTTATAATCCCATTATTGAATTTATTTTGTTTTGTTTTTACATTTTTTGATTAAAATAGATTGTAATTGATTGTTTGCCTCGTGAAACGTGGAGCGAAAGCCATCCATTGTCAAGAAAAGTTCATTTATAGTCACTCATGCCAAGAAAAGCCTTATTACTCTGTTTAAATGCCTTTCTAATCCCATTATTGAATTTATTTTGAATTGTTTTTACATTTTTTGATTAAAACAGATTGTAATTGATTGTTTGCCTTGGGAAACGTGGAGCAAAAGCCACCCATTGTCAAGAAAAGTTCATTTATAGTCACTCATGCCTAGAAAAGCCTTATTACTCGGTTTAAATGCCTTTATAATCCCATTATTGAATTTATTTTGAATTGTTTTTACATTTTTTGATTAAAACAGATTGTAATTGATTGTTTACCTCGGGAAACGTTGAGCAAAAGCCATCCATTGTCAAGAGAAGTTCATTTACAGTCACTCATGCCCAGAGAAACCTTATTACTCGGTTTAAATGCCTTTATAATCCCATTATTGAATTTATTTTGAACTTTTTTTACATTTTTTGATTAAAACAAATTGTAATTGATTGTTTGCCTCGGGAAACATGGAGCGAAAGCCATCCATTGTCAAGAAAAGATCATTTATAGTCACTCATGCCTAGAAAAGCCTTATTACTCGGTTTAAATGCTTTTATAATCCCATTATTGAATTTATTTTGAATTGTTTTTACATTTTTTGATTAAAACAGATTGTAATTGATTGTTTGCCTCGGGAAACGTGGAGCAAAAGCCATCCATTGTCAAGAAAATTTCATTTATAGTCACTCATGCCTAGAAAAGCCTTATTACTCGGTTTAAATGCCTTTATAATCCCATTATTGAATTTATTTTGAATTTTTTTTACATTTTTTGATTAAAACAGATTGTAATTGATTGTTTGCCTCGGGAAACGTGGAGTAAAAGCCATCCATTGTCAAGAAAAGTCCATTTATAGTCACTCATGCCTAGAAAAGCCTTATGACTCAGTTTAAATGCTTTTATAATCCCATTATTGAATTTATTTTGAATTGTTTTTACATTTTTTGATTAAAACAGATTGTAATTGATTGTTTGCCCCGGGAAACGTGGAGCATAAGCCATCCATTGTCAAGAAAAGTTCATTTATAGTCACTCATGCCAAGAAAAGCCTTATTCCTCGGTTAAAATGCCTTTATAATCCCATTATTGAATTTATTTTGAATTTTTTTTACATTTTTTGATTAAAACAGATTGTAATTGATTGTTTGCCTCGGGAAACGTGGAGCAAAAGCCATCCATTGTCAAGAAAAGTCCATTTATAGTCACTCATGCCTAGAAAAGCCTTATGACTCAGTTTAAATGCTTTTATAATCCCATTATTGAATTTATTTTGAATTGTTTTTACATTTTTTGATTAAAACAGATTGTAATTGATTGTTTGCCCCGGGAAACGTGGAGCATAAGCCATCCATTGTCAAGAAAAGTTCATTTATAGTCACTCATGCCAAGAAAAGCCTTATTCCTCGGTTAAAATGCCTTTATAATCCCATTATTTAATTTATTTTGAACTTTTTTTACATTTTTTGATTAAAACAGATTGTAATTGATTGTTTGCCTCGGGAAACGTGGACCAAAAGCCATCCATTGTCAAGAAAAGTCCATTTATAGTCACTCATGCCTAGAAAAGCCTTATGACTCAGTTTAAATGCTTTTATAATCCCATTATTGAATTTATTTTGAATTGTTTTTACATTTTTTGATTAAAACAGATTGTAATTGATTGTTTGCCCCGGGAAACGTGGAGCATAAGCCATCCATTGTCAAGAAAAGTTCATTTATAGTCACTCATGCCAAGAAAAGCCTTATTCCTCGGTTAAAATGCCTTTATAATCCCATTATTGAATTTATTTTGAATTTTTTTTACATTTTTTGATTAAAACAGATTGTAATTGATTGTTTGCCTCGTGAAACGTGGAGCAAAAGCCATCCATTGTCTAGAACAGTTCATTTATAGTCACTCATGCCTACAAAAGCCTTAATACTCGCTTTAAATACTTTTATAATCCCATTATTGAATTTATTTTGTTTTGTTTTTACATTTTTTGATTAAAATAGATTGTAATTGATTGTTTGCCTCGTGAAACGTGGAGCGAAAGCCATCCATTGTCAAGAAAAGTTCATTTATAGTCACTCATGCCAAGAAAAGCCTTATTACTCTGTTTAAATGCCTTTATAATCCCATTATTGAATTTATTTTGAATTGTTTTTACATTTTTTGATTAAAACAGATTGTAATTGATTGTTTGCCTTGGGAAACGTGGAGCAAAAGCCACCCATTGTCAAGAAAAGTTCATTTATAGTCACTCATGCCTAGAAAAGCCTTATTACTCGGTTTAAATGCCTTTATAATCCCATTATTGAATTTATTTTGAATTGTTTTTACATTTTTTGATTAAAACAGATTGTAATTGATTGTTTGCCCCGGGAAACGTGGAGCATAAGCCATCCATTGTCAAGAAAAGTTCATTTATAGTCACTCATGCCAAGAAAAGCCTTATTCCTCGGTTAAAATGCCTTTATAATCCCATTATTTAATTTATTTTGAACTTTTTTTACATTTTTTGATTAAAACAGATTGTAATTGATTGTTTGCCTCGGGAAACGTGGACCAAAAGCCATCCATTGTCAAGAAAAGTCCATTTATAGTCACTCATGCCTAGAAAAGCCTTATGACTCAGTTTAAATGCTTTTATAATCCCATTATTGAATTTATTTTGAATTGTTTTTACATTTTTTGATTAAAACAGATTGTAATTGATTGTTTGCCCCGGGAAACGTGGAGCATAAGCCATCCATTGTCAAGAAAAGTTCATTTATAGTCACTCATGCCAAGAAAAGCCTTATTCCTCGGTTAAAATGCCTTTATAATCCCATTATTGAATTTATTTTGAATTTTTTTTACATTTTTTGATTAAAACAGATTGTAATTGATTGTTTGCCTCGTGAAACGTGGAGCAAAAGCCATCCATTGTCTAGAACAGTTCATTTATAGTCACTCATGCCTACAAAAGCCTTAATACTCGCTTTAAATACTTTTATAATCCCATTATTGAATTTATTTTGTTTTGTTTTTACATTTTTTGATTAAAATAGATTGTAATTGATTGTTTGCCTCGTGAAACGTGGAGCGAAAGCCATCCATTGTCAAGAAAAGTTCATTTATAGTCACTCATGCCAAGAAAAGCCTTATTACTCTGTTTAAATGCCTTTATAATCCCATTATTGAATTTATTTTGAATTGTTTTTACATTTTTTGATTAAAACAGATTGTAATTGATTGTTTGCCTTGGGAAACGTGGAGCAAAAGCCACCCATTGTCAAGAAAAGTTCATTTATAGTCACTCATGCCTAGAAAAGCCTTATTACTCGGTTTAAATGCCTTTATAATCCCATTATTGAATTTATTTTGAATTGTTTTTACATTTTTTGATTAAAACAGATTGTAATTGATTGTTTACCTCGGGAAACGTTGAGCAAAAGCAATCCATTGTCAAGAGAAGTTCATTTACAGTCACTCATGCCCAGAGAAACCTTATTACTCGGTTTAAATGCCTTTATAATCCCATTATTGAATTTATTTTGAATTTTTTTTACATTTTTTGATTAAAACAGATTGTAATTGATTGTTTGCCTCGGGAAACGTGGAGCGAAAGCCATCCATTGTCAAGAAAAGATCATTTACACTCACTCGTGCCTAGAAAAGCCTTATTACTCGGTTTAAATGCTTCTATAATCCCATTATTGAATTTATTTTGAATTTTTTTTTACATTTTTTGATTAAAATAGATTGTAATTGATTGTTTGCCTCGTGAAACGTGGATTGAAAGCCATCCATTGTCAAGAAAAGTTCATTTATAGTCACTCATGCCTAGAAAAGCCTTATTACTCTGTTTAAATGCCTTTATAATCCCATTATTGAATTTATTTTGAATTGTTTTTACATTTTTTGATTAAAACAGATTGTAATTGATTGTTTGCCTTGGGAAACGTAGAGCAAAAGCCACCCATTGTCAAGAAAAGTTCATTTATAGTCACTCATGCCTAGAAAAGCCTTATTACTCGGTTTAAATGCCTTTATAATCCCATTATTAAATTTATTTTGAATTGTTTTTACATTTTTTGATTAAAACAGATTGTAATTGATTGTTTACCTCGGGAAACGTTGAGCAAAAGCCATCCATTGTCAAGAGAAGTTCATTTACAGTCACTCATGCCCAGAGAAACCTTATTACTCGGTTTAAATGCCTTTATAATCCCATTATTGAATTTATTTTGAACTTTTTTTACATTTTTTGATTAAAACAAATTGTAATTGATTGTTTGCCTCGGGAAACATGGAGCGAAAGCCATCCATTGTCAAGAAAAGATCATTTATAGTCACTCATGCCTAGAAAAGCCTTATTACTCGGTTTAAATGCTTTTATAATCCCATTATTGAATTTATTTTGAATTGTTTTTACATTTTTTGATTAAAACAGATTGTAATTGATTGTTTGCCTCGGGAAACGTGGAGCAAAAGCCATCCATTGTCAAGAAAATTTCATTTATAGTCACTCATGCCTAGAAAAGCCTTATTACTCGGTTTAAATGCCTTTATAATCCCATTATTGAATTTATTTTGAATTTTTTTTACATTTTTTGATTAAAACAGATTGTAATTGATTGTTTGCCTCGGGAAACGTGGAGTAAAAGCCATCCATTGTCAAGAAAAGTCCATTTATAGTCACTCATGCCTAGAAAAGCCTTATGACTCAGTTTAAATGCTTTTATAATCCCATTATTGAATTTATTTTGAATTGTTTTTACATTTTTTGATTAAAACAGATTGTAATTGATTGTTTGCCCCGGGAAACGTGGAGCATAAGCCATCCATTGTCAAGAAAAGTTCATTTATAGTCACTCATGCCAAGAAAAGCCTTATTCCTCGGTTAAAATGCCTTTATAATCCCATTATTGAATTTATTTTGAATTTTTTTTACATTTTTTGATTAAAACAGATTGTAATTGATTGTTTGCCTCGGGAAACGTGGAGCAAAAGCCATCCATTGTCAAGAAAAGTCCATTTATAGTCACTCATGCCTAGAAAAGCCTTATGACTCAGTTTAAATGCTTTTATAATCCCATTATTGAATTTATTTTGAATTGTTTTTACATTTTTTGATTAAAACAGATTGTAATTGATTGTTTGCCCCGGGAAACGTGGAGCATAAGCCATCCATTGTCAAGAAAAGTTCATTTATAGTCACTCATGCCAAGAAAAGCCTTATTCCTCGGTTAAAATGCCTTTATAATCCCATTATTTAATTTATTTTGAACTTTTTTTACATTTTTTGATTAAAACAGATTGTAATTGATTGTTTGCCTCGGGAAACGTGGACCAAAAGCCATCCATTGTCAAGAAAAGTCCATTTATAGTCACTCATGCCTAGAAAAGCCTTATGACTCAGTTTAAATGCTTTTATAATCCCATTATTGAATTTATTTTGAATTGTTTTTACATTTTTTGATTAAAACAGATTGTAATTGATTGTTTGCCCCGGGAAACGTGGAGCATAAGCCATCCATTGTCAAGAAAAGTTCATTTATAGTCACTCATGCCAAGAAAAGCCTTATTCCTCGGTTAAAATGCCTTTATAATCCCATTATTGAATTTATTTTGAATTTTTTTTACATTTTTTGATTAAAACAGATTGTAATTGATTGTTTGCCTCGTGAAACGTGGAGCAAAAGCCATCCATTGTCTAGAACAGTTCATTTATAGTCACTCATGCCTACAAAAGCCTTAATACTCGCTTTAAATACTTTTATAATCCCATTATTGAATTTATTTTGTTTTGTTTTTACATTTTTTGATTAAAATAGATTGTAATTGATTGTTTGCCTCGTGAAACGTGGAGCGAAAGCCATCCATTGTCAAGAAAAGTTCATTTATAGTCACTCATGCCAAGAAAAGCCTTATTACTCTGTTTAAATGCCTTTATAATCCCATTATTGAATTTATTTTGAATTGTTTTTACATTTTTTGATTAAAACAGATTGTAATTGATTGTTTGCCTTGGGAAACGTGGAGCAAAAGCCACCCATTGTCAAGAAAAGTTCATTTATAGTCACTCATGCCTAGAAAAGCCTTATTACTCGGTTTAAATGCCTTTATAATCCCATTATTGAATTTATTTTGAATTGTTTTTACATTTTTTGATTAAAACAGATTGTAATTGATTGTTTGCCCCGGGAAACGTGGAGCATAAGCCATCCATTGTCAAGAAAAGTTCATTTATAGTCACTCATGCCAAGAAAAGCCTTATTCCTCGGTTAAAATGCCTTTATAATCCCATTATTTAATTTATTTTGAACTTTTTTTACATTTTTTGATTAAAACAGATTGTAATTGATTGTTTGCCTCGGGAAACGTGGACCAAAAGCCATCCATTGTCAAGAAAAGTCCATTTATAGTCACTCATGCCTAGAAAAGCCTTATGACTCAGTTTAAATGCTTTTATAATCCCATTATTGAATTTATTTTGAATTGTTTTTACATTTTTTGATTAAAACAGATTGTAATTGATTGTTTGCCCCGGGAAACGTGGAGCATAAGCCATCCATTGTCAAGAAAAGTTCATTTATAGTCACTCATGCCAAGAAAAGCCTTATTCCTCGGTTAAAATGCCTTTATAATCCCATTATTGAATTTATTTTGAATTTTTTTTACATTTTTTGATTAAAACAGATTGTAATTGATTGTTTGCCTCGTGAAACGTGGAGCAAAAGCCATCCATTGTCTAGAACAGTTCATTTATAGTCACTCATGCCTACAAAAGCCTTAATACTCGCTTTAAATACTTTTATAATCCCATTATTGAATTTATTTTGTTTTGTTTTTACATTTTTTGATTAAAATAGATTGTAATTGATTGTTTGCCTCGTGAAACGTGGAGCGAAAGCCATCCATTGTCAAGAAAAGTTCATTTATAGTCACTCATGCCAAGAAAAGCCTTATTACTCTGTTTAAATGCCTTTATAATCCCATTATTGAATTTATTTTGAATTGTTTTTACATTTTTTGATTAAAACAGATTGTAATTGATTGTTTGCCTTGGGAAACGTGGAGCAAAAGCCACCCATTGTCAAGAAAAGTTCATTTATAGTCACTCATGCCTAGAAAAGCCTTATTACTCGGTTTAAATGCCTTTATAATCCCATTATTGAATTTATTTTGAATTGTTTTTACATTTTTTGATTAAAACAGATTGTAATTGATTGTTTACCTCGGGAAACGTTGAGCAAAAGCAATCCATTGTCAAGAGAAGTTCATTTACAGTCACTCATGCCCAGAGAAACCTTATTACTCGGTTTAAATGCCTTTATAATCCCATTATTGAATTTATTTTGAATTTTTTTTACATTTTTTGATTAAAACAGATTGTAATTGATTGTTTGCCTCGGGAAACGTGGAGCGAAAGCCATCCATTGTCAAGAAAAGATCATTTACACTCACTCGTGCCTAGAAAAGCCTTATTACTCGGTTTAAATGCTTCTATAATCCCATTATTGAATTTATTTTGAATTTTTTTTTACATTTTTTGATGAAAACAGACTGTAATTGATTGTTTGCCTCAGGAAACTTGGAGCGAAAGCCATCCATTGTCAAGAAAAGTTCATTTATAGTCACTCATGCCTAGAAAAGCCTTATTACTCGGTTTAAATGACATTATAATCCCATTATTTAATTTATTTTGAACTTTTTTTACATTTTTTGATTAAAACAGATTGTAATTGATTGTTTGCCTCGGGAAACGTGGAGTAAAAGCCATCCATTGTCTAGAAAAGTCCATTTATAGTCACTCATGCCTAGAAAAGCCTTATTACTCAGTTTAAATGCTTTTATAATCCCATTATTGAATTTATTTTTAATTGTTTTTACATTTTTTGATTAAAACAGATTGTAATTGATTGTTTGCCTCGGGAAACGTTGAGCAAAAGCCATCCATTGTCAAGAAAAGTTCATTTATAGTCACTCATGCCAAGAAAAGCCTTATTCCTCGGTTAAAATGCCTTTATAATTCCATTATTGAATTTATTTTGAATTTTTTTTACATTTTTTGATTAAAACAGATTGTAATTGATTGTTTGCCTCGTGAAACGTGGAGCAAAAGCCATCCACTGTCAATAACAGTTCATTTATAGTCACTCATGCCTACAAAAGCCTTAATACTCGCTTTAAATACTTTTATAATCCCATTATTGAATTTATTTTGTTTTGTTTTTACATTTTTTGATTAAAATAGATTGTAATTGATTGTTTGCCTCGGGAAACGTGGAGCAAAAGCCACCCAGTGTCAAGAAAAGTTCATTTATAGTCACTCATGCCCGTAAAAGCCTTAATACTCGCTTTAAATGCTTTTATAATCCCATTATTGAATTTATTTTGTTTTGTTTTTACATTTTTTGATTAAAATAGATTGTAATTGATTGTTTGCCTCGTGAAACGTGGATTGAAAGCCATCCATTGTCAAGAAAAGTTCATTTATAGTCACTCATGCCTAGAAAAGCCTTATTACTCTGTTTAAATGCCTTTATAATCCCATTATTGAATTTATTTTGAATTGTTTTTACATTTTTTGATTAAAACAGATTGTAATTGATTGTTTGCCTTGGGAAACGTGGAGCAAAAGCCACCCATTGTCAAGAAAAGTTCATTTATAGTCACTCATGCCTAGAAAAGCCTTATTACTCGGTTTAAATGCCTTTATAATCCCATTATTAAATTTATTTTGAATTGTTTTTACATTTTTTGATTAAAACAGATTGTAATTGATTGTTTACCTCGGGAAACGTTGAGCAAAAGCCATCCATTGTCAAGAGAAGTTCATTTACAGTCACTCATGCCAAGAGAAACCTTATTACTCGGTTTAAATGCCTTTATAATCCCATTATTGAATTTATTTTGAACTTTTTTTACATTTTTTGATTAAAACAAATTGTAATTGATTGTTTGCCTTGGGAAACATGGAGCGAAAGCCATCCATTGTCAAGAAAAGATCATTTATAGTCACTCATGCCTAGAAAAGCCTTATTACTCGGTTTAAATGCTTTTATAATCCCATTATTGAATTTATTTTGAATTGTTTTTACATTTTTTGATTAAAACAGATTGTAATTGATTGTTTGCCTCGGGAAACGTGGAGCAAAAGCCATCCATTGTCAAGAAAATTTCATTTATAGTCACTCATGCCTAGAAAAGCCTTATTACTCGGTTTAAATGCCTTTATAATCCCATTATTGAATTTATTTTGAATTTTTTTTACATTTTTTGATTAAAACAGATTGTAATTGATTGTTTGCCTCGGGAAACGTGGAGTAAAAGCCATCCATTGTCAAGAAAAGTCCATTTATAGTCACTCATGCCTAGAAAAGCCTTATGACTCAGTTTAAATGCTTTTATAATCCCATTATTGAATTTATTTTGAATTGTTTTTACATTTTTTGATTAAAACAGATTGTAATTGATTGTTTGCCCCGGGAAACGTGGAGCATAAGCCATCCATTGTCAAGAAAAGTTCATTTATAGTCACTCATGCCAAGAAAAGCCTTATTCCTCGGTTAAAATGCCTTTATAATCCCATTATTGAATTTATTTTGAATTTTTTTTACATTTTTTGATTAAAACAGATTGTAATTGATTGTTTGCCTCGGGAAACGTGGAGCAAAAGCCATCCATTGTCAAGAAAAGTCCATTTATAGTCACTCATGCCTAGAAAAGCCTTATGACTCAGTTTAAATGCTTTTATAATCCCATTATTGAATTTATTTTGAATTGTTTTTACATTTTTTGATTAAAACAGATTGTAATTGATTGTTTGCCCCGGGAAACGTGGAGCATAAGCCATCCATTGTCAAGAAAAGTTCATTTATAGTCACTCATGCCAAGAAAAGCCTTATTCCTCGGTTAAAATGCCTTTATAATCCCATTATTTAATTTATTTTGAACTTTTTTTACATTTTTTGATTAAAACAGATTGTAATTGATTGTTTGCCTCGGGAAACGTGGACCAAAAGCCATCCATTGTCAAGAAAAGTCCATTTATAGTCACTCATGCCTAGAAAAGCCTTATGACTCAGTTTAAATGCTTTTATAATCCCATTATTGAATTTATTTTGAATTGTTTTTACATTTTTTGATTAAAACAGATTGTAATTGATTGTTTGCCCCGGGAAACGTGGAGCATAAGCCATCCATTGTCAAGAAAAGTTCATTTATAGTCACTCATGCCAAGAAAAGCCTTATTCCTCGGTTAAAATGCCTTTATAATCCCATTATTGAATTTATTTTGAATTTTTTTTACATTTTTTGATTAAAACAGATTGTAATTGATTGTTTGCCTCGTGAAACGTGGAGCAAAAGCCATCCATTGTCTAGAACAGTTCATTTATAGTCACTCATGCCTACAAAAGCCTTAATACTCGCTTTAAATACTTTTATAATCCCATTATTGAATTTATTTTGTTTTGTTTTTACATTTTTTGATTAAAATAGATTGTAATTGATTGTTTGCCTCGTGAAACGTGGAGCGAAAGCCATCCATTGTCAAGAAAAGTTCATTTATAGTCACTCATGCCAAGAAAAGCCTTATTACTCTGTTTAAATGCCTTTATAATCCCATTATTGAATTTATTTTGAATTGTTTTTACATTTTTTGATTAAAACAGATTGTAATTGATTGTTTGCCTTGGGAAACGTGGAGCAAAAGCCACCCATTGTCAAGAAAAGTTCATTTATAGTCACTCATGCCTAGAAAAGCCTTATTACTCGGTTTAAATGCCTTTATAATCCCATTATTGAATTTATTTTGAATTGTTTTTACATTTTTTGATTAAAACAGATTGTAATTGATTGTTTGCCCCGGGAAACGTGGAGCATAAGCCATCCATTGTCAAGAAAAGTTCATTTATAGTCACTCATGCCAAGAAAAGCCTTATTCCTCGGTTAAAATGCCTTTATAATCCCATTATTTAATTTATTTTGAACTTTTTTTACATTTTTTGATTAAAACAGATTGTAATTGATTGTTTGCCTCGGGAAACGTGGACCAAAAGCCATCCATTGTCAAGAAAAGTCCATTTATAGTCACTCATGCCTAGAAAAGCCTTATGACTCAGTTTAAATGCTTTTATAATCCCATTATTGAATTTATTTTGAATTGTTTTTACATTTTTTGATTAAAACAGATTGTAATTGATTGTTTGCCCCGGGAAACGTGGAGCATAAGCCATCCATTGTCAAGAAAAGTTCATTTATAGTCACTCATGCCAAGAAAAGCCTTATTCCTCGGTTAAAATGCCTTTATAATCCCATTATTGAATTTATTTTGAATTTTTTTTACATTTTTTGATTAAAACAGATTGTAATTGATTGTTTGCCTCGTGAAACGTGGAGCAAAAGCCATCCATTGTCTAGAACAGTTCATTTATAGTCACTCATGCCTACAAAAGCCTTAATACTCGCTTTAAATACTTTTATAATCCCATTATTGAATTTATTTTGTTTTGTTTTTACATTTTTTGATTAAAATAGATTGTAATTGATTGTTTGCCTCGTGAAACGTGGAGCGAAAGCCATCCATTGTCAAGAAAAGTTCATTTATAGTCACTCATGCCAAGAAAAGCCTTATTACTCTGTTTAAATGCCTTTATAATCCCATTATTGAATTTATTTTGAATTGTTTTTACATTTTTTGATTAAAACAGATTGTAATTGATTGTTTGCCTTGGGAAACGTGGAGCAAAAGCCACCCATTGTCAAGAAAAGTTCATTTATAGTCACTCATGCCTAGAAAAGCCTTATTACTCGGTTTAAATGCCTTTATAATCCCATTATTGAATTTATTTTGAATTGTTTTTACATTTTTTGATTAAAACAGATTGTAATTGATTGTTTACCTCGGGAAACGTTGAGCAAAAGCAATCCATTGTCAAGAGAAGTTCATTTACAGTCACTCATGCCCAGAGAAACCTTATTACTCGGTTTAAATGCCTTTATAATCCCATTATTGAATTTATTTTGAATTTTTTTTACATTTTTTGATTAAAACAGATTGTAATTGATTGTTTGCCTCGGGAAACGTGGAGCGAAAGCCATCCATTGTCAAGAAAAGATCATTTACACTCACTCGTGCCTAGAAAAGCCTTATTACTCGGTTTAAATGCTTCTATAATCCCATTATTGAATTTATTTTGAATTTTTTTTTACATTTTTTGATGAAAACAGACTGTAATTGATTGTTTGCCTCAGGAAACTTGGAGCGAAAGCCATCCATTGTCAAGAAAAGTTCATTTATAGTCACTCATGCCTAGAAAAGCCTTATTACTCGGTTTAAATGACATTATAATCCCATTATTTAATTTATTTTGAACTTTTTTTACATTTTTTGATTAAAACAGATTGTAATTGATTGTTTGCCTCGGGAAACGTGGAGTAAAAGCCATCCATTGTCAAGAAAAGTCCATTTATAGTCACTCATGCCTAGAAAAGCCTTATTACTCAGTTTAAATGCTTTTATAATCCCATTATTGAATTTATTTTTAATTGTTTTTACATTTTTTGATTAAAACAGATTGTAATTGATTGTTTGCCTCGGGAAACGTTGAGCAAAAGCCATCCATTGTCAAGAAAAGTTCATTTATAGTCACTCATGCCAAGAAAAGCCTTATTCCTCGGTTAAAATGCCTTTATAATTCCATTATTGAATTTATTTTGAATTTTTTTTACATTTTTTGATTAAAACAGATTGTAATTGATTGTTTGCCTCGTGAAACGTGGAGCAAAAGCCATCCACTGTCAATAACAGTTCATTTATAGTCACTCATGCCTACAAAAGCCTTAATACTCGCTTTAAATACTTTTATAATCCCATTATTGAATTTATTTTGTTTTGTTTTTACATTTTTTGATTAAAATAGATTGTAATTGATTGTTTGCCTCGGGAAACGTGGAGCAAAAGCCACCCAGTGTCAAGAAAAGTTCATTTATAGTCACTCATGCCCGTAAAAGCCTTAATACTCGCTTTAAATGCTTTTATAATCCCATTATTGAATTTATTTTGTTTTGTTTTTACATTTTTTGATTAAAATAGATTGTAATTGATTGTTTGCCTCGTGAAACGTGGATTGAAAGCCATCCATTGTCAAGAAAAGTTCATTTATAGTCACTCATGCCTAGAAAAGCCTTATTACTCTGTTTAAATGCCTTTATAATCCCATTATTGAATTTATTTTGAATTGTTTTTACATTTTTTGATTAAAACAGATTGTAATTGATTGTTTGCCTTGGGAAACGTGGAGCAAAAGCCACCCATTGTCAAGAAAAGTTCATTTATAGTCACTCATGCCTAGAAAAGCCTTATTACTCGGTTTAAATGCCTTTATAATCCCATTATTAAATTTATTTTGAATTGTTTTTACATTTTTTGATTAAAACAGATTGTAATTGATTGTTTACCTCGGGAAACGTTGAGCAAAAGCCATCCATTGTCAAGAGAAGTTCATTTACAGTCACTCATGCCAAGAGAAACCTTATTACTCGGTTTAAATGCCTTTATAATCCCATTATTGAATTTATTTTGAACTTTTTTTACATTTTTTGATTAAAACAAATTGTAATTGATTGTTTGCCTTGGGAAACATGGAGCGAAAGCCATCCATTGTCAAGAAAAGATCATTTATAGTCACTCATGCCTAGAAAAGCCTTATTACTCGGTTTAAATGCTTTTATAATCCCATTATTGAATTTATTTTGAATTGTTTTTACATTTTTTGATTAAAACAGATTGTAATTGATTGTTTGCCCCGGGAAACTTGGAGCATAAGCAATCCATTGTCAAGAAAAGTTCATTTATAGTCACTCATGCCTAGAAAAGCCTTATTCCTCGGTTTAAATGCCTTTATAATCCCATTATTGAATTTATTTTGAATTTTTTTTACATTTTTTGATTAAAACAGATTGTAATTGATTGTTTGCCTCGGGAAACGTGGAGCGAAGGCCATCCATTGTCAAGAAAAGATCATTTAGAGTCACTAATGCCTAGAAAAGCCTTATTACTCGATTTAAATGCTTTTATAATTTCATTATTGAATTTATTTTGAATTGTTTTTACATTTTTTGATTAAAACAGATTGTATTTGATTGTTTGCCTCGGGAAACGTGGAGCAAAAGCCATCCATTGTCAAGAAAAGTTCATTTATAGTCACTCATGCCTATAAAAGCCTTAATACTCGCTTTAAATGCTTTTATAATTCCATTATTGAATTTATTTTGTTTTGTTTTTACATTTTTTGATTAAAATAGATTGCAATTGATTGTTTGCCTCGGGAAACGTGGAGCGAAAGCCATCCATTGTCAAGAAAAGTTCATTTATAGTCACTCATGCCTAGAAAAGCCTTATTACTCTGTTTAAATGCCTTTATAATCCCATTATTGAATTTATTTTGAATTGTTTTTACATTTTTTGATTAAAACAGATTGTAATTGATTGTTTGCCTCGGGAAACGTGGAGCAAAAGCCACCCAGTGTCAAGAAAAGTTCATTTATAGTCACTCATGCCTATAAAAGCCTTAATACTCGCTTTAAATGCTTTTATAATCCCATTATTGAATTTATTTTGTTTTGTTTTTACATTTTTTGATTAAAATAGATTGTAATTGATTGTTTGCCTCGTGAAACGTGGATTGAAAGCCATCCATTGTCATGAAAAGTTCATTTATAGTCACTCATGCCTAGAAAAGCCTTATTACTCTGTTTAAATGCCTTTATAATCCCATTATTGAATTTATTTTGAATTGTTTTTACATTTTTTGATTAAAACAGATTGTAATTGATTGTTTGCCTTGGGAAACGTAGAGCAAAAGCCACCCATTGTCAAGAAAAGTTCATTTATAGTCACTAATGCCTAGAAAAGCCTTATTACTCGGTTTAAATGCCTTTATAATCCCATTATTAAATTTATTTTGAATTGTTTTTACATTTTTTGATTAAAACAGATTGTAATTGATTGTTTACCTCGGGAAACGTTGAGCAAAAGCCATCCATTGTCAAGAGAAGTTCATTTACAGTCACTCATGCCCAGAGAAACCTTATTACTCGGTTTAAATGCCTTTATAATCCCATTATTGAATTTATTTTGAACTTTTTTTACATTTTTTGATTAAAACAAATTGTAATTGATTGTTTGCCTCGGGAAACATGGAGCGAAAGCCATCCATTGTCAAGAAAAGATCATTTATAGTCACTCATGCCTAGAAAAGCCTTATTACTCAGTTTAAATGCTTTTATAATCCCATTATTGAATTTATTTTGAATTGTTTTTACATTTTTTGATTAAAATAGATTGTAATTGATTGTTTGCCCCGGGAAACTTGGAGCATAAGCAATCCATTGTCAAGAAAAGTTCATTTATAGTCACTCATGCCTAGAAAAGCCTTATTCCTCGGTTTAAATGCCTTTATAATCCCATTATTGAATTTATTTTGAATTTTTTTTACATTTTTTGATTAAAACAGATTGTAATTGATTGTTTGCCTCGGGAAACGTGGAGCGAAGGCCATCCATTGTCAAGAAAAGATCATTTAGAGTCACTAATGCCTAGAAAAGCCTTATTACTCGATTTAAATGCTTTTATAATTTCATTATTGAATTTATTTTGAATTGTTTTTACATTTTTTGATTAAAACAGATTGTATTTGATTGTTTGCCTCAGGAAACGTGGAGCAAAAGCCATCCATTGTCAAGAAAAGTTCATTTATAGTCACTCATGCCTATAAAAGCCTTAATACTCGCTTTAAATGCTTTTATAATTCCATTATTGAATTTATTTTGTTTTGTTTTTACATTTTTTGATTAAAATAGATTGCAATTGATTGTTTGCCTCGGGAAACATGGAGCGACAGCCATCCATTGTCAAGAAAAGTTCATTTATAGTCACTCATGCCTAGAAAAGCCTTATTACTCGGTTTAAATGCCTTTATAATCCCATTATTGAATTTATTTTGAATTGTTTTTACATTTTTTGATTAAAACAGATTGTAATTGATTGTTTGCCTCGGGAAACGTGGAGCAAAAACCATCGATTGTCAAGAAAATTCATTTATAGTCACTCATGCCTAGAAAAGCCTTATTACTTGGTTTAAATGCCTTTATAATCCCATTATTGAATTTATTTTGAATTGTTTTTACATTTTTTGATTAAAACATATTGTAATTAATTGTTTTCCTCGGGAAACATGGAGCGAAAGCCATCCATTGTCAAGAGAAGTTCATTTACAGTCACTCATGCCTAGAGAAACCTTATTACTCGGTTTAAATGCCTTTATAATCCCATTATTGAATTTATTTTGAACTTTTTTTACATTTTTTGAGTAAAACAGATTGTAATTGATTGTTGGCATCGGGAAACGTGGAGCAAAAGCCATCCATTGTCAAGAAAAGTTCATTTATAGTCACTCATGCCTAGAAAAGCCTTATTACTCGGTTTAAGTGCCTTTATAATCCCATTATTGAATTTATTTTGAATTTTTTTTACATTTTTTGATTAAAATAGAGTGTAATTAATTGTTTGCCTCGGGAAACGTGGAGCGAAAGCCATCCATTGTCAAGAAAAGATCATTTACACTAACTCGTGCCTAGAAAAGCCTTATTACTCGGTTTAAATGCTTTTATAATCCCATTATTGAATTTATTTTGAATTTTTTTTTACATTTTTTGATTAAAACAGATTGTAATTGATTGTTTGCCTCAGGAAACTTGGAGCGAAAGCCATCCATTGTCAAGAAAAGTTCATTTATAGTCACTCACGCCTAGAAAAGCCTTATTACTCGGTTTAAATGCCTTTGTAATCTCATGATTGAATTTATTTTGATCTTTTTTTACATTTTTTGATTAAAACAGATTGTAATTGATTGTTTGCCTCAGGAAACATGGAGCGAAAGCCATCCATTGTTAAGAAAAGTTCATTTATAGTCACTCATGCCTAGAAAAGCTTTATTACTCGGTTTAAATGCCTTTATAATCCCATTATTGAATTTATTTTGAGTTGTTTTTACATTTTTTGATTCAAACAGATTGTAATTGATTGTTTGCCTCAGCAAACATGGAGCAAAAGCCATCCATTGTCAAGAGAAGTTCATTTACAGTCACTCATGCCTAGAGAAACCTTATTACTCGGTTTAAATGCCTTTATAATCCCATTATTGAATTTATTTTGAACTTTTTTTACATTTTTTGATTAAAACAGATTGTAATTGATTGTTTGCCTCGGGAAACATGGAGCGAAAGCCATCCATTGTCAAGAAAAGATCATTTATAGTCTCTCATGCCTAGAAAAGCCTTATTACTCGGTTTAAATGCTTTTATAGTCCCATTATTGAATTTATTTTGAATTGTTTTTACATTTTTTGATTAAAACAGATTGTAATTGATTGTTTGCCTCGGGAAACGTGGAGCAAAAGCCATCCATTGTCAAGAAAAGATCATTTACACTCACTCGTGCCTAGAAAAGCCTTATTACTGGGTTTAAATGCTTTTATAATCCCATTATTGAATTTATTTTGAATTTTTTTTTGCATTTTTTGATTAAAACAGATTGTAATTGATTGTTTGCCTCAGGAAACTTGGAGCGAAAGCCATCCATTGTCAAGAAAAGTTCATTTATAGTCACTCATGCCTAGAAAAGCCTTATTACTCGGTTTAAATGCCTTTGTAATCTCATTATTGAATTTATTTTGAACTTTTTTTACATTTTTTGATTAAAACATATTGTAATTGATTGTTTGCCTCGGGAAACATGGAGCGAAAGCCATCCATTGTTATGAAAAGTTCATTTATAGTCACTTATGCTTAGAAAAGCCTTATTACTCGGTTTAAATGCCTTTATAATCCCATTATTGAATTTATTTTAAACTTTTTTTACATTTTTTGACTAAAACAGATTGTAATTGACTGTTTGCCTCGGGAAACATGGAGCGAAAGCCATCCATTGTCAAGAAAAGATCATTTATAGTTACTCATGCCTAGAAAAACCTTATTACTCGGTTTAAATGCTTTTATAATCCCATTATTGAATTTATTTTGAATTGTTTTTACATTTTTTGATTAAAACAGATTGTAATTGATTGTTTGCCTCGTGAAACGTGGAGCAAAAGCCATCCATTGTCAAGAACAGTTCATTTATAGTCACTCATGCCTATAAAAGCCTTAATACTCGCTTTAAATGCTTTTATAATCCCATTATTGAATTTATTTTGTTTTGTTTTTACATTTTTTGATTAAAATAGATTGTAATTGATTGTTTGCCTCGTGAAACGTGGAGCGAAAGCCATCAATTGTCAAGAAAAGTTCATTTATAGTCACTCATGCCAAGAAAAGCCTTATTACTCTGTTTAAATGCCTTTATCATCCCATTATTGAATTTATTTTGAATTGTTTTTACATTTTTTGATTAAAACAGATTGTAATTGATTGTTTGCCTCGGGAAACGTGGAGCAAAAGCCACCCAGTGTCAAGAAAAGTTCATTTATAGTCACTCATGCCTAGAAAAGCCTTATTACTCGGTTTAAAAGCCTTTATAATCCCATTATTGAATTTATTTTGAATTGTTTTTACATTTTTTGATTAAAACAGATTGTAATTGATTGTTTGCCTCGGGAAACGTGGAGCAAAAGCCATCCATTGTCAAGAAAAGATCATTTACACTCACTCGTGCTTAGAAAAGCCTTATTACTCTGTTTAAATGCTTTTATAATCCCATTATTGAATTTATTTTGAATTTTTTTTTACATTTTTTGATTAAAACAGATTGTAATTGATTGTTTGCCTCAGGAAACTTGGAGCGAAAGCCATCCATTGTCAAGAAAAGTTCATTTATAGTCACTCATGCCTAGAAAAGCCTTATTACTCGGTTTAAATGCCTTTGTAATCTCATGATTGAATTTATTTTGAACTTTTTTTACATTTTTTGATTAAAACATATTGTAATTGATTGTTTGCCTCGGGAAACGTGGAGCAAAAGCCATCCATTGTCAAGAAAAGATCATTTACACTCACTCGTGCCTAGAAAAGCCTTATTACTCGGTTTAAATGCTTCTATAATCCCATTATTGAATTTATTTTGAATTTTTTTTTACATTTTTTGATGAAAACAGACTGTAATTGATTGTTTGCCTCAGGAAACTTGGAGCGAAAGCCATCCATTGTCAAGAAAAGTTCATTTATAGTCACTCATGCCTAGAAAAGCCTTATTACTCGGTTTAAATGACTTTATAATCCCATTATTTAATTTATTTTGAACTTTTTTTACATTTTTTGATTAAAACAGATTGTAATTGATTGTTTGCCTCGGGAAACGTGGAGCAAAAGCCATCCATTGTCAAGAAAAGTCCATTTATAGTCACTCATGCCTAGAAAAGCCTTATGACTCAGTTTAAATGCTTTTATAATCCCATTATTGAATTTATTTTGAATTGTTTTTACATTTTTTGATTAAAACAGATTGTAATTGATTGTTTGCCCCGGGAAACGTGGAGCATAAGCCATCCATTGTCAAGAAAAGTTCATTTATAGTCACTCATGCCAAGAAAAGCCTTATTCCTCGGTTAAAATGCCTTTATAATCCCATTATTGAATTTATTTTGAATTTTTTTTACATTTTTTGATTAAAACAGATTGTAATTGATTGTTTGCCTCGTGAAACGTGGAGCAAAAGCCATCCATTGTCTAGAACAGTTCATTTATAGTCACTCATGCCTACAAAAGCCTTAATACTCGCTTTAAATACTTTTATAATCCCATTATTGAATTTATTTTGTTTTGTTTTTACATTTTTTGATTAAAATAGATTGTAATTGATTGTTTGCCTCGTGAAACGTGGAGCGAAAGCCATCCATTGTCAAGAAAAGTTCATTTATAGTCACTCATGCCAAGAAAAGCCTTATTACTCTGTTTAAATGCCTTTATAATCCCATTATTGAATTTATTTTGAATTGTTTTTACATTTTTTGATTAAAACAGATTGTAATTGATTGTTTGCCTTGGGAAACGTGGAGCAAAAGCCACCCATTGTCAAGAAAAGTTCATTTATAGTCACTCATGCCTAGAAAAGCCTTATTACTCGGTTTAAATGCCTTTATAATCCCATTATTGAATTTATTTTGAATTGTTTTTACATTTTTTGATTAAAACAGATTGTAATTGATTGTTTACCTCGGGAAACGTTGAGCAAAAGCCATCCATTGTCAAGAGAAGTTCATTTACAGTCACTCATGCCCAGAGAAACCTTATTACTCGGTTTAAATGCCTTTATAATCCCATTATTGAATTTATTTTGAATTTTTTTTACATTTTTTGATTAAAACAGATTGTAATTGATTGTTTGCCTCGGGAAACGTGGAGCGAAAGCCATCCATTGTCAAGAAAAGATCATTTACACTCACTCGTGCCTAGAAAAGCCTTATTACTCGGTTTAAATGCTTCTATAATCCCATTATTGAATTTATTTTGAATTTTTTTTTACATTTTTTGATGAAAACAGACTGTAATTGATTGTTTGCCTCAGGAAACTTGGAGCGAAAGCCATCCATTGTCAAGAAAAGTTCATTTATAGTCACTCATGCCTAGAAAAGCCTTATTACTCGGTTTAAATGCCTTTGTAATCTCATTATTGAATTTATTTTGAACTTTTTTTACATTTTTTGATTAAAACATATTGTAATTGATTGTTTGCCTCGGGAAACATGGAGCGAAAGCCATCCATTGTTATGAAAAGTTCATTTATAGTCACTTATGCTTAGAAAAGCCTTATTACTCGGTTTAAATGCTTCTATAATCCCATTATTGAATTTATTTTGAATTTTTTTTTACATTTTTTGATGAAAACAGACTGTAATTGATTGTTTGCCTCAGGAAACTTGGAGCGAAAGCCATCCATTGTCAAGAAAAGTTCATTTATAGTCACTCATGCCTAGAAAAGCCTTATTACTCGGTTTAAATGACATTATAATCCCATTATTTAATTTATTTTGAACTTTTTTTACATTTTTTGATTAAAACAGATTGTAATTGATTGTTTGCCTCGGGAAACGTGGAGTAAAAGCCATCCATTGTCAAGAAAAGTCCATTTATAGTCACTCATGCCTAGAAAAGCCTTATTACTCAGTTTAAATGCTTTTATAATCCCATTATTGAATTTATTTTGAATTGTTTTTACATTTTTTGATTAAAACAGATTGTAATTGATTGTTTGCCTCGGGAAACGTTGAGCAAAAGCCATCCATTGTCAAGAAAAGTTCATTTATAGTCACTCATGCCAAGAAAAGCCTTATTCCTCGGTTAAAATGCCTTTATAATCCCATTATTGAATTTATTTTGAATTTTTTTTACATTTTTTGATTAAAACAGATTGTAATTGATTGTTTGCCTCGTGAAACGTGGAGCAAAAGCCATCCACTGTCAAGAACAGTTCATTTATAGTCACTCATGCCTACAAAAGCCTTAATACTCGCTTTAAATACTTTTATAATCCCATTATTGAATTTATTTTGTTTTGTTTTTACATTTTTTGATTAAAATAGATTGTAATTGATTGTTTGCCTCGTGAAACGTGGAGAGAAAGTCATCCATTGTCAAGAAAAGTTCATTTATAGTCACTCATGCCTAGAAAAGCCTTATTACTCTGTTTAAATGCCTTTATAATCCCATTATTGAATTTATTTTGAATTATTTTTACATTTTTTGATTAAAACAGATTGTAATTGATTGTTTGCCTCGGGAAACGTGGAGCAAAAGCCACCCAGTGTCAAGAAAAGTTCATTTATAGTCACTCATGCCTATAAAAGCCTTAATACTCGCTTTAAATGCTTTTATAATCCCATTATTGAATTTATTTTGTTTTGTTTTTACATTTTTTGATTAAAATAGATTGTAATTGATTGTTTGCCTCGTGAAACGTGGATTGAAAGCCATCCATTGTCAAGAAAAGTTCATTTATAGTCACTCATGCCTAGAAAAGCCTTATTACTCTGTTTAAATGCCTTTATAATCCCATTATTGAATTTATTTTGAATTGTTTTTACATTTTTTGATTAAAACAGATTGTAATTGATTGTTTGCCTTGGGAAACGTAGAGCAAAAGCCACCCATTGTCAAGAAAAGTTCATTTATAGTCACTAATGCCTAGAAAAGCCTTATTACTCGGTTTAAATGCCTTTATAATCCCATTATTAAATTTATTTTGAATTGTTTTTACATTTTTTGATTAAAACAGATTGTAATTGATTGTTTACCTCGGGAAACGTTGAGCAAAAGCCATCCATTGTCCAGAGAAGTTCATTTACAGTCACTCATGCCCAGAGAAACCTTATTACTCGGTTTAAATGCCTTTATAATCCCATTATTGAATTTATTTTGAACTTTTTTTACATTTTTTGATTAAAACAAATTGTAATTGATTGTTTGCCTCGGGAAACATGGAGCGAAAGCCATCCATTGTCAAGAAAAGATCATTTATAGTCACTCATGCCTAGAAAAGCCTTATTACTCAGTTTAAATGCTTTTATAATCCCATTATTGAATTTATTTTGAATTGTTTTTACATTTTTTGATTAAAATAGATTGTAATTGATTGTTTGCCCCGGGAAACTTGGAGCATAAGCAATCCATTGTCAAGAAAAGTTCATTTATAGTCACTCATGCCTAGAAAAGCCTTATTCCTCGGTTTAAATGCCTTTATAATCCCATTATTGAATTTATTTTGAATTTTTTTTACATTTTTTGATTAAAACAGATTGTAATTGATTGTTTGCCTCGGGAAACGTGGAGCGAAGGCCATCCATTGTCAAGAAAAGATCATTTAGAGTCACTAATGCCTAGAAAAGCCTTATTACTCGATTTAAATGCTTTTATAATTTCATTATTGAATTTATTTTGAATTGTTTTTACATTTTTTGATTAAAACAGATTGTATTTGATTGTTTGCCTCAGGAAACGTGGAGTAAAAGCCATCCATTGTCAAGAAAAGTTCATTTATAGTCACTCATGCATATAAAAGCCTTAATACTCGCTTTAAATGCTTTTATAATTCCATTATTGAATTTATTTTGTTTTGTTTTTACATTTTTTGATTAAAATAGATTGCAATTGATTGTTTGCCTCGGGAAACATGGAGCGACAGCCATCCATTGTCAAGAAAAGATCATTTATAGTTACTCATGCCTAGAAAAACCTTATTACTCGGTTTAAATGCTTTTATAATCCCATTATTGAATTTATTTTGAATTGTTTTTACATTTTTTGATTAAAACAGATTGTAATTGATTGTTTGCCTCGTGAAACGTGGAGCAAAAGCCATCCATTGTCAAGAACAGTTCATTTATAGTCACTCATGCCTATAAAAGCCTTAATACTCGCTTTAAATGCTTTTATAATCCCATTATTGAATTTATTTTGTTTTGTTTTTACATTTTTTGATTAAAATAGATTGTAATTGATTGTTTGCCTCGTGAAACGTGGAGCGAAAGCCATCCATTGTCAAGAAAAGTTCATTTATAGTCACTCATGCCAAGAAAAGCCTTATTACTCTGTTTAAATGCCTTTATCATCCCATTATTGAATTTATTTTGAATTGTTTTTACATTTTTTGATTAAAACAGATTGTAATTGATTGTTTGCCTCGGGAAACGTGGAGCAAAAGCCACCCAGTGTCAAGAAAAGTTCATTTATAGTCACTCATGCCTAGAAAAGCCTTATTACTCGGTTTAAAAGCCTTTATAATCCCATTATTGAATTTATTTTGAATTGTTTTTACATTTTTTGATTAAAACAGATTGTAATTGATTGTTTGCCTCGGGAAACGTGGAGCAAAAGCCATCCATTGTCAAGAAAAGATCATTTACACTCACTCGTGCTTAGAAAAGCCTTATTACTCTGTTTAAATGCTTTTATAATCCCATTATTGAATTTATTTTGAATTTTTTTTTACATTTTTTGATTAAAACAGATTGTAATTGATTGTTTGCCTCAGGAAACTTGGAGCGAAAGCCATCCATTGTCAAGAAAAGTTCATTTATAGTCACTCATGCCTAGAAAAGCCTTATTACTCGGTTTAAATGCCTTTGTAATCTCATGATTGAATTTATTTTGAACTTTTTTTACATTTTTTGATTAAAACATATTGTAATTGATTGTTTGCCTCGGGAAACGTGGAGCAAAAGCCATCCATTGTCAAGAAAAGATCATTTACACTCACTCGTGCCTAGAAAAGCCTTATTACTCGGTTTAAATGCTTCTATAATCCCATTATTGAATTTATTTTGAATTTTTTTTTACATTTTTTGATGAAAACAGACTGTAATTGATTGTTTGCCTCAGGAAACTTGGAGCGAAAGCCATCCATTGTCAAGAAAAGTTCATTTATAGTCACTCATGCCTAGAAAAGCCTTATTACTCGGTTTAAATGACTTTATAATCCCATTATTTAATTTATTTTGAACTTTTTTTACATTTTTTGATTAAAACAGATTGTAATTGATTGTTTGCCTCGGGAAACGTGGAGCAAAAGCCATCCATTGTCAAGAAAAGTCCATTTATAGTCACTCATGCCTAGAAAAGCCTTATGACTCAGTTTAAATGCTTTTATAATCCCATTATTGAATTTATTTTGAATTGTTTTTACATTTTTTGATTAAAACAGATTGTAATTGATTGTTTGCCCCGGGAAACGTGGAGCATAAGCCATCCATTGTCAAGAAAAGTTCATTTATAGTCACTCATGCCAAGAAAAGCCTTATTCCTCGGTTAAAATGCCTTTATAATCCCATTATTGAATTTATTTTGAATTTTTTTTACATTTTTTGATTAAAACAGATTGTAATTGATTGTTTGCCTCGTGAAACGTGGAGCAAAAGCCATCCATTGTCTAGAACAGTTCATTTATAGTCACTCATGCCTACAAAAGCCTTAATACTCGCTTTAAATACTTTTATAATCCCATTATTGAATTTATTTTGTTTTGTTTTTACATTTTTTGATTAAAATAGATTGTAATTGATTGTTTGCCTCGTGAAACGTGGAGCGAAAGCCATCCATTGTCAAGAAAAGTTCATTTATAGTCACTCATGCCAAGAAAAGCCTTATTACTCTGTTTAAATGCCTTTATAATCCCATTATTGAATTTATTTTGAATTGTTTTTACATTTTTTGATTAAAACAGATTGTAATTGATTGTTTGCCTTGGGAAACGTGGAGCAAAAGCCACCCATTGTCAAGAAAAGTTCATTTATAGTCACTCATGCCTAGAAAAGCCTTATTACTCGGTTTAAATGCCTTTATAATCCCATTATTGAATTTATTTTGAATTGTTTTTACATTTTTTGATTAAAACAGATTGTAATTGATTGTTTACCTCGGGAAACGTTGAGCAAAAGCCATCCATTGTCAAGAGAAGTTCATTTACAGTCACTCATGCCCAGAGAAACCTTATTACTCGGTTTAAATGCCTTTATAATCCCATTATTGAATTTATTTTGAATTTTTTTTACATTTTTTGATTAAAACAGATTGTAATTGATTGTTTGCCTCGGGAAACGTGGAGCAAAAGCCATCCATTGTCAAGAAAAGATCATTTACACTCACTCGTGCTTAGAAAAGCCTTATTACTCTGTTTAAATGCTTTTATAATCCCATTATTGAATTTATTTTGAATTTTTTTTTACATTTTTTGATTAAAACAGATTGTAATTGATTGTTTGCCTCAGGAAACTTGGAGCGAAAGCCATCCATTGTCAAGAAAAGTTCATTTATAGTCACTCATGCCTAGAAAAGCCTTATTACTCGGTTTAAATGCCTTTGTAATCTCATGATTGAATTTATTTTGAACTTTTTTTACATTTTTTGATTAAAACATATTGTAATTGATTGTTTGCCTCGGGAAACGTGGAGCAAAAGCCATCCATTGTCAAGAAAAGATCATTTACACTCACTCGTGCCTAGAAAAGCCTTATTACTCGGTTTAAATGCTTCTATAATCCCATTATTGAATTTATTTTGAATTTTTTTTTACATTTTTTGATGAAAACAGACTGTAATTGATTGTTTGCCTCAGGAAACTTGGAGCGAAAGCCATCCATTGTCAAGAAAAGTTCATTTATAGTCACTCATGCCTAGAAAAGCCTTATTACTCGGTTTAAATGACTTTATAATCCCATTATTTAATTTATTTTGAACTTTTTTTACATTTTTTGATTAAAACAGATTGTAATTGATTGTTTGCCTCGGGAAACGTGGAGCAAAAGCCATCCATTGTCAAGAAAAGTCCATTTATAGTCACTCATGCCTAGAAAAGCCTTATGACTCAGTTTAAATGCTTTTATAATCCCATTATTGAATTTATTTTGAATTGTTTTTACATTTTTTGATTAAAACAGATTGTAATTGATTGTTTGCCCCGGGAAACGTGGAGCATAAGCCATCCATTGTCAAGAAAAGTTCATTTATAGTCACTCATGCCAAGAAAAGCCTTATTCCTCGGTTAAAATGCCTTTATAATCCCATTATTGAATTTATTTTGAATTTTTTTTACATTTTTTGATTAAAACAGATTGTAATTGATTGTTTGCCTCGTGAAACGTGGAGCAAAAGCCATCCATTGTCTAGAACAGTTCATTTATAGTCACTCATGCCTACAAAAGCCTTAATACTCGCTTTAAATACTTTTATAATCCCATTATTGAATTTATTTTGTTTTGTTTTTACATTTTTTGATTAAAATAGATTGTAATTGATTGTTTGCCTCGTGAAACGTGGAGCGAAAGCCATCCATTGTCAAGAAAAGTTCATTTATAGTCACTCATGCCAAGAAAAGCCTTATTACTCTGTTTAAATGCCTTTATAATCCCATTATTGAATTTATTTTGAATTGTTTTTACATTTTTTGATTAAAACAGATTGTAATTGATTGTTTGCCTTGGGAAACGTGGAGCAAAAGCCACCCATTGTCAAGAAAAGTTCATTTATAGTCACTCATGCCTAGAAAAGCCTTATTACTCGGTTTAAATGCCTTTATAATCCCATTATTGAATTTATTTTGAATTGTTTTTACATTTTTTGATTAAAACAGATTGTAATTGATTGTTTACCTCGGGAAACGTTGAGCAAAAGCCATCCATTGTCAAGAGAAGTTCATTTACAGTCACTCATGCCCAGAGAAACCTTATTACTCGGTTTAAATGCCTTTATAATCCCATTATTGAATTTATTTTGAATTTTTTTTACATTTTTTGATTAAAACAGATTGTAATTGATTGTTTGCCTCGGGAAACGTGGAGCGAAAGCCATCCATTGTCAAGAAAAGATCATTTACACTCACTCGTGCCTAGAAAAGCCTTATTACTCGGTTTAAATGCTTCTATAATCCCATTATTGAATTTATTTTGAATTTTTTTTTACATTTTTTGATGAAAACAGACTGTAATTGATTGTTTGCCTCAGGAAACTTGGAGCGAAAGCCATCCATTGTCAAGAAAAGTTCATTTATAGTCACTCATGCCTAGAAAAGCCTTATTACTCGGTTTAAATGACATTATAATCCCATTATTTAATTTATTTTGAACTTTTTTTACATTTTTTGATTAAAACAGATTGTAATTGATTGTTTGCCTCGGGAAACGTGGAGTAAAAGCCATCCATTGTCAAGAAAAGTCCATTTATAGTCACTCATGCCTAGAAAAGCCTTATTACTCAGTTTAAATGCTTTTATAATCCCATTATTGAATTTATTTTGAATTGTTTTTACATTTTTTGATTAAAACAGATTGTAATTGATTGTTTGCCTCGGGAAACGTTGAGCAAAAGCCATCCATTGTCAAGAAAAGTTCATTTATAGTCACTCATGCCAAGAAAAGCCTTATTCCTCGGTTAAAATGCCTTTATAATCCCATTATTGAATTTATTTTGAATTTTTTTTACATTTTTTGATTAAAACAGATTGTAATTGATTGTTTGCCTCGTGAAACGTGGAGCAAAAGCCATCCACTGTCAAGAACAGTTCATTTATAGTCACTCATGCCTACAAAAGCCTTAATACTCGCTTTAAATACTTTTATAATCCCATTATTGAATTTATTTTGTTTTGTTTTTACATTTTTTGATTAAAATAGATTGTAATTGATTGTTTGCCTCGTGAAACGTGGAGAGAAAGTCATCCATTGTCAAGAAAAGTTCATTTATAGTCACTCATGCCTAGAAAAGCCTTATTACTCTGTTTAAATGCCTTTATAATCCCATTATTGAATTTATTTTGAATTATTTTTACATTTTTTGATTAAAACAGATTGTAATTGATTGTTTGCCTCGGGAAACGTGGAGCAAAAGCCACCCAGTGTCAAGAAAAGTTCATTTATAGTCACTCATGCCTATAAAAGCCTTAATACTCGCTTTAAATGCTTTTATAATCCCATTATTGAATTTATTTTGTTTTGTTTTTACATTTTTTGATTAAAATAGATTGTAATTGATTGTTTGCCTCGTGAAACGTGGATTGAAAGCCATCCATTGTCAAGAAAAGTTCATTTATAGTCACTCATGCCTAGAAAAGCCTTATTACTCTGTTTAAATGCCTTTATAATCCCATTATTGAATTTATTTTGAATTGTTTTTACATTTTTTGATTAAAACAGATTGTAATTGATTGTTTGCCTTGGGAAACGTAGAGCAAAAGCCACCCATTGTCAAGAAAAGTTCATTTATAGTCACTAATGCCTAGAAAAGCCTTATTACTCGGTTTAAATGCCTTTATAATCCCATTATTAAATTTATTTTGAATTGTTTTTACATTTTTTGATTAAAACAGATTGTAATTGATTGTTTACCTCGGGAAACGTTGAGCAAAAGCCATCCATTGTCCAGAGAAGTTCATTTACAGTCACTCATGCCCAGAGAAACCTTATTACTCGGTTTAAATGCCTTTATAATCCCATTATTGAATTTATTTTGAACTTTTTTTACATTTTTTGATTAAAACAAATTGTAATTGATTGTTTGCCTCGGGAAACATGGAGCGAAAGCCATCCATTGTCAAGAAAAGATCATTTATAGTCACTCATGCCTAGAAAAGCCTTATTACTCAGTTTAAATGCTTTTATAATCCCATTATTGAATTTATTTTGAATTGTTTTTACATTTTTTGATTAAAATAGATTGTAATTGATTGTTTGCCCCGGGAAACTTGGAGCATAAGCAATCCATTGTCAAGAAAAGTTCATTTATAGTCACTCATGCCTAGAAAAGCCTTATTCCTCGGTTTAAATGCCTTTATAATCCCATTATTGAATTTATTTTGAATTTTTTTTACATTTTTTGATTAAAACAGATTGTAATTGATTGTTTGCCTCGGGAAACGTGGAGCGAAGGCCATCCATTGTCAAGAAAAGATCATTTAGAGTCACTAATGCCTAGAAAAGCCTTATTACTCGATTTAAATGCTTTTATAATTTCATTATTGAATTTATTTTGAATTGTTTTTACATTTTTTGATTAAAACAGATTGTATTTGATTGTTTGCCTCAGGAAACGTGGAGTAAAAGCCATCCATTGTCAAGAAAAGTTCATTTATAGTCACTCATGCCTATAAAAGCCTTAATACTCGCTTTAAATGCTTTTATAATTCCATTATTGAATTTATTTTGTTTTGTTTTTACATTTTTTGATTAAAATAGATTGCAATTGATTGTTTGCCTCGGGAAACATGGAGCGACAGCCATCCATTGTCAAGAAAAGATCATTTATAGTTACTCATGCCTAGAAAAACCTTATTACTCGGTTTAAATGCTTTTATAATCCCATTATTGAATTTATTTTGAATTGTTTTTACATTTTTTGATTAAAACAGATTGTAATTGATTGTTTGCCTCGTGAAACGTGGAGCAAAAGCCATCCATTGTCAAGAACAGTTCATTTATAGTCACTCATGCCTATAAAAGCCTTAATACTCGCTTTAAATGCTTTTATAATCCCATTATTGAATTTATTTTGTTTTGTTTTTACATTTTTTGATTAAAATAGATTGTAATTGATTGTTTGCCTCGTGAAACGTGGAGCGAAAGCCATCCATTGTCAAGAAAAGTTCATTTATAGTCACTCATGCCAAGAAAAGCCTTATTACTCTGTTTAAATGCCTTTATCATCCCATTATTGAATTTATTTTGAATTGTTTTTACATTTTTTGATTAAAACAGATTGTAATTGATTGTTTGCCTCGGGAAACGTGGAGCAAAAGCCACCCAGTGTCAAGAAAAGTTCATTTATAGTCACTCATGCCTAGAAAAGCCTTATTACTCGGTTTAAAAGCCTTTATAATCCCATTATTGAATTTATTTTGAATTGTTTTTACATTTTTTGATTAAAACAGATTGTAATTGATTGTTTGCCTCGGGAAACGTGGAGCAAAAGCCATCCATTGTCAAGAAAAGATCATTTACACTCACTCGTGCTTAGAAAAGCCTTATTACTCTGTTTAAATGCTTTTATAATCCCATTATTGAATTTATTTTGAATTTTTTTTTACATTTTTTGATTAAAACAGATTGTAATTGATTGTTTGCCTCAGGAAACTTGGAGCGAAAGCCATCCATTGTCAAGAAAAGTTCATTTATAGTCACTCATGCCTAGAAAAGCCTTATTACTCGGTTTAAATGCCTTTGTAATCTCATGATTGAATTTATTTTGAACTTTTTTTACATTTTTTGATTAAAACATATTGTAATTGATTGTTTGCCTCGGGAAACGTGGAGCAAAAGCCATCCATTGTCAAGAAAAGATCATTTACACTCACTCGTGCCTAGAAAAGCCTTATTACTCGGTTTAAATGCTTCTATAATCCCATTATTGAATTTATTTTGAATTTTTTTTTACATTTTTTGATGAAAACAGACTGTAATTGATTGTTTGCCTCAGGAAACTTGGAGCGAAAGCCATCCATTGTCAAGAAAAGTTCATTTATAGTCACTCATGCCTAGAAAAGCCTTATTACTCGGTTTAAATGACTTTATAATCCCATTATTTAATTTATTTTGAACTTTTTTTACATTTTTTGATTAAAACAGATTGTAATTGATTGTTTGCCTCGGGAAACGTGGAGCAAAAGCCATCCATTGTCAAGAAAAGTCCATTTATAGTCACTCATGCCTAGAAAAGCCTTATGACTCAGTTTAAATGCTTTTATAATCCCATTATTGAATTTATTTTGAATTGTTTTTACATTTTTTGATTAAAACAGATTGTAATTGATTGTTTGCCCCGGGAAACGTGGAGCATAAGCCATCCATTGTCAAGAAAAGTTCATTTATAGTCACTCATGCCAAGAAAAGCCTTATTCCTCGGTTAAAATGCCTTTATAATCCCATTATTGAATTTATTTTGAATTTTTTTTACATTTTTTGATTAAAACAGATTGTAATTGATTGTTTGCCTCGTGAAACGTGGAGCAAAAGCCATCCATTGTCTAGAACAGTTCATTTATAGTCACTCATGCCTACAAAAGCCTTAATACTCGCTTTAAATACTTTTATAATCCCATTATTGAATTTATTTTGTTTTGTTTTTACATTTTTTGATTAAAATAGATTGTAATTGATTGTTTGCCTCGTGAAACGTGGAGCGAAAGCCATCCATTGTCAAGAAAAGTTCATTTATAGTCACTCATGCCAAGAAAAGCCTTATTACTCTGTTTAAATGCCTTTATAATCCCATTATTGAATTTATTTTGAATTGTTTTTACATTTTTTGATTAAAACAGATTGTAATTGATTGTTTGCCTTGGGAAACGTGGAGCAAAAGCCACCCATTGTCAAGAAAAGTTCATTTATAGTCACTCATGCCTAGAAAAGCCTTATTACTCGGTTTAAATGCCTTTATAATCCCATTATTGAATTTATTTTGAATTGTTTTTACATTTTTTGATTAAAACAGATTGTAATTGATTGTTTACCTCGGGAAACGTTGAGCAAAAGCCATCCATTGTCAAGAGAAGTTCATTTACAGTCACTCATGCCCAGAGAAACCTTATTACTCGGTTTAAATGCCTTTATAATCCCATTATTGAATTTATTTTGAATTTTTTTTACATTTTTTGATTAAAACAGATTGTAATTGATTGTTTGCCTCGGGAAACGTGGAGCGAAAGCCATCCATTGTCAAGAAAAGATCATTTACACTCACTCGTGCCTAGAAAAGCCTTATTACTCGGTTTAAATGCTTCTATAATCCCATTATTGAATTTATTTTGAATTTTTTTTTACATTTTTTGATGAAAACAGACTGTAATTGATTGTTTGCCTCAGGAAACTTGGAGCGAAAGCCATCCATTGTCAAGAAAAGTTCATTTATAGTCACTCATGCCTAGAAAAGCCTTATTACTCGGTTTAAATGACATTATAATCCCATTATTTAATTTATTTTGAACTTTTTTTACATTTTTTGATTAAAACAGATTGTAATTGATTGTTTGCCTCGGGAAACGTGGAGTAAAAGCCATCCATTGTCAAGAAAAGTCCATTTATAGTCACTCATGCCTAGAAAAGCCTTATTACTCAGTTTAAATGCTTTTATAATCCCATTATTGAATTTATTTTGAATTGTTTTTACATTTTTTGATTAAAACAGATTGTAATTGATTGTTTGCCTCGGGAAACGTTGAGCAAAAGCCATCCATTGTCAAGAAAAGTTCATTTATAGTCACTCATGCCAAGAAAAGCCTTATTCCTCGGTTAAAATGCCTTTATAATCCCATTATTGAATTTATTTTGAATTTTTTTTACATTTTTTGATTAAAACAGATTGTAATTGATTGTTTGCCTCGTGAAACGTGGAGCAAAAGCCATCCACTGTCAAGAACAGTTCATTTATAGTCACTCATGCCTACAAAAGCCTTAATACTCGCTTTAAATACTTTTATAATCCCATTATTGAATTTATTTTGTTTTGTTTTTACATTTTTTGATTAAAATAGATTGTAATTGATTGTTTGCCTCGTGAAACGTGGAGAGAAAGTCATCCATTGTCAAGAAAAGTTCATTTATAGTCACTCATGCCTAGAAAAGCCTTATTACTCTGTTTAAATGCCTTTATAATCCCATTATTGAATTTATTTTGAATTATTTTTACATTTTTTGATTAAAACAGATTGTAATTGATTGTTTGCCTCGGGAAACGTGGAGCAAAAGCCACCCAGTGTCAAGAAAAGTTCATTTATAGTCACTCATGCCTATAAAAGCCTTAATACTCGCTTTAAATGCTTTTATAATCCCATTATTGAATTTATTTTGTTTTGTTTTTACATTTTTTGATTAAAATAGATTGTAATTGATTGTTTGCCTCGTGAAACGTGGATTGAAAGCCATCCATTGTCAAGAAAAGTTCATTTATAGTCACTCATGCCTAGAAAAGCCTTATTACTCTGTTTAAATGCCTTTATAATCCCATTATTGAATTTATTTTGAATTGTTTTTACATTTTTTGATTAAAACAGATTGTAATTGATTGTTTGCCTTGGGAAACGTAGAGCAAAAGCCACCCATTGTCAAGAAAAGTTCATTTATAGTCACTAATGCCTAGAAAAGCCTTATTACTCGGTTTAAATGCCTTTATAATCCCATTATTAAATTTATTTTGAATTGTTTTTACATTTTTTGATTAAAACAGATTGTAATTGATTGTTTACCTCGGGAAACGTTGAGCAAAAGCCATCCATTGTCCAGAGAAGTTCATTTACAGTCACTCATGCCCAGAGAAACCTTATTACTCGGTTTAAATGCCTTTATAATCCCATTATTGAATTTATTTTGAACTTTTTTTACATTTTTTGATTAAAACAAATTGTAATTGATTGTTTGCCTCGGGAAACATGGAGCGAAAGCCATCCATTGTCAAGAAAAGATCATTTATAGTCACTCATGCCTAGAAAAGCCTTATTACTCAGTTTAAATGCTTTTATAATCCCATTATTGAATTTATTTTGAATTGTTTTTACATTTTTTGATTAAAATAGATTGTAATTGATTGTTTGCCCCGGGAAACTTGGAGCATAAGCAATCCATTGTCAAGAAAAGTTCATTTATAGTCACTCATGCCTAGAAAAGCCTTATTCCTCGGTTTAAATGCCTTTATAATCCCATTATTGAATTTATTTTGAATTTTTTTTACATTTTTTGATTAAAACAGATTGTAATTGATTGTTTGCCTCGGGAAACGTGGAGCGAAGGCCATCCATTGTCAAGAAAAGATCATTTAGAGTCACTAATGCCTAGAAAAGCCTTATTACTCGATTTAAATGCTTTTATAATTTCATTATTGAATTTATTTTGAATTGTTTTTACATTTTTTGATTAAAACAGATTGTATTTGATTGTTTGCCTCAGGAAACGTGGAGTAAAAGCCATCCATTGTCAAGAAAAGTTCATTTATAGTCACTCATGCCTATAAAAGCCTTAATACTCGCTTTAAATGCTTTTATAATTCCATTATTGAATTTATTTTGTTTTGTTTTTACATTTTTTGATTAAAATAGATTGCAATTGATTGTTTGCCTCGGGAAACATGGAGCGACAGCCATCCATTGTCAAGAAAAGTTCATTTATAGTCACTCATGCCTAGAAAAGCCTTATTACTCGGTTTAAATGCCTTTATAATCCCATTATTGAATTTATTTTGAATTGTTTTTACATTTTTTGATTAAAACAGATTGTAATTGATTGTTTGCCTCGGGAAACGTGGAGCAAAAACCATCGATTGTCAAGAAAATTCATTTATAGTCACTCATGCCTAGAAAAGCCTTATTACTTGGTTTAAATGCCTTTATAATCCCATTATTGAATTTATTTTGAATTGTTTTTACATTTTTTGATTAAAACATATTGTAATTAATTATTTTCCTCGGGAAACATGGAGCGAAAGCCATCCATTGTCAAGAGAAGTTCATTTACAGTCACTCATGCCTAGAGAAACCTTATTACTCGGTTTAAATGCCTTTATAATCCCATTATTGAATTTATTTTGAACTTTTTTTACATTTTTTGAGTAAAACAGATTGTAATTGATTGTTGGCATCGGGAAACGTGGAGCAAAAGCCATCCATTGTCAAGAAAAGTTCATTTATAGTCACTCATGCCTAGAAAAGCCTTATTACTCGGTTTAAGTGCCTTTATAATCCCATTATTGAATTTATTTTGAATTGTTTTTACATTTTTTGATTAAAACAGATTGTAATTGATTGTTTGCCTCGTGAAACGTGGAGCAAAAGCCATCCATTGTCAAGAACAGTTCATTTATAGTCACTCATGCCTATAAAAGCCTTAATACTCGCTTTAAATGCTTTTATAATCCCATTATTGAATTTATTTTGTTTTGTTTTTACATTTTTTGATTAAAATAGATTGTAATTGATTGTTTGCCTCGGGAAACATGGAGCGAAAGCCATCCATTGTCAAGAAAAGATCATTTATAGTCACTCATGCCTAGAAAAGCCTTATGACTCAGTTTAAATGCTTTTATAATCCCATTATTGAATTTATTTTGAATTGTTTTTACATTTTTTGATTAAAACAGATTGTAATTGATTGTTTGCCCCGGGAAACGTGGAGCATAAGCCATCCATTGTCAAGAAAAGTTCATTTATAGTCACTCATGCCAAGAAAAGCCTTATTCCTCGGTTAAAATGCCTTTATAATCCCATTATTGAATTTATTTTGAATTTTTTTTACATTTTTTGATTAAAACAGATTGTAATTGATTGTTTGCCTCGTGAAACGTGGAGCAAAAGCCATCCATTGTCTAGAACAGTTCATTTATAGTCACTCATGCCTACAAAAGCCTTAATACTCGCTTTAAATACTTTTATAATCCCATTATTGAATTTATTTTGTTTTGTTTTTACATTTTTTGATTAAAATAGATTGTAATTGATTGTTTGCCTCGTGAAACGTGGAGCGAAAGCCATCCATTGTCAAGAAAAGTTCATTTATAGTCACTCATGCCAAGAAAAGCCTTATTACTCTGTTTAAATGCCTTTATAATCCCATTATTGAATTTATTTTGAATTGTTTTTACATTTTTTGATTAAAACAGATTGTAATTGATTGTTTGCCTTGGGAAACGTGGAGCAAAAGCCACCCATTGTCAAGAAAAGTTCATTTATAGTCACTCATGCCTAGAAAAGCCTTATTACTCGGTTTAAATGCCTTTATAATCCCATTATTGAATTTATTTTGAATTGTTTTTACATTTTTTGATTAAAACAGATTGTAATTGATTGTTTACCTCGGGAAACGTTGAGCAAAAGCCATCCATTGTCAAGAGAAGTTCATTTACAGTCACTCATGCCCAGAGAAACCTTATTACTCGGTTTAAATGCCTTTATAATCCCATTATTGAATTTATTTTGAATTTTTTTTACATTTTTTGATTAAAACAGATTGTAATTGATTGTTTGCCTCGGGAAACGTGGAGCGAAAGCCATCCATTGTCAAGAAAAGATCATTTACACTCACTCGTGCCTAGAAAAGCCTTATTACTCGGTTTAAATGCTTTTATAATCCCATTATTGAATTTATTTTGAATTTTTTTTTACATTTTTTGATGAAAACAGACTGTAATTGATTGTTTGCCTCAGGAAACTTGGAGCGAAAGCCATCCATTGTCAAGAAAAGTTCATTTATAGTCACTCATGCCTAGAAAAGCCTTATTACTCGGTTTAAATGACATTATAATCCCATTATTTAATTTATTTTGAACTTTTTTTACATTTTTTGATTAAAACAGATTGTAATTGATTGTTTGCCTCGGGAAACGTGGAGTAAAAGCCATCCATTGTCAAGAAAAGTCCATTTATAGTCACTCATGCCTAGAAAAGCCTTATTACTCAGTTTAAATGCTTTTATAATCCCATTATTGAATTTATTTTGAATTGTTTTTACATTTTTTGATTAAAACAGATTGTAATTGATTGTTTGCCTCGGGAAACGTTGAGCAAAAGCCATCCATTGTCAAGAAAAGTTCATTTATAGTCACTCATGCCAAGAAAAGCCTTATTCCTCGGTTAAAATGCCTTTATAATCCCATTATTGAATTTATTTTGAATTTTTTTTACATTTTTTGATTAAAACAGATTGTAATTGATTGTTTGCCTCGTGAAACGTGGAGCAAAAGCCATCCACTGTCAAGAACAGTTCATTTATAGTCACTCATGCCTACAAAAGCCTTAATACTCGCTTTAAATACTTTTATAATCCCATTATTGAATTTATTTTGTTTTGTTTTTACATTTTTTGATTAAAATAGATTGTAATTGATTGTTTGCCTCGTGAAACGTGGAGAGAAAGTCATCCATTGTCAAGAAAAGTTCATTTATAGTCACTCATGCCTAGAAAAGCCTTATTACTCTGTTTAAATGCCTTTATAATCCCATTATTGAATTTATTTTGAATTATTTTTATATTTTTTGATTAAAACAGATTGTAATTGATTGTTTGCCTCGGGAAACGTGGAGCAAAAGCCACCCAGTGTCAAGAAAAGTTCATTTATAGTCACTCATGCCTATAAAAGCCTTAATACTCGCTTTAAATGCTTTTATAATCCCATTATTGAATTTATTTTGTTTTGTTTTTACATTTTTTGATTAAAATAGATTGTAATTGATTGTTTGCCTCGTGAAACGTGGATTGAAAGCCATCCATTGTCAAGAAAAGTTCATTTATAGTCACTCATGCCTAGAAAAGCCTTATTACTCTGTTTAAATGCCTTTATAATCCCATTATTGAATTTATTTTGAATTGTTTTTACATTTTTTGATTAAAACAGATTGTAATTGATTGTTTGCCTTGGGAAACGTAGAGCAAAAGCCACCCATTGTCAAGAAAAGTTCATTTATAGTCACTAATGCCTAGAAAAGCCTTATTACTCGGTTTAAATGCCTTTATAATCCCATTATTAAATTTATTTTGAATTGTTTTTACATTTTTTGATTAAAACAGATTGTAATTGATTGTTTACCTCGGGAAACGTTGAGCAAAAGCCATCCATTGTCCAGAGAAGTTCATTTACAGTCACTCATGCCCAGAGAAACCTTATTACTCGGTTTAAATGCCTTTATAATCCCATTATTGAATTTATTTTGAACTTTTTTTACATTTTTTGATTAAAACAAATTGTAATTGATTGTTTGCCTCGGGAAACATGGAGCGAAAGCCATCCATTGTCAAGAAAAGATCATTTATAGTCACTCATGCCTAGAAAAGCCTTATTACTCAGTTTAAATGCTTTTATAATCCCATTATTGAATTTATTTTGAATTGTTTTTACATTTTTTGATTAAAATAGATTGTAATTGATTGTTTGCCCCGGGAAACTTGGAGCATAAGCAATCCATTGTCAAGAAAAGTTCATTTATAGTCACTCATGCCTAGAAAAGCCTTATTCCTCGGTTTAAATGCCTTTATAATCCCATTATTGAATTTATTTTGAATTTTTTTTACATTTTTTGATTAAAACAGATTGTAATTGATTGTTTGCCTCGGGAAACGTGGAGCGAAGGCCATCCATTGTCAAGAAAAGATCATTTAGAGTCACTAATGCCTAGAAAAGCCTTATTACTCGATTTAAATGCTTTTATAATTTCATTATTGAATTTATTTTGAATTGTTTTTACATTTTTTGATTAAAACAGATTGTATTTGATTGTTTGCCTCAGGAAACGTGGAGTAAAAGCCATCCATTGTCAAGAAAAGTTCATTTATAGTCACTCATGCCTATAAAAGCCTTAATACTCGCTTTAAATGCTTTTATAATTCCATTATTGAATTTATTTTGTTTTGTTTTTACATTTTTTGATTAAAATAGATTGCAATTGATTGTTTGCCTCGGGAAACATGGAGCGACAGCCATCCATTGTCAAGAAAAGTTCATTTATAGTCACTCATGCCTAGAAAAGCCTTATTACTCGGTTTAAATGCCTTTATAATCCCATTATTGAATTTATTTTGAATTGTTTTTACATTTTTTGATTAAAACAGATTGTAATTGATTGTTTGCCTCGGGAAACGTGGAGCAAAAACCATCGATTGTCAAGAAAATTCATTTATAGTCACTCATGCCTAGAAAAGCCTTATTACTTGGTTTAAATGCCTTTATAATCCCATTATTGAATTTATTTTGAATTGTTTTTACATTTTTTGATTAAAACATATTGTAATTAATTATTTTCCTCGGGAAACATGGAGCGAAAGCCATCCATTGTCAAGAGAAGTTCATTTACAGTCACTCATGCCTAGAGAAACCTTATTACTCGGTTTAAATGCCTTTATAATCCCATTATTGAATTTATTTTGAACTTTTTTTACATTTTTTGAGTAAAACAGATTGTAATTGATTGTTGGCATCGGGAAACGTGGAGCAAAAGCCATCCATTGTCAAGAAAAGTTCATTTATAGTCACTCATGCCTAGAAAAGCCTTATTACTCGGTTTCAGTGCCTTTATAATCCCATTATTGAATTTATTTTGAATTGTTTTTACATTTTTTGATTAAAACAGATTGTAATTGATTGTTTGCCTCGTGAAACGTGGAGCAAAAGCCATCCATTGTCAAGAACAGTTCATTTATAGTCACTCATGCCTATAAAAGCCTTAATACTCGCTTTAAATGCTTTTATAATCCCATTATTGAATTTATTTTGTTTTGTTTTTACATTTTTTGATTAAAATAGATTGTAATTGATTGTTTGCCTCGGGAAACATGGAGCGAAAGCCATCCATTGTCAAGAAAAGATCATTTATAGTCACTCATGCCTAGAAAAGCCTTATGACTCAGTTTAAATGCTTTTATAATCCCATTATTGAATTTATTTTGAATTGTTTTTACATTTTTTGATTAAAACAGATTGTAATTGATTGTTTGCCCCGGGAAACGTGGAGCATAAGCCATCCATTGTCAAGAAAAGTTCATTTATAGTCACTCATGCCAAGAAAAGCCTTATTCCTCGGTTAAAATGCCTTTATAATCCCATTATTGAATTTATTTTGAATTTTTTTTACATTTTTTGATTAAAACAGATTGTAATTGATTGTTTGCCTCGTGAAACGTGGAGCAAAAGCCATCCATTGTCTAGAACAGTTCATTTATAGTCACTCATGCCTACAAAAGCCTTAATACTCGCTTTAAATACTTTTATAATCCCATTATTGAATTTATTTTGTTTTGTTTTTACATTTTTTGATTAAAATAGATTGTAATTGATTGTTTGCCTCGTGAAACGTGGAGCGAAAGCCATCCATTGTCAAGAAAAGTTCATTTATAGTCACTCATGCCAAGAAAAGCCTTATTACTCTGTTTAAATGCCTTTATAATCCCATTATTGAATTTATTTTGAATTGTTTTTACATTTTTTGATTAAAACAGATTGTAATTGATTGTTTGCCTTGGGAAACGTGGAGCAAAAGCCACCCATTGTCAAGAAAAGTTCATTTATAGTCACTCATGCCTAGAAAAGCCTTATTACTCGGTTTAAATGCCTTTATAATCCCATTATTGAATTTATTTTGAATTGTTTTTACATTTTTTGATTAAAACAGATTGTAATTGATTGTTTACCTCGGGAAACGTTGAGCAAAAGCCATCCATTGTCAAGAGAAGTTCATTTACAGTCACTCATGCCCAGAGAAACCTTATTACTCGGTTTAAATGCCTTTATAATCCCATTATTGAATTTATTTTGAATTTTTTTTACATTTTTTGATTAAAACAGATTGTAATTGATTGTTTGCCTCGGGAAACGTGGAGCGAAAGCCATCCATTGTCAAGAAAAGATCATTTACACTCACTCGTGCCTAGAAAAGCCTTATTACTCGGTTTAAATGCTTCTATAATCCCATTATTGAATTTATTTTGAATTTTTTTTTACATTTTTTGATGAAAACAGACTGTAATTGATTGTTTGCCTCAGGAAACTTGGAGCGAAAGCCATCCATTGTCAAGAAAAGTTCATTTATAGTCACTCATGCCTAGAAAAGCCTTATTACTCGGTTTAAATGACATTATAATCCCATTATTTAATTTATTTTGAACTTTTTTTACATTTTTTGATTAAAACAGATTGTAATTGATTGTTTGCCTCGGGAAACGTGGAGTAAAAGCCATCCATTGTCAAGAAAAGTCCATTTATAGTCACTCATGCCTAGAAAAGCCTTATTACTCAGTTTAAATGCTTTTATAATCCCATTATTGAATTTATTTTGAATTGTTTTTACATTTTTTGATTAAAACAGATTGTAATTGATTGTTTGCCTCGGGAAACGTTGAGCAAAAGCCATCCATTGTCAAGAAAAGTTCATTTATAGTCACTCATGCCAAGAAAAGCCTTATTCCTCGGTTAAAATGCCTTTATAATCCCATTATTGAATTTATTTTGAATTTTTTTTACATTTTTTGATTAAAACAGATTGTAATTGATTGTTTGCCTCGTGAAACGTGGAGCAAAAGCCATCCACTGTCAAGAACAGTTCATTTATAGTCACTCATGCCTACAAAAGCCTTAATACTCGCTTTAAATACTTTTATAATCCCATTATTGAATTTATTTTGTTTTGTTTTTACATTTTTTGATTAAAATAGATTGTAATTGATTGTTTGCCTCGGGAAACGTGGAGAGAAAGTCATCCATTGTCAAGAAAAGTTCATTTATAGTCACTCATGCCTAGAAAAGCCTTATTACTCTGTTTAAATGCCTTTATAATCCCATTATTGAATTTATTTTGAATTATTTTTACATTTTTTGATTAAAACAGATTGTAATTGATTGTTTGCCTCGGGAAACGTGGAGCAAAAGCCACCCAGTGTCAAGAAAAGTTCATTTATAGTCACTCATGCCTATAAAAGCCTTAATACTCGCTTTAAATGCTTTTATAATCCCATTATTGAATTTATTTTGTTTTGTTTTTACATTTTTTGATTAAAATAGATTGTAATTGATTGTTTGCCTCGTGAAACGTGGATTGAAAGCCATCCATTGTCAAGAAAAGTTCATTTATAGTCACTCATGCCTAGAAAAGCCTTATTACTCTGTTTAAATGCCTTTATAATCCCATTATTGAATTTATTTTGAATTGTTTTTACATTTTTTGATTAAAACAGATTGTAATTGATTGTTTGCCTTGGGAAACGTAGAGCAAAAGCCACCCATTGTCAAGAAAAGTTCATTTATAGTCACTAATGCCTAGAAAAGCCTTATTACTCGGTTTAAATGCCTTTATAATCCCATTATTAAATTTATTTTGAATTGTTTTTACATTTTTTGATTAAAACAGATTGTAATTGATTGTTTACCTCGGGAAACGTTGAGCAAAAGCCATCCATTGTCCAGAGAAGTTCATTTACAGTCACTCATGCCCAGAGAAACCTTATTACTCGGTTTAAATGCCTTTATAATCCCATTATTGAATTTATTTTGAACTTTTTTTACATTTTTTGATTAAAACAAATTGTAATTGATTGTTTGCCTCGGGAAACATGGAGCGAAAGCCATCCATTGTCAAGAAAAGATCATTTATAGTCACTCATGCCTAGAAAAGCCTTATTACTCAGTTTAAATGCTTTTATAATCCCATTATTGAATTTATTTTGAATTGTTTTTACATTTTTTGATTAAAATAGATTGTAATTGATTGTTTGCCCCGGGAAACTTGGAGCATAAGCAATCCATTGTCAAGAAAAGTTCATTTATAGTCACTCATGCCTAGAAAAGCCTTATTCCTCGGTTTAAATGCCTTTATAATCCCATTATTGAATTTATTTTGAATTTTTTTTACATTTTTTGATTAAAACAGATTGTAATTGATTGTTTGCCTCGGGAAACGTGGAGCGAAGGCCATCCATTGTCAAGAAAAGATCATTTAGAGTCACTAATGCCTAGAAAAGCCTTATTACTCGATTTAAATGCTTTTATAATTTCATTATTGAATTTATTTTGAATTGTTTTTACATTTTTTGATTAAAACAGATTGTATTTGATTGTTTGCCTCAGGAAACGTGGAGTAAAAGCCATCCATTGTCAAGAAAAGTTCATTTATAGTCACTCATGCCTATAAAAGCCTTAATACTCGCTTTAAATGCTTTTATAATTCCATTATTGAATTTATTTTGTTTTGTTTTTACATTTTTTGATTAAAATAGATTGCAATTGATTGTTTGCCTCGGGAAACATGGAGCGACAGCCATCCATTGTCAAGAAAAGTTCATTTATAGTCACTCATGCCTAGAAAAGCCTTATTACTCGGTTTAAATGCCTTTATAATCCCATTATTGAATTTATTTTGAATTGTTTTTACATTTTTTGATTAAAACAGATTGTAATTGATTGTTTGCCTCGGGAAACGTGGAGCAAAAACCATCGATTGTCAAGAAAATTCATTTATAGTCACTCATGCCTAGAAAAGCCTTATTACTTGGTTTAAATGCCTTTATAATCCCATTATTGAATTTATTTTGAATTGTTTTTACATTTTTTGATTAAAACATATTGTAATTAATTATTTTCCTCGGGAAACATGGAGCGAAAGCCATCCATTGTCAAGAGAAGTTCATTTACAGTCACTCATGCCTAGAGAAACCTTATTACTCGGTTTAAATGCCTTTATAATCCCATTATTGAATTTATTTTGAACTTTTTTTACATTTTTTGAGTAAAACAGATTGTAATTGATTGTTGGCATCGGGAAACGTGGAGCAAAAGCCATCCATTGTCAAGAAAAGTTCATTTATAGTCACTCATGCCTAGAAAAGCCTTATTACTCGGTTTCAGTGCCTTTATAATCCCATTATTGAATTTATTTTGAATTGTTTTTACATTTTTTGATTAAAACAGATTGTAATTGATTGTTTGCCTCGTGAAACGTGGAGCAAAAGCCATCCATTGTCAAGAACAGTTCATTTATAGTCACTCATGCCTATAAAAGCCTTAATACTCGCTTTAAATGCTTTTATAATCCCATTATTGAATTTATTTTGTTTTGTTTTTACATTTTTTGATTAAAATAGATTGTAATTGATTGTTTGCCTCGGGAAACATGGAGCGAAAGCCATCCATTGTCAAGAAAAGATCATTTATAGTCACTCATGCCTAGAAAAGCCTTATGACTCAGTTTAAATGCTTTTATAATCCCATTATTGAATTTATTTTGAATTGTTTTTACATTTTTTGATTAAAACAGATTGTAATTGATTGTTTGCCCCGGGAAACGTGGAGCATAAGCCATCCATTGTCAAGAAAAGTTCATTTATAGTCACTCATGCCAAGAAAAGCCTTATTCCTCGGTTAAAATGCCTTTATAATCCCATTATTGAATTTATTTTGAATTTTTTTTACATTTTTTGATTAAAACAGATTGTAATTGATTGTTTGCCTCGTGAAACGTGGAGCAAAAGCCATCCATTGTCTAGAACAGTTCATTTATAGTCACTCATGCCTACAAAAGCCTTAATACTCGCTTTAAATACTTTTATAATCCCATTATTGAATTTATTTTGTTTTGTTTTTACATTTTTTGATTAAAATAGATTGTAATTGATTGTTTGCCTCGTGAAACGTGGAGCGAAAGCCATCCATTGTCAAGAAAAGTTCATTTATAGTCACTCATGCCAAGAAAAGCCTTATTACTCTGTTTAAATGCCTTTATAATCCCATTATTGAATTTATTTTGAATTGTTTTTACATTTTTTGATTAAAACAGATTGTAATTGATTGTTTGCCTTGGGAAACGTGGAGCAAAAGCCACCCATTGTCAAGAAAAGTTCATTTATAGTCACTCATGCCTAGAAAAGCCTTATTACTCGGTTTAAATGCCTTTATAATCCCATTATTGAATTTATTTTGAATTGTTTTTACATTTTTTGATTAAAACAGATTGTAATTGATTGTTTACCTCGGGAAACGTTGAGCAAAAGCCATCCATTGTCAAGAGAAGTTCATTTACAGTCACTCATGCCCAGAGAAACCTTATTACTCGGTTTAAATGCCTTTATAATCCCATTATTGAATTTATTTTGAATTTTTTTTACATTTTTTGATTAAAACAGATTGTAATTGATTGTTTGCCTCGGGAAACGTGGAGCGAAAGCCATCCATTGTCAAGAAAAGATCATTTACACTCACTCGTGCCTAGAAAAGCCTTATTACTCGGTTTAAATGCTTCTATAATCCCATTATTGAATTTATTTTGAATTTTTTTTTACATTTTTTGATGAAAACAGACTGTAATTGATTGTTTGCCTCAGGAAACTTGGAGCGAAAGCCATCCATTGTCAAGAAAAGTTCATTTATAGTCACTCATGCCTAGAAAAGCCTTATTACTCGGTTTAAATGACATTATAATCCCATTATTTAATTTATTTTGAACTTTTTTTACATTTTTTGATTAAAACAGATTGTAATTGATTGTTTGCCTCGGGAAACGTGGAGTAAAAGCCATCCATTGTCAAGAAAAGTCCATTTATAGTCACTCATGCCTAGAAAAGCCTTATTACTCAGTTTAAATGCTTTTATAATCCCATTATTGAATTTATTTTGAATTGTTTTTACATTTTTTGATTAAAACAGATTGTAATTGATTGTTTGCCTCGGGAAACGTTGAGCAAAAGCCATCCATTGTCAAGAAAAGTTCATTTATAGTCACTCATGCCAAGAAAAGCCTTATTCCTCGGTTAAAATGCCTTTATAATCCCATTATTGAATTTATTTTGAATTTTTTTTACATTTTTTGATTAAAACAGATTGTAATTGATTGTTTGCCTCGTGAAACGTGGAGCAAAAGCCATCCACTGTCAAGAACAGTTCATTTATAGTCACTCATGCCTACAAAAGCCTTAATACTCGCTTTAAATACTTTTATAATCCCATTATTGAATTTATTTTGTTTTGTTTTTACATTTTTTGATTAAAATAGATTGTAATTGATTGTTTGCCTCGGGAAACGTGGAGAGAAAGTCATCCATTGTCAAGAAAAGTTCATTTATAGTCACTCATGCCTAGAAAAGCCTTATTACTCTGTTTAAATGCCTTTATAATCCCATTATTGAATTTATTTTGAATTATTTTTACATTTTTTGATTAAAACAGATTGTAATTGATTGTTTGCCTCGGGAAACGTGGAGCAAAAGCCACCCAGTGTCAAGAAAAGTTCATTTATAGTCACTCATGCCTATAAAAGCCTTAATACTCGCTTTAAATGCTTTTATAATCCCATTATTGAATTTATTTTGTTTTGTTTTTACATTTTTTGATTAAAATAGATTGTAATTGATTGTTTGCCTCGTGAAACGTGGATTGAAAGCCATCCATTGTCAAGAAAAGTTCATTTATAGTCACTCATGCCTAGAAAAGCCTTATTACTCTGTTTAAATGCCTTTATAATCCCATTATTGAATTTATTTTGAATTGTTTTTACATTTTTTGATTAAAACAGATTGTAATTGATTGTTTGCCTTGGGAAACGTAGAGCAAAAGCCACCCATTGTCAAGAAAAGTTCATTTATAGTCACTAATGCCTAGAAAAGCCTTATTACTCGGTTTAAATGCCTTTATAATCCCATTATTAAATTTATTTTGAATTGTTTTTACATTTTTTGATTAAAACAGATTGTAATTGATTGTTTACCTCGGGAAACGTTGAGCAAAAGCCATCCATTGTCAAGAGAAGTTCATTTACAGTCACTCATGCCCAGAGAAACCTTATTACTCGGTTTAAATGCCTTTATAATCCCATTATTGAATTTATTTTGAACTTTTTTTACATTTTTTGATTAAAACAAATTGTAATTGATTGTTTGCCTCGGGAAACATGGAGCGAAAGCCATCCATTGTCAAGAAAAGATCATTTATAGTCACTCATGCCTAGAAAAGCCTTATTACTCAGTTTAAATGCTTTTATAATCCCATTATTGAATTTATTTTGAATTGTTTTTACATTTTTTGATTAAAATAGATTGTAATTGATTGTTTGCCCCGGGAAACTTGGAGCATAAGCAATCCATTGTCAAGAAAAGTTCATTTATAGTCACTCATGCCTAGAAAAGCCTTATTCCTCGGTTTAAATGCCTTTATAATCCCATTATTGAATTTATTTTGAATTTTTTTTACATTTTTTGATTAAAACAGATTGTAATTGATTGTTTGCCTCGGGAAACGTGGAGCGAAGGCCATCCATTGTCAAGAAAAGATCATTTAGAGTCACTAATGCCTAGAAAAGCCTTATTACTCGATTTAAATGCTTTTATAATTTCATTATTGAATTTATTTTGAATTGTTTTTACATTTTTTGATTAAAACAGATTGTATTTGATTGTTTGCCTCAGGAAACGTGGAGTAAAAGCCATCCATTGTCAAGAAAAGTTCATTTATAGTCACTCATGCCTATAAAAGCCTTAATACTCGCTTTAAATGCTTTTATAATTCCATTATTGAATTTATTTTGTTTTGTTTTTACATTTTTTGATTAAAATAGATTGCAATTGATTGTTTGCCTCGGGAAACATGGAGCGACAGCCATCCATTGTCAAGAAAAGTTCATTTATAGTCACTCATGCCTAGAAAAGCCTTATTACTCGGTTTAAATGCCTTTATAATCCCATTATTGAATTTATTTTGAATTGTTTTTACATTTTTTGATTAAAACAGATTGTAATTGATTGTTTGCCTCGGGAAACGTGGAGCAAAAACCATCGATTGTCAAGAAAATTCATTTATAGTCACTCATGCCTAGAAAAGCCTTATTACTTGGTTTAAATGCCTTTATAATCCCATTATTGAATTTATTTTGAATTGTTTTTACATTTTTTGATTAAAACATATTGTAATTAATTGTTTTCCTCGGGAAACATGGAGCGAAAGCCATCCATTGTCAAGAGAAGTTCATTTACAGTCACTCATGCCTAGAGAAACCTTATTACTCGGTTTAAATGCCTTTATAATCCCATTATTGAATTTATTTTGAACTTTTTTTACATTTTTTGAGTAAAACAGATTGTAATTGATTGTTGGCATCGGGAAACGTGGAGCAAAAGCCATCCATTGTCAAGAAAAGTTCATTTATAGTCACTCATGCCTAGAAAAGCCTTATTACTCGGTTTAAGTGCCTTTATAATCCCATTATTGAATTTATTTTGAATTTTTTTTACATTTTTTGATTAAAATAGAGTGTAATTAATTGTTTGCCTCGGGAAACGTGGAGCGAAAGCCATCCATTGTCAAGAAAAGATCATTTACACTAACTCGTGCCTAGAAAAGCCTTATTACTCGGTTTAAATGCTTTTATAATCCCATTATTGAATTTATTTTGAATTTTTTTTTACATTTTTTGATTAAAACAGATTGTAATTGATTGTTTGCCTCAGGAAACTTGGAGCGAAAGCCATCCATTGTCAAGAAAAGTTCATTTATAGTCACTCACGCCTAGAAAAGCCTTATTACTCGGTTTAAATGCCTTTGTAATCTCATGATTGAATTTATTTTGATCTTTTTTTACATTTTTTGATTAAAACAGATTGTAATTGATTGTTTGCCTCAGGAAACATGGAGCGAAAGCCATCCATTGTTAAGAAAAGTTCATTTATAGTCACTCATGCCTAGAAAAGCTTTATTACTCGGTTTAAATGCCTTTATAATCCCATTATTGAATTTATTTTGAGTTGTTTTTACATTTTTTGATTCAAACAGATTGTAATTGATTGTTTGCCTCAGGAAACATGGAGCAAAAGCCATCCATTGTCAAGAGAAGTTCATTTACAGTCACTCATGCCTAGAGAAACCTTATTACTCGGTTTAAATGCCTTTATAATCCCATTATTGAATTTATTTTGAACTTTTTTTACATTTTTTGATTAAAACAGATTGTAATTGATTGTTTGCCTCGGGAAACATGGAGCGAAAGCCATCCATTGTCAAGAAAAGATCATTTATAGTCACTCATGCCTAGAAAAGCCTTATTACTCGGTTTAAATGCTTTTATAGTCCCATTATTGAATTTATTTTGAATTGTTTTTACATTTTTTGATTAAAACAGATTGTAATTGATTGTTTGCCTCGGGAAACGTCGAGCAAAAGCCATCCATTGTCAAGAAAAGTTCATTTATAGTCACTCATGCCTAGAAAAGCCTTATTACTCGGTTTAAATGCCTTTATAATCCCATTATTGAATTTATTTTGAATTTTTTTTACATTTTTTGATTAAAACAGATTGTAATTGATTGTTTTCCTCGGGAAACGTGGAGCAAAAGCCATCCATTGTCAAGAAAAGATCATTTACACTCACTCGTGCCTAGAAAAGCCTTATTACTGGGTTTAAATGCTTTTATAATCCCATTATTGAATTTATTTTGAATTTTTTTTTGCATTTTTTGATTAAAACATATTGTAATTGATTGTTTGCCTCAGGAAACTTGGAGCGGAAGCCATCCATTGTCAAGAAAAGTTCATTTATAGTCACTCATGCCTAGAAAAGCCTTATTACTCGGTTTAAATGCCTTTGTAATCTCATTATTGAATTTATTTTGAACTTTTTTTACATTTTTTGATTAAAACATATTGTAATTGATTGTTTGCCTTGGGAAACATGGAGCGAAAGCCATCCATTGTTATGAAAAGTTCATTTATAGTCACTTATGCTTAGAAAAGCCTTATTACTCGGTTTAAATGCCTTTATAATCCCATTATTGAATTTATTTTAAACTTTTTTTACATTTTTTGACTAAAACAGATTGTAATTGACTGTTTGCCTCGGGAAACATGGAGCGAAAGCCATCCATTGTCAAGAAAAGATCATTTATAGTTACTCATGCCTAGAAAAACCTTATTACTCGGTTTAAATGCTTTTATAATCCCATTATTGAATTTATTTTGAATTGTTTTTACATTTTTTGATTAAAACAGATTGTAATTGATTGTTTGCCTCGTGAAACGTGGAGCAAAAGCCATCCATTGTCAAGAACAGTTCATTTATAGTCACTCATGCCTATAAAAGCCTTAATACTCGCTTTAAATGCTTTTATAATCCCATTATTGAATTTATTTTGTTTTGTTTTTACATTTTTTGATTAAAATAGATTGTAATTGATTGTTTGCCTCGTGAAACGTGGAGCGAAAGCCATCCATTGTCAAGAAAAGTTCATTTATAGTCACTCATGCCAAGAAAAGCCTTATTACTCTGTTTAAATGCCTTTATCATCCCATTATTGAATTTATTTTGAATTGTTTTTATATTTTTTGATTAAAACAGATTGTAATTGATTGTTTGCCTCGGGAAACGTGGAGCAAAAGCCACCCAGTGTCAAGAAAAGTTCATTTATAGTCACTCATGCCTAGAAAAGCCTTATTACTCGGTTTAAAAGCCTTTATAATCCCATTATTGAATTTATTTTGAATTGTTTTTACATTTTTTGATTAAAACAGATTGTAATTGATTGTTTGCCTCGGGAAACGTGGAGCAAAAGCCATCCATTGTCAAGAAAAGATCATTTACACTCACTCGTGCTTAGAAAAGCCTTATTACTCTGTTTAAATGCTTTTATAATCCCATTATTGAATTTATTTTGAATTTTTTTTTACATTTTTTGATTAAAACAGATTGTAATTGATTGTTTGCCTCAGGAAACTTGGAGCGAAAGCCATCCATTGTCAAGAAAAGTTCATTTATAGTCACTCATGCCTAGAAAAGCCTTATTACTCGGTTTAAATGCCTTTGTAATCTCATGATTGAATTTATTTTGAACTTTTTTTACATTTTTTGATTAAAATATATTGTAATTGATTGTTTGCCTCGGGAAACGTGGAGCAAAAGCCATCCATTGTCAAGAAAAGATCATTTACACTCACTCGTGCCTAGAAAAGCCTTATTACTCGGTTTAAATGCTTCTATAATCCCATTATTGAATTTATTTTGAATTTTTTTTTACATTTTTTGATGAAAACAGACTGTAATTGATTGTTTGCCTCAGGAAACTTGGAGCGAAAGCCATCCATTGTCAAGAAAAGTTCATTTATAGTCACTCATGCCTAGAAAAGCCTTATTACTCGGTTTAAATGACTTTATAATCCCATTATTTAATTTATTTTGAACTTTTTTTACATTTTTTGATTAAAACAGATTGTAATTGATTGTTTGCCTCGGGAAACGTGGAGCAAAAGCCATCCATTGTCAAGAAAAGTCCATTTATAGTCACTCATGCCTAGAAAAGCCTTATGACTCAGTTTAAATGCTTTTATAATCCCATTATTGAATTTATTTTGAATTGTTTTTACATTTTTTGATTAAAACAGATTGTAATTGATTGTTTTCCCCGGGAAACGTGGAGCATAAGCCATCCATTGTCAAGAAAAGTTCATTTATAGTCACTCATGCCAAGAAAAGCCTTATTCCTCGGTTAAAATGCCTTTATAATCCCATTATTGAATTTATTTTGAATTTTTTTTACATTTTTTGATTAAAACAGATTGTAATTGATTGTTTGCCTCGTGAAACGTGGAGCAAAAGCCATCCATTGTCTAGAACAGTTCATTTATAGTCAATCATGCCTACAAAAGCCTTAATACTCGCTTTAAATACTTTTATAATCCCATTATTGAATTTATTTTGTTTTGTTTTTACATTTTTTGATTAAAATAGATTGTAATTGATTGTTTGCCTCGTGAAACGTGGAGCGAAAGCCATCCATTGTCAAGAAAAGTTCATTTATAGTCACTCATGCCAAGAAAAGCCTTATTACTCTGTTTAAATGCCTTTATAATCCCATTATTGAATTTATTTTGAATTATTTTTACATTTTTTGATTAAAACAGATTGTAATTGATTGTTTGCCTTGGGAAACGTGGAGCAAAAGCCACCCATTGTCAAGAAAAGTTCATTTATAGTCACTCATGCCTAGAAAAGCCTTATTACTCGGATTAAATGCCTTTATAATCCCATTATTGAATTTATTTTGAATTGTTTTTACATTTTTTGATTAAAACAGATTGTAATTGATTGTTTACCTCGGGAAACGTTGAGCAAAAGCCATCCATTGTCAAGAGAAGTTCATTTACAGTCACTCATGCCCAGAGAAACCTTATTACTCGGTTTAAATGCCTTTATAATCCCATTATTGAATTTATTTTGAATTTTTTTTACATTTTTTGATTAAAACAGATTGTAATTGATTGTTTACCTCGGGAAACGTGGAGCGAAAGCCATCCATTGTCAAGAAAAGATCATTTACACTCACTCGTGCCTAGAAAAGCCTTATTACTCGGTTTAAATGCTTCTATAATCCCATTATTGAATTTATTTTGAATTTTTTTTTACATTTTTTGATGAAAACAGACTGTAATTGATTGTTTGCCTCAGGAAACTTGGAGCGAAAGCCATCCATTGTCAAGAAAAGTTCATTTATAGTCACTCATGCCTAGAAAAGCCTTATTACTCGGTTTAAATGCCTTTGTAATCTCATGATTGAATTTATTTTGAACTTTTTTTACATTTTTTGATTAAAACATATTGTAATTGATTGTTTGCCTCGGGAAACGTGGAGCAAAAGCCATCCATTGTCAAGAAAAGATCATTTACACTCACTCGTGCCTAGAAAAGCCTTATTACTCGGTTTAAATGCTTCTATAATCCCATTATTGAATTTATTTTGAATTTTTTTTTACATTTTTTGATGAAAACAGACTGTAATTGATTGTTTGCCTCAGGAAACTTGGAGCGAAAGCCATCCATTGTCAAGAAAAGTTCATTTATAGTCACTCATGCCTAGAAAAGCCTTATTACTCGGTTTAAATGACTTTATAATCCCATTATTTAATTTATTTTGAACTTTTTTTACATTTTTTGATTAAAACAGATTGTAATTGATTGTTTGCCTCGGGAAACGTGGAGCAAAAGCCATCCATTGTCAAGAAAAGTCCATTTATAGTCACTCATGCCTAGAAAAGCCTTATGACTCAGTTTAAATGCTTTTATAATCCCATTATTGAATTTATTTTGAATTGTTTTTACATTTTTTGATTAAAACAGATTGTAATTGATTGTTTGCCCCGGGAAACGTGGAGCATAAGCCATCCATTGTCAAGAAAAGTTCATTTATAGTCACTCATGCCAAGAAAAGCCTTATTCCTCGGTTAAAATGCCTTTATAATCCCATTATTGAATTTATTTTGAATTTTTTTTACATTTTTTGATTAAAACAGATTGTAATTGATTGTTTGCCTCGTGAAACGTGGAGCAAAAGCCATCCATTGTCTAGAACAGTTCATTTATAGTCACTCATGCCTACAAAAGCCTTAATACTCGCTTTAAATACTTTTATAATCCCATTATTGAATTTATTTTGTTTTGTTTTTACATTTTTTGATTAAAATAGATTGTAATTGATTGTTTGCCTCGTGAAACGTGGAGCGAAAGCCATCCATTGTCAAGAAAAGTTCATTTATAGTCACTCATGCCAAGAAAAGCCTTATTACTCTGTTTAAATGCCTTTATAATCCCATTATTGAATTTATTTTGAATTATTTTTACATTTTTTGATTAAAACAGATTGTAATTGATTGTTTGCCTTGGGAAACGTGGAGCAAAAGCCACCCATTGTCAAGAAAAGTTCATTTATAGTCACTCATGCCTAGAAAAGCCTTATTACTCGGATTAAATGCCTTTATAATCCCATTATTGAATTTATTTTGAATTGTTTTTACATTTTTTGATTAAAACAGATTGTAATTGATTGTTTACCTCGGGAAACGTTGAGCAAAAGCCATCCATTGTCAAGAGAAGTTCATTTACAGTCACTCATGCCCAGAGAAACCTTATTACTCGGTTTAAATGCCTTTATAATCCCATTATTGAATTTATTTTGAATTTTTTTTACATTTTTTGATTAAAACAGATTGTAATTGATTGTTTACCTCGGGAAACGTGGAGCGAAAGCCATCCATTGTCAAGAAAAGATCATTTACACTCACTCGTGCCTAGAAAAGCCTTATTACTCGGTTTAAATGCTTCTATAATCCCATTATTGAATTTATTTTGAATTTTTTTTTACATTTTTTGATGAAAACAGACTGTAATTGATTGTTTGCCTCAGGAAACTTGGAGCGAAAGCCATCCATTGTCAAGAAAAGTTCATTTATAGTCACTCATGCCTAGAAAAGCCTTATTACTCGGTTTAAATGACATTATAATCCCATTATTTAATTTATTTTGAACTTTTTTTACATTTTTTGATTAAAACAGATTGTAATTGATTGTTTGCCTCGGGAAACACGGAGTAAAAGCCATCCATTGTCAAGAAAAGTCCATTTATAGTCACTCATGCCTAGAAAAGCCTTATTACTCAGTTTAAATGCTTTTATAATCCCATTATTGAATTTATTTTGAATTGTTTTTACATTTTTTGATTAAAACAGATTGTAATTGATTGTTTGCCTCGGGAAACGTTGAGCAAAAGCCATCCATTGTCAAGAAAAGTTCATTTATAGTCACTCATGCCAAGAAAAGCCTTATTCCTCGGTTAAAATGCCTTTATAATCCCATTATTGAATTTATTTTGAATTTTTTTTACATTTTTTGATTAAAACAGATTGTAATTGATTGTTTGCCTCGTGAAACGTGGAGCAAAAGCCATCCACTGTCAAGAACAGTTCATTTATAGTCACTCATGCCTACAAAAGCCTTAATACTCGCTTTAAATACTTTTATAATCCCATTATTGAATTTATTTTGTTTTGTTTTTACATTTTTTGATTAAAATAGATTGTAATTGATTGTTTGCCTCGTGAAACGTGGAGAGAAAGTCATCCATTGTCAAGAAAAGTTCATTTATAGTCACTCATGCCTAGAAAAGCCTTATTACTCTGTTTAAATGCCTTTATAATCCCATTATTGAATTTATTTTGAATTATTTTTACATTTTTTGATTAAAACAGATTGTAATTGATTGTTTGCCTCGGGAAACGTGGAGCAAAAGCCACCCAGTGTCAAGAAAAGTTCATTTATAGTCACTCATGCCTATAAAAGCCTTAATACTCGCTTTAAATGCTTTTATAATCCCATTATTGAATTTATTTTGTTTTGTTTTTACATTTTTTGATTAAAATAGATTGTAATTGATTGTTTGCCTCGTGAAACGTGGATTGAAAGCCATCCATTGTCAAGAAAAGTTCATTTATAGTCACTCATGCCTAGAAAAGCCTTATTACTCTGTTTAAATGCCTTTATAATCCCATTATTGAATTTATTTTGAATTGTTTTTACATTTTTTGATTAAAACAGATTGTAATTGATTGTTTGCCTTGGGAAACGTGGAGCAAAAGCCACCCATTGTCAAGAAAAGTTCATTTATAGTCACTCATGCCTAGAAAAGCCTTATTACTCGGTTTAAATGCCTTTATAATCCCATTATTGAATTTATTTTGAATTGTTTTTACATTTTTTGATTAAAACAGATTGTAATTGATTGTTTACCTCGGGAAACGTTGAGCAAAAGCCATCCATTGTCAAGAGAAGTTCATTTACAGTCACTCATGCCCAGAGAAACCTTATTACTCGGTTTAAATGCCTTTATAATCCCATTATTGAATTTATTTTGAACTTTTTTTACATTTTTTGATTAAAACAAATTGTAATTGATTGTTTGCCTCGGGAAACATGGAGCGAAAGCCATCCATTGTCAAGAAAAGATCATTTATAGTCACTCATGCCTAGAAAAGCCTTATTACTCGGTTTAAATGCTTTTATAATCCCATTATTGAATTTATTTTGAATTGTTTTTACATTTTTTGATTAAAACAGATTGTAATTGATTGTTTGCCTCGGGAAACGTGGAGCAAAAGCCATCCATTGTCAAGAAAATTTCATTTATAGTCACTCATGCCTAGAAAAGCCTTATTACTCGGTTTAAATGCCTTTATAATCCCATTATTGAATTTATTTTGAATTTTTTTTACATTTTTTGATTAAAACAGATTGTAATTGATTGTTTGCCTCGGGAAACGTGGAGCGAAAGCCATCCATTGTCAAGAAAAGATCATTTACACTCACTCGTGCCTAGAAAAGCCTTATTACTCGGTTTAAATGCTTCTATAATCCCATTATTGAATTTATTTTGAATTTTTTTTTACATTTTTTGATGAAAACAGACTGTAATTGATTGTTTGCCTCAGGAAACTTGGAGCGAAAGCCATCCATTGTCAAGAAAAGTTCATTTATAGTCACTCATGCCTAGAAAAGCCTTATTACTCGGTTTAAATGACATTATAATCCCATTATTTAATTTATTTTGAACTTTTTTTACATTTTTTGATTAAAACAGATTGTAATTGATTGTTTGCCTCGGGAAACGTGGAGTAAAAGCCATCCATTGTCAAGAAAAGTCCATTTATTGTCACTCATGCCTAGAAAAGCCTTATTACTCAGTTTAAATGCTTTTATAATCCCATTATTGAATTTATTTTGAATTGTTTTTACATTTTTTGATTAAAACAGATTGTAATTGATTGTTTGCCTCGGGAAACGTTGAGCAAAAGCCATCCACTGTCAAGAAAGGTTCATTTATAGTCACTCATGCCAAGAAAAGCCTTATTCCTCGGTTAAAATGCCTTTATAATCCCATTATTGAATTTATTTTGAATTTTTTTTACATTTTTTGATTAAAACAGATTGTAATTGATTGTTTGCCTCGTGAAACGTGGAGCAAAAGCCATCCACTGTCAAGAACAGTTCATTTATAGTCACTCATGCCTACAAAAGCCTTAATACTCGCTTTAAATACTTTTATAATCCCATTATTGAATTTATTTTGTTTTGTTTTTACATTTTTTGATTAAAATAGATTGTAATTGATTGTTTGCCTCGTGAAACGTGGATTGAAAGCCATCCATTGTCAAGAAAAGTTCATTTATAGTCACTCATGCCTAGAAAAGCCTTATTACTCTGTTTAAATGCCTTTATAATCCCATTATTGAATTTATTTTGAATTGTTTTTACATTTTTTGATTAAAACAGATTGTAATTGATTGTTTGCCTTGGGAAACGTGGAGCAAAAGCCACCCATTGTCAAGAAAAGTTCATTTATAGTCACTCATGCCGAGAAAAGCCTTATTACTCGGTTTAAATGCCTTTATAATCCCATTATTAAATTTATTTTGAATTGTTTTTATATTTTTTGATTAAAACAGATTGTAATTGATTGTTTACCTCGGGAAACGTTGAGCAAAAGCCATCCATTGTCAAGAGAAGTTCATTTACAGTCACTCATGCCCAGAGAAACCTTATTACTCGGTTTAAATGCCTTTATAATCCCATTATTGAATTTATTTTGAACTTTTTTTACATTTTTTGATTAAAACAAATTGTAATTGATTGTTTGCCTCGGGAAACATGGAGCGAAAGCCATCCATTGTCAAGAAAAGATTATTTATAGTCACTCATGCCTAGAAAAGCCTTATTACTCGGTTTAAATGCTTTTATAATCCCATTATTGAATTTATTTTGAATTGTTTTTACATTTTTTGATTAAAACAGATTGTAATTGATTGTTTGCCCCGGGAAACTTGGAGCATAAGCAATCCATTGTCAAGAAAAGTTAATTTATAGTCACTCATGCCTAGAAAAGCCTTATTCCTCGGTTTAAATGCCTTTATAATCCCATTATTGAATTTATTTTGAATTTTTTTTACATTTTTTGATTAAAACAGATTGTAATTGATTGTTTGCCTCGGGAAACGTGGAGCGAAGGCCATCCATTGTCAAGAAAAGATCATTTAGAGTCACTAATGCCTAGAAAAGCCTTATTACTCGATTTAAATGCTTTTATAATTTCATTATTGAATTTATTTTGAATTGTTTTTACATTTTTTGATTAAAACAGATTGTATTTGATTGTTTGCCTCGGGAAACGTGGAGCAAAAGCCATCCATTGTCAAGAAAAGTTCATTTATAGTCACTCATGCCTATAAAAGCCTTAATACTCGCTTTAAATGCTTTTATAATTCCATTATTGAATTTATTTTGTTTTGTTTTTACATTTTTTGATTAAAATAGATTGCAATTGATTGTTTGCCTCGGGAAACGTGGAGCGAAAGCCATCCATTGTCAAGAAAAGTTCATTTATAGCCACTCATGCCTAGAAAAGCCTTATTACTCGGTTTAAATGCCTTTATAATCACATTATTGAATTTATTTTGAATTGTTTTTACATTTTTTGATTAAAACAGATTGTAATTGATTGTTTGCCTCGGGAAACGTGGAGCAAAAGCCATCGATTGTCAAGAAAATTCATTTATAGTCACTTATGCCTAGAAAAGCCTTATTACTCGGTTTAAATGCCTTTATAATCCCATTATTGAATTTATTTTGAATTGTTTTTACATTTTTTGATTAAAACATATTGTAATTAATTGTTTGCCTCGGGAAACATGGAGCGAAAGCCATCCATTGTCAAGAGAAGTTCATTTACAGTCACTCATGCCTAGAGAAACCTTATTACTCGGTTTCAATGCCTTTATAATCCCATTATTGAATTTATTTTGAACTTTTTTTACATTTTTTGAGTAAAACAGATTGTAATTGATTGTTGGCCTCGGGAAACGTGGAGCAAAAGCCATCCATTGTCAAGAAAAGTTCATTTATAGTCACTCATGCCTAGAAAAGCCTTATTACTCGGTTTAAGTGCCTTTATAATCCCATTATTGAATTTATTTTGAATTTTTTTTACATTTTTTGATTAAAATAGAGTGTAATTAATTGTTTGCCTCGGGAAACGTGGAGCGAAAGCCATCCATTGTCAAGAAAAGATCATTTACACTAACTCGTGCCTAGAAAAGCTTTATTACTCGGTTTAAATGCTTTTATAATCCCATTATTGAATTTATTTTGAATTTTTTTTTACATTTTTTGATTAAAACAGATTGTAATTGATTGTTTGCCTCAGAAAACTTGGAGCGAAAGCCATCCATTGTCAAGAAAAGTTCATTTATAGTCACTCATGCCTAGAAAAGCCTTATTACTCGGTTTAAATGCCTTTGTAATCCCATTATTGAATTTATTTTGATCTTTTTTTACATTTTTTGATTAAAACAGATTGTAATTGATTGTTTGCCTCAGGAAACATGGAGCGAAAGCCATCCATTGTTAAGAAAAGTTCATTTATAGTCACTCATGCCTAGAAAAGCTTTATTACTCGGTTTAAATGCCTTTATAATCCCATTATTGAATTTATTTTGAGTTGTTTTTACATTTTTTGATTCAAACAGATTGTAATTGATTGTTTGCCTCAGGAAACATGGAGCAAAAGCCATCCATTGTCAAGAGAAGTTCATTTACAGTCACTCATGCCTAGAGAAACCTTATTACTCGGTTTAAATGCCTTTATAATCCCATTATTGAATTTATTTTGAACTTTTTTTACATTTTTTGATTAAAACAGATTGTAATTGATTGTTTGCCTCGGGAAACATGGAGCGAAAGCCATCCATTGTCAAGAAAAGATCATTTATAGTCACTCATGCCTAGAAAAGCCTTATTACTCGGTTTAAATGCTTTTATAGTCCCATTATTGAATTTATTTTGAATTGTTTTTACATTTTTTGATTAAAACAGATTGTAATTGATTGTTTGCCTCGGGAAACGTCGAGCAAAAGCCATCCATTGTCAAGAAAAGTTCATTTATAGTCACTCATGCCTAGAAAAGCCTTATTACTCGGTTTAAATGCCTTTATAATCCCATTATTGAATTTATTTTGAATTTTTTTTACATTTTTTGATTAAAACAGATTGTAATTGATTGTTTTCCTCGGGAAACGTGGAGCAAAAGCCATCCATTGTCAAGAAAAGATCATTTACACTCACTCGTGCCTAGAAAAGCCTTATTACTGGGTTTAAATGCTTTTATAATCCCATTATTGAATTTATTTTGAATTTTTTTTTGCATTTTTTGATTAAAACAGATTGTAATTGATTGTTTGCCTCAGGAAACTTGGAGCGAAAGCCATCCATTGTCAAGAAAAGTTCATTTATAGTCACTCATGCCTAGAAAAGCCTTATTACTCGGTTTAAATGCCTTTGTAATCTCATTATTGAATTTATTTTGAACTTTTTTTACATTTTTTGATTAAAACATATTGTAATTGATTGTTTGCCTCGGGAAACATGGAGCGAAAGCCATCCATTGTTATGAAAAGTTCATTTATAGTCACTTATGCTTAGAAAAGCCTTATTACTCGGTTTAAATGCCTTTATAATCCCATTATTGAATTTATTTTAAACTTTTTATACATTTTTTGACTAAAACAGATTGTAATTGACTGTTTGCCTCGGGAAACATGGAGCGAAAGCCATCCATTGTCAAGAAAAGATCATTTATAGTTACTCATGCCTAGAAAACCTTATTACTCGGTTTAAATGCTTTTATAATCCCATTATTGAATTTATTTTGAATTGTTTTTACATTTTTTGATTAAAACAGATTGTAATTGATTGTTTGCCTCGTGAAACGTGGAGCAAAAGCCATCCATTGTCAAGAACAGTTCATTTATAGTCACTCATGCCTATAAAAGCCTTAATACTCGCTTTAAATGCTTTTATAATCCCATTATTGAATTTATTTTGTTTTGTTTTTACATTTTTTGATTAAAATAGATTGTAATTGATTGTTTGCCCCGGGAAACATGGAGCGAAAGCCATCCATTGTCAAGAAAAGATCATTTATAGTCACTCATGCCTAGAAAAGCCTTATTACTCGGTTTAAATGCTTTTATAGTCCCATTATTGAATTTATTTTGAATTGTTTTTACATTTTTTGATTAAAACAGATTGTAATTGATTGTTTGCCTCGGGAAACGTGGAGCAAAAGCCATCCATTGTCAAGAAAAGTTCATTTATAGTCACTCATGCCTAGAAAAGCCTTATTACTCGGTTTAAATGCCTTTATAATCCCATTATTGAATTTATTTTGTTTTGTTTTTACATTTTTTGATTAAAATAGATTGTAATTGATTGTTTGCCTCGTGAAACGTGGAGCGAAAGCCATCCATTGTCAAGAAAAGTTCATTTATAGTCACTCATGCCAAGAAAAGCCTTATTACTCTGTTTAAATGCCTTTATAATCCCATTATTGAATTTATTTTGAATTGTTTTTACATTTTTTGATTAAAACAGATTGTAATTGATTGTTTGCCTCGGGAAACGTGGAGCAAAAGCCACCCAGTGTCAAGAAAAGTTCATTTATAGTCACTCATGCCTAGAAAAGCCTTATTACTCGGTTTAAAAGCCTTTATAATCCCATTATTGAATTTATTTTGAATTGTTTTTACATTTTTTGATTAAAACAGATTGTAATTGATTGTTTGCCTCGGGAAACGTTGAGCAAAAGCCATCCATTGTCAAGAGAAGTTCATTTACAGTCACTCATGCCTAGAGAAACCTTATTACTCGGTTTAAATGCCTTTATAATCCCATTATTGAATTTATTTTGAATTTTTTTTACATTTTTTGATTAAAACATATTGTAATTGATTGTTTGCCTCGGGAAACGTGGAGCAAAAGCCATCCATTGTCAAGAAAAGATCATTTACACTCACTCGTGCTTAGAAAAGCCTTATTACTCGGTTTAAATGCTTTTATAATCCCATTATTGAATTTATTTTGAATTTTTTTTTACATTTTTTGATTAAAACAGATTGTAATTGATTGTTTGCCTCAGGAAACTTGGAGCGAAAGCCATCCATTGTCAAGAAAAGTTCATTTATAGTCACTCATGCCTAGAAAAGCCTTATTACTCGGTTTAAATGCCTTTGTAATCTCATGATTGAATTTATTTTGAACTTTTTTTACATTTTTTGATTAAAACATATTGTAATTGATTGTTTGCCTCGGGAAACATGGAGCGAAAGCCATCCATTGTTATGAAAAGTTCATTTATAGTCACTTATACTTAGAAAAGCCTTATTACTCGGTTTAAATGCCTTTATAATCCCATTATTGAATTTATTTTGAATTTTTTTTACATTTTTTGATTAAAACAGATTGTAATTGATTGTTTGCCTCGGGAAACGTGGAGCGAAAGCCATCCATTGTCAAGAAAAGATCATTTACACTCACTCGTGCCTAGAAAAGCCTTATTACTTGGTTTAAATGCTTCTATAATCCCATTATTGAATTTATTTTGAATTTATTTTTACATTTTTTGATGAAAACAGATTGTAATTGATTGGTTGCCTCGGGAAACTTGGAGCGAAAGCCATCCATTGTCAAGAAAAGTTCATTTATAGTCACTCATGCCTAGAAAAGCCTTATTACTCGGTTTAAATGACTTTATAATCCCATTATTTAATTTATTTTGAACTTTTTTTACATTTTTTGATTAAAACAGATTGTTTGCCTCGAGAAACGTGGAGCAAAAGCCATCCATTGTCAAGAAAAGTCCATTTATAGTCACTCATGCCTAGAAAAGCCTTATGACTCAGTTTAAATGCTTTTATAATCCCATTATTGAATTTATTTTGAATTGTTTTTACATTTTTTGATTAAAACAGATTGTAATTGATTGTTTGCCCCGGGAAAGGTGGAGCATAAGCCATCCATTGTCAAGAAAAGTTCATTTATAGTCACTCATGCCAAGAAAAGCCTTATTCCTCGGTTAAAATGCCTTTATAATCCCATTATTGAATTTATTTTGAATTTATTTTACATTTTTTGATTAAAACAGATTGTAATTGATTGTTTGCCTCGTGAAACGTGGAGCAAAAGCCATCCATTGTCTAGAACAGTTCATTTATAGTCACTCATGCCTACAAAAGCCTTAATACTCGCTTTAAATACTTTTATAATCCCATTATTGAATTTATTTTGTTTTGTTTTTACATATTTTGATTAAAATAGATTGTAATTGATTGTTTGCCTCGTGAAACGTGGAGAGAAAGTCATCCATTGTCAAGAAAAGTTCATTTATACTCACTCATGCCTAGAAAAGCCTTATTACTCTGTTTAAATGCCTTTATAATCCCATTATTGAATTTATTTTGAATTGTTTTTACATTTTTTGATTAAAACAGATTGTAATTGATTGTTTGCCTCGGGAACGTGGAGCAAAAGCCACCCAGTGTCAAGAAAAGTTCATTTATAGTCACTCATGCCTATAAAAGCCTTAATACTCGCTTTAAATGCTTTTATAATCCCATTATTGAATTTATTTTGTTTTGTTTTTACATTTTTTGATTAAAATAGATTGTAATTGATTGTTTGCCTCGTGAAACGTGGAGCGAAAGCCATCCATTGTCAAGAAAAGTTCATTTATAGTCACTCATGCCTAGAAAAGCCTTATTACTCTGTTTAAATGCCTTTATAATCCCATTATTGAATTTATTTTGAATTGTTTTTACATTTTTTGATTAAAACAGATTGTAATTGATTGTTTGCCTTGGGAAACGTGGAGCAAAAGCCACCCATTGTCAAGAAAAGTTCATTTATAGTCACTCATGCCTAGAAAAGCCTTATTACTCGGTTTAAATGCCTTTATAATCCCATTATTGAATTTATTTTGAATTGTTTTTACATTTTTTGATTAAAACAGATTGTAATTGATTGTTTACCTCGGGAAACGTTGAGCAAAAGCCATCCATTGTCAAGAGAAGTTCATTTACAGTCACTCATGCCCAGAGAAACCTTATTACTCGGTTTAAATGCCTTTATAATCCCATTATTGAATTTATTTTGAACTTTTTTTACATTTTTTGATTAAAACAAATTGTAATTGATTGTTTGCCTCGGGAAACATGGAGCGAAACCATCCATTGTCAAGAAAAGATCATTTATAGTCACTCATGCCTAGAAAAGCCTTATTACTCGGTTTAAATGCTTTTATAATCCCATTATTGAATTTATTTTGAATTGTTTTTACATTTTTTGATTAAAACAGATTGTAATTGATTGTTTGCCTCGGGAAACGTGGAGCAAAAGCCATCCATTGTCAAGAAAATTTCATTTATAGTCACTCATGCCTAGAAAAGCCTTATTACTCGGTTTAAATGCCTTTATAATCCCATTATTGAATTTATTTTGATTTTTTTTACATTTTTTGATTAAAACAGATTGTAATTGATTGTTTGCCTCGGGAAACGTGGAGCGAAAGCCATCCATTGTCAAGAAAAGATCATTTACACTCACTCGTGCCTAAAAAAGCCTTATTACTCGGTTTAAATGCTTCTATAATCCCATTATTGAATTTATTTTGAATTTTTTTTTACATTTTTTGATGAAAACAGACTGTAATTGATTGTTTGCCTCAGGAAACTTGGAGCGAAAGCCATCCATTGTCAAGAAAAGTTCATTTATAGTCACTCATGCCTAGAAAAGCCTTATTACTCGGTTTAAATGACTTTATAATACCATTATTTAATTTATTTTGAACTTTTTTTACATTTTTTGATTAAAACAGATTGTAATTGATTGTTTGCCTCGGGAAACGTGGAGCAAAAGCCATCCATTGTCAAGAAAAGTCCATTTATAGTCACTCATGCCTAGAAAAGCCTTATGACTCAGTTTAAATGCTTTTATAATCCCATTATTGAATTTATTTTGAATTGTTTTTACATTTTTTGATTAAAACAGATTGTAATTGATTGTTTGCCCCGGGAAACGTGGAGCATAAGCCATCCATTGTCAAGAAAAGTTCATTTATAGTCACTCATGCCAAGAAAAGCCTTATTCCTCGGTTAAAATGCCTTTATAATCCCATTATTGAATTTATTTTGAATTTTTTTTACATTTTTTGATTAAAACAGATTGTAATTGATTGTTTGCCTCGTGAAACGTGGAGCAAAAGCCATCCATTGTCTAGAACAGTTCATTTATAGTCACTCATGCCTACAAAAGCCTTAATACTCGCTTTAAATACTTTTATAATCCCATTATTGAATTTATTTTGTTTTGTTTTTACATTTTTTGATTAAAATAGATTGTAATTGATTGTTTGCCTCGTGAAACGTGGAGAGAAAGTCATCCATTGTCAAGAAAAGTTCATTTATACTCACTCATGCCTAGAAAAGCCTTATTACTCTGTTTAAATGCCTTTATAATCCCATTATTGAATTTATTTTGAATTGTTTTTACATTTTTTGATTAAAACAGATTGTAATTGATTGTTTGCCTCAGGAACGTGGAGCAAAAGCCACCCAGTGTCAAGAAAAGTTCATTTATAGTCACTCATGCCTATAAAAGCCTTAATACTCGCTTTAAATGCTTTTATAATCCCATTATTGAATTTATTTTGTTTTGTTTTTACATTTTTTGATTAAAATAGATTGTAATTGATTGTTTGCCTCGTGAAACGTGGAGCGAAAGCCATCCATTGTCAAGAAAAGTTCATTTATAGTCACTCATGCCTAGAAAAGCCTTATTACTCTGTTTAAATGCCTTTATAATCCCATTATTGAATTTATTTTGAATTGTTTTTACATTTTTTGATTAAAACAGATTGTAATTGATTGTTTGCCTTGGGAAACGTGGAGCAAAAGCCACCCATTGTCAAGAAAAGTTCATTTATAGTCACTCATGCCTAGAAAAGCCTTATTACTCGGTTTAAATGCCTTTATAATCCCATTATTGAATTTATTTTGAATTGTTTTTACATTTTTTGATTAAAACAGATTGTAATTGATTGTTTACCTCGGGAAACGTTGAGCAAAAGCCATCCATTGTCAAGAGAAGTTCATTTACAGTCACTCATGCCCAGAGAAACCTTATTACTCGGTTTAAATGCCTTTATAATCCCATTATTTAATTTATTTTGAACTTTTTTTACATTTTTTGATTAAAACAGATTGTAATTGATTGTTTGCCTCGGGAAACGTGGAGCAAAAGCCACCCAGTGTCAAGAAAAGTTCATTTATAGTCACTCATGCCTAGAAAAGCCTTATTACTCGGTTTAAAAGCCTTTATAATCCCATTATTGAATTTATTTTGAATTGTTTTTACATTTTTTGATTAAAACAGATTGTAATTGATTGTTTGCCTCGGGAAACGTTGAGCAAAAGCCATCCATTGTCAAGAGAAGTTCATTTACAGTCACTCATGCCTAGAGAAACCTTATTACTCGGTTTAAATGCCTTTATAATCCCATTATTGAATTTATTTTGAATTTTTTTTACATTTTTTGATTAAAACATATTGTAATTGATTGTTTGCCTCGGGAAACGTGGAGCAAAAGCCATCCATTGTCAAGAAAAGATCATTTACACTCACTCGTGCTTAGAAAAGCCTTATTACTCGGTTTAAATGCTTTTATAATCCCATTATTGAATTTATTTTGAATTTTTTTTTACATTTTTTGATTAAAACAGATTGTAATTGATTGTTTGCCTCAGGAAACTTGGAGCGAAAGCCATCCATTGTCAAGAAAAGTTCATTTATAGTCACTCATGCCTAGAAAAGCCTTATTACTCGGTTTAAATGCCTTTGTAATCTCATTATTGAATTTATTTTGAACTTTTTTTACATTTTTTGATTAAAACATATTGTAATTGATTGTTTGCCTCGGGAAACATGGAGCGAAAGCCATCCATTGTTATGAAAAGTTCATTTATAGTCACTTATACTTAGAAAAGCCTTATTACTCGGTTTAAATGCCTTTATAATCCCATTATTGAATTTATTTTAAACTTTTTTTACATTTTTTGACTAAAACAGATTGTAATTGACTGTTTGCCTCGGGAAACATGGAGCAAAAGCCATCCATTGTTAAGAAAAGATCATTTATAGTTACTCATGCCTAGAAAAACCTTATTACTCGGTTTAAATGCTTTTATAATCCCATTATTGAATTTATTTTGAATTGTTTTCACATTTTTTGATTAAAACAGATTGTAATTGATTGTTTGCCTCGTGAAACGTGGAGCAAAAGCCATCCATTGTCAAGAACAGTTCATTTATAGTCACTCATGCCTATAAAAGCCTTAATACTCGCTTTAAATGCTTTTATAATCCCATTATTGAATTTATTTTGTTTTGTTTTTACATTTTTTGATTAAAATAGATTGTAATTGATTGTTTGCCTCGTGAAACGTGGAGCGAAAGCCATCCATTGTCAAGAAAAGTTCATTTATAGTCACTCATGCCAAGAAAAGCCTTATTACTCTGTTTAAATGCCTTTATAATCCCATTATTGAATTTATTTTGAATTGTTTTTACATTTTTTGATTAAAACATATTGTAATTGATTGTTTGCCTTGGGAAACGTGGAGCAAAAGCCACCCATTGTCAAGAAAAGTTCATTTATAGTCACTCATGCCTAGAAAAGCCTTATTACTCGGTTTAAATGCCTTTATAATCCCATTATTGAATTTATTTTGAATTGTTTTTACATTTTTTGATTAAAACAGATTGTAATTGATTGTTTACCTCGGGAAACGTTGAGCAAAAGCCATCCATTGTCAAGAGAAGTTCATTTACAGTCACTCATGCCCAGAGAAACCTTATTACTCGGTTTAAATGCCTTTATAATCCCATTATTGAATTTATTTTGAACTTTTTTTACATTTTTTGATTAAAACAAATTGTAATTGATTGTTTGCCTCGGGAAACATGGAGCGAAAGCCATCCATTGTCAAGAAAAGATCATTTATAGTCACTCATGCCTAGAAAGCCTTATTACTCGGTTTAAATGCTTTTATAATCCCATTATTGAATTTATTTTGAATTGTTTTTACATTTTTTGATTAAAACAGATTGTAATTGATTGTTTGCCTCGGGAAACGTGGAGCAAAAGCCATCCATTGTCAAGAAAATTTCATTTATAGTCACTCATGCCTAGAAAAGCCTTATTACTCGGTTTAAATGCCTTTATAATCCCATTATTGAATTTATTTTGAATTTTTTTTACATTTTTTGATTAAAACAGATTGTAATTGATTGTTTGCCTCGGGAAACGTGGAGCGAAAGCCATCCATTGTCAAGAAAAGATCATTTACACTCACTCGTGCCTAGAAAAGCCTTATTACTCGGTTTAAATGCTTCTATAATCCCATTATTGAATTTATTTTGAATTTTTTTTTACCTTTTTTGATGAAAACAGACTGTAATTGATTGTTTGCCTCAGGAAACTTGGAGCGAAAGCCATCCATTGTCAAGAAAAGTTCATTTATAGTCACTCATGCCTAGAAAAGCCTTATTACTCGGTTTAAATGACATTATAATCCCATTATTTAATTTATTTTGAACTTTTTTTACATTTTTTGATTAAAACAGATTGTAATTGATTGTTTGCCTCGGGAAACGTGGAGCAAAAGCCATCCATTGTCAAGAAAAGTCCATTTATAGTCACTCATGCCTAGAAAAGCCTTATTACTCAGTTTAAATGCTTTTATAATCCCATTATTGAATTTATTTTGAATTGTTTTTACATTTTTTGATTAAAACAGATTGTAATTGATTGTTTGCCTCGGGAAACGTTGAGCAAAAGCCATCCATTGTCAAGAAAAGTTCATTTATAGTCACTCATGCCAAGAAAAGCCTTATTCCTCGGTTAAAATGCCTTTATAATCCCATTATTGAATTTATTTTGAATTTTTTTTACATTTTTTGATTAAAACAGATTGTAATTGATTGTTTGCCTCGTGAAACGTGGAGCAAAAGCCATCCACTGTCAAGAACAGTTCATTTATAGTCACTCATGCCTACAAAAGCCTTAATACTCGCTTTAAATACTTTTATAATCCCATTATTGAATTTATTTTGTTTTGTTTTTACATTTTTTGATTAAAATAGATTGTAATTGATTGTTTGCCTCGTGAAACGTGGAGAGAAAGTCATCCATTGTCAAGAAAAGTTAATTTATAGTCACTCATGCCTAGAAAAGCCTTATTACTCTGTTTAAATGCCTTTATAATCCCATTATTGAATTTATTTTGAATTGTTTTTACATTTTTTGATTAAAACAGATTGTAATTGATTGTTTGCCTTGGGAAACGTGGAGCAAAAGCCACCCATTGTCAAGAAAAGTTCATTTATAGTCACTCATGCCTAGAAAAGCCTTATTACTCGGTTTAAATGCCTTTATAATCCCATTATTGAATTTATTTTGAATTGTTTTTACATTTTTTGATTAAAACAGATTGTAATTGATTGTTTGCCTCGGGAACGTGGAGCAAAAACCACCCAGTGTCAAGAAAAGTTCATTTATAGTCACTCATGCCTATAAAAGCCTTAATACTCGCTTTAAATGCTTTTATAATCCCATTATTGAATTTATTTTGTTTTGTTTTTACATTTTTTGATTAAAATAGATTGTAATTGATTGTTTGCCTCGTGAAACGTGGAGCGAAAGCCATCCATTGTCAAGAAAAGTTCATTTATAGTCACTCATGCCTAGAAAAGCCTTATTACTCTGTTTAAATGCCTTTATAATCCCATTATTGAATTTATTTTGAATTGTTTTTACATTTTTTGATTAAAACAGATTGTAATTGATTGTTTGCCTTGGGAAACGTGGAGCAAAAGCCACCCATTGTCAAGAAAAGTTCATTTATAGTCACTCATGCCTAGAAAAGCCTTATTACTCGGTTTAAATGCCTTTATAATCCCATTATTGAATTTATTTTGAATTGTTTTTACATTTTTTGATTAAAACAGATTGTAATTGATTGTTTACCTCGGGAAACGTTGAGCAAAAGCCATCCATTGTCAAGAGAAGTTCATTTACAGTCACTCATGCCCAGAGAAACCTTATTACTCGGTTTAAATGCCTTTATAATCCCATTATTGAATTTATTTTGAACTTTTTTTACATTTTTTGATTAAAACAGATTGTAATTGATTGTTTGCCTCGGGAAACGTGGAGCAAAAGCCACCCAGTGTCAAGAAAAGTTCATTTATAGTCACTCATGCCTAGAAAAGCCTTATTACTCGGTTTAAAAGCCTTTATAATCCCATTATTGAATTTATTTTGAATTGTTTTTACATTTTTTGATTAAAACAGATTGTAATTGATTGTTTGCCTCGGGAAACGTTGAGCAAAAGCCATCCATTGTCAAGAGAAGTTCATTTACAGTCACTCATGCCTAGAGAAACCTTATTACTCGGTTTAAATGCCTTTATAATCCCATTATTGAATTTATTTTGAATTTTTTTTACATTTTTTGATTAAAACATATTGTAATTGATTGTTTGCCTCGGGAAACGTGGAGCAAAAGCCATCCATTGTCAAGAAAAGATCATTTACACTCACTCGTGCTTAGAAAAGCCTTATTACTCGGTTTAAATTCTTTTATAATCCCATTATTGAATTTATTTTGAATTTTTTTTTACATTTTTTGATTAAAACAGATTGTAATTGATTGTTTGCCTCAGGAAACTTGGAGCGAAAGCCATCCATTGTCAAGAAAAGTTCATTTATAGTCACTCATGCCTAGAAAAGCCTTATTACTCGGTTTAAATGCCTTTGTAATCTCATTATTGAATTTATTTTGAACTTTTTTTACATTTTTTGATTAAAACATATTGTAATTGATTGTTTGCCTCAGGAAACATGGAGCGAAAGCCATCCATTGTTATGAAAAGTTCATTTATAGTCACTTATACTTAGAAAAGCCTTATTACTCGGTTTAAATGCCTTTATAATCCCATTATTGAATTTATTTTAAACTTTTTTTACATTTTTTGACTAAAACAGATTGTAATTGACTGTTTGCCTCGGGAAACATGGAGCGAAAGCCATCCATTGTCAAGAAAAGATCATTTATAGTTACTCATGCCTAGAAAAACCTTATTACTCGGTTTAAATGCTTTTATAATCCCATTATTGAATTTATTTTGAATTGTTTTCACATTTTTTGATTAAAACAGATTGTAATTGATTGTTTGCCTCGTGAAACGTGGAGCAAAAGCCATCCATTGTCAAGAACAGTTCATTTATAGTCACTCATGCCTATAAAAGCCTTAATACTCGCTTTAAATGCTTTTATAATCCCATTATTGAATTTATTTTGTTTTGTTTTTACATTTTTTGATTAAAATAGATTGTAATTGATTGTTTGCCTCGTGAAACGTGGAGCGAAAGCCATCCATTGTCAAGAAAAGTTCATTTATAGTCACTCATGCCTAGAAAAGCCTTATTACTCGGTTTAAATGCCTTTATAATCCCATTATTGAATTTATTTTGAATTGTTTTTACATTTTTTGATTAAAACAGATTGTAATTGATTGTTTACCTCGGGAAACGTTGAGCAAAAGCCATCCATTGTCAAGAGAAGTTCATTTACAGTCACTCATGCCCAGAGAAACCTTATTACTCGGTTTAAATGCCTTTATAATCCCATTATTGAATTTATTTTGAACTTTTTTTACATTTTTTGATTAAAACAAATTGTAATTGATTGTTTGCCTCGGGAAACATGGAGCGAAAGCCATCCATTGTCAAGAAAAGATCATTTATAGTCACTCATGCCTAGAAAAGCCTTATTACTCGGTTTAAATGCTTTTATAATCCCATTATTGAATTTATTTTGAATTGTTTTTACATTTTTTGATTAAAACAGATTGTAATTGATTGTTTGCCTCGGGAAACGTGGAGCAAAAGCCATCCATTGTCAAGAAAATTTCATTTATAGTCACTCATGCCTAGAAAAGCCTTATTACTCGGTTTAAATGCATTTATAATCCCATTATTGAATTTATTTTGAATTTTTTTTACATTTTTTGATTAAAACAGATTGTAATTGATTGTTTGCCTCGGGAAACGTGGAGCGAAAGCCATCCATTGTCAAGAAAAGATCATTTACACTCACTCGTGCCTAAAAAAGCCTTATTACTCGGTTTAAATGCTTCTATAATCCCATTATTGAATTTATTTTGAATTTTTTTTTACATTTTTTGATGAAAACAGACTGTAATTGATTGTTTGCCTCAGGAAACTTGGAGCGAAAGCCATCCATTGTCAAGAAAAGTTCATTTATAGTCACTCATGCCTAGAAAAGCCTTATTACTCGGTTTAAATGACATTATAATCCCATTATTTAATTTATTTTGAACTTTTTTTACATTTTTTGATTAAAACAGATTGTAATTGATTGTTTGCCTCGGGAAACGTGGAGCAAAAGCCATCCATTGTCAAGAAAAGTCCATTTATAGTCACTCATGCCTAGAAAAGCCTTATTACTCAGTTTAAATGCTTTTATTATCCCATTATTGAATTTATTTTGAATTGTTTTTACATTTTTTGATTAAAACAGATTGTAATTGATTGTTTGCCTCGGGAAACGTTGAGCAAAAGCCATCCATTGTCAAGAAAAGTTCATTTATAGTCACTCATGCCAAGAAAAGCCTTATTCCTCGGTTAAAATGCCTTTATAATCCCATTATTGAATTTATTTTGAATTTTTTTTACATTTTTTGATTAAAACAGATTGTAATTGATTGTTTGCCTCGTGAAACGTGGAGTAAAAGCCATCCACTGTCAAGAACAGTTCATTTATAGTCACTCATGCCTACAAAAGCCTTAATACTCGCTTTAAATACTTTTATAATCCCATTATTGAATTTATTTTGTTTTGTTTTTATATTTTTTGATTAAAATAGATTGTAATTGATTGTTTGCCTCGTGAAACGTGGAGAGAAAGTCATCCATTGTCAAGAAAAGTTCATTTATAGTCACTCATGCCTAGAAAAGCCTTATTACTCTGTTTAAATGCCTTTATAATCCCATTATTGAATTTATTTTGAATTGTTTTTACATTTTTTGATTAAAACAGATTGTAATTGATTGTTTGCCTCGGGAAACGTGGAGCAAAAGCCACCCAGTGTCAAGAAAAGTTCATTTATAGACACTCATGCCTATAAAAGCCTTAATACTCGCTTTAAATGCTTTTATAATCCCATTATTGAATTTATTTTGTTTTGTTTTTACATTTTTTGATTAAAATAGATTGTAATTGATTGTTTGCCTCGTGAAACGTGGATTGAAAGCCATCCATTGTCAGGAAAAGTTCATTTATAGTCACTCATGCCTAGAAAAGCCTTATTACTCTGTTTAAATGCCTTTATAATCCCATTATTGAATTTATTTTGAATTGTTTTTACATTTTTTGATTAAAACAGATTGTAATTGATTGTTTGCCTTGGGAAACGTGGAGCAAAAGCCACCCATTGTCAAGAAAAGTTCATTTATAGTCACTCATGCCTAGAAAAGCCTTATTACTCGGTTTAAATGCCTTTATAATCCCATTATTGAATTTATTTTGAATTGTTTTTAAATTTTTTGATTAAAACAGATTGTAATTGATTATTTACCTCGGGAAACGTTGAGCAAAAGCCATCCATTGCCAAGAGAAGTTCATTTACAGTCACTCATGCCCAGAGAAACCTTATTACTCGGTTTAAATGCCTTTATAATCCCATTATTGAATTTATTTTGAACTTTTTTTACATTTTTTGATTAAAACAAATTGTAATTGATTGTTTGCCTCGGGAAACATGGAGCGAAAGCCATCCATTGTCAAGAAAAGATCATTTATAGTCACTCATGCCTAGAAAAGCCTTATTACTCGGTTTAAATGCTTTTATAATCCTATTATTGAATTTATTTTGAATTGTTTTTACATTTTTTGATTAAAACAGATTGTAATTGATTGTTTGCCTCGGGAAACGTGGAGCAAAAGCCATCCATTGTCAAGAAAAGTTCATTTATAGTCACTCATGCCTAGAAAAGCCTTATTACTCGGTTTAAATGCCTTTATAATCCCATTATGGAATTTATTTTGAATTTTTTTTACATTTTTTGATTAAAACAGATTGTAATTGATTGTTTGCCTCGGGAAACGTGGAGCGAAAGCCATCCATTGTCAAGAAAAGATCATTTACACTCACTCGTGCCTAGAAAAGCCTTATTACTCGGTTTAAATGCTTCTATAATCCCATTATTGAATTTATTTTGAATTTTTTTTTACATTTTTTGATGAAAACAGACTGTAATTGATTGTTTGCCTCAGGAAACTTGGAGCGAAAGCCATCCATTGTCAAGAAAAGTTCATTTATAGTCACTCATGCCTAGAAAAGCCTTATTACTCGGTTTAAATGCCTTTATAATCCCATTATTTAATTTATTTTGAACTTTTTTTACATTTTTTGATTAAAACAGATTGTAATTGATTGTTTGCCTCAGGAAACGTGGAGCAAAAGCCATCCATTGTCAGGAAAAGTCCATTTATAGTCACTCATGCCTAGAAAAGCCTTATTACTCAGTTTAAATGCTTTTATAATCCCATTATTGAATTTATTTTGAATTGTTTTTACATTTTTTGATTAAAACAGATTGTAATTGATTGTTTGCCCCGAGAAACGTGGAGCATAAGCCATCCATTGTCAAGAAAAGTTCATTTATAGTCACTCATGCCAAGAAAAGCCTTATTCCTCGGTTAAAATGCCTTTATAGTCCCATTATTGAATTTATTTTGATTTTTTTTTACATTTTTTGGTTAAAACAGATTGTAATTGATTGTTTGCCTCGTGAAACGTGGAGCAAAAGCCATCCATTGTCAAGAACAGTTCATTTATAGTCACTCATGCCTACAAAAGCCTTAATACTCGCTTTAAATGCTTTTATAATCCCATTATTGAATTTATTTTGTTTCGTTTTTACATTTTTTGATTAAAATAGATTGTAATTGATTGTTTGCCTCGTGAAACGTGGAGAGAAAGCCATCCATTGTCAAGAAAAGTTCATTTATAGTCACTCATGCCTAGAAAAGCCTTATTACTCTGTTTAAATGCCTTTATAATCCCATTATTGAATTTATTTTGAATTGTTTTTACATTTTTTGACTAAAACAGATTGTAATTGATTGTTTGCCTCGGGAAACGTGGAGCAAAAGCCACCCAGTGTCAAGAAAAGTTCATTTATAGTCACTCATGCCTAGAAAAGCCTTATTACTCGGTTTAAAAGCCTTTATAATCCCATTATTGAATTTATTTTGAATTGTTTTTACATTTTTTGATTAAAACAGATTGTAATTGATTGTTTGCCTTGGGAAACGTCACCATTCCATTGGTTAATGTGTCATTCTTACTCATTAAGCAATCTCTCTCCACCATATAAATTTCCTCAATTATCCATGATAATATTGGGTAAAATCCATGTGCTGGACAAGTGTTGGGTGGTGTAAAATTACAATTTTGCCCTTGGGGTGGCAAAATGACTATTTTACCCTTATGCTCGGAAAAATGCCGAAATTAAAATTTTTCACTTCTCAAACTCTAATTATGTTCTAAATAGTCAATCTTGATCAAAAAATTGTTCCAACATTCCAATTTTAACCTCAGGTGGCAAAATAACCATTTTGCCCCTGGATCATGAAAATTTCAATTTGACTCCAAATCGGTTCTCAAACTCCGAATCACCATTTTAAGTCGTTATGGGGTTTTAAAATTCTCAATTTCATCTTAAATTCTCTATTTGGACTAGTTCGAGGCTTAAATCAACTTAGTTGTACCATTTGGTACAATATCATCCTTTAACAATTTCCAAGGTACTCAAGTAAACAAACATGCATTCTTATGTAGGAATGGCATAATAAACATATTGTAGAGCCGGGCTTGACAAAAGTGGTAAACATTAAAGTTTTAGCTCTGCCTCTTAGCTTTCTAATGTTCTAAAAATTATGTCATTTGGACTTCTGTAGTGGGAGATATACTTGAAAAACCGAAACATATGCATACAGAGCAATAATCCATTATGCACCTTTCTTCACCAATTGAAATTATTTTTGATCCTACTCCTACAAAAACATAAAAATAAATATAAATAACATAAAACTAACATTATTAGTTTAAAATAAACATTTAAACATAAATTAAACTAAACTAATAAAATAAATAAAAACACCTAAATTCGATCCTAAATCTAGTCTAACTTAGACTAATTAGGTATTTAATCTCCCGTTAAATATGTGTATTTGATGCACTCAACAAATATCCCCAAACTTGAATCTTTGCTTGTCCCCAAGAAAAAGGGAAGAACTAAAAACAAAATAACTAGCTAGAGATGCAATTCACCAAAGCATGAATTCCCCAACTTTTTTTTTCAAAAATATCCCACAATTTTAACTCAAGGTAAAAAATAGATAATCATTAAATTCATGCTTAATTTAATTGCAAATTCATTCTCAAATGGATTTCACAATATTTATGTGTGTTTGAATGATCTTTTTAGAAAGAATATCATATAATCCAGATAAGATTATGCCAATGCAAAATTTAGGTAAGTGCTAGAATTCCATAAGTTTGCTTTTTATCTATTTCTCCATTAATGTTGACTAACACTTTGTCACGATCTGGAACTCTCCATCTAGCCCGTGACAACCGCTGCGAAGCCTCAACAAACATTCTTCACCCCGAATGTCGATCAAAACCTCGCAAGGCTCTCGTATCAGCTTTCGCACTTCCCCGGTGAACAATAGTTATCAAATAATCAAAATACGAAGGATTACAAATCATTTTCAAATCATAACATAACATATTTTTTTTGGCTCACAGGGGCATTTTCGTCATTTTTGTCGAAAACCTCGAAACTTGCCAAAAATGTAGTACGTAAGCTGAAAATATATATTTAATGATTTAAAAAAAATTAAGTATCTAAAACGTTCATTTGAAGTGAAAATTTGACCATTTGAATATAATAAAAATATTCAATAAAATAAACTATTTTCTTGTAAAATAATTTTCATAAAACTATCGGTACATAATTCTTATAGCATAAAATGATAATTATATTCATATATACTATAAAGCAAATAACCAAAGCATAAAATTTCTTTTACAGTGACACGTGGGCCCACATCTATCCAAAATGCATCGGAAGCTGGAAACCTACAGCTTTTACCGATTCGAGTCCAAATGAAGGTCCTTGTCAAAGTCAGCTAACTATGGAATTCCTCGAGCCTGAAATGTGAGGAAATTAGGGTGGTGAGATTATAAAATCCTAGTGAGTAAACAGATACCATCTAAACTATCTAAAGTCGAGTAAATGGAGACAATTAAAATAAGTCATCATACTGTAATTTCATTACCTTTCAACTCATTTCAACCAAATAAAATCAATCCATATAAATTGAGTAATCAACTTGGCTTATGAATTTCTTAAAACTTTGGCTCGTGCCAAAACTCATACTCGGTGATACCTTGCGCAGGGCATCCAACCGAGTCTGCCAAGGCTGTTAAAATTTCGTATACACTTAAAATATATTTTTAGTTTGAGAAAATACAGCCGTTCCTTGGCGTTGGTTGAGTTCCCCTTCACGTGGTGGTTTGGCATGAAGTGAACCCTAAGCTTTACCCCAAGAGATACCCTACACACCTCTCCGTTCGAGGTAATAATATAATGGAGTTTACTGTGCCCCTCTAATAGGCTGGTCCACGGAACCCCCTTTGCAGTAAATAATTAATATATAATCCACCAATCAATAAAATTCATTCTAGCATGACATGGCAATTTATCGCAACCTAGCCTCTCAAGGCTGAATACACAGTATAAATAATTCTAACACCAAAATCAGTTTAGCCATTCATGCTCATTTATTATCATAAGCCATTCAATTCAAAACCATAAATTTGCAACACAAACTAGCAGTCTCCAATTACTCTATTTTCAAAACCAATATTCGATTTTCCAGAAAATTTATAAAATCATTTTATAAAATTACAATTTCTCTTAAAACATAGCAATTTACCATTTAAACCCATTTTTCATGAAATCACATAGTTGTATAAAACTACTCTAGATAATTAAGACGATAATAAGTTCACTCACTGTTCTAGGAGTCGATGTACTCCTAATCCTAGTCTCTAAGCACAATTTTTGTACTTTTACCAGTGTACTTTGCTCACCACCTATCCACAATGTACAATACATAATTCACCACATCAATACTTGACCATTATAAAATCAATTCAGGCTCAGTATATATGCATGATATGATATACAACTTATCCGACTACCGCTTAAATGCGGTGCTGACCTAATTCAGCCTATTATCTCCAATTTAACTCCAAATCAATTCTTCTCACTTTCTACACTCCAATTATACTTAAATTACCTTAGTGACTGTGAATGAGATTCAATTTATCAGTCTCGATAGCAAATTACGAAAATACCCCTAGTGGGTAAAAATCGTATTTTTGCTCCGAAAATTTCCATTATTTTTCTAGGCTCATAATTCATCATTTCTTAACCAATTCTCCTAAAATGAAAATCAAATTTATCCTCACTCAACACATGATAAATTCGGCCATTAATGATTGTGGGAGAAAATAAATTCTTTTTTTGTTGTTTTGTTTCTAAATATGCTAAACTAACTTAAAACACTAACATAACTTAAAATCAAATTAATCTAACAAGTTTCTCTCTCCTAACCCATTTTTTCAGAATTGAATTCATCATAATAACTCAATATTCAACCATGAAAATCAAGAACAAAAGCATGGGTAAGCTAGGTATCAAGGAGAACTAAAGAAATTCTAACTTACCTAGCTTGTTTCCTTGATTTCTTCACTTTTTCTTTGAATTTTGCACCTAGGTTTTCTTGTTTTTCCCTTTGTTCTTCCTCTCTTTCTCTCTCTTCTTGCTGGTTTGGCCGACCATGGGGTGGAAGATGGGCTGATTTTTGTGCCTTTTAAAAAGGAAAATAATAAATTAATAAATGCATGACACATGGCATCATGTCATTGGCCCGTTTTTAAAACTTTAAAAATTTTAATCCTTTTTATCTCCACCACATAATTAGTCAATGGTCAAAATGAGGATAAGAGATGACCATGTGCTGGAAAAATGTCCTGGTGGTGGAAAATTATTGTTTTGCCCCTAGGGTGGTAAAATTACCATTTTACCCCTATACTCCAAATTATGCCGGAATTAAAATTTTTTTCACTTCTAAACCTCAAATCATACTCCAATAAGTCAAATGGGGCCAAAAATCTTTTCTAAAAATTCCCATTTTGTCCCTAGGTGGCAAATGACCATTTTACCCCTAGATAGCAAAAATTTCAGTTTGACTCCAAATTGATCCTCGAACTCCGAATCACCATATTAAACCATTTTGAGACTTTAAAATTCTTAATTTCATCGTAAATTCTCTATTTGATCTAGTTCGAGGCTTAAATCAACTTTGTTGTACCTTTAGGTACAATACTGACTTTTGTAAATTTTTCGGGACTCTCCTAGCATGCAAACATGCTATCCATCACATGTATGTCATGAAAAATATTTTTATAGAGTCGGGCTTGTCATCTTCTCCCCCACTTGGATCAACCATATGATCCTTCTTCTTGATTGACTTCGACATCAGGCTAAATATTAATATTTTAATATTATTTTATTCTAAAAATTTTGTCTTGTCTCCTTGGTACCCAAAATACCTTATTATGCCTCACTTGACTTCCAAATCCCCTTTTATCTCACAAATTCTCCTCCGATAAAATTATTATTATTTTATTATTATTTTCTCACTTGCGAAATATTTTATCCTAAACTACTTCTTTCGTCTTTTATCACTTCTAAACATTTTAATTGACCTCAATTTGCATTCAATCAACTTTATTTATCACCATATCAAAGTATGGGGTATTTCACACTTATTCAAAGATCAATAGGTCTTTATTAAGCTCATAATGTAAGGTTAGGGTCAGGTATAATAAAGGATATAATGTGACTCAATATCACCCTACGCATGTAATTATTTTAGGACTTATAGAGCTTTATTTACCTTTACCAACTACACCATTTTCAACAATTTTTTTCTTTTGTTCAACACTTCTTCTTTTTCTTTTTTTTTTTGTTATCACAATTCCACATCCCCAAACTTATTTCTTTTTTTATTGTAGGTAGTGGGGAAATTTCTAACACTTTTTCAAATTTTTTTTAGCAACTCCACCTTTCTACCTTTTTCAACATTTAGCTCAATCCATATTTCCTAAAACAATATACGTGCCTAGGACTGAGGGATGCAAAAATGGAATTTTGTTTTAAGGCTAAGGTTGTTATCATGTGGTTATACAAAGAAAGGGGAAATTAGGCTCAAAGGGGTATACTAGGGATAAAAGTTTAACAAGGTTAACTTGACAGGATCAAACGGTCCAAGGATGGCCTAAACATGTCCCATCCTAAGTGTTATCTAGAATTTTGCCTCAAGACAAAATCAAACAAATTCTAAAATCCTTGACTTCACTATACTTTTTATCAACATAAACTTTCTCTAAATCACATGATAATTCTAAGTAAAAGATTTAATGTACAAATTATTGGAAATCGCATTCTATAATGAAACTAACAAAAGATTATCATAATCACTCAATTCATGTCTATATCAAAACAAGAATCAAAATAGCAAGATAATCAAAATATCATCCTAGAATTGGTAATATCATGACATAGGCAATTTTCATCTCAAGCATTTCTAAACAAAATCCTAAAAACAAAAAAAGTACAAAAATAAACTAACCTAAAAACATCACAAAAACTAATAACGATAAAACTCTCCCCCAAACTTAAATTGTACATTGTCCTCAATGTGAAAAGCTGAAAAAAAAGGGAAATTAAACTCCCTTATCAATGGTGGTAGTGCCTTGAAAGCTCTAATTTTCTTTCTCCTCATCTACATGCTTTCCAAATTTGCATACACAACAAAACAAGCTAGGGAGAGGTTATAACTACTTATTTACATAGAAAAACAAAAAGTAACTAAAATAACAAATAAATCTAAAAGGATATAGCTTGGGTTGCCTCCCAAGAAGTGCTTCTTTATAGTCACTAGCTTGACTTTGGTTGAGGTCTTCATTTACCCTTTAAGGAGCCTTGAGTTTGCATGGAAAAAGTTTAAGGTGTGAAAATAGTCTCCTCATCAGATGAGGTTGTAGTGGAATTAACTCAAGATCTAGTGCTTGCTCAACCGAAGGTGGTGGAATAAATTGACTTTTACACAACTTCTCAAATTGAGTTCTTGTTGAATAATGCACTTTTCGTATAGCCTTCAAAACATGAGTAACATTTGTGAGTTCTTTATTTTTGTCTTTTGTTGTTGCATCTTGAACCAAATAAGCTACAATGAGTTTTTTTTGGATTTTCCATATCAGTAGCTCTTTAGGTAACTTATCAACTGTATCTAGAAAAGGAATGGGAGGCACATATGGCTTGACTTGTGGTGGTGTAGATACTTTCTCCATTTGCTTAATTTTTTCATCTTGAACTTGATTGCTGGAAGCATTTCCTTGATCTACTTTATCTCCATCATCCACCACATTCTTGCCATTTACCTCATCAAGATGCTTACCATATTCCTCTTTTCTAGGATTAGGCTCAATGTCATTTTGTAAAATTTCTTGAGGCCTATTGTTGATTAAATTAACAAGTTGGCCCAATTGAGTTTAAGATTTTGGATTGATTCTGCTTGACTTTGAATGATGGCATCATTCTTTGTCATGAATTGCATCAACATATCCTCCAAAGTTAGCTTCTTCTCAAGCATAGGGGCTCTAACTTGTGAATGAAAATCATGTTGAAAAATAGGTTGTGATGAATATGTAGGACCCTAATCATTACTCCATGAAAAATTTGGGTGATTCCACCATGAGTTGTAACTGTTGGAGTACGAATTGTTTTGTTGCCCATTAAAGCTTCCATCAAATTGCATTGATTCATAATAGGTTGGACAACAATCACTTGAATGCCTATCTCCACAAAGCTCACATACCATAAAAGGACTTTGAAAAACATTAACACCCCAAGTGTCAATTTTTTGAGACAAAACATCTACTTCGGTGGCCAAAGCACTAATAGCCAATTCATAATTACTAGCAACCCTCCTAAGCACAAATTGTTCAGATGTCCATTGATAGTTACAATAATTCATCACCTCAACCAAAAGTACCTGAAAGAAAAATAAAAAAATTGAATTAAGACCAAATTTGCTTGGTATTAGCATTAGTAAAAATTCCATAAACAATTCCTAGGCAACGACGCCAAAAACTTGTCAGTTAAGATTCTACTACGTAAGTATACGTATTGAATAGATAGTATATAAGCAAGCAGAGTATCAATCCCATAGAGAATTGATCTAAAATTTTACTAAGTACTAAAATTATAACAATTTAATCTTATCCAAACAAGCAAAATTAATTAATTAACTAAAACTAATTAACCGAAATTTAAACTAAAAAGAAAAATCAAAGTAATAATAACTTGAGTAAATATCAAATCAAACAAGCCTAGGATTACAATATCTCTCATATTTCATCTAAATCTTATCTCTCTTCCTTAACTTATCTCAATGGGTTGAATTACTAACCTAGAGTACTAAATTATTTAAAAGGGTCTCCCGACTCATCTTATAAAAATATCTATTTTAACCCAAACACTATATCTTTATGTGAATTGAAATTAAAATAAATTCATTAAGTTTAGGCTCCAATCTGGCTACATATGGTCTATAGGTATACCCCTATCCTATACGTAAATCAAGTAATATGATCATATGCTATCCCAATTTTAGTCTACTCTAAACTCTCTTTCTCAAGTTTGTTTAGGTTCCTAAATCAATTTAGTTGGTGGCCAGGCAATTAAAAGCATTAAGAACAAATTGGAATAAACAATTCTAATCCTATTAAAGATAAGCAAGAAAGAGATTAAAAATTTAGATTACATGCGAGTTCAATTGCAATCCTAGAAAAATAGTTTAGTTCATAATATCTAATAAAAACTTCATCCAAAGAAAATTAGCCATTAATCCAAGTCAAAGAAAATAAGAAAAACACAAAAGTAGAGAGAGAAAACTAATAGTTGAAGCTTTGTGATCTTGATTCTCCTTCCAATTCTCTAGCTTTCTTGCTTTGTTTTTGGCTCTTTTTCTCAAAAAAATTGCTTGCTGCCTCCCCCTAGAAACCTTTGAAAAAGGCCCTTTAAATAGCCTCCACAAGCCCTAGCTTCCAAAATCCCGTAAGCCTGTTATTTTTGGAAAATACAATGAGTGTAGCAGCTCTCAGTTTTAAGAGTCACGGCTCTCAAAGGTTTTGCCAATTTTGTTCTTCTAATGCAATACTTTCAATTTGACAAAGATTTTGACCACCTTCTGATCAGAATTGGCCAAAGTGGTAAACATCAAAGTTTTAGCCCTACCTTTTAGCTTTCTAATGGTCAAAAAATCATGTCATTTTGACTTCTGTAGTGGTAGATATTCTTGTAAAACCGAAACATGTGCAAATAAAGCAATAGTCCCTTATGCACCTTTCTTCACCAATTGAAATTATTTTTGATTCTACTCCTACAAAAACATAAAAATAAATATAAATAACATAAAATTAACATTATTAACTTAAAATAAACATTTAAAAATAAATTAAAATAAACTAATAAAATAAATAAAAACACCTAAATTCGATCCTAAATCTATTCTAACTTAGACTAATCAGGTATTTAATCTCTCGTTAAATATATGTATTTGATGCACTTATCATTGCCTTTTCTTTGAGAATGAGGTCTTCAAGGTGTTTTAGTCTTTCCTTAATTTTCACCATCTTCTCAACTTGTTTAGTCAACTTCCCATCAATTCTCATTAAGAGATTGAACACCATATCAGTTTAAAGGGGAGCTTGACTAACTCTTGAGTTGGGTGTAGAGGATGTTTCTATGTTAGGGGAGACTAGTGTGCCTCTTATGGACTTAATACATTCTTTCCTTTCTAGCTTGTATCCCATCTTCAATAGACTACCCAAGAAGATTCCTTGATCTTTGCTTTTCATTAAATCTGCTTGAAACTTGATACTCCAAATCCCCTTTTTCTTGACGAACGATGAGATGGTGCTGCCATATGGCATATTTGCTTTGTCTCCCAAATATGCCCCTTTGATTCTTTTAATCATAAACCTTGCTACCTTTAGTGGGATCTCATTGAAAGCTGACTCCATTAACTATTAATCTTGAGCACTCACATAACTAAAACTGCTACCTCTTCCATGAAGTGTGGAAGCAATGAAGTAGTGAAAGATTCTTAGCTGAGCATTTTTTATGTAATTAGCATAACTCCTAGATGGGAATTTCTCCTTTCTACCGGTCATAATCTTGTAAATAGGGCTAGGATCATATTTTTCTAGAACCTTAAATTTACTTATCTCTAACTCTGTTTCCAAAAACTCTCTTAAATCTTTGGCAGTGATTTGAAATTCTCTTCCACTCAGAAATACATTTAGACCATTTTCTATAAACTCCTCTTGATTGACTAATTCTTTCTTATTCACAACAATACTAGAATAGAATTCCTTACCTAATGTGGAACTATATGCCTTGTCTCCAAAGGTACTGAAATCTTTCAATTTTAATTCATTAAACTATTTTCCCAAATCACTCTTAACAATAGGAACTTCATCAAATCTTAGCCAATCAAAAATTTTTTCATATGAGATAGTTGCATTTTTTATCTTTTTAAACTTATCAACATGGAGTTTGCTTCTAAACCAAGAGGTTAAGGTGTTACCTTTTCTTATGGAAGCTTCTGCTACAATAGTCCATTTTAATTTCCTTGACATTTTCCTTTTATTCTCCCCTTTTTTCTTGGCTGAAGAACCTTCGGTAATTTTTCTCTTTTGCTTCGATGGAAGAGGAGGGGAATCATTAGCCACTCTTTTCTTTTTTCCTTTGTGAGAAACCTTGTGTGTGAAAGAGGTTCTAGCCATTGGTTTTCTGATGGAGTGAATTTAAGGTTTATCAGGTTTTAGAGAGTTGAGGAGAGATTGAAAGTTTTAAGGTTTTGATTTTCTAGGAGATGGGTTTTCGAAGAAACTGAAGAGTTTTTCAGTGGAGGTTTAATAACTGGTTACCCCATGTTTTGAGTGGGAGGTTGCCTATATCTCTCGCTCCTCATTTTTTTTTTGTTGAAATTTTCTCGCCCATTAGTTTTCCCATTGACTAGGGATTGATTAGAGTAGGTCTCAACTGATTACTGCCTTTCTGACTTGGAACCTTTCTAACTACCACACTTGCATTAACTGGTTAAGGGAGCTTTTAATTGATTAATACCTTATTGACTTAGGATAGCAATCTTACCTTAGAATTGTTTTAATTGATTAGGGAGGTCTTTTACTAATTTAATGTGAATCTTATCTTCCCTCTAAGGTCCTTTTAACTAATCAAAACATTTTCTAAACAATTACACCAAGAAATAAACACAATCATCATGATATATCATTAAAAACATGTTCAATTTAACTAAGTCAAACTTCATTAATATATCTAGCATTCCTAATTCTCTCCTAATTCTACAAATTGATCTTCTTTGAATGGCTTTGTGAAAATATCAACCAATTAATGCAAGGTATCTATAAAATCTATTTTAATATCTCCCTTAAGCACATGATCTCTAATGAAATGGTGTCTAATTTCTATGAGCTTAGGTCTTGAATGTTGAACAGGATTTTTAGAGATATTTATGGCACTCATGTTGTCACAATAAAAATGAATTTTATGCATAGCCATTCCATAATCATTTAGTTGTTATCTAATCCACAGTATTTGTGCACAACAACTACCTAGTGAGATATATTCAGCTTTAGTAGTTGATAGAGCAACATAATTTTGTTTCTTCTAAGACCAAGACATAAACATTTTTTAAAGGAATTGATAAGTACCCTTAGTACTTTTTCAATCAGTTTTGCTACCAGCAAAATCAGCATCAGAATAGCCAAGAAGATTAAAAGATGAACCTTTTGGATACCATAGGCCTAAACCTTGAGTATCCAAGAGATATCTAAAATTCCTCTTCACTGTAGTCAAATGTGATTCCTTAGGACATGATTGGAATCTTGCACATAGGCAAACACTAAATAAAATATCATGTCTACCTGCAATTAAATAAAGAATTGAGCCAATCATACCTTGATGGGTTTGGCTATGGATGGCATGCTCAAAATACACAGCGGAAAGAGAATTAAAACTTTATAACTAAACAACCAAAACATGCCTCCACCTATGGATCACCTTGGTGATATTAAACACATAAAAGCACAAAATAAATTATTATTCAGAAAGTTACCTTGCCAAGTAATTTCGCAATCACAATGGCACTTCCTAAAGCAATCCCGCGAACACCACAAGGAGCAAAAACCCTAGCCAATCAAATGCTTGGCCTTCAACTGTAGTACAGACGATTGCACCTGAACCTTCATCAAAGGAGGGAGTTTTTAACTATACATTGTGGTAGCAAAGATGACAACAATTGTCAGTTTTTTGTTTTCACAATCTTAGCTGAACCTCTCTTGAAAATTGCTTCATAAGAATTTTCTCTTTCACACAAAAGGAGTGGTGGCAAAGGGAGAAAACGCTTTTCTTTTTTTGATAAAAACTAGGTTTTCTTCAATTGTGAAAAATTCTCATATAAAAAATAGTTAAAAGGTGACTTATATAGTTGGGTTAAAATAACTTTAATTTTTCAATTAAGCCTTCAATATTATAACACATTATAATATTGGGCCCATTACTTAATTAAACTCTTTTAATTAAGTTCTTGGAAATTAAAATCAAAATTAATTTCCTTTATATTTTGCAATCAAGACCTTATAATTATAACTATTTATAATTATGCCTAAAACTTAATTAAACTCTGTTAATTAAGTTTAGAGAAGTTAATTGCCTAGCATGTGATTTAAGTCTAACTTAAATCATCACTCTCCCAATTTAATTCAAATGCAATCATTGTGTGTGACCCATTAAGTTCCTAACATGTTGGCAATGGAATTGATTAATGACCTATTTGATTAATATAAATTTCAATCAATTAATTTATAATCAATTCCATAGACCAAGATTGGCATCTAGCAATGCATCATGGCCGCCCAATTGTTAGGAGAGTCAAAGGGTTCTTTGACAACCTTTCAGTGTGCAGTCTATCAGTATAATTCATTCCCTCGTCATATATCTTGAAGATGATAAGAGCTTGGTATAGTGTCTACTCTTATTGACCTTCATATTCATTCCTGCAGTTATAGCATTAGCTTTATAGATAGTTATGAAGCCTTTTTCATAATCTCCATGTCGCCTTGGCCAAGGACTTGAATAAGCTAATGTTAACCAAGAACTAATAGGATATGTCCTCTAAAACACTTGAGGTGATGATTTCTATCTTGACCACTCATTTTCCTTCACATGCTTCATACGATACCCAAAAACATCCTATTTTGGCATCCTTGGTTAGGCACCCATAGGGATGAAATCAAAGAATAGCACTCCACATATAAGACAACCTGGTGTCTCAAGTCTAAGGTGTATTTACACATCTGACACATGAGAAGTGTTGCATAGACACTATAGTGTATTACCAAATGCACCTCTCATGGCGGGTCATGTTCAGTGAACTTGTTCTCCTAGGTAAGCACCTATATTCTAGTTCCAAGTATCTCTAAACCTCAATCTATTAGATCGATTGCTCACTTCCAAAGTAAGGAACATAGAATATACCAGTCTCTAAGCATCATTAATGTCTAGTCTCAATGATACATTCACTAGGAACATTTTGAGATTATGCTTTGATGCATAGGGATCTCACAACTACAACCCATTGCAGTTCCCTTACAACGCATATTAATCTCATGGACTTCTTTCAATTAGACTTATAACTCATTATAATTGATGTCTTATTGATGAAGGAAAACCTTTAATCATTCAGCATAAATGATATTGTTGCATGATTGGAATCAAGCCTTAACGACTCCCAATTCGCTGCAAAGCTCATCCCAACATACCTCTATAGAGTTTTTGGTCCACATTTTTTCCTTTATCATCTTTTTCAAGCTTTGTGGGAGGACTCATAGGAGTTCCAATTGATTTCATATATAACCCACCAAAGTTTTTCAGCATTTTTTTGGTACATTTCTCTTGATTGATGAATATTCCATCCTTACATTGCTTGATTTGTATACCAAGGAATAATTTTAACTCTCCCATCATACTCATTTAAATTCTCCTTGCATTTCTTTAGCAAAATTCTCACATAACCTTTCATTAGTAGCACCAAACACAATATCATCAACATATATTTGAACTACAATCAAATCAGTTTCATATTTCTTAATGAAAAGTTTATTGTCTACACTCACCCTAAAATATCCTTTTTAGTTAAAATTTTAAGAGTTTTTCATACCAAGCTTGTTTCAAATCACATAAGGCTTTATACAATTTATACACATGATCAATTTTATCAAAGACCTCAAAACCAAGGGGCTGTTCAACATAAACTTCTTCTTGTATAAAACCATTAAGGAATGCACTCTTCACATCCATTTGAAACAATTTAAAATTCATAAAGCATGCATAAGCAAGTAAAAGTCCAATTGCTTCTAACTTAGCTACAGGAGCAAAGGTTTCATCATAACCAATACCTTCTTCTTGATTGTAGCCTTAAGCAACTAATCTTGCTTTATTCTTTACCACATTTCACAACTCATCCTTTTTGTTTTTAAATACCCATTATGTACCAATAATTGGATGGTTGGTTGGCCTTGGAACTAAGGTCCAACCTTGTTCCTTTCAAATTGGCCAAGTTCCTCTTGCATGGTAATCATCCAACTCTCTTCCTTTTCAGCTTCCTCAAAGTTCTTTGGTTCCACTTATGATATGAATGCAAGATATTCACAAGATTTTCTTAATCCTTTTCTAATTTTAACACCTTCCAAGGAATCACTAATGATTTGCTTTTGAAGATGATTTCTTACAAACCTCCATCTTTTAAGAAAATTGTTGTGTTGTTTTTCAGTTCTTTACAAGTCCTTAAGTGGTGGTTCTTCCTCATTTTTCTCCTATAAGCTCTCTCCATCATCTTCACTGTGTTGTTATGTATTTTCTTCTTATTGTCATCTGCATCATAATTATCAAACACTACCCCTCTTTGTGTAGCATTAGTCTCATCAATAGAATATGAATTGGCTTTTCTATAATTGAAGTTCTTTTGTTAAACACTTTATATACTTTAGAGTTCAATGCATAACGTAAGAAAAATAGCCTCATCACTTTTAGCATCAAACTTTTCCAATGCGTGTTTTTTATTATTTAGAACAAAACATTTGCATCCAAAACTCCTTAAGTAATAAATATTTGGTTTTCTTCCTTTGTAAAGCTCATAAAGGGTTTTAGAAATGATGGCCCTAATGGAAACTCTAATTAAAATGTAAGTTGCAGTGTTCACAGCTTCAGCGTAAAAATATTTTGGAAAGTTATGTTCACAAAGTATTGTTCTTGCCATTTCTTTTAAAGTTCTATTTTTTTCAACAAATCCATTTTGTTATGGAGTTCTAAGAGCAAAAAATTGTGGTTAAATCCATTTTCGTTACAAAATATTTCAAATTTATCACTTTCAAATTCACCATCATAGCCATTTATAATACTAACTGTAAAACCCGACCCTATAAACACATGTCATGACATACATGCACTGAGTAACATGTTATTATGCTAGGAAAGCACCTAAGAATAGATGAAACCCGGTATCGTACCTAACAGTACACTTAAGTTGATTTAACCTCGAACTAGTTCAAATAGGAATTGTAGGATGAAATTTAATATTTTATAGTCTAGGAATGACTGAAAATGATTGTTCGGAGTTTGAGGGTTCATTTGGGGTAAAATTGGAAATTTTGATGTTCAGGGGCAAAATCGTAATTTTACCACTCGTTGACAAAATTTGAGATTTTGAGAGAATTTAGATCAAATTTGACAAATTGGAGAATGGTATGAGTATAAGGGATGAAAAATATGTCTATGGGCAATTTTTCAGTTTTTTGGGCAAAAATGTAATTTTTCACTTTTACGAGGGTAAAAATGTAAATTTCAAAAATTACTCCACTGAGACTTTGGATAAGTCTGAGAATTTTATCTAAGCTATGGATATGTGGGACAAGTGTATGGTGAAAATTTGGAAACAAATGGATGAAATTTTAAAAATGGGCCAATGGGAAAGTGACACATGGCACTTTTTAATGATTTAATATTATTTTAATGAAAAGTCAGCCCATTTAAACCCCATTTTAAGTGCTGGCCGGCCACAAGGGAGAACAAGAGAGAAAATAGAGAGGAAAGGAAGAAAAAAAGAAAAACCAAAGAGAAACAAGAAAATCAAAGGGGAATTCACGTTTTTCGCCCGTTTACGCGTCTAACGGTAAAATTTTTCGACTTTGGCTTGATTTCTACCTTTCCTATGCCTTTGTTTCCATTTAGCATGCTTGAGGAGAGAGATCTAAAAGTGACATCAAGGGCTGGACGAAATTCATGGGGAGAGATTTTGGAATTTTTAGGTTTTGATTTTTAGTTAAATTAGTAGTTTTAGTTGGTTAAATGTGTTTAGAAATTAAATTGGGCAAGAAAGCATTAAATTTTCACAATACCCACCCTTGGGCCAATCTGCAATGAGGTACAATGATGATGATCTGATTTTTATTCTAAGAGAAATGAAGAGAAAATGATGAAAAATGGTTAAATGTGATAGAAAAACAAAGTAAAAAATTTACCGAGTTAATGTCCCATTTTTGGCCAAATTTTTTGAGGAAAGTGAACTGATTTTGGTGATTTTAGAAGGTTATTGGCTGATATTTAATGGTTAGAAATGTTGGAGAGAGAATGGGACGATTTAGAGCTAAAATGGAGTGCGTTAGCAATTTATCGGGAAAAGTGCCAAAAACAGGTTAATACCGCGTTTAAGCTGTTTTTGGCTATTGCATTTCATACCATGCATTAGTATAGGATTTAAGTCAAATATATAGTGATTTAGCATTAATGTGATGAATTGAGTAAATTTTTGCAATGTGTCTAAGAGGAGAGCCTTCCGGTAAAGGCAAGGAAATCGTACCAGACGAGTAGTTATCAGGGCACCTAGAAAGCTTTTAGTTTGTAGAAATTGTGAGTAAACTTATTATTATTGTAAATTATCTAGAGTTTATTTTTAAATTCTCTTTATGTATTTTATGAAATGAAAACGAGATTAAAACGGGATTTTTGATGTGTTAGAAATAAATGTGGCAAATAAAGATATATTGTGTTGATTATGAAATTGAGTAATTTGAGGCTGTTAACCGTCTTGAAAATTATATATTTTCCTATGAATGGCTTATGAGATATGAGTATATGTGGCTATATTTTGTAAGTGTATTGGGAAATTTATGTAAGTTATTTTTACTATGCAGGCTGGATAAATAAATAAAAGCCACGTTATACTGTCAAAATTTTATTAAAATTGGTGGGTTAGTCACTACAGTGACGGGTTTCGGTAGACTGCCTATTAAAGGGGCACGGTAAACCCGGTTATATAGTTACTCCGGTTGTAAAGGCGATGAGGGTAACTCCTAGGGTAGTATTAGAGCTCACTTCACGTCGAACCCCCACGTGAATGTGTAACTCGACCAACGCCAAGGAACGGCTTGTTTTAAAAATAAAAATATGTTTCACATGTAAATATTATAACAACCTTGGAGGACTCGGTTAGATGCCTCGGCCAAGGTATCCCCAACGATTAGTTTTGGCTTGAACCTTGTTTTTAATAAAAGACATAAGCCTTAACAACTGTTTTGGTAAATTACAAATATTTTATGGTTTAAGAAATAAATTAAAAACATTATGAAATGGTTCGTAATTTATTGTTTAAACTTGCCTCCATTTTACTCGCCTTTAGATATTTATGATAATGTCTGTTTACTCATTGGGATTGCAAAATATCACCCACCTCCTTTCCAAATGTTTCAGGCCTGTGGTAGCTTGTAGATACCCTATTTTGTCGAGGATTCTAGTTGACATCTCTACCACACAGACAGTAGGTTTCTAGCATTAACACTGGGTGTATTTTGGGCCACTTGTCATTGTAACCATTATTGTACATTATAACTTAGTAAATTTTTGTATGTATGAATTTATTTTACTTACACATTACAAAAGATTTCTTACACGTGTTTCTATAAATATTTTTTTATATAAAAATGCTATATTTTAATCAATATTTTGAATAGTGATATTTGTCTATAAATCATTTAAAAAAAATATCTTTGGATTTATTTGAGCCGAAAACGACCCGTAATTGTTTAAAATGGAATGTTTAACAACGATTGCTCACAAGAAAGGAAAGAAACTGATATGTAAGTCTTGCGGGGTTTCGGTTGGCATTCCGGATAATGAGTGTCAATCGGGATGTCGCGGCAGTTGTCATGGGCCCGAGGGAGGTTCTGGGTCATGACACTAACAATGGTAAGACCTTTTTCATTTGAACTCTTTTACAATGTCTAACAAAAGTTGGCAATGCATCATCTTTGTTAGCAAGAAAATATACCTAAGTGTATCTAGAGTAATCATTTACAATAACAAAGCCATATTACTTGCATTATAGACTAGCAATAGTGATTGGTTTAAACAAGTCAACATGCAATAGTTCAAGTGGCCTAGAATTTGATAAGATTTTCTTAGATTTGAATGAACTTCTAACTTGTTTCCCAAATTAACATGCAACACATACTTTGTCCTTTTCAAAGGATATCTTTAGATATCTTTGAATGACCTTTTAACTTGTTTCCGAAATTGACATGCATACTAACATGTCCTAGTTTTCTATGCCACAACCAGCTATCACATACAACATTGGCAATAAGACAAGATTCACAAGACTCAATTTCATCAAGAAAAATAACATACATGTTTTTAATTCTTTTGCCAATGAATGCTACTTTGTTAGTGTCAATATAAATCAATTGACATCCATGGGAATCAAAACATACTCCAAACCCTCTATCACAAAGTTGACACATACAGAGCAAGTTAGGTTTTAAACTTTTAACAAATAAAACATGCTTGATTTGGGCTTGACATGTGTTACTAATGGTGCCAACTCCTTGGATAATGTGAAACCTCGACCTTCATAGACGCATAACTCGAGGTGGAACTTATGTTTAAAGGTTTAATTTGAGCTAATGATGCTAGTTTACATTACTTATAATTATTTTATGTCGTTATAGGAGTAGGATTCAAAAATAATTTCAATTGGTGAAGAAAGGTGCATAATGGGCTGTTGCTCTATTTGCATATATTTCAGTTTTTCAAGCATATCTCCCACTATAGAAGTCGAAATGACTTGATTTTTGGACCATTAGAAAGCAAAGAGGCAACACTACAACTTTTGTTGTTTACCACTTTGCCCAGTTTCGATGGGAAAGTGGTCAAAATCTTTGTCGAAGTGGAAGTACTGAGCTAGAAGAACAGATTCAGACAGAACATTTGAGCGTCGCGGCACTGGAAATTGAGAGTTGCGACCCCTCACCGTAATTTCCACAAATAACAAGTTTATGGGATTTTTGAAGCTAGACTTTTGGGGGCTACTTAAAGGACCTCTTTCAGAGGTTTTTGACATTTTCCCAGTGTCAAAAAAGTAAAAAGATTGTACAAGAAAAAGAGTAAGACAAGTGGCCTTGTTAAGGGCATTATTGTAATTGTATGAAGATTTACATAAGCTTTAACTATAAAAATCTCATTCTTCCAGTGGGTTCTTCATTTCTCCAGCAACTTCTTCTTCTCCTTCCTCCCATCTCACGTTTCTCTCCTCTTCCATGAAAGCTTTTCTCAAGCTTCCATCACTCTCCCAAACTAACCTCAATTTTTGTGCTCTACACACCTTGTTGTAGGGTTTTTCATACTCTTTTACTCCCTCACCTTAACAAACCCTTAAAAGTCTTTCTTTAATACTTTCTCTCACCAGCTACACTTTGTAGAGAGAGAAAGAGAGGTTTCATGATAGCTTGAGGACTCTTGGGAAGAAATTTCATTACAATCCACCAAGGTGAGTGAATAATTAGGACTGGTTTTAAGTTGTTGATAAAGGCTAATAATTAGAGTTATGAATTGTGTATTGCTGAAGTTGTTTATCTATTTCTAATGTTAGTAAAGTAGAGAACTGAATAGCCAATCAAATGGTAATGGAAGATAGATAAGAAGGGCTAGTGAAGTTTGATTTGTTAAAATAGCTTTTGGAGTGATATTAATGTAAATTGGATTAGCTGTGATGTTTTAATGCGTGATAGGTTCCAACGAGGCCCTCAGCCCCATTTGAACTGTCACGACTCGATTTTTGAGCTGTTACCGGCGCATTAACCTAATAGGCATAGCCACCAAGCCCAAGCAAGCCTACTTATATAATCTTGCTCATCATTCTATCAACTATTCTTAAAGTCATCTTTCATGCTTCTAATCTATAAGAACCTAATTCATATGCTATAGCAATCAAAACTGCATTTGACATTAACCCAAATAATGTTAACCATTGCCACTCATGGTGGCTTACCAATCAGAATATACATATATGCTCTAAGGCTTGCATTTTAGTTCTTTACATCACATGTACGTATTTACAAATCAAATGACTTTGGGCTTCTAGCGGAATGACCAAAGTGAAGGGACGGCTACTGAATGCCAACATACCTACCAAAGAGACGAAACTACGTGGACACCTCAGCCTAGGTTCCAACTGCCTCTTAATCTGAAAACATGAAGTTGAAAATAGTGAGTACAAACTCAGTGAGTGAACATAAGAAGGGAATAAGCAACGATAAGGAAAGTTGATAATCATGATGCACTTATTTGAAAACAATGAAACTTAGTTCAAGTTCTTATTAAAATTCTTCCATTAAACCCTTGGTTATTAAATCATTTAATGATAAAGGAACCATATTCAACATGAAATTGGAAGGAGAGGAAATTTTCAGCAATCATCCAAGTAAAGCAATATAAACAGAATGTTTCTCGCTGTAATAAAATCAATTTACAAATAAATGGGAAATTTTCAAGATTCATCATGCCATATAATCACATGTTATAATAATGATCTCTCTATTGAGTATACATATACTTAAACATATATCAATTAGTATACCACCACATTCTCATCCAGCTCATGTGGATCCCCCCACATCGTGCACACAGTCGGACACCCCATCTCACCCAACTCATGTGCATCCCCCCACATCGTGCACATAGTCGGACATCCCATCTCAGCCAGCTCATGTGCATCCCCCCACATCGTGCACATAGTCGGACACCCTATCTCAACCAGCTCGTGTGCATCCCCCCACATCGTGCACAATTAATGCCATCATGTATATCCCCCCACATCGTGCACATGGGGGTTATCACCATCCATCTCCCTTACCACCACCATCACCGGCAAGTTCACACTCACCTCGCACATGTACGGTTGCATTTGTCACACAATGGTACATATATCAACATTATGCAGAAACGTATGGATTCATCACACTATCAATTTGATAATATAAAAACATTTCATAACGGCTTGTTCCTATGTGAGTTTTGAATAAAAACCAATAAAACAATTTAGGGGGATTCAATCAAACATGTATGTGTATATCCCAAAACATTTTATGCAAGTTCACTCACCGGTATTGTGAAACCTCGACCTTCATAGATGCGTAACTAGAGGTGGAACTTATGTTTAAAGATTTAATTTGAGCTAATGATGCTAGTTTTACGTTACTTATAATTATTTTATGTCGTTATAGGAGTAGGATACAAAAATAATTTCAATTGGTGAAGAAAGGTGCATAATGGGCTATTGCTCTATTTGCATATGTTTCAGTTTTTGAAGTATATCTCCCATTACAGAAGTTCAAATGACATGAATTTTAAACCATTAGAAAGATAAAAGGCAGGGAAACAACTTTTATGTTTACTAGTTTTCCCAATTCTGACAAAAAGATGGTCAAAATCTTTGTCGAAGTTGAAGTACTGTGCCAAAAGAACAGATTTGAACAGAACATTTAAGTGCCGCGGTGCTGAAAATTGAGAGTTGCGGCCCTCACTGTAATTTCCTAAAATATAACAAGCTTAAAGGATTTTTGAAGCTAGGGCTGTTGGGGGCTACTTAAGAGACTTTTAAGAGGATTTTTGACCTTTTCCCAGTGTCAAAAGAGTAAAAGGTTGCACAAGAAAAGGAGGAAGACATGTGGCCTTGTTAAGGGCATTATTGTTATTGCATGAAAATTAGATAAGTTTTAACCATAAATATTTACTCTCCAACAGCCTTCTTCATTTGTTTCCAGTAGCTTATTCTTCCCATCTTTCTCTTCATCTCATGTTTCTTCATCCTCCATGGGAGATCTCTTCAAGCTTCTACAACTATCTCAAGTTAGTCTCAAATTTCATGCTTTTGTGCACCTTTTCACAAGCCCTTTGTGCTCTTTTACTCTTTCACGTTAAAAACCCTCCAAAGTCTTAAACTAATACTTTCTCTCACTAGTTAGGTGTTTTAGAGAGAGAGAAAGACTCTCTATAATAGTTTGGGAATTCTTGAGGAAGAATCCAATTACAAAGCTAGCAACGTGAGTATTGAAATTGAGTTGATATTTTTAGTTGTTGAGGATGGCAGGTGGTTAGATCTGTGAGTGTTTTATAGTTAAGGATTTATTCATTTTAGTGTGGTTAGAGTAGTGAAAATAGATAGCCACTTAATGGTAGTTGGAAACTAGTTAGGAATAACTAGCAAAACTTGATTTAGGAGATAGCTTCTAGAACCATATTTATGTGAATTGAGTTAATTGTGATGCTATTATAATGATAGGTTTCAACAAAGCTCCGTCGCCCCATTTGGACCACTAGAGGAAGTTGGAATTGAGTAAGGATTTAACAAATACCGGTGAGTGAACTTGCATAAAATGTTTTGGGATATACATATACATGTTTGATTAATTCCCCCTAAAATGTTTTATTTGTTTTTATTCAAAACTCGCATGGCAACAAGTTTTTATATTATCAAATTGATAGTGTGATGAATCCATATGTTTCTGCATAATGTTAATATATATATATATATACCATTGTGTTTCAAATGCAAACGTGCATGTGCGGGGTGAGTGTGCACTTGCCGGTGATGATGGTGAGGGAGATGGGTTGTGATACTGCCTGTGTGCACGATGTGGGGGGATGTACACGATGGCATTAACTGTGCACGATGTGGGGGGATGCACACGATGATTCCAGCTATGTGCACGATGTGGGCGGATGCACATGAGCTGGGTGAGATAGGGTGTCCGGCTATGTGCACGATGTGGGGGGATGCACATGAGTTGGATGCGATGTGGTGGTATACTAATTGATATATGCTTAAGTATATGTATATGCAATAGAAAGATCATTATTATAATATGTGATTATATGGCATGATGAATCTTGAAAATTTCCCATTTACTTGTAAATTGATTTTATTGCAGCGAGAAACATTCTGTTTATACTGCTTTACTTGGATGATTGCTGGAAATTTCCTCTCTTTCCAATTTCATGCTGAATATGGTTCCTTCATCATTAAATGATTTAATAACCAGGGGTTCAATGAAGGGATTTTTAGTAAGAACTTGAGCTAAGCTGCATTGTTTTCAAATAAGTGCATCATGATTATCAACATTCCTTATCGTTGCTTGTTCCCTTCTTATGTTGACACACTAAGTTTGTACTCACTATTTTCAACTTCATGTTTCAAACCAGGAGGCAATTGGAACCTACGTTGAGGTGTCCACGTAGTTTCGTCTTCTTGGTAGGTATGCTGGCATTTAATAGCCGTCCCTTCACCTTTGTCACTACGCTGGAAGCCTATAGTCATTTTGTTTGTAAATATGTACATGTGATGTAAAGTACTAAGATGCATGCCTTAGACCATATATGTATATTTTGATTGGTAAGCCATCATGAGTGGGAATGGTTAATATTATTTTGGATTAATATAAATGAAATTTTGATTGCTATAGTTTATTAGTAAAGTACTTGAAGGGTAGAATTGTGAGATGTAACTTTCAGAATAATTAATGGGATGATAAGCAGGATTACATAAATAGGGTTGCTTGGGCTTAGTGGACTACGTGCATTGAGTCCATGCGCCAGTCACGGCTCAAAAATCGGGTCGTGACAGAGTTCGTATCAGAGCCCTAGGTTGTTTGGGTCTTAGGATTTCCTTTTGTTGGTCTAGCAGAGTGTTGAGTCTTTATGTGGAAACTTCAGTTGTGAAGGGTGAACCGCTGCACATTTTACAACCAAGGGACCATATAGATTCCCTATCTTAGAAACCAGCTTTTTCCCTTAAGTATGATTAGAAAATGTGTTTAATAATAGGTGTTTGCTCTTGTATAGGTAAGAATGCCTCCTAAGACACAAGCCACCTCAAGACGGATAGGGGATCAAGATGCTCCTAATGAGATGACAAATAGGCCACGGGCATCCATCATTAGGAGGCAAGGTAGACGTGGCGGGGCCACTAGGCCAGTGAGGGTGGAAACTACTGTGGGTAGGTGATAGGAGGGATAGTCTTCAGGTGATTTGGATAGACAACTAACTAGGGGCATTAACATCAAAGACTTACCGGTAGGCCTGCAAAACGTTAATTAGGTTATAGAGATGATGGTAGCCCGTATGGACGATATACAGAGGATAATGGAGGGAAGACCTACAGTACAAGAATCCCCTAGTTCCCAAGTGTAGGCGGAAAGCCAACATCTTGAGGTCGAGAGGGGTCATTTAGAGATTTTTCTTCTTGATTTTCTCAAGCTTAAGCCTCCGTCATTTTCAAGGTTTGATGCATCGAAGAAAACTCCAGATTTTCTTAGATAAGATTGAGAAAATTTGTAAAGCCTTGAGATGTTCCAGTGTCTGATCAGTCGAGCTAGCCGCCTTCCTATTAAAGGACGTGGCGCAAGAGTGGTATAGCTCCTTATGTAGAGGCAAACGAAAAGATGCAGCATCATTGACTTGGAGTGAGTTCAGTACAGCCTTCTTAGATCGAATTTTACCATTTAGTGTATGTAGTGCCAGAGCTAGGGAGTTTGAGGCTTTGGTGCAGACCTCAAGTATGACGGTGTCAGATTTCGACATAAAATTCACACAATTGTCTCGATATGCACCCTATTTAGTTACTATAGAGGAGATGAAGATACAAAAATTTGTGGATGGGCTAGTGAAGCCATTATTTAGGGTTGTGGCATCCCGAGATTTCAATACCTATTCTACAGTAGTGGATTGCGCTCAGCGAATTAAGATAAGGACCAGTAAGAGTAAGGCTGCGAGGGATAGAGCAAAAGTGGCCAAGATAGAGGGTTATCAAGGTCGTAGAGATTTCAGCAGTGATATTTCGTCTTCTAGCCATCAGGGTCCACAAAGGGACTCACGATTGCCCCAAAAGGGGAGTGACGTTACTAGTGCTAATGTTGGATCAAGGCAGCAAACTTTTAGTGGAGGAAGGGAGCAAGATTCTAGACAGGGTAGTCAAGTTATCCACCCTTGTGATACTTGTGGGAAATGACATAGTGGACGATGCTTACATACTACGAGAGTTTGTTATGGGTATGGTCAATCTGGACATATTAGGAGGGATTGCCCGATGGCTCATCAATCACAAGGTTCTGCTCGCAGCTCTACCAAGCCAACCTTGTTTGCTCCTTCAGTAGCCACCTCATCTGATTGGGAGGCTAGTGGATCAAAAGGTAGAGGTGTTATTACTTCCTCTCAAGGCAGGCCTTCTGGGTCCAGACGTCAGAGTTATGTTGGTAAAGGCCCAGCGAGGGTATATGCTTTAACACCCCAAGAGGCGTAGACATTTAATGCAGTGGTCTTAGGTACTCTTTCCGTTTGTAATATGGATGCTCGAGTATTGTTTGATCCTGGTGCTACCCATTCTTTTATTTCTCCATGTTTTGCACTTTGTTTGGGTAAGGATCATGTTAGGAAAGAAGAACAATTGGTGGTGTCTACTTCTTTAAAGGAGGTATTTGTGGCTGAATGGGAATATGAGTCTTGTGTAGTTCGAGTCAAAGACAAAGACACTTTGGTGAATCTAGTGGTACTAGACTACTTAGACTTTGACGTGATCTTGGGAATGGATTGGCTATTACCCTGCCATGTCAGTGTGGATTGTTATCATAAATTGGTTAGATTTGATTTTCTCAGTGAACCATCATTTAGTATTTAGGGGGATAGGAGTAATGCTCAAACCAATTTGATATTGGTCATGGCTACCAAAAGGCTATTAAGATAGGGTTCTTCAAGTTACTTAGCTATTGTGAGAGATACTCAAGCAAAGGTTGGACATATAAGCCAAGTATCGGTGGTGAATGAGTTCATGGATATATTTCCCGAGGAACTACCAGGTTTGCCTCCAGAGCGAGAGATTGAATTTTGCGTAGATTTGATTCTGATACTAGAACTATATCCATATCCCCAATAGAATGGCACCTGCAGAGCTTAAAGAGCTTAAGGATCAGTTAGAAGATTTGTTGGATAAAGGCTTCATCGATCCTAGAGTCTCGCCTTGGGGAGCACTAATGTTATTTGTAAAAAAGAAAGATGGGTCGCTTAGATTGTGCATTGGCTACCAACAGTTTAATAAAGTGACGGTGAAGAATAAGTACCCTCTTCCAAGAATAGATGATTTATTTTATCAACTACAAGGAGCACAATGTTTCTCTAAGATAGATCTACGATCTAGGTACCATCAGTTGAGGATCCAAAATGAAGATATACCAAAGATCGCATTTCGAACAAGATATGGTCACTACAAGTTCTTGGTGATGTCATTTGGGCTTACGAATGCCCTTGCGGCCTTTATGGATTTGATGAACCGAGTGTTCAAGCCTTATTTGGACAAGTTCGTGGTGGTGTTTATTGATGACATCTTGATCTACTCGAACAGCCAAGAAGAGCATGAGCAGCATCTTAAGATAGTGCTCCAAACTTTGAGAAAACATCGATTGTATGTCAAGTTCTCCAACTGTGAGTTCTGGCTTGAAAGCGTTGTATTCTTAGGACATGTGGTTTCCAAGGATGGGGTACAAGTCGACCCAAAGAAAGTTGAGGCAGTGGAAAAGTGGCCAAGGCCAACATCAGTTACGGAGATTAGAAGCTTTTTAGGTTTGGTGGGCTATTATCATCGTTTTGTGAAGGACTTCTCAAAAATAGCTGCCTTTCTGACAAAGCTAACTCATAAAGATACAAAATTTGAGTGGTCAGATGCTTGTGAGGATAGCTTTGAGAAGCTTAAGGCATGTCTCACCATAGCTAGTATTAAGCCTATCACAAGGCACAGAGGGTTATATAGTATTTTGTGATGCATCGTGGGTTGGTTTAAGGTATGTATTAAGGCAGCATGGGAAGGTGATCGCATATGCATCAAGACAACTTAAAAGGCATGAGCAAAATTACCCGGTACACGATTTGGAGATGGTAGCAATCGTGTTTGCCTTATAGATTTGGAGACATTACTGGTTTGACGAGACTTGCGAAATATATACGGACCACAAAAGCCTAAAGTATATATTTCAACAGAGGGATCTTAACTTGCGACAACTTAGGTGGATGGAGCTGCTAAAGAATTATGATTGTACTATTCTTTACAATCCCGGTAAGGCAAATGTCGTGGTTGATGCCTTGAGCAAAAAATCAATGGGGAGCTTGTCACATATCTCCTCAGATAGGAGATTCTTGATTAGGGAGATGCATAGCTTGGGAGACATGGGTGTGCATTTGGAAGTTTCGGAGGCAAATGCATTGCTAGTACATTTTAGAGTGAGGCCTATCTTAATCGACCAGATTAAAGAAGCACAAAGTAAAGATGAATTCATAGCTAAGGCCTTAGAGGATCCTCAAGGAAGGAAAGGAAAAATGTTTACTAAAGGCACAGATGGAGTGTTGAGGTATGGAACTAGACTTTATGTGCCAGATAGTGATGGATTGAGGAGAAAAATATTGGAGGAGGTGCATATGGCAACCTATGTGGTACATCCAGGGGCTATAAAGATGTATCAAGATTTGAAAGAGGTATATTGGTGGGAAGGACTCAAGAATGATGTAGCTGAGTTTGTCTTCAAGTGCTTGCTTTGTCAACAAGTGAAGGCAGAACATCAAAGGCCCTCAAAACTACTACAACCATTACCAGTGCTTGAATGGAAGTGGGAGCATATTGCTATGGATTTTGTAACAGGTTTTCCTTGAACTAATGTGGGCTACAACTCTATCTGGGTCATAGTAGACCGGTTAATGAAATCAGCTCATTTTTTTCAAGTTAAAACTATATACGGGACCGCCTAGTACGCCCAGCTTGATGTAGATGAGATAATATGGCCGCATGGCATTCCTATTTCTATAGTGTCTGATAGGGGGGCAGAATTCACCAGTAGGTTCTGGGGAAAGTTGTAGGAAGCGTTGGGCACTAAGTTGGATTTTAACATGACTTTCAACCCTTAGACTGATGGACAGTTTGAACAGACGATACAGATATTGGAAGATATGTTGAGGGCCTGTGTAATAGACCTTGGGGTTAGGTGGGATCGATATCTACCCTTAGTGGAGTTTTCCTACAATAACAGTTTCCAAGATAGTATCCAAATGGCACCATTTGAAGCATTATATGGATGGAGGTACAGGTCACTTATTAGATGGCTAGAGGTGGGAGAAAGGAAACCCTTAGGGCCTAAGTTGGTGCAAGACGCCACCGAGAAAATACGCATGATTCGTCAATGGATGTTGTCAACACAAAGTGGGCACAAGTCATATGTTGATAACAGACGGAGGAAATTAGAGTTTTAAGTGGGAGATCATGTATTTTTGAAGGTTTCACGAACAAAAAGGGTAATGAGGTTTGGTAAGAAAGGAAAATTGAGCCCTCGGTATATAGAACCCTTTGAGATTTTAGAAAGGGTTGGAGCAATGGCATATCGCTTGGCATTACCGCCAGACCTTTTGAATATTCACCCCGTGTTTCATGTGTCAATGCTTAGGAAGTATAACCCAGATCCATCTCATGTAATACAGTATGAAACCATCCAGTTGAAAGATGATTTGACCTATGAGGAGCAACCGATAGCTATCCTTGATCGGCAAGTCAAAAAGCTCCGTTCAAAGGATGTAGCCTTAGTTAAAGTGTTATGGCAAAACCACACCAATGAAGAGGTAACATGGGAAGCGGAGGAGGAGATACGAACAAAATATCCACACCTCTTTAATATGTAGAGGTACGTTACCTTATAGTTCGATTTAAATTCGGGGACCAAATTTCTTTGAGTGGGGGAGAATGTGAAACCTCGACCTTCATAGATACGTAACTCAAGGTGAAACTTATGTTTAAAGGTTTAATTTGAGCTAATGATGCTATTTTTACATTACTTATAATTATTTTATGTCATTATAGGAGTAGGATCCAAAAATAATTTTAATTGGTGAAGAAAGGTGCATAATGGGCTATTGCTCTATATGCATATGTTTCAGTTTTTCAAGAATATATCCCACTACAGAAGTTCAAATGACATTATTGTTGAACCATTAGAAAGATAAGAGGCAAGGGTACAACTTTGATGTTTACCACTTTGCCTAGTTTTGATTGAAAAATGGTCAAAATCTTTGTTAAAATGGAAGTACTGTGCCAAAAGAATAGATTGGGACAAAACATTTGAGCGCCGCGGCGCTAGAAATTGAGAGCCACGACCCTCACCGTAATTTCCACAAATAACAAGTTTAGGGGATTTTTAAAACTAGGACTTTTTGGGGCTACTTAAGGGACCTCTTTCAGAGGATTTTGGACCTTTTCCCAATGTCAAAAGAGTAAAATGATTGCACAAGAAAAGGAGGAAAACAAGTGGCCTTGTTAAGGGCATTATTGTAATTGCATGAAGATTTAGATAAGCTTTAACTATAAAAATCTCATTCTTCTAGCAGCTTCTTTATTTCTCCAACAACTTCTTCTTCTCCTTCCTCCCATCTCACGTTTCTCTCCTCTTCCATGAAAGCTTCTCTCTAGCTTCCATCACTCTCCCAAACTAACCTCAATTTTTGTGCTCTACACACCCTGTTGTAGGGTTTTTCATACTCTTTTACTCCCTCACCTTAAGAAACCCTTAAAAGTCTTTCTTTAATACTTTCTTTTACCAGCTGAACTTTGTAGAGAGAGAAAGAGAGGTTTCATGATAGCTTAAGGACTCTTGGGAAGAAATTTTATTACAATCCACTAAGGTGAGTGATGAATTAGGACTGGTTTTAAGTTGTTGATAAAGGCTAGTAATTAGAGTTGTGAATTCTGTATTGCTGAAGTTGTTTATCTATTTCTAGTGTTACTAAAGTAGAGAACTAAATAGCCAATCAAATGGTAATGGAAGATAGATAAGAAGGGCTAGTGAAGCTTGATTTGGGAAAATAGTTTTTGGACTAATATTAATGTAAACTGGATTGGCTGTGATGTTTTTGTGGGTGATAGGTTCCAACGAGGCCCTCAGCCCCATTTGAACCATTAGGGAAGTTAAAGTCTATTAAAGGTTCAACAAATACCGGTGAGTGAACTTGCATAAAATGTTTTGGGATATACACATACATTTTTAATTGAATCCCCCTAAAATGTTTTATTGGTTTTTATTCAAAACTCGCGTGGGAACAAGCCCTTTTGAAATGTTTTTATATTATCAAATTGATAGTGTGATGAATCCATACGTTTCTACATAATGAATAATTGATATGAACCTTGATCACCCTTTATGTTCCATTAGCTTTCTAAACCTTCTAGCCATCATGGCTAATTCTTCATCATCATCACTAGATAATTCTTTTAATTATTCATTAAATGTGCTAATCTTGAGTGTAAAATTCTTTTTCTCTTTGGTTTCTTTCTTTTCCTCTTTTTCTTCTTCTTTCATTTCTAGTTCATGTGTGAAAGCCATAAATTTCATCAAGTGTGACCACATTAAGATCCTTGGCCTCTTGGATGGCTGTGACTTTGGGTTTTCAGCATTTTTGAAGGTATCTAAATAATCTTTCACTAACTCATGTTCTGGGATGGTTTTCCCAAGTTGATTGAGCTTGTTTGTAATGTTGGTAAACCTTTCGAACATGGTAGAGATCTCTTCACACGGTTGCATTTTAAACATTTCATAATTATGGGTGAGTAAGGTAATTTTAGACTCCTTATCTTGTGAAAGTCTCTTTATGAATGGCCCTAAGATTTTCTCAAATCTCCATGGCTGTGGTATAGCTAGAGATTTTATTGAATACAATGGGAGTCAATGCACAATGGAGGGTGTTAATAGTTTTAAAGTTGGTTTAAACCTTTTTTACTTCAACTTCAGTCCACTCAGCTCTTAGTTTAGGTATTCTCTCACTTATGACAAAGCTACGTGAGGTAGGAATGTAAGGTCCTTTTGTGATCACATCCCATATTTCATAATCTAAGGCTCTAATATTGCTAAACATTCTAATGCTATAATAAGTATAATTTTATCCATCAAATAAAGGAGGCCTATTTGTGGATAGACCCTCAGTAAGAATAAACTTTTGTAAAGCAATGTGGATCTCCCTTAAAGATGTTAAGCCTTAATCTTGAGGATCTAGGTTTGATACCACTTGTTGGTCCCATTGATGTGTCAGAAAAGGGGGTGAATAGTACTAAAAATTTGAAACTTAGCCTTTTTCAGGTTGTAGAGCTCCTAATCAATTAAAGAAAGGAAGATTAAAAACTTGTTATAGTTAAAAGACACCAAGTAAGGAATGGGAGAAAGAAGTGGACAATGCAGAAGTAGTTATAGTGGTTCGGTCCTTTTGACCTACATCCACTACCTTGATCTCCCAATCAAGGATTTTCAACCCAACTTCACTATTAGTGGAATAACAGCTTCCACCAAGCTTTTACAAAGTGAGCTTTTGACCCAAGCTCTAATTCCTTACAATAAGTTTTAGAGTGCTTCCCAAACTATAATTTTAGAAGAAAAAGAAGAGAAAGAAGTACAACTAATTACCTTTTCAGATCTCGAAAGATTACAATCAAGCTCAAACACTTTTTCAATAATAGGAATGAAGAACAAGTGTTTTTTTGTGAAGGTTCTTTGCCTTTTCCTCAAAATGGTTATTTGTACTTCACTCTTACCTTTTTTAACCATTAGAGCTTCCTTTTATACTTGGGGAGTCAGATTTTGCTATTTATGATAGATTCTGGCTGTTAGAAATAACTTTGATACCATTCTAACCATTATTTTATCTTTTAGTATTTAAATTCAAATAAGCAAATAGAGTTATGCTAACTGGTTATGAACAGACTCAAACCATTAAACATTCTCTGCCTTACACTATTTAGCAACTCTATTCACTACGTTAACTGGTTAAGGAAACTCTAATCAATTAGAAACTTTCTTTTTTCACTTTTCTTTACAAAGTAGTCTTTCATTAATTGGTTAGCTCTCCTTTAACTGGTTAAGGCTTCATTTCCTTTATCCTTAACTGATTAAAATTAGCTTTAATCAATTAGAAAATCTTTGAATTTCTCCATTTTGGCTCCCTTCAATGGTCAACCTTCTTTCAAATTTGATTTTGACACTTGAAGCTACTAAGGCCTTGTGCTCTAACCGATTAACCAAGCTCTTTCACCGATTAGCATAACTCTATTTTTAGCCTCCAACACCTCCTTAATCAGTTAACCCTGGTGCTAACCGAGTAAGGCTTTTTGTCTTGCATTTATCTAGCCCCTTTTTGTGCCTTAACTAGTTAAGGCTCCTTGTTAATCAGTTAATAATGTTTTGTCTTTATTAATTACTTTTTTCTTTCTTTCTTTAATAAATTAACTCAGCTACAAATTTAGCACGCATCTTGCCCTTAATTAACAAATTTGTTAAGGGAAATAAGCTATATCCTGCACACTTAAATAGTGAAGTTAGATATTAATGAATAAAGAATGTTTTGTTACCATCAAAAACATATGGAGTCAACAATGAATTAGTTATGAATTAAAAAATTCCCCATTTTTTCAAGAACTTTGAAACTGTAGTAGAAATATGAGAAATAAAGTAGCTAAAACATAGTATGAACAAAACAAGCAAAGCGTAGAAAGATAAAGAGTACTCGATCAGATTGCTATAGAGGTTTGGCCTTCTAATGCCTACGTCCTCTCTTTTGATAACACAAGGAGTTCGAATCCACTATCAACTTGACTTTTTAATAGGATCAAACATAACCTTTACAACATGCCTTTTAATAGGATTAGGTGTAACCTTCACAACATGCCTTTCCACAGGATTAGGCGTAACCTCACAACATGCCTTATCACAACATCAAGCATAACCTCACAACATGCCTTTTCACAAGATTAGGCTTAACCTCAACCAAAGCACTGTACTTTTCACGTTCAAGCACAACCTTTACACAAGATGTAATCTTTTATAGATCAAGAAAAACCCTTTTACCTTTTGGGTGGAGGTATAACAAATACAATAGTGGATTCTCAAGAATCTTTAGCTCAAAACCTTTAATAAGGCTGGTAGCAAAGTTTAGGTTCAGAAAGATGAGAGATTTCTTAAGAGAAATGAATGATGAAAGAAGGTTTAAGCTCAAGGAGTATCAACTAAAGGATAAAAAAGTGATCTTTAGCATTTGCTCTTGCTTAAAAATATGATTTTTCTGCTTTTAACTCTTTTGATTGTTTTGCCTCTCTTTTGCTATTCAAAGCTATTTCAAAATCATTCAAGTTGGCACTTTAACATCCTCAAGGTAGATATTTATAGGCCTTGTGACTTTTTACCCTTTGGAGTGAAATTTGAATTGACTTTTGTACGTTCTAGCCAGCTTGCACATTTTTGTCGCACATGGAGAATCGATTCTTTGTTCTTGAGTTATTGATTCTTCATAAAGTTTGGAAATTTCAATCTCTGAAGAATCAATTCTTTTATTTTCAAATGTCAATTCTTCCTCAACTTAGTTCAAAGGTGACACCTTTAGATTTTTGTAAAATCGATTCTTTTGTTCGAAGGTGTCAGTTTTTCAATGTGGTTTGGAGCCAAAATATGCATTTGAGCTTGATCTTTCGCTTTGCAATATTATCCAATTGTACCATCTATTTCTTCTTCACCAACTTTTTTATTTTTGTCATTAATGCTTCAAGAACCAATATCTTCTTTATATAGAACCGATTTTTTGTTTCCAGACTTGTACTTTTAGGTTCATTCTTCACTCAAAACTAACTTCTACTATATGGATAATCGATTCTTTCATGCTTGCATTTCTTTCTTCTACATTATATTCTCCTAGAATCAATTCTTGCACTCTAAGCTGTTGTTTCTTCTCAATTCTAATAGCTTCAAGAACTAACTTCTTTTTTTCTCAGAATCAATTCTTCATTATTTCTGTTTACTAAGAACTAACTTATCTAATCTTCAAAATTGATTCTTCTTGTGATAAAGAAATAAATTTTGCTTTATTCTAATTTAAGAATCTAGTCTTTATATTTAAGAATTTGATTCTTAGGTTGGCACTTTGAGTTTAAAAACAAAGAAATATTTAAGTTTGAGAGCATTATCACAACATATTTAAGTCATCTCAGCATTTCAAGATATCTCTCTTTAAGATCAACTTCAAAGCATTCTTGAGAATATTCTTTAGATTCTAAAACATCTTTCATTCACTTCCAAAGCATATTTGGTTCAATCAATTTTGTCATTTTAAAACTATAATAAATCTAACAATTTCCCCCTTTTATATGACAAAATTAAGAGTTAAATGTAATAACCCTCTTCTCGATCGTTACCGGTGTCCGAAACTTGCGGGAGAACTGCCAACTCCCGAACAAGCCTTCACAATTATCATTTTATCAAACCACAACACTTCCGTCGAAAATCTCATAACCATCACAATTTCATTAATAGCAAATATTCACCATATACATTATGTTTCATCATCACAAATAAATGTTTACATTTTACAAATAATGGCAAGTTCCTAAAATCTCTTGACAGCATAAGGACCTCTAGCAGCGGAGCGACTCGAAATAGGGTACTAGGAGATGCCTTTACCTACTTCGAAGTGAACCATAATATGCCAATGAAAAGCATGCTAGCTGATCACTTCTCTGCAAAATGAGAATAGTGGGTGAGTCTCACAAACTCAGTGATCATTAGCTCAGTGAGCAGGGCGAAGATGGGAAACAAGCCAAAGATAGATAATTTGAAAAATAAAAACATATGAATATAGATGAACAATTTAAAATCAAATGAGGCATTTGTGCCTTACATGTAAACCCAAGAGTTGTGATGCAAAATAATCATTTCAAGTAATATAATAAAACTAGTGCAAGTAAAAGATTTCTATTGTCAAAATCATTTGTTGTCTTTTACTTCAAATTGGACTAACATAAACACGAACGCTTCCGTAAAATCAAGCAATATCAATGCTTATACACTAGCTTATAAACGATCTCATCCTCGAGGTATTAAACACAAAACCATTGTATAAATAAGGGAGTTATGGAAAAACCAGTATTTCTCACCATGCGAAAGAATTCGTATTTGAAAACCCAAAGAGAATAACTATCGAGTAGGTAATAGTAATAATCAACTCGTGGACTCGCTTCCACGTAATAACATTTGGGAGGCCCCCCATACACCAGGTTCCCACAGCCATGGTAACCTTGATGATGTTGGTCGACATCAAGGAAATCAGGGGGTCGCAACCATGTATATCAACTTATGGCCTAGCCACATGTATCAACCTGTGGCCTTGCCACGTATATATCACAGATCGTGGCCTAGCCACGTCTAACAGTCCGTCGGTGACCCAAAGGTTCTCTAGCTAGAGCTCACTTATGCACAAGGGTCACACTATCCCGATGTGATAGTCGGCCTACTCTCGAATCTCTCCGTTTGACAAAACCATTTAAAAGCAAATTGGGTTCCTAAAAGCTCATTTTAAATCTATTTCTAAAAAAACCAATCGTGGTGACATGATAAACTTGTTTGTAAGACTTTATAATGAACCTTTGCATGAGGTTTAAATATCAAATCAGGATGGTGAATATATGTAATTTATTCATGAATGCATATCACAAAAACAAATAAGGCACATTTTGACATAAACCATGGTTAAGAGCTTGTTTCCCGATTTCTAAAACCCTTTACATATATAGCTGTTATATATATATATATTCAAAACAATTTCAAAAGTCATGGCATCCACAATTGCCTAGCATTTCCACCAGCTCATGCTTTCCACAATAACAGTGTAAAAATCTTAATCATATAGTTATATATGAAACATCATTCTATATATTACGAAACTTTTTTGAAATAGACACCCCCTACTCACCTCACAATAGCGAGACATTACATAGCTATCGGTTCAGGTATGTCTCTAGCTAATTCTACTTGCTAGTCACCCGTTATCTCCTCCGATACACCACCATAGCAAACCTTCCTCACTTACACATGTCCTAGCAACAAATTAAACTAAGTATACTTAATTGTACACATATATGGGCAGCACCTTAATTAATGAATCCTTAATCCAATTTCATATTTTTTTTCATCCTCATCATTCATAATAATCTAACATGCAATCTATGAACTTTTAACCAACCAAATCCAATACAACATAATGTACTCACATTGCATGCTTACCTTCCGATTTTTATCTTGAATTCCTCATATAGCTCACAATCCCCTCACACCCTCGGTCACCATTGCTGCCACAAGCATAAACAATTAATACACATATCATTTTTTCCTTTCCACTTATGATCTAAAGATTAAAACACTTACCCATCACTTATCTTGCTCAAAATCACCATGCTTGTAAGATTCACCCACATGCATGCACCCAGTTCTTTGAATCCTTGAGGATTCTTACTACCATAAGCACAATCTCACATTACAATTGGTTAACAGGGCATGCATTCAAACAAAATGATAACTTTCACTTTCTTACCTTAAAATCACCAAGCCGAGCCTCCACTTTCTCCTTCAAGCTCCAACAATAGCATGCAAAAGAAAACCTTTCGATTTTTCTCCAATCTTCTCCAAAACTTGTAACGACAGCTCCTCAATTGCTACCAACGTTTAAGTCTAGTGGGAGAACTTGCCAAGTCTTGAACAAGCCTTATTCGAAACCTTTGTATAACAATGAATCCATTCCACCGATCTATTTAATTTCTTGAACCATTCATCCATTGGGAAATCTTGTAATCATCATAATTTTATTAATAGCAAATATTCTCTATACATTGTATTCCATCATCATATAAGTATGTCTACATTGTACATAAGTGTTTGCTTCCAAAACCAATATACTATAATTGACCTGACCTCTAACAGCGAAATGACTCAAAATAGGGAACTAGGAGATGCCTTGTCACGACCCAAATTTCAGGCCATGATCGGCTCATAGGCCCAATGGACATAGCCCACAAGCCCAAGCAAGCCTATCTATATGACCTGTTTATCATTCCATCAAAAGTTGCTAAAGTTATATTTCATAATTCTAATTCAAAATAATGCTAACCATTGCCATCTCATAGTGGTATTACCAATCAAAATATACATATATTGTCTAAAACATATATCTTAATAATTTACATCAAGTTTGTCTATACACAACAAAAGGGATACTCGACTTCCAACGGAGAGACCCGGGTGAAAGTACTGCTATTGAATGTCGAGATATCTACCAAGGAGACGAATCTATGAGGACACCTCGACCTAGTTACCGACTACCTCCTGATTTGAAAACATGAAGTTGAAAACAATGAGTATAAACCCAGTGAGTGAACAAAGGAAGGGAACAGGCAATCGATAAGAAAAGTTTAAGAAATCATAATGCACTTATTTTCAAAAATAATGCAATTTAGTTTAATTCTTATTAAAACCCCTCCTTAAACCCTTAATTGGTTAATCACTTGATGGTGAAGGATCCGTACATAAGAAAGAATTTGAAGAGTGAAACCTTTAATAGCATTCAAGCAAGTCAAGTGAAACGACGTGTCCTCGCTATAGCGGAAAGGCATTCTCGCTGCAGTGAAATTTGGGCTCAATTTATCAGCTGGCCGAGGGTTTCTCACTAAAACCCCTCCTTTCAAAATTAATTAATTAATTCCTTGATGTTGGTAGTCCATGATCAACTACGGTACTAAAGAAGTGGAAAATAGGGTAGCAACCAACCAAGGTAGCAAGCAAGATAGAATGTTTCTTGCCATAGCGAGAAGCTTCAGTAAATTTCTCATTGCAGAGAGAACCAGGCTAGTGTAACCCCCCCAAACTCGAGAGTTTCTCGCTACAGCGAGAAATAGAGCAACTTAGTTAAAAAGGGTCTTGTTACATCAAAAGCCATTTTCTTGCTAAAATGAAAAGCAAATTTGGGAGCAATTAACAATGCCAACATACAACATAATCACAAGTATTTTCATAAACTTCCTATAACACACACACACACACATATATATATACATACATCATCATGCATATCATCCCGCCACACTCAGCTCAATGCAATATCATCATCATGTGTGCACTCCCAACTCGCACACTTCAACATCATCGTGTGTGCACTCCTTACTCGCACACTCTAACATCATCATGTGTGCACTCCTTACTCACACACTTCAACATCATCACAAAACATTATTCATCAATGCACAATGTATATTCATATATATATACATACCAACATAATATAGGAGCACATGGATTCATCCTTTTACACATTTCACATTTTCACAACATCAAAACATTTTATCAAGGGCTTGTTCCCCGGTACACATTTTTTAAACAAAGGTTGGATAAAATCATTCAAATGTTTCATCCAAATACATTTACATTTTCCAAAACAATTTTGAAATGCAAGTTCACGCACCGATCTTTATTGATGTTTTGGTGGGCTCTAACTTCGACTAAGGTTCCAAATGAAGGTGTGGGGTTTCGTTGGAACCTATCACACACAACAACATCACCATCAACCTAACTTGGCATTAATACTATTCCAAAGCTATTTTCTAAATTGAGTTTTACTAGTCATTCCTAACTAGCTTCCAACTACCATTAAATGGCTATTATTTGCACTGCTCTAGTCACACTAAAAATGAATAAACAATCTCAACAGTAAAACACTCACAAATCTAATTATTAGACATTATCAACAACTAAAGAGATTAACCCTAACTCATACTCACCTTGGTGTTCTTTGTAGTTGAATTCTCTTTCCAAACTCTTCAAGCTAATAAAGGAAATCACTTTCTCTCTCCCTACACATCCAGCTAGTGAGTGAATGTACTTAAGAAAAACTTTTGAAGGCTGTTGAGGTGTAAAGATGGAAGAGCATGAAGAACCCTATGAAAGGGTGTAGAAAAACATGCGAAATGAGTCTAATTTGGAAAACTTTTAAGGGTTTTTGTAATACTCTATACTTTGATGTGGTGACAAATAAAGCTTATCGGATGCCAATTAAAGTATAATAAGGTATTTTGGATACCAAGGAAACAAGAGGAAATTTTTGGAATAAAATAATATTAAAATATTAATATTTTATTCAGTGTCGAAATTTCCCATGAAGAAAGAGTATATGGTCAATTTAAGTGGGGGAGAGGAAGAATGAGGAGATTTCGGAGTAAAATGATGTTAATGGGGCTGCGTGTCTTTATTAAATAAATATAGCGTGGGGTAAAAAATATTTTAAATATTATGGGAACACCGCGTTGGGGTACAAACTTTATATTTCATTTGTACATATGTAAAAGAAGATAATAGAAGAAAATTGGAGATTTAAAGATTTTGGGAGGACTTAATTAAAAGGATGAGAACCTTGAAGGGTAAAATAGTAATTTTATTACAAAGTTTGGTCAAAGCTTCCAAAGGAAGCTTTGACTCTTCTTTTTGTTCTTCATGGCCGGCCATCCATGTAAGATTTGCTGGAAATGTAAGGCTTATGTACAAAGAAAGGAAAAGACAAAGAAAATGAGGAGAAAAGATGAGACAATAGTGAAATGGGGAGGAAAAGTCAAGTAAAGTGGCGGTAAAGGTTCCAAGCAATTGTTGACTTGCATTCTAACCACATGGCCGATCAAGGAAGACAATAAAAGAAGAAGGAATGATGGTATGGGTGGTCACATGTAAAAGAAAAAAAATGGAGAATAGACAAGCAAGCTTGTCATTGTTGGCCCCACTTGCAAACCACATTAAACAAAATTTTATCAATTTCTTTTTTTGTTACCAACCGATTATGGAGACAAAAGAGAGAGTCAAGCTATTAGTACTGTTATTTTTAAATCTTGTGTGAAAGGGGGGGTCGGCCATTGAGATGAAAGGCCATATAAAAGAAAAGATAAAGATGAAGGAAAAGTCAGTTGTGAGGAAAAAACGGACTATTTGAAGAAGAAAGAAAGAAGTCGGTGTAAGAGAGCAAATGGAAAGTTGAAGAAGGAAGAGAAAAGTCGGTGTGAGAGAGAGAGCAAAGGGAGAAAGAGAGGGCTGGAAGAGAGCAAAATAAAATGGCAGCTATCGCCACTTAGAGGAGTAAAAAGAGAGGCTTTGAGCTGTAAAACTTTGAGAGGAAAAAGACAGAGTTTTGCTACAAATTTTGAGAGGGAAATAGAGAGAGTTTTGCTGCAAATTTTGGAAAGAAATAGAAAGAGTTGTGTTGCAAATTTTGAGAGGGAAATAGAGAGAGTTTTGATGCAAATTTGGAAAGGGAAAAAGAGAAAGTTTGCTGTAAATTTTGAGAGGAGAGAGAAAGAGTTTTGCTGCAAATTTGAGAGAGAAAACAAGAGCTGGTACTATTGGGTTTGTGAGGGAGAAAACAAAAGCTTGAGCTACCGATTTGTGAGTGAAAAGAGGAGAAGAAAGTTGCTACCGACCGGCGAGGAAGAGGAGCAAAAGAGAGAGAGAGAAAGAGATGGCGAAGAAAAAGAAAAAAATATATAATAATTATTTCTTTAGACCTCCAACAATGCATTTGGCAAAGTTGGCCCTGTGAACTACAATGTTTTACTTGGGTTAGCATCTAAGCCCAATTGAGGAAGTGCAAAGATAAGGTTAAAGTATTGTGGTGGCCTGCCGAAGTAATTAACAAGTGACTGGCAAGTGCAAATAGTTAGAGACACCTCAAAACAAATAGTGACTTGATATCTCGTTGTTACAAGGTGAGTGAACTTGCATTTCAAAATTGTTTTAGGAGACATAATTGTATTGGTGTGAAACATTGAATGATTTATTCCAACTTGTCTTTAAAAAAAATTATACCTTGGGAACAAGCCTTTGGTGAAGTGATTTTATCTTGTGAAAATGTTCTATATAAATGGTTTATATGTTATCACAATATGATGATATGTATGATATGCATTGGGTGCTTCTTTTGTACGTTGGTGTGGACTCAACTATGTGCGAGTAAGAGTGTGCTAAGCCGATGATGACCAGGCTATGCACGAGTAGAAGTGCGCATAAGTTGATGATGACCCAACTATGTGCGATTAGGAGTGCGCATAAGCCAATGATGACCCATCCATGTGCTAGTGGAGAGTGCACATGAGCTGATGACGATGGGAGAGTGTGCATGATGATGAATGAAGTGGGGTGGTGTACTTGTTGATATATGTTGATATATGTATATGTAATAGCAAGTTTATGATTATAATATGTGATTGTTTTGACTGTTGATAACTTGAGTATTGTCAATGTGTTCAATTTAATGTGCAACGTGGCGTGAGTGGATTTTCCCAACGGCAGTGAATGCCCTTTGGGTTTTATCTGGCCAGAATCTTGATGCAACGAAAATGCCTTTTTGCTGCTGTGAGAGTCAATCTATTATGTTTGACTTCCTTGAATTTTTACTAAAGCTTTCACTTCTCAACTTCTTTGTTGTTCATGGGTCTTTCGTCATTAAGTGACTAAAAGACCAAGATTTGAAATGAAGGGTTTTTAGTAAGGGGTAAGCTAAACTGCATTATTTTTGAACTTAAATGCATCATGATTTTTTTTAAACTTTTCTTAATGTTGCTTGTTCGCTCCCTATGTTCACTCACTGAGTTTATACTCACGTTTTCAACTTCATGTTTTCAAATTCAGTGGTGGTTGATACATAGATTGAGGAGTCTGTGTACCCCCATCCCTTGGGTTGGTATCTTGACACTCAGTAGTCATATCTCCCCATCTAGAGTCACTCCGCTGACGGTCAAAGTCTTTGTATATGTTTAATGTGAATTGCAAAGATATATTGACAAACTATCTATGTATGATTTGAATTATGATGCTAATGTGAGCATTCACTTGGGGTTTTATGAGTTGCGTTGGGGAAATCAACATTTGAACACTATTAAGCTTATTCTTAAAGAAATATGCTAGATAGATGGGTTAATATACAAATGCATATTGAGAGGCTTGCTTGGGCCTAGTGGGCTATGCCTATTGTGTCCTTGAGCCGGTCATGGTCAGGGAACTGGGCTGTGATAGTTTCAAAGGATACCTCTATGAAAGGTGCAAAGAAACATGGAATGGAGAGGAGAATAGATGGAAAAAGAAGAAGAGAAGCTGCTGGAAACTGAAGAAAAGCTGCTGGAGATTAGATTTTTATAGTTAAAGTTTATCCAATTTTCATACAATTTACAATAATGCCCTTATCAAGGCCACCTATCTTCCTCTTTTCCTTTATGCACTCTTTTTACTCCTTTAACACTAAGACAAAGTCCATAGTAGTCTAAAAGTACTCGAGTTCACGAAAACTTAAAATTTAGGCTCGAGGTGCAAAATGACAATTTTACCCCTATCATGGAAATAATCAATATTTATATCTTCTTCATTTATTTTACCCTTATTCATTCATTCCTTAGGCCTACTTGGACCTTAATAACGTTAGAAAACTACTTCCAAGAGCTCACCATCAGAAATGACAAAATTACCCTTGGTTTGTGTTCGTGTCTACTTTTAGTTACGGGTCTATAGAGGTCGAGGTCTCACATGCCTTGACCTACATCACAGTGAACCATGAGTGCCGATGAATAGCTCGCTAATTGATCACTATCTGTAAAAGGAAAATAAGGGGGTGAGTTTCACAGACTTAGTGATCGTCGGCTCCATGAGTAGGGCATAGATGAGAAACAAGCTTGAGGCATATCATTTGAATGATAAAACCAGAATAAAATTAGTAATCTTAGATAAATCTAATTTTAAATAGAGAGTTTGTGCCTTGTAAAAAAATGATGCCGTAAAATCATCATGCAATATTTGACTTGGCAAAACGATGTCGAAATCATGTGTAGCAAAACAAAGTTCAATCATAGAAAACATCACTTGCTATCAAAGTACGAGAAATAATATAAAAGTATGCATGCTCCCAAAATGTGTAACAAATCAACTTATAAAGCCACATAAACCAATTTATGATCGTTAAATAAGCACTAAAAGCTTTTATTCAAATAAGGGGAGCTGTAGAGAAAATCGTAACTTTCCACCATGCAAAAGAGTATGCGTAAAAAAATTCACAAGGCTCTTGAGTAGGAAAGCATAATATCAACACATGGACCCATTTCCACATAATAACATCCAGGAGCATCACTTCTACTGGATTCCCATATGCCATGGCAGTTTCGACGATGTTGGTCGACATTAGAGAATCAAGCGGTCGCAACCGCGAATATCACTTGTGATCTAGCCTAATATAACAACCCATGGCCTTACCACGTATATCACAGACCATGGCCTCGGCCATGTCTAACAGCCCGTCGACGACCCAAAGGTTCTCTAACTAGAGCTCACTTGTGCACAAGGGTCATACTTAACCGAAGTGACATTCGACCTACTCTCGACGCTCTCGGTTTGTCAAAATCGTTTCAAAACCAAATCAAGTTTTTCGAGACTTTTTCCTTCAAATCATTTGAAATCAAGGTTTGATAACTTGTTAAATTGCATTTCTCATTAATTGGCATGATGTAAACACATGTAAAAAGGTTGAAATAAAACTGATGCTCAAAACTTGTATTTAAATCATTTTAACAAATGCATTTAGCTATGTAGATCACACACAAAAATACAAGGCACGAATTTTGATGCAAACATCATAAAAAGACTTGTTTCTTGATTTCTAAAACACTTTACATATATAGTTATCTACAAGCATATCCAAACCAACTTTCAGAACAACTTGCATCCACAAAATACTGAGAATTCTACCAACTCATGCTTTCCACAATTTTGCATTTAAAGTAAACCAACACGTATATATATATATATATATATATATAGCTTATGGAAATTTTAAAATGGACACCCCCTACTCACCTTACAATAGTGAGACGCTACGTCGCTATTGATTCAAATGTGTGTCTAACTAACTCTACTTGTCGGTCACTCGTTACCTTATCTAGCATGCCACCATGGCACATTATCTTTACTTTTGCACTTCCTAGCAACAATCCAAACATCAATATATTTAGTGTATATCATTTCCACTTCTCTTTCTCATTCAATCATGAATCCTCATTCTACTAACTTGCATCTTGACACCTTTTTGCTAAGGTCATTCAGATACTTCGCTTGCGTAATTCTTTAGATTAATAGTACCGGCAACTTATTTATAACTTTAGCACATGCAGTAATCTTTTCCAATGATATTTATCAAGTCCAACCATCATTTTCACACCAATAGTCTAGCATATCGCAGCAATTATAAATCTACTTTCATCAAGCATTTTCTAAATTTACATTCACATGCTACCACCAAGCATAACATCAATATTCATTCATGCACACCAACATTCATAACCTTTTAAACCTTTCACAACAACACATATTCACACACATTACATTTTCCAAGCTTTCAACTATCATAATTGCTTCTAACCGTACCCATGACATCACAATAACACTACACATTGCACACAATTATTCTCACAATATGAAACTAACCATAGGCCTCAAATTGTAGTGTCAAGCTTACCACTTTTTCTTTCACCTTAAATCCACTATGTAGCCACGGGTTTGGTGGCTCGCATGTCACCAAATTTCCTTTAATCAAGCTGATCTTGTTGCCACAAGACATTTTCACACAATCACAATTCATTTCTTTCAAAAATTCATAGATCAAATTCAAACTTTACTTACCTAAACTTTCCTTGAACCCATGAATCATTCACACTTCCTTCCTTGTGGTTTCTAGGTGGAATAAAGCTTTGTGGCAAAAGGATAGTGAGAAATAGAGAGAAAGAGCTCATGGGTGCACTAAAGGACAGTGAAAGTGTTAAGATTTTTTTCTTCTTCACGGGTGGGAGCTCTCTTATTGCTCAAGCTTTCTTCTCAAATTTGCAGCTTTAATGTGGTAACTTTGAAGGTTTAGAACTCATTCAAGGGTTAGGAAGGCACGAGTTTTTGAATAGAACTTGGTACTCTCCTTGTGTGGCAAATGGGTGGATTGCCCAAGAATTCTTTCTTCTCTTTGTAACTTTGGTTTGGACGGATTCTCCAAGGAATCCTTAAGCTTGGTGGACCTCTCAATGTTGGGAGACAAACTTTCATTTCATTGTTTACTCATGCATGGGTGGATTGCCCATTGTCAATTCTTTTTCTTTTATTTTTCTTTCCTTCGTTTTCTTTTCATGTCATGTCTTTCAACTCAAATTTCCCTTTCTTTGTTTTCTTTCTATGAAATTTTATGTTTATGCCTTTTTCCTTTCAAATCCCTTTACCATCTTTACTTGTTTACCATAGGCTATCCTTGCCAAACCATGGTTTTCTTACACTTAAATATTCTTTACTCTTTTTCTCTTGTCAGTTATCACATGGTGGGGTCCCACATGTTTCCCACTCACTTCCTCCTTTTCGCATGCAATGATTTGCATGTAATAATGAATTCTCCCATACATTTTATGCTAGGAATGACATGGTTAGAGCATCAATGCAATGGAATAACAAAATTGAAATAAAATAAAAAACCATGCCTTCTACCTTTGGATCACCTTGGTTGTTCAATGCAAAGTTATGTACCACATAAAATCATAAAGATGTACCCATCCAAGTGATATCGTGATCAAATGGATTCCTTTTCTTGACAAAACGTGAACATGTTTTTGTATGAAAGAATCCCAGCCACTCAATAACTTGGCCTCCAATGATGCACAAACGATTGCAACGGATCCTTCTCAAATAGAGAGTTTTATGCCACAAGCTTGTGCTAGCAAGTGGACAATGATTGTCCTCTTTTTCCTTCTTTGATTTCCAGCAAAGAATCAGAGGAGAAGTTTTTCAAAATAAAAAAAAAAACTTCTCAAGAGTGACTGCACTCAAGTGAAAAAATCCTTTTTTTTTTGTTTCTTTCTCCTTAAAAAAAAAAGAGTGGCTATAATGTGATATTTATATATAGGTTTAACTTATTAAAATTTACAAAATAAGTGCTTAATATTATAACAATTATAATATTTAACCAATACCTAATTAAACTCTTTTAATTAGGTCCTTAGTAGTTAAAACCTAGAATTTGATTTAAGTCTAACTTAAATCATCACATTCTCAATTTAATCCAAATTTCAACCTTTGTGTGTGACCCATTAGGTTCCTAACATGTTGGCAATGGAATTGAATTATAATATTATTAATTAATTAATTTAAATGAATCATATTCAATTTTAAATTAACTAATTCAGTTCCTTAGACCATGATTGGCATCTAGTAATGCATCATGGCCACCCAATTGTTAGAAGACTCAAAAGATTCTTTGACAACCTTTTATGTTGGCTTTATTAGTTTTTGATGATAATAAAACATTCCCATTTCATTTGTGTCTAACATTTCTATCTAAGTGTGCAGAACAAAAAGTCATATGGAAATAATAAATCAACCTTTCAAATGTGTATATCAAAAATCATGAAAATGAAGAAAAACGATTGATCAACAAAAAGAAAGGTCTTTGGTTAAATAATGAAGAATATTGGTTGACTAAAATTTAAATTGGAGAAATGGCGGGCTGAAGAATATTGAGAAATAGAACCAACTTAGTCGACCAAGATAAGGGTTGGTCGACTAAGAAGCTACTGCCAAAATCTGGGCTTCAAGACAAAACCAACTTAGTTGACTAAGAAATGGGTTAGTCGACTAAGTGCACACTGCCAGAACTGCCAGTGACATGCAGTAGAAAATAGAAACGAGTTAGTCAACTAAGATATCGGTTAGTCAACTAAGAGCATTCTGCTTGCAAGTTTGAAATCTGTACTAAAAGATAAAGTAACGGCTAGAACCGACTCCCAACTGTCTCTAACTGCTAGAAAATTGTCAAACTGCCATAAGAGATGTTTCTCCAAGTATACAAGGGTCTTCCAACAGTTAGAAACAAGTTCTTTGAAATTTTGGAAGAGATTTGAGTCATTAAGAGCTGAAAAACCAAAAAATTTTCTCTTCACCTCACTGCACTTAAACACCCATCCTTTGTATTTGTACTCTACACTCAACTGTGTACCATTTAGATCAACTTGTGATCATAGGTACTTTCTTTTATTTCTCTTCTTGTGTTCTTAGAGTGAGAGAGTCACTTTAAATGGTTGTTTCAAGCTAGGTTTGCTTGAAAATGTTAAGGTTCTAACTTAGCCTTTAAAAGTTAGGTGTTGGGTTTTAGTTTAGCCTGTGAAAAACTAGTGTAAAAGGTTTTGGCTGAGCCTTGTAAAAGCCATTGTAAAGCTTGGTGAAAGCTTGTGAATTTCACCGATTCTTAGTGGATTGTTTGGAAAATCCTTGGTTGGATAATCAAGGTAGTGGATGTAAGTCTTGGACCGAACCACTCTAAATTCTGCTGTCTTGTTTACTCTGTTTTTATTTTGTTTTCTTTCTCTCATTTATCTTGCATTTGTCTACACTTAAAGACAATTTTTGAAAGAGCCAAATTGTGCTATTCACCCCCCCCCTCTAGCACACTTACTTGGGACTAACAAGTGGTATTAGAGCTAGTTCCTTGTTCTTAAGGTCTAACACCCTTTGGGAGGATCCAAATGGCTCTCCAAAAATCCATAGTTACTGAGGGACAATCAACAAACAGACCACCTCTGTTTGATGGCTCTAACTATCATTATTGGAGCACTAGGATGTCAATTTACATTAGAGCTATAGATTATGAAATGTGGGATGTCATAACTGATGGAACCTTTATTCCCTCAACTTTGAATGTAGTAACCAATGAGTTGATGCTTAAGCCAAGGTCTGAATGGACCGAGGCTGAAACTAAGAGAGTTCAAACAAATTTTAAGGCTATCAATACATTGCATTATGCCTTGACCCCCACTAAATTCAACAAAGTCTCAAGCTGTACAACAGCTAAACAAGTGTGGGATAAACTTCGAATAATCCATGAAGGGACTTATCAAGTCAAGGAGTCCAAAATAGCCCTCTTGATACATAACTATGAAACGTTCAAAACGGAGCCCGGTGAAGACATCACCAACATGCTAGATATATTCACAAGCATCACGAATAAATTTGAGTCAGCTAGGCAAACCAATTCCCGAGCATGAAATAGTTAAAAGACTTCTTAGAAGCTTACCAAAAAATTGAAAGCTTAAAGTGATTACAATCCGAGAGGCCAAGGACCTAAATGTTATTACTTTAGATGAGACTTGTGGTTCTCTCCTTACTCATGAGCTAGAGCTCAAAGAAGAAGAAGAAGAAGATAAGAGGGAGGCAAAAGAATAAAAAAAGAGCATTGCTCTAAAAGCCATTATCCTTAAAGAAGAGTTCAAAGAGTTATCTTGTGATGATGATGAATAGTTAGCTTTGGTTGCAAGAAAATTCAGAAAGCTTATGGGTAGAAGAAATCAGAGACTAGCTAGAAGAGGGTTTAGAAAAGGTCGAGGTGTTTCATGGAAAATTTGAAACAAAAATGACTCCAACAAAAAGGACGAGCTAATCTGCTACGAGTGCAAGAAACCTGACCACTTTAAGTCCGAATGTCCATTGCTGAAAGATGAGACTCCAAAGAAAAACAAGAAATCCAAGAAAGCAATGGTGGCAGTTGCATGGTCGGATAGTGACACATTAAGCTCTGAAGCTGAAGATGAAAAATCTGAGGAAAGAGCAAAACTTTGTCTGATGGCACAAGATGATGAAACCGAGGTATCCTCATCCCCCTATGATATTTCCATTGATGATTTACAAGATGAGTATGACAGCTTTTATGATGAATTTGAAAAACTTTTTTCAAAATACAAAAGCTTAAAGAAAAGGGCTACATCACTTGAAAATGATTTGGAACAGATGAGAAAAGAGTTCAATTATGTTTTTGAGCAAAGAAAGTTTTTGCAAACTGAGTTAGAACACTCAAAAACAGATTTTGAAGTTTTAAAATTAGAGCCGGACAATAAATCTGAAGCTTTGCAAAAAACACTTGATGAAAACATAGCTCTCAAATGTTCAAAAAGGGAAACATCAAGTAGGAACTCATATTTTAAGAAAAATTCCCGTAATACCTCATCTAGATGTTATAGTTGCGAAAAACATGGACATTTGTTATATGACTGTTTTAAGGAAAGTAACCTACAGAAAGTTAGAAAAATTTGGGTTCCAAAAGGATCCTATGTTGCAACTAACACTCAAGGACCCATCAAAGTATGGGTACGTATAAAGAAAAATTGAAAATTTGTTTTGTAGGTTGAGCTGCACTTAAAGGAAACATGTTCAAGAGCTCAGCTCAAGAAGAAGCAGCCTTGGTACATGGACAGTGGCTGCTCATGACACATGACAGGAGATGAAATGTTATTTGCTTAGCTGGGCAAAAGAAAAGGGGGTACCATGTGTCATGACCAAAATCCCGACCATGACCGGTGCAAAGGCTCAATGGACATAGCCCACTAAGCCCAATCAAGCCTATTAATATGACCTGTTCACCATTCCATCAAAGTTGCTAAATCACATTTCATAACTTCAAATTAAAATAATACTAAACATTGCCAACTCGTAGTGGCATTGCCAATCAAAGATACATGTATTATCTAAACATACGTCTTAATAATTTACATTGGGTTTGTCTATACACAACAAAAAAAGAGTACTCGACTTCCAGTGGAGAGACTTGAAGAAATGTACAGCTACTGAATGCCGAGACACCTACCAAGGATCGAATATGCGAAGACACCTCGATCTAGTTACCAACTGCCTCTTGATCTAAAAACATGAAGTTGAAAATGGTGAGTATAAACCCAGTGAGTGAACAGGGAAGGGAACAAGCAATATAATAAGGAAAAGTTTGAAATCATAATGCACTTATTTGAAAATGATGCACTTTAGCTTAAGTCCTTATTAAAACCCTTAATTGAACCCTTGGTTGATAAATCATGTGATGATAGAGAATTCATATTCAACATGAAATTGGAGAAATGGAAAATATGGCAAAAAATAGCCAAGTGATAAGCGGCATAGAAAGCTTCATTCTTGCTGCAGCGAGAAATAGAGCAACAAGAAAGAGTTCCTTTCATCCCAAATAAACCATTTCACTGCAATGCGAATTAATTTGGAACACTAAAAAAAATGCTCAAGGTTCAACAAGCAGGATTCCACATACATTATAGTCACACATGTGCAAACATATATGCATATATATATATATATATATATATATATATATATATCCATAACCATGCACACTCTCCCATCGTCATCAGCTCATGTGCACTCCCCACTAGCACATGGTTGGGTCAGCATCAGCTTATGCGCACTCCTACTCGCACATAGTCAGGTCCACATCAACATACGAAAGAAACACCCAATGCATATTATACATATCATTATTCTCACGACCCAAATTTTCAGGCCATGACAGGCGTAAGGGCCCAATAAACGTAGTCTATTAAGCCCAAGCAAGCCTATCGATTTATCCTACTCATCATTCCATCAAATATCGGTAAGTCATATTTCATACTTTTGAATCAAAATAATGATATACATTGCCAACTCGTACTGGCATTACTCCTTAAAAATTTACATACAATGTCTACAACATGTATTCTAATAATTTACATTAAGTTTGAATATACAAAACAAAATAACACTCGACTTCTAGCGGAGGGACTCGGATGAATGTACAGCTACTGAATGCAGAGACACCTACCAAAAGATGGACACAAGTCTACAAGGACACCTCGTCCTAGTTACAGGCTGCCTCATGATCTGAAAACATGAATTTGAAAATGGTGAGTATAAACCCAATGAGTGAACAAGGAAGGGAACAAGCATACCATAAGGAATCTTTAATGAAATCATGATGCATTCTTTTTCAAAACAATGCAATTTGTTTCTATTCTTATTAAAAACCCCTCATCAAGACTTTAAATGATTAATCATTTGAAAATCATTAACCCATACATAACGAACCATTTGAAGAATAAAAGCTTCAATATTACACAAGTAAGTCAAATATGACAACGAATCTTCGCTGCAGCGAGAATGCCTTTTTGCTGTAGCAACGTTGGGATTTAGTTATTAACCGAACAAGGGTTTCTCAATTGGCCGAGGATTTCTCACTAAACCTCCTCATTTTGAACTTAACTCATTTAATCCTTAATGTTGAAAGTCCATGCTCCGATATGGTAGCAAAGAAGTAAAAGATAGAGCAGCAATTGAACAAGATAGGAGACCAAAACAGAAAGTTTTTCGCTGCAGCGAGATTCAATCTCGCTGCAGCAAAATTGTAACCCAGAAACAGAATGTTTCACGCTACAACGAAAATGCATCCTTGCTGCAGCGAGTTTTCGACCAGCCTACCATTTCAAAACCTGAAAGTTTCTCGCTGCAGCGAGAATGATTCTCGCTACAGCGAAATACAGGGCATCAAATGAAAATTTTCCTTTCTCCCAAAGAAAACCACCCTACTTGAAATGTTCAAAATCAATATGAAACACATAACAATTTCTCAAGGTTTAACATGTCAAGTTTCACATGCATTATAACCATAAACCATTATCCATCAATTTCCTATAACACACATATTTACATATGTATATATATATATATATATGCATATACCCATCATCATCATCACACCATCCCATCATCTTCCTCACCAGCTCATGCGCACTCCCTACTCGCACATGGCTGGGCCATCACCGGGTTATGCACACTCCCTACTCGCACATAACCGGGTCATCCTCGACTTATGCGCACTTCCTACTCACACATAGCCGAGTCAATATAATTACACAATATTATATTCAAGCATATATGTATATCAACATAATGCAGCCACGTAGAAATCCATAATAACCACATATCTAAATCATTTCTCAAGAGCTTGTTCCCAAGGCATTCATTTTCATGAAAAATTGTATAAAATCATTCAAACGTTTGTCAAATACATTATATTCCCAAAATAAGTTTTGAAGGCAGTCCACTCACTAATTAATTGTAAAGCCTTTAGATGACTCCAATTCCCCTAATTGTCCAAATGAGATGATGAGGCTTCCTTAAAACCTAGGATCACATTAACATAAACAATAGATCAATTTACACACTATGAACTCTAAAAGCTATCTCTTAGCTAGTTTTCAATTGCCACATTAAATGGATATCTATGTTCACTATCTTAATCACTAAAAAGTAATGAACATAGTCAACAATAAAACAGCTCATAAATCCCAATTACTAGCCATTTTCTACAACTAAAAATCGAGCTTAGTTCATTACTTACCCTAGGGCTCCTTTGTAGTCAAATTCTCTTCAAATTACTTCCAAATCAATTGAGTAATTCTCTCTTTCTCTCTCTAGAATGCCCAACTAGTGAGAAAAAGTCTGGAAATAAGCTTTATCAAGGGTTTTGAAGTGAGAGGATGAAAGAATTCAAAGGTTCTAGTCAAAAGGGTTCAAAGGTGTGAAAACTAGAGCTAGAGAGAGAAAATCATTCAAGCTTCAAATCAAGCTTCCATGGAGTTTTGAAGAAACGTGAGAGAGGGGAAGAAGAAGAAGACCAGCTACTAGAAAATCTCTAGAAGCTACTGGAAATTCAAGATATTTATAGGAAATCTTATCATTTCCCTTAAAATTACAAAAATGCCCTCCACCAATTAACTTATTCTCCTCCAATCTTTTATGCAATCTTTTTGCTCTTTTAACACTGGGACAAGATCCATAATGGTCTAGACATATTCAGGTTCATAAAAACTTAAAATTTTAACCCGAGGTGAAAAATGACCATTTTGCCCCTGTTATGAAAATTGTTGAAACTTCTAGTTTTCTTCGTGTTTTCATCAGCACGCATCATTTATGCAATCTTATACCCATTTAAGCCTTAAAATATCATAAAACTTTCTTCTGAAAGCTTATTAGAGAAAATGACGAAACTACCCCTGGCTCGTATTATTACATCTATACTTAGTTACAAGCCTAGAGAGGTTGACGTCTCACAATTATATTGTGATAACACATAAACCATTTATATAGCACATTTTCAGAAGAAAAAAACACTTCACCAAAGGCTTGTTCCCAAGGTACATTTTTAAAGAAAAGCTAGATAAAATCTTTCAAATGTTTGTACAATTACCTTCACATTCCCAAAACAAATTTTGAAATGCAAGTCCACTCACCTATCTTTGTTGATTCTTAAAGTAGCTCCAAATTCCACTAATGCCCCGAATGGTGATATAGGGTTTCGGTGGAACCTATCACACATTAGCATCATAATTAACTCAATCACATAACCATAATTCTAAAAGCTATCTCCTAAATCATGTTCCACTAGTTATTCCTAACTAGCTTCCAACTACCATCAAGTGGCTAATTATTTGCACTATTATAATCACACCAAAATGAATAAACTACTTCAATTACAAAACACTCATAAATCTAACTATTAATCATTCTCAACAACTAAAATATCAACTCAATTTAAATTTTCACCTTGCTAGATTTGCAATTGAATATCTCCTCAAGAATTCTCAAACTATTATTGAAGGTCTTTCTTTCTCTCTCTAAAACCCTAGTTAGTGAGAGAAATTATTGATCTAAGACATTTCAAGGGTTTTAAGGTGAAATAGTGAAAGAGTATAAGAGGTTCTATAAAAAAAAATGCATAAAAGCATGAAAATGAAGGCTAATTTTGAGAAGGTTATGGAAGCTTGAAGAGTGCTCCCATGGAAGGTGAAGAAATGTGGGATGGAAGGAAGAAGAAAAAGATGAAGTGCTGGAAATCTGAGGAAGGTGCTAGAGAATGAAGATATTTATAGTGAAAACTTATCCAATTGTTCATGAAATTACAATAATGCCCTTAGCAATGCCACTTATCTTACTCTTGTTCTTGTGTAATCTTTTACTCTTTTAATACTAGGAAAAGGTCCAAAATCCTCAGAAAAAGGTCCCTTAAGTAGTCCCCAAAAGTGCTAGCTTCAAAAACCCCAAAATCTTGTTATTTGTGGAATTTACGGTAAAGGTCGCGGCTCTAAATTTCCAGTGTTGCAGAGCTCAAACATTCTGCCAATTTTTGTTCTTCTAGCGTAGTTCTTTCACTTCGAGAAAGATTTTGACCACCTTCCCATCAGAACTAGAAAAAGTGGTAAACATCAAAGTTGTAGCATGCCTCTTAGCTTTCTAATGGTTTAAAAATCATGTCATTTGGACTTCCTTAGTTCGAGATATACTTGAAAAACCAAAATATATGCAAATAAGGCTACTATTCATTATGCAACTTTCTTCACCAATTAAAATTATTTTTGATCCTACTCCTATAATGACATAAAATTATTATAAGTAATGTAAAACTAGCATCATTAGCTCAAATTAAACCTTTAAACATAAGTTCCACTTCTAGTTACGGGTCTATGAAGGTCGAGGTTTCACATTCCCCCCCATTAAAAGAAATTCGATCCCCGAATTTAAATCGAACTATAAGGTAGCATACCTCTACATATTAAAGAGGTGTAGATACTTTGTCCGCATCTCCTCCTCGGCTTCCCATGTTACCTTTTCGCTGGTGTGGTTTCGCCATAACACCTTCACTTAGGCTATCTCCTTTGAACGAAGCTTTTTGACTTGTTTATCAAGGATAGCTACCGGTTGCTCCTCATAGGTCATATCATTATTCAGCTGAATGGTTTCATACCGTATTACATGTGATGGATCCAGGTTGTACTTCCTAAGCATTGACACATGAAACACGGGGTGAATATTAGAAAGGTTGGTGGTAATGCCAAACGATATGCCACTGCTCCAACCCTTTCTAAGATCTCGAAGGGTCCTATATATCAAGGGCTCAACTTTCCCTTCTTACCAAACCTCATTATTCCTTTCGTTGGTGAGACCTTCAAAAAGATATGATCTCCCACTTAAAATTCCAAGTTCCTCCATCTGTTATCAGCATAAGACTTTTGTCTACTTTGTGCTGTTAACATCCTTTGACGAATCATGCATATTTTCTCGATGGCGTCTCGCACCAACTCAGGCCCCAAGAGTTTCCTTTCTCCCACTTCTAGCCATCCAATAGGTGACCTGCACCTCCTTCCATATAATGCTTCAAATGGTGCCATTTGGATGCTAGTTTGGAAACTGTTATTGTAGGCAAACTCCACTAAGGGTAAATATCGATCCCACCTAACCCCAAGGTCTATTACACAGGCCTTCAACATATCCTCCAATGTCTGAATGGTCCGTTCAGATTGGCCATCGGTTTGCAGGTGGAAAGCTGTGCTAAAATCCAACTTAGTGCCCAATGCTTCCTGTAACTTTTCCCAAAACCTACTGGTGAATTGTGCTCCTCTGTCAGATACTATAGAAACAAGAATGCCATGCAACCGTATTATCTCGTCTACATAAAGCTGGGCATACTGGGTAGCCCCATATGTGGTTTTAACCGGAATGAAATGAACTGATTTAGTTAACCAATCTACTATGACCCAGATTGAAACGTAACCCCCACTAGTCCTAGGCAAACTTGTTACAAAGTCCATGGTAATACGCTCCCACTTCCATTCGGGCACTGATAATGGCTGTAGTAGCCCTGTAGGCTTTTGATGCTTGGCCTTAACCTACTGACAAACTAGGCACTTGGAGACGAACTCAGCTACATCTTTCTTAAGTCCCTCCCACCAGTGCACCTCTGTCAAATCTTGATACATCTTTGTAGCCCCTAAATGTACCACATAGGCTGCCATGTGAGCTTCCTCCAATATTTTTCTCCCCAATCCATCTCTATCGGGCACATAAAGTCCAGTCCATACCTTAACACTCCATCTGTGCCCTTAGTAAACATTTTCCCTTTCCTTCCTTGAGGTTCCTCCAAGGCCTTAGCTACGAACTCATTTTTACTTTGTACTTCTTTAATCCGATCCAGTAACATAGGCCTCACTCGAAAGTGTGCTAGTAATGCACCTGCCTCTGAAACTTCCAAGTGCACACCCATGTCTCCCAAGCTATGCATCTCCCTAATCAAGAATCTCCTATCTGTGGAGATATGTGGCAAGCTCCCCATCGATTTTAGACTCAAGGCATCTGCCACTACATTTGCCTTACCCGGATGACAGAGAATAGTACAACCGTAATCCTTTAGCAACTCCATCCACCTACGTTGTCTCAAGTCAAGATCCCTCTGCTGAAATATATACTTCAGGCTTTTGTGGTTCGTATGTATCTCATAAGTCTCACCATACAAATAATGTCTCCAAATCTTTAAGGCAAACACGATTGCTACCATCTTCAAATCGTGTGCGAGGTAATTCTGCTCATGTCTTTTAAGTTGCCTTGATGCATATGCAATCACCTTCCCATGCTGCATTAATACACACCCTAAACCAATCTGCGATGCATCACAGAATACCGTATAACCCCCGGTGCCTTGTGCTAGGCTTAATACTGGAGCTGTGGTGAGACATGCCTTAAGCTTATCAAAGCTATTCTCACAAGCATCTGACCACTCAAACTTTGTATCCTTACGAGTCAGCTTAGTCAGAGGGGTGACTATTTTGGAGAAGCCTTCACAAAACGATAATAATAGCCAGCCAAACCCAAAAAACTTCTAATCTCCATAACTGAGGTCGGCCTTGGCCACTTCTCAACTACCTTAACTTTCTTTGGATCAACTTGTAGCCCATCCTTGAATACCACATGTCCTAAAAATGCAACGCTTTCAAGCCAAAACTCACACTTGGAGAACTTGGCATACAGTCGATGTTCTCTCAAAGTTTGGAGCACTATTTTAAGATGTTGCTCGTGCTCTTCTCAACTCTTCGAGTAGATCAAGATGTCATCAATAAACACCACCATAAACTTGTCCAAATAGGGCTTGAACAATCAGTTCATCAAATCCATAAAGGCCGCGGGGCATTCGTAAGCCCAAATGACATCACCAAGAACTCATAATGCCCATATCTTGTTCGAAATGGGTCTTGGGTATATCTTCATTCCGAATCCTCAACTAATGGTACCCAAATCGCAGATCTATTTTAGAGAAACATAGTGCTCCTTGTAGTTAATCAAATAAATCATCTATTCTTAGAAGTGGATACTTATTCTTCATCGTCACTTTATTAAGCTGTCGATAGTCAATGCACAGCCTAAGTGACCCATCTTTCTTCTTTACAAATAACACCGGTGCTCCCCATGGGGAGACACTAGGACGGATGAAGCCTTTATCCAATAAATCTTCCAACTGATCCTTAAGCTCTTTAAGCTCTGCAAGTGCCATTCTATATTGGGGTATGGATATAGGTCTAGTGTAGGGAATCAAATCTATACAAAATTCAATTTCCTGCTCATGAGGCAAACCTGGTAGTTCCTCAAGAAATACATCCTTGAACTCATTCACCACCGACACTTGGCTTATATCTCCAACCTTCGCCTGAGTATCCCTTACCATAGCCAAGTAACCTAAACAACCCTGTCTTAATAACTTTCTAGTAGACATGACTGATATCAAATTAGTTGGAGCATTACTCCTATCCCCCTGAATACTAAATGAGGGCTCACCGGGAAAATCAAATTTCACCAATTTATGATAACAATCCACACTGGCATGGCAGGGTGCCAGCCAATCCATTCCCAAAATCACGTCAAAGTCTAAGGTGTCTAACACCACTAAATTTACCAAAGTGTCCTTGTCCTCGACTCGAACTACACAGGACTCGTATTCTCATTCAGCCACAAATACCTCCTTTAAAGGAGTAGACACTATTAATTGTTCCTCTCTTCTACCACGATCTTTACCCAAACGAGATGCAAAACATAGAAAAATAAAAGAATGGGTAGCACCAAGATCAAACAGTACTCGAGCATCCATATTACAAACAAAAATAGTACTTGAGACCACTGCATTGAATGTCTAGGCCTCTTGGGGTGTTAAATCATAAACCCTCGCCTGGCCCCTACCAACAAAACTTTGACGCCGGGACCCAAATGGCCTACCCTGAGAGGAAGTATCGGTACCTCTACCTCTGGATCCACTAGCTTCCCTATCAGAAGAGGCAGCGACTGAAGGAGCAGATGAAGCTAGTTGGGTGTAGCCGCGACCAAAACCTTGCGATTGATGAACCATTAGGCAATTCCTCTTAATATGTCTAGGCTGACCGGATGAGAAACAAACTCTTGCAGCACGAAGGCATCTTCCTATATGCCGTCCCTCACAAGTATCACAACGACGTACAACTTGACTTCCCTACCTCAAATCTTGCTGCCTCCTAGAACTGAAAGTTCTCTGTCCCGCCCCAATGTTAGCACCAGGCAAGTCACTACCCCTTTGGGGCAATCGTGAGTCCCTTTGTGGACCTTGACGGCTAGAAGACGACATCCCACTGCTAAAATCTCTACGGCCTTGATAACCCTCAATCTTGGTCTTTTTTGCTCTATCCCTCGCAGCCCTACTCTCATTGGTCCTCATCTCGATGCGTTAAGCACAATCCACTGCTGCAGAATAGGTAGTGAAATCTCGAGATGCCACAGCCTTAAATAATGGCTCCACTAACCCATCCACAAACCTCTGATCTTCATCTCCTCAGTAGAAACAAGGTAGAAAGCATACCGAGCCAGCTGCGTGAATTTGATGTCATACTCTGACACCATCATACTCGAGGTCTGTACCAAAGTCTCAAACTCTCTAGCTCTAGCATTACATACACTGAGTGGTAAAAATCGATCTAGAAAGGTTATCCTAAACTCACTCCAAGTCAACGGTGCTACATCCGTTGGTCTGCCTTTACATAGAGAACTATACCACTCTTGCGCCACGTCCTCTAACCGGAAGGTGGCTAGCTCGACTGACCGAACACTAGAACATCCCAGGGTTTTACAAATCTTCTCCATCTTATCTAAAAAAACCTAGGGTTTCTCTGATGCATCAGATCCTAAAAATGATGGAGGCTTAAGCTTGAGAAAATTAGGAAGAGAAAGATCTAGATGTCCCCTCTCAACCTCATGATGTTGGAGATCAGCCTGTCCTTGGGAGCTAGGGGATTCTTGTACTGTAGGTCTCCCCTCTACTACCCTCTGTATATCCTCCATACGGGTCGCCATCATTTCTACAACCCGATTGACTCCCTGTAGGCCTGCCACCATGTCACGACCCAAATTTCGAGTCATGACCGGTGCATGGGCCCAATGGACGTAGTCCACTAAGCCCAAGCAAGCATATTAATCTGACATGTTCATCATTCCATCATAAACTACTAAGTCATATATTATAACTTAGAATTAAAATAATATTAAGCATTGCCACTTCATACTGGCATACCAAACAAGTGTATATACACTGTCTACACATGTATCTTAATAATTCACATTAGGTTAGTCTCTACACAACAAAAGGAGACTCGATTTCCAACAAAGAAACTTGACGAATGTACAGCTACTGAATGCCAAGACACCTACCAATAGTCGAGTCTACAAAGGTACCTCGACCTAGTTACCAGCTGCCTTGTAATATGAAAACATGAAGTTGAAAGCGATGAGCATAAACTCAGTGAGTGAACAAGAAAGGGAACAAGCATACCATAAGGAATGTTTATGGAAATCATGATGCACTCATTTTCTCAAAACAATGCAATTTGTTCTAGTTCTTAGTAGAACCCCTCAAGTAAACCCCTCATGAGTAAATCACTAAAAAAAAATCCATACTCAACTATGGTACCAAAGAATCGAAAAATATAGCAAAACCCACAAGTCAGCCAAAATGGATAGAAAGTTTCTCGCTGCAGCGAACTTCATTCTCGCTGCAGTGAGAACCAAGTCGGGTGAAGGCCCTTAAACCTGAGAGTTTCTCGCTGCAGCGAGAGTCAGAACATCAAGGAAAAAGTCTCATTTTCCTTTAAAACAAGCCATCTTGCTAAAATAACAATAGCAACATGTAACACATGTAAACTCCCAAATTACACAACATTATATTCAAGCATATATATATATCAACATAATGCAGCCACATAGAAATCCATAATAACCACATATCATAACATAAATCATTTCTCAAGAGCTTGTTCCCAAGGCACTCATTTTCATGAAAAATCATATAAAATCAGTCAAACGTTTGTCAAATACATTATATTCCCAAAATAAGTTTTGAAGGCAGTCCACTCACCAATTGATTGTAAAGCCTTTAGATGACTCCAATTCCCCTAATTGTCCAAATGAGATGATGGGGCTTCCTTAAAACCTAGGATCACATTAACATAAACAATAGATCAATTACACACTATGAACTCTAAAAACTATCTCTTAGCTAGTTTTCAATTGCCATATTAAATGGCCATCTATGTTCACTATCTTAATCACTAAAAGTAATGAACATACTTAACAATAAAACAGCTCATAAATCCCAATTACTAGCCATTTTCTGTAGCTAAAAATCGAGCTTAGTTCATCACTTACCCTAGGGCTCCTTTATAGTCAAATTCTCTTCCAATTGCTTCCAAATCAATGGAGTAATTCTCTTTTTCTCTCTCTAGAATGCCCAACTAGTGAGAGAAAGTCTGGAAATAAGCTTTATCAAGGGTTTTGAAGTGAGAGGATGAAAGAATTCAAAGGTTCTAGTCAAAAGGGTTCAAAGGGGTGAAAACTAGAGCTAGATAGAGAAAATCATTCAAGCTTCAAATCAAGCTTCCATGGAGTTTTGAAGAAACGTGAGAGAGGAAAAGGGAAGAAGAAGACCAGCTGTTGGAAATTCAAAAGGTGTTGGAAATTTCAAGATATTTATAGGCCAACTTATCCATTCCCATAAAATTACCAAAAATGCCCCTCAACCAATTTACTTATTCTCCTCCAATCTTTTATGCAATCTTTTTTTTTTTTGCTCTTTTAACACTGGGACAAGATCCATAATGGTCTAGACATGTTCGGGTTCATAAAAACTTAAAATTTTAACCCGAGGTGAAAAATGACCATTTTGCCCCTGTTATGAAAATTGTTGAAACTTCTAGTTTTCTTCATGTTTTCATCAGCACACATCATTTATGCAGTCTTATACCCATTTAAGCCTTAAAATATCATAAAACTTTCTTCTGGAAGCTTATTAGAGAAAATGACGAAACTACCCCTGGCTCGTATTATTACATCTATACTTAGTTACAAGCCTATAGAGGTTGAGGTCTCACATTCTCCCCCACTTAAAGAAATTCAGTCCTCGAATTTAAATTAAACTATAAGGTAACGTACCTCTAAGTGTCAAAGAGATGGGGATACTTTGTTCGCATTTCCTCCTCAGCTTCCCACGTTACCTCTTCACTAGTGTGGTTTCGCCACAACACTTTCACTGATGCTACTTCCTTTGAATGGAGCTTTTTAACTTGCCTATCAAGGATAGCTACTGGTTGCTCCTCATAGGTTAGATCATTTTACAACTGAATGGTTTCATATCGTATTACATGTGATGGATCTGGGTTGTACTTCTTAAGCATGGACACATGAAACACGGGATGAATATTTGAAAGGTTTGACGGTAATGCCAAATGATATGCCACTGCTCTAACCCTTTCTCAAATCTCCAAGGGTTCTATATACCGATGACTTAACTTCCCTTTCTTGCCAAACCTTATTACCCCTTTAGTTGGCGAAACTTTCAAAAATACGTGATCTCCTACTTGGAACTCCAAGTCTCTCCATCGATTATCAGCATATGATTTCTGTCTACTTGGTGCTGTTAACATCCTCTGACAGATCATGCATATTTTCTTAATGGCATCCTACACCAACTCAGCCCCCAAAAGTTTTCTTTCTCCCACCTCTAGCCATCCAATGGGTGACCTACATCTTCGTCCATATAATGCCTCAAATGGTGCCATTTGGATGCTCATTTGGAAACTGATGTTGTAGGAAAATTCCACTAAGGGTAGATATTGATCCCACCTGACACCAAGGTCTATCACACAAGCCCTCAACATATCCTCCAATGTCTGTATGGTCTGTTCAGACTGTCCATCAGTCTGTGGGTGGAAAGCTATGGTAAAATCCAACTTAGTACCCAATGCTTCCTACAACTTTCCCCAAAACCTACTAGTGAATTGAGCTCCTCTATCAGATACTATAGAAATGGGGATACCATGCAGTCGTACTATCTCATCCACATAAACTCGAGCGTATTGGGCAGCCTCGTAAGTAATCTTAACCGAAAGAAAGTGAGCTGACTTTGTTAACCGGTCTACTACTATCCAAATTGAATCATATCCCCCACTGGTTCGAGGCAAACCCGTTACAAAGTCCATAGCAATATGCTCCCACTTCCATTCGGGCACTGGTAATGGTTGTAGTAGCCCCGCGGGCCTTTGATGCTCAGCCTTAACTTGCTGACATACTAGGCACTTGGAGACAAACTCAGCTACATCTCTATTGAGTCCTTCCCACCAATACACCTCCTTCAAATCTTGATACATCTTTGTAGCCCCTGGATGTACCACATAGGTTGCCATGTGAGCTTCCTCCAATATTTCTCTCCTCAACCCGTCACCATCAGGCACATAAAGTCTGGTCTCATACCTCAACACTCTATCTGTGCCTTTGGTAAACATTTTTCCTTTCCTTTCTTGAGGATCTTCTAAGGCCTTAGCTACGAAATCATCTTTACTTTGTGCTTCTTTGATCCGATCTATTAAGATAGGCCTTGCTCTAAAATGTGCTAGCAATGCGTTTGTCTCCGCAACTTCCAAATGCACTCCCATGTCTCCCAAGCTATGGATCTCCTTAACCAAGGATCTCCTATCTGTAGAAATATGTGCCAAGCTTCCCATTGATTTTTGACTCAAGGCATCCGCCACTACATTGGCCTTACCGGGATGGTAAAGAATAGTATAATCATAATCTTTTAGTAACTCCATCCATCTACGTTGTCGTAAGTTAAGATCCCTCTGCTGAAATATATACTTCAAACTTTTGTGGTCCGTATATATCTCACAAGTCTCACCATACAAGTAATGTCTCCAAATTTTCAAGGCAAACACGATTGCTGCCATTTCCAAATCTTGTGCGGGGTAATTCTACTCATGCCTTTTAAGTTGCCTTGATGCATACACAATCACTTTCCCATGTTGCATTAATACACACCCTAAACTAACCCGCGATGCATCACAAAATACCGTATAACCCCCCGTGCCTTAAGGTAGGCTTAATACTGGAGCTATAGTGAGACATGCCTTAAGCTTCTCAAAGCTATCCTCACAAGCATCAAACCACTCAAATTTTGTATCCTTAAGTGTCAGCTTAGTCAGAGGGGCGACTATTTTAGAGAAGTCCTTTACAAAGTGACGATAATAACCAGCCAAACCCAAAAAGCTTTTAATCTCTGTAACTGATGTTGGCCTTGGCCATTTTTTCACTGCTTCAACTTTCTTTGAATCAACTTGTACCCCATCTTTAGATACTACATGCCCCAAAAATGCAACACTTTCTAGCCAAAACTCACACTTGGAAAACTTGGCATACAATTGATGTTCTCTTAAAATTTGGAGCACTATCTTAAGATGCTGCTCATGTTCCTCTCGGCTCTTCGAATATTTCAAGATGTCATCAATAAACACCACTACGAACTTATCCAAATAAGGCTTGAACACTCGGTTCATCAAATCCATAAAGGCTGCAGGAGCATTCGTGAGCCCAAATGACATCACCAAGAACTCATAGTGCCCATATCTTGTTCGAAATGCAGTCTTGGGTATATCTTCATTTCAGATTCTCAACTGATGGTACCCAGATCGCAGATCTATCTTAGAGAAACATTGTGCTCCTTGTAGTTGATCAAATAAATCATCTATCCTTGGGAGGGGATACTTATTCTTCACCGTCACTTTATTAAGCTGTCGATAATCAATGCACAGCCTAAGTGACCCATCTTTCTTCTTTACAAATAACACCGGTGCTCCCTATGGGGATAAACTAGGACGGATGAAGCCTTTATCCAACAAATCCTCTAATTGATCCTTAAGCTCTTTAAGCTGTGCCGGTGCCATTCTATATGGGGGTATGGATATAGGTCTAGTGTCAGGAATCAAATCTATGCAAAACTCAATCTCCCGTTCAGGAGGTAAACCTGGTAGCTCCTCAGGAAATACATCCACGAACTCCTTCACCACCGACACTTGACTTACATCTCCAACCTTTGCCTAAGTATCCCTTGCAACAGCTAAGTAACCTATACAACCTTATCGTAATAATCTTCTGGCAGATATGACCGATATAAAATTGGTTGGAGCATTACTCCTATCCCCCTGAATACTAAATGATGGTTCATCGGGGAAATCAAATCTAACCAATTTATGATAGCAATCCACACTAGCATGGCAGGGTGATAACCAATCCATCCCCAAGATCACATCAAAGTCTAAGGTGTCTAACACCATCAAATTCACCAAAGTGTCCTTGTCCTTGACTCGTACTACACAAGACTCATATTCCCATTCGACCACAAAAATCTCCTTTAAAGGAGTAGACACCACTAATTGTTCCTCTCTCCTAACACGATCTCTACCCTAACGAGATGCAAAACATGGAGAGATAAAAGAGTGGGTAGCACCAGGATCAAATAGGACTCGAGCATTCATATTACAAACTAAAAGAATACCTGAGACCACGACATTGGATGTTTGGGCCTCTTACTGCGTTAAAGCAAACACCGTCGCCTGGACTCTACCAACAGAATTTTGATGTCCGAACCCAGATGGCCTGCCTTGAGAGGAAGTACCAGCACCTCTACCTCTCGATCCACTAGCCTCCCGGCCAGATGAGGCAGCAACTAAAGGAGCAGACAAAGCTAGCTGGGTGGAACCACGAGCAGAATTTGGTGATTGATGTGCCATCGGACAATCCCTCCTAATATGCCCAGGTTGACTGCACCCGAAACAAGTTCTTGTGGTAAGGAAGCATCATCCACTATGTCGTCTCCCACAAGTATCACAAGGGTGTGTGGCTTGACTACTCTGTCTAGAATCTTGCTGCCTCCTAGAACTGAAGGTTCTCTGTCCCATCTTAATATTAGAACTAAGCGCTTCACTCCTCTGCTGAGGTAATCGTGAGTCCCTCTGTGGACCCTGACCGCTAGAAGATGAACCACCACTACTGAAATCTCTACGGCCCTGGTAACCCTCTGTCTTGGCCCTTTTTGCTCTATCTCTTGCAACCCTACTCTCACTGGTCCTCATCTTGATGCGTTGAGCACGATCCACTACTGCAGAATAGGTAGTGAAATCTCGAGATGCCACAACCCTAAATAATGGCTCCACTAACCCATCCACAAACCTCTAAATCTTTATCTCCTCAGTAGAAACGAGATAGGGCGCATAACGAGCCAGCTGCGTGAACTTGATGTCATACTCGGACACCGTCATGCTCGAAGTCTGTACCAAAGTCTTAAACTCTCTGGCTCTGGCATTACGCACACTAAGTGGTAAGAATCGATCTAAGAAGGCTGCACTGAACTCACTCCAGGCCAACGGTGCTGCATCAGTCAGTCTGCCTCTACATAAAGAGCTATACCACTCCTGCGCCACATCCTCTAATTGGAAGGCGGCTAGCTCAACTGACCGAACACTAGAACATCCCAAAGCCTTACAAATTTTCTCCATCTTATCCAAGAAAACCTGGGGTTTCTCCGATGCATCATACCTAGAAAATGTTAGAGGCTTGAGCTTCAGGAAATCAGGGAGAGAAATCTCTAAAGGTCCCCTTTCTACCTCATGATGTTGGCGATCAACCTGTCCTTGGGAGCTAGGGGATTCTTGTACTGTAGGTCTCCCCTCTACTACCCTCTGTATATCCTCCATACGGGTCGCCATCATCTCTACAACCCGATTGACTCCCTGTAGGCCTGCCGCTAAATCTTCGATGGTAATACCCCTAGCTGGGTGTTTATCTACATCACTTGAGGACTGTCCCTCTTCTTGCCTACTCACAGGTGTTTCCGCCCTCATCGGCCTAGTGGCCCTGCCACGTCGACCTCGGCCCCTCCAGGTGGATGCTCGTGGCCTATCTGTCATCTCATGAGGGGCATCTTGCTCCCCTATCCGTCTTGAGGTGGCTAGTGTCTTAGGCAGCATTTTTACCTAGATAAAAGCAAACACCTGTTATTAAACACAATTCATAATCATAGTTAAGGCAAAAGGTGGTTTCTAAGATAGGGAATCTATGTGGTCACTTGGTTGTAAAATCTGTCGTGGTTCATACTTCACAACTAAAATTCCCACATAAAGACCCGACTCTCCGCTGGACCAACAAAAGAAAGTTCTAAGACCTAGACAAACCTAGGGCTCTGATACTAACATTGTCATGACCTAAATTTTCGGGCCATGACCGGCGCAAAGGCCCAATAAACGTAGTCTATTAAACCCAAGCAAGCCTATCGATTTATCTTACTCATCATTCCATCAAATATCGCTAAGTCATATTTCATACTTTTGAAACAAAATAGTGATATACATTGCCAACTCGTACTGGCATTACTCCTTAAAAATTTACATACAATGTCTACAACATGTATTCTAATAATTTACATTAAGTTTGTCTATACAAAACAAAATAACACTCGACTTCTAGCGGAGGGACTCGAATAAATATACAGCTACCGAATGTCGAGACACCTACCAAAAGATGGACACAAGTCTACAAGGACACCTCGTCCTAGTTACCGACTGCCTCGTGATCTGAAAACATGAATTTGAAAGTGGTGAGTATAAACCCAGTGAGTGAACAAGGAAGGGAACAAGCATACCATAAGGAATCTTTAATGAAATTATGATGCATTCTTTTTCAAAACAATGCAATTTGTTTCTATTCTTATTAAAAACCCCTCATCAAGCCTTTAAATGATTAATCATTTGAAAATCATTAGCCCATACATAACGAACCATTTGAAAAACAAAAGCTTCAATATTACACAAGTAAGTGAAATACGACAACGAATCTTTGCTGCAGCGAAAAGGCATTCTCGCTGCAGCGTAGCTGCAGCGAGAATGAATTTTCGATTCAGCGACGTTGGGATTTAGTTATTAACCGAACAAGGGTTTCTCAACTGGCCAAGGATTTCTCACTAAACCTCCTCATTTTAAACTTAACTCATTTAATCCTTAATGTTGGAAGTCCATACTCTGATATGGTAGCAAAAAAGTGAAAGATAGGACAACAATTGGACAAGATAGGAGACCAAAACAGAAAGTTTTTCGCTGCAGCGAAATTGTAACCCAAAAATAGAAGGTTTCTCGCTACAGCGAAATTCAATCTCACTGTAGCAAAATTGCTACCCAGAAACAAAAAGTTTCTCGCTGCAGCGAGAAGCTACAGTGTCATTCTGGCTACAGCGAAAATGCATCCTCGCTGTAGCGAGTTTTCGGCCAGCCTACCCTTTTCAAAACCCGAGAGTTTCTCGCTGCAGTAAAATACAGGGCATCAAATGAAAAGTTCCCTTTCTCCCAAAGAAAACCACCCTGTTTGAAATGTTCAAAACCAATAAGAAACACATAACAATTTCACAAGGTTTAACATGTCAAGTTTCACATGCATTACAACCATAAACCATTATCCATCAATTTTCTATTACACACATATTTACATATGTATATATATATATACACATATACCCATCATCATCATCACACCATCCCATCATCAGCATCACCAGCTCATGTGCACTCAATACTCGCACATGGCTGGGTCATCACCGGGTTATGCGCACTCCCTACTCACACATAATCGGGTCATCCTCGGCTTATACGCACTCCCTACTCGCACATAGCCGAGTCAATATAATTACACAACATTATATTCAAGCATATATGTATATCAACATAATGCAGCCACATAGAAATCCATAATAACCACATATCATAACATAAATCATTTCTCAAGAGCTTGTTCCCAAGGCATTCATTTTCATGAAAAATCGTATAATATCAGTTAAACGTTTATCAAATACATTATATTCCCAAAATAAGTTTTGAAGGCAGTCCACTCACCAATTGATTGTAAAGCCTTTAGATGACTCCAATTCCCCTAATTGTCCAAATGAGATGATGGGGCTTCTTTAAAGCCTAGGATCACATTAACATAAACAATAGATCAATTTACACACTATGAACTCTAAAAGCTATCTCTTAGCTAGTTTTCAATTGCCACATTAAATGGCCATCTATGTTCACTATCTTAATCACTAAAAGTAATGAACATACTTAACAATAAAACAGCTCATAAATCCCAATTACTAGCCATTTTCTGTAGCTAAAAATCGAGCTTAGTTCATCACTTACCCTAGGGCTCCTTTGTAGTCAAATTCTCTTACAATTACTTCAAAATCAATGGAGTAATTCTCTCTTTCTCTCTCTAGAACGCCCAACTAGTGAGAGAAAGTCTGGAAATAAGCTTTATCAAGGGTTTTGAAGTGAGAGGATGAAAGAATTCAAAGGTTCTAGTCAAAAGGGTTCAAAGGGGTGAAAACTAGAGCTAGAGAGAGAAAATCATTCAAGCTTCAAATCAAGCTTCCATGGAATTTTGAAGAAACGTGAGAGAGGAAAAGGAAGAAGAAGACCAGTTGCTGGAAATTCAAGAAGGTGCTGGAAATTTCAAGATATTTATAAGCCAACTTATCCATTCCCATAAAATTACCAAAAATGCCCCTCCACCAATTTACTTATTCTCCTCCAATCTTTTATGCAATCTTATTTTTCTTTTTTGCTCTTTTAACACTGGGACAAGATCCATAATGGTCTAGACATGTTCATGTTCATAAAAACTTAATTTTAACCTGAGGTGAAAAATGACCATTTTGCCCCTGTTATGAAAATTGTTGAAACTTCTAGTTTTCTTCGTGTTTTCATCAGCACACATTATTTATGCAATCTTATACCCATTTAAGCCTTAAAATATCATAAAACTTTCTTCTGGAAGCTTATTAGAGAAAATGACGAAACTAACCCTAGCTCGTATTATTACATCTATACTTAGTTACAAGCCTATAGAGGTTGAGGTCTCACACAAACAATCAATTATAATCTGTTTTACTCAAAAAATGTAAAAAACATTCAAATTAAATTCAATTACGACATTATAAAACGATTTAAAGCGAGTAATAAGGCTTTTGCAGACATTAGTGACTATAAATGAACTTGTTTTGTCAATAGATGGTTTTTGCTTCACGTTTCTCGAGGTAAATATTCAATTATAATATGTTCTAACAAAAAATGTAAAAAAAATCAACTTAAAATCATTTGGGAGATTATAAAGGCAATTAAAACGAGTAATAGGCTTCTGAAGGAATGAATGACTACAAACAGACTTTTTTTATCAATGGATGACTTTCGCTTCATGTTACTAGAGCCAAACAATCAATTATAATTTGTTTTACTCAAAAAATGTAAAAAAATTTAAATTCAATTCAATTATGAGATTATAAAACCATTTAAAGCGACTAATAAGGCTTTCGTAGGCATAAGTGACTATAAATGAACTTTTTTGGTCAATGGATGGCTTTTGCTTCACGTTTCCTATGGTAAACAATCCATTACAATCTGTTTTAATCAAAAAATGTAAAAAAAATCAAATTAAATTCAATTATGGGATTATAAAAGCATTTCAATCGAGTGATAAGGCTTTCGTAGACATGAGTGACTATAAATGAACTTTTCTTGTCAATGGATGGTTTTTGCTTCACGTTTCTCGAGGCAAATATTCAATTATAATATGTTCTAACAAAAAATGTAAAAAAATTCAACTTAAAATCATTTATGAGATAGTAAAGGCATTTAAATCGAGTAATAGGCTTTCGAAGGCACGAATGACTATAAACGGACTTTTCTTTTCAATGGATGGCTTTTGCTTCATGATTCTCGAGGTAAACAATTAATTATAATCTGTTTGAATCAAAAAATATATAAAAAAAATTAAATTAAATTCAATTATGAGATTATAAAGCCATTTAAAGCGAGTAATAAGGCTTTCGTAGGCATTAGTGACTATAAATGAACTTTTCCTGCCAGTGGATAGCTTTTGCTTCACGTTTCTCAAGGAAAACGTTCAATTATAATCTGTTTTAACAAAAAATGTAAAAAAAAATTCAATTTAAAATCATTTGTGAGATTATAAAGGCATTTAAATCGAGTAATAGGCTTTCGAAGGAATAAATGACTGCAAACAAACTTTTCTTATCAATGGATGGCTTTCGCCTCACGTTACTCACGGCAAACAATCAATTATAATCTGTTTTACTCAAAAAATGTCAAAAAAATTTAAATTAAATTCAATTATGAGATTATAAAACATTTTAAAGCAAGTAATAAGGCTTTTGCAAGCATGAGTGACTATAAATGAATTTTTCTTGTCAACGGATGGCTTTTGCTTCACGTTTCTCTACACAAATATTCAATTATAATATATTCTAACAAAAAATGTAAAAATATTCAGCTTAAAATCTTTTGTGAGATTATAAAGGCATTTAAATCGAGTAATAGGCTTCCGAAGGCATGAATGACTCTAAATGAACTTTTCTTATCAATAGATGGCTTTTCGCTTCATGTTTCCCAAGGTCAACAATCAATTACAATCTGTTTTAATCAAAAAATTTAAAAAAATTCAAATTAAATTCAATTATGAGATTATAAAAGCATTTAAAGCGAGTGATAAGGCTTTCGTAGACATGAGTGACTATAATTAACTTTTCTTGTCAATGGATGGCTTTCGCTTGATGTTTCTCGAGGTAAATACTTAATTATAATTTGTTTTAATCAAAAAATGTAAAACAATTCAAATTAAATTCAATTATGAGATTATAAAACCATTTAAAGCGAGTAATAAGGCTTTCGTAGGCATGAGTGACTATAAATGAACTTTTCCTGTCAGTGGATGGCTTTTGCTTCACGTTTCTCAAAGTAAACGTTTAATTATAATCTGTTTTAACAAAAAAGGTAAAAAAAAATTCAACTTAAAATCATTTGTGAGATTATAAAGGCATTTAAATCGAGTAATAGGCTTCCAAAGGAATGAATGAGTACAAACGAACTTTTCTTATCAATGGATGGCTTTTGCTTCACGTTACTCGAGGCAAACAATCAATTATAATCTATTTTACTAAAAAAATATAAAAAAAATCAAATTACATTCAATTACGAGATTATAAAACGATTTAAAGCGAGTAATAAGGCTTTTGCAGGCATGAGTGACTATAAATGAACTTTTCTTGTCAATGAATGGTTTTTGCTTCACGTTTCTCGAGGTAAATATTCAATTATAATATGTTCTAACAAAAAATGTAAAAAAAATCAACTTAAAATCATTTGTGAGATTATAAAGGCAATTAAATCGAGTAATAGGCTTCCGAAGGAATGAATTACTACAAACGGACTTTTCTTATCAATGGATGGCTTTTGCTTCACGTTACTCAAGCCAAACAATCAATTATAATCTGTTTTACCCAAAAAATGCAAAAAAATTCAAATTAAATTCAATTATGAGATTATAAAACCATTTAAAGCGAGTAATAAGGCTTTCGTAGGCATGAGTGACTATAAATGAACTTTTCTGGTCAATGGATGGCTTTTACTTCACATTTCCTGAGGTAAACAATCCATTACAATCTGTTTTAATCAAAAAAGGTAAAAAAAATAAAATTCAATTCAATTATGGGATTATAAAATCATTTAAAGCGAGTAATAAGGCTTTCGTAGCCATGAGTGACTATAAATAAACTTTTCTTGTCAATGGATGGCTTTTGCTTCACGTTTCTCGACGCAAGTATTCAATTATAATATGTTCTAACAAAAAATGTAAAAAAATTCAACTTAAAATCGTTTGTGAGATTGTAAAGGCATTTAAATCGAGTACTAGGCTTTCGAAGGCAAGAATGACTACAAACTAACTTTTCTTATCAATGGATGGCTTTCGCTTCACATTACTCGAGGCAAACAATCAATTATAATCTGTTTTCCTCAAAAAATGTAAAAAAATGCAAATTAAATTCAATTATGAGATTATAAAATGATTTAGAGCGAGTAATAAGGCTTTCGTAGCCATGAGTGACTATAAATGAACTTTTCTTGTCAATGGATGGCTTTTGCTTCACGTTTCTTATGGCAAATTTTCAATTATAATATGTTCTAATAAAAAATGTAAAAATATTTAACTTAAAATCATTTGTGAGATTATAAAGGCATTTAAATCGAGTAAAAGGCTTCCGAAGGCATGAATGACTATAAACGGACTTTTCTTGTCAATGGATGGGTTTTGCTTCACGTTTCTCGAGGTAAACAATCAATTACAATATGTTTTAATCAAAAAATGTAAAAAAATTAAAATTAAATTCAATTATGGGATTATAAAAGCATTTAAAGAGAGTAATAAGGCTTTCGTAGCGATGAGTGACTATAAATGAACTTTTCTAGTCAATGAATTGCTTTTGCTTCATGTTTCCTGAGGTAAACAATCCATTACAATATGTTTTAATCAAAAAATGTAAAAAAATCAAATTAAATTCAATTATGGGATTATAAAAGCATTTAAAGCGAGTAATAAGGCTTTCGTAGACATGAGTAACTATAAATGAACTTTTCTTGTCAATGGATGGTTTTTGCTTCACGTTTCTCTAGGCCAATTTTCAATTATAATATGTTCTAAGAAAAAATGTAAAAAATTTAACTTTAAATCATTTGTGAGATTATAAAGGCATTTAAATCGAGTAATAGCCTTCCGAAGCCATGAATGACTATAAATGAACTTTTCTTTTCAATGGATGGCTTTCACTTCACGATTCTCGAGGCAAGCAATTAATTATAATCTGTTTTAATCAAAAAATATAAAAAAATTTAAATTAAATTCAATTATGAGATTATAAAACCATTTAAAGCGAGTAATAAGGCTTTCGTAGGCATGAGGGACTATAAATGAACTTTTCCTATTAGTGGATGGCTTTTGTTTCGCGTTTCTTAAGGCAAACGTTCAATTATAATCCATTTGAACAAAAAATGTAAAAAAATTTCAACTTAAAATCATTTGTGAGATTATAAAGGCAATTAAATCGAGTAATAGGCTTCCGAAGGAATGAATGACTACAAACGGACTTTTCTTATCAATGGATGGCTTTCGCTTCACGTTACTCGAGCCAAACAATCAATTATAATCTGTTTTACTCAAAAATGTAAAAAAATTCAAACTAAATTTAATTATGAGATTATAAAACCATTTAAAGCGAGTAATAAAGCTTTCGTAGGCATGAGTGACTATAAATGAACTTTTCTGGTCAATGGATGGCTTTTGCTTCACATTTTCTGAGGTAAACAATCCATTACAATATGTTTTAATCAAAAAATGTAAAAAAAATCAAATTCAATTCAATTATGGGATTATAAAAGCATTTAAAGCGAGTAATAAGTCTTTCGTAGCCATGAGTGACTATAAATGAACTTTTCTTATCAATGGATGGCTTTTACCTCACGTTTCTCGAGGCAAGTATTCAATTATAATATTTTCTAACAAAAAATGTAAAAAAATTCAACTTAAAATCTTTTGTGAATTTGTAAAGGCATTTAAATCGAGTAATAGGCTTCCGAAGCCAAGAATGACTACAAACTGACTTTTCTTATCAATGGATGGCTTTCGCTTCACGTTACCCGAGGCAAACAATCAATTATAATCTGTTTTACTCAAAAAATGTCAAAAAATTCAAATTAAATTCAATTATGAGATTATAAAACGATTTAAAGCGAGTAATAAGGGTTTTACAGGCATGAGCGACTATAAATGAACTTTCTTGTCAATGGATGGTTTTTGCTTCACGTTTCTCGTGGCAAATTTTTGATTATAATATGTTCTAACAAAAAATGTAAAAAATTTAACTTAAAATCATTTGTGAGATTATAAAGCCATTTAAATCTAGTAAAAGGCTTCCGAAGGCATGAATAACTATAAACGGACATTGCTTATCAATGGATGGGTTTCGCTTCACGTTTCTCGAGGTAAACAATCAATTACAATATGTTTTAATCAAAAATGTAAAAAAATTAAAATTAAATTCAATTATGGGATTATAAAAGCATTTAAAGCGAGTAATAAGGCTTTCGTAGGCATGAGTGACTATAAATGAACTTTTTTGGTTAATGGATGGCTTTTACTTCACGTTTCCTGAGGTAAACAATCCATTACAATCTGTTTTAATCAAAAAATGTAAAAAAAAATCAAATTCAATTTAATTATGGGATTATAAAAGCATTTAAAGCGAGTAATAAGGCTTTCGTAGTCATGAGTGACTATAAATGAACTTTTCTTGTCAATGGATGGCTTTTGCTTCACGTTTCTCGAGGCAAGTATTCAATTGTAATATGTTCTAACAAAAAATGTAAAATAATTTAACTTAAAATCGTTTGTGAGATTGTAAAGGCATTTAAATCGAGTACTAGGTTTTCGAAGGCAAGAATGACTACACACTGACTTTTCTTATCAATGGATGGCTTTCGCTTCACGTTACTCAAGGCAAACAATCAATTATAATCTGTTTTACTCAAAAAATGTAAAAAAATTCAAATTAAATTTAATTATGAGATTATAAAACGATTTAAGAGCGAGTAATAAGTCTTTCGTAGCCATGAGTGACTATAAATGAACTTTTCTTGTCAATGGATGGCTTTTGCTTCACGTTTCTCGTGGCAAATTTTCAATTATAATATGTTCTAATAAAAAATGTAAAAAAATTTAACTTAAAATCATTTATGAGATTATAAAGGCATTTAAATCGAGTAAAAGTCTTCCGAAAGCATGAATGACTATAAACGGACTTTTCTTGTCAATGGATGGATTTCCTTTCACGTTTCTCGAGGTAAACAATCAATTACAATATGTTTTAATCAAAAAATGTAAAAAAATTAAAATTAAATTCAATTATGTGATTATAAAAGCATTTAAAGCGAGTAATAAGTCTTTCGTAGCCATGAGTGACTATAAATGAACTTTTCTTGTCAATGGATGACTTTTGCCTCACGTTTCTCGAGGCAAGTATTCAATTATAATATGTTCTAACAAAAAATATAAAAAAATTCAACTTAAAATCCTTTGTGAATTTGTAAAGGCATTTAAATCGAGTAATAGGCTTCCGAAGCAAGAATGATTACAAACTGACTTTTCTTATCAATGGATGGCTTCGCTTCACGTTACTCGAGGTAAACAATCAATTATAATCTATTTTACTCAAAAAATGTAAAAAAATTCAAATTAAATTCAATTATGAGATTATAAAACGATTTAAAGCGAGTAATAAGGGTTTTACAGGCATGAGCGACTATAAATGAACTTTCTTGTCAATGGATGACTTTTGCTTCACGTTTCTCGTGGCAAATTTTCAATTATAATATTTTCTAGCAAAAAATGTAAAAAATTTAACTTTAAATCATTTGTGAGATTATAAAGGCATTTAAATCGAGTAAAAGGCTTCCGAAGGCATGAATAACTATAAACGGACTTTGCTTATCATTGGATGGGTTTCGCTTCACGTTTCTCGAGGTAAATAATCAATTACAATATGTTTTAATCAAAAAATGTAAAAAAATTAAAATTAAATTCAATTATGGGATTATAAAAGCATTTAAAGTGAGTAATAAGGCTTTCGTAGCCATCAGTGACTATAAATGAACTTTTTTTGTCAATGGATGGCTTTTACTTCACGTTTCCTAAGGTAAACAATCCATTACAATCTGTTTTAATCAAAAAATGTAAAAAAAAATCAAATTAAATTCAATTATGGGATTATAAAAGCATTTAAAGCGAGTAATAAGGCTTTCGTAGACATGAGTGACTATAAATGAACTTTTCTTGTCAATGGATGGTTTTTGCTTCACGTTTCTCTAGGCCAATTTTCAATTATAATATGTTCTAAGAAAAAATGTAAAAAATTTAACTTAAAATCATTTGTGAGATTATAAAGGCATTTAAATCAAGTAATAGGCTTCCGAAGGCATGAATGACTATAAACAGACTTTTCTTTTCAATGGATGGATTTCGCTTCACGATTCCCGAGGTAAACAATTAATTATAATCTGTTTTAATCAAAAAATGTAAAAAAATCTAAATTAAATTCAATTATGAGATTATAAAATCATTTAAAGCGAATAATAAGGCTTTCGTAGGCATGAGTGACTATAAATGAACTTTTCCTGTCAGTGGATGGCTTTTGCTTCACGTTTCTCAAGGTAAACGTTAAATTATAATCTGTTTTAACAAAAAATGTAAAAAAATTTCAACTTAAAATCATTTGTGAGATTATAAAGGCAATTAAATCTAGTAATAGGCTTCCAAAGGAATGAATGACTACAAACGAACTTTTCTTATCAATTGATGGCTTTCGCTTCACGTTACTCGAGCCAAACAATCAATTATAATATGTTTTACTCAAAAAATGTAAAAAAATTCAAATTAAACTCAATTATGAGATTATAAAATCGTTTAAAGCGAGTAATAAGGCTTTTGTAGACATGAGTGACTATAAATGAACTTTTCTGGCCAATGGATGGCTTTTGCTTCACGTTTCCTAAGGTAAACAATCCATTACAATCTGTTTTAATCAAAAAAAAGTATAAAAAATCAAATTAAATTCATTTATGGGATTATAAAAGCATTTAAAGTGAGCGATAAGGCTTTTGTAGCCATGAGTGACTATAAATGAACTTTTCTTGTAAATGGATGGCTTTTGCTTCATGTTTCTCGAGGCAAGTATTCAATTATAATATGTCCTAACAAAAAATGTAAAAAAATTCAACTTAAAATCCTTTGTGAGATTGTAAAGGCATTTCAATCAAGTAATAGGCTTCCAAAAGCAAGAATGACTACAAACGGACTTTTTTTATCAATGGATGGCTTTCGCTTCAGGTTACTCGAGGCAAACAATCAATTATAATCTGTTTTACTCAAAAAATGTAAAAAAATTCAAATTAAATTCAATTATGAGATTATAAAACTATTTAAAGTGAGTAATAAGGCTTTTGCAGACTTGAGCGACTATAAATGAACTTTCTTGTCAATGGATGGCTTTTGCTTAACGTTTCTCGTGGCAAATTTTCAATTATAATATGTTCTAACAAAAAATGTAAAAACATTTAACTTAAAATCATTTGTGAGATTATAAAGGCATTTAAATCGAGTAAAAGGCTTTCTAAGGCATGAATTACTATAAACAGACTTTTCTTATCAATGGATGGGTTTCGCTTCACGTTTCTTGAGATAAACAATTAGTTACAATCTGTTTTAATAAAAAATGTATAAAATTAACATTAAATTCAATTATGGGATTATAAAAGCATTTAAAGCGAGTAATAAGGCTTCCGTAGCCATGAGTGACTATAAATGAACTTTTCTAGTCATTGGATGGCATTTGCTTCACGTTTCTTGAGATAAACAATCCATTACAATCTATTTTAATCAAAAAATGTAAAAAAATTTAAATTAAATTCAATTATGGGATTATAAAAGCATTTAAAGCGAGTAATAAGGCTTTCGTAGACATGAGTGACTATAAATGAATTTTTCTTGTCAATGGATGGTTTTTACTTCACATTTCTCGAGGCCAATATTCAATTATAATATGGTCTAAGAAAAAATGTAAAAAATTTAACATAAAATCATTCGTGAGATTATAAAGGCATTTAAATTGAGTAATAGGCTTCCGAAGGCATGAATGACTATAAACTGACTTTTCTTTGCAATGGATGGCTTTCGTTTCACGATTCCCGAGGCAAACAATTAATTATAATCTGTTTTAATCAAAAAATATAAAAAAATTTAAGTTCAATTCAATTATGAGATTATAAAACCATTTAAAGCGAGTAATAAGGCTTTCGTAGGCATGAAGGACTATAAATGAACTTTTTCTATCAGTGATTAGCTTTTGCTTCACGTTTCTCAAGGCAAACGTTCAATTATAATCTGTTTTAACAAAAAATGTAAAAACAATTCAACTTAAAATCATTTGTGAGATTATAAAGGCATTTAAATCGAATAATAGGCTTCCGAAGGAATGAATGACTACAAACAAACTTTTCTTATCAATGGATGGCTTTCGCTTCACGTTACTCGAGGTAAAATATCAATTATAATCTGTTTTACTCAAAAAAATGTAAAAAAAATTCAAATTAAATTCAATTATGAGATTATAAAACGATTTAAAACGAGTAATAAGGCTTTTGCAGGCATGAGTGACTATAAATGAACTTTTCTTGTCAATGGATGGCTTTTGCTTCACGTTTCTCGATGCAAATATTCAATTACAATATGTTCTAACAAAAAATGTAAAAAAATTCATCCTAAAATCTTTGAAGAGATTATAAAGGCATTTAAATCGAGTAATAGGCTTTCGAAGGCATGAATGACTATAAACGGACTTTTCTTATCAACGGATGGTTTTTCGCTTCACGTTTCCCAAGGTCAACAATCAATTACAATCTGCTTTAATCCAAAAATTTAAAAAAATTCAAATTAAACTCAATTATGGGATTATAAAAGCATTTAAAACGAGTGATAAGGCTTCCGTAGACATGAGTGACTATAAATGAACTTTTCTTTTCAATGGAGGGCTTTCGCTTCACGTTTCTCAAGGTAAACAATTAATTATAATCTGTTTTAATCAAAAAATGTAAAAAAAATTCAAATTAAATTCAATTATGAGATTATTAAACCATTTAAACCGAGTAATAAGGCTTTCGTAAGCATGAGTGACTATAAATGAACTTTTCTTGTCAGTGGATGGCTGTTGCTTCACGTTTCTCAAGGCAAACGTTCAATTATAATCTGTTTTAACAAAAAATGGAAAACAAATTCAACTTAAAATCATTTGTGAGATTATAAAGGCAATTAAATCGAGTAATAGGTTTTCGAAAGAATGAATGACTACAAACAAACTTTTCATATCAATGGATGGCTTTCGCTTCACGTTACTCGAGGCAAACAATCAATTATAATCTGTTTTACTCAAAAAATGTAAAAAAATTCTAATTAAATTCAATTATGAGATTATAAAACCATTTAAAGCGAGTAATAAGGCTTTCGTAGGCATGAGTGACTATAAATGAACTTTTCTTGTCAGTAAGTGGCTTTTGCTTCACGTTTCTCAAGGAAAACGTTCAATTATAATCTGTTTTAACAAAAAAATGAAAAAAAAATTCAACTTAAATCATTTGTGAGATTATAAAGGCAATTAAATCGAGTAATAGGTTTTCGAAGGAATGAAAGACTACAAACGAACTTTTCTTATCAATGGATGGCTTTCGCTTCATGTTACTCGAGGCAAACAATCAATTATAATCTGTTTTACTCAAAAAATGTAAAAAAATTCTAATTAAATTCAATTATAAGATTATAAAACCATTTAATGCGAGTAATAAGGCTTTCGTAGGCATGAGTGACTATAAATGAAATTTTCTGGTCAATGGATGGCTTTTACTTCACATTTCCTGAGGTTAACAATCCACTACAATCTGTTTTAATTAGAAAATGTAAAAAAAATCAAATTGAATTCAATTATGGGATTATAAAAGCATTTAAAGCAAGCACTAAAGCTTTCATAGCCATAGGTGACTATAAATGAACTTTTCTTGTCAATGGATGGCTTTTGCTTCACGTTTCTCGAGGTAAGTATTCAATTATACTATGTTCTAACAAAAAATGTAAAAAAATTCAACTTAAAATCGTTTGTGAGATTGTAAAGGCATTTAAATCGAGTAATAGGCTTCCGAAGGCAAGAATGACTACAAACTGACTTTTCTGATCAATGGATGGCTTTCGCTTCATGTTACTCAAGGCAAACAGTCAATTATAATCTCTTTTACTCAAAAACTATAAAAAAATTCAAATTAAATTCAATTAGGAGATTATAAAACGATTTAAAGCGAGTAATAAGGGTTTTACAAGCATGAGCGACTATAAATGAACTTTCTTGTCAATGGATGGCTTTTGCTTCACTTTTCTTGTGGCAAATTTTCAATTATAATATGTTCTAACAAAAAATGTAAAAAAATTTAACTTAAAATCATTTGTGAGATTATAAAGGCATTTAAATCGAGTAAAAGGCTTCCGAAGGCATGAATGACTATAACCGGACTTTTCTTATCAATGGATGGGTTTCGCTTCACGTTTCTCGAGGTAAACAATCAATTACAATCTATTTCAATCAAAACATTTAAAAAAATCAAATTAAATTCAATTATGGGATTATAAAAGCATTTAAAGCGAGTGATAAGGCTTTCGTAGACATGAGTGACTATAAACGAACTTTTCTTATCAACAAATGGCTTTCGCTTGACATTTTCCAAGGTAAACAATTTATTATAATCTGTTTTAATCAAAAAATATAAAAAAATTCAAATTAAATTCAATTATGAGATTATAAAACCATTTAAAGCGAGTAATAAGGCTTTCGTAGGCATGAGTGACTATAAATGAACTTTTCCTATTAGTGGATGGCTTTTGCTTCACGTTTCTCAAGGCAAATGTTCAATTATAATCTGTTTTAACAAAAAAAGTAAAAAAAATTCAACTTAAAATCATTTGTAAGATTATAAAGGCATTTAAATTGAGTAAAAGGTTTCCGAAGGAATGAACGAGTACAAACAAACTTTTCTTATCAATGGATGGCTTTTGCTTCACGTTACTCGAGGCAAACAATCAATTATAATCTGTTTTACTAAAAAAATGTAAAAAAATTCAAATTAAATTCAATTACGAGATTCTAAAACGATTTAAAGCGAGTAATATGGCTTTTGCAAGCATGAGTGACTATAAATGAATTTTTCTTGTAAATGGATGGCTTTTGCTTCACGTTTCTCGAGGTAAATATTCAATTATAATATGTTCTAACAAAAAATGTAAGAAAATTCAACTTAAAATCTTTTATGAGATTATAAAGGCATTTAAATCGAGTAATAGGCTTCCGAAGTCACGAATGACTATAAACGGACATTTCTTTTCAATGGATGGCTTTTGCTTCACGATTCTCGAGGAAAAAAATAAATTATAATCTGTTTTAATCAAAAAATATGAAAAATTTAAATTAAATTCAATGATTAGATTATAAAACCATTTAAAGCGAGTAATAAGGCTTTCGTAGGCATGAGGGACTGTAATGGAATTTTTCCTGTCAGTGGATGGCTTTTGCTTAATGTTTCTCAAGGCAAACGTTCAATTATAATCTGTTTTAACAAAAAATATAAAAAAATTTTAACTTAAAATCATTTGTAAGATTATAAAGGTATTTAAATCGAGTAATAGGCTTCCAAAGGAATGAATGAGTACAAAAGAACTTTTCTTATTAATGGATGGCTTTTGCTTCACGTTACTCGAGGCAAATAATCAATTATAATCTATTTTACTAAAAAAATATAAAAAAATTCAAATTAAATTCAATTATGGGATTATAAAACGATTTAAAGCGAGTAATAAGGCTTTTATAGGCATGAGTGACTATAAATGAATTTTTCTTGTAAATGGATGGCTTTTGCTTCACGTTTCTCTAGGCAAATATTCAATTATAATATGTTCTAACAACAAATGTAAAAAAATTCAACTTAAAATCATTTCTGAGATTACAAAGGCAATTAAATCGAGTAATAGGCTTCCGAAAGAATGAATGACTACAAACGAAATTTTCTTATCAATGGATGGTTTTTGCTTTACGTTACTCGAGGCAAACAATTAATTATAATATGTTTTACTAAAAAAATGTAAAAAAATTGAAATTAAAATCAATTATGAGATTATAAAACGATTTAAAGCGAGTAATAAGGCTTTTGTAGGCATGAGTGACTATAAATGAACTTTTCTTGTAAATGGATGGCTTTTGCTTCACATTTCTCAAGGCAAATATTCAATTATAATATGTTCTAACAAAAAATGTAAAAAAATTCAACGTAAAATCTTTTGTGAGATTATAAAGGCATTTAAATTGAGTAATAGGCTTCCGAAGTCACGAATGACTATAAACGGACTTTTCTTTTCAATGGATGGCTTTTGCTTCATGATTCTCGAGGTAAAAAAGTAATTATAAACTGTTTTAATCAAAAAATGTGAAAAAATTTAAATTAAATTCAATTATGAGATTATAAAACCATTTAAAGCGAGTAATAAGGCTTTCGTAGGCATGAGGGACTGTAATGGAAATTTTCCTGTCAGTGGATGGCTTTTGCTTAATGTTTCTCAAGGCAAACGTTCAATTATAATCTGTTTTAACAAAAAATGTAAAACAAATTCAACTTAAAATCATTTGTAAGATTATAAAGGTATTTAAATCGAGTAATAGGCTTCCAAAGGAATGAATGAGTACAAAAGAACTTTTCTTATCAATAGATGGCTTTTGCTTCACGTTACTCGAGGTAAATAATCAATTATAATCTGTTTTACTAAAAAAATATAAAAAAATTCAAATTAAATTCAATTACGGGATTATAAAACGATTTAAAGCGAGTAATAAGGCTTTTGCAGGCATGAGTGACTATAAATGAACTTTTCTTGTAAATGGATGGCTTTTGCTTCACGTTTCTCGACACAAATATTCAATTATAATATGTTCTAACAAAAAATGTAAAAAAATTCAACTTAAAATCATTTGTGAGATTACAAAGGCAATTAAATCGAGTAATAGGCTTCCGAAGGAATGAATGACTACAAACAGGCTTTTCTTATCAATGGATGGCTTTCGCTTCACGTTACTCGAGCCAAACAATCAATTATAATCTGTTTTACTCAAAAAGTGTAAAAATATTCAAATTAAATTCAATTAGGAGATTATAAAACGATTTAAAGCGAGTAATAAGGGTTTTACAAGCATGAGCAACTATAAATGAACTTTTCTTGTAAATGGATGGCTTTTGCTTCACGTTTCTCGAGGCAAATATTCAATTATAATATGTTCTAACAAAAAATGTAAAAAAATTCAACTTAAAATCATTTGTCAGATTATAAAGCCATTTAAATCGAGTAAAAGGCTTCCGAAGGCATGAATGACTATAACCGGACTTTTCTTATCAATGGATGGGTTTCGCTTCACGTTTCTTGAGGTAAACAATCAATTACAATCTGTTTTAATCAAAAAATTCAAATTAAATTCAATTATGGGATTATAAAAGCATTTAAAGCGAGTGATAAGGCTTTCGTAGCCATGAGTGACTATAAATGAACTTTTCTGGTCAATGGATGTCTTTTGCTTCACGTTTCTTGAGATAAACAATCCATTACAATCTGATTTAATCAAAAAATGTAAAAAAAATCAAATTAAATTCAATTATGAGATTATAAAGCATTTAAAACGAATAATAACGCTTTCGTAGACATGAGTGACTATAAATGAACTTTTCTTGTCAATTGATTGTTTTTGCTTCACATTTCTCGAGGCCAATATTCAATTATAATATGGTCTAAGAAAAAATGTAAAAAATTTAACATAAAATCATTCGTGAGATTATAAAGGCATTTAAATTGAGTAATAGGTTTCCGAAGGCATGAATGACTATAAACGGACTTTCCTTTGCAATGGATGGCTTTCGCTTCACGATTACCGACGCAAATAATTAATTATAATATGTTTGAATCAAAAACTGTAAAAAATTTAAATTCAATTCAATTATGAGATTATAAAACCATTTAAAGCGAGTAATAAGGCTTTCGTAGGCATGAGGGACTATAAATGAACTTTTTCTGTCAGTGGATGGCTTTTACTTCACGTTTCTCAAGGCAAACGTTCAATTATAATCTGTTTTAACAAAACATGTAAAAAAAATTCAACTTAAAATCATTTGTTAGATTATAAAGGCATTTAAATCGAATAATAGGCTTCTGAAGGAATGACTGACTACAAACAAACATTTCTTATCAATAGATGGCTTTCGCTTCACGTTACTCGAGGCAAAACATCAATTATAAACTGTTTTACTCAAAATAATGTAAAAAAAACTCAAATTAAATTCAATTATGAGATTATAAAACGATTTAAAGCGAGTAATAAGGCTTTTGCAGGCATGAGTAACTATAAATGAACTTTTCTTGTCAGAGGATGGCTTTTGCTTCACGTTTCTCAATGCAAATATTCAATTACAATATGTTCTAACAAAAAATGTAAAACAATTCAGCCTAAAATCTTTTATGAGATTATAAAGGCATTTAAATCGAGTAATAGGCTTTAGAAGGCATGAATGACTATAAACGGACTTTTCTTGTCGATGGATGGTTTTTCGCTTCACGTTTCCGAAGGTCAACAATCAATTACAATCTGCTTTAATCAAAAAATTTTAAAAAATTCAAATTAAATTCAATTATGGGATTATAAAAGCATTTAAAGCGAGTGATAAGGCTTTCTTAGACATGAGTGACTATAAATGAACTTTTCTTTTCAATGGATGGCTTTTGCTTCACGTTTCCTGAGGTAAACAATTAATTATAATCTGTTTTAATCAAACAATGTAAAAAAATTCAAATTAAAATCAATTATGAGATTATTAAACCATTTAAAGCGAGTAATAAGGCTTTTGTAGGCATGAGTGACTATAAATGAACTTGTCTTGTCAGTGGATGGCTTTTGCTTCACGTTTCTCAAGGCAAACGTTCAATTATAATCTGTTTTAACAAAAAATGAAAAAAAAATTCAACTTAAAATCATTTGTGAGATTATAAAGGCAATTAAATCGAGTAATAGGTTTTCGAAAGAATGAATGACTACAAACGAACTTTTCTTATCAATGGATGGCTTTCGCTTCATGTTACTCGAGGCAAACAATCAATTATAATCTGTTTTACTCAAAAAATGTAAAAAAATTCTAATTAAATTCAATTATGAGATTATAAAACCATTTAATGCAAGTAATAAGGCTTTCGTAGGCATGAGTGATTATAAATGAACTTTTCTGGTCAATGGATGGCTTTTGCTTCAAATTTCCTGAGGTTAACAATCCATTACAATCTGTTTTAATCAAAAAATATAAAAAAAATCAAATTGAATTCAATTATGGGATTATAAAAGCATTTAAAGCGAGTAATAAGGCTTTCATAGCCATGAGTGACTATAAATGAACTTTTCTTGTCAATGGATGGCTTTTGCTTCACGTTTCTCGAGGCAAGTATTCAATTACAATATGTTCTAACAAAATATGTAAAAAAATTCTACTTAAAATCGTTTGTGAGATTGTAAAGGCATTTAAATCGGGTAATAGGCTTCCGAAGGCAAGAATGACTACAAACTGACTTTTCTTATCAATGGATGGCTTTTGCTTCACGTTACTCAAGGCCAACAATCAATTATAATCTATTTTACTCAAAAAATATAAAAAATTCAAATTAAATTCAATTATGAGATTATAAAACTATTTAAAGCGAGTAATAAGGGTTTTACAGACATGAGCGACTATAAATGAACTTTCTTGTCAATGGATGGCTTTTGCTTCACTTTTCTCATGGCAAATTTTCAATTATAATATGTTCTAACAAAAAATGTAAAAAAATTTAACTTAAAATCATTTGTGAGAATATAAAGGCATTTAAATCGAGTAAAAGGCTTCCGAAGGCTTGAATGACTATAACCGGACCTTTCTTATCAATGGATGAATTTCGCTTCATGTTTCTCGAGGTAAACAATCAATTACAATCGTTTTAATCAAAAAATTTAAACAAATTCAAATTAAATTCAATTATGGGATTATAAAAGCATTTAAAGCGAGGGATAAGGCTTTCATAGACATGAGTGACTATAAACGAACTATTCTTACCAACAAATGGCTTTCGCTTGACATTTCCCAAGGTAAACAATTTATTATAATCTGTTTTAATAAAAAAATATAAAAAAATTCAAATTAAATTCAATTATGAGATTATAAAACCATTTAAAGCAAGTAATAAGGCTTTCCTAGGCATTAGTGACTATAAACGAACTTTTCCTGTTAGTGGATGACTTTTGCTTCACGTTTCTCAAGGCAAACGTTCAATTATAATCTGTTTTAACAAAAAATGTAAAAAAAATTCAACTTAAAATCATTTGTAAGATTATAAAGGCATTTAAATCGAGTAAAAGGTTTCCGAAGGAATGAATGAGTACAAACAAACTTTTCTTATCAATGGATGACTTTTGCTTCACGTTACTCGAGGCAAACAATCAATTATAATCTGTTTTACTAAAAAAGTGTAAAAAAATTCAAATTAAATTCAATTACGAGATTATAAAATGATTTAAAGCGAGTAATATGGCTTTTGCAGGCATGAGTGACTATAAATGAATTTTTCTTGTAAATGGATGGCTTTTGCTTCACGTTTCTCGAGATAAATATTCAATTATAATATGTTCTAACAAAAAATGTAAAAAAAATTCAACTTAAAATCTTTTGTAAGATTATAAAGGCTTTTAAATCGAGTAATAGGCTTCCGAAGTCACGAATGACTATAAACGGACTTTTCTTTTCAATGGATAGCTTTTGCTTAATGATTCTCGACGTAAAAAAATTAATTATAATCTGTTTTAATCAAAAAATGTAAAAAAATTTAAATTAAATTCAATGATTAAATTATAAAACGATTTAAAGCGAGTAATAAGGCTTTTGCAGGCATAAGTGACTATAAATGAATTTTTCTTGTAAATGGATGGCTTTTGCTTCACGTTTCTCGAGGCAACTATTCAATTATATTATGTTCTAACAAAAAATGTAAAAAAATTCAACTTAAAATCATTTATGAGATTACAAAGGCAATTAAATTGAGTAATAGGCTTCCGAAGGAATGAATGACTACAAACAGGCTTTTCTTATCAATGGATGGCTTCCGCTTCACGTTGCTCAAGGCAAACAATTAATTATAATCTGTTTTAATCAAAAAATGTAAAATAATTTAAATTACATTCAATTATGAGATTGTAAAAGCATTTAAAGCGAGTAATAAGGCTTTCGTAGGCATGAGGGACTGTAATTGAACTTTTCCTGTCAGTGGATGGCTTTTGCTTCACGTTTCTCAAGCTAAACGTTCAATTATAATCTGTTTTAAAAAAAATGTAAAAAAAAATTCAACTTAAAATCATTTGTGAGATTATAAAGGCATTTAAATCGAGTACTAGGCTTCCGAAGGCAAGAATGACTACAAACGGACTTTTCTTATCAATGGATGGCTTTTGCTTCACGTTACTCGAACCAAACAATCAATTATAATTTGTTTTACTCAAAAAATGTAAAAAAATTCAAATTAAATTCAATTAGGAGATTATAAAACGATTTAAAGCGAGTAATAAGGCTTTTCCAGGCATGAACGACTATAAAGGAACTTTCTTGTTAATGGATGGCTTTTGCTTCACGTTTCTTATGGCAAATTTTCAATAATATATGTTCTAACAAAAAATGTAAAAAAATTTAACTTAAAATCATTTGTGAGATTATAAAGGCATTTAAATCGAGTAAAAGGATTCCGAAGGCATGAATGACTATAAATGGACTTTTCTTATCAATGGATGGGTTTCGCTTCACGTTTCTTGAGGTAAACAATCAATTACAATCTGTTTTAATCAAAAAATGTATAAAAATTAACATTAAATTCAATTATGGGATTATAAAAGCATTTAAAGCGAGTAATAAGGCTTTCGTAGCCATGAGTGACTATAAATGAACTTTTCTAGTCAATGGATGGCTTTTGCTTCACGTTTATTGAGATAAACAATCCATTACAATCTGATTTAATCAAAAAATATAAAAAAAATCAAATTAAATTCAATTATGGGATTATAAAAGCATTTAAAGCGAGTAATAAGGCTTTCGTAGACATGAGTGACTATAAATGAACTTTTCTTGTCAATGGATGGTTTGTGCTTCACATTTCTCGAGGCCAATATTCAATTATAATATGGTCTAAGAAAAAATGTAAAAAATTTAACATAAAATAATTCGTGAGATTATAAAGGCATTTAAATTGAGTAATAGGCTTCCGAAGGCATGAATGACTATAAACGGACTTTTCTTTGCAATGGATGGCTTTCGCTTCACGATTCCCGAGGCAAACAATTAATTATGATCTGTTTTACTCAAAAAATATAAAAAAATTTAAATTCAATTCAATTATGAGATTATAAAACCATTTAAAGCGAGTAATAAGGCTTTCGTAGGTATGAGGGACTATAAATGAACTTTTTCTATCAGTGGATAGCTTTTGCTTCACGTTTCTCAAGGCAAACGTTCAATTATAATCTGTTTTAAAAAAAATGTGAAAACAATTCAACTTAAAATCATTTGTGAGATTATAAAGGCATTTAAATCGAATAATGGGCTTCCGAAGGAATGAATGACTACAAACAAACTTTTCTTATCAATGGATGGCTTTCGCTTCACGTTACTCGAGGTAAAATATCAATTATAATCCGTTTTACTTAAAAAAATGTAAAAAAAATTAAATTAAATTCAATTATGAGATTATAAAACGATTTAAAGTGAGTAATAAGGCTTTTGCAGGCATGAGTGGCTATAAATGAACTTTTCTTATCAGTGGATGGCTTTTGTTTCACGTTTCTCGATGCAAATATTCAATTACAATATGTTCTAACAAAAAATGTAAAAAAATTCATCCTAAAATCTTTGAAGAGATTATAAAGGCATTTAAATCGAGTAATAGGCTTTCGAAGGCATGAATGACTATAAACGGACTTTTCTTATCAACGGATGGTTTTTCGCTTCACGTTTCCCAAGGACAACAGTCAATTACAATCTGCTTTAATCCAAAAATTTAAAAAAATTCAAATTAAACTCAATTATGGGATTATAAAAGCATTTAAAACGAGTGATAAGGCTTTCGTAGACATGAATGACTATAAATGAACTTTTCTTTTCAATGGAGGGCTTTCGCTTCACGTTTCTCGAGGTAAACAATTAATTATAATCTGTTTTAATCAAAAAATGTAAACAAAATTCAAATTAAATCCAATTATGAGATTATTAAACCATTTAAAGCGAGTAATATGGCTTTCGTAGGCATAAGTGACTATAAATGAACTTTTCTTGTCAGTGGATGGCTTTTGCTTCACGTTTCTCAAGGCAAACGTTCAATTATAATCTGTTTTAACAAAAAATGGAAAACAAATTCAACTTAAAATCATTTGTGAGATTATAAAGGCAATTAAATCGAGTAATAGGTTTTCAAAAGAATGAATGACTACAAACGAACTTTTCTTATCAATGGATGGCTTTCGCTTCACGTTACTCGAGGCAAACAATCAATTATAATCTGTTTTACTCAAAAAATGTAAAAAAATTCTAATTAAATTCAATTCTGAGATTATAAAACCATTTAAAGCGAGTAATAAGGCTTTCGTAGGCATGAGTGACTATAAATGAACTTTTCTTGTCAGTGGATGGCTTTTGCTTCACGTTTCTCAAGGAAAACGTTCAATTATAATCTGTTTTAACGAAAAAATGAAAGAAAAATTCAACTTAAAATCATTTGTGAGATTATAAAGGCAATTAAATCGAGTAATAGGTTTTCGAAGGAATGAAAGACTACAAACGAACTTTTCTTATCAATGGATGGCTTTCGCTTCATGTTACTCGTGGAAAACAATCAATTATAATCTGTTTTACTCAAAAAATGTAAAAAAATTCTAATTAAATTCAATTATGAGATTATAAAACCATTTAATGCGAGTAATAAGGCTTTCGTAGGCATGAGTGACTATAAATGAAATTTTCTGGTCAATGGATGGCTTTTACTTCACATTTCCTGAGGTTAACAATCCATTACAATCTGTTTTAATCAGAAAATGTAAAAAAAATCAAATTGAATTCAATTATGGGCTTATAAAAGCATTTAAAGCAAGCAATAAGGCTTTCATAGCCATGGGTGACTATAAATGAACTTTTCTTGTCAATGGATGGCTTTTGCTTCACGTTTCTCGAGGCAAGTATTCAATTATAATATGTTCTAACAAAAAATGTAAAAAAATTCAACTTAAAATCGTTTGTGAGATTGTAAAGGTATTTAAATCGAGTAATAGGCTTTCGAAGGCAAGAATGACTACAAACTGACTTTTCTTATCAATGGATGGCTTTCGCTTCACGTTACTTAAGGCAAACAGTCAATTATAATCTCTTTTACTCAAAAACTATAAAAAAATTCAAATTAAATTCAATTAGGAGATTATAAAACGATTTAAAATGAGTAATAAGGGTTTTACAAGCATGAGCGACTATAAATGAACTTTCTTGTCAATGGATGGCTTTTGCTTCACTTTTCTCGTGGCAAATTTTCAATTATAATATGTTCTAACAAAAAATATAAAAAAAATTAACTTAAAATCATTTGTGAGATTAAAAAGGCATTTAAATCGAGTAAAAGGCTTCCGAAGGCATGAATGACAAGAACCGGACTTTTCTTATCAATGGATGGGTTTCGCTTCACATTTCTCGAGGTAAACAATCAATTACAATCTGTTTTAATCAAAAAATTGAAAAAAATTCAAATTAAATTCAATTATGGGATTATAAAAGCATTTAAAGCGAGTGATAAGGCTTTCGTAGACATGAGGGACTATAAACAAACTTTTCTTATCAACCAATGGCTTTCGCTTGACGTTTCCCAAGGTAAACAATTTATTATAATCTGTTTTAGTCAAAAAATATAAAAAAAATCAAATTAAATTCAATTATGAGATTATAAAACCATTTAAAGCGAGTAATAAGGCTTTCGTAGGCATGAGTGACTATAAATGAACTTTTCCTATTAGTGGATGGCTTTTGCTTCACGTTTCTCAAGGCAAATGTTCAATTATAATCTGTTTTAACAAAAAAAGTAAAAAAAAATTCAACTTAAAATCATTTGTAAGATTATAAAGGCATTTAAATCGAGTAAAAGGTTTTCGAAGGAAAGAAGGAGTACAAACGAACTTTTCTTATCAATGGATGGCTTTTGCTTCACGTTACTTGAGGCAAACAATCAATTATAATCTGTTTTACTAAAAAAATGTAAAAAAATTCAAATTATATTCAATTACGAGATTATAAAACGATTTAAAGCGAGTAATATGGCTTTTGCAGGCATGAGTGACTATAAATGAATTTTTCTTGTAAATGGATGGCTTTTGCTTCACGTTTCTCGAGGCAAATATTCAATTATAATATGTTCTAACAAAAAATGTAAAAAAATTCAACTTAAAATCTTTTATGAGATTATAAAGGCATTTAAATCGAGTAATAGGCTTTCAAAGTCACGAATGACTATAAACGGACTTTTCTTTTCAATGGATGGCTTTTCATTCACGATTCTCGAGGAAAAAAATTAATTATAATCTGTTTTAATCAAAAAATGTGAAAAAATTTAAATTAAATTCAATTATGAGATTATAAAACCATTTAAAACGAGTAATAAGGCTTTCGGAGGCATGAGGGACTGTAATGGAATTTTTCCTACCAGTGGATGGCTTTTGCTTAATATTTCTCAAGGCAAACGTTCAATTATAATCTGTTTTAATAAAAAATGTAAAAAAATTTTAACTTAAAATCATTTGTAAGATTATAAAGGTATTTAAATCGAGTAATAGGCTTCCAAAGAAATGAATGAGTACAAAAGAACTTTTCTTATCAATGGATGGCTTTTGCTTCACGTTACTCGAGATAAATAATCAATTATAATCTATTTTACTAAAAAAATATAAAAAAATTCAAATTAAAATCAATTATGGGATTGTAAAACGATTTAAAGCGAGTAATAAGGCTTTTGTAGGCATGAGTGACTATAAATGAACTTTTCTTGTAAATAGATGGCTTTTGCTTCATCTTTCTCAAGGCAAATATTCAATTATAATATGTTCTAACAACAAATGTAAAAAAATTCAACTTAAAATCATTTGTAAGATTATAAAGGTATTTAAATCGAGCAATAGGCTTCCAAAGGAATGAATGAGTACAGAAGAACTTTTCTTATCAATAGATGGCTTTTGCTTCACGTTACTCGAGATAAATAATCAATTATAATCTGTTTTACTAAAAAAATATAAAAAAATTCAAATTAAATTCAATTACAGATTTATAAAACGATTTAAAGCGAGTAATAAGGCTTTTGCAGACATGAGTGACTATAAATGAACTTTTCTTGTAAATGGATGGCTTTTGCTTCACGTTTCTGGACACAAATATTCAATTATAATATGTTCTAACAAAAAATGTAAAAAAATTTAACTTAAAATCATTTGTGAGATTACAAAGGCAATTAAATCGAGTAATAGGCTTCCAAAGGAATGAATGACTACAAACAGGCTTTTCTTATCAATGGATGGCTTTCGCTTCACGTTGCTCAAGGCAAACAATTAATTATAATCTGTTTTAATCAAAAAATGGAAAATATTTTAAATTACATTCAATTATGAGATTCTAAAACCATTTAAAGCGAGTAATAAGGCTTTCGTAGGTATGAGCGACTGTAATTGAACTTTTCCTGTCAGTGGATAGCTTTTGCTTCACGTTTCTCAAGGCAAACGTTCAATTAGAATCTGTTTTAACGAAAAATGTAAAAAAAATTCAACTTAAAATCATTTGTGAGATTATAAAGGCATTTAAATCGAGTAATAGTCTTCCAAAGGCAAAAATGACTACAAATGGACTTTTCTTATCAATGGATGGCTTTTGCTTCACGTTACTCGAGCCAAACGATCAATTATAATCTGTTTTACTGAAAAAATGTAAAAAAATTCAAATTAAATTCAATTAGGAGATTATAAAACGATTTAAAGCGAGTAATAGGGGTTTTACAGGCATGAGCGACTATAAATGAACTTTCTTGTCAATGGATGGCTTTTTCTTCACTTTTCTCGTGGCAAATTTTCAATTATAATATGTTCTAACAAAAAATGTAAAAAAACTTAACTTAAAATTATTTGTGAGATTATAAAGGCATTTAAATCGAGTAAAAGGCTTCCGAAGGCATGAATGACTATAACCGGACTTTTCTTATCAATGGATGGGTTTCGCTTCACGTTTCTCGAGGTAAACAATCAATTACAATCTGTTTTAATCAAAAAATTTAAAAAAATTCAAATTAAATTCAATTATGGGATTATAAAAGCATTTAAAGCGAGTGATAAGCTTTCGTAGACATGAGTGACTATAAACGAACTTTTCTTATCAACAAATGGCTTTCGCTTGACGTTTCCCAAGGTAAACAATTTATTATAATCTGTTTTAATCAAAAAATATAAAAAAACTCAAATTAAATTCAATTATGAGATTATAAAACCATTTACAGCGAGTAATAAGGCTTTCGTAGGCATGAGTGACTGTAAATGAACTTTTCCTATTAGTGGATGGCTTTTGCTTCACGTTTCTCAAGGCAAACGTTCAATTATAACCTGTTTTAAAAAAAATGTAAAAAACATTCAACTTAAAATCATTTGTAAGATTATAAAGGCATTTAAATCGAGTAAAAGGTTTCCGAAGGAACGAATGAGTACAAACGAACTTTTCTTATCAATGGATTGCTTTTGCTTCACGTTACTCGAGGCAAACAATCAATTATAATCTGTTTTACACAAAAAATGTAAAACAATTCAAATTCAATTCAATTAGGAGATTATAAAACGATTTAAAGCGAGTAATAAGGGTTTTACAGGTATGAGCGACTATAAATGAACTTTCTTGTCAATGGATGGCTTTTGCTTCACTTTTCTCGTGGCAAATTTTCAATTATAATATGTTCTAACAAAAAATGTAAAAATATTTAACTTAAAATCATTTGTGAGATTATAAAGGCATTTAAATCGAGTAAAAGGCTTCCGAAAGCATGAATGACTATAACCGGACTTTTCTTATCAATGGATGGGTTTCGCTTCACGTTTCTTGAGGTAAACAATCAATTACAATCTGTTTTAATTAAAAAATGTATAAAAATTAACATTAAATTCAATTATGGGATTATAAAAGCATTTAAAGCGAGTAATAAGGCTTTCGTAGCCATGAGTGACTATAAATGAACTTTTCTTATCAATGGATGTCTTTTCCTTCACGTTTCTTGAGATAAACAATCCATTACAATCTGATTTCATCAAAAACTGTAAAAAAAATCAAATTAAATTCAATTATGAGATTATAAAAGCATTTAAAGCGAGTAATAACGCTTTCGTAGACATGAGTGACTATAAATGAACTTTTCTTGTCAATGGATGGTTTTTGCTTCACATTTCTCGAGGTCAATATTCAATTATAATATGGTCTAAGAAAAAATGTAAAAAATTTAACATAAAATCATTCGTGAGATTATAAAGGCATTTAAATTGAGTAATAGGTTTCCGAAGGCATGAATGACTATAAACGGACTCTTCTTTGCAATGGATGGCTTTCGCTTCACGATTCCCGAGGCAAATAATTAATTATAATATGTTTGAATCAAAAAATGTAAAAAAATTTAAATTCAATTCAATTATGAGATTATAAAACCATTTAAAGCGAGTAATAAGGCTTTCGTAGGCATGAGGGACTATAAATGAACTTTTTCTGTCAGTGGATGGCAAATTTTCAATTATAATATGTTCTAACAAAAAATGTAAAAAAATTTAACTTAAAATCATTTGTGAGAATATAAAGGCATTTAAATCGAGTAAAAGGTTTCCGAAGGCATGAATGGCAATAACCAGACTTTTCTTATCAATGGATGGGTTTCGCTTCACGTTTCTCGAGATAAACAATCAATTACAATCGTTGTAATCAAAAAATTTAAAGAAATTCAAATTAAATTCAATTATGGGATTATAAAAGCATTTAAAGCGAGTGATAAGGCTTTCGTAGACATGAGTGACTATAAACGAACTTTTCTTATCAACAAATGGCTTTCGTTTTACGTTTCCCAAGGTAAACAATTTATTATAATCTGTTTTAATAAAAAAATATAAAAAGATTCAAATTAAATTCAATTATGAGATTATAAAACCATTTAAAGTGAGTAATAAGGCTTTCCTAGGCATGAGTGACTATAAATGAACTTTTCCTGTTAGTGGATGACTTTTGTTTCATGTTTCTCAAGGCAAACGTTCAATTATAATCTGTTTTAACAAAAAATGTAAAAAAAATTCAACTTAAAATCATTTGTAAGATTATAAAGGCATTTAAATCGAGTAAAAGGTTTCCGAAGGAATGAATGAGTACAAACAAACTTTTCTTATCAATGGATGGCTTTTGCTTCACGTTACTCGAGGCAAACAATCAATTATAATCTGTTTTACTAAAAAAATGTAAAGAAATTCAAATTGAATTCAATTACGAGATTATAAAATGATTTAAAGCGAGTAATATGGCTTTTGCAGGCATGAGTGACTATAAATGAATTTTTCTTGTAAATGGATGGCTTTTGCTTCACGTTTCTCGAGGTAAATATTCAATTATAATATGTTCTAACAAAAAATGTAAAAAAAATTCAACTTAAAATCTTTTGTGAGATTATAAAGGCATTTAAATCGAGTAATATGCTTTCGAAGTCACGAATGACTATAAACGGACTTTTCTTTTCAATGGATAGCTTTTGCTTCACGATTCCCGACGTAAAAAAATTAATTATAATCTGTTTTAGTAAAAAAATGTGAAAAAATTTAAATTAAATTCAATTACGGGATTATAAAACGATTTAAAGTGAGTAATAAGGCTTTTGCAGGCATGAGTGACTATAAATGAACTTTTCTTGTAAATGGATGGCTTTTGCTTCACGTTTCTCGAGGCAACTATTCAATTATATTATGTTCTAACAAAAAATGTAAAAAAATTCAACTTAAAATCATTTGTGAGATTACAAAGGCAATTAAATCGAGTAATAGGCTTTTGAAGGAATGAATGACTATAAACAGGCTTTTCTTATCAATGGATGGCTTTCGCTTCACGTTGCTCAAGGCAAATAATTAATTATAATGTGTTTTAATCAAAAAATGTAAAATAATTTAAATTACATTCAATTATGAGATTCTAAAACCATTTAAAGCGAATAATAAGGCTTTCGTAGGCATAAGGGATTGTAATTGAACTTTTCCTGTTAGTGGATTGCTTTTGCTTCACGTTTCTCAAGGCAAACGTTCAATTATAATGTGTTTTAACAAAAAATGTAAAAAAAAATTCAACTTAAAATCATTTGTGAGATTATAAAGGCATTTAAATCGAGTACTAGACTTCCGAAAGCAAGAATGACTACAAACGGACTTTTCTTATCAATGGATGGCTTTTGCTTCATGTTACTCGAACCAAACAATCAATTATAATCTGTTTTACTCAAAAAATGTACAAAAATTCAAATTAAATTCAATTAAGAGATTATAAAACGATTTAAAGCGAGTAATAAGGCTTTTGTAGGCATGAGCGACTATAAATGAACTTTCTTGTTAATTGATGGCTTTTGCTTCACGTTTCTCATGGTAAATTTTCAATAATATATGTTCTAACAAACAATGTAAAAAAATTTAACTTAAAATTATTTGTGAGATTTTAAAGGCATTTAAATCCAATAAAAGGATTCCGAAGGCATGAATGACTATAAACGGACTTTTCTTGTCAATGGATGGGTTTCGCTTCACGTTTCTTGAGGTAAACAATCAATTACAATCTGTTTTAATCAAAAAATGTATAAAAATTAACATTAAATTCAATTATGGGATTATAAAAGCATTTAAAGCGAGTAATAAGGCTTTCGTAGCCATGAGTGACTGTAAATGAACTTTTCTGGTCAATGGATGGCTTTTGCTTCACGTTTCTTGAGATAAACAATCCATTACAATCTGATTTAATCAAAAAATGTAAAAAAAATCAAATTAAATTCAATTATGGGATTATAAAAGCATTTAAAGCGAGTAATAAGGCTTTCGTAGACATGAGTGACTATAAATGAACTTTTCTTGTCAATGGATGGTTTGTGCTTCACATTTCTCGAGGCCAATATTCAATTATAATATGGTCTAAGAAAAAATGTAAAAAATTTAACCTAAAATCATTCGTGAGATTATAAAGGCATTTAAATTGAGTAATAGGCATCCAAAGGCATGAATGTCTATAAACGGACTTTTCTTTGCATTGGATGGCTTTCGCTTCATGATTCCTAAGGCAAACAATTAATTATAATCTATTTTAATCAAAAAATGTAAAAAAATTTAAATTAAATTGAATTATGAGATTATAAAACCATTTAAAGCGAGTAATAAGGCTTTCGTAGGCATGAGGGACTATAAATGAACTTTTTCTGTCAGTGGATGGCTTTTGCTTCACGTTTCTCAAGGCAAATGTTCAATTATAATCTGTTTTAACAAAAAATGTAAAAAAAATTCAACTTAAAATCATTTGTGAGATTATAAAGGCATTTAAATCGAGTACTAGGCTTCCGAAGGCAAGAATGACTACAAACGAACTTTTCTTATCAGTGGATGGCTTTTGCTTCACGTTACTTGAACCAAACAATCAATTATAATCTGTTTTACTCAAAAAATGTACAAAAATTCAAATTAAATTCAATTAAGAGATTGTAAAACGATTTAAAGCGAGTAATAAGGCTTTTGCAGGCATGAGCGACTATAAATGAACTTTCTTGTTAATTGATGGCTTTTGCTTCACGTTTCTCATGGCAAATTTTCAATAATATATGTTCTAACAAACAATGTAAAAAAATTTAACTTAAAATTATTTGTGAGATTATAAAGGCATTTAATTCGAGTAAAAGGATTCCGAAGGCATGAATGACTATAAACGGACTTTTCTTATCAAATGGATGGGTTTCGCATCACGTTTCTTGAGGTAAACAATCAATTACAATCTGTTTTAATCAAAAAATGTATAAAAATTAACATTAAATTCAATTATGGGATTATAAAAGCATTTAAAGCGAGTAATAAGGCTTTCGTAGCCATGAGTGACTGTAAATGGACTTTTCTGGTCAATGGATGGCTTTTGCTTCACGTTTCTTGAGATAAACAATCCATTACAATCTGATTTAATCAAAAAATGTAAAAAAAATCAAATTAAATTCAATTATGGGATTATAAAAGCATTTAAAGCGAGTAATAAGGCTTTCGTAGACATGAGTGACTATAAATGAACTTTTCTTGTCAATGGATGGTTTGTGCTTCACATTTCTCGAGGCCAATATTCAATTATAATATGGTCTAAGAAAAAATGTAAAAAATTTAACCTAAAATCATTCGGGAGATTATAAAGGCGTTTAAATTGAGTAATAGGCTTCCAAAGGCATGAATGACTATAAACGGACTTTTCTTTGCAATGGATGGCTTTCGCTTCATGATTCCTAAGGCAAACAATTAATTATAATCTATTTTAATCAAAAAATGTAAAAAAATTTAAATTAAATTGAATTATGAGATTATAAAACCATTTAAAGCGAGTAATAAGGCTTTCGTAGGCATGAGGGACTATAAATGAACTTGTTCTGTCAGTGGATGGCTTTTGCTTCACGTTTCTCAAGGCAAACGTTCAATTATAATCTGTTTTAACAAAAAATGTAAAAAAAATTCAACTTAATATCATTTGTGAGATTATAAAGGCATTTCAATCGAATAATAGGCTTCCGAAGGAATGACTGACTACAAACAAACATTTTTTATCAATGGATGGCTTTCGCTTCATGTTACTCGAGGTAAAATATCAATTATAATCTGTTTTACACAAAAAAATGTAAAAAAAATTCAAATTAAATTCAATTATGGGATTATAAAACGATTTAAAGCGAGTAATAAGGCTTTTGCAGGCATGAGTGACTATAAATGAACTTTTCTTGTCAATGGATGGCTTTTGCTTCACGTTTCTCGATGCAAATATTCAATTACAATATGTTCTAACAAAACATGTAAAAAAATTCAGCCTAAAATCTTTTATGAGATTATAAAGGCATTTAAATCGAGTAATAGGCTTTCGAAGACATGAATGACTATAAACAGACTTTTCTTATCAATGGATGGTTTTTCGCTTCACGTTTCCCAAGGTCAACAATCAATTACAATCTGCTTTAATCAAAAAATTTAAAAAAATTCAAATTAAATTCAATTATGTGATTATAAAAGCATTTAAAGCGAGTGATAAGGCTTTCGTAGACATGAGTGACTATAAATGAACTTTTCTTTTCAATGGATGGCTTTCGCTTCACGTTTCTCGAGGTAAACAATTAATTATAATCTGTTTTAATCAAAAAATGTAAAAAAATTCAAATTAAAATCAATTATGAGATTATTAAACCATTTAAAGCGAGTAATAAGGCTTTCGTAGGCATGAGTGACTATAGAAAAACTTTTCTTGTCAGTGGATGGCTTTTGCTTCACGTTTCTCAAGGCAAACGTTCAATTATAATCTGTTTTAACAAAAAATGAAAAAAAATTCAACTTAAAATCATTTGTGAGATTATAAAGGCAATTAAATCGAGTAATAGGTTTTCGAAAGAATGAATGACTACAAACGAACTTTTCTTATCAATGGATGGCTTTCGCTTCATGTTACTCGAGGCAAACAATCAATTATAATCTGTTTTACTCAAAAAATGTAAAAAAAATTCTAATTAAATTCAATTATGAGATTATAATACCATTTAATGCAAGCAATAAGGCTTTCGTAGGCATGAGTGACTATAAATGAACTTTCTGGTCAATGGATGGCTTTTGCTTCACATTTCTTGAGGTTAACAATCCATTACAATCTGTTTTAATCAAAAAATGTAAAAAAAATCAAATTGAATTCAATTATGGGATTATAAAAGCATTTAAAGCGAGTAATAAGGCTTTCATAGCCATGAGTGACTATAAATGAACTTTTCTTCTGAATGGATGGCCTTTGCTTCACATTTCTCGAGGCAAGTATTCAATTACAATATGTTCTAACAAAATATGTAAAAAAATTCAATTTAAAATCGTTTGTGAGATTGTAAAGGCATTTAAATCGAGTAATAGGCTTCCGAAGGTAAGAATGACTACAAACTGACTTTTCTTATCAATGGATGGCTTTCGCTTCACGTTACTCAAGGCAAACAATCAATTATAATCTATTTTACTCAAAAAATGTAAAATAATTCAAATTAAATTCAATTATGAGATTATAAAACTATTTAAAGCGAGTAATAAGGGTTTTACAGGCATGAGCAACTATAAATGAACATTCTTGTTAATGGATGGCTTTTGCTTCACTTTTCTCATGGCAAAGTTTCAATTATAATATGTTCTAACAAAAAATGTAAAAAAATTTAACTTAAAATCATTTGTTAGATTATAAAGGCATTTAAATCGAGTAAAAGGCTTCCGAAAGCATGAATGACTATAACCAGACTTTTCTTATCAATGGATGGGTTTCGCTTCACGTTTCTCGAGGTAAACAATCAATTACAATTTGTTTTAATCAAAAATTTTAAGCAAATTCAAATTAAATTCAGTTATGGGATTATAAAAGCATTTAAAGCGAGTGATAAGGCTTTCGTAGACATGAGTGACTATAAACGAACTTTTCTTATCAACAAATGGCTTTCGCTTGACGTTTCCCAAGGTAAACAATTTATTATAATCTGTTTTAATCAAAAAATATAAAAAAACTCAAATTAAATTCAATTATGAGATTATAAAACCATTTAAAGCGAGTAATAAAGTTTTCGTAGGGATGAGTGACTATAAATGAACTTTTCCTGTTAGTGGATGGCTTTTGCTTCATGTTTCTCAAGGCAAACGTTCAATTATAATCTGTTTTAACAAAAAATGTAAAAAAAATTCAACTTAAAATCATTTGTAAGATTATAAAGGCATTTAAATCGAGTAAAAGGTTTCCGAAGGAATGAATGAGTACAAACAAACTTTTCTTATCAATGGATGGCTTTTGCTTCACGTTACTCGAGGCAAACAATCAATTATAATCTATTTTACTAAAAAAATATAAAAAAATTCAAATTAAATTCAATTACGAGATTATAAAACGATTTAAAGCGAGTAATATGTCTTTTGCAGGCATGAGTGACTATAAATGAATTTTTCTTGTAAATGGATGGCTTTTGCTTCACGTTTCTCAAGGTAAAAATTGAATTATAATATGTTTTAACAAAAAATGTAAAAAAATTCAACTTAAAATCTTTTGTGAGATTATAAAGGCATTTAAATCGAGTAATAGGCTTCTGAAGTCACGAATGACTATAAACGAACTTTTATTTTTAATGGATGGCTTTTGCTTCACGATTCCCGAGGCAAAAAATTAATTATAATCTGTTTTAATCTAAAAATGTGCAAAAAATTCAAATTAAATTCAATTATGAGATTATAAAACCATTTAAAGCGAGTAATAAGGTTTTCGTAGGGATGAGTGACTATAAATGAACTTTTCCTGTTAGTGGATGGCTTTTGCTTCATGTTTCTCAAGGCAAACGTTCAATTATAATCTGTTTTAACAAAAAAATGTAAAAAAAATTCAACTTAAAATCATTTGTAAGATTATAAAGGCATTTAAATCGAGTAAAAGGTTTCCGAAGGAATGAATGAGTACAAACAAACTTTTTTTTATCAATAGATGGCTTTTGCTTCACGTTACTCGAGGTAAACAATCAATTATAATCTGTTTTACTAAAAAAATATAAAAAAAATTCAAATTAAATTCAATTACGAGATTATAAAACGATTTAAAGCGAGTAATATGGCTTTTGCAAGCATGAGTGACTATAAATGAATTTTTCTTGTAAATGGATGGCTTTTCCTTCACGTTTCTCAAGGTAAAAATTCAATTATAATATGTTCTAACAAAAAATGTAAAAAAATTCAACTTAAAATCTTTTGTGAGATTATAAAGGCATTTAAATCGAGTAATAGGCTTCCGAAGTCTCAAATGACTATAAACGAACTTTTCTTTTCAATGGATGGCTTTTGCTTCACGATTCCCGAGATAAAAAATTAATTATAATCTGTTTTAATCAAAAAATGTGAAAAAATTTAAATTAAATTCAATTCTGAGATTATAAAACCATTTGAAGCGAGTAATAAGGCTTTCGTAGGTATGAGAGACTGTAATGGAACTTTTCCTGTCAGTGGATGGCTTTTGCTTAATGTCTCTCAAGGCAAACGTTCAACTATAATCTGTTTTAACAAAAAATGTAAAAAAATTCAACTTAAAATCATTTGTGAGATTATAAAGGCATTTAAATCGAGTAATAGGCTTTCGAAGAAATAAATAACTACAAACAAACTTTTCTTATCAATGGATGGCTTTTGCTTCACGTTACTCGAGGCAAACAATCAATTATAATCTGTTTTACTAAAAAAATATAAAAAAATTCAAATTAAATTCAATTACGATATTATAAAACGATTTAAAGCGAGTAATATGGCTTTTGCAGGCATGAGTGAGTATAAATGAATTTTTCTTGTAAATGGATGGCTTTTGCTTCACGTTTCTCGAGGCAAATATTCAATTATAATATGTTCTAACAAAAAATGTAAAAAAATTCAACTTAAAATCATTTGGGAGTTTACAAAGGCAATTAAATCGAGTAATAGGCTTCCGAAGGAATGAATGACTACGAACGGACTTTTCTTATCAATGGATGGCTTTTGCTTCACGTTGCTCGAGGCAAATAATTAATTATAATATGTTTTAATCAAAAAATGTAAAATAATTTAAATTACATTCAATTATGAGATTCTAAAACCATTTAAAGCGAGTAATAAGGCTTTCGTAGGAATGAGGGACTGTAATTGAACTTTTCCTATCAGTGGATGGCTTTTGCTTCACGTTTCTCAAGGTAAACATTCAATTATAATCTGTTTTAACAAAAAATGTAAAAAAAATTCAACTTAAAATCATTTGTGAGATTACAAAGGCATTTAAATCGAGTAATAGGCTTCCGAAGACAAAAATGATTACAAACTGACTTTTCTTTTCAATGGATGGCTTTTGCTCCACGTTACTCGAGCCAAACAATCAATTATAATCTGTTTTACTCAAAAAATGTAAGACAATTCAAATTCAATTCAATTAGGAGATTATAAAACGATTTAAAGCGAGTAATAAGGCTTTTGCAGGCATGAGCGACTATAAATGAACTTTCTTGTCAATGGATGGCTTTTGCTTCACGTTTCTCATGGCAAATTTTCAATTATAATATGTTCTAACAAAAAATGTAAAAAAATTTAACTTAAAATCATTTGTGAGATTATAAAGGCATTTAAATCGGGTAAAAGGCTTCCGAAGGCATGAATGACTATAAACGGACTTTTCTTATCAATGGATTGGTTTCGCTTCACGTTTCTTGAGGTAAACAATCAATTACAATCTGTTTTAATCAAAAAATGTATAAAAATTAACATTAAATTCAATTATGGGATTATAAAAGCATTTAAAGCGAGTAATAAGGCTTTCGTAGCCATAAGTGACTATAAATGAACTTTTTTGATCAATGGATGGCTTTTGCTTCACGTTTCTTGAGATAAACAATCCATTACAATCTGATTTAATCAAAAAATGTAAACAAAATCAAATTAAATTGAATTATGGGATTATAAAAGCATTTAAAGCGAGTAATAAGGCTTTCGTAGACATGAGTGACTATAAATAAACTTTTCTTGTCAATGGATGGTTTTTACTTCACATTTCTCGAGGTCAATATTCAATTATAATATTTTCTAACAAAAAATGTAAAAAATTTAACCTAAAATCATTCGTGAGATTATAAAGGCATTTAAATCGAGTAATAGGCTTCCGAAGGCATGAATGACTATAAACGGACTTTTCTTTACAATGGATGGCTTTCGCTCCACGATTCTTGAGGCAAACAATTAATTATAATCTGTTTTAATCAAAAAATGTAAAAAAATTTAAATTAAATTGAATTATGAGATTATAAAACCATTTAAAGTGAGTAATAAGGCTTTTGTAGGCATGAGGGACTATAAATGAACTTTTTCTGTTAGTGGATGGCTTTTGCTTCACGTTTCTCAAGGCAAACATTCAATTATAATCTGTTTTAACAAAAAATGTAAAAAAAATTCAACTTAAAATCATTTGTGAGATTATAAAGGCATTTAAATCGAGTAATAGGCTTTCGAAGGAATGAATGACTACAAACAAACTTTTCTTATCAATGGATGGCTTTCGCTTCACGTTACTCGAGATAAAATATCAATTATAATCTATTTTACTCAAAAAATGTAAAAAAATACAAATTAAATTCAATTATGAGATTATAAAACGATTTCAAGCAAGTAATAAGGCTTTTGCAGGTATGAGTGACTATAAATGAATTTTTCTTGTCAATGGATGGCTTTTACTTCACGTTTCTCGACACAAATATTCAATTAGAATATGTTCTAATAAAAAATATAAAAAAATTCAGCTTGAAATCTTTTATGAGATTATAAAGGCTTTTACATCGAGTAATAGGCTTTTAAAGGCATGAATGACTATAAACGGACTTTTCTTATCAATGGATGGTTTTTCGCTTCTCGTTTCCCAAGGTCAACAATCAATTACAATCTGCTTTAATCAAAAAATTTAAAAAAATTTAAATTAAATTCAATTATGGGATTATAAAAGCATTTAAATCGAGTGATAAGGCTTTCGTAGACATGAGCGACTATAAATGAACTTTTCTTAACAATGGATGGCTTTCGTTTCACGTTTCCCGAGTTAAACAATTAATTATAATATGTTTTAATCAAACAATGTAAAAAAATTCAAATTAAATTCAATTATGAGATTATAAAACCATTTAAAGTGAGTAATAAGGCCTTCGTAGGCATGAGTGACGATAAATAAACTTTTCCAGTCAGTGGATAGCTTTTGCTTCACGTTTCTCAAGGCAAACATTCAATTATAATCTGTTGTAACAAAAAATGTAAAAAACATTCAACTTAAAATCATTTGTAAGATTATAAAGGCATTTAAATCGAGTAAAAGGTTTCCGAAGGAATGAATGAGTACAAACGAACTTTTCTTATCAATGGATGGCTTTTGCTTCACGTTACTCGAGGCAAACAATCAATTATAATCTATTTTACTAAAAAAATGTAAAAAATTCAAATTAAATTCAATTACGAAATTATAAAATGATATAAAGCGAGTAATAAGGCTTTTGCAGACATGAGTGACTATAAATGAACTTTTCTTGTAAATAGATGGCTTTTGCTTCACGTTTCTCAAGGAAAATATTCAATTATATTATGTTCTAACAAAAAATATAAAAAAATTCAACTTAAATCATTTGTGAGATTATAAAGGCAATTAAATCGAGTAATAGGCTTCCGAAGGAATGAATGACTACAAACAGACTTTTCTTATCAATGGATGGCTTTCGCTTCACGTTACTCAAGGTAAACAATAAATTATAATATGTTTTAATCAAAAAATATAAAAAAATTTAAATTAAATTCAATTATGAGATTATAAAACCATTTAAAGCGAGTAATAAGGCTTTTGTAGGCATGAGGGACTATAATTGAACTTTTCCTATCAGTGGATGGCTTTTGCTTCACGTTTCTCAAGGCAAACGTTCAATTATAATCTGTTTTAACAAAAAATGTAAAAACAATTCAACTTAAAATCATTTGTGAGATTATAAAGGCATTTAAATCGAGTATTAGGCTTCCAAAGGAATAAATGACTGCAAACAAACTTTTCTTATCAATGGATGGCTTTTGCTTCACGTTACTCAAGGCAAACAATCAATTATAATATGTTTTACTAAAAAAATGTAAAAAAATTCAAATTTAATTCAATTACGAGATTATAAAATGATTTAAAGCGAGTAATAAGGCTTTTGCAAGCATGAGTGACTATAAATGAACTTTTCTTGTAAATGAATGGCTTTTGCTTCACGTTTCTCGAGGTAAATATTCAATTATATTATGTTCTAACAAAAAATGTTAAAAAATTCAACATAAAATCTTTTGTGAGATTATAAAGGCATTTAAATCGAGTAATAGGCTTCCGAAGTCACGAATGGCTATAAACGGACTTTTCTTTTCAATGGATTGCTTTTGCATCACGATTCCCGGGGTAAAAATTAATTATAATCTGTTTTAATCAAGAAATGTGAAAGAATTCAAATTAAATTCAATTATGAGATTATAAAACCATTTAAAACGAGTAATAAGGCTTTCGTAGGTATGAGGGACTATAATTGAACTTTTTCTATCAGTGGATGGCTTTTGCTTCACGTTTTTCAAGGCAAACATTCAATTATAATATGTTTTAATAAAAAAAGTAAAAAAAATTCAACTTAAAATTATTTGTGAGATTATAAAGGCCCTTAAATCGAGTAATAGGCTTCTGAAGGAATGAATGACTACAAACAAACTTTTCTTATCAATGGATGGCTTTTGCTTCACGTTACTCGAGGCAAACAATTAATTATAATATGTTTTACTAAAAAAATGTAAAAAAATTCAAATTAAAATCAATTATGAGATTATAAAACGATTTAAAGCGAGTAATAAGGCTTTTGTAGGCATGAGTGACTATAAATGAACTTTTCTTGTAAATGGATGGCTTTTGCTTCACGTTTCTCGAAGCAAATATTCAATTATAATATGTTCTAACAAAAAATGTAAAAAAATTCAACTTAAAATCTTTTGTGAGATTATAATGGCATTTAAATCGAGTAATAGGCTTCCGAAGTCACGAATGACTATAAACGGACTTTTCTTTTTAATGGATGGCTCTCGCCTCATGATTCCCGAGACAAACGATTAATTATAATCTGCTTTAATCAAAAAATGTAAAAAAATTTAAATTCAATTCAATTATGAGATTATAAAACCATTTAAAGCGAGTAATAAGGCTTTCGTAGGCATGAGAGACTATAATTGAAGTTTTCCTGTCAGTGGAGGGCTTTTGCTTTACGTTTCTCAAGGCAAACGTTCAATGATAATCTGTTTTAACAAAAAATGTAAAAAACAATTCAACTTAAAATCATTTGTGAGATTATAAAGGCATTTAAATCGAGTAATGGGCTTCCGAAGGAATGAATGACTACAAACGAACTTTTCTTATCAATGGATGGCTTTCGCTTCACGTTACTTGAGGTAAACAATCAATTATAATCTGTTTTACTCAAAAAATGTAAAAAAATTCAAATTAAATTTAATTATGAGATTATAAAACGATTTAAAGAGAGTAATAAGGCTTTTGCAGGCATGAGTGACTATAAGTGAACTTTTCTTGTCAATGGATGGCTTTTGCTTCACGTTTCTCAACGTAAATATTCAATTATAATATGTTCTAACAAAAAATGTAAAAAAATTCAGCTTAAAATCTTTTGTGAGATGATAAAGGCATTTAAATTGAGTAATAAGCTTTCGAAGGCATGAATGACTATAAATGAACTTTTCTCATCAATGGATGGCTTTCGCTTCACGTCTCTCGAAGTAAACAATCAATTATAATTTGTTTTACTCAAAAATTATAAAAAATTCAAATTAAATTCAATTATGGGATTATAAAAGCATTTAAAGCGAGTAATAAGGCTATCGTAGGCATGAGTGACTATCAATAAATGCTTCTTGCCAATGAATGGCTTTCACTTCATGTTTCCCAAGGTAAACAATCAATTACAATCTGTTTTAATCAAAAAATGTAAAGAAAATCAAATTAAATTCAATTATTGTATTATTAAAGCATTTAAAGCGAGTGATAAGGCTTTTGTAGACGTGAGTGACTATAAATGAACTTTTCTTATCAGTGGATGGCTTTCGCTTCACATTTCCTGAGGTAAACAATTAATTATAATCTGTTTTACTTAAAAAATGTAAAAAAAATTCAAATTAAATTCAATTATGAGATTATAAAACGATTTAAAGCGAGTAATAAGGCTTTTGCACGCATGAGTGGCTATAAATGAACTTTTCTTGTCAATGGATGGCTTTTGCTTCACGTTTCTCGACGTAAATATTCAATTATAATATGTTCTAACAAAATATGTAAAAAATTCAGCTTAAAATCTTTTGTGAGATTATAAAGGCATTTAAATCGAGTAATAAGCTTTCGAAGACATGAATGACTATAAATGAAATTTTCTTATCAGTGGATGGCTTTCGCTTCACGTTTCTCGAGGTAAACAATCAATTATAACCTATTTTAATCATAAAATGTAAAAAATTCAAATTAAATTCAATTATGGGATTATAAATGCATTTAAAGCGAGTGGTAAGGCTTTCGTAGACATGAGTGACTATAAATGAACTTTTCTTATCAGTGGATCGCTTTTGCTTCACGTTTCCCGAGGTAAACAATTAATTATAATCTGTTTTGATCAAATAATGTAAAAAAATTGAAATTAAATTCAATTATGAGACTATAAAATCATTTAAAACGATTAATAAGGCTTTTGTAGGCTTGAGTGACTATAAATGAACTTTTCCTGTCAGTGGATGGCTTTTGCTTCACATTTCTTAAGGCAAACAATCAATTATAATATGTTTTAACAAAAAATGTAAAAAAAATTCAACTTAAAATCATTTGTGAGATTATAAAAGCATTTAAACTGAGTAATTGTCTTCCGAAGGAATGAATGACTACAAACGAACTTTTCTTATCAATGGATGGCTTTCGCTTCACGTTACTCGAGGCAAACAATCAATTATAATCTGTTTTACTCAAAAAATGTACAAAAATTCAAATTAAATTCAATTAAGAGATTATAAAACGATTTAAAGCGAGTAATAAGGCTTTTGCAGGCATGAGCGACTATAAATGAACTTTCTTGTTAATTGATGGCTTTTGCTTCACGTTTCTCATGGCAAATTTTCAATAATATATGTTCTAACAAACAATGTAAAAAAATTTAACTTAAAATTATTTGTGAGATTATAAAGGCATTTAATTCGAGTAAAAGGATTCCGAAGGCATGAATGACTAGAAACGGACTTTTCTTATCAATGGATGGGTTTCGCATCACGTTTCTTGAGGTAAACAATCAATTACAATCTGTTTTAATCAAAAAATGTATAAAAATTAACATTAAATTCAATTATGGGATTATAAAAGCATTTAAAGCGAGTAATAAGGCTTTCGTAGCCATGAGTGACTGTAAATGAACTTTTCTGGTCAATGGATGGCTTTTGCTTCACGTTTCTTGAGATAAACAATCCATTACAATCTGATTTAATCAAAAAATGTAAAAAAAATCAAATTAAATTCAATTATGGGATTATAAAAGCATTTAAAGCGAGTAATAAGGCTTTCGTAGACATGAGTGACTATAAATGAACTTTTCTTGTCAATGGATGGTTTGTGCTTCACATTTCTCGAGGCCAATATTCAATTCTAATATGGTCTAAGAAAAAATGTAAAAAATTTAACCTAAAATCATTTGGGAGATTATAAAGGCATTTAAATTGAGTAATAGGCTTCCAAAGGCATGAATGACTATAAACGGACTTTTCTTTGCAATGGATGGCTTTCGCTTCATGATTCCTAAGGCAAACAATTAATTATAATCTATTTTAATCAAAAAATATAAAAAAATTTAAATTAAATTGAATTATGAGATTATAAAACCATTTAAAGCGAGTAATAAGGCTTTCGTAGGCATGAGGGACTATAAATGAACTTTTTCTGTCAGTGGATGGCTTTTGCTTCACGTTTCTCAAGGCAAACGTTCAATTATAATCTGTTTTAACAAAAAATGTAAAAAAAATTCAACTTAAAATCATTTGTGAGATTATAAAGGCATTTCAATCGAATAATAGGCTTCCGAAGGAATGACTGACTACAAACAAACATTTCTTATCAATGGATGGCTTTCGCTTCATGTTACTCGAGGCAAAATATCAATTATAATCTGTTTTACACAAAAAAATGTAAAAAAAATTCAAATTAAATTCAATTATGGGATTATAAAACGATTTAAAGCGAGTAATAAGGCTTTTGCAGGCATGAGTGACTATAAATGAACTTTTCTTGTCAATGGATGGCTTTTGCTTCACGTTTCTCGATGCAAATATTCAATTACAATATGTTCTAACAAAAAATGTAAAAAAATTCAGCCTAAAATCTTTTATGAGATTATAAAGGCATTTAAATCGAGTAATAGGCTTTCGAAGGCATGAATGACTATAAACGGACTTTTCTTATCAATGGATGGTTTTTCGCTTCACGTTTCCCAAGGTCAACAATCAATTACAATCTGCTTTAATCAAAAAATTAAAAAAAATTCAAATTAAATTCAATTATGGGATTATAAAAGCATTTAAAGCGAGTGATAAGGCTTTCGTAGACATGAGTGACTATAAATGAACTTTTCTTTTCGATGGATGGCTTTCGCTTCACGTTTCTCGAGGTAAACAATTAATTATAATCTGTTTTAATCAAAAAATGTAAAAAAATTCAAATTAAAATCAATTATGAGATTATTAAACCATTTAAAGCGAGTAATAAGGCTTTCGTAGGCATGAGTGACTATAGAAAAACTTTTCTTGTCAGTGGATGGCTTTTGCTTCACGTTTCTCAAGGCAAACGTTCAATTATAATCTGTTTTAACAAAAAATGAAAAAAAATTCAACTTAAAATCGTTTGTGAGATTATAAAGGCAATTAAATCGAGTAATAGGTTTTCGAAAGAATGAATGACTACAAACGAACTTTTCTTATCAATGGATGGCTTTCGCTTCATGTTACTCGAGGCAAACAATCAATTATAATCTGTTTTACTCAAAAAATGTAAAAAAAATTCTAATTAAATTCAATTATGAGATTATAATACCATTTAATGCAAGCAATAAGGTTTTCGTAGGCATGAGTGACTATAAATGAACTTTCTGGTCAATGGATGGCTTTTGCTTCACATTTCTTGAGGTTAACAATCCATTACAATCTGTTTTAATCAAAAAATGTAAAAAAAATCAAATTGAATTCAATTATGGGATTATAAAAGCATTTAAAGCGAGTAATAAGGCTTTCATAGCCATGAGTGACTATAAATGAACTTTTCTTCTCAATGGATGGCCTTTGCTTCACATTTCTCGAGGCAAGTATTCAATTACAATATGTTCTAACAAAATATGTAAAAAAATTCAATTTAAAATCGTTTGTGAGATTGTAAAGGCATTTAAATCGAGTAATAGGCTTCCGAAGGTAAGAATGACTACAAACTGACTTTTCTTATCGATGGATGGCTTTCGCTTCACGTTACTCAAGGCAAACAATCAATTATAATCTATTTTACTCAAAAAATGTAAAATAATTCAAATTAAATTCAATTATGAGATTATAAAACTATTTAAAGCGAGTAATAAGGGTTTTACAGGCATGAGCAACTATAAATGAACATTCTTGTCAATGGATGGCTTTTGCTTCACCTTTCTCATGGCAAATTTTCAATTATAATATGTTCTAACAAAAAATGTAAAAAAATTTAACTTAAAATCATTTGTTAGATTATAAAGGCATTTAAATCGAGTAAAAGGCTTCCGAAAGCATGAATGACTATAACCAGACTTTTCTTATCAATGGATGGGTTTCGCTTCACGTTTCTCGAGGTAAATAATCAATTACAATCTGTTTTAATCAAAAATTTTAAGCAAATTCAAATTAAATTCAGTTATGGGATTATAAAAGCATTTAAAGCGAGTGATAAGGCTTTCGTAGACATGAGTGACTATAAACGAACTTTTCTTATCAACAAATGGCTTTCGCTTGACGTTTCCCAAGGTAAACAATTTATTATAATCTGTTTTAATCAAAAAATATAAAAAAACTCAAATTAAATTCAATTATGAGATTATAAAACCATTTAAAGCGAGTAATAAGGTTTTCGTAGGGATGAGTGACTATAAATGAACTTTTCCTGTTAGTGGATGGCTTTTGCTTCATGTTTCTCAAGGCAAACGTTCAATTATAATCTGTTTTAACAAAAAATGTAAAAAAAATTCAACTTAAAATCATTTGTAAGATTATAAAGGCATTTAAATCGAGTAAAAGGTTTCCGAAGGAATGAATGAGTACAAACAAACTTTTCTTATCAATGGATGGCTTTTGCTTCACGTTACTCGAGGCAAACAATCAATTATAATCTATTTTACTAAAAAAATATAAAAAAATTCAAATTAAATTCAATTACGAGATTATAAAACGATTTAAAGCGAGTAATATGTCTTTTGCAGGCATGAGTGACTATAAATGAATTTTTCTTGTAAATGGATGGCTTTTGCTTCACGTTTCTCAAGGTAAAAATTGAATTATAATATGTTCTAACAAAAAATGTAAAAAAATTCAACTCAAAATCTTTTGTGAGATTATAAAGGCATTTAAATCGAGTAATAGGCTTCTGAAGTCACGAATGACTATAAACGAACTTTTCTTTTTAATGGATGGCTTTTGCTTCACGATTCCCGAGGCAAAAAATTAAATATAATCTGTTTTAATCTAAAAATGTGCAAAAAATTCAAATTAAATTCAATTATGAGATTATAAAACCATTTAAAGCGAGTAATAAGGTTTTCGTAGGGATGAGTGACTATAAATGAACTTTTCCTGTTAGTGGATGGCTTTTGCTTCATGTTTCTCAAGGAAAACGTTCAATTATAATCTGTTTTAACAAAAAATGTAAAAAAAATTCAACTTAAAATCATTTGTAAGATTATAAAGGCATTTAAATCGAGTAAAAGGTTTCCGAAGGAATGAATGAGTACAAACAAACTTTTTTTTATCAATAGATGGCTTTTGCTTCACGTTACTCGAGGTAAACAATCAATTATAATCTGTTTTACTAAAAAAATATAAAAAAAATTCAAATTAAATTCAATTACGAGATTATAAAACGATTTAAAGCGAGTAATATGGCTTTTGCAAGCATGAGTGACTATAAATGAATTTTTCTTGTAAATGGATGGCTTTTCCTTCACGTTTCTCAAGGTAAAAATTCAATTATAATATGTTCTAACAAAAAATGTAAAAAAATTCAACTTAAAATCTTTTGTGAGATTATAAAGGCATTTAAATCGAGTAATAGGCTTCCGAAGTCTCAAATGACTATAAACGAACTTTTCTTTTCAATGGATGGCTTTTGCTTCACGATTCCCGAGATAAAAAATTAATTATAATCTGTTTTAATCAAAAAATGTGAAAAAATTTAAATTAAATTCAATTCTGAGATTATAAAACCATTTGAAGCGAGTAATAAGGCTTTCGTAGGTATGAGAGACTGTAATGGAACTTTTCCTGTCAGTGGATGGCTTTTGCTTAATGTCTCTCAAGGCAAACGTTCAACTATAATCTGTTTTAACAAAAAATGTAAAAAAATTCAACTTAAAATCATTTGTGAGATTATAAAGGCATTTAAATCGAGTAATAGGCTTTCGAAGAAATAAATAACTACAAACAAACTTTTCTTATCAATGGATGGCTTTTGCTTCACGTTACTCGAGGCAAACAATCAATTATAATCTGTTTTACTAAAAAAATATAAAAAAATTCAAATTAAATTCAATTACGATATTATAAAACGATTTAAAGCGAGTAATATGGCTTTTGCAGGCATGAGTGAGTATAAATGAATTTTTCTTGTAAATGGATGGCTTTTGCTTCACGTTTCTCGAGGCAAATATTCAATTATAATATGTTCTAACAAAAAATGTAAAAAAATTCAACTTAAAATCATTTGGGAGTTTACAAAGGCAATTAAATCGAGTAATAGGCTTCCGAAGGAATGAATGACTACGAACGGACTTTTCTTATCAATGGATGGCTTTTGCTTCACGTTGCTCGAGGCAAATAATTAATTATAATATGTTTTAATCAAAAAATGTAAAATAATTTAAATTACATTCAATTATGAGATTCTAAAACCATTTAAAGCGAGTAATAAGGCTTTCGTAGGAATGAGGGACTGTAATTGAACTTTTCCTATCAGTGGATGGCTTTTGCTTCACGTTTCTCAAGGTAAACATTCAATTATAATCTGTTTTAACAAAAAATGTAAAAAAAATTCAACTTAAAATCATTTGTGAGATTACAAAGGCATTTAAATAGAGTAATAGGCTTCCGAAGACAAAAATGATTACAAACTGACTTTTCTTTTCAATGGATGGCTTTTGCTCCATGTTACTCGAGCCAAACAATCAATTATAATCTGTTTTACTCAAAAAATGTAAGACAATTCAAATTCAATTCAATTAGGAGATTATAAAACGATTTAAAGCGAGTAATAAGGCTTTTGCAGGCATGAGCGACTATAAATGAACTTTCTTGTCAATGGATGGCTTTTGCTTCACGTTTCTCATGGCAAATTTTCAATTATAATATGTTCTAACAAAAAATGTAAAAAAATTTAACTTAAAAACATTTGTGAGATTATAAAGGCATTTAAATCGGGTAAAAGGCTTCCGAAGGCATGAATGACTATAAACGGACTTTTCTTATCAATGGATTGGTTTCGCTTCACGTTTCTTGAGGTAAACAATCAATTACAATCTGTTTTAATCAAAAAATGTATAAAAATTAACATTAAATTCAATTATGGGATTATAAAAGCATTTAAAGCGAGTAATAAGGCTTTCGTAGCCATAAGTGACTATAAATGAACTTTTTTGATCAATGGATGGCTTTTGCTTCACGTTTCTTGAGATAAACAATCCATTACAATCTGATTTAATCAAAAAATGTAAACAAAATCAAATTAAATTGAATTATGGGATTATAAAAGCATTTAAAGCGAGTAATAAGGCTTTCGTAGACATGAGTGACTATAAATAAACTTTTCTTGTCAATGGATGGTTTTTACTTCACATTTCTCGAGGTCAATATTCAATTATAATATGTTCTAACAAAAAATGTAAAAAATTTAACCTAAAATCATTCGTGAGATTATAAAGGCATTTAAATCGAGTAATAGGCTTCCGAAGGCATGAATGACTATAAATGGACTTTTCTTTACAATGGATGGCTTTCGCTCCACGATTCTTGAGGCAAACAATTAATTATAATCTGTTTTAATCAAAAAATGTAAAAAAATTTAAATTAAATTGAATTATGAGATTATAAAACCATTTAAAGTGAGTAATAAGGCTTTCGTAGGCATGAGGGACTATAAATGAACTTTTTCTGTTAGTGGATGGCTTTTGCTTCACGTTTCTCAAGGCAAACATTCAATTATAATCTGTTTTAACAAAAAATGTAAAAAAAATTCAACTTAAAATCATTTGTGAGATTATAAAGGCATTTAAATCGAGTAATAGGCTTTCGAAGGAATGAATGACTACAAACAAACTTTTCTTATCAATGGATGGCTTTCGCTTCACGTTACTCGAGATAAAATATCAATTATAATCTATTTTACTCAAAAAATGTAAAAAAATACAAATTAAATTCAATTATGAGATTATAAAACGATTTCAAGCGAGTAATAAGGCTTTTGCAGGTATGAGTGACTATAAATGAATTTTTCTTGTCAATGGATGGCTTTTACTTCACGTTTCTCGACACAAATATTCAATTAGAATATGTTCTAATAAAAAATATAAAAAAATTCAGCTTGAAATCTTTTATGAGATTATAAAGGCTTTTACATCGAGTAATAGGCTTTTAAAGGCATGAATGACTATAAACGGACTTTTCTTATCAATGGATGGTTTTTCGCTTCACGTTTCCCAAGGTCAACAATCAATTACAATCTGCTTTAATCAAAAAATTTAAAAAAATTCAAATTAAATTCAATTATGGGATTATAAAAGCATTTAAATCGAGTGATAACGCTTTCGTAGACATGAGCGACTATAAATGAACTTTTCTTAACAATGGATGGCTTTCGTTTCACGTTTCCCGAGTTAAACAATTAATTATAATATGTTTTAATCAAACAATGTAAAAAAATTCAAATTAAATTCAATTATGAGATTATAAAACCATTTAAAGCGAGTAATAAGGCCTTCGTAGGCATGAGTGACGATAAATGAACCTTTCCAGTCAGTGGATAGCTTTTGCTTCACGTTTCTCAAGGCAAACATTCAATTATAATCTGTTGTAACAAAAAATGTAAAAAAAATTCAACTTAAAATCATTTGTAAGATTATAAAGGCATTTAAATCGAGTATTAGGCTTCCAAAGGAATAAATGACTGCAAACAAACTTTTCTTATCAATGGATGGCTTTTGCTTCACGTTACTCAAGGCAAACAATCAATTATAATATGTTTTACTAAAAAAATGTAAAAAAATTCAGATTTAATTCAATTACGAGATTATAAAATGATTTAAAGCGAGTAATAAGGCTTTTGCAAGCATGAGTGACTATAAATGAACTTTTCTTGTAAATGAATGGCTTTTGCTCACGTTTCTCGAGGTAAATATTCAATTATATTATGTTCTAACAAAAAATGTTAAAAAATTCAACATAAAATCTTTTGTGAGATTATAAAGGCATTTAAATCGAGTAATAGGCTTCCGAAGTCACGAATGGCTATAAACGGACTTTTCTTTTCAATGGATTGCTTTTGCATCACGATTCCCGGGGTAAAAATTAATTATAATCTGTTTTAATCAAGAAATGTGAAAGAATTCAAATTAAATTCAATTATGAGATTATAAAACCATTTAAAACGAGTAATAAGGCTTTCGTAGGCATGAAGGACTATAATTAAACTTTTTCTATCAGTGGATGGCTTTTGCTTCACGTTTTTCAAGGCAAACATTCAATTATAATCTGTTTTAATAAAAAATGTAAAAAAAATTCAACTTAAAATTATTTGTGAGACTATAAAGGCCCTTAAATCGAGTAATAGGCTTCTGAAGGAATGAATGACTACAAACGAACTTTTCTTATCAATAGATGGCTTTTGCTTCATGTTACTCGAGGCAAACAATTAATTATAATATGTTTTACTAAAAAAATGTAAAAAAATTCAAATTAAAATCAATTATGAGATTATAAAACGATTTAAAGCGAGTAATAAGGCTTTTGTAGGCATGAGTGACTATAAATGAACTTTTCTTGTAAATGGATGGCTTTTGCTTCACGTTTCTCGAAGCAAATATTCAATTATAATATGTTCTAACAAAAAATGTAAAAAAATTCAACTTAAAATCTTTTGTGAGATTATAATGGCATTTAAATCGAGTAATAGGCTTCCGAAGTCACGAATGACTATAAACGGACTTTTCTTTTTAATGGATGGCTCTCGCCTCACGATTCCCGAGACAAACAATTAATTATAATCTGCTTTAATCAAAAAATGTAAAAAAAATTAAATTCAATTCAATTATGAGATTATAAAACCATTTAAAGCGAGTAATAAGGCTTTCGTAGGCATGAGAGACTATAATTGAAGTTTTCCTGTCAGTGGATGGCTTTTGCTTTACGTTTCTCAAGGCAAACGTTCAATGATAATCTGTTTTAACAAAAAATGTAAAAAACAATTCAACTTAAAATCATTTGTGAGATTATAAAGGCATTTAAATCGAGTAATGGGCTTCCGAAGGAATGAATGACTACAAACGAACTTTTCTTATCAATGGATGGCTTTCGCTTCACGTTACTTGAGGTAAACAATCAATTATAATCTGTTTTACTCAAAAAATGTAAAAAAATTCAAATTAAATTTAATTATGAGATTATAAAACGATTTAAAGCGAGTAATAAGGCTTTTGCAGGCATGAGTGACTATAAGTGAACTTTTCTTGTCAATGGATGGCTTTTGCTTCACGTTTCTCGACGCAAATATTCAATTATAATATGTTCTAACAAAAAATGTAAAAAAATTCAGCTTAAAATCTTTTGTGAGATGATAAAGGCATTTAAATTGAGTAATAAGCTTTCGAAGGCATGAATGACTATAAATGAACTTTTCTCATCAATGGATGGCTTTCGCTTCACGTCTCTCGAAGTAAACAATCAATTATAATTTGTTTTACTCAAAAATTATAAAAAATTCAAATTAAATTCAATTATGGGATTATAAAAGCATTTAAAGCGAGTAATAAGGCTATCGTAGGCATGAGTGACTATCAATAAATGCTTCTTGCCAATGAATGGCTTTCACTTCATGTTTCCCAAGGTAAACAATCAATTACAATCTGTTTTAATAAAAAAATGTAAAGAAAATCAAATTAAATTCAATTATTGTATTATTAAAGCATTTAAAGCGAGTGATAAGGCTTTTGTAGACGTGAGTGACTATAAATGAACTTTTCTTATCAGTGGATGGCTTTCGCTTCACATTTCCTGAGGTAAACAATTAATTATAATCTGTTTTACTTAAAAAATGTAAAAAAAATTCAAATTAAATTCAATTATGAGATTATAAAACGATTTAAAGCGAGTAATAAGGCTTTTGCACGCATGAGTGGCTATAAATGAACTTTTCTTGTCAATGGATGGCTTTTGCTTCACGTTTCTCGACGTAAATATTCAATTATAATATGTTCTAACAAAATATGTAAAAAATTCAGCTTAAAATCTTTTGTGAGATTATAAAGGCATTTAAATCGAGTAATAAGCTTTCGAAGACATGAATGACTATAAATGAAATTTTCTTATCAGTGGATGGCTTTCGCTTCACGTTTCTCGAGGTAAACAATCAATTATAACCTATTTTAATCATAAAATGTAAAAAATTCAAATTAAATTCAATTATGGGATTATAAATGCATTTAAAGCGAGTGGTAAGGCTTTCGTAGACATGAGTGACTATAAATGAACTTTTCTTATCAGTGGATCGCTTTTGCTTCACGTTTCCCGAGGTAAACAATTAATTATAATCTGTTTTGATCAAATAATGTAAAAAATTGAAATTAAATTAAATTATGAGATTATAAAATCATTTAAAACGATTAATAAGGCTTTCGTAGGCATGAGTGACTATAAATGAACTTTTCCTATCAGTGGATGGCTTTTGCTTCACATTTCTTAAGGCAAACAATCAATTATAATATGTTTTAACAAAAAATGTAAAAAAAATTCAACTTAAAATCATTTGTGAGATTATAAAAGCATTTAAACTGAGTAATTGTCTTCCGAAGGAATGAATGACTACAAACGAACTTTTCTTATCAATGGATGGCTTTCGCTTCACGTTACTCGAGGCAAACAATCAATTATAATCTGTTTTACTCAAAAAATGTAAAAACAATTCAAATTGAATTCAATTATGAGATTATAAAATGATTCAAAGCGAGCAATAAGGCTTTTGCAAGCATGAGTCACTATAAATGAACTTTTCTTGTCAAGAATGGCTTTTGCTTCACGTTTCTCGATGTAAATATTCAATTAAAATATGTTCTAACCAAAAATGTAAAAAAATTCAGCTTAAAATCTTTTGTGAGATTATAAAGGCATTTAAATCGAGTAATAAGCTTCTGAAGGCATGAATGACTACAAAAGAACTTTTCTTATCAATGGATGGCTTTCGCTTCCTGTTTCCCGAGGTAAATAATCAATTATAATCTGTTTTAATCAAAAAATATAAAAAATTCAAATTAAATTCAATTATGGGATTATAAAAGCATTTAAAGCGAGTGATAAGGCTTTCGTAGACATGAGTGACTATAATGAACTTTTCTTATCAATGGATGGCTTCGCTTCACGTTTCTCGAGTCAAACAATTAATTATAATCTGTTTTAATAAAAAAATATAAACAAATTCAAATTAAATTCAATTATGAGATTATAAAACCATTTAAAATGAGTAATAAGGCTTTCGTAGACATGAGTGACTATAAATGAACTTTTCCTGTCAGTGGATGGCTTTTGCTTCACATTTCCTAAGGCAAACAATCAATTATAATCTGTTTTAACAAAAAATGTAAAAAAAATTCAACTTAAAATCATTTGTCAGATTATAAAAGCAGTTAAACTGAGTAATTGTCTTCCGAAGGAATGAATGACTACAAACGAACTTTTCTTATCAATGGATGGCTTTCGCTTCACGTTACTCGAGGCAAACAATCAATTATAATCTGTTTTACTCAAAAAATGTAAAACAATTCAAATTAAATTCAATTATGAGATTATAAAATGATTCAAAGCGAGTAATAAGGCTTTTGCAGGCATGAGTCACTATAAATGAACTTTTCTTGTCAAGGATGGCTTTTGCTTCACGTTTCTCGACGTAAATATTCAATTAAAATATGTTCTAACAAAAAATGTAAAAAAATTCAGCTTAAAATCTTTTGTGAGATTATAAAGGCATTTAAATCGAGTAATAAGCTTCCGAAGGCATGAATGACTATAAACGAACTTTTCTTATCAATGGATGGCTTTCGCTTCCCGTTTCCCGAGGTAAATAATCAATTATAATCTATTTTAATCAAAAAATGTAAAAAATTCAAATTAAATTCAATTATGGGATTATAAAAGCATTTAAAGCGAGTAATAAGGCTTTCGTAGGCATGAGTGACTGTAAATAAATTTTTCTTGGCAACGGATGGTTTTCGCTTCATGTTTCCCGAGATAAACAATCAATTACAATCTGTTTTAATCAAAAAATGTAAACAAAATCAAATTTAATTTAATTATGGGATTATAAAAGCATTTAAAGCGAGTAATAAGGCTTTTGTAGCCATTAGTGATTATAAATGAACTTTTCTGGTCAATGGATGGCTTTTGCTTTATGTTTCCCGAGGCAAGTATTCAATTATAATATGTTCTAACAAAAAATATAAAAAAATTCAACTTAAAATCATTTGTGAGATTATAAAGGCATTTAAATCAAGTAATAGGCTTCCGAAGGAATGGATGACTACAAACAAACTTTTATTATCAATGGATGGCTTTCGCTTCACGTTACTTGAGGCAAAATATCAATTATAATCTATTTTACTCAAAAAATGTAAAAACAATTCAAATTAAATTCAATTATGACATTATGAAACGATTTAAAGTGAGTAATAAGGCTTTTGCAGGCATGAGTGACTATAAATGAACTTTTCTTGTCAATGGATAGCTTTTGCTTTACGTTTCTCGACGTAAATATTCAATTATAATATGTTCTAACAAAAAATGTAAAAAAATTCAACTTAAAATCTTTTGTGAGATTATAAAGGCATTTAAATCGAGTAATAAGCTTCCGAAGGCATGAATGATTATAAATGAAATTTTCTTATCAATAGATGGCTTTCGCTTCACGTTTCCCGAGGTAAATAATCAATTATAATCTTTTTTAGTCAAAAAATGTAAAAAATTCAAATTAAATTCAATTATGGGATTATAAAAGCATTTAAAAGCGAGTGATAAGGCTTTCGTAGACATGAGTGACTATAAATGAACTTTTCTTATCATTGGATGACTTTTGCTTCACGTTTCCCAAGGTAAACAATTAATTATAATCTATTTTAATCAAAAAATGTTAAATAATTGAAATTAAATTCAATTATGAGATTATAAAATCATTTAAAACGATTAATAAGGCTTTCGTAGGCATGAGTGACTATAAATGAACTTTTCCTGTCAGTGGATGGCTTTTGCTTCACATTTCTCAAGGCAAACGTTCTATTATAATCTGTTTTAACAAAAAATGTAAAAACAATTCAACCTAAAATCATTCGTGAGATTATAAAGGTAATTAAATCGAGTAATAGGCTTCCGAAGGAATGAATGACTACAAATGGACTTTTCTTATCAATGGATGGCTTTCGCTTCACGTTTCTCGAGGTCAATGATCAATTATATTCTGTTTTAAACAAAAAATGTAAAAAATTCAAATTAAATTCAATTATGGGATTATAAAAGCATTTAAAGCGAGTAATAAGGGTTTCGTAGGCATGACTGACTATAAATAAATTTTTCTTGGCAATGGATGGCTTTTGCTTCATGTTTCCCAAGATAAACAATCAATTACAATCTGTTTTAATCAAAAAATGTAAACAAAATCAAATTAAATTCAATTATGGGATTATAAAAGCATTTAAAGCGTGTAATAAGGCTTTCATAGCCATGAGTGACTATAAATGAACTTTTCTGGTCAATGGATGGCTTTTGCTTTACGTTTCTCGAGACAAGTATTCAATTAGAATATGTTCTAACAAAAAATATAAAAAAATTCAACTTAAAATCATTTATGAGATTATAAAGGCATTTAAATCGAGTAATAGGCTTCCGAAGGAATGAATGACTACAAACAAACTTTTCTTATCAATGGATGGCTTTTGCTTTACGTTACTCGAGGTAAAATGTCAATTATAATTTGTTTTACTCAAAAAATGTAAAAAAAAATTCAAATTCAATTCAATTATGAGATTATAAAACGATTTAAAACGAGTAATAAGGCTTTTGCAGGCATAAGTGAGTATAAATGAACTTTTCTTGTCAATGGATGGCTTTTGCTTCATGTTTCTCAACATAAATATTCAATTAAAATATGTTCTAAAAAAAAATGTAAAAAAATTCATCTTAAAATCTTTTGAGAGATTATAAAGGCATCTAAAACGAGTAATAAGCTTCCGAAGACATGAATGACTGTAAACGAACTTTTCTTATCAATGGATGGCTTTCGCTTCACGTTTGCTGAGGTAAACAATCAATTATAATCTGTTTTAATCAAAAAATTTAAAAAATTCAAATTAAATTCAATTATCGGATTATAAAAGCATTTATAGCGAGTGACAAGGCTTTCGTAGATATGAGTGACTATAAAAGAACTTTTCTTATCAATGGATGGCTTTCGCTTTATGTTTCCTGAGGTAAATAATTAATTATAATCTGTTTTAATCAAAAATGTAAAAAAATTCAAATTAAATTCAATTATGAGATTATAAAACCATTTAAAGCGAGTAATAAGGCTTTTGTAGGCATGAGTGACTATAAATGAACTTTTCCTGTCAGTGGATGGCTTTTGCTTCACGTTTCTCACAGCAAACGTTCAATTATAATATGTTTTAACAAAAAATGTAAAATAAATTCAACTTAAAATCATTTGTGAGATTATAAAAGCATTTAAATTGAGTAATAGGCTTCCGAAGGAATGAACGACTACAAACGAACTTTTCTTATCAATGGATGGCTTTCGCTTCACGTTACTCGCAGCAAACAATCAAGTATAATCTGTTTTACTAAAAAAATGTAAAAAAAATTCAAATTAAATTCAATTATGAGATTATAAAACGATTTAAAGCGAGTAATAAGGCTTTTGCAGGCATGAGTGACTATAAATGAACTTCTCATGTTAATGGATGGCTTTTGCTTCACGTTTCTCGACGTAAATATTCAATTATAATATGTTCTAACAAAAAATGTAAAAAAATTCAGCTTAAAATCTTTTGTGAGATTATAAAGGCATTTAAATCGAGTAATAAGCTTCCGAAGGCATGAATGACTGTAAACGAACTTTTCTTGTCTATGGATGGCTTTCGCTTCACGTTTCCTGAGGTAAACAATCAATTATAATCTGTTTTAATCAAAAAATATAAAAAATTCAAATTAAATTCAATTATGGGATTATAAAAGCATTTAAAGCGAGTGATAATGATTTCGTAGACATGAGTGACTATAAATGAACTTTTCTTGTCAATGGATGGCTTTTGCTTCACGTTTCTCAACGCATATATTCAATTAAAATATGTTCTAATAAAAAATGTAAAAAAATTCAGCTTAAAATCTTTTGTGAGATTATAAAGGCATTTAAATCGAGTAATAAGCTTCCGAAGCCATGAATGACTATAAACGAACTTTTCTTATCAATGGATGGCTTTCGCTTCCCGTTTCCTGAGGTAAACAATCAATTATAATCTGTTTTAATCGAAAAATGTAAAAAATTCAAATTAAATTCAATTATGGGATTATAAAAGCATTTAAAGCAAGTGATAAGGCTTTCGTAGACATGAGTGACTATAAATGAACTTTTCTTATCAATGGATGGCTTTCGCTTCACATTTCCCGAGTTAAACAATTAATTATAATCTGTTTTAATAAAAAAATGCAAACAAATTCAAATTATATTATATTATCAGATTATAAAACCATTTAAAATGAGTAATAAGGCTTTCGTAGATATGAGTGACTATAAATGAACTTTTCCTGTCAGTGGATGGCTTTTGCTTCGCGTTTCTCAAGGCAAACAATCAATTATAATCTATTTTACTCAAAAAATATAAAAACAATTCAAATTGAATTCAATTATGAGATTATAAAACGATTTAAAGCGAGTAATAAGGCTTTTGCAGGCATGAGTGACTATAAATGAACTTTTCTTGTCAATGGATGGCTTTTCCTTCACGTTTCTCGACGTAAATATTCAATTAAAATATGTTCTAACAAAAAATGTAAAAAAATTCAGCTTAAAATCTTTTGCGAGATTATAAAGGCATTTAAATCGAGTAATAAGCTTCCGAAGGCATGAATGACTACAAACGAACTTTTCTTATCAATGGATGGCTTTCATTTCACGTTTCCCGAGGTCAACAATCAATTATAATCTGTTTTAATCAAAAAATATAAAAAATTCAAATTAAATTCAATTATGGGATTATAAAAGCATTTAAAGTGAGTAATAAGGCTTTCGTAGCCATGAGTGATTATAAATAAATTTTTCTTGGCAATGGATGGCTTTCGCTTCATGTTTTCCAAGATAAACAATCAATTACAATCTGTTTTAATCAAAAAATGTAAACAAAATCAAATTAAATTCAATTATGGGTTTATAAAAGCATTTAAAGCGAGTAATAAGGCTTTCGTAGCCATGAATGACTATAAATGAACTTTTTTGGTCAATGGATGGCTTTTGCTTTACGTTTCTCGAAGCAAGTATTCAATTATAATATGTTCTAACAAAAAATATAAAAAAATTAAACTTAAAATCATTTATGAGATTATAAAGGCATTTCAATCGAGTAATAGGCTTCCGAAGGAATGAATGACTACAAACACACTTTTCTTATCAATTGATGGCTTTAGCTTCACGTTACTCGAGGTAAAATGTCAATTATAATCTGTTTTACTGAAAAAATGTAAAAAAAATTCAAATAAAATTCAATTATGAGATTATAAAACGATTTAAAGCGAGTAATAAGGCTTTTGCAGGCATAAGTGACTATAAATGAACTTTTCTTGTCAATGGATGGCTTTTGCTTCACATTTTTCAACATAAATATTCAATTAAAATATGTTCTAACAAAAAAATGTAAAAAAATTCATCTTAAAATCTTTTGAGAGATTATAAAGGCATTTAAAACGAGTAATAAGCTTCCGAAGGCATGAATGACTATAAACGAACTTTTCTTATCAATGGATGGCTTTCGCTTCACGTTTCCTAAGGTAAACAATCAATTATAATCTGTTTTAATCAAAAAATTTCAAAAATTCAAATTAAATTCAATTATGGGATTATAAAAGTATTTATAGCGAGTGACAAGGCTTTCGTAGACATGAGTGACTATAAATGAACTTTTCTTATCAATGGATGGCTTTCGCTTCACGTTTCCCGAGGTAAATATTTAATTATAATCTGTTTTAATGAAAAATGTAAAAAAATTTAAATTAAATTCAATTATGAGATTACAAAATCATTTAAAGCGAGTAATAAGGCTTTTGTAGGCATGAGTGACTATAAATGAACTTTTCCTGTCAGTGGATGGCTTTTGCTTCACGTTTCTCACAGCAAACATTCAATTATAATATGTTTTAACAAAAAATGTAAAAAAAATTTAACTTAAAATCATTTGTGAGATTATAAAAGCATTTAAATTGAGTAATAGGCTTCCGAAGGAATGAACGACTACAAACGAACTTTTCTTATCAATAGATGGCTTTCGCTTCACGTTACTCGAGGCAAACAATCAAGTATAATCTGTTTTACTCAAAAAATGTAAAAAAAAATTCAAATTAAATTTAATTATGAGATTATAAAACAATTTAAAGCGAGTAATAAGGCTTTTGCAGGCATGAGTGACTATAAATGAACTTTTCTTGTCAATGGATGGCTTTTGCTTCATGTTTCTCGACGTAAATATTCAATTATAATATGTTCTAACAAAAAATGTAAAAAAATTCAGCTTAAAATCTTTTGTGAGATTATAAAGGCATTTAAATCGAGTAATAAGCTTCCGAAGGCATGAATGACTATAAACGAACTTTTCTTGTCAATGGATAGCTTTCGCTTCACGTTTTCAGAGGTAAACAATCAATTATAATCTGTTTTAATCAAAAAATGTAAAAAATTCGAACTAAATTCAATTCTGGGATCATAAAAGCGTTGAAAGCGAGTGATAACGCTTTCGTAGACATGAGTGACTATAAATGAACTTTTCTTATCAATGGATTGCTTTCTCTTCACGTTTCCCGAGGTAAACAATTAATTATAATTTGTTTTAATCAAAAAATATAAAAAAATTAAAATTAAATTTAAATATTAGATTATAAAACCATTTAAAGCGAGTAATAAGGCTTTCGTAGGCATAAGGGACTATAAATGAACTTTTCTTGTCAGTGGATGGCGTTTGCTTCACGTTTATCACGGCAAACGTTCAATTATAATTTGTTTTAACAAAAAATGTAAAAAAAATTCAACTTAAAATCATTTGTAAGATTATAAAGGCATTTAAATCGAGTAATAGGCTTCCGAAGGAATGAATGAGTACAAAAGAACTTTTCTTATCAATGGATGGCTTTCGCTTCACGTTACTCGAGGCAAATAATCAATTATAATCTATTTTACTAAAAAAATATTAAAATATTAAAATTAAATTCAATTACGAGATTATAAAACGATTTAAAGCGAGTAATATTGCTTTTGCAGGCATGAGTGACTATAAATGAACTTTTCTTGTAAATGGATGGCTTTTGCTTCACGTTTCTCGAGGTAAATACTCAATTATAATATGTTCTAGCAAAAAATGTAAAAAAATTCAACTTAAAATCATTTGTGAAATTACAAAGGCAATTAAATCGAGTAATAGGCTTCCGAAGGAATGAATGACTACAAACGGACTTTTCTTATCAATGGATGGCTTTCGCTTCACGTTGCTCGAGGTAAACAATTAATTATAATCTGTTTTAATCAAAAAATGTAAAATAATTTAAATTACATTCAATTATGAGATTCTAAAACCATTTAAAGCAAGTAATAAGGCTTCCGTAGGCATGAGGGACTGTACTTGAACTTTTCCTGTCAGTGGATGGCTTCTGCTTCACGTTTCTCAAGACAAACGTTCAATTATAATCTGTTTTAACAAAAAATGTAAAAAAAATTCAACTTAAAATCATTTGTGAGATTATAAAGGCATTTAAATCGAGTAGTAGGCTTTCGAAGGCAAGAATGACTACAAACGGACTTTTCTTTTCAATGGATGGCTTTTGCTCCACGTTACTCGAGCCAAACAATCAATTATAATCTGTTTTACTCAAAAAATGTAAAACAATTCAAATTAAATTCAATTAGGAGATTATAAAACGATTTAAAGCGAGTAATAAGGCTTTTGCAGGCATGAGCGACTATAAATGAACTTTCTTGTCAATGGATGGCTTTTGCTTCACGTTTCTCATGGCAACTTTTCAATTATAATATGTTCTAACAAAAAATGTAAAAAAATTTAACTTAAAATCATTTGTGAGATTATAAAGGCATTTAAATTGAGTAAAAGGCTTTCGAAGGCATGAATGGCTATAAACGGACTTTTCTTATCAATGGATGGCTTTCGCTTCACGTTTCCTGAGGTAAACAATCAATTACAATCTGTTTTAATCAAAAAATGTAGAAAAATTAACATTAAATGCAATTATGGGATTATAAAAGCATTTAAAGCGAGTAATAAGGGTTTCGTAGCCATGAGTGACTATAAATGAACTTTTCTTGTCAATGGATGGCTTTTGCTTCACGTTTCATGAGATAAACAATCCATTACAATATGATTTAATCAAAAAATGTAAACAAAATCAAATTAAATTCAATTATGGGATTATAAAGGCATTTAAAGCGAGTAATAAGGCTTTCGTAGACATGAGTGACTATAAACGAACTTTTCTTGTCAATGGATGGTTTTTGCTTCATATTTCTCGAGGCCAATATTCAATTATAATATGTTCTAACAAAAAATGTAAAAAATTTAACCTAAAATCATTCGTGAGATTATAAAGGCATTTAAATCGAGTAATAGGCTTCCGAAGGCATGAATGACTA